>NW_025999446.1:2185000-3490000 GCF_019419815.1 Pyrus x bretschneideri
TCATTTGGTTTGCTATAAATACCCAAGTCCCCAAGCATTGTATATCATCCAAGGAAAAACAAAGCCTAGAGCTAAATAAGAAAAGCTTTGCTAATTAGTTTGTTTTGTGAGCTTTCTTTAAGAGTGTGCTCTATTTTCTTCTTCTTGGGATCATTAGAGTTATCTTGGATACTCTTCTTATTCAACAAGACCATCCTTCTCAAGCCCTCCAGTTCCATTGCAACTTCCATCATTGTTGGTCTTTCTTCACCTTTTACTCTCAAGCACCTCTTTGCAAGGTTAGAAACTTCCTTAAGCTGCTCAACATTTGCCTCAGTCACAATACAATCATCAAGAACTTGCAGCAAGCGGTCGTCTTTCAGTGCTGAAAGAAAATACTTTGCCAAATTTCTCTCTTCCTCCGGCTTGTCAAACGAAAGTGCCTTCTTTCTTGTTAGTAGCTCGACGAGGACAACTCCGAAACTATAGACATCGTTTTTCTCAGTCAACTGGCTTGTCTGCAAGTATTCCGGGTCTAAATACCCGAGAGTTCCTTGCACCATTGTAGATAACTGAGCTTCGTCCAATGGAACCAATCTTGAGGCTCCAAAGTCAGACACCTTGGCTGTGAGATTCTCATCTAAGAGTATATTTGTAGACTTGATATCTCTGTGAATTATAGGAACGGAAGCTGCAGAGTGCAAGTATGACAGCACGCCAGCAGTTTCTGTAGCTATCCGTAGACGAATTTCCCAAGGCGCGTTGAATTTGGATGATTTGGTTGTGTTATGGATGTATTCAAACAGGGTTCCATGGGCGACAAATTCATAAACTAGTAGGGGGACTTCGGTTTCCAAACAACAACCTAAAAGCTTGACCACATTCCTGTGGTTGATTTGGGAGAGTACGACCACTTCATTTATGAATTGCTCTGTCTGGCTTTGATCTACCATTTTGGCCTTCTTGATTGCAACTACTCGGCCGTCTGCTAAAATTCCTTTGTAGACTGTATCGAACCCTCCCTTGCCAATGATTCTAGTCTCATGATAATTTTTGGTGGCCTTCTCAAGTTCTCCTGTTGTGAAGATTTTTGCCGTTTCATGAGAGGATCATTGCCGTTCTGAAAGTTGCTGATGTAGCATGATCCCTCCATTTCGCTTGAAGAATTTCTCCTTTAGCTTCATGAGCTTCCATCTTTTGTATCCCAAATACAACCAAGAGCTGCCCATGAATAGGGACACGAGGCCTACGCCGATTCCTACATATCCAACAAATTAATTGTAAACCCTGGTACGTAGTTATAACCAAATGAAATGAGTATGTATTGCTACCTGGACCATATGTGCCGACCATCTTTTTCATCACATCTCTAACGAAGTTTGGATTCTTTAAAAACATGTAGAAAAGCATTGAATCACTTGTTAATCACTTGTTACTGATAGGAGCATATTCATGCGACTTAAATGGCTTGTTCCCGTACGTTTACGTTATGTTTCTCTAGTTATTTTAGTCCTTTATGCTTCTTTTGTGTGTTTTCAGGTTCCAAGGGCTTAGGGAGCAAGAAAGTGCATTTTGAGGCTATTTGGAGCATTTTTGTGCATGGATTGGATAGCTTATCCATGGAGCCAAGTAGATGGACGAAATTGAAG
The DNA here is from genome assembly GCF_019419815.1 of Pyrus x bretschneideri. Classification (NCBI taxonomy): domain Eukaryota; kingdom Viridiplantae; phylum Streptophyta; class Magnoliopsida; order Rosales; family Rosaceae; genus Pyrus; species Pyrus x bretschneideri. Next base: position 2,186,629 of record NW_025999446.1, read on the forward strand.
ATCAAACCATTCACTTATCACTTCCATTCACTTATCACTCACCATATATCATTCATTTATCACTTAACATATCATTCATTTATCACTTAACATATCATTCACTTATCACTTATCATAACCATACATTTATCACTTATCATACTCATAATCATCTACACATTTCAACCATTTAAACATATGCATTTCAACTCACATGCACACCCACCTCTTTCCACCTAATCCACATGCTTTCACAACCTAATTCACATGCACATTCATCCACCTTTCTCCAAAGAACCGTGCACATGCATTCATTATTCATTCACTTTGCATTCCCTTTGCATTTCAACCCACATGCCTCTTTAATCATTCAAACATGCAGCCACATATTCATCATTAAGCCACACATTCACATACATGCACTCCCATTTCACATCCACTTCACCCTTTGCTGTGCACATCAACAATTCCAGCACCATTAACCCCTTTTTGCCATGCATTTCATACCCTTTCCACTTCCCACTTCATCATTATTCCCCCTACATTCCACCTAATCCACATGCCTTCCCAACAATATAATTGAGCCAACCTAGCTAACCCTACATGCATTTCTTTATTCATTCTTCATCACATGCATTTTCACCACCATTCACACACACATGCATCCTGAAAATCTTGTGCCGTGTATCTCCTTCAACTTTCCAGCTTCCCACTCCTTCAATTCAGCCACCATTCATTCTTTATTCCACATACACTCATCTTCACACACCCTAGCTATCATTCACATGCATTCACATGCATCACAACCCCAAAACCATCAAGAAAACACTCCATGCCGTGGCCTACTCACATTTCCAACACCTTCACATGCATTTCCCACCTAACATTTCCCCCTTTAATGCACATGCATTCCCATCATTCAATTACCCCATTCACACACCTTTTCTTCAAGCCTAACCCGTGCATTCCCTTGCCTTTCCACAATCCTATTCATCAACACATGCAATCACATGCATCACAAACACAAAGAACCATCCTGAAAACACATTGCTGTGCACCTCACATTGAAATTCCAGCATCTTCACATGTCTTTCCAGCTTTCCCTTTCATTTTCACCACTCATTCTTCATCATTTCAGCCACCTACATGCATTAATTATTAAACTCTTCATCATTGCAGCCAGAAAATCATCAAAAACTTCCCAAACACATGCACACACATGCAATTCCAGCACCAACAACAAGCCATGCCGTGGGATCCTTATGCTTTCCAGATTTTCACATGCTTTCATAGCTGTTTTTCCACCACATTCAAGCCACATGCATGCTTAAATAAACAGCCATATACACCTTCACTACTCCTATAAATACCCTTGCATTCATTCATTCATTCATCATCTCATTCACAACACAACACCCCTCAAACACATCCATTCTTCTTCCTAGCCGTGAGTTTTTCTCCCTTACAATCCAAACACCATCCATCCAATTCCATAATTCCCCAATCCATTCAACACACCAACAACATCCCTTAGACCTTATGCCACAATAAAGAGGAAGATAAGAGAGCCTAAACGTTCATACAATTCAAGTTTGAGTTGTTGGAATGTTTAGGCGTTTCTTTGATTTCAATGTTTAATTTCAATTCTCTTTGTTTTGTACGTATGAGGAACTAAACCCCCCTTAGCTAGGGGGTGATTCGAAATATATGTTTATGCTTGCAATATGATTTGAGTACTTCTAATTACGTTTCATAAATTGTGAATTCAATTTGTTTAACTATTTGATTGATAACCTATTTGTGTATGTTTATTGAGAGTTGACGCTTAATTTTCATGCACGAATTTGACGCTAGAATATAAGTGAGTTTCACGTAATAGTTATGAACTTATATTCACAAGTAATGGAGGTTGCTTATAAACAATCGCGTTAAACATATTCTTGGCATAAGTTTCATGCAATCATAGTAACGAATGCCTCGTCAACACTTATAGTTTTCATGTTGCTTAATGATTCTTGCTTGTATCTCTATTATGCAATTCATGTAGGGAACTTGTGAGGAATGCTTTGGGTTGTCGTATGCAATCATCCAATTCATTAACTTAAGGAAAACTTGACGGTTAATTTAAGCGGACCTAATTAACCCGGGGCGTTGAGAATTCATGATTTATTGAAAAGCAATTAGATTCGTTTTATATGCAAGTATAACATGTATGGAGATGAACCCCTTAGCTAGCCATCCCATCCATTTATTTCCGTCACATTCATCTTTATAATCTGTTTTTATTTCCAAGTTTCCATTTTAGTTTAAATTCGTCCAAATCCAATCCCCCTTTATTTTGTTTAAGTTTTAGTCTTAATCTTTCTTACTTTTAGTTTAGCATTCTTCGAGTTTAGTATAGTGTTTTAAACTTGTTTTTACGTTTTTGAAGTCAAATCCAAGTGGTTAACAATCCCTCCTAATCCCCGGTCCAGAACGATCCCTACTTACGTACTTACTACAATTGACAAAAAGAGGGTTTAATTTGTGTGCGCATAAATCACGCATCAAATTTTGGCACCGTTGCCGGGGATTAGCAACTTTGCTAATCTCTTGGATTGTTTTATTTTCGTTTGTGTGTATATATTTTTAGTTTTATTTTAGACGCAAGACATGGCACTTGATAGTGCTTCTCTTTTGTCACAGCTTAAGGAAGAGTACCAAACGCAAAGAGTTGGTACATTTGATCATAATCAATCAAGGAACGACGTGTTTTCCAATTCGGATTGGAGTGATCATTCAAATTCTATGTGGTGGGAACCTCAACATATTCAACAAGAAGGATATTGGCAGCCTTATGAGGAGTTCTATTCAACGTCTATGCATCCACCACAACCTCATATTCAATATGCCCAACCAAACTCAAGTTCGTCAATAGATTATAATCAAAAGCTTAATGAATTACTTTGTTTGGTGCAGGGCTCACAAAACCAAGTCGAGGAGACTCAACAAGGAGAATATTGGCAACCATATGAGGAGTTCTATACAACGCCTATGCAGCCACCACAACCTGCCCAAAGCAATGTAAGTAATTCAAGCGATAATGATACGATTTTTCAATTACTTACTACTTTGACGCAGGAAGTCCAAACTCAAAACAAGGACGAACAAAATCAAGACAAGAAGTTGGGTAAATTGGAGGAGCACATGGGCAGATTATGGAGTTCATGAAACAAATTCAAGAGCAAGAAGTGGATGAGGAGCTGCTAATTGAGGAAGAGGAACACACGCAACCTATGGCAAGGGTGGAAACACCTTGGCCGCAGGCACCTATTGCTCCTACGCTATCCAATTCAGGTAAGGTTGTTCCAAAGTTAATTATTTCTAACCCCGTTCCACTGAATGTCCCTATTCCTTGCAGGTTCATGAATTCCAAGCAAGAAGAAGGTGAGAAAAACATCTTGGAAGCCCTTCCAAAAGTGCAAAGTATGGAATATCAAGAATTCGTCAAAGAAGATGTTTTTGAGGCAACCAACCCCAAAGAAATTGAATTTTATGACACAGGACAAGGACCAATCCTCACACCACATCTGGGCGAGTGCAAAGTCCCTGAAACGTTCAAAGAAGATGTGTTTATCCTTGAGTTCTTGTCAGAGCACACAGGTAAGCCGCCTCCTCGAATTTCAATTTTCTTTTATACTAATATGTTGTTAATGATCCAGGCACCCACTCTAGAATTTAAACCATTACCGGATCATCTCAAGTATCACCCGCCATTCAAAGATAAATTCCACGTCATGGGTCCTAAGTGAGAAAAGAAGTTCTTCGTCCGGCTGCAAGACGTAAAAGAAAGCGCTACTTGGGAGGCAACCCAATACAGTGAATAAAACAAAGCTTGTTCATTGATTTTTCGAGAAATTACAATTGTATCTAACAAAGAAAGAGAAAGATGGAGCCTTCACAAGGGTTGTGTACGTGAGGCCCCACTACGTGGCAACACTCTCGGAGCAGGAGGTCTCGGAGCAGAAGGCATCGGAGCAAGAGGCATAGGAGCGAGAGGCACCGAAGATAGATCATTCAAGGCCCCAATCCTTGGTGGAACGCTGGATGACCCAGGGAAAAGGTGCCTCTGGAAGAAAGCCGCAAGCCTTTGACGGTCATCAAGCTCATCAAGTTTCCTCTTCATGCCTGTCGAATAATTGTTGGCAAGCACGTGCAAACTTCGGTTCTCGTACTTAAGCTGTTTGATCTCCTGCTTAAGACTCTCTACCTCCGCCATCAAGGATTCAACCTGACGGGAGCGAGCAAGAAGGTGTTGGCCCATGTTGGACACAGATCCAGCGCACTGAACGCTAAGAGCCAAGGACTCTTGAATGGCCAACTCATCGAACCGTCCTGAAAGCAGCTGACTATCTTTGGGAGTGAGGAGGTTCCGAGCTACTATCGTAGCCGTTGTTGCATCCGTCATCACAGAGTCCTCATCTGTAAGAGGGCCATGAGAAGATAAGAAAGACGGGCACCATACCTTATCCTGACGCGGCGCAACAGGATCATTGCTTAGACTCAAATCTAAGCAAATGTTCGATGGGTTAGATGAGCTAGCCATTTTTCAAGAAGTTAAAAGAGAAGGGTTGGATGGAGTGAAATCTCGACAGGCCGGAGATGATTTCTGGGCAATTTTCAAGTGTGCATGCTAGAGGTGATCGATCACCTCTATTAAAGGAGAGGCGTTCACCGATTCAGAAATGAAGAGACACCACTCTTCAAAACCGGAATTTCCGGCGTAAAGATTGCCAGCTCGTCAGACGCAATCCCGGCTTTTCAGAAAGCGTGTGTAACTTTGTCAAAAGCTCCCAGCTTTTCAGAAGACGCGTGGAAGGCGAGAAATCAGCTGCACACTTTTGCCGACAAGCGTGGAAGACAAAGCCAAAAGCTCCCGGCTTTCCAAAAAGCGTGTGCATATTTGTCGAAAGCTCCCGGCTTTGCAGAAAACGCGTGCCACTTGTCAAAAGATCTCAGACAGAGCCGCATCCGCACTACTACGTGTCGTTCAGAAAGCGAAGGGGCATCGCTCAGAAATCGAAGGGGCGACTGCTCAGAAATCGAAGAGGCGCATTCAAAGATCGAAGAGTCGTCACTATTTCAAAAAGCCGGATTTGCGGGATCAAAACGTTTGTCGACAACGGTAAAAGAACAGTACCACCACTTGCTATTGAATTCCCTATATATGTCGACCTTCATCTTTTATGGCAAGACAGAACTGAAGAAAATGCCCAACTCTTCCTCACCTCTGAGGGCGCACTCCCAGCAAAGCCTTTCAAAATACTCAATTTTTTCTTCTTCCCCAAAGATGATACCAGATGCCTGGAGTACAGATGACCCAGGAGGAAACGGTAGATGGAAGCATGTGCTGATTCATTCACCGCTTCTTCAAAAGCAAAGGTATCTCATATCATCAAGGTCAAAAGCAAAAGTATCTCATATCATGCTCTTTCCCTGTCCTTTTCTTTGTCCTTGTTCTTACTCGCATGGCAAAGTGAAAGAAGCAATCAGCCGGCACTTGGAGTCAGTCTTCCGATCTGGAACCAACTGCCTGGAATCCCTTCCCTGATTGCTTACCTAGCGTTGCTCTCGAGTAGTCATCTTCAACGGTTGATACACTTCCAGAGAAGGGACCACTTCTGCAAAGGGGAGCAAGTAAGGCAAGTGAAAATGATACATTGAAGCATGTGGAGACAAGCTGCAACTGCATATGCTGAGCTATCCTCTAACCCTCTTCAATACGAATTGGAAAGATTGAACAAAGAAACAGATAAATGGAGGAAGCTCAAGACCTTCGGGGGAGTCCAAAAGAATCCTGCTGCCCAGTTCAAGAGTAGCACAAAGGAAAATCAATGATCGGAGGAAACCAAAAGAATCTCCAGCTCAGTTCAAGAGTAGCCTGTGGAAAAACTCAAGATGAAGCCTCACTGCAATCACCAAGGAAAAGATGGAATTTACACTCCATAACCAGATTTGCATCCCTAAACTCTTCTCTTTGTTAGATACATTCTGCCATGTTTAGTATGTTTAATTGCTGTTTATATGTTTACTTGTGTTTAGTGTGGTTTTAAGCTTAAAACATTGAGGACAATGTTTGATTTAAGTGTGGGGGAGTTACTAAAGTGTTTTGATGCAAATTCGTAGGGTTTTATCCACCATAACTTCAAATGTTGTTTCTTGCTGTTTTTAAGTGTGTTTAGTGTGTTTTGACTTAAAAATTCGAAAATCACATAAAAATTTGAAAAACATGTTTTGAAAAGCCTAAAAAGAGTGTTTTGAGTCGTTTTTGTGTCGTAGGTCACCTTCCAACACAATGATAAGGATTTGGTTTCTAATTGCATGACTGTTAAAAAGAGTTATAAACATGGAGAAAAGTTTGATTTACTCTTGGTATATGCTTGGTTATGGTTATAATGTATGACTTCACATGCAATCATAAAAGAAAAAATCGTTTTTGTAACATGCTTGAAGGAAGGAACTCAAACAAACGCTACAACCCTGAGAGACTTGAGCCTATAACGTTCTTTGGAGAGTATAATCTGTGAATTCTTGTTTTCTAAAGTCGTTGCATGATCTCATTATTCTTTGCTTGGTTACTACTTAGAATGCGTTTCATCATATAGTTCCAAATGCTAGAACTCATGCCAATTTCATTCAAAGCATGTTATTGATTTGCATAACATATATCAAGATGAAGTTGTGTAGTTGCCACCATAGCCAAATAGCCTCACTTCCCATATTTCGTATATGTTGTAAGTTTTACCCCCGTTGAGCCGTGTTAGCCCATGTTCTTTGTTAACCCACTTTATCCTCACCTAACCTAGAATATGACCGTCCTTACCCTTGTTCTTGAAGCATAGTAAGCAATGAATTCTTTTTTATTAAGGTATTGCAGAAAATAAGTGTGGGGGAAAGAGTGTTTATGTAAGTTGATGTGCCATAGGCACGGCCAAAAAGGAAAAAAAAAAAAAAAAAAAAAAGAGTTGAAAAGTATTGTTGGTTGAAGTAAGGGCCCAAAACAATAAATTAGGCCCTAAGAGTTGTTGAATCTCCCCCTTATGTCTATAAGTTGATTTCTGCATGCCAAGTGAATTCTAAGCCTTAATTTCATTACTTTGCTTGCTATTGTTTAAAGAACTTTTGTTTATCCCTACCTTTCCTTGTGAGCCAATATCCCAAGCCCCGTTACAACCCTTGACTTCTATCTTGAGTGTTGTGCATTTCAATTGTGGAGTTTGAATTTGGTATGAGCATATGGTGTCACTGGTTCTCGCGTCTAAGTAGTAGCATTCCATTCATGAGATCATATCTAAACATGCTTATTAACTCCAGAAATTGCTCTCTTTGTGATATATATATGTGAGTGTTCGTTTTCATTAATCTTCTCACATATGACTAGATTAGGGTGTGTAGTTAGAAAATCTGAGTGAAAATCGAGTGCATATCTTGTAAGGAATTGAGCAAATTCTCTAAGGCATGTTACTACATTCAAAACATGGTTTTAAATGCTTAATTGTGAAATAGTATGTGGTGACTATGATTAAGAATGTACTTAAGTGTGAAGATGACTAAAATCTGTGAGAATGATGATTTTTAACATGTCATGTGCATTGGAAATCCCTAAGACGGTTGTTGGAAGGTTTAGGTTGTGTTTTACGTGTTTAGTGTCGTTTTGTTTATTTGTTTTTATTCTGTTTTGCTCGAGGACTAGCAAAAGATAAGTGTGGGGGAGTTTGATAGGAGCATATTCATGCGACTTAAATGGCTTGTTCTCGTACGTTTACGTTATGTTTCTCTAGTTATTTTAGTCTTTTATGCTTCTTTTGTGTGTTTTCAGGTTCTAAGGGCTTAGGGAGCAAGAAAGTGCATTTTGAGGCTATTTGGAGCATTTTTGTGCATGGATTGGATAGCTTATCCATGGAGCCAAGTAGATGGACGAAATTGAAGATCAAACCATTCACTTATCACTTCCATTCACTTATCACTCACCACATATCATTCATTTATCACTTAACATATCATTCATTTATCACTTAACATATCATTCACTTATCACTTATCATAACCATACATTTATCACTTATCATACTCATAATCATCTACACATTTCAACCATTTAAACATATGCATTTCAACTCACATGCACACCCACCTCTTTCCACCTAATCCACATGCTTTCACAACCTAATTCACATGCACATTCATCCACCTTTCTCCAAAGAACCGTGCACATGCAATCATTATTCATTCACTTTGCATTCCCTTTGCATTTCAACCCACATGCCTCTTTAATCATTCAAACATGCAGCCACATATTCATCATTAAGCCACACATTCACATACATGCACTCCCATTTCACATCCACTTCACCCTTTGCCGTGCACATCAACAATTCCAGCACCATTAACCCCTTTTTGCCATGCATTTCATACCCTTTCCACTTCCCACTTCATCATTATTCCCCCTACATTCCACCTAATCCACATGCCTTCCCAACAATATAATTGAGCCAACCTAGCTAACCCTACATGCATTTCTTTATTCATTCTTCATCACATGCATTTTCACCACCATTCACACACACATGCATCCTGAAAATCTTGTGTCGTGTATCTCCTTCAACTTTCCAGCTTCCCACTCCTTCAATTCAGCCACCATTCATTCTTTATTCCACATACACTCATCGTCACACACCCTAGCTATCATTCACATGCATTCACATGCATCACAACCCCAAAACCATCAAGAAAACACTCCATGCCGTGGCCTACTCACATTTCCAACACCTTCACATGCATTTCCCACCTAACATTTCCCCCTTTAATGCACATGCATTCCCATCATTCAATTACCCCATTCACACACCTTTTCTTCAAGCCTAACCCGTGCATTCCCTTGCTTTTCCACAATCCTATTCATCAACACATGCAATCACATGCATCACAAACACAAAGAACCATCCTGAAAACACATTGTCGTGCACCTCACATTGAAATTCCAGCATCTTCACATGTCTTTCCAGCTTTCCCTTTCATTTCCACCACTCATTCTTCATCATTTCAGCCACCTACATGCATTAATTATTAAACTCTTCATCATTGCAGCCAGAAAATCATCAAAAACTTCCCAAACACATGCACACACATGCAATTCCAGCACCAACAACAAGCCATGTCGTGGGATCCTTATGCTTTCCAGATTTTCACATGCTTTCATAGCTGTTTTTCCACCACATTCAAGCCACATGCATGCTTAAATAAACAGCCATATACACCTTCACTACTCCTATAAATACCCTTGCATTCATTCATTCATTCATCATCTCATTCACAACACAACACCCCTCAAACACATCCATTCTTCTTCCTAGCCGTGAGTTTTTCTCCCTTACAATCCAAACACCATCCATCCAATTCCATAATTCCCCAATCCATTCAACACACCAACAACATCCCTTAGACCTTATGCCACAATAAAGAGGAAGATAAGAGAGCCTAAACGTTCATACAATTCAAGTTTGAGTTGTTGGAATGTTTAGGCGTTTCTTTGATTTCAATGTTTAATTTCAATTCTCTTTGTTTTGTATGTATGAGGAACTAAACCCCCCTTAGCTAGGGGGTGATTCGAAATATATGTTTATGCTTGCAATATGATTTGAGTACTTCTAATTACGTTTCATAAATTGTGAATTCAATTTGTTTAACTATTTGATTGATAACCTATTTGTGTATGTTTATTGAGAGTTGACGCTTAATTTTCATGCACGAATTTGACGCTAGAATATAAGTGAGTTTCACGTAATAGTTATGAACTTATATTCACAAGTAGTGGAGGTTGCTTATAAACAATCGCGTTAAACATATTCTTGGCATAAGTTTCATGCAATCATAGTAACGAATGCCTCGTCAACACTTATAGTTTTCATGTTGCTTAATGATTCTTGCTTGTATCTCTATTATGCAATTCATGTAGGGAACTTGTGAGGAATGCTTTGGGTTGTCGTATGCAATCATCCAATTCATTAACTTAAGGAAAACTTGATGGTTAATTTAAGCGGACCTAATTAACCCGGGGCGTTGAGAATTCATGATTTATTGAAAAGCAATTAGATTCGTTTTATATGCAAGTATAACATGTATGGAGATGAACCCCTTAGCTAGCCATCCCATCCATTTATTTCCGTCACATTCATCTTTATAATCTGTTTTTATTTCCAAGTTTCCATTTTAGTTTAAACTAGCAAAAGAGCCCGCGCATTGCTGCGGGTTTACAATTCTGTTTAGACATACTAACAACAATGTTTACATCTCTATTTACACAAATATACTATTCAGAACTTCCGACTCTCTTCATTGAAACTTCAGAGGTTTTTTCCCCTTGCTTAGAAATTGGAATAAAACTAATTATTGAGGTGATTTTTTTAATTGCTAAAAAATTGGATACTTTCTTCAGTTAGTTTTCAAATACATTTACTAAGAAATGTCAAAAACAAATATATGCTGATCTCCAAATTTAAGTACGCCATGAAGAGAAAAATAATAATTACAACTTACACATGTTATTACGCAAACAAATGAGGAGAAAGTACTCTTCAAATTGCTAATCTCACATTTTCCTCTAAGCTAACCACAATAAACTCTTTTACCACAATTCTTAGCCTGCAGGTATGAATAAAGGTTAGAATTCACATGTTATAGTAAACAGAAATATACTCTCATTCTGCTAAATTGTGAACTGAGAAAAACAAATGCCTAGATGTAGGAAAAGATTTATAAGATCTTAAAAAATGTAAAAAAAAAAGGGTAATCATCCTCTTATAAATGTTTTATTATACTTTGTACCCGACCAAACATTGCATCTGTGTGTTAAAAAACATAAGGATAGAACTTGAAGTGTTCTTAAAACGGAAACCCAATTGCTTGATGTTTTGAGGCTTCCAACTCAGTAGTCATTGCAGCAAATTTGGAAATGAAACAACGACATCTTTCGAACCACAGATATTATGAATTCTCTATAATTGGTGCAAACTTCCCTATATAAATAATAAAGACAAATGCATAATCTTGAGTACCTTGTATACAGTTCCAAAACCGCCTCGACCTATCTTATCACTCGGATGAAAATTATCCGTCGCGGATCTTAATTCATTGTAGGAGAAAGCCTTGATATTTTCCAGCATATTCTCTATGCAACACACAAAACAATCAATCAATCACAATAACAATGATGATCCAACGGAATCACATGTACAAAAAACCCAGTCGGAGGTAAAAAAAAAAATAACAAAACCAGAAAGTGGGAACATTTAACCATGTCCGTACCATCAAGATCATGACCAAATCGACCAGAACCAGATTTCCTTTTCCTCTCAGCAACCAAAGCACCAAAGCAGCTGCAACGCATATTAACTTGTCCACAATAATCAAATCCTACCTTCTGGGTTCTCTCAAATGTACAGAAAAACAGCTCCGTTCTGATAAGAGAGCCCTCCCTAATCGGATTTGGACCAACCCATGTTGCCAAAATCCTAAATTTCACAACCAAATAATCACAAAAATTTCCTCAAAACACCAAAAGTTCAAACTAATAAGATTTGAAAATTCGAAACAATCCACCTTGTGTATTTGCAGATTATCAATCAAGTTTTGATGTCCTGATTCCCTTTAGCATCTGTTTCTGTCAGCAACCATGGAGAGCAAGAGAGAGCTTGAAATTCTCTGTTTAAAATAAATATATATAAAAAGATGCTCTTTTATGCATTTTGGCAACATTGTTATAAATAAGATGTTGAAATTTAAGAGCATTATGTAAAAGATATTAAAAAAAAATTAAAAAATTAAAAACCCCATCTATTATGATCTCTGCATACCCCTGCTGTCTCGTAGGAGAAGCTGATGAAAAGTGGCAGTAGAATCAAGCAACCAAGTTATGAAATACAAATTTAAAATTTACCTATTTACTGTGTCTAATGAACCTGTGAAATCAAATAGTTAAACCCTAAAATGCACCATTGCAAATAGCATAAGAAAATTGAAATTAACCCTAAAGAAATTGGGAGAGAAGAATATGAAGGGAATACCTTTCGGCCCTTTGAGTTATTGGAAAAAAAACCCAACAGAGCAAAAGCCTCCAACTCCAAAGACTGTTGTGGGATTTGGAAGGGAGCAAGCGAGAGAGAAAATATCAGAAGAAATAAGGCAAGAGAGGGGGAACCAAAAGGGGGAAGAAGAAGCAACAAATGCGAAGAAGAGGAAGAAGAAATAAGGGGGAAAAAGGACGACTGAAATTAAGTACGCAACCATATACTTATAATAGCAACTAATCAAATAGAAATAAAAAAATATGGAGGAATCATATCGGTCACACTTACAAAGTATTGAAAGATATCGAGCAACAAAGTCAGTCTCACAGTTAAGTTCAATAATAGCAGCCTTGTTCTCATTCTGAGCTAGAGCCAGCAAGCCCTCAGCAGCCATCCGAGATGACTTTTTCGACGCCAAAACCTTCCTTCTCCTCCTCAATTCCTTCTGAGCAGCCTCTGCATTTCTTTAAACCAATTTTTTTGAAGCATCACTAAGTTTGACACCTGAATTGTAATCAAAGAAACCATGTTAATTATGGTAGGAACAAAATAAGATTCATTAATATGATTCTCTACATTAATATGATTCATTACATGAAAATGAGAAGAAAATTGGAACTTTACACACAAAAATTAAAAGAGCCATGTTCAAAAGAGTTTTCTAATTATCTCGAGGAGAGAAGGTCACCCAACATGACCAAAAACAATATTTCTTTTACTACAGCTATAGACATCAATTTCTATCTGACAACAAATCTTAAATTACATGGATAATATTTATGGTTATAAACTGAAAACACAACCTGACGTGATCCATTCGTTGATAATGCACCAATTTGAAAAGCAACCACACAGCTATGGTTATATTTTCTCTCCCTGTTCACAGACAACATAAACCCATTTGTTAGTGACTCAAATAAATAACATAGAGGATGAACTAAAGCTATAAAGGAAGACCACCTTCGACCTTATGAACATATCGAGGTAGAATTTCACATAATAAAAAATCCCTAATTTAGAAATTACCTAATCTTTTGCAGGATGAGGGTATGGTAGTGTTTTCGACGGCGGTGATGTGGCCGCGGTGGTCACGACGGCAGTGATGGGGTGACAATGGTGAATCGTGATGGTCTGAGCTGCATAACAGCCAACACAAACAAAATCCCCAAAAATAACAAAATGGAAATTTGAACACAAAATCCATTTGTAAATCCAAAATCACAAAAAAGAAATTCAAACAAAACAAAAAAGAAATTAAGAGAGAAACGGAGGAGAGAGAGAGATCGGAGTACCGTTAGTTAAAGAGTGGACGGCGTCAGTTCTCGGAGCACTGTAATCCCAGAAGATCTCTTCCGCCGTTGGCGGACTCGAGCCCATCTCCCTGTTACTCTCCTTCATCTCACCGAAGCTCTCGAGTTATAGAAATGGAGACCAGTTTGTGTGGTTTTGGTTTTAGGAAGCAGGAGCCGATGCTATTCCAGAGATGGTGTTGTGGCTGCTAGGGTTTGAGAAGGACAGAAACAGGAAGAGTAAGAGATGAGAGAGCGCTCACTTAGCGAGGAGATTAGAGAGCGCACGCGTGTAACCCAGTAATCCGTGCTAAACCAAACGGACAAAATTACCCTTTGAACTGTTAAGAATTACCCTCCCAACCCAGCCTCGTTTGGCTGGTATTGTTGTAAATAGCATGAAATCCAGTGGCTCCGTGCTAAACCATATGGACAAAATCACCCTCTGAACTTTTGAGAATTACCCTCCCAACCCAGTGTATGGCCCGGCACCCAAATCCCACGGACAAAATTACCCTCCTATCTTTTCATAATTACCCTCCAACCCAGCCACATATCAGATGGCTTTCTTGCAAATAAGGTGAAATCAAGGGGCATTTTCTTGACTGTAGCCATGAACAGGCCAATTCCCCTCCAACTTTAGAATAGATAATTCGTCCAAATCCAATCCCCCTTTATTTTGTTTAAGTTTTAGTCTTAATCTTTCTTACTTTTAGTTTAGCATTCTTCGAGTTTAGTATAGTGTTTTAAACTTGTTTTTACGTTTTTGAAGTCAAATCCAAGTGGTTAACAATCCCTCCTAATCCCCGGTCCAGAACGATCCCTACTTACGTACTTACTACAATTGACAAAAAGAGGGTTTAATTTGTGTGCGCATAAATCACGCATCAGTTACCATATATGTACATGCTTACCAACGACAATTTGGATAACAAAGGTCCGATCAGGGGTGCAACCTTCTCCGTCTTTTCTACCATCACCATGGTACCCCTTGTGGCAAGAACAAGTATAGTTTCCCTCTGTATTTATACATTTTTGCTTGCGTGTATTGAGCTCTGGAACCTCACATTCATCAATGTCTGCAAAACAACATAACCCATGCTCAGAAATTAAGCATATTATTTTAATTAGTAGTACTAATAAAGTGAAATAGAAATACCATAGCAGTCATTTAGGTATGGATTCCCTTGGTAACCTTCGTTGCACTTGCAGCGATACCCGGATCCATTCTCGACATCAAGACACGTTGCGTTGCCCTGACATGTGTAATTCGGCACTTGTTTCTTCTCAACAACGTTAGCGCAGGTCTCATTTCCAACCGACCAATCGAGTACCACCGGAAGTTGTGTATTTATCAAATAATCCGACCACAACATATTGGAGAAGAAGTTGAACTTGCCCCCTTGGACAACGAAGGAAAAACTGCAAGGATTAAAGGAGTACACATTCGAATGATTTTTAAAACTCGTTGCACTCACCTCGAAAGAAGTCATTCATTGAGCAATTGGTGTTTCACAACAGCCGATACCACTGCAGGAACCATTGGCAACGTAGTCAATGCTGCCACACACTGTAGTGCACCCACCAGTGTATCCGTAGTTTCCATTTTTGTCTCCCTTAATGTACCCATGGGTGTCACAACCAACTGCGACAAACACGTTTTCGGTGTTTGATATGAAGAAACTGGAAAGAGTGAGAAAATTGGTAAAGCCGTCAATCGGCTGGCCTGATTTTTCGTAACATTGTACGGCTGGGTATAGGGTAATGTAAAGCTTCCCATCTACGGATATTTTTGTGACATCAATCGAATGACTCTTTCTAAGAAATGGTTTTGGGGGGTCATAATGTGTGCTATTACAAGTAATGAGGAAATCCTCATTTAAGTAACAGCCCTCTTTTGTACCAAATGGATACGGGATGCTAACATTCCCACATTTGTCTTGACAACCCGGCTTGACTTCTACTTCACCGGGAGGAGGAGGAGAAGGAAGAGGTGGAGAGGTTAATTGTGTTTGGGCTGAAGTGGCTGCTGCTAATAGTACCTCTATTACTATTATGAGGATGATAGGTTGCAGAAGCATTTTTTGTTTGCTCATGGTCATGGCTTCTAAGTTTTTGTTGAAAAAATGAGATGTTTTGGTCCTTTTATTGGTAGGGAGGAGGAAGACTTGGAGAGGAAGAATTGGAGGGGAAGACTTGGAGCGGAGACTTGTGAATTGATTGAGCAAACCTTGGAGAGGATACCTGCATTACTTAGATATGACGTGTTATTAATTCTTTCATGGACGTGGTTCATTTTCACAATCGGACAAAATAAATATCATCAAACAATGTAAGTCTGACAAGAAAACATTACCTAGTACTTATGTTACACTAACTATATCTATGTATACGCTAACCATTACAACTCGGGACTGTAATTATCATGTCCTCGCTCTCTAAGGTTTCATTACGAGCCAACGGTCGGATCTCCGTTAATTGCTAAAACCAAGTGACGGTCAACATTTTATTTTATGAACTTACAAATTCAATTTGGGAAGATCCATAAATCGGATTCTCAATCCGTTGTGACGGTCAACAGTTTCTATGGTTCTCAAATATTACGTACTATAACATATTAAAGTTTGGTAACGATCCAACGATCAGATTGTCAATTCATATAATGACCTTTTAACGTATTGTAGAGAATTTAGGTTCCAACGATCAATCTACGTTATACGATTCTCAGGACTGAACTCCAGGCATCTTATTTATCCTAAACATAGCATTGACGGTCCTCTGGCCACGCGCCACCACGCGTCGCCGTGAGTGGTGGTCGGCCACCTCAACTTGCCAGAAAATTCAACTATTTCTAAAAATTCTCAAAAATTACAAAAATGAAGATCTCAATGAGAGGAATAACTTTCATACCTGCCATAAAGTCCAAAAGTGGACGGAAGATGGTCAATTTTGCCCACAAAGCTGGCTGGTGCCTAAAGCTTCCCAGTGTTGATTCATCGTCTACGGTGGTCTAACGGGGTCAAGGTTGGTTGGGTTTTGCTCCGAGGATGATGGGCTACAAAGCCCAAGTGGTGGCATCGGCCATCACATTGCCGTTTTGCCGGAAAAATCAAAAAGGGTAGTCGGAGCACCGTGAGAATTGTCAACTTGTGTGGCCTCAAACCGCCACATACAGAGGTTAATCAAGATGGTTCTTGGGTGGATTTTGTAGAGGGGAATGAGAGCTTCAAGATGGCGGTGATGGCATCGAGAAATTGCACCGAAGTTGGTCGGAATTGGCCTTGGAAGTTAGGTAGTCGCGGTTGTGGCGTGCACGGGAAAGCTAGGAGTTTTCTTCCCTTTATTTTTGTTTTTTTCTTCTAATTTCTGATTGGATTGCTGCCCTTTTTTACCTTTTATCTAATTGGTCCTCCTTAACCAATTAACTAACTTTAAATAATCAACTTCAAACGTTCGTAACTATACCGTTATAATCCGGACTCGCAAACGGTTTTCGTCTATGTATTCGTACCAACGAGTACTACTTAAATACGCTAAAAGAATAAGTCATACGTTTCTCTAAATGATGGTTAATGGAAGTCAAAGTTCTTGCCTCAAGGGCATTTTCGTCAATTCCTTTGATTAAAATAAATAAATACGTAAAATTAGAGATGAGTTGTTACAAAATCCCAATCCATGGATAAACGCTTAACTCTTAATCAACGTTAAAAGCATTTTTCGTATGCTTATCACACTCTCAATTGAGGCTTCTTCAAATTTTAGTTCGTTGTCCAAGTGTTCAAACTTGAAATTAGATATTTGGTTCGTTTATTGATGGTTGAAAGAATTGCGAATTGACTGAGCAGCTTGATTATCGTATTAGTTAGCCATTAGTTATTACTAAATTAATGATCAAGAATTATCAACATCGCATTGCAGTTTTTATTTTATTATAATCAAATTAGTCACTTTTTTTGTTCACATCAAAGCTTTAATTCCAGCAGTACTTTGCAGACCCATCACAGTCCATCCGTTATTCCCATGAAAGCTTCTCTTACTAATTTTTCCAGAAAGTCAATAAGAAAACCAACAGGATCGTTTTTTCCAAAAAAACCCAACAGGATCCTTTATAAATTTTCTTTAATCTTGAAGATCCGTAGATCGTATATATTCATTATATATCGTACAATCAGTTTTTATCAGATACTTTTTGTTTTTAATTTTAAATAAAAAAATTTTAAATAATTTATAACTGCACAATGTACGATGAACGAATACAATTCATAAATTTCTAGAATTCTCACAAAAAAATCTGGATTCATAAGAAAAACCGCACAAAATCATATGGGTGAATACAATTCATACAAGAAATTAGGAATTACAGAATATGACAAACATTGAATAGTATAAGAACTGCAAGAGTGGACAGTCAGGAGAGAAAAGGGGAAAATTTACACATTGGAATATATGCCAATATTGAATAGTATAACTTTGGAATCATGGATGAAGGACAAAAGAGGGAATATGCCAAAATTGAATAGTATCAACATTTTATAGTACTGACGAGGTTTCTTAAAAGAAATAAGAATGACCTAATTGGATAAATGATCATCGTGGTTATAAAATATTCGAAAGATAGCATCTGTGGTAAATGATCCGTTACTTCAAAGATCTACAATATGTTTCTAAAACAACGTCCTAAGGTTTCATTACAATCCAACAGTCGGATCTCCATCAATTGCTAAAACCAAGTGACGGTCAACATTTTATTTTATGAACTTACAAATTCAATTTGGGAAGATCCATAAATTGGATTCTCGATCCGTAGTGACGGTCAAAAGTTTCTATGGTTCTCAAATATTACGTACTATAACATATTAAAGTTTGGTGACAATCCAACGATCAGATTGTCGATTCATATAATGACCTTTTAACGTATTGTAGAGAATTTAGGTTCCAACGACCAATCTACGTCATACGATTCTCAGGATTGAACTCCAAGCATCTTATTTATCCTAAATATAGCATCGACGGTCCTCTAGCCACGCGCCACCATGCGCCGCCGTGAGTGGCGGTCGGCCACCCCGACTTGCCGGAAAATTCAACTATTTCTACAAATTCTCAAAAATTATAAAAATGAAGATCTCAATGAGAGGAACAATTTTCATACTTGCCATGAAGTCCAAAAGTGGACGGAATATGGTCAATTTTGCTCACAAAGCCGACAGGTGCCTAAAGCTTCCCAATGTCGATTCGTCGTTTACGGTGGTCCAACGGGGTCAAGGTTGGTTGGGTTTTGCTTCGAGGACGATGAGCTACAAAGCCCAAGTGGTGGCATCGGCCATCGCTTTGCCGTTTTGCCGGAAAAATCAAAAAGGGTAGCCAGAGCGCCGTGAGAACTGTCAACTTGCGTGGCCTCAAACCGTGACATACAGAGGTTAATCAAGGTGGTTCTCGGATGGATTTTGTAGAGGGGAATGAGAGCTTCAAGATGGCAGTGGTGGCATCGAGAAATTGCACCAGAGTTGGTCGGAATCGGCCTTGGAAGTTAGGTGGTCGCAGTTGTGGTGTGCCCGGGAAGGCTGGGAGTTTTCTTCCCTTTATTTTTGTTTTTTTCTTCTGATTTCTGATTGGGCTGCTGCCCTTTTTCTACCTTTTATCTAATTGGTCCTCCTTAACCAATTAACTAACTTTAAATAATCAACTTCAAACGTTCGTAACTATACCGTTATAATCCGGACTCGCAAACGACTTTCGTCTATGTGTTCGTACCAACGAGTACTACTGAAATACGCTAAAAGAATAAGTCATACGTTTCTCTAAATGATGGTTAATGGAAGTCAAAGTTCTTGCCTCAAGGGCATTTTCGTCAATTGCTTTGATTAAAATAAATAAATACGTAAAATTAGGGATGGGGTTGTCACAAAATCTCAATCCATGGATAAACACTTGACTCTTAATCAACGTTAAAAGCAATTTTCCTATGCTTATCACACTCTCAATTGAGGCTTCTTCAAATTTTAGTTCGTTGTCCAAGTGTTCAAACTTGAAATGAGATATTTGGTTCGTTTATTGATAGATAAAAGAATTGCGAATTGACGCTTGATTATCGTATTAGTTAGTCATTAGTCATTACTAAATTAATGATCAAGAATTATCAACATAGCATTGCAGTTTTTATTTTATTATAATCAAATTAGTTACTTTTTTTGTTCGCATCAAAGCTTTAATTCCAGCAGTACTTTGCAGACCCATCGCAGTCCATCTGTTATTCCCATGAAAGCTTCTCTTACTAATTTTTCCAGAAAATCAATAAGAAAACCAACAGGATCCTTTTTTCCAAAAAAAAAAAAAAAAAAAAAAAAAAAAACAACAGGATCCTTTATAAATTTTCTTTATGAGGATCTTGAAGATCCGTAGATCGTATTTGTTCATTATATATCGTACAATTAGTTTTTATCAGATGTTGTTTGTTTTTAATTTTAAATAAAATAATTTAAAATAATTTATAACTGCACAATGTACGATGATCGAACACAATTCATGAATTTCTAGAATTCTCACAAAAAATTCTGGATTCATAAGAAAAACCGCACAAAATCATATGGGTGAATACAATTCTTGCAAGAAATTAGGAATTACAGAATATGACAAACATTGAATAGTATAAGAACCGCAAGAGTGGACGGTCAGAAGAGAAAAGGCGAAAATTTACACATTGGAATATATGCCAATATTGAATAGTATAACTTTGGAATCATGGATGAAGGACAAAATAGGGAATATGCCAAAATTGAATAGTATCAACATTCTATAGTACTGACGAGGTTTCTTAAAAGAAATAAGAATGGTCTAATTGAATAAATGGTTCTTGTGATTATAAAATATTTGAAAGATAGTCCTTGTGGTAAAAAAATTTGAATTTAAACTCTTGTGATCAAAGTTTCATAGGATTTATACTGAAATTAAAACTTCTGTCATTTCTCATTTAATAGCTTACAAGTAGATCTCACGGATAAAACTAAGATGGTCATTTCATCCCTTCCATTGATCTCCTTTCAGAACGATGAAACGGTCATTCCATTTCATCCTTTCCAAACTCGCCATGAAAACAGTTCCATAGACGACGACGGCGAATCGATGTTGCCGGAGGAGATGAGGGGAGGTATAATCGGAGTGTTATTGAAGTATCTAAGTGAGCACGGCACTCGCCTTGTTCGCAAAGGAAAAAGGCTAGGTCAAATCGCCAGGAACAAATTCTGGTTCTGGGCTTTTCTCTTTGCAGCCTTTTTTTATTTTTTTTATTTACTTGCTGCTCGTCGGCTTCAAAGCGCATCCTCCTGGTATGTGCAAATTTATAGCAAAAACTTAACTTTTGTTAATTTGATTACTTAAATTTTAAATTTAATCATCTTGGTATTAATACGATATTAATTACGAATGTGGGTTTTGACCAATGCATCTAAACTAGAAGGTAGTGGTAGTGGTATTAGTATTTCGGTTCACCCAGAAATTTTGCCGTCTGGTGCTAGAAAACCACCCAGAAGCAAGCATCGTGCCAAGTGTAAGTGTTGATATATATTGACCCCTTGAATTTTTGTTGTACTTTTTTTAAAGGCATGAAATGGAATGACCATGTCATCGTTTCATTGTTCTGAAAGGAGATCAACAATGGAAGGGATGAAATGGAAATGATGAAATGATCATCTTAGTCTTACCCGTGAGACCCACATGCAAGCTACTAACGGAGGAATGACAGAAGTTCTAATTTCGGGCATAAATCCTAACAAACTTACAAGGGTTTAAATCCGATTTTTTTTACCACAGGACCTATCTTCCGAATACCTTATGAACACGGAACCATTTATCCAATTAGGCCAAAAAGAATTGCAGCCCAAGAGATGAGGACTGAACCATGAGGGTGGAGCGAGAAGACTCGGATCGATGTGATACCAAGAAAGGGGTACGCCGTGGATAAGTTTGTGAAGCATAATATAGTTGATCTTAACATTCCTTATTGATCCACAGCTAATTAATAAAAAGGGATCTTTTGATATAAGCACCTCAATTTTGAATTTTCTAAATCAAACATTCAAGCATTTTAGTGATTTGATTAAACTTTTTTTTTTTTTGTCATAATTGGTGCTATATGCACATTATATTGTATCAAATTTCTTATAATATAGCCTTTTGATTACACTCTCCTCCGTTAGAGATAATTGTAAAAAAACAAAAGTTGGTTAGATTCAATTTATTTTCACAATAATGCTACAATTTAGCAATAATTATCTACGATTTAAGATATTTTCTTTCCAAAATAGTTTAAAATATTTTTAAATCCCCCAAAATCAAACGTACCAAAATAAGTTTTTGTTTTAGTACGTTAAGAGAAAATAGGATTGAGAATAATATAAATGTACCAATACACAATGTGTACAAAATAAAACGTACCAAAATAAAAATAATGTATCAATATTAATTATATGTCTCAAATCAAACGTACCAAAATTGCAAATAAACATACCAATTAATGATTTTTGTAAATTCAAATGTACCCGCAGATAATATATACATAATGTATTGTACCTAATAATAATTCGTCAACAACTATACTTAAAAAAACAGCAAAAAAAAAAATATAATTTCACAAAAAAATTGAAAAAATTACACGGAGTTTTTATGTTGATCACCAACTATTTGAAAAAGAAAAAAAACCATTTGGAAAAAGAAATAATATTAAATGTTTCCATAATAAAATAAATAAATAAATAAAAACTGTGATCGAAAAAAACATAGTTGGAAGAATATAAAATATAGTTTAATTACTAATATCTCCATTAAATAAGGAAAAGTGCATCATGCAGATAAAAAGATAAATTCAAAAATTATTTTAATTTTAAAAAATAGAGGCGACTATTGGTCAAAGCACTTTAATCAAATTTTAAAAAGGCATAGATGTTTAATCTAAATGATATAGAAAAACTATAGAAGATTCTAATTTGACCTAATAAAAAAATAAGTTCAAACCAGAAATATATGCCTAATCAGTAATTTTAAGTAATTTATGGCTAAATACCCTTAAATTTTAGTCAGTTAATTTTTGGTGCTCATTTAAGAGTAATCCTGGTGTTACATAAAATTTTGATTTTGATCATTCATTTATGAGTTGAGTCTGCATTGCCGTTTGGTACTTATGTCTAGTGATATTCTTTTTTATTTATAAGTAAGAGGTCTTAAGTTTGATTATCGCCAAATGCGTATTTGAACAACATTATTGTTAGTTTATTGTAAGACTAAGCTCACCTCCTTAATGTATATAAATATCATTCGTTAAAAAAAAAAAAAAAAGTGCATCACGAAACAATGAATGTAGTTTGAGAAGGGGAAAAAAAGGAACTCCATGTGATACAATCATTAAGAGCAGTTTTTTTTCCATTCACCGCAAAATTACATTTACTCCAAATTAATTAAACAAGGTAATTAAAGAAATTAAATGATAGACATAAGTACTCCATGGAATATTAGGCAAAAAAAGCACAATACTTGTTCACTGGCACGATCATCTCCCATCACTAACTGGTAATACAACGTGGTTCCTCATATTATGAAACCCCGAACTTGATTCGCCACCTCCTTCATTACTAATGGTTTCCATTGATATTTCTCCAAGCAAGCATTCAGTTTCTTCTAAATTGGAATTATCATTAACCCATGGATGCATGACCATCCTTCTCAAGCCCTCCAGTTCCATTGCAACTTCCATCATTGTTGGTCTTTCTTCACCTTTTACTCTCAAGCAACTCTTTGCAAGGTTAGAAACTTCCTTAAGCTGCTCAACGTTTGCCTCAGTCACAATACAATCATCAAGAACTTGCAGCAAGCGGTCGTCTTTCAGTGCTGAAAGAAAATACTTTGCCAAATTTCTCTCTTCCTCCGGCTTGTCAAACGAAAGTGCCTTCTTTCTTGTTAGTAGCTCGACGAGGACAACTCCGAAACTATAGACATCGCTTTTCTCAGTCAACTGGCTTGTCTGCAAGTATTCCGGGTCTAAATACCCGAGAGTTCCTTGCACCATTGTAGATAACTGAGCTTCGTCCAATGGAACCAATCTTGAGGCTCCAAAGTCAGACACCTTGGCTGTGAGATTCTCATCTAAGAGTATATTTGTAGACTTGATATCTCTGTGAATTATAGGAACAGAAGCTGCAGAGTGCAAGTATGACAGCACGCCAGCAGTTTCTGTAGCTATCCGTAGACGAATTTCCCAAGGCGCGTTGAATTTGGATGATTTGGTTGTGTTATGGATGTATTCAAACAGGGTTCCATGGGCGACAAATTCATAAACTAGTAGGGGGACTTCGGTTTCCAAACAACAACCTAAAAGCTTGACCACATTCCTGTGGTTGATTTGGGACAGTACGACCACTTCATTTATGAATTGCTCTGTCTGGCTTTGATCTACCATTTTGGCCTTCTTGATTGCAACTACTCGGCCGTCTGCTAAAATTCCTTTGTAGACTGTACCGAACCCTCCCTTGCCAATGATTCTAGTCTCATGATAATTTTTGGTGGCCTTCTCAAGTTCTCCTGTTGTGAAGATTTTTGCCGTTTCATGAGAGGATCCTTGCCGTTCTGAAAGTTGCTGATGTAGCATGATCCCTCCATTTCGCTTGAAGAATTTCTCCTTTAGCTTCATGAGCTTCCATCTTTTGTATCCCAAATACAACCAAGAGCTGCCCATGAATAGGGACACGAGGCCTACGCCGATTCCTACATATCCAACAAATTAATTGTAAACCCTGGTACGTAGTTATAACCAAATGAAATGAGTATGTATTGCTATCTGGACCATATGTGCCGACCATCTTTTTCATCACATCTCTAACGAAGTTTGGATTCTTTAAAAACATGTAGAAAAGCATTGAATCACTTGTTAATCACTTGTTACCATATATGTACATGCTTACCAACGACAATTTGGATAACAAAGGTCCGATCAGGGGTGCAACCTTCTCCGTCTTTTCTACCATCACCATGGTACCCCTTGTGGCAAGAACAAGTATAGTTTCCCTCTGTATTTATACATTTTTGCTTGCATGTATTGAGCTCTGGAACCTCACATTCATCAATGTCTGCAAAACAACATAACCCATGCTCAGAAATTAAGCATATTATTTTAATTAGTAGTACTAATAAAGTGAAATAGAAATACCATAGCAGTCATTTAGGTATGGATTCCCTTGGTAACCTTCGTTGCACTTGCAGCGATACCCGGATCCATTCTCGACATCAAGACACGTTGCGTTGCCCTGACATGTGTAATTCGGCACTTGTTTCTTCTCAACAACGTTAGCGCAGGTCTCATTTCCAACCGACCAATCGAGTACCACCGGAAGTTGTGTATTTATCAAATAATCCGACCACAACATATTGGAGAAGAAGTTGAACTTGCCCCCTTGGACAACGAAGGAAAAACTGCAAGGATTAAAGGAGTACACATTCGAATGATTTTTAAAACTCGTTGCACTCACCTCGAAAGAAGTCATTCCTTGAGCAATTGGTGTTTCACAACAGCCGATACCAGTGCAGGAACCATTGGCAACGTAGTCAATGCTGCCACACACCGTAGTGCACCCACCAGTGTATCCGTAGTTTCCATTTTTGTCTCCCGTAATGTACCCATGGGTGTCACAACCAACTGCGACAAACACGTTGTCGGTGTTTGATATGAAGAAACTGGAAAGAGTGAGAAAATTGGTAAAGCCGTCAATCGGCTTGCCTGATTTATAGTAACATTGTACGGCTGGGTATAGGGTAATGTAAAGCTTCCCATCCACGGATATGTTTGTGACAATAATATTACTCTTTCTAAGAAATGGTTTTGGGGGGTCATAATGTCTGCTATTACAAGTAATGAGGAAATCCTCATTTAATTAACAGCCCTTTTTTGTACCAAATGGATATGGGATGCTAACATTCCCACATTTGTCTTGACAACCCAGCTTGACCTCTACTTCACCGGGAGGAGGAGGAGAAGGAAGAGGTGGAGAGGTTAATTGTGTTTGGGCTGAAGTGGTTTGATTGGAGCATATTTAGGCGACTTAACTAGCTTATTCTTGTGCATTTATGCTATTATTTCTTAGTTAATGTCGCATTACAACTCAATTTCGTGTGTTTGTAGGTCCTATGGGGTAAAGTATCAAGAAAGGGCATTTTGGTGCATTTTGGAGCAATTTTGGACACTATGTGGGTAGCTTACATATGGGCCAACATGGATGGACGAATTTGGACTCCAAGAGGCTAGAAATGTGATAAGAAGAGGAAAGAACTAAGCTTGGAACAAAGTGGATAAGGTAGGAGCTCAAAAGAGGAAACATTATCCAAAATCTTATCTAACTTTATCCAACACTATCCAAAACATTATCCAAACCTTATCTCATCTTATCCTATCCAAACCTTATCATGTCTTAATCCTAATTGCATGGGGACCTAAATGGATAATTCTAGAACCTATTTCTAGAAGCATCCTATTCTAGAAGGCCCAAATCTGCCACAAAACCTATTCTTTCTAGAAGCCCTAGAGAAGTGGCGCCCCAAACCTTTCTAGAAGGCTTTGCCTTGCCTTGCATGCCAAGCAACCCTCTCCCCTAAATCTGCCGCACCTCCCTAGGCCCAATTCCTTTGGGATTCTGATTTCCAAGGCCTAATCCTTGTGGATTTGGGTATACAAATCCTTCTATAAAACTATGTGGGCCAAAACCTCCTCCTAAGTGGATTTGATTCACCTATAGCCGAATTCTAGGGCCCTAGTCCACTAAATCTGTTAAGCCTAACCCTAATCTACTTAACCCTAGGACTATATAAGCATAATTTCAGCCAAAAATTCGTACACACCCTATGCTATACAGAAAACCCTTGTGCCGCACCTCCATTCTCCATTCTTGACATCCATACACCTCCCTACACATCCATACACATCTGCCACACCTTCCCCACCATAATCAACCATAATCAACCATCCTCCATCCCTCTAAACAAGGAAACACCATCCAAAACCCCCAATTCCATCACACACACTTTGTGCCGCAGCAAGAAGGAGGAAGAGGAGCCAATATGTGCATCGAATCCATCTTGGAATTGCTGAGCGTTTAGGTGTAATCTTTCTTATGATTTCAATGTTTAAATTCAATACTTTTTGTTGTGCAAGCATGAGGAACTAATCCCCTTTTGGCTAGGGGGAATTTCGAAACCATGGTTATATTTGCATGATGATTTGATTACTTTCAGTTGTGATTTCATGAATGATGAATTCAATTTACTTATCTGTTTTAATTAAAACTTGCTTATGTATATGAATTGAGAGTGCACGCTTAATTTGCATGCATAAACATGATGCTAGGGTATGAGGGAACTTCACCTAATCGTTGGGAACTTATATTCATGAGTAGTTAAGATTGTTGGTCACAATTATGATAAGTGAATTCTTGGCATAAGTATCATGCGCTTTCATAGTTACGAATGCCTCGTCAACACCTATGATTTCCATAGAATCTAATGATCTTTGATTGTCTTTCTTTTATGCGCTTTCATATAGAAAACTTTTAAGGAATAATTTGATTGCAATGCGCTAATTCCATTCAATTCAATGGCCTAAGGGAAATCTGAGAATTAATTTAAGCGTACCTAATTAACTTGGGATGTTGAGGTTCATAAATTCATTGATTAAGCAACTGGAAATTGTATTATGTGCAACTATGCCATGTGTGGAGAAAAACCTCCTAGCCATCTCACCATCCATTTAATTCCACCAATTTCGTCCAAATCTGTCTAGTTTACATATTTGTTTTGTTTGTTTGATTTTCGTCAAAAACCAAATCCCCAATTGTCTTAGAGTGTCTAATTGGTCCAAATATGTTTTATATTGTGTTTTTTGAGAGTTTTGAGTCAAGTTAGAACCAATTTTCGTCCAAGTTTGTGTTTAGGCTCAAAACTGCCCAGTTTGTGTTTTTAGGCAGTTTTGAGTGTTTTTAGGCTATTTTTGAGTCTTGTGAACTTATTTTGAGTCTTTTTAAGTGAGTTCAAGTGTTTTAAAGGTTAGTTTTATTTATTTGAGTCAGTTTAGAGTGTTTAGCAATCCCTCCTAATCCCCGGTGTAAGAACGATCCCTACTTATTCATATGCTACAATTGTCAAAAGAGGGTTAATTTATGTGTTAAGTTAATTTTCACATCATGGCTGCTGCTAATAGTACCTCTATTACTATTATGAGGATGATAGGTTGCAGAAGCACTTTTTGTTTGCTCATGGTCATGGCTTCTAAGTTTTTGTTGAAAAAATGAGATGTTTTGGTCCTTTTATTGGTAGAGAGGAGGAAGACTTGGAGAGGAAGAATTGGAGGGACTTGGAGCGGAGACTTGTGAATTGATTGAGCAAACCTTGGAGAGGATACCTGCATTAACTTAGATATGACGTGTTATTAATTCTTTCGTGGACGTGGTTCATTTTCATAATCGGACAAAATAAATATCATCGAACAATGTAAGTCTGACAAGAAAACATTACCTAGTACTTATGCTACACTAACTATATCTATGTATACGCTAACCATTACAACTCGGGACTGTAATTATCATGTCCTCGCTCTCTATGGAACTTGGGACTTACGTATCTTCCAGATGGATCTGTAACTATACATGTTAATGAAACAAAACAAAACATAGTTCCACAAGTCATTACTGGGAATTAAGGTGGTTGAAAGTGTCCACCATGACTTTAACTTATGCCTCGGGGCAGTGACTATTCAAAACTAGGTTTATGAGTCTTAGAGGACCTACTGATACAAGTTTCTTTCTGTTTGTCCAGGTCAAAATATAAGAACATTCATTAAAATCACTATCCATGCTTAAAGACATGACTCGTTGACTCTGTTTAGTCAGCTATACCTGCCAAAGCTGTTACTAATGTTAGGGTTTCGTTTGGTGTATCAGATTGGAATACTCACTAGACTGGAAGTATGTTTAATGAAGAGCTGAATGTACACATTAAACTGTCTATGTGTTGAAGGTAAAAGATGAATTAGTCACAAAGTTTGAATAAGAGATTGGAGCAGGTGGCCATTTACCACAGTGGTGATGAAATTGGGATTCCACCATAAAATCAATTGGCAATATGGGGAGTAACTCAAGACCATATAAGCCCATAGCTAAGTCAATCCCCCACCGATGTGGGACAAATTGTCCACACATCATCAACTTTCAACACGCCCTGCACTTATGGCCGATTTTCAAGCCTACATGTGGACAACAACTAGGTGACGCAAGCACGTGTGACCCTTTTGGGCTTTCACACGAGGGACAACTCGTTCTGATACCATGATGAAATTGGGGTTCCACCATAAAAACCAATTGACAATATGAGGAGTAGTCTAAGATAATATAAGCCCATAGCTAAGTCACTCCCTCATCGATGTGGTACAAATTGTCCACACATCATCAACTCTCAACAAGTGCTGGAAAGGTGTTGAGCCCTTACATAATGGCGTGAGTTCAAACCCCGTCGGTGGCTAATCTAACAAAATCTATCGTTTGATAAAATAAATTAAAAAAAAAAAAAAAAAAGAGATTGGAAATCAATTATGCTAATTGATATTTACTGGCTGATCAACCAAAGTAATTAATTTTCTGTTGAGCCAATGTAAATTGTGATGGGTTTTATCATCGTGTTTCATTCGTTTTGAAGAATTCAAACTGTCACCTTTATTAAGTCTTTAGTCTAGTAGTTGTTTTCACTTGATTGAAGGATCTCTATGTTTGAACCTAGCTAATTGGACTTAACTAATTACTTGCCTCTTCGCACGCGCTCATGTGCATGCGAGAGGTATTTTTGCATCAAGGACATTGCACACTTCAAAAATGTGTTGCTTTATATATTCTTATATTTCTTAAGTGATTATTTTATAAATTGTGCATATGTGCATATCATAACAATTTCTTATTATTTTCTTTTTTCAATCATCTCCTTAAAGATATTTTTTATCTCTACAGTTGAGTTACAACGATTATTATGACCTTGAATTAAGGTGGTTGAAAGTGTCCACCATGACTTTAACTTATGCCTCGGGGCAGTGACTATTCAAAACTAGGTTTATGAGTCTTAGAGGACCTACTGATACAAGTTTCTTTCCGTTTGTCCAGGTCAAAATATAAGAACATTCATTAAAATCACTATCCATGCTTAAAGACATGACTCGTTGACTCTGTTTAGTCAGCTATACCTGCCAAAGCTGTTGCAATCGTTACTAATGTTAGGGTTTCGTTTGGTGTATCAGATTGGAATACTCACTAGACTGGAAGTATGTTTAATGAAGAGCTGAATGTACACATTAAACTGTCTATGTGTTGAAGGTAAAAGATGAAGTAGTCACAAAGTTTGAATAAGAGATTGGAGCAAGTGGCCACTTACCACAGTGGTGATGAAATTGGGATTCCATCATAAAACCAATTGGCAATATGGAAAGTAACCTAAGACCATATAAGCCCATACAAAGTCAATCCCCCACCGATGTGGGACAAATTGTCCACACATCATCAACTTTCAACACGTCCATGCACGTATGGCCGATTTTCAAGCCTACATGTGGACAACAACTAGGTGAGGCGAGCACGTGTGGCCCTTTTGGGCTTTCACACGAGGGACAACAACTAGGTGACGCGAGCACGTGTGGCCCTTTTGGGCTTTCACACGAGGGACAACTCGCTCTTATACCATGATGAAATTGGGGTTCCACCATGAAAACCAATTGGCTAGGAGTAGTCTAAGATAATATAAGCCCATAGCTAAGTCACTCCCTCACCAATGTGGGACAAATTGTCCACACATCATCAACTCTCAACAAGTGTTGGAAAGGTGTTGAGCATTTGCATGATGGCGTGGGTTCAAACCCCATCGATGGCTAATCTAACAAAATCTATCGTTTGATAAAATAAATTAAAAAAAAAAAGGAAAAAAAAAACAGATTGGAAATCAATTATGCTAGTTGATATGTACTGGCTGATCAACCAAAGTAATTAATTTTCTGTTGAGCCAATGTAAATTGTGATGGGTTTTATCATCGTGTTTCATTCGTTTTGAAGAATTCAAACTGTCACCTTTATTAAGTCTTTAGTCTAGCAGTTGTTTTCACTTGATTGAAGGATCTCTATGTTTGAACCTAGCTAATTGGACTTAACTAATTACTAGCCTCTTCGCACGTGCTCATGCGCATGCGAGAGGTATTTTTACATCACGGACATTGCACACCTCAAAAATGTGTTGCTTTATATATTCTTATATTTTTTAAGTGATTATTTTATAAATTGTGCGTATGCGCACATCATAACAGTTTCTTATTATTTTCTTTTTCCAATCATCTCCTTAAGATATTTTTTATCTCTACAGTTGAGTTACAACGATTATTGTGACCTTGATTTATAATTAACGCACATGTGTGAGGTTTTTTTCAAAGCGTCCCTTAAGATGTATTGTGTTAGTTGTTTTCTTTCTTATACAGATTTTTACTTTTTGAAAATATAAAATATGAAATTTATTAAACTACTGTATTATGATTCAATTCAACAACAATTGCACATTTACAAAATAAGGGCACACCTCTTATTAAATTAAAGAGATACAAACAACTTTTGAATTAATTTGACATCTCCTTCCACATTGCTTTGCAATTTTTATCCTATAGATCCCACCTACTATCAAATAAATTTCTGCATAAAAAAAGGTCTTGAGAAGTCTTGCATTGTTGTCCAAAAGAAACCAACTGAATCAATTTTAGAGATACTTGCGAGCTTTCAGCCAAAAACATGACGATATTATAGGGAACCGGAATTACCTACAGCTATCATGTTGAGGAAAGCTTTAAATTGAATGTCGATGCCTCTTGGTCATTTTGTCATCTTGACACTATATGGAAAGCTTACAACATAATATAATTGACAAAGTTGCAGACCAATCATGAACTCAAATGGTTGCCGAAGCTTTTTCTTAATTTTCAAACGTTTTGGTCTGTCAAATTCACAATTTACGATATACGTACTTCTGCAACAACATAATGCATTACAATTAGAAAATACAATACCCAATATATGTGAGATCAAATTCATTTGAAGTCATGAAAAAGGAAAACAATTAAAACCTCAACTATGCTTTTTTAATCATCAACATGAATTTATTTCGTCCATCCATACGTTCGTGCCATTTACTTCCCCTCCATTTTCCACACAGCCATGCTTTTGACTGCAAGAGTACATTTCCCCAAAACTTGTTAGAAAAAAAATGACGCAGGTCATCAATAGGTCAAATTTGAAGTTTTAATGAAAAAAAATAAACTTCTACTGATATATTGATAAGTAGAATCAAACAGCACACACATTTATCCCTTCATACCTGATGACATTTAGTGCAATCGCCAATTGCATAGAGAGTTTAATTAAATTCCTAATTTCTTTTGGTATATATAAAGACTTACAATGTCCAAGTTCTCGTTATACTTGACCATATCTGATCTTCGTCCCACTTATCGCCTTTCCGGAGTCTTAATAGTATGCACACCATGGTCACCTCGGACCTTGTTTGACGGCCGTGTCGAAGAAGTTGTCGTATCTTATCGCCAAGGGCTAGGAGTAAACATATTTTTGGTTAGACAGAAATCAAACTTCATACCAACTGCATAAGAACGCAAGCATTATCCCTACTGTGTGTTTTAAAAAATAAAAATAAAAAATTGTGAAAACTTAAAAAAAAAAGAAAAAAAAAACAAATTGGTTATAAAACAACCCCTAAACTGCCAAAAAACTCAAATTACCCGAAAACATAAATGAGATGCTCTACAAAATCATAATTTCATCATTCTTTCTTCAACTCAAGCAATTGGAACCACCTAGCCTAGCCCATACTACAGTTCCACATGTGAATCATGAGCTCCAGAACCAGAAAATCCTCCCTCTCTAATGTTGAACATTTCAGTCCCAAACCGAAATGGAATTAACGCTCCATCTTTTCCCCTAGAAGGCAAAACCACCAAAAGAACTTGAATTATTTACATATTACTATGGTTTATTTATTACTTATTTAGCAATTGATGAATATTGAATTCATTTTTTTAGTATTCTTAGTGCTATTTGTTATGTAAGGATAAGATGAAAAAAAAAATAAAGGATGAAGTTATGGAGAAATTGATTCAAGAAGCACAGATGGTACTCCACCAAATTCTCTACAAGTTCCATTGGATGATGAGTTTGGCATCATGGCTGAGAACCTTGGGAGGAAGGGAAAATCTGTTAATGGTGTATGTATTTTTCCTCGTATGAATACATCTAGTTATGTTTCTTCAATGCCTTCAAGTTCTGAGTTAACAGAGATGAAAGATCAAATAAAGCTTTTGTCAATTTGGAAAAGGAGAATAAAGAGCTGAAAAATAAGAATGATATTCTCATATTACAAGTGAAAGCTCTTTTAGCAAAGAAGGGGCAAGGCATCAACAACTCTATAGGTACTGATGATGATCTTTCAGATGTCGAGGGTGCATATGCTAAAATGGAAGACCTTGGTACAGATGAAGACTGATTTATATTACAAAGTCTTTTACTGTTATCTAGTTTTAGTCATGCACATGGTAGAACTTTTTGGTTAGCTCCTCAATGTCTTAGATTTCTCTTTTGTTAGCATCTCTACATGTATAGATGAGTTGGTGCCCTTCATGATAAACTACCATTGAGTTGAGATGGGACGCCAAGATTTAGATTTTTTTGGGATGTTTATGTGAGTATATGAAACGTACAAGTACTTGATGTATGTGCCCAAGTAGTTTATTAATGAAAATGCAATTAACCGAAGCATTACCTTATATTTGACATGAATTGTAATTCCATTTTATAAACAGGGAATTGTAATTTCAGATTATAAACAGGGAATATGTATTGGTCTGTCACATATATTTCCAAAAAAGGTATTTTATTTTGACATAAGTGACCCAGGCTACGCCACAAATGGAAGAAAATGTGACACTTTCAGCGCCACTTATCTATTTCATAAGTGACAAATTATATGTCACATAATTTATTCTTTTGTGACGCCTTCTCCGTCACAATCTCCTATTTTCATTAATTTAAACCAATATTAAGCGAAAAGGCAATGTCACATATACTAAAAATATGTGGCGCTTTTAAAATTCGTCATGTATACTTTCCATGATGCGTCATAGGTGACGCTGTAAAAGCGTCACATATTATCAAATGTGACGCATTTTTGTTTTCCATGACGAATATATGTTGTCACATAAGTCTTGTGTTCTTGTAGTGTAGGTGGAAATCAGTTAGGGTTTAAATCGATGTAAAGAAGGTCCTTGCTCACAAGAAATATATATGTTCTTTACAGAAAAGCCCTATTACCACTCACCAGTAAAAGTAAAAGGTTCTCGTGTGCGTAGAAGCTCTTCTTTGGTTTTCGTCCATGGCTTCTTTAGGTAGGCAGTTCATCCTTATACCTTTAATATGCATCATCTTGAAGTAATGGTTATCGATTAACTTCTCTCTAATTCTGATATATGTGATTAACGACTTGCTAATAAATTAGGGTTTTACTATATATGTGATCTAACACCCCAAAATTCGACCCACGAGGAAATCAAGATTATGATGAGTTCGCTGCTTAGTTGTGACTAGCTCAGTGTGACGGCACAACCCTGGTGAGGGCGGATTATCCCGTTACAATAAAGCTTAGACTGCTTTACAAATGTAGTTTTACAACTTTTCGTTTTTCATGTTTGATCAGCTCTTCTTTTTTGTGAGGCAATTGGTCAAGTAAAAATTGCGAACGATAACTCCAAAGGGTGTAACTCCCTACACCAACAGTAGCATCTTCTTCCTGCAACCATGAACGAAGCAAGGGCAATGTTATAACTCATGAATTTTTAGGAAACTTGTTAGCTTTCGTTGAGAGACCGTACTCTTTCAGAGAATGCTTTTCTTTCTGGATCGAGACAGGATTGCTCAGTACAACTTCTCGATGATTGTATGGTAAATGAGGCAAATGTTGAGCAGATGAAGGAAGTTTCTTGGCTTGCAAAGAGGTGTATTTGATGGTAAAAGGAGAAGAGATGCCAACCATGAAGGAAGTGGCAATGGAACATTGGTACTAGAGCGACTGAGAAGAGTGCAGGTAATGCATCCATGGGTTCACGATGGATCTAATCTACAAGAGCCCGAGTATTTTCTCGATGGAATATCGTTGGAAAATGGTAGCAGCTACGGAGGAGGTGAACATACGAGTTCCGGGTACGATGCCATGATGAATTACAGTATACCATTACCACCAGGAAGTGGTGGGAGATGACCGGCTACATGTGGTGAACAACCCCATTCTATTCTATGTACACATAAGGATTCAATGCTTTTCCTAGCTAGGGTTACTGCGGCTCTTCTACGAGGAACCCTATTTCTTTTCTTTTTCTTTTTGGTATGCATGAGACGATTTAATGAGACGAGAGGCCCTTCCTAACATAGTTGGTAAATTCGTCTACATACTTATAATATAATTATTGAAACTAATAAAAATGATTTCAAAATTTTAAATTTTAACTAAAAGCCTTCTAATAATTTTATTTAATGGTAAGGACAAGAGAAAAAGAAAAAACATAACAACAAATAATCACCTAAGAGCTGTTCCACCGGGGAACTGATAGGCCAGCACCCAACCAAAAAACCAGCCCGGCACCCAAGCTATCCACTCCAGCCTAGCATTTTGACCGGCACCCAACCCAAGCCAGGCAAGAGACCGGCCTAAAATCGACAGACCCACACGCCAGGCCATCTGACGTCAGCCGGGTTATCAACCTCCTGCACAATCAACACGTCGCAGAGAGATCTTGGTGCAGAGCTCCTCAAGGCTGAGGTTGAAGAAGGCCAATTTGCAGGCGGAGCAAAGGGCGGTGGGGATGGGGGTTTGGGGGCCTTTGACGCCCTCCTAGAGGTTGAGGTTTAGAGAGAGAGATCCCTTCCACTGTGTTCTTCCCATATCCCTTCATCTTGTTAATGGGTTTCTTTCTTCTGCACATTGGAGGGGAGTGGTGGGGGAGCTTCTGGGCAGAGACAGAGGAGGGGAGCGGTGGGGGAGTTTCATATCCCTTCATCTTGTTAAATTATTATTTTATAATAAAAATTAATAAAATTGACTAGGCTATTTGGTTTTAGAGGTGGAGATGGTTTGGCCTATTACTGTACACTGGAGTCTATTACTGTTTACTTGAGTGGATAAATGAGCGGTGTGTTGGCGCAAAGTCTTTAGGGGTGTGGAATTGCTCTAACAAAGCGCCTCTAAGCCCACTTGCCAACTCAAATCCATTTGCCAACCAATTCCTCTCTTCGATAGAGAAATTTTTCATTGAGACCGGAACAGGGATGGTGTATCACGTGTTTTTATATAAGTGGTAAAAAAACTTTATTTTTTAAGTTATTAATTTTTTAACACACACACCCCTCTATTTGTATAATGACACGTGGTGCACCATCCTGTGTTTCGGTCACATTAAAAATCATCTCCTTTGGGTATTGGTTATATCTGTTTTTCTGGTTTTCTGGTGTTTATAGAAAACGAAAACAAAATAGAAATCGTTTTCTCTTTTTTTTCTCCACATCATATATATATATTCATTCTTGCGAACGTACTCCCCAGGCGGGATACTTAACGCATTAGTTACAACACTCCATAGGTCGATACGCACAGCGCCTAGTATCCATTGTTTTCAGCTAGCGTCAGTCCATATAGTTGTCCATGTACCAGTAGAAGACTCAGCAGCTACAGCGGCCCCTGCTTCCTCAGGTGGAACTCCAGGTTGAGGAGTTACTCAAAATGCTACCAAAATATCAATATCTTTGGTTTCATAGTCAAGAGTATAATAAGGTATTTCAGTTTCCAAGGTAGGATCCGTAGCTCAAATTAAAGCCATGAAACAAGTTGATGGCAAATCAAAATTGGAATTGGCACAATTTGTAGAATTAGAAGACTTTGCATAATTCGTTTCTGATCTCATTAAAGCTTCTCAGAATCAATTGGCAAGATGTCAAAGAATTATGTGAGTTGCTTAAACAATCTCAATCATCCCCGCTTTTGGTGGAACCCAAACTATGTGATTGAATAAATCCTCCTCTATCCGTTGCGGGTCGAGGACTCCTTCGCCTTCTTCGAACTCCGATTCATATTATTCATAGAGAAATCTCTGACCAACGATAGAACAAGATCCATTTTGCATCATATTTAAAGGATTCCTTGGTTCGGGCCGAAGAAGCAATGTTACTCGATTATTATCAAACTGACTGCAAGATCAAGTTGGCCCTTGCAAACAGCTTGATGCACTATCTCCCTTCAACCCTTTGAGAGAAATATGGCATAAGGAAGAAAAATCCATGGACCGACCCCATTGTCTCCACCTCATAGGAACTACGAGATCACCCCAAGGACGCCTTGAGCATCCAGGGGTCGCAGACCGACTATAGAACCCTGTTCAATAAGTGGACCGCATTAGCTGTCCGCTTTAGTGAACGTGTCACAATTAATTGCTCCTAATTTTGTTTTTATTTATTTTTTGTTAAGACGAAGAAACAAATTCTAATTTCTCACCTATTTACTACGGCAACGAAAAATCAAATTATCACTATATTTATTCATTTTTCTACTCCTTCCAAGTGCAGGATAACTCCAGGGGTTGCGGGTTTTTTTCTACCAATTGGGGCCCTGCCTTTCAGGTTATACAATTCATCCTTATTGATGAATTATCCACGTCCCTGGTTGATAACTTGGGTATAAATTGATATAATAGGCTCTTAAGTTCATATTGAAAAAAAAATAAATAAATAATCACGAGTTTGATGATAATCTATAACGGCGGTTAATCCATGCGATGCTTGACAGTTTTAAGATAATTCTATTATACGCCAACCCGTGTGCAGTTTCAAAAATAGTTAGTGCATATAAACCTATATTACAGTTTCAAAAATAGTGTCTATGTTCAAATTCGAAATTAGTGTAATACTCGTATTCAATTTCAGAAATAATGTAGTACTCATGTTTAGTTTCATAATTAATTAGTGTTCAGTTTTCAGAAATAATATTAAGTTTCAAAAATAGTGTTAAATTTCAAAAATAGTGTAGTACCGTCTGATTTTAGAAGTAGTGTGTGACTGACACGCAGGTCCTGCGCATCAGCTTTTTTCTATTTTATTTTTTATTATATTAACTTTTGTCATTTTCATTAAAGTTTAAACCATTTCCATTAAATAAAGTTATAGGATGGTTTTTTTATTAAAACAAACTTAGCTCAAACTCTTTTCGTTAAAGCTCTCTATACAATATATGTACTAGCATAGCATATTTTAAAACACTTCAATTTTCCGTACACATTTCAGTCATTCATCAAATTACACATTTTTTAAAACTCTAATGTATAAGACACGTGCATGCATACTGTGACATCCCACATCACCCAGAGAAGTGATCCTTATATGTATATTCTCATCCCTATCTAGCACGAGGCCTTTTGGGAGCTCACTGGCTTGGGGTTCCGTTGGAACTCCGAAGTTAAGCGAGAAGGGGGTTAGAGCAATCTCATGATGAGTAACCCACTGGGAAGTTGCTCGTGAGTTCCCAAAAACAAAACCGTGAGGGCATGGTCGGGCCCTAAAGTGGACAATATCGTGCTACGGTGGTGGAGCGAGCCCGGGAAGTGATCCGTCCTGGGCCGGGATTGTCAAGGGAACTCACTGGCTTCGGGTTCCATGGGAACTCCGAAGTTAAACGAGTAGCGTGCGAGAGCATTCCCAGGATGGGTGACCCATCGGGAAGTTCTCGTGTGAGTTCCCAGAAACAAAACCGTGAGGGCATGGTCGGGGCCTAAAGCGGACAATATCGTGATACGGTGGTGAAGCTGGCTCAGGAAGTGATCCGCCCCGGACCGGGATGTGACAATTGGTATCAGAGCCTAACCCTGGCCGCGTGTGTGCCAATGAGGACGTCGGACCCCTAAGGGGGGTGTATTGTGACATCTCACATCGCCCAGAAGAGTGATCCTTATATGTATATTCTCATCCCTACCTAGCACGAGGCCTTTTGGGAGCTCACTGGCTTCGGGTTCCATCGGAACTTCGAAGTTAAGCGAGTAGGGCGCGAGAGCATTCCCAGGATGGGTGACCCATCGGGAAGTTCTTGTGTGAGTTCCCAGAAACAAAACCGTAAGGGCATGGTCAGGGCCTAAAGCGGACAATATCGTGCTACGGTGGTGGAGCGGGCTCGGGAAGTGATCCGCCTTGGGCCGGGATGTGACACGTACTTTTTACCTTTTTTAACCAAAAAAAATATATATACATATATATATATATATGTATATGTATATATTTTAACACATTTGTCAATAGAGATAAGATCAAATGACAAACATTTAGACAAATATTTTTATACTTTTTGTTATATCTTGGTTCTATTTATATTTAACGCTTCTAATTAAAAGTTAAGATGATTACTAAATGATGTGGCAATAACATGGAAATAAAATTAAACTTCAAATAAAACATTTTGATAAAGGAATTTTGTGAAGTTAAAATAGATCCAACCTCCATCTTTCTCATTTGCAGTTTAGGTTTGCAATTCTGCAACAAAAAAAGGTCTGCAATACATGCTGTCGATGAAATTCATCTTTGTCTTTGATGCAGTGACTACATCTTAACACGGCTGTACAATACTATTTGTCTGCCTTGAAAATAAAAACAGTTTTATTCATTTTAAGTTTTAATCTTTATTTCTTTATTTATTATATTAATTATAGTCCACTTCATCATTTATGGAAAGAAATCATCTTTGAATCTCTTCCACCAAGGCCACCAAATCAAGTGATACGGACCAAAATTTTTTATAGCTTTTAAGGAATCAAAACAGGTAGGTCGTTGGATGAAAATTCAATGTCAAAATATTTGGCCCTTGATACTATCTCTGGTCAATAATAATACACATAAAATCCATGTATTTTAGATGTATTTTTAACATATTTTTAAGAAAAATAATTAAAAACTAAAACATTATTAAAATATAAAAAATGGCCAAGTTTTCAGATTATTTTGTAGCCGAGCTACCGAATAATACACGTACGTATTCTATTTTACTAACTATGCTTCCTACTATATATGGATGAATTGTCGAACATAATTGGACTACAAGAAGCAGCATTTCTGTGGGAAGAGAGATTTTAGAAAGAGAAGTTCCCAAGCAATAGCACAAGTAGAAGCAATGCAAGAATACATAATTATTGTGGATCAGATGATAGACAAAGGAAAAAAGTATATGTTAGCCAATGATGAATTCGATTCATTAGGTTCTTCGATTTGTTCAGAAAATAAACGAGAGACGAGAAAACATCTTTCACTACAATTAAAAGGAACAACCTCAAATGGACCAAGATAAAATTTCGGGTCTATTTCTTGGTGAACATGATCTGCCATAATCTCTTCGATCCCTTCATTTATGTGTCGGAATAAAGAGAGATTAAATTAAACTATCCAATGAATTAAATTCTTTCTACTCATAATTCTCGACTAAGTATTCTACAGACATTCTCGACTCCGATAATCTATAACTAATTTCATTCAGCATATAAGAAGAGATCTAGTCTGTGCACCTACGCGTTAACACCCTCACGCACCTTCCGCTCCGGCGCCCGCCAATCTAACCAAAGGAGGGAGCTAGCTAAGCTACCAGTACAGTATCCTTCGTATCATAACTTGAGGTTTTTGAAGTAGTTCCAATCTGCCACGGTCTTATGGAAGCTGGAACAGATTGGACATCCTGCTGTGAAGAAATTGGTCGAAGAAAGAAAGGCTACGGTTGTACAACTCCAAATGGTTTTAATCCCTGCTGCTACCACCTAATCTAGCGTCTTCTTCCTGCAACCACAGACGAAGGGAAAGCTGTGTTATAACCCAGGAGTTCTTCGGAAACTTGTTAGCTTTCGTTCAGAAATTTATGACCGTACTTTCAGACAATGTCAAAGGACGCTCCTCCTCTGCCTTCTCTCTTTGATCAGACCAACCTGTGAAACCACTCTCAGTTTTTGAATTTCGCCTACTCGATTCTTCACGTAACCTTTCATCGTGTATTCCTTGGTACAAGCGTTTCAATATGAAAAGTGCAGTATCATAATCCCTCCAATAGTTTCTGCACACCAAGACTCACCCATTACATGAGGAACTGATACTTTTAAATGAATACGAGGAACATTCGGGTAGCAGATAAAGGCAACAAGATCTTAATTAATATGGCCGTTCACCAATTGCCAAAAAAAAAAACCAGCAAGGAAATAAACAAATATGGCTTGGGGATACACGAAAACATGCATCAACAGTATCCAGTAGTTCACTTGATAAAAAAAGAGATTAATAACAATCCCAATTGCATGTACGAGGAAACATTTGAAGTGAATACGTACGTATGTGCTCCAATTGCAGCAAGATACGGATGTTGAAATGTCTTATCCTGCATGATCACCAAAGACTCATTGAGGAATCAAAGAAATGAGCTGGTACTGATGACATAAGGGAAGTAATTGTTATGTCTAACTGAGATAAAGAAACGCAACAAAGCTACAAGGCAATCAAATGGAAGGCATATTTCTGAAAAGAAAAATCAATGAGAATCAATGGATGCACAAGAACGAGTGTGAATTCTTGTGTGTGTCTGTGTTTGTATGTCTATGTAGAGTTGTAGACTGAATGAGGTGGTGGGAATATCTACGCACTTGAAGCACATGATCAATCCGGCCTTCTTCACTTCCTGTTACTCTTTCCATCATAAGGGAACCGTATGATCTTGCTTCCTTTTCTTGGGTTGTTTCTGATTCTTCTGCTATATAACCAAAACAAAAAAGCGAGATCACTACAGAAGGCCACTTTTATTAAAAGTTTATTCTTTGATGTCAATATCATTAAAAAGAGGAAGATATAGATTGAAGAAGCAAATAAATAAATAAATAAATCTGCTACCTTCTAGGCTGTCCAAGCTTCTTGATTGGCAAACTGTCAGCACTTTAACCTGTGTTCAAACATAACAGAACCTTGATTTTATAACAACTTCTAACATATTATAGAAACCAAATCATAGATGTAAATCGAACAACACAATTTTGTTAAAAAAAAAAAAAAAAAAAGGACTGATTAAACCCTAAGTCCCAATATGTTTTACTTGCAGAATCTCATATAAAGAAATACTTATATTTTGGTCGCATGATTTATCTATTAAGAACCTATGCAAGGATGAATAGTTTTAGACTGGTGCTGGCACCTATATGTTGGCAGTTGGCACGCAACCTTGAAACTTAGTTTGTGCAAACTTATAAGTTAGCCGTACTATATTGTGTAAACTAATTTGTACAGAGAGAGAGAGAGAGGATTCACATATTCAAAGTCCAAAACCCTAGTTTACTGAGACTATCATAACAGAAATACAATTACTATACATACGGCTGATGTATGACCATGACAGATTAGAAGTTATATCAACTTCTAGAAGTCTAACCACGCCTACCGTTACGAAGTTTAGACGATCCATTATTGTTTGAGAATGAGCAGCTAAATCTTCAGTAAATTCCTACATCACAAAGCAGTGTGCGAGTGAGAGAGAGAGAGAGAGAGAGAACGCGTGGGGAAGGGAGAAGTTAAGGTGGGCGATCCACAATCATGTATA
This sequence comes from Pyrus x bretschneideri, assembly GCF_019419815.1. Taxonomy (NCBI): domain Eukaryota; kingdom Viridiplantae; phylum Streptophyta; class Magnoliopsida; order Rosales; family Rosaceae; genus Pyrus; species Pyrus x bretschneideri. The sequence continues at coordinate 2,228,747 of NW_025999446.1, forward strand.
TGTTAAAAATTATTTACCTGAAATCCAATATGCAACCGCTTTCCACCTTTGTGATAGGGTATGATAACAGGTCGCTTGCCGATGTATTCTTTACATACAAGTGGTTCTATTCTGCATTTCAATATGAGAAAAGTTCTATCATGTGCTCCTAGATCAACATGTACAATTAAACAAGAGAACCCAAAATAATAAAATAAATAAGCGATAAACATAAAGTTGTTTTATGTGTATACAAGAACTTCCTGATGATATCATCAGATTTTTTTTTGCACTGTCAGCTAACTAAGTGGAATATATTCAATAAAAGGTTCATGTCATGCACTGCAAACCATATCCCTAAGAGAAACGACATCTGGTACTGGTTCAACTTAAATTGGATTTCATATTAATAAATACAAACATCACAAGAGCTGGATTGTAACAGACCTATATGCAACAGGATCGAAGGGGTGAAATATATTGAATATTTGCCGACAAGCTGGCATCTCCTCACTTATATTTTCCTCTTCCCAATATTCTTTCCCCTTTCCTGAAATGAAATGATACAGTATATTAAATCTCAGACTCAGGTCTCAAATCAAAAGCAGACAAGCATATCTGAAGTTATATCTCCTGGCAGATCTTCAATTTATTAAGTAAAGATATACAAGGGAAATAAGCCAATGCACAAAGCAACAAAACAACCTTAAACACGGGTTACCACCATCCCACCATTATACATCATGAAAATAGCATGCACCATTTCAATCACAGAAAAAACCCCACTCAGTAGAAGCAATACAGATGTCACCAAATATCTGAATTTCTACCGTTGAGAAGTTAAAGCTGTTTGTACTGTACTTGACCAATCCCGAAACTACCAAGCACCGGTCAACTTCATACCTTCAAGGATCCACTAAGGGGTTCATGCTGAGGCACCCTTGCCGAAGCACAAGAGTCTCCCTCCAATCAGGGGACCAATCACAACATGACTCATGTCAACGTCAGAATAAAGCTCATAGAGTCCCACATCTACCGCGAACAAAAGCTAGAGACTCTCCTCAACTACAAAAGAAGACCATTCTCCAACAATGAATCCCTAATGTCATTATTGTACTTAAACTAGTCATTAGAACTCACTAATGATGATTACGCTTGAACCTATGTATTTGTGTAAACCCTTCACTATTAATGAGAACTCCTCTACTAAGTGACGTAGCCAAACTTAGGGTGAACCACGTACATCTTGTGTTTGCTTCCCTATCTTTATCTCTTTACATATTTATCCTCACTAGTGACTAGAGCAACCGAGCGAAGTTCACAAACTTGACACTTTACGTTGTTCCAAAGTCTTCACTAATTTTGTGCATCAACAAAAGCACCAATAGGCACAGTAACAAAAATAAAATATTCTTGAAAGAAGCCCAATATAACTAGACACAACACACATGTAATGCATACAAGAGCATCAAAACATCCTTCACAGAAAGAAATCAATAATTTGGGTAAGCAAAGCACCAACATGTAAAGCATATTAAGACATAATCATCGACCATTACCAATCCCAATACGAATATTACGAAGGGCAAGAAAAACCCCAAGGGGTGATCCAACTGCAAAGAATGTATCAACCTGAAATGTGAAGAGTTACAGTTAATGAGTGGTGAAATTCAAAATTTAAATTTTGCACATGCTACTATCAAAACGGAAGAGGGATATACAATAAATGGACAATTTTCTTGCACCTTGAATTCAAGTTTTGTATATGTGATATAAGGGGTATGATTCTTGGGTGAGACATCTGGCACAACAGGCGATTCCTCAGAAATGGGTTGCTTTGCCACAGTTGCAAGAACCTCTTCATTTTCTGTTCAGATTATGTATATGAACGCTAAGAGCTCCTTTCATACACTAGAAGCAAAAATTAAATGAAAAATGAACAATAAGTAATCCAAATGTCATAGAGCACCTTGATGCAACCCTGGACTATGACCTCTATCACCGCATTTGGCCTCCAATTCTGCTATTTTGGATTTGAGTGCATCAATCTGGAAAATAGAGAATTCATTGAATATATGCATTGTATATAAATGGTGCCCACAAAAGGCTAGGCAGAATAACCTATCTAATTATATAATCTCACCTCTTCCCTCAGCAATTTGACTACTTTGTCTTTATTGTTCGTTTCTTTGCATACTTCTTCAACCACATCCTCAGGACCAACAACTGGGACTCCACAGTTTATGCTTTTGGTTTCATCCAACCCATTCCATTTAAGCATGTCGCTTGATTGGCAAACTGATTCATTGACAAATGTATCACCATGTGGTTGTTTCGCGTCCACAGACCGTGCAACAACCTCATTAGAATCTGATGTGTTGCAACCAACAACAATCGAGGCATCTTCAGCATTTCCATCCTCATGTATCAATAGAGGTGGTTGTGCATTCATATTTCCATCATCAATTGAACCCATAATGTCATCAGTTTGATTATTTACAGAAGTGATTGCATCTCCCAAATTACTTGGAGTGTTGTATGTAGATTGATTGTCGATATCAGGAGAAGGTTCTCTGTCTCTAGCATGTTCTTTGAACATCCAATCCATTGGAAACAGGGAGGAAAAATTCTCCTGATGACAAAGGATATCATAGGAGAGGACACTTCCCAAAGAATGACCAAATATGGAAACCTATACGGATGTGAGACAAAAGCACTTAATTTAAATCCAAACTTATATAGACAAATCATGATTAAAGAATATAGTGATATGTTTTTTAACTGCATACCTTTCCATCATAACCTGGATTTCTCCGAAGAAATTTCAAATATAACCGATTTAATTGGTTGGATACCTGGTGGGAAAAAAGTGTGCAATTAAGATGCCATTCACATCCAAAAATTCAGGCAAAAGTAATAGAAAAGTGAAACATGATATCATCCCAACAATATCTAACCACTGAAATTAAATGATCTAAGTATGCACTACCGCGTCGATGATGTCCTGACAATAGATGGGACTCATGTAGTATAACACATCATGAACAGTTGCACTCAGCATGACACGCAAACCCTTAACACCATCTAAAGTACATTTTTCGACTGCAGTTTCACCACTTAGCTTCAAACCTTTTCTCCACTGAAATCAAAAGATCAATCAGTTAGAGTATTGAAAAACAATGAAACAAAAAAAAAAAAAAAAAGAAAACTAAAGTGAGGATAGAATTGCATATAAAAGGCACAAACGAAAAATAAGGAATAAAAATGAGAAAATGAAGAAGAAACTAAACCAGATTAGAAGTTTGAAAAGGTACCATATAAATCCAAAATGACATTAAACAGAGGCATGCAACATATCAGAACAGGCTGCAGCATCTACCGCAACAAATCAGCCACCTTAACTAATTTTCATCTTCGAGTATAGAAATATTGTCATATCATGGTACCAAAGAGTGATAGCCAAATTCAAATTCATGATTCTAAAATCTCCAAGATGTTTTAAAATATACCTTCCAGGGGTGTGAGGAGACTAACAAGCTTCAATGTCAGAAGATTTTACATTATTTTATTTCAGTTTTATTTTTATTTTTTACGAAACAATTTTTATAAACAACAGAAGGATTTACAAAAAGTGGATAAGGAATCCACCAACTAAGAACAAACATAAAGTACTAGACCAGACCTCTTAAATAGAACTGATTTATATAGACCAGACCGTTTATGCAGGGAGATGATTAAGAAGTCATATTTAAGGACAAGAATAATGACCATCAAATGTTCTTACTTTGGGAAACGAATATTTACTCATTTTTAAGGAGAAGAATGATGATCAACATTATGATAGACAACCACATACAACACCATGGGTGCTCTCTTAGCTCCCTGTTTATATATACTATAAAAACACAACTAGTTTCACGAGCATCACCGAAGTGGTGATTCACTTTATTTCATATAGTACGAAACAGGAGTTTTGTGATAATTAAAAAGAAATTAAGTAGAAACTAAATGGGCTGAATAGCATACAAAATAGATTGCTTACCTGGCATGGGATAAAAAGAACCCTTTGGGAGTCACGTTGGTGTGAAGTAAGGTGTGTTTCAGCAAGACTTGCTGTTATACGGTGAAAACTAGCTACATCATCAACTAAATTGGAGTTCTCCAATCTTTGACCAATTCCATGAACCATGAAAACAAGGTGTCGAACAGGAACCTATTAAATATGCAACATCAACCTTACTACATTCCAAAAAACCAAGAAAACTTAAATGAAATGAAAGCTTACTGCTGCAAACAACCGGTTATTGAAAAACAAAAATTATTGAATAAGAAACAAAGACCGCAACAGACTCAATGAAGGAGCACCTTTCTTTTTAGGCGAATTAAATTTAAAGTTCCAGTTATGCCAGTTATATATCAGAGCAACCAACCTTCACTTTCCCAGCAAAATTATTATCACATACTTGTCACCTTGAAACCAAGTATCAACAAAAGAGGATATGGTTTAACCTTAAAAAAAATATAATAGGCAAAAGGCAGGATTTATCCTAAAAGCTTGGGCCACATGATCTTCTAGTTCGTGAATGGCTCAAATTGTTCAGGGACACTATAAAGAACTTGTTACCAACTAGTCAACTAAACTATTTCCTGGCCTGACAATTTCCCTGGACGAGGATTTTGGTAGATAGCTTCAGTACCACAACCTACCCAGGATTTCACAGTAAACACAACAACAAAAAACCCTCGAATCCATAACAAGAATCCAAGTCAGGCAGGCAAGGTATCCATTCTCCCAGCTGTGTTCGTAACTATAGATCACTAAGAACTGTATGAAGACATTGGTTGGGGAAGAACACGCATATATTATTGGTACAAGTTGTATGAAGGAAAGAATATACGAAAAGAATAAGAACAAACCTAACAACATTATTATTTGATATGTGAAAATGCACACCTGTGAGCAATAATCATCCCTTTCCTCCTCCTTCTGCTGGCGCAATTCATCCTATAATGGAAAGTTTGTGAGAAAAATGATAAGTTTTTTGTTTTAATTTTTTTAAAACACAAAGAAGATTTTCTGTTGCTGGAAATGGTTGAAATTCTCATGTCAAAAATCAGAACCGAACAAGATAAATAAGACAACGCTGAGGTGAAGCAAACATACAGTTAAGAAGCAATGGCAATTGTTCATGTGCTACCACTAGAGATTTGAATGTAACTGACTGACCAAACCCTTACCATCAGGACATGCAATGACACATAAAACCTATTATCATGGTAGCAACTAATTTTTCCTGTTGTTTTGTTATCTTTTCCTTTTCCTCTTGTTACCATTATTACATTTACACCTAAAATATATAGAAAGGCTTTGGAACACTGGCTGTTTTTTATAAAAGCTGAAGATGAATGCTTCATTCTTGGAGCAAAAATACTATGATAAAATCTAGGAGCAAATACCATGTGTGCCTTGCTTAAATAGTTTCAGTAAATCTGAGAAGCAATTTTCATTTTCTGTTTAAAAGTTTTAAGGATTATCTGAAATTTTACAAAGACACCAGCTACTGAATAGAATGCCAGACTTCCAACAAAATTCAGATCATACTTTTCCAACTTCAAACGTCCATGAGAATCCAAAGCATAGACGCCATCAAATTAAGACGATATCACAGAAAAGTTCACACAGCAATAAGTGTAATTACACAAGTACCAAAAAGAAACAACAAATCTGGCATCAATTACAAAATTGCTCAAATAAATTCAAGAATTTGACTCATATAAATATCCCAAAAAGATAAAACATTGAAAAAAAATATTGAAGGCAGTGTCAGAACTTATCCTATCAAAGAATTTATCAGGGCCAAAATAGAAACCTTGGTGGGTTTCGGAGAGTGAGATGCTGAATATCCACGCCTTAACTTCATTCCATTTCCACCTAAAGAAATGACACTAGAAAAACCAGAAGCATCTATATTTAGCCAAGCCTCCCAAGTGTTATCTTCTCCTGTGAAAAGCGCATGGAGTCCCTAAAAGTGCATCCCCAGGATGTGTTTAAGAATACAACAATAAAACAATAAAATGTCTTTTCCAAATAGCAATACACATACGGGTGTAGAGCCTTGCAATTCAACTCGAGCTGCAAAAAGTCCAGAGGGTTGAAACGTTCTCCGGTGCCAAACCTGGAGATGAAAAGTTCCAATTTATACCGCGTATACCAAACGAGATTCAGAACATGAGTCTAAAAATGGAAGAGCACATTGTACAAGGGGCAGACTGAAACAGTCTTAAAATCATTCCATAATTTTTGTATGTTTTGAACTTAAAATAATACCCTGAATCAAATTAAATTAAGGGAGTTATCACACTTTCTGACACATAGAATCTGGATAAAAGTTACCAAATAGACAATGAGAAGAACATGTCATTGTTTAAATTCACCCAATTTAATATTGTGGCTAACCTGACTACGATATACAACCTCTAATTGTTCAGAAACATCTTCACGCAATGGGAGCCAATCAGCCCCTTTACGAGCAAACCAGTGACCTCTTAAGACACGCCGGTTTTCTCCATCCCAGTAAACAGGGAAAGAACATCGCTTCAGTAAATCTACCTGCAGCAATTACATGACTATGTCAACTCAATCAATCACACCTTCATCCAGAATATAGTTGGAGTCAGTTCATTTCACTCAATACACTTCAGACTAAGAAACCAATACGTATATAATCATGCAAACAACATCATGAGAGTTTTGCTGAAAATCATACAAAACTTTCCTCGCATCAACTTAACTGGATTCATCAACAACTACTACTTAAGAGAACACCACGAAAGACTTGCCAGAGCATGCAAATGAGTTGATTGGTACTGGATAGCTACATTTTCAGGTCCACAGGCATTTCTCTACTCTTTACACTGACACAGAAAACCTTGGAAATAGAAGGCTGACCTCATAAAGCCCTCCCTTAACAGGGACACCAACTCTCTCTTCTTCCAGTTGATTTAACTCAACTGACCGGCCTCTTTCTAAAGAAAATGAACTCTGCCGCTGAGCCACCTTCTTACTTGAACCAGGCTGCTCTTTCGGGCCTTCGCTACATTCTGCATACTCCTTCCACCAACAAGAAAGCAACTCTTCCTCCCTCTACATACATGCAAATCCAACCCTCACGTAATAAGACTAATTCAAACACAAAAGCACAAATTTATACATAACAAACCAAACGCACCTGCAAAAACGATGCCTCGATTGCCAAAGAGTCCCTCATACCGAACCGAAAATATTCGCCTTTCCCCACCATCTCACTCTTTGGGACTGAAGCAGCCATATCTGCACAATCCCAGAAGCAGAATATTACCAATTGTGAGTCAAATGTGAATTGAGAAGTAGAAACACACACTAGAACTTGGAATTTGAATTTAGTGAGATTCGAGTTACCATTCTCCGCCAATGGAACTTTGCAAAAGTACCACCGGACATCGCTGCCGTCGGACGGGCTTCTAGTCTGAGCTAAGTACTTCTGGTGGCCCTTACACTTGCCAATCTCATATTCCAATCTCGCGATATTACTCGGCGAGTTCTTCAGCAAATCCGGAAACATTTCTTCCGCTTCCGCCACACGCTTCGCCTCCGAATCCGGCATGCCCATACTCCAGTTCCTTGCCTCCCTTTTCAAATCCCCAACTCAAAAGCTCCTCCTTTTCAATTCATCCCAAAACACTAATCGCCGGCGCCGGAAACACCATCAGAAACAATGGAATTGGGCCGGGATTTTATAGTGGAACTGGGAATTTGAGAATTTGTGAGAGGAGCGCGAGGAAGTGGAATGCAAAACCCAAATGGTTGCGGGAATTGCGGATAGGGAATCTGGAAAAATCATGACCGAGAAGGAAGAGATGTGGAGGAAGGACGAGGGCATTGTTGTTCGGAAGAAGAATGACAGCTCGGTCGGTGTTGAATGGCAGGTGGATTGCAACGTCGGCTTCGCATTCACCGTTGCAATTGGCGGTTGCGTGCCTTTTCTTTTTCTTTCTTGTACTTTTTTCATTTTTTAAATTGTTTTCTTTCAGGCGCTTCCATGACGTGATTTCGAATTTCTTCAACAACTAATATAATAAAATCAATCATCTGACAAAATAAAATAAAATAAAAAAAATAAAAAAAGTTGTTTCCCCGTCTGGCAATGAGGCCCAAGTAAAACAGAACAAAGGGCGCGTCAATACAGGTAGTTGAATTTTGATCTAACGGCTACAAATATGAGGTTTTTTAAAATTATAATAATTGTAGCCGATGGATCAAAATCCAACGGCCTGTGTTGTTTGGTCAAGAGGATCCCGAGGCTTTGCCTCGGACAGGATCCAAAATAGGCCCAATAGATGTTATCCTATAAATAGAATTACTGTAGTATTAAGTGGCAACCCTTAACTTTATCTTTAGACCTAATTACAGTTGCAAGCCTTCTCTATTTCTCTCAAATCTTCCTCCAACAAAAAGATAAGGAAATTATTATTCGCACACTTATTTTTACCTTTTACACACTTTTATTAGTTTTTCACCATTATTGTTCTTCAATTTATTCGATCTGACCACAAAACAATTGATAAGAAGATGTGAAAAATAAGAATGGACGCATAGATAGCACTATCCTATTATCTGGTGCCGATTTTAGTTTGAGTGAAGCGAGTCGAACTAGACCGTACTCACCCTAAGCAATGCAGCCCACCGGCCCATAGAAAAAAAATTCAAAATGGCCCGTTGGCCCAATAAGGCTAACCCTAGAAATTGTTTTCGGTGGGTCACATTAAATTAACTAAGGGACCCACTCCATGTAAGCCTTTAAACCCTCTCATCACTCACACACTGTCGTATCCGTTCTGATTAACTCCCTCCATATCTCCCACACGCTCAAAACTCCAACTCTCAAACCCTAGATTCGCCAAAACCCACCGACCTATCGAGTGCTCTATGGCGGAGGAGGAGGTTGTGGTTGCCGTGGAAAGCCCTAGGCCGTCGGATCATAAGCGGAAGCTCGAGGATTTGGAGCCTAAAGCAGCACCCGAAATAGTTGAGCTCGACTCCGACGGGCCGGATGATGCGAATGCGGAGCCTGGTTGCGCTGAAGAAGTTGATGTGCCGCCTTCAGATGAATCGGAGGCGAAGAAGCCTCGTATTGATGACAAGCCCCACGGAATAGGTATTTTTGCTTGAATTCTAGGGTTTTTCTCATCCTTTTGGCTGTGAACTAGTTGCAGGTTATCTTGTTTTTAGCTTCCATGAGTATTTTTTTCGGTTTTATTTGCTAAAATCTTGTGAATGTTTTTGAAGTGATTTCCTGTAATTGTTTGAATTGATTAGCATTATGAAGTAATTCTTGATTAGAAGTACTTCAATTTGTTATAAAAGAAATATTTTTTGTGGCCTTTTTGTAAAGGATTAGGTAATTTACTAGTTCGTAAGAATTGGTTTGCATGAAAAAAATAAGGGATTTTTTTTTTTTAATTTTAATGGCATCTTCTTTGATGGTAACAGCTAGTGAGAATGGCCACCAAGAGGAGGAGGTAGATGAGCCCGAAAAAGAGAATGAGGATCAACCAAATGTTGATAGCGGTGACCCAGAGGTCCCCCAGCCTACATCTGTGGAAGTTACTGAAGCAGTGACTGACGAGCAAAAGTCTGAAGTTAACGAACAACATAATGACATGAATGGTGAGCCGAGCGACACCCAAAAGCCTGCTGAGAATTCTGTGGCGGAAAAAGCTGAGGAACCCCCTCAAGGGGAGTCTCAACCACACTACGCAGAGGAACCACAGCAAGGTGGAGCTTACTTTGTGCAACAAGAGCAGCCTTCTGCAAATGAGATTTTGACACACAAAATGGAGGTTCCTAATAATAAGGTCTGCTGCTTACATTCATATTATGTAACTGGGAGCTCTTAGCTCCTATTGGTTCAAATTCCACCTATAACTTGTTCGGAATTAATTTGTAAATATTAGCTGGAAAGAAAAAAAAAGTGGCCTAAAGTATAAATATATGTGCAGGTTGGGGTTTTAATTGGAAAGTCGGGGGATACTATACGGTACTTGCAATACAATTCTGGAGCAAAGATTCAAATCACAAGGGATTCCGATGCAGACCCATATTCTGCAACCAGGCCTGTGGAGATAATAGGAACTTTGGATAGTATAAGCAAGGCAGAGAAACTGATTAATGCCGTTATTGCAGAGGTTATGCTCTCTCTGACTCTGTCTTGTTCTGCTTTCCAAGAATCTTGCTCCTCTTATATGTTTTCACAATTGGAGATCTGTAGTTTTTTCATGCTGAATATGGTGTACACTTTTTTTCAGGCTGATGCAGGGGGTTCTCCTTCTTTGGTTGCTAGAGGTGTTGCTACTGCACAGGCTGTTGCAGCTGCAGAACAAATTCAGATTCAAGTTCCGAATGAGAAGGTGATTGATTTTCTTCCATGTGTACATGATCTGTGCCTTTACATTCCATAATACTTTATAAAAGTCTAAAATTTTCTTCTGCTAGGTCGGTTTGATAATTGGCAGAGGTGGGGAGACCATTAAAGGTCTGCAGACCACATCAGGGGCACGCATCCAGGTAGTTGATATTGTATGCCTTGCCTTTATGCATGGGAATAGAATGTTACTCTTTTTTCTTACTGCAACATGTCCTTACCGCCCTAACCTTTTTCCTGTCATTTAGTTGATACCCCAACATCTTCCGGAGGGGGATGAATCTAAAGAAAGGACTGTCCGAGTTACTGGTGATAAGAAGCAGATTGAAGTTGCTAAAGAATTGATAAAGGAGGTTATGAATCAGGTTACTATTTGACCTAATCCTTGAAATTTTATTTTTTTTTGGATTTTTAATTTGTGATTGCCTATACAGAGGTTGTTACGTTTGTGGTGTTTTATTTTCTGTGAGCGGTATTGTGGTTGCTGCTGTGGTTTCTTCTGCATTGAACCATTGTCACTGTATGGTGGTTGATTTCTTTTGTTTCTTGTACCTGCTTCTGATCTCATACACCTGCTAGGCGTGTTTTACGCTACAAATGGTTGGATACTGTGTAAAAGCATGAGCTTTATGTGTAGCATTGTGCTTTTCTATTTTAGTTCTATTTGAAGTGTGCCTGTATAATGGCTTTCCTGCTTAATTGAAATGCGGTCAACCATATCCTATGCTCATCAAGATTTAAGATAGAGATGGTCAAGTGTTATTAATTAGATATTGAGTAAAATGAACTGAGGTATTTGGATGTTTTGATTCTTGTCAATTGTTTTTGGAGACACCGATAAACAAGTACACTTACATAGTATGGTATGATTGGATGTCCAAGAACTGTATTTGCATGCCTGTGACAACTTTTGGTTCATTTGAGGAAAGAATTGTTACCATATTTTGCCATGGGAATGAGAGCATGACCTTTTGCTCCTAAGAGTTTGCAATATTGATGAATGAACGATGCCAACGTCGCTTAATTGCTGTTAGGAGGATCATGTATTCAATCAAAGATGCCGGTTGCCATGATTTATTTGTGTTGAAGGTGCCAATTTCGAATTGGTTGGCTTTAAAAATGCAGATTTGGCTATTGCATTTTGCATGGGGTCAGCATTGCCTAGACAACCACTATTCACTCTCATCCACCGAAGAAAGGTATCAGGCATTTAATCTCGCGATTGCAGGATGTTAATAGTTGGTAAGATTGCTTTGAGACCTGAAGTTGAAAATCCTAATTTAGTAAGACTATATTTCATTAGCCTTAGTGCTCATAAGCACTTCCAATATTCTATGCATGACACGTCCATGGAAAAAATTGATATTCCTGGTGACTTGATGATTCAAAAGAATTTGTATGAAACCATTAGTCAAAGTGTTTGTGTATGATGATATGCTGATGTTCTCAAACTATGTGTACATGTCTTCTGATATGTATCAATGAAGGCACCGGCATTTCTTTGGCTAGGGTCAATTCTAGAATATCACAATATCTTACATCTATTACTTGTTACCCATTTGAATCGACTTGAATTAATTCTGAAGCATGCACCACAAATACGTTAAGCAGAATTATCATAGTCCTCAAAGGGTTGAAATCAACATGTGATGTTTCTTGCTTGATACTTGGAAATCCTGATGTGCCTGTAATTCAATGTTGTGGGTTTGCTTGAAATTCTTCGTAACATTTGAGATGAAGCCTGTCAAAGTTGGAGTCATTAACATCAACTAATTTTCTTTACTGCATGTTGACTTGAGAGAACAAAAAAAAAGAAGGGGCAATTATTACTCATGTAGTTGTGATAGAATTTTAGCAGCACCTGGCTATCTCTGCTATTTGAGTTTGGAAGGATCTTTATAGGGTAAACGCAAGCATGTAAAACCAGATCTGTGACTATTGCATTAGAAATCAACTTTGCATTGTATCTTAGTAGTTTACTTTTCGACACTGAAATGATACATGGATGACTTTGCTGAAGGGGTTATAGTGGGTTTGAACTTATTAGACATTTACAGAGGCACCTGTCAACATATTCTTTTTTTTTGTTTGTTTGATAAGACGGGGACTGTGATAGCCAGACAATATAGGACTACCCTGAGTATACGTTTTGTTGAACATACTTCTACAATGAATTGTTTGATGGCTTACTATTTGTTTTAGCAACCCTTTAAACTCGTTTGTTTCTATTTAGTGAACAGTTGTCTGCTATGTGTAGTCTCGGACATTATTTTCTTGTATTGTTTGTTGATTGCAATTTCACATTGTATCTTTTGCTATAGTAACTCTTGTTCCTTATATCCATTCATCACATTCAGTCAAGATACTGCACAGGAGCCCTCAAGTTTTAAGAACGCAAGATGTGGCTAGAGCAGCAACTTCTGTATTTAGTTTCTCATTTATTTATGGATTTGTTGTTTATATGTACTAATTATTTCATTTTGTGATTTTCTTTGAATAGACTGTGAGGCCATCACCTCTCTCCAGTGGTTTTAATCATCAGGGTTATCGTCCCCATGGACCAGGTGGTCCTCAATGGGGTCCGCGAGGACCTCATCTACCTCAGCCATATTCGTATGATTATCCGCAACGAGGACCTTATCCATCCCATAATCCTCAGTACCCTCCTGCGTATGGGGGTTATCCTCAACATATGGGTCCAAGAAGTGGCTATGGTTCTGGTTGGGGGCAAAGGCCACCTTCCAGCATGCCACATGGTGGTGGTTATGATTACTATGGTGGACAAGGAGCAGATGCCCCAGTATCTGCCCAACATTCTGCTCCCGTTTCTTCTCATGCTCCTGGACCATCTCCTAACCCTGCAATGGGTGCACCCTCCCAAGCAAATTACAATTATGGTCATCCGGCAACTTATTCCCAGGCTGCACCTCCTCAGCATAACTATGGGCATGGATACGAAGAACCAAAATATGATAATCATGCTCCAATGCAGTATCCCTACGGAGGACAAGCACCTTCTCAGCAATATCCACAAACTGGAGCTCATCCAGGTTATGGTCCACAGCAGACTTACAGCAAGCCACCACCATATGGCATGCCATCACAAGCTCCAAATCCTCAGTCTTATGGCCCTCCTAGGGCTAGTCAACCTGGAGACGCGGTTTATCAGGGTTCTGCACCACCTCATTCATATGGTCCAAATGTCCCGGCTCAACAGCCATATCCATATGCATCCAGTGGACCTGCTCAGCAGACCTATCCTGCGTATGGTTCTGCACCAGCTGCTGATGGGTACAGTCAGCCACCACCCGCTTCTGGCTCGGGTTATCCACAACAAGGAGGACAACCTGTTAGTTATGGTCAGCCTGGTGCACAGCAGGCGCCTGGCTATGGACAGGCAGCTCCTACTGCAGGGTACGCACAATACCCATCTTCTCAGCAAGGTTACACTGAGCAGGCTGCTCCAAACGCAGCAGGTTATGGGTACCAGGGGTCTCAAGACCCTGGATATGGAGGAGCCTCTGCAGGAGCATATGGTGCACCAGCAGCTGCGCAGCCAGGTTATGCACAACCAGCAGCTCAACAAACTTATGATCAGTCGATCCCCCAGTCTGCCGGTTATGGAGCTGCACCACCAGCTGCATCAGCTGGTTATGGAAAGACGGTGTCCCCCCAGCCTGGTTATCCCCAGTATGACTCGAGCCAAATGTATGCTGCTGCACCTCGCTGAATATTAGACTAATCTAGTTTCGTTTTTCAGAGTTTCATGTTGTTGTTTGATGCCAGATTCATTTTCCTACCAGTTGTTAGGCCCGATCTTACTGGTTCGCCGAACATTCGCACTTACCGTGTTTTTATATCGATGTAATGCAAGCCCTACTGCTGTATTAAATTGAGAACCTTAACAAGGGAATGACATAAAACTTCTGATATATATGAATTTCTTTTGTCATTATATTTTCAGTCCTATGATTTCTCCAGCAGAGGCAGAGGGGATGATATGTTGGGGCAGCTCTTATTTATTTTTCATGTAGTTGTATAATGTGTAATCATCTCATATTCTGCTTGTGGAGATATTGTGTCGTACAATAGCCCGTTGCGATCAGGAATTCCCCTTGCTTGGGAGCGCTTTTAGGGCTTGTTTGAGATTGCTCTTGTTGAGAGCACTAGTTCATAAGCCATTTTGATACAAGCCCAGAAACGCTTTCAAGTGCTTCTTGATGACGCATCTTGTAGGTGTATTTTCAGGAAGGGTTACAAAATCAAAAGATTATTATGAAGTGGTTAAGAATTAATTTTAGTTATTCCAGAAACAATTTCAAACAAGATTAATGCTTTTGACGTCTCCTAAATACTGATAATTATTTTATGATTGGCAGACTAATTAATCATGACCTTGTGAATGTTTTGAGGGTTTCAGGTTTATGCAACGGATCGGAATCGACAGTCGACGCAACATGCACCGAGCCATGAAGTCTTATGGATTACATACTCACCCTAATTTAGAGAGCGCCTTAAACAGTACGGATGCACCATTAGCTTTTCTTTCTGAACGGTGTGACGTCGTGCGTATAAAAACATATTTTATTAGCGCAGGATATTACTGTACTTAATTAATTTTAAATATATATATAATAATATACTAAGAGAAATATGAAGAAGATTCACGTACAATGAAACTCTTCGTCACCTCATATTTTTATTATAATATTTTATAATATTGATATAAAAATTATGTTAAAAACATAAAATAATGAATAGTTCATAAAGAGTCTTATATCGAGAGTTTTTAACATTTCTCGCAAGTAAATATGAGATCATGTGATGGTGGTGGGTAGAAAAGAAAAGAATATTGGAAATAGGGCGTAGGTAGGGTTTAAGTGTTTATCGATTCGAGGTGGTGGTGGGTGGGCTGTCTCCCGTCTAACAAATGGCAGAGGCCTTCAGCTTTCAGCTCTCTCTCTCTAAACTATGATGTCTCTCTCTCTCTTCTCCCTCCCTCTCTATCTAAACTAAACTGTAATGTCCCTCTGTCTTCTCCCTCCCTCTCTCTCTCTCTCTCTCTAAACCGTAATCTGCAATGCAAGCAAGAGAAAGCAAATGGGGCAAAGAAAAAGCGAGAGAGTATCTTGTTGGATACGCAACAGAAGTTGCAGAAGTGGCCTGAATCCTGATAGCAGACTGACACGTCGCCATCTTCTTCTAACTCTTTTATTATCTTACTCCATGTCGTCACTTGACACCCTCCGTTTCCATCTCCAATTTCACATTCCTTCCTCCCTGCCCTCCCTACCAAATTCCCACCAAAAAATTAAATAAAATCAAATATATAAATTCACGTCTTTATCTTGACAGACTGAGATACCATTATTTTTATTTATTTTTTGTACCACTTAATAAGAAGAAGGAGGATATTCTTCCAAATACGAGTGGTTTTATTATTATTGTTATTCAGTCTTATTTCTTTCAAATTTATTTGTTAATTATAGTCTCGCCATTCGCAGAGTTTTAAGCTAAATTATGATTTACGTTCATGTAGTTTTGAGGGAATTCTCTAATTTTGTTTCTTTTTAATATTTAGGCGTGTAGTTTATTAATTGTTGAAGTTAAATGACAATAGCTTACTTTGGTGAAACGTGTTTATCGTCGTAGTACTCTTTCTATCATTTTTCTTCCTATTGTATGTTTATGGTTTTATGATGTATTTATGTTGTTCGAGAGTATCCTATGCTTTGATGTTTGTATTCGTTAGATTTTGCTTATTATAACTTTAATAAGACTTTGAATCACATTGTTATTAGCTCATTAGACCAACTTCAACCCTGAACTCTAACCTATTTTTCCCCTTCTATTTCCCCCCCCCCCCCAATTGGAGCGAAAACCTAAAACAAAACCAAATACCAACGAGGATTTAGCCCAAAAACACTGATGGAGCCTAGCTGCGCACGTGGACTCGCCATAAACAAGCCCAATCTTAGCCCACCAGCACACCGCACTTTCAACACGTGATTTGAAGCCTTCAGTGCTCGGCATGGGGGCCCACTGTCAAGGCAGTTGTCGGCCACCATCATGAGCCCAACGGCTCTACTTGTAATTCGATGGTTGGTTTCTTTGGATTAAATTTTTTTTTTAAATCTAATTTTAAAATACATTGAATTCAACCGCTGAGATCGAATAATCAAATGTAACGGTAAAAAAAAAAAAAAAAAAAAATCTAACGGCTCAAATTTAAATCCAACGGCTAAAATAATTTTAAAAAATTATTTAACTCAAAATTCACACAAGAACTCTATAAATACCTATGTATTTGTTCAAATATCCACACAAAAGAGGTTCGAATGTAATTTCTTGATGGAGGACCTCAATAAATACACTCTAGAGAGGAAGAAGTTCTTACGTGCTAAGCAAAAGGAAATTTTGCGAAGGCATGCCACAAGGAATATATTTCAAGATGATGATTCATCTCAAGGCTATATCCCAAGTCCACCACCAAGTCAAGATGGTAGATATCATTATTAAGTTTATGTAGTTTATGAATTTTCGATTGTATTAAGTTTATATGGTTTATTATTAAATTTTATATCTTGATTTTCATATTCTTCCATAGTGTTTCATGAGTTTCATGTATCGATTTAGTGATTTTTCAATGTTTATAGGAATTTAAATATTTTTAGATTGAAATGTTCATAAAATTAATTTAGGACAGTCTACATAATTTTTTTAAACTAATTAAAAAAATAGCTTAAATTCATTCTTTTATAACCTTGAGCTAAAATTTTAGGTTTTAGGTCAAAAGTTGGAGATGATCTTATGAGGTTAAGTCCATCCTCTTTCTTTTAATGTAAATAATATCGTTTGTTTAAATAACTTCAATAAGACTATAACACGTAAAACTTTCGAAATATTCGGTACTCTAAGGCATTAAGAAAAATTCTCCTAATTCTATTAATTAGATAATACCAATGACAATAAAGATGAAGTCCGTGGGTATTTAGTTATTACATCACTCCCTTTTAAAATATATTTCTTCTTTAGATTCATAACTAAAAAATGTCAGCCGTGCAAAAAGAAGAGATTTTTAAGCAGGCAGAAAACAAGATCAAGTATATCAAGTGTCATAATACAAATAATTAAATACTTAAATAAATTTTAACCTTTTATATTATGATACTTGATGTACCCTGTATTCACATCACACTGAAAATTACTCTGCAAAAAGGGCAAAAATAAACAACTGTTACTGCTGCACGTACCACATTCATACCAAAAATACCAAAATACAATAAAATTAAAAAAAACATTGAGAACGACAGAGTGTACAAATAAGAGCTTTCGTTTCATTTTTTTTTTTAATTAGTAATTACAAAATAATGGGAAAATTGATCAAAATATTCAAGGATTGAAGAGCAAATTCCCACACTTGCATTTCCAGCTCATTGGCTTATAATTCGTAATGTCATCTCCTCTGGAGTAAGCTACATTCTTGGGAGAAGTAGAGGAGCTGCCGCCATGGCTTCTCATTTTATTGTCTTGAGGAGCAACTGGAACCTGAACCGCCACGCAACGCCCGCAAGCGCTGCAAATCCGCTCGCACCTCGGCGGCGCTGATCCTATTTGACGTGCGTTGACCGCCATTCCTGCTCTATTTTCCTCTAGAACTCTCGCCTGAGCAGCCTCAGTAAGCTTGCCTGAAATTGTTCTACCACCTGAAAAATCAAAACCCATAAATTAATTAAAAAAACAAACAGAACCCATGTGAGCTTTTCTTTTTCTTTGGAAGAAAGAGGTGTTTTTTACTTATTTTTTTCAATAAATTTAAAAAAGGAGTAGAATTTACTGACCTTCAGCCATAAATATCAGATGGGTCGAGCTCGAAACCAAGAACAGGATGGAAACGCAAAGAATTCTATGTCTGTGGCAAAAGATGAAATTTTGAGAGCTGCCCATTTCTCAGAAGAGGATTGGAAAATGATTATATGAACAAGTTGAAAAAAAACAAGATCAGATTTTTGCAGGGAGTGAAAGTTTCAGAATGTGAATAGTAAAAACTTGATGGGAGGAGACAAGTGGGATGCAATTAAAATTGAAAGTTCAGAGAGAGAGAGGGAGAGATAGGGTGTTTCAGAATAGACATATATATATATATATTTATATACACGTATGTGTACAGTGTATATGGTGGACGTGGAGGACAGAGGAGGCAGAGGAGGAAAATGGTGGGATCAAATCGAGAAGGGAAGGACCTCAGCCTCGTTTGATGGTCCTCCAAAAAACCAGGTAATTACTAATTAGTACAATTTATGAATTATGATTCTAAAGCAAAACAGAAACATTTATGAGTTTTGCATCTTGGATGGGTACTAGGGAGCCCACTATGTTCGGTGTATAATAGGTGCAAGGATTTTCTACCTTTTCACTTTTGGTGTTCTTCCGTATTTTTTTAGTTTGTGTGGTCACGATTAAATCATGTTAATATTTTATATTATTTTTTTATAAAGATAATAAGACAAAAATGAATAGTAATATAAAATGTTAACTTGATTTAACCATGACCACACAAACGGAAGGGCACCAAAGTGGAAGGACAAACAATTCTTGTCCGTATAATAGATATAGTTTTTGTAGTTTATTCGAGTTTTCATTTTCGTCTATGTAAGAATTACTTTTCATTTTCATCTTTAAGTGTTTCGTACGTGATCTAATATTTTAATGAATAAGGTCTTGAGTTTCACTCATGCTTTCTGAATTTAAATTCTCTCATCTCTTAAATTATCCTAATGAATAGTACGTTAAGTTTCCTCATCAGACCAGCCCAATGCAGAAATGGTGAACGAATTTAAACCAATTCGGACCTAAAATAGCCAAGTTTGGTATGTCTCTATTCTATTCAGTTTTGGTGTTCTGTGTCCTTTTCAAATTGCACTAATAATCCATGTAGTTATTTGAGTTTTCATTTTTCTGTCTGTAATTTTTTTTTTTTTTTTTAGCATTTTCGTCCTTATTGTCTCATTTTGTTTTCGCTTCAACTAATGTTATCTTTTAATCCATTTTAGTGCACATCTTCTTGTGATCTCATTTGATCATAAAAAAATGTAAATGAAATCTAAGCTCCTCATCCGTTTGGTCAGGTTTTGCTCAAAGCAAAACTAGTCAAGGAAACCAAACCAATCAACTTTGGTTAGGCTGGTCCTATTCGGTTTTAGACTTTAACCATTTTAAGGAAAAAAATTATGAATCAAATTGGTTCAGACCGCTTTAGTTCAACTTTTGAACCAAAATTAACTTTTGTTCAACACGGTTTTTTAGTCTGGTTTATCGATTCAACAGTCTTAGGCTCGTCCCTCCACTCCTTTTGGAAAACTCAACTTGGAATGAACTTGCCTCATTTGTCGAATTTGACTAAGAGTGAAAACAAAATGAAATTACAACGATGAAAATGCAAGCAAAGAAACACGAAATCGAAATCCAATTAACATATGAGGACTATAACTTTATTTGTGTTGAAAAGTCTCACACTTCTGTTGGCAATGAATGCCCACAAAGCTAAAGTCATCTGCATGGGCAAAGTTTTCAATGCCCATGCTGAATGAAAGTGTCAGAGGTACATTTTAAATTTCAAGATGCATTAACTGCATCAGTTCGAGTTGCTCTATAAATAGAGCACTCCGCATGTAACAGATGATAGATGAAGAAGAAATACAAGAGAAAAATATCAATAACATCATATATTCCTCTGCCTTTTATTATCTGTCTGTGCTATAGTTTTTGTGTGGCATTTTACATCTACCTTGCACCTACCACTTAAAAGGTTATCTCTCAAACTTTAACCCTTTTATAACACGTTATCAGCACGAGTCTCTAAATATATTTATTCTCTCATCTCTCTTCGCTGAACGAACGAAAGAAAGAAAAAAAAAAATGTTTCCTTTAAGGTTTTTACTGTTCATCTTCTTCCTCTGCCTCAACTGCGCCGTGTACCCTCGCGACGAGTTGTTTGCTCCATGCCTGCTCATAGTTCTCCAACTAACGGTTACATACATCTTTGATTACTTGTTTAGTGTAGAGATTGATTACTAACCTAGTATTTATTTGTGTTAATTCTACTGCAATCCAAGATGGTGCGGTACAATCGCCCATTTTGAACTGCAAATTTAATCTTATTGCGATCCAAGACGGTGCGGTATCATCGCCTATCTTGGACTGCAGATTTAATTTTACTGCAATTTTTAGGTGGAGCGGTATAATCGCACACCCTACCCTGCATATTTGAATTTACCTGCTGTTTAATTTCATTGCAATTTTATGTGGTGCGGTATAATCGCCCACGCTGCTCTGCATATTTAATTTTCCTGTTACTTGAGTGGTGCGGAATAATCGCCCATTCTATATTACATTATTTCAATGAGAATGGTGCGGTACGATCGCCCTCCTCATTCACCCTGAAAATCTCGAGCCAGAAGTTTCGAGTGCTTATCATTTTGGCCTGAAGATCAAAATGAAAAATTTGTAAGAACCAGAAGTTCTAACATCATATTCCTCCAGGAATACATATTATTGCAAGTTCTTACACATCTCATTTTCTTTCAGAAAAGAAAATGGCGAACTTGGCGAAGCTTGAATTTGCTGCCCTGGGTATTACCGGGAAGAATTATCTGACCTGGGTACTGGATACCAAGATCCATCTGGAAGCAGGGAATCTTGGAGATACCATCAGGGAAGAGAGCAACTCATCCTCTCAAGATCGGGCAAAGGCCATGATTTTCATTCGCCGCCATCTTGATGAGGCGCTAAAGAGCGAGTACTTAACGGTTGAAGATCCGTTAGCTCTCTGGAATGCCTTGAGAAGCAGATACAATCACCAGACAACGGTGATTCTTCCAAGGGCCCGCTATGAGTGGACTCATCTGAGGATTCAAGACTTCAAGTCAGTGGCAGAATACAATTCTGCATTGTTCAGAATTACCTCTCAGATGAAGCTCTGTGGGGATATTATTACCGAGGAGCATATGCTGGAAAAGACTCTCAGCACATTTCATGCCTCCAACGTGCTCCTGCAGCAGCAGTATAGAGCGCGAGGCTACACTGAGTACAACCAGCTGATATCTGTGCTCTTAGTAGCTGAACAGAATGATGAGCTCCTGATGAAAAACCATCATTCCCGACCTACTGGATCTGCACCATTCCCAGAAGTGAATGATGCTTCCCTCGGAGTGAACACCACATCCTCTGGTGGTGATAATCATAAACGAGGACGTGGCCACAAGCGAGGTCGATGGAATAGGAAAGGCAAGAACCATGGAGTTCAGTTTCATAACCAGGTTCCCAGGAATAATTCAGGCCCGAGCTTCAAAAATGTGAATCGCCACAAAGGCAAAGCTCATATGAACAATGCTCCTAGAAACTCTGAAGGAGCCTGCCATAGGTGTGGTGGCAATGGGCATTGGGCGCGTACTTGTCGTACCCCAAAACATCTAGTGGATCTGTATCAAGCCTCCCTCAAGGAGAAGGGTGTCGAGACTAACTTTCTCGACCAGACTAGACCCATGGATACACCCGATCCAGTGTTTGACTTATCAGGGCAGTTGAACACAACTCATCTAGATGTTTCAGACTATATTGTGGAAAGGGGAAATGAAGTATATCGGTCCGATTGAATCATTAATGTACTTTTATTATGCTGAACTTGTAGTATTCTCAGATTCAATAAAAGTGGCATGTAAATTTTCTTGTTATAACTTGCTTTTAATTCTGATTCTCTTACTCAGAGAGCATGGATAAAAACTGTTGTTATTCTCAGAACATGAGAAATGGTGGAGATATTTGTCTTGCAGACAGTGCAACCACACATACAATACTTCGTGATCGAAAGTATTTCTCAAGCTTAAAACTTACAAGAGTAGGGGTAACAACAATATCAGGACCTTCAGATGTAATTCAAGGTTCAGGGCAAGCCCAGATTATGTTACCAAATGGAACAATATTGTCCATACATAATGCATTGTATGCTACTCGATCTACTCGAAATTTGTTGAGTTTCAAAGACATACGTCTAAATGGATACCACATTGAAACAAAAAGTGCAGAAAATGTGGAGTATCTATGCATTACCTCCAATGATACCCAGAAGCGTATATTGGAGAAGTTGCACGGTATGTCGAGTGGATTATATTATACATACATAAGGACAATTGAATCACATACTGTCATGAACCAGAAGTTCATTGATTCAAAGGTTTACATGCTTTGGCATGACCGTCTGGGTCATCCAGGATCTACCATGATGCGTAGGATCATTACCAACTCTAATGGACATCCATTAGTGAGCAGACACATTGCTGCCTCAAATGATAACCCTTGCAAAGCTTGTTCTCAAGGGAAGTTGGTAATTAGACCATCTCAACTAAAGGTTGATGCTGAATCCCCATCATTTCTGCAAAGAATTCAAGGGGATATTTGTGGGCCTATTCAACCATCATGTGGACCATTTCGATATTTTATGGTTTTGGTTGATGCATCTACCCGATGGTCACATGTTTGTCTCTTGTCTACTCGGAATGTAGCCTTTGCGAGACTACTTGCTCAAATAATTAAGTTAAGAGCACAGTTCCCAGATTATCCCATTAAGTCAATCCGACTTGATAACGCTGGTGAATTTACGTCTCAAACCTTTGATGATTATTGCATGACATTGGGCATTGATGTTGAACACCCTGTTCCTCATGTCCATACTCAAAATGGTTTAGCAGAAGCATTGATTAAGCGGCTTCAGTTAATAGCTCGCACTCTGCTCATGAAAACCAAATTGCCAGTCTCTGCATGGGGACATCCCATCTTACATGCTGCATCATTGGTTCGATTGAGACCTATAGCCAACCATCAATACTCTTCAGTACAACTCGTGTTTGGACATCAGCCAAACATTTCTCATTTACGAGTTTTTGGTTGTGCTGTTTATGTGCCTATTGCACCGCCGCAACGCACTAAAATGGGACCTCAACGTAGACTGGGAATTTACGTGGGTTTTGATTCACCATCTATCATTAGATATTTGGAACCCTTGACAGGTGATATGTTTACAGCTCGTTTTGCTGATTGTCATTTTGATGAGACAATTTTCCCGTTGTTAGGGGGAGAAAAGACCGTTCCAGAAGAACGGAAAGAGCTGACATGGGTTGTTCCCACCTTGTCTCATTTTGATCCTCGCAACATTCAATGTGAAAATGAAGTGAGAAGGATCGTTCATCTTCAAAGCATTGCCAATCAAATGCCAGATGCATTTAATGATGCTATGAAAGTGACAAAATCAAATATACCAGCTGCAAATGCACCTGCAAGAATTGATGTCCCTGTTGGACAAAATAAAGTGGCAGCAAATGATTCATCTGGTGCACGCCTGAAGCGTGGTAGACCCCCAGGTTCAAAAGATTCAGCTCCTCGAAAGAGAAAGTCGAGGGCACAACTGAATCCAAATGAAGTCATTCAGGAAGAGAAAATGAATGATACATCCACAATTCATAATTCTAGACTTCCAGAAAAAGAAAATGTCCTTGATGAGACATCTGTCCCTGAAGAGACAGAAGTACATGAAAGCAAAGAAATCTCCATAAATTATGCATGTACAAATGAATTGTGGGATCGGAATGAAATAATCATTGATGATATGTTTGCATTTGCAGTAGCCACTGAAATCATCTTAAGTGATGATATTGAGCCTCGCTCTGTTGATGAATGCAAACAGAGACAGGATTGGCCTAAGTGGAAAGATGCAATCCAGGCAGAATTAAATTCCTTGGAAAAGCGGAATGTTTTTGGACCAGTAGTCCAAACCCCGCCTAGCGTAAACCCCGTGGGTTACAAATGGGTATTCACAAGGAAACGCAATGAGAAAAACGAGATCGCAAGATACAAAGCACGACTCGTTGCACAAGGTTTTTCTCAAAGACCTGGAATTGATTATGAGGAGACATACTCTCCTGTAATGGACGCAATTACGTTCCGTTACTTAATAAGTTTAGTGGTTTCAGAAAGACTTGACATGCGACTTATGGATGTCATCACTGCGTATCTATATGGAGAATTAGATACTGACATCTATATGAAAGTCCCAGAAGGACTTAAGTTGCCTGAAACAAGTAATAAACCACGAGGTATGCTCTCGATCAAATTAAGGCGATCATTGTATGGTCTGAAGCAATCTGGACGAATGTGGTATAATTGTCTCAGTGAGTATTTGATCAAAGAAGGGTATATCAACAATGTTATTTGCCCTTGTGTGTTCATTAAGAAATCCAATTCTGGATTCGCTATAGTGGCAGTATATGTTGATGATATGAATCTTGTTGGGACTCCTGAAGAGCTCAATAAAACTGCTGAATATCTGAAAAGTGAATTTGAAATGAAAGACCTTGGAAAAACAAAATATTGTCTCGGCCTGCAGATCGAGCATTGTGCTAGTGGAATTTTGGTCCACCAATCAGCTTACATTGAAAAAATTCTGAAGCGATTTGGTATGGACAAGGCTTATCCACTAAGCACGCCAATGGTTGTTCGTTCTTTGGACATTAAGAAAGATCCATTTCGTCCAAAAGAAGATGATGAGCTGGTTCTTGGTCCAGAAGTACCATATTTGAGTGCAGTAGGTGCTTTGTTGTATTTAGCACAATGTACTAGACCAGATATAGCTTTTTCAGTTAATTTGTTAGCAAGGTATAGCTCTGCTCCAACAATTCGCCATTGGAAGGGTATCAAAGATGTATTGCGATACCTTCGTGGGACAATAGACATGGGTCTCTTCTACTCAAAGAACTCCACAGATGACCAGGTCCTTGTTGGATATGCAGATGCTGGCTTCCTCTCTGATCCGCATAAAGCCCGCTCACAAACTGGATATGTGTTTAAGAATGGAGATACAGCAATCTCATGGCGCTCAACCAAGCAAACATTAGTTGCTACATCTTCAAATCATTCAGAAATACTTGCTTTACATGAAGCAAGTCGTGAATGTTCTTGGTTAAGATCAATGATTCATCATATCCGGAATTCATGTGGTCTAACTTCGAAGACAGACAATCCAACTGTTATCCATGAAGATAATGCAGCCTGTGTTGCCCAAATGAAGGAAGGATTCATCAAGGGCGATAAGACTAAACACATATCTCCAAAGTTTTTCAGTGCTCATGAGCTTCAGAAGGCTAAAGTTATTGAAGTCAGACAAATCCGTTCAAATGAAAATCTGGCAGACTTGTTCACCAAATCTCTACCAAAGTGCACATTTCAGAAGTTAGTGCAAGGCATCGGATTACGTCGACTTACCAAACAGCTAAATTTGGAAAATGCGGAATCAGGGGGAGAAACATATCAGGGGGAGTATCCATGATACATGCTTGTTGTACTCTTTTTCCTTCGATTAGGATTTTTCCCACTGAGTTTTTCCTATCAAGGTTTTAACGAGGCAACATAAGCATACTTGACACTATATCAACGATCTAGGAAAAGTTGTACTCTTTTTCCTTCGCTATGGTTTTTTCCCACTGGGTTTTTTCAAGCAAGGTTTTAACGAGGCAACTCATGTTGATATGTGGGCATCCAAGGGGGAGTGTTGAAAAGTCTCAAACTTCTGTTGGCAATGAATGCCCACAAAGCTAAAGTCATCTGCATAGGCAAAGTTTTCAATGCCCATGCTGAATGAAAGTGTCAGAGGTACATTTTAAATTTCAAGATGCATTAACTGCATCAGTTCGAGTTGCTCTATAAATAGAGCACTCCGCATGTAACAGATGATAGATGAAGAAGAAATACAAGAGAAAAATATCAATAACATCATATATTCCTCTGCCTTTTATTATCTGTCTGTGCTATAATTTTTGTGTGGCATTTTACATCTACCTTGCACCTACCACTTAAAAGGTTATCTCTCAAACTTTAACCCTTTTATAACAATTTGGTTGTTCTTTTTTATTTTTTGTTTTTATGAATTGTGAGAATCTGCGGTGCTCCATCTCAACACGCTAGAGTGCTTTATTTGTTTCTTTATTTCTCGAAAAGAGTACCATGGACGCTGGATTCCGTAGATTTCCCGGGAAAGATACTATTCCTGGGTGTGCATAGAGGAAACTGGATTTTGGGGACACCCAAAAATTGCTTAGACAAGTTTCTTTCTTTCCATCAGATTCTGACAACACTTGTCCTTGATCGAATCTGAACCGTCGGATTGGAATTGGATTTGTACCTTGTGCGCAATAATAACGAGATTAGTTATTCTTCAAGTTCCCAAGCAACCGTGTATGGAAAAGAAGGCTGCGTAATCAGACGGTTGCTTGTTTTTTAGCCAAAAATCGAAGGGACAGAGTTGGAGTTGGAAAACTCTGGTCCGGATCGGACCCTTACAGAAGCTGTCATCTTTCAAGACTATCAATTAATGCGTTTCCGAGTTTTCATCACATCTTTGCTACGACATTCCTCAGTTCACATCATGCATCGCATGGAATCAACTCATACGAAGCTCCATTCCAAAACCAATTTTCTTCAGCGGTTTAGGATTACAAAGTTGACTAAAAAATAAAAGGTGAAAATTGATTTTAAAAAATCGAATGGTTATAATTGTTTAAAAGTTGACTATTTGATAGGTGGGATTACCGAAAACAAACCATTCTAAAAATATGACTGAACAAGGGGTTTACATTAGAGTTTGTATGCGGTCTGATTTGATTTGATTTATTTTACTTTAAGTTAATGAACAAACCAAACAACTATTAAGTGATATGTTTTGGTTCGTTTAGGAAAATTCAGGCTATGTTCGATTCAAGTGGTTTAGAGGGTTGAGCTCAATAATCCTTTATTGTTTTTTTAAGTGATTTAGCCTAAATACAATACAGGGCTCTGGGAATACTTTTTGCACACTAATTTTTCCACCTCAAACACATTTCTCACTCTATTCTTTTTCTAACTATTGAAATGAAAGGAGAATCAACAGTTAAAACTAAAAGGAGTGGGTAGAAAATGAAAAAGTACTTGCAGAAATTTCTTCCCTTACAACTCATCCATTTAACCGTGCATGGTATTGTTTTTTAAAGCATAACTTGCATGCACATGCTTCACGTTTGTCTGGTTTTACAACCCTTTCATGTATATGTCAAATTAATAAAATTCTCGATCCGTTCATTAATACATGATTAAAAATCTTAACGTAATCGAGAATCTTACTAACTCGACACAGTAAACGCAGAATGTGTGCAGATAAAAAGGACTCTTATAATGTATATCTGAAACAATGATGCCTTATCTACAGTTTGTGTTGGTCCCTAGCTGGTTCAGAAAATTAATATGTTAGAGCCCTTTCAAACATACAATAATACATGAAAGAATACACTGAATAGTAACGAAACTTTAGTCACACTGAATAGTAACGAAACTTTAGTCACAGGTGAAGAAGTCTGAAGGAAATTGTGGAACAAGTGCTAAACAAACTGTAACCCCGTGAAAACTGGCAGCTTCCAAAATCCAAAAGCATCTGAGAATCGAGAGGAGTTTCTGCGTGTTGAGTGGTGACCATATTCATTCACTTCTCACATAATTTGTATATCATCAGTACGACGCACACTGATGGCAAGAACTATTACTCACCTTCTCTCATCTCATGGATACTTCGAATTATGAATACACACACACACACACACACACACACACACATATATATATATATATTATGCAGCCTAGCTAGTTCTGGTTCCAAACTTCAAACAAATCTCATATCTCTGAATTGCATCACGTCGATCGCATGGATACGATTAATTTGTCCAATGACATTACAAGAAATTTAATCTTATACCTTCCGTTGATCACAGTAGGATTATAAATCACAGCCGGTTGGGTGGGTTTTTAATCTATTGCCAAAAGAAAAGAAAAAAAAAAATTTAAAACTAATGTGCTTAATTCTCTTACAACAAATTATTTCAGTGAAAAGCACTTCAAAGATCAAACTATAAAAAATTATATTATTTGTCAACTGTTAATTTGGATGTAATGATAGTCAAGTACATTAACATTTGAGTTCGAAAAAATTCTATCCTCTCCAAAACGGTGTTTTTAAGTATTTTGACTATGAAAAAGGAGTTTTGAGATAAAAATTTTCTTTTCGGTTACAATAGTTTTGAGAACTTACTATATGATACAAAAAAATGATATAATATATATATGTGTGTGTATTCACCATCAACACTTATGAACACTTGTTCACCGTTGCTTTTGGAACCAACATGAAAGATAGATTGGCTTGGGGAGTGTCACGCGGTATGATTGAGTACACGATTCCACCGCACCATGCTTTTGCATCACCCATAACTTGTGATATGTAACATGCAAGTAAATATATACTGGGGTATTACTTGTTACTTAGTCACTAAATCATTGATTGGTTTGAGACGAATGGATGATTAAAAGATTTTCAAATTGAATGATTTTTGCATATATGATCTTTAGATGATTATAAAGAGAATGAACAGTTCTGATTATGATACTTACTTGGTTAAGATACGTTAATCGTAATTGAAAGGACAAGTAGGTTTTCCAATGGGAGGAATACAAGCATTATTCTTTGCACATTGAATCGCCTTTGATCCAAAAGAAAAATTCTTTAACTAGTGTATTTCCCTAACAACCATTTATCTTAGTGATATTTAGCATCGGTACACTTGTGCATTATCTAAGTTACATTTTTTAAATAAAAAAACTAATACAAGCAGAAGAAAGCCCAAAAGATAGTCCACAACCTCAACATAAAAAAGAAAATATAATAGAAAGCCCAAAAGGACCCAACTTAGAAACAACCAAAAAACTCTAAAAATGGAGAGGAAACCAGCAGCCGGCACCAAGTCAGCCAATGTGCCTCCATCACAAGGCTACCGCCACCAGGAGAATGAACCAAACGAAACAATTGGATCAACGAAAAATGAAGGTGAGTGAGTCAACCGCACAATGAACGCTCCCATAATCCTACCAAATAGTGCTAATTGCACTTTAACAGCCACTCAAAACCCAAGGGTACCGTCGAGGAGAAGCACCCGAGCCGAGTAGCAGCGGTTGGTAGTTAAGGATACACAACGAAAAGAAGAATTGGAAAAAGAGAAGTGCATAAAAGACCCCGATCTGAGACAAATTCAGGAAAATTGAGACAAAACCCAAGGAATTGAGACAGAGCTCAGGACAATCAATCCAAAACGAATAGTTGTATTAAAGTAAAACTCACCATTTACACCGAATCATCACTCAACTGTCTCTCTTTCTCATTCCGTTTCCTATGTTTCTCGTCTGCAATTTTCCTTTTTCTATCTCATCTGACAAACCTAAAGTGCCGCTTCATTTTTTTTCCCTGAAATAAATCTGCCCAAACGGAATTTAAGAAAAAAATCTGGAGTCTGAAAGCTTTTTCAAGTTTATTGGATAATTTCGGAAAAAGAGATAAAGCACACCAAATTAAGTTTTATCTCCATATATAAGTTTTGTTGCAAAGAGAGATAAGATTAAAAAAAGGAAGGGTGAGATAGATGAACTGAAAAAATAGGGAGGAAGACGATCTGATGTCATTATTTATGGGATTATCCATGACTATTCAATGGTTTGGACTATAATCTAATGGAGGCCATAATTTATTCATAGGTTTATGGGATTTCAGGTTTGATTGTTATTAAAATGGTCTTTTAAGATTGACACAACTCATTAGTTTGGTCCTTGATGTTGAAAACCAACGGAATTGATCCCTAAGTTTGTGCATTGATTGGACAAAGATACCCTCAATTTAACCGAAAATTTTCAAGCAATGACCAAAATGATTGACGGTGGACACACTCAAGAACAACTTATATTGATTTTCAATCTCAATGAACAAAGTGAGGAGTTATGCCAGTCTCAAAGACTATTTTTTACTAAAAAAAACCTATGATATAATGGGAACAATCGCACCTGATTGAGGAGGACAAGCAAACTGAGGGAGGGAGAGACGGGTGAGTGATACTGTGTAAATGGTTTAATACAATTACGTTGACGCGGACAAATTGAAATTCAGTAAATTAATCTAATGGTTGAAATCGTGCTGAATGCGAATAAATGTGTCAAAGTTAAATGTAGAGACTCATGATTCTTTACGGAAAAAAAAAAAACACTTCAGAAATCAAACTATTAAAAAAAAAAAAATCCATCATCTATCATTTAGTAAGAATAAGCATTAAATTAGTCCAGTAAGACAAGACTTTCTACAAAAGCATGCATGGATTTGCATTTTCCCTCTCCTTCTCCAGAATATTTAACTCGTTTGGTCTTAAAATCCACCGTTACCAGTCTTATACTATTCTTACTCCTCATGTGGAAGACTTTTTCTCCATTGCCTTTAGAACCAACATAAGCAACATGGAAGATTAAAGGGACTGATACAGGGCCCTCGGACAGCACCACGCGGGATGATTTAGTCCACGATTCCACCACACCATATTGTTGCATCACCCATAAACTGAGGTTGCAAGTATTTACTCGTGGTCTCGAGTAATGCCAAGGAATCTGAACCAAGGCGAGGGAATTCCCGTGTTCCGAAAGAACAAAATGAGAGGCACCACGGAGCAACCTTTTTCTCGTCGATGATTTCGGCAACTCAATCTCGCTGAACGATTCAGTGGCCATATCAAACGACGCAATGACATCATTGTTGCGGTCTTGGTCGCGGCGTAGGATCCAATGCACGGCACCATGGACGAAAACAGTGTTATGATGCCAACGTTGAAGAGAAACAGCAGAAGAAGCTGGTGGAGGAGGGCTGAGAGCCTTCCAGGAGCCCCTGGCTAAGGAGTAAACCTTGACTTCGATTGGGGTGTCCCCGGCAGGACCACTAGAACGATCACGAGCATTCCTAAAAATTGTTAGAACCTTATAGTCATTGGTGCTCAAATCGTAGCCAAACGCATAAGTACGTACAACCCGTTTATACGTGCAAGGAGGGGGCAAAGTCACAAACTTTCTAACCGAAGGGTTCCAAATTATTATGGGGAATTTAGGGATGTCAGTAGCAAAGCATATGAGGCCGTTGGAAGTCCCAACCAGACCGTAACGTGAAGGAGGCACTTTGCTTCTTCCTCCTTTGTAAGCCGGTTGGTAAGTCAAGGGGGTTATTTTCTTGGTATTGGTAGCGTTAATGCTGAAGGAAGAAGCAGAAGCAGAAGCAGGCTTATCCCAATACAACAAATAATCATTAAAGGACCATACTAGATGGAGACGACCAATATCATTGTCGTCGGCATTTGGATTTTGGCTGTGGCGGAGATGGGCGGCAATGAAGGATGAGCTTTGGATCATATATCTCCATGACTTGCTTACGGCGCAGCATTTAACTAAAGATTTGACGGACGACCTCAACAGGATTTCACGCACGATTTCTTCGGGTAAGTCGCAGCAGTACTGAAATTCCTCTTGGGGTATGATGCGGGTGGTTTTTACATCAGGTGGATATTGAAAGGCGGCATAGGAGGTGGTGGTCTTAGGGTTCTCCTCTAGGACAGAGAACCGGCGACGAGGATCACTTGGAGCCTCCTCCACCGAAGAAGATGACGACAACTTCCCCTCCTCCAAGGGAGGGCGTGATGGTGAATTGATGTTGGCGGCGCTTCCAAGAGAAGAGGTGGACATGTTTGGTTTGCTGGAACTGAGAGTTGTCGAATGGTATACCACCAAAAGTTCCTTCCCCTTGGTGTTTATATATATGTGTGTGTACGTCGACAAGGAGTATTCGACTAGGAATCCAAAACCACAACGACATATTTCTAATCCAAACTGTAGGACATATCGGATTTCTAAGACTTATCTCCAATTAAATCTAAAGCTGGAAATCCTAAAATTTAGTCTCCTATTTTCAATTATTCATCTACGCGTATGAGGTTTTCAGTTTTTTCTTCCAATGAAGAGACCTATAATTCACACCCCTACTTTATAATTTATTGAATTTTTGTATGTCTATAAATTTTTATTCTAACAATTTTAGAATTAATGTTTGTATAATCTTGTTTTATTTCTTATGAACATTGTGATGTAAAAAAATCAAAATTAAAAAAAAAAAATTAGAGTTGGATCACTGGATTGCATATCACAATATCTATGATGTGGACACAAATAAAATTGACATTACATAAAATTCTTAACATTACATGAATAACAAAGAGATTACACAAGAATACTTCAAGCATGTTGTTCCAATAAAAATACTAAAAACAAGAAGAAAGCCAATCGGAATTTCTAACGCTCTCTTTGTCTACCAGAGGAGCTAAATTTAAAAGACGAATGAAATGATCAAAGAAATTGATAGTGAAATATAGAGGTAGAGAAAAATACCAAAAATATCGAAACTGACCAAAATCAAACTGAAGGAATACCCAATCGAAAATATTGAATTATTCAGTACTCGAAACCGAAATTTTCGGTACGAGAATCGGTTCGAAATGTGGGTTTATTCGGTAGACTAACTCGAACCGAATTAATTATAAATAAAATTTAATTTAAAATGTATAATATATAAAATTCTAAATTATTAGTGTTGTCGGTTTGGTTGAGATTTAATCTCAACCGTGGAATTAACATCAAGTCACTCTCTCGATCAACCTCACTTCAGTACTTCAGATCTTCAGTCCTCTTTCCCGATTTATGCCACCTGATCTTGACTCCGGCAACACTTAGTCTCTCCCGACATCTCTCTCCGACTTTCCCTCTTGATTGAGTCTCGCTCAAAGCAAGAAATTTTCACTTTAATAAGATTCTCACTCTATTCTTTTTCTAACTATTGAAATGAAAGGAGAATCAACGGTTAAAACTAAAATGAGTGGATAGAAAATGAAAAAGTACTTGCAGAAATTTCTTCCCTTACAACTCATCTATTTAACCGTGCATGGTATTGTTTTTTAAAGCATAACTTGCATGCACATGCTTCACGTATATGTCAAATTAATAAAATTCTCGATCCGTTCATTAATACATGATTAAAAATCTTAACGTAATCGAGAATCTTACTAACTTGACACAGTAAACGCAGAATGTGTACAGATAAAAAGGACTCTTATAATGTATATCTGAAACAATGATGCCTCATCTACAGTTTGTGTTGGTCCCTAGCTGGTTCAGAAAATTAATATGTTAGAGCCCCTTCAAACATACAATAATACATGAAAGAATACACTGAATAGTAACGAAACTTTAGTCACAGGTGAAGAAGTCTGAAGGAAATTGTGGGAAAAGTGCTAAACAAACTGTAACCCCGTGAAAACTGGCAGCTTCCAAAATCCAAAAGCATCTGAGAATCGAGAGGAGTTTCTGCGTGTTGAGTGGTGACCATATTCATTCACTTCTCACATAATTTGTATATCATCAGTACGACGCACACTGATGGCAAGAACTATTACTCACCTTCTCTCATCTCATGGATACTTCGAATTATGAATATATACATATATAAACATATATATATATATATATATATATATTATGCAGCCTAGCTAGTTCTGGTTCCAAACTTCAAACAAATCTCATATCTCTGAATTGCATCACGTCGATCGCATGGATACGATTAATTTGTCCAATGACATTACAAGAAATTTAATCTTATACCTTCCGTTGATCACAGTAGGATTATAAATCACAGCCGGTTGGGTGGGTTTTTAATCTATTGCCAAAAGAAAAGAAAAAAAAACTTTTAAACTATTGTGCTTAATTCTCTTACAACAAATTATTTCAGTGAAAAGCACTTCAAAGATCAAACTATAAAAAATTATATTATTTGTCAACTGTTAATTTGGATGAGTCAACTGTTAATTTGGATGTAATGATAGTCAAGTACATCAACATTTGAGTTCGAAAAAATTCTATCCTCTCCAAAACGGTGTTTTTAAGTATTTTGACTATGAAAAAGGAGTTTTGAGATAAAAATTTTCTTTTCGGTTACAATAGTTTTGAGAACTTACTATATGATACAAAAAAAATGATATAATATATATATATATATATATATGTGTGTGTGTGTGTGTGTGTGTGTGTATTCACCATCAACACTTATGAACACTTGTTCACCGTTGCTTTTGGAACCAACATGAAAGATAGACTGGCTTGGGGAGCGTCACGCGTTATGATTGAGTACACGATTCGACCGCACCATGCTTTTGCATCACCCATAACTTGTGATATGTAACATGCAAGTAAATATATACTGGGGTATTACTTGTTACTTAGTCACTAAATCATTGATTGGTTTGAGACGAATGGATGATTAAAAGATCTTCAAATTGAAAGATTTTTGCATGTATGATCTTGGTTCTGATTATGATATTTGCTTGGTTAAGATATGTTAATCGTAAGTGAGAAGACAAGTAGGTTTCCCAATGGAAGGAATACAAGCATTATTCTTTGCACATTAAATCGCCTTTGATCCAAAAGAAAAATTCTTTAACTGGTGTATTTCCCTAACAACCATTTATCTTAGTGATATTTAGCATCGGTACACTTGTGCATTAGCAAGATTTCAACCTCCTTTTTTTTCTTTTTTTGTTTTTTGTTTTGTTAAACTAAGTTACATTCTTTAAATAAAAAAACTAATATAAGCAGAAGAAAGTCCAAAAGATAGTCCACAACCTAAATACAAGCTCAACATAACAAAGAAAATATAATAGAAAGCCCAAAAGGACCCAAATTAGAAACAACAAAAAATCCTAAAAATGGAGCGGAAACCAGCAGTCGCCACCAAGTCAGCCAATGTGCCTCCATCACAAGGCCACCACCACCAAGAGAATGAACCAAACGAAACAACTGGATCAACGAAAAATGGAGGTGAGCGAGTCAACTGCACAATGAGCGCTCCCATAATCTTACCAAATAGTACTAATTGCACTTTAACAGCCACTCAAAACCCAAGGGTGCCGTCGAGGAGAAGCATTCGAGCCGAGTAGCAGCTGTTGGTAGTTGAGGATACACGGCGAAAAGAAGAATTGGAAAAAGAGAAGTGCATAAAAGGCCCCGATCTGAGACAAATTCAGGAAAATTGAGACAAAACCCAAAGAATTGAGACAGAGCTCAGGACAATCAATCCAAAACAAATAGTTGTATTAAAGTAAGACTCACCATTTACACCGAATCATCACTCAACCGTCTCTCTTTCACATTCCGTTTCCTATGTTTCTCGTCTGCAATTTTCCTTTTTCTATGTCTCATCTGACAAACCAAAAGTGCCGCTTCATTTTTTTTCCCTGAAATAAATCTGCCCAAACGGAATTTAAGAAAAAAATCTGGAGTCTGAAAGCTTTTTCAAGTTTATTGGATAATTTCGGAAAAAGAGATAAAGCACACCAAATTAAGTTTTATCTCCATATATAATTTTTGTTGCAAAGAGAGATAAGATTAAAAAAAGGAAGGGTGAGATAGATGAACTGAAAAAATAGGAGGAAGACGATCTGATGCCATTATTTATGGGATTATCCATGACTATTCAATGGTTAATATTGGACTATAATCTAATGGAGGCCATAATTTATTCATAGGTTTATGGGATTTCAGGTTTGATTGTTATTAAAATGGTCTTTTAAGATTGACACAACTCATTAGTTTGGTCTTTGATGTTGAAAACCAACGGAATTGGTCCCTAAGTTTGTGCATTGATTGGACAAAGATATTCTCAATTTAACCAAAATTTTCAAGCAATGACCCAAATGATTGACGGTAGACAAACTCAAGAACAACTTATATTGATTTTTAATCTCAATGAACAAAGTGAGGAGTTATGCCAGCTTCAGATACTATTTTTTACAAAAAAAAAAAAAAAAACTATGATATAATGGGAACAATCGCACCTGATTGAGAAGGACAAGCAAACTGAGGGAGGGAGAGACGGGTGAGTGATACTGTGTAAATGGTTTAATACAATTACGTTGACGCGGACGAATTGAAATTCAGTAAATTAATCTAATGGTTGAAATCGTGCTGAATGCGAATCAATGTATCAATGTTAAATGTAGAGACTCGTGATTCTTTACGGAAAAAAAAACACTTCAGAAATCAAACTATTAAAAAAAAAATCCATCATCTATCATTTAGTAAGAATAAGCATTAAATTGGTCCAGTAAGACAAGACTTTCTACAAAAGCATGCATGGATTTGCATTTTCCCTCTCCTTCTCCAGAATATTTAACTCGTTTGGTCTTAAAATCCACCGTTACCAGTCTTATACTATTCTTACTCCTCATGTGGAAGACTTTTTCTCCATTGCCTTTAGAACCAACATAAGCAACATGGAAGATTAAAGGGACTGATACAGGGCCCTCGGACAGCACCACGCGGGATGATTTAGTCCACGATTCCACCACACCATATTGTTGCATCACCCATAAACTGAGGTTGCAAGTATTTACTCGTGGTCTCGAGTAATGCCAAGGAATCTGAACCAAGGCGAGGGAATTCCCGTGTTCCGAAAGAACAAAATGAGAGGCACCACGGAGCAACCTTTTTCTTGTCGATGATTTCGGCAACTCAATCTCGCTGAACGATTCAGTGGCCATATCAAACGACGCAATGACATCATTGTTGCGGTCTTGGTCGCGGCGTAGGATCCAATGCACGGCACCATGGACGAAAACAGTGTTATGATGCCAACGTTGAAGAGAAACAGCAGAAGAAGCTGGTGGAGGAGGGCTGAGAGCCTTCCAGGAGCCCCTGGCTAAGGAGTAAACCTTGACTTCGATTGGGGTGTCCCCGGCAGGACCACTAGAACGATCACGAGCATTCCTAAAAATTGTTAGAACCTTATGGTCATTGGTGCTCAAATCGTAGCCAAACGCATAAGTACGTACAACCCGTTTATACGTGCAAGGAGGGGGCAAAGTCACAAACTTTCTAACCGAAGGGTTCCAAATTATTATGGGGAATTTAGGGATGTCAGTAGCAAAGCATATGAGGCCGTTGGAAGTCCCAACCAGACCGTAACGTGAAGGAGGCACTTTGCTTCTTCCTCCTTTGTAAGCCGGTTGGTAAGTCAAGGGGGTTATTTTCTTGGTATTGGTAGCATTAATGCTGAAGGAAGAAGCAGAAGCAGAAGCAGGCTTATCCCAATACAACAAATAATCATTAAAGGACCATACTAGATGGAGACGACCAATATCATTGTCGTCGGCATTTGGATTTTGGCTGTGGCGGAGATGGGCGGCAATGAAGGATGAGCTTTGGATCATATATCTCCATGACTTGCTTACGGCGCACCATTTAACTAAAGATTTGACGGACGACCTCAACAGGATTTCACGCACGATTTCTTCGGGTAAGTCGCAGCAGTACTGAAATTCCTCTTGGGGTATGATGCGGGTGGTTTTTACATCAGGTGGATATTGAAAGGCGGCATAGGAGGTGGTGGTCTTAGGGTTCTCCTCTAGGACAGAGAACCGGCGACGAGGATCACTTGGAGCCTCCTCCACCGAAGAAGATGACGACAACTTCCCCTCCTCCAAGGGAGGGCGTGATGGTGAATTGATGTTGGTGGCGCTTCCAAGAGAAGAGGTGGACATGTTTGGTTTGCTGGAACTGAGAGTTGTCGAATGGTATGCCAGCAAAAGTTCCTTCCCCTTGGTGTTTATATATATGTGTGTGTACGTCGACAAGGAGTATTCGACTAGGAATCCAAAACCACAACGACATATTTCTAATCCAAACTCTAGGACATATCGGATTTCTAAGAATTATCTCCAATTCAATCTAAGCTGGAAATCCTAAAATTTAGTCTCCTATTTCAATTATTCATCTACACGTGTGAGTTTTTCAGTTTTTTCCTCCAATGACGAGACCTATAATTCACACCCCTACTTTATAATTTATTGAATTTTTGTATGTCTATAAATTTTTATTCTAACAATTTTAGAATTAATGTTTGTATAATCTTGTTTTATTTCTTATGAACATTGTGATGTAAAAAAATCCAAATTAAAAAAAAAAAATTAGAGTTGGATCACTGGATTGCATGTCACAATATCTATGATGTGGACACAAATAAAATTGATATTACATAAAATTCTTAACATTACATGAATAACAAAGAGATTACGCAAGAATACTTCAAGCATGTTGTTCCAATAAAATACTAAAAACAAGAAGGAAGCCAATCGGAATTTCTAACGCTCTCTTTGTCTACCAGATGAGCTAAATTTAAAAGAAGAATGAAATGATCAAAGAAATTGATAGTGAAATATAGTGGTAGAGAAAAATACCAAAAATATCGAAATTGACCAAAACCAAACTGAAGGAATACCCAATCGAAAATATTGAATTATTCATTACTCGAAATCGAAAATTTCGGTACGAGAATCGGTTCGAAATGTGGGTTTATTCGGTAGACTAACTCAAACCAAATTAAATATAAATAAAAATTTAATTTAAAATGTATAATATATAAAATTCTAAATTATTAGTGTTGTCGGTTTGGTTGAGATTTAATCTCAACCGTGGAATTAACATCAAGTCACTCTTTCGATCAACCTCACTTCAGTACTTCAGATCTTCAGTCCTCTTTCCTGATTTCTGCCACCTGATCTTGACTCCGGCAACACTCAGTCTCTCTCTCAACATCTCTCTCCAACTTTCCCTCTTGATTGAGTCTCGCTCAAAGCAAGAAATTTTCACTTTAATTCGTCGAGTTTAATTAGGGTTTCGATTTGGGATTCTAAAATGGGGATTAGGGTTTCTAAAAATTAGGGTTTTATTGGATTAGAGTTTCTAAAATTGGGGTTCTTATATGAGGAATAGGGTTTCGAATTAGGATTGCTGAAATTGAATTTTACACTATGTTTGGGTGAACAAATTTAAGATTACTAAGGAATTTAAAAATGACGGAAATTGAAATGACGAGATTTTATTTTCTAGAATTTGTAAATTTTCTTGTTTGGTTAACTAAAAGAACAATGGAATTGAATACAGAATTTGTTATTTTTAAACTCTCAATCATAGAAATTGAGAAATGACACCTATTTACATGGAATTTGAACTTGGGATTTGGAGGTTCCAAATTCCAAGTTTTTTTTCCATGCGGAAATTCTAAATTTCTATGCTTATGAATCCAAACAAGAGAATTGGTGCCTGTTAATTTATAAATTCTAACTTTTACCAAAATTCTGAAAGGGAAAATTAGAATCCCCTGCATTTTTTCAATACGTTTTAGATCAAACATTGGTTCCTTTCTAAGATTTGATTAAGAGACTTTGACCAATTGTCACATCAACGTTTTTCTATTTTTTAAATTACATATAATTTGTTTAAAGGCATCTTCACTTCACCTTGCAACTAATTGCCTACAATTTAGGAAATTTTATTTTCGCGGTTCTTTAAACTCCTACGTTTTATTGACTCTTGCTATAAAAAAAAAATTAAAGTAATTTAAACTTTTACATTGTTAACGACTCTTTCTATAAAAAAATTAATTAATTAAAGTAAGTCCTCATTATTAGGACAAAAAGTAATAAAACTTATGTTTTGAAAACAAACGTACAAATGTACCAAAAACTAAATGTACCAAAAATTCAAATGTACCAAGAAGCCAAATGGACCAAAAATTCAAATGTACCAAGTAACCAAATGTACCATTATAATCAAACATACCGATATAAACCAAATGTACCTAACAACGAGTTTTGTTACATTCTATTTAATTTACTAAAATAAATATTTTAATAAAAAAATAAAAAAATCTTAAATCATCATAATAAGAGATGCATAAAAATAGGAGGAAAAAAAGGAATGCTAACGTGAATAGACTTCTAATGAAATAAAATTAAGCACCAAAATTGTGGGGAAAATATTTAATCAAATTTGCAAAATGAATAGATGTTTAGTTTATATCATTTAAAAACGAGACGTCTATATCAAAACGCCCCTTTCTGAAATTGGGATTCTTAAATGGTGATTCACATTCCAAATTAGGATTTCTAAAATTGAAGTTTTTAAAATTAGGGTTTTGGGTTTCAAATTAGGTTTTCTGAAATTAGGGTTTTTGAAATTGAATTGGTGTATTTGAAATTGAAATTCAATTGTTTATCTGTATCTTTTATTGAACTTTGTTTGTCATTACCGATCCCGATCCCGATCCCAATTCCGAACTAAAAACTCAAAATAATTTCGATATTACCAAATTTTGAGAAAACCGAAAGTTCGGTTTGGATTCGGTATTTGCCATTCTTTCTTGAACACTTGAAATATGAGAAAACTGAATTTTTTGTTTTATGGATTAGTGAACAAATTAATGGATATTTATAGAATTTTGGAGGAGTTTTATCATTGAATCTAATTTAGATTAATTAATAATATTATTTTGATTGTTGAATTCATATTTGAACCGTTGGATCTTTTTTATTACCATTAAAATTGATTAAACTGGATTTGAGTTTTTTGGATTTAAAAAGTTACCGTTGAAAAAATATTCAAAACTTACCGTTGAACTGTAATGGTCAAGAAATCTGAGCCGCACAACACAGTTACTGTTCGAAAGACCCTAGTTGAACGCGCATTACTAAACCATAAAAAGGAGACGGGCCAATCAACGGATGACAATGGCTAGCGCATTGAGCCATAGAAATGGGCTTGCTGTGAGCCCAGTACTAGCGAATCCCTCAGTCCACTTCCTTCCCTCCAAGCACACCCTCCAAGCAAGACCCACAACCTCAATCCTTCGCTTCTCTTTCCGAAGCCAATGTTGTTGCGGGGCATGCAAATTCCGCTGGCTTTGAGTTTGAGTTGATAGCGAATTGGCACATTTCACACAAGAAAATTGTCAACCATGTGTTGGATCACATCAGCCCCATCAGAGTGTAGACAAGTGTTTTTCACCTGCAACACAATAAAAACCGTAACGCATGTCAAACTCGGCCTGCTTCTCTAATTATGTAGCTTTCAGGATGGAAAAGCTTGCATTGTGAAACGAATAAGAAAAATAACGGCAATGGTGAATTTCTGAAGCCTTTTGACTAATCTTTCCAACTACATTACAAGATTTTTTTGTTAAACACAATGAATTTCAAGGAAAAGAAAGCATCGACTTGCCTGAATGGTACTGTGTGCAAGGTATCTTTGTTTACTTCCGCTGAAGTTCACATCCACCCGTTCCCAGCTCATTTTGGTCAAGTTTCTGATCATTTCTTCTGCAATCGTGTTACGAAATTAGTGAATAAAATGTCAAGGAACTAAGAAGTACAACCTCGTAATAAGGCAATCATGGGGTTGACATCATAAAATTGAGTTATTGGATGAATGCGACAACTAGAGATAGAAATACCAACTAGTTTTATTCAAAACAAAACCATCTACATTGGATGCCTCTTGCAACATAAACTTATTCTCCCTCCAAATTTATGATTACTACAATTATCATCAATTTAGTCCCATATTTAAAAATAATCTGCTAAGGAACTCAGAATTTCCAACACTTTTCTTTCAATTTATCTACAACTAGTGCATGTCCTATACCTGCATAATCCCGTGGGAAAATGGAACCCTATGAGTAAAAATTCCTTCATGCTAAAGCTGGAATAAGCTTCAGAGAGCAATGAACCACCGGGAATAAGTTTTTAGTCAAACAAGATACACAAATAGAATACCTTCAAAGTCAATTTTCTTGCGCCCACTGGCTATGGCTTCCAACGGTAATTCTTCTTGAGGACTTGGACTTTTAATTGTCTCCACATTTACAATATGTCGATATTTGTCATCTCTGGATAAATTTTTAAGCTGATAGAAAAGTTCATGTTAGATTAACTCCAGACACTAATAAAGCACCCGTGAGTAGCTTCAGAAATACCTTTGGCAGCTCCTTCTTACGCCGTAGAGATGATGTACTCCATCCCACAAGGTCTATAAGAGTTGTTAAGTGCTTCAAATAAATGATGGACATGGTAATAAACAGACTTGTCAGTTCAAATTGAAAGTTCAACTCACTCAAACTTTTACCTACATTTAAAGACACCAAATTATCTCCCAACATGTAACCTTCAACAACGCCAAATAATAGAACACAAAAAGAAACACAAAACACAAATAAATGAAAGGGATACGATCAAATCGAACATTTGCATAGGCAACACGGCGCTTGAAGGACTGCAGTGCTGATCTGTAGAGACAAGAAGATATGATGGCAAGTTCTAGAATTATCAACGACGATAGCTGATCATATATTATGAAAAAGAAGAAGCTGTAGTTATCGATGACCCACATGAATTTGAGATCTTCAGTGTCATGGACCATCTGAAGAAGAAGGGGAGGTTTTCCATCATTCCTATCAGTTAAAAACAGATGTCTTCCACTTCTACCTAGACACCATGAAGTACGAGCCGCGACCTTTTCAAGGGTTTTTACGCCACAAAACACTGGAACCTGAAATATTAAACCAACACATTATCAAGAACTACAGAAATTCTGTACCAATTCACTTGAACCAATTCTCTCCTCATTAAAGAAATTCTGAATCTTCAAGTTTTACACGTATTGTTTAGATTAGGGCAATTCATATAATTCTGCCCTCGTGAAAATCTTGGAAGTCCAGAAGAATGTCACGAATTGGGGGAGAAAACCCAATTACTATTCATCATCTTTCAAGATGTTAGTAGATATGTGAATAAATACCTAATTCTTCATTCAACTAAAACAATATCTCATAGTTCAAAAATGGCACCAAAAAAGTAAACTTTAATTTCTAAACAAAATACTGATGATATAACATAGAATATCATAAGTTCATAATCAAATTGGTTCACCTGATCATGCCCCCAGGAACCGAGGTGCGGAGTTGCGGACGTTATAAAATTCATGGGCTCCAGTCCAGCAATTTTGCCTTTGACTTTTTGTTTCAGCAACGGATCCTCAACTCCATCTCTCCTATATTCTCCATTTTCTTGACATAGTTCTCCGGTGATGTCTCGTTCATAAAGCCTTCCAATGGCATATCTTGCTATAAGCCCACCTAACGAATGACCAACAAACGAGATCTTCTGTACACTCGGGTGACGTTTTATCACAGAAATAACCTGAGACAACAAACAATGACAATAGCCATTAACTCCTTAATGCTTTCACATACGAACCAAGCCAACGAATACGAGATCAAAAACCCATCATTCAAATGAAAAATGATAAACAAGTAGGTTCAAACTGAACAAATCCAAAAAAAAAAAAACCCACCTCTTCCGCTAATCTCTCTCCCATCACATCAACACCATCAAATGTTAACATTGAAGAATTGCATTCACTGCCTGCAATGCAAAATTGCAAATTAATTAGCAAACTCACTTCATTGCTTGGAAATGCCATTCGTATTTCGTACAGTCTAATTTCATGGGTTTATCAAGTGTAATAATTTATTTAAAAAAATAAATAAATATTGCCAAAGCAAGCAACTTTGATAAGAACAGGACTCACAGTGAGCAACAACATCTTCTGGGTATCTCTTCAGAAACTCCTTTGCTCCATATTTCCAATTCTCAGCACTA
This sequence comes from Pyrus x bretschneideri, assembly GCF_019419815.1. NCBI lineage: Eukaryota > Viridiplantae > Streptophyta > Magnoliopsida > Rosales > Rosaceae > Pyrus > Pyrus x bretschneideri. The sequence goes on from NW_025999446.1 coordinate 2,272,704, forward strand.
CACCATAAAAATGTACAAAATCAACTCAACCCTCAGGCAACCCACGTTCATTTTTCCTTTCTTTCGAGGGCCCACCACCCTCGGCAATTGGCCTAACCCACATTCAAATTAACAAAACCGAGACTCAGAAAACAGAGTACATTTTTCACTTACCTGCCGATGAGACCATTCACCAAAATCATCAAATGGGTCGGACTCATTTTTTCACCCGTTTGATCCTCCACCTCCATATCGAAACCCCCATTCTTATCCGTTTCGGGTTTCGATCTGAAACACTGAAATTTGGGCATGTAAGAAAACGTTTCTTTTTTTCCGCTCGTCGTCATCGTCACCTTGCTTTTGCTCCTTTTCTTTTTCCCCGCGTTTTTCTTGCTCCCTCTGTGCTTCATCTCGTTCGGAGGCGGCGGCTCCTCCGTCCGCACGACTCCATCGCCGCCGATCTCCACATCCATCGCCGCCATGCTCTGCAAAGCCGCGGAATCTTCCGTCAATGCGAGATGTTGTCGAATTTTAGAAGTCGCACGAACTCGCGAATCGCAATTTGAAATGTGGGTTTTTTTTAACCTTTCGCCTTCGATCCGGGACTTTGACGTCGGGCAGATGGGTCCGTACCGCGAACTGGTGCGTGCCATACTGCCATTGCTGACGGAGTTGGTGGTTAATGGCCCTTTGTCTTGAAGTTAATTACGGAAATTTCATATGTTGCGCTGGTTTTTGTATCCAGAAGGTTTGAAATTTGCATCTACGATTCGCGACCTTGACGGGTTGACACGTAATTCTCCTGCATGTGTTATATGATTTATTAAAAAAAATTGTTATTAGCACTCTAAAATTCTCATTCTACGTTCTAAATTTTTTATATTTAGAAGAAAAAATATAGTTATGAGAGTTGTAAAATAGGATTTTTTGAATGCTAATAACACTTCCATTTACTAAAAAAAATTACCCTTTTTGTATTACTTAATCTATTTTTGTTTCGCTTTGTTGCAAGTTAGCCCATTGCCATGTTGTATTATTGTGAACCGAATTTCTTCCGGATCTAAAGGAACTGAGCTCAATGATCAAATGATTCGAATCATTGAAATTTGATTCAACGATCATAATTATTATAACTTTTAGAGGGATCCCTGTTTGTAGCCGTTTGATCAAATTTCAATAGTCCGGATTATTTGATGAGTGAGCTCAGTTCCTTTGGGTTCGGAAGGGATCCGATTCTCTATATTATTGAATCTTTAGAAAGCTTATAGGTTAATTATGCAACACATACCATAAATAACATATTAAGAACTTCATATTCTTTTATTTGAATGAACACAAACAGTACCTGATAAAAACTAATTGAACGATGAAAGAACACGATTAAAGGATCTTTGGAATCCTTGCAAAGAGGATCCGGAAAGAATCTTCATTCCTTTTATTTGTTTTTATTTTTTGCACTCTTGTATAACCTTTGGACATGGATCATGATGCTTTGGTTTGTACCCAGGATAGTATTCTGTCTTGAAACAAATGCATGGCCTTAGTGAAGTTCTGGTTTATTGAATATTTATCACTTACTTAAAAATGGGAATTGTTATGAATATTTCAAAAATCTCATTTAGCATTCTAAATTTTTTATAATAAGAAAGAAAAATACACTTGTGAGGAGTGTAGAATGAGATTTTTGAAGTGCTAATAACAATTCTTTTAAAAATTACTCTTAGTATTCAATAAATATTTATCATGTGATATCAACGAAGTATTTCTCCCCTAGGAGTAATTCTTATGTATGTTCGACTGTAATGTGAGATTCTCTCCATGAGCGAGATCAATAATGAGGTTGGTTGATGTCAATTTTAGTTGTGATTGCACAAATACGCAGTTCATTGGTCATATACCAAATTTTATACAGGATAATGCTATTTACATGCTCAAATTTTATATGGTCTGAAATTGATAAGGATGCGTGAATGGTAAATTGAGTGTGCAGATAGCACTACCCTTTATATATAGGATTTTATTTTGAATTATTAGTTAAATAATTTTTATTTATTTTTTAAATAAAATGGAGGAAGCGGGATTGGCTTAACCTCGTAATGAATTAACAATAATATTGAAAAAATTAAGTGGCTTGAATAATTAATTGCTCAAGGATTACCAACAATTTTCCATAATTAGACGGCCACCGGTCCCACAACTTCCCGGGCTTTTTATTTTCTTATTCACAAGCTCCTGGGCCTAATGTTTCTTGCTGTCCACGATCACAGGGTGAGTGAGAAAAAAGCCCAACAATCTAGAAAGCCCAAACAAACAAACAGGTGTAAAAACAGAGTTCACCCAACGTTTAAACAGATGAAGAATCGGTGGTGGAGAGCGAGTCAAAAAAAAAAAAAAAAAAAAAAAGAAGGGGAATTTATTACTTGTCGAGGAAACAAAACCCATGAAGATTTTTTGGTGGCTGATGAGGAATGAGGATTTAATGGACCCTATTTCTCTACCACTTTTAGCTACCAAGAAGAAAGACACCCAAAGGAGGCAATGGGGTTTGGTTTTAGGCTGAACCTCCTCAAGTCTGGCTTCCCACCTCAGCGTTCTCACTGGCAAACTGCTTCTTCTAATTCCAAGCTCTCTTCTGCTTCTGGTGAGTTTAATTTGCTTGGCTTTTTTCCCCAGCTGATTTCCTGCTTCTGCTTCAGAAAAAAAAAAGTCTGTTTCTTTTGCTTTCAAATTTTGATCTTTTGGTTTGTCATTGCATCTGTTATTTGCAAGTTGAAAACTTTGTAGTATATTCTAAGTAAAACCCACAAAGAATCATGCTAAAGTGAATTGGAAAGATGATCAAAATGCATGTTTGAGAATTGGGTCTTGAAAGTTTTGAGATTTTCTTGAATTATGCAGCATTGGATTTGCTTTCTACTTTTTGCAATCTTAACCTACAAAGAGAAACAAAATAGTAGTAAAGTGAATTTGCATGATGATCAGAAGGGATGCTTAAGAATTGGGTCTCAAGGTTTTCATTCAATTTGGAGTTTAATAAGTTCCCATCTGCAATCTCATCCGGCTGAAGTAGTTACGCCAAATAAAGATAAAGAGAGGGGTTTCCGCTTTAAAATTCTATAAAACCACGACTACTCCTTACACAAGTTCTCAAAGAAGATCAAGCAACATTTCATTGATTTATTCTTCTTGTTATTTTATTAGATTTTCTGAATTCTTTATTCAGTTTCTGTCAGAAAACAGATGAAATGTGAACTTCTTGAGTAGTCTACATCTCTTCGAATGATGAATCACCTTACATTAAAGTAAAGGAGTCCTTTAAAATTCATAAGGGATTTATATACTTGTCTATGTATCATTCCATTCGATCTTTTAGGTCTCTACTTTGCCTGGACGGTTATGTCACGATATTCTTAAAGCCTATATGCGATGGATAGACTCCTGCAACCATGATATATTTTCTTATTTGGACATAATCGTAATTAAATTTCTTTCTAAACCTAAATGAAAGAGAAAGTTTAATTCCACAAAAGAAGTATTTTTTTACAAGGTACAACTATAATTTCCTGTTTATCTGTTAACATAAGTGACATTGATATTTGCTTGATTTTTTTGTCAAATATTTTTGTATTTATGATGTTCAATATAAAATGATACAGTTAGAGGCAGGGGGGGCTCTTTCAACTCAGCAAGGCTGTCATTTCTGTCAATTATTTCCGAGGAAGGTGAGACTTCCGGTAAAGATACTCTGAAAATCTACTCTTGCTCATCTGCTTCCCCACAAATCTTAGAGGATGGCTTCTCAGATTTGGAAGAGGTGATAGTTTGCCTTTTATTGAATTGTTGCATAAAATTTGCAGAGTGTTAGGGGCACTATGTTTTCCTTGTTTTTAGTAGATGAAAATCTTACCCAGGACTTTTGCCTCTCAGATAAGATTTAGGAGGGTGCCAAAGAGTAGTTCATCAAATACGATTGGGAATAACCAGATGCCTGACAGTGACTTTAGATCCAGTAAAGGCTTAGAAGCTTGCAGTGCAGCTCATTTTAGTTTGTTACTGAAAAATCTTGATGCTCTGGAGGAGACTTTTGCTAATTCGGATGTGTTAAAGTTGGAAAATGAGATACTTTTGCAGTTAGGAAGGCTTGGAGCTCTACAGTTATTCAATGCCTATCTGTCGAGAACTGTTACATCATCAAGTTTTTTTTCTTTGTCTGACATACCTACGGTACCCATTGAAGAGGATAAGATGGATAAGAAAGTAGATAATGACAGAGGCAACACTATTGTTCGGTCTGGGAAGAAGGAAGAACGAAGATCAAGGAAAAGAGCATCAGATAATGCCAGAGTTTCTTCTGAATTATTGCCTCCTAAAACAACTTGGGAAGGTTTTAAGCCGCCTACTGTTTCATCAGCAAAAAGAGCATCAAATTCTCGAAGGAGAAGACTTACAATTGTTCTAAATGAGGCAGAACTGTCAACCGGGGTTAAGGTTGTACTTATCTTTCAACACACAGATTAATATGAAGCTTTACTTCCTTACTTCAAGGATGTCTTTACCAGCTTTACTTTTGTATCATAACAGGTGATCGCCAACTTGGAGAGAGTTAAGGCAACTTTGGAAAAGGAAACTGGTACCGTAGCTACCTTAAGTTGCTGGGCGGAAGCAGCTGGAGTTCACGAGAAGGTGCTGTTACAGCAATTGCATTTTGGTTGGTATTGCCAGGATGAGCTTATAAGGAGCACTCGCTCCTTAGTCCTATACCTAGCTAGAAGCTATAGAGGGCTAGGAGTAGCCATGGATGATTTACTGCAGGTTTGTGAAACCTTTATCTATTTTGTGACTGTTCCGCTTGTTGCAATATAACATTTAACTTTTTTGTCTAGTTTATAAAAGATACTTCTCAGTAAACTTTTTCGTGAAATAATTTACATATGATTATGTTCGAGACAGTTCGTTATTGATCACTGAAAAAAACAGCTTTGTTAGACTCAGACGTCAAAACTCAATGCATATATTCTTTTTTTTTGTTTTCTCGAAACTTACTTCTTGTATTTCCATGATATTTACTCTCAATTTATTAGTCCCTCTCTTGAGTTCCCCCTATTTCACAGGCCGGAAACTTGGGTCTCCTGCAAGGTGCAGAAAGGTATGATCACTCGAGGGGTTACAGATTCTCAACCTACGTCCGCTATTGGATAAAGAAATCAATGTCAAGATTGGTGGCACGGCATGCTAGGGGGATCCAAATTCCTGTATGTTCCTCCCTATTTTAAATACTCTTCATACAATATCATCTCAGTGAGTGATGGCATTTGATCCTTGAGTTGTTTTTATTTTAGTTCATGCTAAGCAAGGCAATAAATCAGATACAGAAAGCTCGCAAAGCCACTTACAACAGCCAAATGAAATACCCCAACGATGATGAAATTGCAAAGATTACAGGTCTTTCTTTGGTGAGAATCAGATCAGCTAGCACATGCTTGAGAGTTGTGGGTTCGATAGATGACAAGATGTGGGATAGCTCTGCTGGGACATTTATGGTAATGATCTAACTAATCCTCTCCATCTCTCATGCATTCGCATTATATACATATTTTTTTGTTTCTAGGAAGTGCTAAATGAAGATCAATGTCGTTAGTCTCGCTAGTTTGTACACTTCAATTATCTTATTCTTTACATGTCAACTTCGAAGCTTTTATAGTTTGGGATGCTAACCTTGTAAAACATGTAAAATCTGCAAACGTGCAATAAACTGGAAAATCTCGTCGAAAGTTGTAGTGTAATTAGCTTGTTAATTAGAAAACCTGTTTTGTGTTAATGATCTAGGAATTTACAGCGGACAAGTCAATAAAGAGCCCTGAAGAAACTGTAATGAGGCAACACATGAAAAAAGACATTCATGATCTGCTGAAGTGCTTGAACTCGAAGGAGAGGCAAGTGTTGGTGCTGCGATATGGACTAAACAACTACGACCCCAAGTCACTTGAGGAGATTGGAAAGCTTTTCGATGTGAGCAAGGAGTGGATACGGAAGATAGAAAAGAAAGCTCTCACAAAGCTAAGGGACAATGAAACACACAGAAGTTTAAGCCATTACTTGAATAACTAGTAGATTCAGAGTAATACGAAAAAGAGCAAGTCATTCTGAGTTTCTCTATCAGAAGGTCCAGGCGAATTAGTCACCATATACTGACAACCATAGCTTCTTTCTGGTAGGGATTACGCAGAATCATGGGTGACCTTTGGTTTTGTTCCCCGCCAAAATTTCAGCTCACAACGCTACCATGGGAATTTTTCCGTTCTCTCATGTGAAGATCATATACTGTTGTATTGTATCCTTAGCATTCTTTCATTTCCCTTGGTGGGATTGTATAGTATAGAGGCGGCCGTATGGCGCGTATTGTATATTTGATCTAATGGTGGTGTTTATACACAAGTGATTGCTCTAATGACGCGGTTAAACTCCGTTAATCTAGCTTATTTGATGAATGCTAAATTGATTCCCTCCAGATCTTCTGTGTGTTCTCTCTCAAACTCTTGTCCGCTCACCCTCCGCTCAATGATGCTTACGTAGCCCATTTGTGGACCCTGCGGACAAAGTAGCTTGATCTTTTGGCCAAGCATATATCGTGTGTCATACAAAGCGTGGACTTATCTGCCTCACTAGTTCGACTTCCGGTACCAATTTTTTTGTCTCTAAAACATGAAAACAACGCATAAAACGCGCTGTCGACCTTGAAAATTCTAGAGGACGTAAATGCATGACACAAATTTATACAGTTTGATGTACATTGATGACTCTTTAAGATATTTTTCTTACAAAATCCATCCGTACTGAGAGATGTCACTTTTCCTTCTGATATTTCATTTACACCTCTTGCCTTAATAGAGATGCCGCCCTTCCATCTTTTTGGTATATCTTTTACACCTCGCGGGGTAGAAGATATTATTCAATAGGGTTGACTCATGCAATACCACGCGCAACGAGGTTTGACCAGAAGTTTAGCCCTTTGTTATTGAAGCGATGCATGAGGCAACTCTACTTAAATTTTTCTTCTTATTATAAACTTTATTGTTTCTCGTTCCTCCCACGAGCACCTATTTTATGGAAAGATTAATACCATTCCTTAAGTTTTTGCAGTTTTGGGTTACTTATCTTTGTATTACAACTCAAAATTTGCTCAAGTTAATTTGGTTAAATATAATGCATTTAGAAAGTGTGTATGAATCTTGCTCAATCACATAACAAACTAATGCTTTTGTAGCTCATGTAAAATAACACATCTAACTGCATACAATTTTTACAAATCAACATAACAAATCTTATAGTTTTTTATATAACGATTGTATTTATCCTTAAAAAGTGGAGCAATAAATTAGTTGCAAACTCATTATTTTTAAGATTTAAACTTAAGATCATTGACTTACAAATCAAGAAAAATACCAAACTTGAATACTAAATAATAAACTATTATAATTTAAAAAGAAGAAAATTCAAAGATAATTAAACGAAAACACTGTCTTAATTTACGTTTGCGATAAAAGGTGTGTTATCCACATTTTTTTTTATTTTTTATTTCCACATATCCCTCCCAGCATTGAATAAAAAATATTAAAAAAAATCAAAAGAACGTAAAATAACAAAGAATACGTAAAATGTAAAATGAGTGTATGGAGTCGACAGTCTATGAATTTCAAACTTCACTATCTGACTATTGGAATAGGATACTCTTTGTGGGGATTCGGATGATCAATTAATCATGTTCGTTCATCGTACATTATACTGTCAGTTTTTATTAGGTACTATTTATATTTAATTTAAATTTTAAAATAATTTATAACCACATAATATACGATAAACGAACACGATTAATTGATCTTCGAATCCCTACTAAGAGGATCCGAAGAGGATCCCAGTCCTGACTATTTATGGCGGTGAGGAGACGTTACCCCAAAAAAATCAACTGACAAACCACCAAACACGCTACTTTATTGATTAATCCAATCATTCGTCAACAAATCAGAGGTTTTCCAAACTTTTTTCGCACACTCTCAGAACCTAGTAATCCAAAAAACAAGTAATTAAAAAAGGAAATAAATTAGTTAAAAAATATCCCAAACCTCCCAACCAAACCAACCACGCAAAACCCCGCAACCAAACACGCCCTTAAGTTTGTGCGAGTGAGTAAGCTTCATTAATCGCTTTCACCCCAATTTGGACACGTGTCCTACTTTTAATCCTCCAGAAAGCAACCTAACCCATTCCGTTAAGAAAACGACCATGTCACCCTCCTCTCACCTCACCGACGTCACAGACCAATCCATTCCCCGATTCCCGTTGATGAATTAAGTCAAACTTCATGGGAGCTGCCTCGCTGGCAGAACTTCATCCATCGGTCACGCAATTAGCTCACCCGCGGGGAAGTAGCCGTTACTTTTTTGCTGTCAAATTTCCTGCCTCCGCCACGCGCCAACAATAGTAAACGTCGTCGTTTTCCCGCTTCTTCATCATCTGTACCCGTTATCTCGGAGAGTGTCGGAAACGCTCTCTATAGAAGCGTGAGATCCATCTGACTGTGCGATAACCTACGCTCAATCCTACGAAACTCTAACCCGGTTCACCAATCCTGGTAGGACGGTCCCACAATACTCGTACACAATAGCCAATAGTTGCGTTGCACGAGTAAGGTTTATGTGGAACCTGATGCGGGCGATGATTTCCTTTAACCTCCTCAACCTTCCCAAAACTCGATGAAGTTTCTGTGTCCCCTCTCTCTCCGTCATTGTTGCAGAAGCGATTTCTAGGGTTGCCAGTCGGATTTCTTCTGGACAATTCACACACCAAAACGCAAAACTTCGCACCCTGATTTGTGCGTTTTGATAGTATTCGAAAATCCCTAATTCCAATTTGCCTCAACAAATTTCCAATTCAATCTGATGAGTAATGACTCTTGCCACCAGTGAATGGCTCGCTTCCGCACTCCCACTCTCCTCCTCGCATTCCTCTCCGCCCTTGTTGCCCTAACCGCAAACCCTAGCCACCTCCTCCTCGCGTCCGAAGATGAGGACTTTTCGTTTACCGATTCCTCCGATTCCGATTCCTATCTCTTCCACCAAGACTACTCGCCGCCGGCTCCGCCACCTCCTCCGCCGCTCCCGCCGTCGGTCTCTTGCACCGATGACCTCGGCGGCGTCGGCTCTCTGGACGCCACGTGTCAGATAGTCTCCGATTTGAACCTCACCACCGACGTGTACATAACAGGGAAGGGCAACTTTTATATCCTGCCCGGGGTGAGATTCGGCTGCGCGATTCATGGCTGCGCGATAATTATTAACATTACTGGTAACTTTAGCTTAGGCAGCAACGCGTCGCTTTTGGCCGGGGCTTTCGAGCTCACGGCGTGCAATGCGAGCTTCCTCAACGGCTCGGCGCTGAACACGACGGCTTTGGCTGGGAAGCCGCCGCCGCAGACGAGTGGAACTCCGCAGGGGATAGATGGGGCGGGTGGAGGACACGGAGGGCGGGGGGCGTGTTGTTTGGTGGACAAGACGAAGCTTCCGGAGGACGTGTGGGGAGGGGATGCATACTCGTGGTCGACGCTGCAGAGGCCGGCTAGTTTTGGGAGCCGAGGCGGGTCGACGAGTAAGGAGGTGGATTATGGAGGTTTAGGGGGAGGGAGGGTGAGGCTCCAAGTGAAGGAATTGCTGGTGGTGGAGGGAAGTGTTTTGGCTGAAGGCGGTGGCGGAGGGAATAGAGGTGGCGGTGGTTCTGGTGGCAGTATCTACATTAAGGCTCATAGAATGTAATGTTCATTATCAATTCTCCTTTTTTTTTTTTCTTAATTTAATTAATAATTAGATGTTCTGTAGTGGTTTTTTCTGTTAAATGATCTTTTTTGTGTTTTTGATGCATATGTTGATGATATGTAGGAGAAAGTAGATATAAATTTACTGTCGGTAAGATGGCGAGTTTGAGTTTATTTGTTCAGTTAACAGAAATGCTAGGGAACTGAAATGTTTCCATCACAGATGTATCTGCACCCCATATATATATAATATGATTTTTTCAATAGTATATAAATATATAATAGCCTAATAGGGAAAATAATATTGGATTATTTCTCTCTCATAAGTCCATAACTCATAATAGTGCTCTTAAGTAAATCCCCAAATACATGAGATCGTTCATTTACTTGGAGTGAAGAACTAACAATTTGATTCATGTAAGGCATTTAATGTATATTATAATACGATTGTTAATTGAATGGACATAGTAAATTTAGGTGTTTTATGTTATGAATTTGACTTGAGTGATTCTTAATTGATTATGAGTTTTAGTTTTAAAGTTTGTGTTAGTTGTAATAATAGATTTGTTTATTGGCAACTGATTTTCACACACCATTTTAAGCTTCTCAGATACTTTTATTTTTGGCCATCGAATTGAATAAATCACACAAAAACAACAGACAAGATTAAAAATAGGTGTCTGAGAGGTTAAAAAGGGTGTGTGTTTATTATCATTTTCCTTGTACAATGTCCAAGACAAAAATTAGTATGTTAAAAAATATTAGTATTTTCCTAAAAGATTATATTAAGGAGGGCCCCATTTAAGATTTTCGCACATGACCTCGAATTCTCAGAGATTTCCCTGGATTATAACCCTTTGTTTGGTTGAGTTTTAAGTTGTTGAGGCAAGTCAAATAGAATGGAACACTGAAAGAACTGACATGACATAAATTTTGATCAATTGGAATAAAATTTTACAGTTCTATGTTGTGTTCACCCAGATTTTTCTTATAGAATGTCAGAGATGATATTTGTGCGCTGTTTCAGTCACAATTGGCTGTACTTTTGAGTCTTGAGATGTGTTCTAAAAACTCTTGTTTAGTTTACATCCAAGTTTTTGTGGATAAGTAAAGTGAACGAATGATGTTTGATCTTAAATTTTGATTTTATGTTTGAATCTGTGTTTTCATTGTTGTTTCTACACTGGTGACAAAAATGCTAGAAAGGTAACAACTGGGGTCTGTGGTAACTCTGTAGTTGTGCATCAAAACATGGTCATTTTACTTATTATTCAAATGTGATTCTTATGCCACCATGCTTCATCTCATTGTTCTCATTTCCCAAGTCCATGTGACTGTTGGTACGATTGTGCTTTACATCTGCATCAAGTTGTATCAACAGGATGTGAATCTTATGCAGGGTGACCTTTATGCCTTCTAAAGAATTTTGTTGTTATGAAGTGCAGGACTGGTAGTGGCAGGATAAGTGCTTGTGGTGGTGATGGTTACGCTGGTGGTGGTGGTGGAAGAGTGTCAGTTGATGTCTATAGCAGGCACGATGACCCCAAAATTTTTGTGCATGGTGAGACACCATGTGTTTGCCTGACATGGCTAATTGTATTGTGATTTCTTATAAAAATTTTGGACAAATCTTATGTTCAATTCAATGTTTGAGATTTTCTTGACCCGTTTTTTAGCATTTTATAATATTCTCTCAGTAGTTTCTCTTGTTTCGTAATCTGCTGTTCTGATTTCAATATTAAATTTCTTCGAAAAGTAATTTTAGTGTTCACGATCGTTCCACTGATCTTGTTGTTTACTTTACTTGTTAAAGACTGATTCTCTTCAAGTAACTCATTTCAGTTTAGCTTTTATTCTTAAAATGTCATCTATCAGAAGATAAATTATTATTTATTTTTACGGAATTGTTATTAGCACTCCAAAATTCTCATTCTACACTCCAAACTCTCTATATTTAGAAAGAAAAATACATTTGTGAGGAGTGTAGAATGAGATTTTTAGAGTGCCAACAACACTTTCCTATTTTTATATATTTAAGTTATGCAATTCTGAAAATTGAAATGTGTCAGCTTTTATGAAAGCCCTCTTGGAGGAGTTCGAAAAATTGTTTTGGTGGTAATTACTTCTTGATGTGGAACGAGGGGATGTGACATTAATTATCTCATTATCAGGAGGAAATAGCTATGCTTGCCCAGAAAATGCAGGCGGGGCTGGGACTTTATATGATGCAGTTCCTCGAAGCCTTATTGTTAGCAATCATAACAGGTCAACAGATACAGAATCACTTCTTATGGAGTTTCCTTATCAGCCTCTTTGGACAAATGTTTATATTCAAAATAAGGCGAGGGCGACTGTCCCATTACTTTGGAGTCGTGTCCAGGTTTGTGGAACTCAAAATGTGTAACCTATAGTGTTTCTTCATTCTCTGTAAATTTTCAGCTTTTCATATGGTTTATATAAAAACACTTTCTTGTTGGATAAAAGGTGTTTTCTATATCCCTTGTCTTACTTTCATATAGATTTTGGTCTAGTTTGAAAAGAGAATACGGGTATCATTTCCATAAAGAATTTAAAATTTGAGAAAAAGATTCAGTCATCCATTGTTTATGCATTGTATAGGTGCAAGGACAGATAAGCCTTTTGAGTGATGGGGTGTTAAGCTTTGGACTTCAACATTATGCTTCATCAGAGTTTGAGTTATTGGCTGAAGAATTGTTGATGAGCGACTCTGTAATCAAAGTAAGTGGCAAATTTTGGATTTCATTGTATGCAGTTCCTTATTATATTAAGATGCAATCTTGTTGACAATTTTTTGTTTCAATTCCTTCAGATAATTAAATTTCACATTGTACGAAGCCATTTATTTATTTTTTTCTTTTGATCTTGAACTTGATATGATGTTATGGTATTCCAATTTTTGAACTTGTTGCCTTTCCTCCCCTCCTTTTCTAATTTCAGGTGTATGGGGCCTTACGCATGACTGTAAAAATGTTCTTGATGTGGAATTCCAAGATGCTCATTGATGGTGGAGGGGAAGAAGCTGTTGAGACATCCTTACTCGAGGCTAGCAACTTGGTGGTTCTCAGGGTAAGTTGCTTACTATCTCTTTGCATTATGTAGAGTTTGTCTTCATTTATGACAAGTAATCTTTGTTTATAATAGGGATCATCTGTGATACACTCTAATGCAAATCTGGGAGTTCATGGACAAGGTTTATTGAACTTATCAGGACCTGGAGATTGGATTCAAGCACAGCGTCTGGTTTTATCGCTATTCTACAGTATTCATGTGAGTGGTTTTCTTTGATGTCATAGCCTCAATGTCTAATCTTCTGTTTACACGCATGTCATTAACTGTTTATTCGTTCATTCTGAAAATTTATTAGCAATTTTGGTCATGCGAGAGCCTATGGATTGTGCTTGTTCTTCTCGTACTGTTTCTGTAGAAATGGACTGCGTTCATTTTTGATCAATTGGTTGTTTAAAATTTCTAACCATGACATTTTGAATTGAAACATATCCAGGGATTTGATAAGCTATCTTGGATGATTTATGTGCTGTATGGTGCTAACAAATCCCATTTTCCTCTAATTCGTCATTATTTATGACTTCTTTTTTCTTTATCAAGGTTGGACCGGGATCTGTTTTGCGTGGTCCTTTAGAGAATGCCACATCTGATTCTGTGTACGTTTGACCTTGGGTTATTGCTGTTGAATCTTATCGCCCCCCCCTCCCCCTTTTCTCTCTAAAATAAATAAATGGGGGATTTGTGTGGTCCTTTAGTTACTAGATTTTTCGATTTTCATTTTCCACAGAACACCAAAGCTTTATTGTGAAAACAAACATTGCCCCTATGAGCTACTTCATCCACCTGAAGATTGCAATGTGAACTCATCCCTGTCCTTTACTCTTCAGGTGCGTATCATTTGAGTGATGCAGTAATGGGGCTCTAAAAAGTAAATTTTTGTATTCAAGTTTTACAGTCCTGTTACTTTTCTTTGTCAGGTATGTCGAGTTGAGGATATCATTATTGAAGGCCTCATAAAAGGATCTGTTGTTAATTTTCACCGGGCAAGGACCATTGCTATCCATTCTTCTGGAGAAATAAGTACATCAGGAATGGGTAAGATTTTTGGGATCCCACCTTCCTATCCAAATTCCAACCCCAGAATACATTAAGCAAAGCTTTACTGCTTATGCATGCAGGTTGTACTGGTGGTATTGGCAGTGGCAACATTTTAAGCAATGGAATTGGCAGTGGTGGTGGGCATGGAGGTAAAGGTGGGGTGGCATGTTATAATGGCAGTTGTGTTGAGGGTGGAATCTCATATGGGAATGCAAAGTTGCCTTGTGAACTTGGTAGTGGAAGTGGATATGGCCCTTCAGCTGGCTTAACTGCTGGCGGTGGTATTATCAGTAAGCTTATGTTTGACTTGTATATTTTACACTTTAATTGACTTAAAGATTAACAGTTTCCATTTCCAATTCTTTTTCCCATTCTAATACTTTGTATTTTCCAAACAGTAATGGGTTCTTCAGAACATCCCTTGTCAAGTTTGTCTGTTGAAGGTGTGATGACAGCTGATGGTGAAAGTTTTGAAGGGACTGCTGTGGAGGAAAATTTTGCCCTTGTTGATAACACAACTGGAGGGCCTGGGGGTGGGTCTGGTGGAACTGTACTTCTGTTCTTGCGAACACTAGCTCTTGGTGAGACTGCCATTCTTTCAAGTGTTGGGGGATATGGTAGTTCCATCGGCAGTGGTGGAGGCAGTGGTGGAAGGATTCATTTTCATTGGTCGGATATTCCCACTGGAGATGTGTATCAGCCCATTGCAAGTGTGGACGGAAGCATCCTTGCAGGGTTTGTGTAGTCTAATTTGCTCATATGTACTTAAGGACTATTATGATTAATTTTCCGAGAAAAAAAAGGGAAAAGCACAAATAATTTATTGGTTTATAACTATATTGCAGGGGAGGGGTGGGTGGAGACCAGGGTGGTGCTGGAGAAAATGGAACATTAACGGGTACAGATTGCCCAAAAGGTCTCTATGGGACCTTTTGTGAGGTACATATTCATTGTTTGGACATACTTTGTATTCCTATGTGCAATCGTCTAGTTATTTTCTAACTTCTAAGATCTCTCTCTCTCACTCATGAACATGCACTCATTGTAAGTCTATAAGAAAAACTTTGAATGTTAATAATTGCTTATTGAACTTTCTTTTTTTTTTACTCAGGCATGTCCAGCTGGCACTTATAAGAATGCTATTGGGTCTGATATGGCACTTTGTCATCATTGTCCTGCTACTCAGCTTCCCGCTCGTGCGATTTATATTTCTGTCCGAGGTACTTCTCTAACGTTAGTAATTTATTGCTTTATTAGGAGCCAGGCCTACTGCCTTTGAGTTTTTAGTGGTATTGCATCCTTTGATTTGTTGTTTGTTGTATTTAGTCTCCTGTACCATATTAAGTCACTTCTGGTATCTAAACATGAAACCATTTCTTGTTCTCTTATCAGGAGGTGTTGCTGAGATTCCTTGTCCTTACAAATGCATTTCAGACAGATATCACATGCCAAACTGTTTTACAGCCCTTGAAGAATTGATTTACACATTTGGTGGGCCTTGGCTATTCGGTCTTCTTCTGATTGGGCTCCTCATCCTGTTGGCTTTGGTACTCAGTGTTGCGCGTATGAAATTGGTTGGGGTTGATGAATTACCAGGCCCTGCTCCCACTCAACATGGCTCACAAATAGACCACTCTTTCCCTTTCCTAGAGTCATTGAATGAGGTTTGTTCTTGTATAATAGAACCTCTCTATCTCCCTCTATCTCCCTATATCTCTCTCTCTCTCTCTCTTCCCCCACTTTTGAGATTAATAGGTGGTATTCATATTGTAGGTTTTAGAAACAAACAGGGCTGAGGAGTCACAGAGCCATGTGCACCGGATGTACTTTATGGGTCCTAATACTTTTGGTGATCCTTGGCATTTGCCCCACACACCTCCAGAACAAATAAAAGAGATTGTGTGAGTTAACTTTTATATATCATTTATATTTTCATTTCAATATCCCACTTGGAATTTTAAGGACTTTAAAGTTATGGTGACTTTCTTCATATTAATTATCGATCTTAGTCTGCGTTATAACTTATAACTTACAACAAATCTAAAAGATCATAGTTTGAAATATAGCATTCCTTCTGGCAGATATGAGGGGCCATTCAATACATTTGTCGATGAGATTAATTCCATAGCCACTTATCAATGGTGGGAGGGAGCAATGTACATCATTCTTTCTGTTCTTGCATACCCCCTTGCATGGTCATGGCAGCAGTGGCGCCGAAGATTGAAATTGCAACATCTGCGTGAATTTGTTCGATCGGAGTATGATCATGCCTGCTTACGGTCTTGCCGTTCGCGTGCTTTATATGAAGGGATTAAGGTTTGAAATTCATTCTAAGTTCAGCACTGAGGGTCGTGAATTAAATGTATACATTGCCTGTGATTAATTCAATTCATATGATAGTAGGGTGCTTCAAACTAATTTACATGCACTATGTGGACTTGGTTTTCCATCCTGTAACCTTTTTCTGTAATACCGTCAGGTAGCTGCAACTTCTGATTTAATGCTAGCATATATGGACGTCTTTCTTGGTGGTGATGAAAAGAGAACTGATCTTCCCCCTCGTTTAAATCAAAGATTTCCTATTTCATTACCTTTTGGAGGTGATGGAAGTTACATGGCCCCTTTCTCACTTCACAGTGATAACATTCTTACAAGCCTCATGAGTCAGGTTTGTTGATTGATGCTGACGAATCCAAACCCAGCTCTGATATTTTTATGCTCTAGCTTCTCAAGAATGTTAATCTTAATGCTTTTTACTGTGCAGTCCGTCCCGCCTACCGCATGGTACCGTATGGTTGCTGGTTTGAATGCACAGTTACGCTTAGTTTGCCGTGGGCGGCTAAGAGTTACACTTCAGCCTGTCCTTCAGTGGCTAGAACATTATGCCAATCCTGCTTTGAAAATGTATGGTGTACGTGTTGATCTTGCCTGGTTTCAGGCTACATCTTGTGGTTATTGTCATTATGGGCTCGTGGTGGATGTTCTTGAAGAAGACAGTGAACCTGCCTCTGTTAGGAGCATTGATGGAGCCATACGAACCGAAGAATCACGGTAATGGCTTCTAATGTTTGTGTTTAGAAATAGTACACCTATTTAGTCCTTTTCATTTAGACCCCTTCCTTGAGTCTGACTTTGTCTTTCCCTTGACTTTCAGTGCAAACTACAATGAAGATTCATCTGGTCATTTGAGAGAATCGCTCCTAAACCAGTCTCTCAGAAGTGAAAATTTTATGAGGCCAAAAAGAGAATACGGAGGGATTATAGATGCTAACAACTTACAAACGCTTAAAGAACAGAGAGACATGTTTTATCTTCTCTCTTTTATACTTCATAATACTAAACCTGTTGGACACCAGGTATCTCTTGTGCTTATATTAATTTGTCTCAGCTGGGGACTTGGGATCTCTGATTTCTAAACATATGTTTCTATGAACTGCAGGATCTCGTTGGTTTAGTCATTTCAATGCTTCTTTTAGGAGATTTGAGCTTAGTTTTGCTTACATTACTCCAGCTGTATTCGATTTCATTGGTGGACGTCTTTCTGGTTCTATTTATTTTACCCCTTGGCATACTTCTCCCGTTTCCTGCTGGTATCAATGCTCTATTCAGTCATGGACCTAGACGTTCTGCTGGGCTTGCACGTCTATATGCTTTGTGGAACCTTACATCCTTGTTTAATGTTGTAAGTTTCTATTTTTGTCGATCTGCTTCAAGTCTTCCTTCTCCCAGTAGCATCTTTGGCTCTGTAAAGCTTGTTGACTGGTTACTTGTATACGGGTTCACTAATTTGTATCATCTGTTGGTCATGTGTTCTTTTGCCAGGCGGTTGCTTTTGGTTGCGGTTACGTTCATTATTTGACTCAATCATCAAGTAAAAAACATCCGTTTCAACCCTGGAGTAACATGTGAGGGGATCTCTCTGCCGAAAACTTCATTAGTTGAGATGGTAAGTTATATTCGACGCAATACTCAACTAACAGGTTGTGTTCGTTTGTCTGGCTGGTGGGTGCAGGGACGAAAGTGAATGGTGGATTTTTCCCGCTGGTCTGCTGCTTTGTAAAGTTTTTCAATCCCAGCTAATCAATTGGCACATTGCGAATCTGGAGATTCAAGACCGTTCGTTGTACAGCAATGATTTTGAGCTCTTCTGGCATTCGTGATGTGATCGTATTTAACAAGAAGATATTAACAAGTTGTTTCGGTTCTCTTATCGTGATACGTTTCTGTTGCGCGTTATATTTCGGCAGTTGCCAGTAGCAGTAGGCAGTAGGTGAGTGATTGACAATTTGACAGGACATAGGTTAGAAAAAATGAGAAGAAAGAGAATGCTGAAATATGAACACTCGTGAAAGTAAAAAGAAAGAAATACAAGAGAGAGAGAAGGGGGAGAGAGAGAGAGAGAGGGAGTGAGGGATTGATTTATGTAACCACTTTTGAGTTATGAATAATGGGAAGCAAGTTTATTTGTAAATAGTAATTGGTCACTCTTTCTAGGCTAATTGGTCCTCAGCCCTAACTTTTTAAGTGTAATCAGGACTGACTTGGTCCATTTTAATAATAATAGTTAGGGTTAATCTCAATTTATTACCCTAAAGTTTATTGGTTTTCAACATTTGATACATTAAGTTTTTTTTCATTCTAGAGTGGTACCTGAAGTCATAATTTTGGGACACTTTCATACATTCGTTAAGGTTGCTGTTAAATCAGTTGATAACTGGTGACGTGATGTTCACGTGGACAATGAATAGGCATCACGTGTTAATATGGATCCACATGAATATTAAAAAATTATAAAATCGACCCTTTCTCCCTTCTTGCCTTTGCATCATCACTCCCTCACTCCCATGGTCCCCCCCTCCACCTTCCCGACCCACTTCCTCCCTATCCTCCACCCTCTTCACCTCCCCTCCCTTCTCTTTCCTCATATCAATTCAATTTAAAATTAAAAAACCTCAAAGCAAAAACCCCAACCTGACGCCCAATTTATAATTCAATTTAAAATTAAAAAACCTCAAAGCAAAAACCCCAACCTGACGCCCAATTTATCACTTTGAAGGCTTGGAAGGCGGAAGGGTTGTTGGGCTTGACCGTCGGAGAAATTGATGAGCTACTGGGCAACCACGAGGACGTCGTGCGCTGCTAGAAATGCAGATCTGTAGCCATGGTTGCTCTTCCAGTTCTTGCTGCTTTAAACCTTCGACATTAGTGTCGTCTCATGGGTTCTGACGGGGGAGGTGGAGGGAGGGATCAGAGGAGTGAGGGAGTGAGGGTGCAAAGGAGAGAAGGGAGGGAGGGTCGGGGAGGTAGGAAATAACCCAAGTTTTTTTTTAATAATTTTTTTAATATTCACGTGGGCCCATATTGACACATGGTACTCATTCATTGTCCACGTGGATGCCAACAATATCTTTAACGGATGTATGAAAGTGTTCCAAAATTACTACTTCAGGTACCACTCTGGGATGAAAAAAAACTTCATTTATCAAATGTTGAAAACCCATAAACTTCAGGATAGTTAATGCTAAGTTAAAGAAGAATTATTTTGGAGTTTTACCATCTCTCTTTCTTTTCTTTTTTTAATTTTAATTTTAATTTTAATTTTTACTATTATTTGGAGATGAGAGAGTTTGAAACTATTACAATAATTTAAGCAAGAGGAGTCTTGAATCTTTTATTGAATTATCTACTTGCTATTAATTCAATTTGCTCCTTTCAATCTTTATGTTGGACAAGATACAACAAATTTAAGTTGAAAATCTGGCATAAGAGGATGAACTTCTACAAATTCGTTCGCAATATTCATCACCCAATTCAAAACATGGATTCAAGTTTTGATACTTTCTAGACCTTGATTGCATGAAACATTCACCATGAGGCGTGAACTCTAATTTCACAGTTTTCAAAATTTAAATTTGGCTTGAATTATCGTTTGCAATAGTTATCGTTACATCATATTTGTGTTGAATTGAACGTGTGAATAAGAGAAGAAAAAGAGAGATTTTCAAACCCTAGCACGCGCTGCAACTAAAAGCCGCCGAGCCACACCAAGCCGCCAGACCGGATGGGTTACCGGATTTTTAAACCCATCTTACTCTGGCGGGGCTCAGCAAACACGTATAATTTGAGGACATTAAAAGTTGTGGATCCTGTATTTCAGTTGAGGTCCTCTAACAATAGAAGAAAACAAGATAATAACACGGCTCGCGCACTTTTGCCTTGACATGAACACCCTAACATTCGTCTTTGTTACCTAACCTTCTAGACACCATATGGTTTCTGAGGTGCGGTGATGAACAAAGCAATGAAGATAGCATCAAAATTCATCACTGAATAAAACTCAAACTCAAAAGTATTGGCTTAGACTAGGTCCTGTACACGGGAGCCATCACCGGGTGCATACTGTTCTTGAATCTCTTCCCAAGTTCAGTTGCCTTTCCGCGCTCCACACGCACAAACGAGATTCAAGAACAATGTATCAGCTTGAAAAGTGATCAATGACTCTTCCTGCTTCACATAACATGTAAACCCAACCAGTCTTCCACCTTCGACCTACTGAGGTGTTCTGCACCAGTCGTGGTTAAGGATACTTTTGAACATTACTTTGAAATTCAATTCCTTGTCTCGGTGTCCACAAGCAAATGCTTGGATGGTATCTCATCTTTCAAGTCTAAAAATGCATCCTCTAACGCTTAGTAAGCAACAAACGATGGTTGAGCACATACTCCTTGAAATTACGAAAAGTTCAAGGCGAAAGGCTTCTTCCCTGATATGTCCTCAAGCTAAAACTACCTTCAAATTCCTAATAACCAACCATCATCGAAAAACAAGATCTGAGACTGATCAAAGCTAAGCGAACTCTTTCCTAAATCAACACAAGATAAAATCAGCTTGTTTTTACACCACAGAAGAAGGTGATCACTTTTTGAGAAATGTTGGAAAGCACAAGTTCATATCTTTGATGTGAAAAAAACAGATACTGAAACAAAAGCCTGAACGAGGACACTTCTAAAATCAGAAAACATAAACAAAACGTTTGAATCGATAGGTTTCATCTAATCCCTTGAGATTCTAAGAGAGAATGCAAAAACTACCTAATAGCAATAGTGCTACTCCTTGTTCAAGACTTTGGGAACTTTAATATACGGCTCCTCATAGTTTGGAACGGCAGCAATCATGGCCTCCCTGTTGAACCCCACAAAACAAGTTTCAATAGCTTTGTCAAAGAAAACAAATGTGAACCCCAAATTCGAACACATGAATATACTGAAACAACCATCGCACCTGTTCTCAAACGTTTCAGGAATATCTTCACGGAAACTATCGCCTTCAGTATCTGCAATTGCCACAAACAGAATCAAACGCAAGGCGAAAATACAGCAAGACTTTTATCCATACATCTTCTGGTTATCTAACTGATCAAAACAAAGAAAATATCGAAAACTCAACCTCCTGCCTTAGATTAATAAACTATGAGCACAGCGTTGCAGCTGAAGCAATGCGGTTTGATTACAGTCTCATTAATTTATTTTCCCACAAAAAACACAAATCGAAAACAACAATGTGAATTATGAAGCAATTACCTGCTCTGATTGAGGGCTCCACAGTTTCAAGATCAACAGCTTGAAGCTGTCCAAACCTGCAAAAAATTATGTCACTTACAAAAATGCATAAAAATACTTCCAAACTTTCAACATTTTCTATCGATTAAAAGAGAAAAAGACGAAGGTTTTTTACCAATCTATGACTTGCCCAATTTTGGGAGCAAATTCTTCTACCTGATAAGAGTGAAATTAAATTAAAATTTAAAATTTGAACAAAAAGAATGGAAATAATCAAAGCAAAGTAT
This sequence comes from Pyrus x bretschneideri, assembly GCF_019419815.1. Lineage (NCBI taxonomy): Eukaryota > Viridiplantae > Streptophyta > Magnoliopsida > Rosales > Rosaceae > Pyrus > Pyrus x bretschneideri. The sequence goes on from NW_025999446.1 coordinate 2,294,459, forward strand.
TAAGGGTTTGATAACTTACCTCATGAGGGGTCAGAGTAATTCGAGCAGTCTCGGCCAAGCGTGGCAAGTCCGGAGGCTCCAAAGGAAGGCCGCTGCTTTTGGGTGTCGAGCAATTTGTTCGAACCCAACTGATGTTACGAGGAGGAAGGACTTTTGGGAAAAGCAGCTTCTTGGGTAGCGAGGAACAAGATAATCCCTTCAGTAGAAGCAAAGCTCTGCTTCCCATTTTCCTTCGTAGTAGTATCCTCAAAGTCGCTGGTTTCTCTCTCGACTGGCAACTGAGCTTGGCTCATCCTATTACTGTTTGATGAAATGACAAAATAACGCTTGGGTACGCATACTTGCTCTCTCCCCCTCCTGCGCCCTCATCCTTTCATCCACCGCCGTTCAAAACATTTACAAGTTGTTTCTAATTACTATGGTTTAGAAATATTTTTATTGTCGTAAGTTCGATTTTCGTTAAAAATAAAGTTGAACCACATTATTATGGTAAGCGCATTGTAAGGCTTAGCCTAGTCTCCAACTCTCTTGGTGTAGATATTATCGTATGTTTAAAAAAAATACATTTACAAGTTGATCCAAAACACAAGATTATGCCACGTAAGGAAAAAAAAACAAATGTGTTGAATAAAAAGATAAAAAATGCTACTCTTACTATATATTTTATAATCATTTATATTACCTCTCTAATAAAGATAAGACACACATGTGCTAGTGGGCAATACTTTTATTGTACAAATGCTGATATAATAAATGCAACGTCACTCTAAAAAGATAGAGTCGATAGAAAGAAATAAAGGTGGTTGAAAAAGGAAGTGAAAAAGAACATGAAGAAAAGAGACAAGAAATTGAAAGGAAAAGAAAAAAATGTGAGTGTAGTGTGGGTATAAAATTTTCTATTCTCATTCTACCTTTATCAATCAGACCTCCTGTCTTCGGAATTCATTTCCTTGAATATCATGACTGTGATTCTTGATTTCAGATTGAACCCCAAGCACTTTTCATTCCCATTGAATAGGTAAATACTGGGTTTATGTGGAACATGAATGACTCTCATTTTCCTTATATAAACACACACCTTAATGCATCTTAATAATTTGGAGTTTAGAGTTAGCACTTTTGGATTTGAGGTGTGGATTTAGGCCATTAGGCCATCTCCAATTGGGGGTGGTGGTGGGGTGGGAAACAAAAAAATTCCTAAATTTGAGTCCAAAATTTCTCCTTGGGGTGAGAATTTAGGGATTTTGGATTTAGGGGTGAGAATTTAGGGTTGCTTCCCACCCCAAATGGATAAGGTTGTAAGTGGGCTGAGAGACCCATGTGAGACCAAGAACAGCGTGTCAGCCCACGTGAAGACAACCCCATTTAGGCTTGAGTGAGTCAGCTGATTGCGGGGAGGAATTGGTTGTGGGCGAGTGCACTAGCAACACGGTTTCTACGGCCCAGGTTGGCGTGCCGTTGCCATCTAATGGCTGTCGCACCTTTTGAGTTTTGGTCCAGTGTGGCGCGCCCAGTTACATTATTTTTAAATCCAACAACTCAAATTTAAATTCACTAATCAAAATATTATTATAATTTAATTTAAATCAGATCCGACACCAAAATTCCTCCAAAACTCTATAAATACACGTCCTTTGTTCATTAATCCATAATAAAACTTCAATTTATCAACATTTTCTTTTGTTCAGAATGTGAATTTTTTTACATCAAAATGTTCGTAAAAATAAAATAAGATAGATTATACAAAAACTAATTCCAAAATTATTAGCAAAAAGAAAAAAAAAAATCAATGAAATACAAAAGTTTAACGAGTTATAAAGTTGAGGGTGGAAATTATAAGTCCCTTACCGTTGGAGTAAACAACTGCCTAACCTCGTACATATAGATGAATAGTGAAAAATACAAAGCTCAATTTAGAATTTTCCTTAGGTTGGAGATAGCCTTAGGAGTATAAGATTTTGCATTTTTGACCTTTTGGGTATAAAATTAGACAACTTACTATTTAGGCATGAGTTCTGGGGTTTGAATTTGTAGGTTTTGGCCTTTTGGGGTTTTGAAAATACAAGTACATTGCGAATTCTCCAAAAGCCTTTACGTTGCTTTCAGTTGGGTATCACATTAGCCTAGTGAGATTAACATGGAGAACATATCTACAACATTGATACAATTAGTTACATGTAATTCGACGATTGCAATTCAACTTATGTCCGAACCTCCTCCATCAGCTGTTGTATTGCTCCTCTCTGTAACGCTGTTGTTGCAATGCTGCAGTAAGGGAGAAGCAAATAAACCCGCTTGAAGTACGCTGGAAGGTGGTGGATTGGCTGATTGAATGGAGTCCTCGGGAAATGAGGTGGGTGCTATGGTTTTCACTGGAGTGGCCTCTGCGTCACTGGTTCCAGTATGGTCGGCTCCATCTCTCGCATAACCTGCAACCAGTAATGTTCAGAGGTTGCGTGAGTGAAAATATTACATCCACGAAACTCCAACAATCTAAGGATAACAGTGCTTTTTTCACCCCCGAAAGCTGAGAAGCACACTTTTAATGCGAGTACTTTGTGTTCGACAAGAAATATGGAAGAAAGAAGTTGAATCACCTGTATGCATAATGCCGGTGTTGGGTATGCTTGTGTTCGGGGACACTGATGAGGTTCCAGCTCCTTTTTTCAATTTAGACTGCAAAACACAACCACCATAAACTTGTCACGGGTTACTCAAATTTGTTTCCTTAATTACCTCAAACTTGTATAGAAGTTGTTCTGCTTTTATGCGTACATATTCTAAATGACATTATGTTCGGGTTTCTTAACATAAAAGAACTAAGAGAAACACATTTATGGTGTCATCGGGCTCTTCTGAATGTTTTCAGACTGCTGCAGTCAAGTTTAAACCCAAAAAGAGAAAGATCTGGCTACCAGAGAAATAGATTTTTGGCGTTTGAGTTTCCATACCTTTGCATTTTCTTCACAATGCTTTACAACAAAAGAGATGTTTGTGTAACGGCCATGCAGTAATGTGTAAGCCCACAAGAGAAGCTTTCTTGGAATGCTAAGGTCGAGGATTTCAGCGCCATCCATGGTCGGCCTCAATTGTGTATCCTTTGCTAACCAAGACAGAACCAAATACAAGTTGACACCAGATGAGGGCATCACACAGGAGCTCTCACGATAAAAATTATAAGAAGATCGAAGCAGAGAGCTGGCGACCTCCAAATTCTCATCCGAAGCTTTCTTAACTATCAAATTCTTTATTTTAGAGAAAATAGGATTCCGTTTTTCTTCGAGACTTTTGAAATGGGCTGGGTCCTTGAATGCTGAACTCCATAATTCATCTATTTGTAGATCAACACAAAGCAGCTGGCTATTTTCCAGCATATCTGATGGCTTAAGGACCTGAATCTCACTGGTGATTTCAGACTCTGTGGGAGTGATCTGTGCCAAGCTCAGTATAAGAGATCGACACCAAGCAATGGAAGCATGCCTACAAACTTTTGCACAGTTACTGTTTGACAATTTTGGATTCTTAAACCTCTTCCGTATCTTCTCATTTATGGCTTCAAGAGTGTCCAGCTTGCCATTTTTCTCCAATGTTGTTATATGTTCATGGAGAAATCTGCAGAAGTACGAGGAGATCATTAGAATCTGGAAGGAGAACCATCTTGTTTAAAATAATAAGATAAATAGATAGGACCGTGAAGTTAATCACTCAAGTTTAATTAGACTTTGAGGATCGAGGCTTAGAAAGCAGTTGAGATTCAACTTACCCATATAAACTGCTTTCCGACGTCTCTGTGACTTTAATCTCAGGCAAAGCACATATTTCTGGCCATAAGTTCCCCTGCTCCATGAACAAACAAAACACTTTCTCCAGTATGTGCTCGGAATTACTTGTAGCACCAGAGCCAACAGTCTTAGCTTGACGTATGGATGAAATCAGGGCCTTAACGTACCTCCCTAGTGCAACTGGAACAAGATCTTCAATGCATAGTGAAAACTGAATTTTCGAACCAAGTCAGATCCCATTTAAATTAATAGAGAAAAAAAATACATCAGAAACAGAATAAGAACAGCTTGATGAGGCAATGTTGTTTTAGCAGTAATTATGACACTTATATTTGAACTACTAATGTACTAGAGGTTAAATTATTACCCTCTTATCAGCTCGAAGAGATATATAAGCACGTTCAAGAGTACAGATGTCTCCAGTCTTCTCCAACAGTTCCAAATAGAACAGCAGATATTTCCGAATGCAAGTAATAAATTTTCGAGAACTTTCAGGTAAGTTAACTTCAAGGGACTTTTTACTCCCAGAAACACCAGGAGTTTTCCGCCTGATAAACAGAGAAGAATATCCCATTAGTTTCATATGAATTATAATTTCAAGCTACCTAACAACATAGACAACAAACAAACTGAACTGAACTGGAAGGATTTTCCCTTAATGGTTTTGTTTTATACTATTGAAATGGGGTTTTTCCTATAACATTCGAAAAACATAACTGTTGCACAGAATTAAAGTTGTACCTTCCTTTTTTGGCCGTGCTATCAATCTCCCACATATTTATTGTAAATGATGAGCGAGATGATTTGAAGCAAAAGGAGAGATCGTCCCTTGCCCTCTCCAATGCACCACTTTCCCCCTTTCTAAACAGACCTTGAGCAAGCATATATCTGGCTTTATGAAAATGTTTAAGCTCCCCTTCAACACAAGTTTCAAGGGCAGAAAGACAGTCACTGTAAAGCATGTTCCACACCTCTAATTTGAGTAAATCTTCATTCTTCTCCCCAGTGTTTTCTTGTGTGCTTTTATCCTTAGGAGAATATGAATTTTTGGAATCCATGTTACCTAAAATTGTCATGATAGAATCCTTTCTTGATTGACTAAAGGCATATGTTGAAAGAACCTGAAAGGGCCAAAGATTAATTTCAAAACATATACAATAGTAGGATATAAAAAGTCTCCAAGTACACAAATTATTTCAATGAAATCAGTCGAGCAGACATCTCTAAGAAGAAAAAACCTTTAAAGCGTCTAGATTTTGTTCTCCGCATGCACATAGTATCTTCAAGCGTGAAGCATGCATCCTGTAGACTGGATCAACAGCTGATGGATTTAGAGCAATAGCTTTGTCATAATATGACAACGATGTCTCATAAGAGAATTTGAGCTTTTCACAGAGCTTTCCGATATAGTAAGCATGTGACCAATCTTGCCTGATACAGAATAAAGCACAGACAGATTACCATTTGATTATGGCACATGCGGTGGTTAGTTTTTGTCTGGAAAAATGAAATCATGTAGTAAAGAGGGCATACTTATGAGCAAAAGCTTTTTTAAAATGTCTCATTGAGTTCTCACAAAACATCGTCCATGCTGCATCCTTCACAGGTAGAACAGTCCGCTGATCATAAAATGGCACCACACTTTGAAGGCTATCATAGTACACCAATGCCAATAACTCGTGTATCTCAGACTGAGCCACAATATGAGAAAATCATTACATTTATCAAACACATCCCAAGGGTATTCTAATATCCAAAATCAAGCAAAAAGGACTAGCCTTTTTTTTTCTTGTTTGCCTTATTGGCATGCTAAGATATAAAAAATCTATTCATGATCCAGCACAAGATGGCCCCCATCAAAACAATTTTGGACTTTTTGTTTGGTTTTATATTCTGCAAATTGAAAAAAAAAAAAAGGAAAATCCCTAAGGACCTGTATGGCCAACATGACCAAGAAAGAGAAATGACAAGACCCCACTGCCCACCAGTACAATAATATATAGGCAAGAAAGGGGTCTTACCTGCTGAACTGGTGTCTTTGCCAAGGCCAAACTCATTAATAGACACCGTCTGCTCCTCCTTCGACTTGTCTCAACTCTTTGCGGTAAAGTAGCATTCTTCCTCCATCCTGCCACATTGATGTGCTTACTGCCATCATTTAGCAACAAGTCTACTTCCTGTAAAAATGATCATTATAAAATGAAACTTCCCACACCAAAATCTTTTGGTTTCTACAGAATTCATATATCAGAATGATAAACAAAAAACACTACCTCATCATAGATATTTCCGAGTCTCTGCCAACTTTCAAAACGTAGAGGATTGTAAAGTAAATCATATTTGAAGAGCTTTGCATTATGTTGTACAAATTCTTCCCCTTCCTTCGTAAGAACAAAGCCAGGCCATTTATCCGTAGCATTCATTTCCTCAGACAGGGCAAGGAAATAATACAAGTTGCAATAGACATCCAGATACGGCTCCAAGCTGCAATTATTCAATAATACAACTAGAAAGATCACTTCTAAGAATTATGAAATTTATGAATTAACCCTCAACTGAGAGAACAATTATTTTCAAATACAAATTAGGAAATCTATTTATGTATACCTCCCAACTGGTGATGTCTTCTGTTGTTTAAGGTTTCTCGCATCAGGGAGTATAATCTTTGTTACGGTTTCAAGAAAACCATCAGACCCAGCCTCTTCTGAGAGCTTATCTTCACACAATTGAGGATCATCTAAGAACTTATCTATTGCATTTCCAGCTAAAACATCTTCTGGTGGTTGTGGAAAATGTTTGCGTATGGCTCTGAGTACTCGTCGAACTTTAACTAATCCGGTCCTCTGCAACATACATGTATACAAGTAGCCAAATAAAGGTTGGGGAAACTAAATAGCTGTGGGTGCTACAAGGCCTTGTCATTAGGACCCTTGTGATAAATTGTAATGATGAGGATAGGCACATGCAATGTACGGATATACATGGAATAAAAAAAAAGGAGAGAGAAGGGAGGAGCTTACAGAAGAAGCCTTTGCATAAGGGAGTATGTACTGAAAAACATCAGCACATTGTTCCTTTGTCTGGTAATCACCGGGGCTAGTATTTTTGTGCACAACTAACTCATCTTCATAGGATGAATCAGATCTAATATTTAGACCATATAAGCAAAAGAAACACTGATCCAATGCATAATCAATTTTTAACTCAAGTTCCTCCCTTTCATCTTCAATGAGCTCATCTCCAGCTTCATTCAATTGATCACTTTCTTCGGATCTGTTGAACTTGCCACCTGACCCATCTACATGTTGCTTTCCACTTTCCAATTCCATGCTGTCTTTATCTACGGCATTGTCAAGTGAAGTGCTTTTGGAAGGTATCCCATCAGAAGCATCCCTTCCTACAGCACTTGTATCATCCATTCCAGTGTGCACCATTTCCAAATCAATATCTGATTTTGATTCCTTGAGAGACATTTTGGCAGGACAATTTAGGCAAAGCTGCTCACTAGATTGAGTTGTTTCCTGGTTTGACGAGTTCATGTTAGATTTAAACTTCATATCCAAGGCCAACAGATGCTTAATTGCGAACTTAAGAAAAGTTCCTTCCTCCACTTCACCACCCTTCCCGGCACAGCAAAGCCCATACTCAGCGAGTAAATCATGCATTGTCACAATTAAGTCTACCTACGACGCAAAATCCGAAAATTTTAAAAAGGTAAGAGAATGAAACAAAAAAATGTTGCTGAAAGAGTTCATTGTATGAGCAACTTGAGTTCACAAGACTCACTTGAGTTTTAACATTTATCATAGCGTTGAGGTGCTGAATCTTGCAGAAAGCGATGGAAGCTTCAATGAAGCAACTTCTTTCAATTTGATCAGTATTTGCTAGATCAGAGGACTTCTTAGAGAGGAATATGCTTGCAACGTTGTACATTACTGATAAGAGCAAGCATTGCATATCACCTATGCTGCTCATTGGAATAGTGTCCTGCAAGCATAAGATATAATTACATACTGCACAAAACATGAAATTACAAAATCTCTAGACTCATCCACAAAGTTAATTCACTTTCGAAAACCTAATTATTTGTTTAATTGGAAAAAATGTACTGAATATTACAGTTTGAGGTAAGCATGATCGAGTATCAAAGCTATTTATACATAAATATTGATTGACTTACAGAAGCCCCAGATTGATCAATCAAGTTCTTCACTTGTGACACACAATGAGAAATAGCCTTCACTTCCTCAGCAACCAATAAATTCCAGCACTGCTTGCTTGCACTTTCTTTGGTGTCTATGTCAGAAGCATAGCGAGTGTTTGATCCTGATTTCAATAGTAAGGATTTACAGGAATCAAGGCATTCATCAATCCCTGCTGCTGCCATAAGGATTTGCAATTTCCGCTGATGGCAATTGAAATAAACAGCAACATCCATAGGCTTTGTCTTCTCGCATGCTTTGATTAAAATGTCCAGTGCTGATAGTTCAACAGAAGTAATTTCCTCTCCGCCTTTATCAACTAAGCGCAAGGGTAATGCATCAGGGGGAGCATTTTTTGTTGCAAATAGAAGTGGAACAAGCAAGGACATGCACTCCATGTACATTTCTTTCTCAATCATCTCACCCAAAGTCTTCTCCATCAAGAAATCAACCTTTAAAATGTTAATTTCATGGAGAATTCTATAAATGGTTAACTCTTTCACAACCTTGCAATATGGGAGGCGGATCACACATTGGGAATCATTCGTATTTTCCTTCTTTTCCAAAAGAGACAATGAGATACAGAATTCTTGGAGGGCTTTTTCCTTGTTGCCATCCAAAACAGACAACCGTCCCACTTAACCAGAAAAAACGAACCCAGAAGGAACTGTTACTTGTTAAAGAACCACCTAATGATACATCCTGGCAAACAGAGGTGTTCACGGATATTCCATCAGTACCAAAGAATCTCTTCAGCCCAAAAATATATTCATCTTCCACGGCTACTGATTCGATAATTTTACAAAGATGATAAGATGCCTCAGACATGAATTCAGATAGCCTGGAAACATCGGAAGACAACGACCCAAGATCATAATAAAGTTCAGCAAGAAAAAGACAACATTCAGGGCTCCTATCCTTCCCCCAATTCCTTGTAATTCTTTCCAACTCCAAGAACTTAACAAATGCATCCTGATACAAAAGACCTCTACTCGCAGCTTCCTCTAAAAGCAAATGAGCCACATGGAAAGCACCATAGTTATTTGATGTTTTTTTAATAAATCTGGACACATCACCATATTCAGTATCCCATGGATTAGCTTGATCAGGACATGAAACAGAACTATGACCAGAATCTTTGCTTCCTGATCTACCAGCAACAAAAGGTTCTAGATATTGAAGTACAGCCTTGGCCTGATCCTTACCATTAGCAAATTCAATATCTTCTTTCCCCGGTTTACGGCTTCTAAGCCTTTCAAGACGAGTACTCCGCCTTTCCTGTGGTTGGAAATCTAGAAAATTTGTTGCTTTTTCTATAACAACACCTGTTCGTTCGGTGTTACAATCACCAAATACAGCATTTCCACTGATTGGGGATAAGTTAAACCCTTTCCTTTCCTCAAATCCTATGGTACTCTCTGAACTAGGAGGTAAATGCAAAATTAATCTGACATCTCCAGATCGGTATGATTTTGCATCCCCCATCTCAGACTGACACCCAGTCAACGGGAGTAAGATATCCAAGAGTGCATCAACAAGAGCAGCCCAAGAAGCTTCTGCAAGGTTTAGATCTATGATCTGCTTCAGCTTCTTGGATGCAGCGCCCTCCTCTAGATTTTCATCAGTAGCTTTTCTCTTGTCAATGAATTTTAGACGGACATGTTTAGGTTCTAGCTTATCTATACCTCTAGGAGCAAATGGAACTGGCTCGGACTCTTCAATGGTTCTCTTGACATGCAAAGCACGAGAATGTGATGGCCAATGCCTCAAAATTAACTCAGCCACAGAAAGGCATGCAACCTCATCACCAATAGCAATAAGAACTTCCAATAATTTCTCCATACAGTTCCCTGCAGAAAAATTTCAGAGAAGACATAATATGACTCTGTCAAAATATGGTGCTGAGCCCATCATTATGAATATAGGACAAGTATTTTAGTATGGATGTAGAGAAAAATAATTCAAACATCATAAATTGCTCACAATTATTAGGGCTACATATAAGCCCTTGCTCAAATGCCCAACGGGATATACTGAGAGAACCCATTGAGCATGATAATGTTCCCAGCTGGTTCCAGACAACAGAATCTTTGGTATCAATCTCTACAGCTTGAAGATAACATCGTAAAGCGTTCTCATAATATGCTGAACCTTGTTGAAGGTAAACATTGGCAAGGTTCTTCAGAGCCAAAAATCTGCAGTCAGCATGAAAAATATAATTGGAGAAAGATGTTTACAGACATCTTGTTCATTTTTTTTCTTTTTATCCTTTTTATTCTCACAAAAATATTAGTGAGAGAAAAGTTACAAAACTAAAATTCTACACGAGACTGATTCCTCCTATGTGAATTAGAAAATTGTACACCGACTCCAAGAATTGCACAAAGTATATTATGGAGTAGTGCAGAAATCCAAACCTGAGTTGCAACAGATGGCAATCACTAACACTACCATCCACCTGCATGGCAATAGAAACAAGAATAACTACCTATTCATAGACAAACAACAAGACTGCCATCTAAAGAATGTCTGCTGAAGGTCCTACGCCCACCTGCACATTTTCTATAAGAGGATCTTTTAGGACGGATTCTAACAGCTCGGCAGCCTTTTTGTATTCCTTGACTTGCAATTTGTGAAGTCCTTCATGATATGTTTGTGAAAGATGGAATTCCTGCATGACCAAACTAAACAGTATGAACTCTATCTAATCACAGATCAGAAAAAGAAAACATCTTCAGCTGAGAAAATCTAAACGCTTCTGAATCGGGCTACCATACAGAAAACCCGCGTCCAACTCACATTTTCCGGCTCACTCGGTTTATTGAAACAACGATAAGAAGTACAATAAACTTCCCAAATATTAATGCTACACAGAATTCAAATTTCTCTCCTCTGTCCTCAATAAATTGACTTCTGCTAAAAGTGCTCGAAATTAATATACTATCCCAGAAAATCCCAACTCATTGAGCTAATTCAACCCAAAAATAGCTGAACTGTAACAGAAAAAGTAGAGAGAGAGAGAGAGAGAGAGAGAGAGGGCATGCCTGAGCTTCTTTGGTGGGAGCTAAAGGTTCCCATTTGCCTTTGGACTCCGTATCATTGATAGCTGCAATCGAGAACTGAAAAAGCATAGAAATTCAGAACCCGAACACCAAAAACAAAATCGAAAAATACTAAATTAAATAAAATAAACTCGATCGAATAAAGAAGCGTTCGAATTACTCACCATAGTCGAAAATTCGAATGCCGCAATGGAGTATTTGCAGAGAGGGACTCTGTTCAGCTAATACTAATTCTAGCTACTGAAAAGGGGATTAGGGTTTTCGCTCTGCAAAATTAACCCCAAAAATATAATTCGATCAGAGCTGGCTGAGTAGCTGTTATTGTTATTGAGCGAGGGAGATTTCGGCAGGAAGACGATTAACGGCAACCGGAGTGCGTCGTTTTAGCGGTTTTATGAAGTAATAAGAAACTCTTTTGTTTTTTGTTTTGTTAACTCGTAATAAGAAACTTGAAACGACCGCAACGCTGCGTTTAGTACTTTCTTCTTCTTCTATAGTTCCGCTTTCTAAACGCTGCGTTTAGAGCTGGTTGCTGACTGATTGGTTCCTGAGAAAATATTCACTGATCGATTCGCGAGAAAATTAATATGCAACCTAGCCCTGCGGGATTCTGTAAGCCCTAATTGCAGCCGCCGATCGATCATTCTTCTGTCTGGTTTCCCAGAGAGGTAAGGAAAACTAGCTTGCATTCAAAAACAACTGTCGTTCTTTGATTTGGAATGATCAAAATGCTGAAGGAATTGTTAATCTTTCTTCAACCAAAATGACAGTATCTTTGCTTCGTAGATTAGTGGAGCTCCAGTGCGGTTGTTTATTTCTTGTTCGATATGAAGTTGTCAGCTTGATTACTCTGCGGTTTTTGTGTCCCACCAACTGTTTGATGAAATGCGCCAATGAAGAAACAAAACCACTGAAATGTGTTACTCTGGTTGGTCAGGTTCGGGAAGCTATGCGTCGAATACGTATTCATAATCTTTGGATCAGCCTCTGCATTATCTGCATCATCATCACCTGCTCAAATTCAAGCGAGGCGAATGCGTTAGTATTATCCGAATGAAACCCAATTTGCAATTTTTCTGCTTGTGATTTCGTTCTATAGGAGCATTGGTTAAACCCAATTCACCGCTCTACACCTCTTACAGGACAGACATCAAAGTTTTGAAGGTTGGTGAAGAGCTGTGGAGGGAGACTCTACCGCTGCATTCGGGTTCATGCCTTTACTGGCTTCATGGACTCAAGCCTTATACTTGGTATGAAGTGAAGATATCATATCCTGCTTCTGTATGTATTTCTCAACTTTTAATTTGTTTTGTGCTGTTCAGCAATCCTCTTATGGGTTCCATAACTTCTATTGATGCGTGTTAATAGATACCGGCTAGCTTTTCCTTGCAACTCAAGAAAGGGGACTTGGAATCGGCACTGACTGGGAACCGAAGATTACTAAATACTGAAAAGCTTATTTTCAAGACTGAGAGTCTTCGCTCTGATGATCAGGTTCGATTTTGTCCACTGACCCTTTGAATTGGATGCATTGTTGCACCATAACTTGCATTTTCCGAGATGCCCTGTAAGTTTTTGGACTCTGATGACTGCTCAGGGTGATATGTCCGTGTTGGTGAGTGTGGAGCCTGAGGGGGTTGTTGCAATACCAAATGTGCAAGAGAGGGAACACATCATATTCAACATAGGTAATGCAGATATCAATCAATTGCTGCCATCATGCCACTAATTACAGTAAACTTTGCGCGAGAAGTTGGTACGAAAAAGGAGCTGTTATTGGCACTCGAAAAACCATCTGCAAACTGCACTTTAAGTTGCATGGCTTGCCAATAACAGCTCCCGTATGTAAATGTTTTTCTTTATCAATCTCCATCTTCTTTACTGTAGATTTTCCTGTTACAATTTGCTTTTGTAACAAAGTTCATCTCTTTTATGTTGGTGGCAGTTTGTGATGAACTACTATTGGGGATTCCGTACAAAGCTTGGTGGGTTGTAGGCTTTGTAGTGGTGTGTTTGGCCTTGGCGTTCACCATACCGTCGTTCCTTCCACCGTTTTTGCTGCCGCGGGTGGATGAGAATGCTTCTAAAGATTCTTGAACATCGGACTCACAAAACCAGCTGGCTTCGTCAAATTTTGGTATTTTGGTATCATCCTGCATTTCCACTTCACAGCGATTGAAGTATAGAGACTTGAATTCAGAAACAACTTTTGGAGGAACCACTTCTTGTTTGGCTTACAATTCGACTGGTGGTGCTTCTTAATTTTCTGTTACTTGTTGGGAAGATTTAGCACATTATCTCAAATTTGGCATGCACTCGGACAATGAAGCCACTTGTAGCTACTTATAGCACATTCAGTCCCTTAATTTACATTCTTATTTTTCTTTATTTTTTCTAAAAAATAAACAGTTGTTATCAACACTTCAAAATAGTCATTTCATTTTTCTCTGATCGAATGAATATACCGATGTGGTATAATTTGGATGATTTATTTTTAAAGTCATTGAAAGATTATTCTTGTAAAAACTCACTCTAGATCGAACAAATACAAAGTTACAACAAACAGAATGTTTATAATAATACATTAATAATCAACTAACCGATTTCCGTTCTAAGTGAGCTTTTGCCAGAATAATATGTCAATTAAGACTTCTTGGATCAAGAGATTATTTTGTAGGGAAAGCATAATCGAGATCCACACTGAGTTGATTACGTTAACACCGCTGAAGTTTAGTGAGTTTTCACAAAACTCCTCACATTCGAAACATTACATTAGCACCCCTAAGATTTTAATTACCAATCCTTTTCCAACCTTTTAGAGTTTAAGCCATAAACCTCTAGTTCACAGCAAGGCTCCCTATTGAATTTTGAATGTCTATATTTGTATTGTGTGAAACCAAGTACAATGAAAGCTCATATAAATGAGCGGAAGAAAGGAAAAGAAACAGGAGGAGCCGAAAACAAGGAAAAGCAAAACATAAAGAAACATAAAGAAAGAAAAAGCAAAGCATGAAACATGGAAGCAGAAAACATGGAAGGAAACATGGAAAAGTAAAGCAGCCCTAGAAAAGTAAAGCAGCAGCCCTAGAAAAGTAAAGCAGCCCTAGAACTTCTTCCATGCTTTCTTCCAATACTCCCCCTCAAGCTGGATCAAAGGGATTAATTGATCCAAGCTTGAACAAAAGACGTTGAAAATCAGCAGAGGGTAATCCTTTTGTGAAAATATCCGCAAGTTGATCATGACTGCGCGTGTGGTGAGCGTCGATCACCTTGGACTGAACTTGATTTCTGACGTAGTGACAATCAACTTCAATATGTTTAGTTCGCTCATGGAATACAGGATTCGATGCAATGTGCATCGCGGCCTGATTATCACAGTGTAGGGACATGGGTTGTTGATGAGGAAAACCTAAAGTCAACAGAAGGCTTTTGAGCCAAATAAGTTCACAAGCAGTGGACGCCATAGCACGATACTCTGCCTCTGCACTAGAGCGTGCAACAACACTTTGTTTCTTGCTTTTCCAGGTAACTAGGTTGCCTCCCACAAACGTACAAAACCCAGTGGTAGACTTGCGATCGAGAGAATTGCTTGCCCAGTCAGCATCGGTATAGCCTGAGATCTGAGTGTGACTATTGTTGCGCATAAGAATTCCTCTACCAATGGAACCCTTAAGATAACGTAGCACACGATGGACAATCTTCAAATGATCCATGCTTGGAGAGTGCATAAACTGGCTAACAATGCTGACAGCATATGATATATCAGGACGTGTGATAGTCAGATAAATGAGTTTGCCAACCATTCTTTGATAGTAACTTAAATTGGGAACTGGATCACCGTGAGTTTTTAGCTTCAAGTTGCTATCCAAGGGAGTACGAGCAGGCTTGCAATCTGTCATTTTTGCTTCGTGAAGAAGATCCATGACATACTTGCGTTGGTTGAGGAAGAAACCCTTGTGAGAGTGTGCCATCTCGATGCCCAGAAAGTATTTGAGAGTGCCAAGATCCTTGATAGCAAACTTGTTGTTGAGATACTATTTAAGAGCATTAATCTCTGACATATTATCACCTGTCACAATTAGATCATCAACATAAATGAGCACAACTAGTTTACCCACTAAGCTGGAACGAACAAATAGGGAAGAATCCGCAATACTTCGACAAAAACCAACCCTTTCCAGAACATGACTGAGCTTGGCATACCATGCACGTGGACTTTGCTTGAGACCATAAATGGATTTATGGAGTTTGCACACCATTTCTGGATTGTTTGATTGAGGATGACCTGGGGGTAGCTTCATGTAAACCTCTTCTTCAAGTTCACCATGCAGGAAAGCATTTTTAACATCCATTTGAAAGAGAGGCCATGTATTGTTAATTGCAACCGATAACAATACTCTAACAGTGTTCATTTTTGCCACCGGAGCAAATGTCTCTTTATAATCGACGCCATAGGTTTGTGTAAAACCTCGAGCAACCAAGCGAGCCTTATTCCTTTCGATTGTGCCATCTGAATGAAACTTAGTTTTGTACACCCAACGACTCCCCACTGCCTTCTTTCCTTTTGGAAGTTTCACTATAGTCCATGTGTTATTTTCATGGAGGGCTTGAAGCTCATCTGCCATAACATTTCTCCACTCACTGTAAAGAGTGGCTTCTTGAAAACTTTGAGGTTCTCGAGCTTCATTAATGGCACTTAGGAATGTAGCGAAAGAAGATGAGACTTTGCTATAATCGATAACATCAGTCACGGGATACCTGGCAGTGTAGGTCACATAATCATGCAACTTGGATGGAAGTTTCCTCTCTCGTGCAGGATTGCGACGAACTGTAGGAGATTGAACTACAGGTATTTGAAAAACATCATGGTTGGAAGGATCACTGGAGGATGCAGTGTGAATCTCTGATGAGGAAGGGTTTTCATCTTCAAGATGTTCCACCGAGTGAAGGTTAACATCATCCGGCACATGATCACTAGGAGTGCATGTTGCATCTTCTCCGTTTGGATATGGAAAAGGAAATAAGTCCATCAAATGCTCCCCCTGTCTAGAGTAATCCAGTGATTATGAGAAGTAAGGAACATGTTCTTCAAATTTAACATCCCTTGAAACAACCATTTTTCTAGTTGTTGAATTATAGCACTTGTAACCTTTTTGGGTAGATGAATAACCTAGAAAGACACATTTGGCAGCCCTTGGGTCTAGCTTGTCACGATTTTGAGTTTGAATGTGAACAAAGCATGTACACCCAAAGACTCTCAAATGGGAAAAGTTGATCTTTCTATTTTTCAAGACCTCATAAGGTGATTTAAAATTCAACACTTTACTAGGCAATCTATTGATGAGATATGCCGCAGTAAGGACTCCTTGAGACCAAAACTTCTTAGGCACATTCATGTGAAACATAAGAGCTCTAGTCTTCTCAAGTAGATCTCTATTCTTCCTCTCGGCCACCCCATTTTGTTGAGGTGTTCCAACACAGCTTGTTTGGTGTAATATACCATGCGTGCTCAAGTAGTGTGACATGTTATGAGACATATATTCTGTGCCGTTATCTGATCGTAAAATATGAATTTTTGAAGCAAATTGGGTGGCCACAAGTCTATGAAAATCTTGAAAAACTTCCATCACTTCACTTTTAAATTTCAAAAGATACAACCAAGTAATCCTTGTGAAATCATCCACAAAAGTTACAAAATATTTGTATCCATCAAAAAACTCTATAGTTGGTCCCCAAACATCGGAATGCACAATTTCAAAAGGGTTACTAGCCCTAGACAAAGAGGAAGTAAATGGTAATCTAGTAAACTTAGAAAAATGACAAACATCACAAGGACTTGTAACTTTGCACATATTTGGGAACAAGGTGGATAGAACTTTTTCAGAAGGATGTGCTAGACGTTGGTGCCAAAGTTGTTGTTCTTGAGCTAAGCTTGAAGTGACTTGAAAAACCTTGGGAACTTGAATATGCTTGGAAAGATAGTAGAGACCATTTAAGAAAAATCCTTCACCAATCGTCTTCTTGGTGACTACATCCTGAAAGATCACATTTTTGGGAGAGAAAATGGCAAGACAATTTAATGAGTTTGTGATCTTGCTAACAGATAAAAGTTGAAAAGGGAATGAGGGAACATAAAGAGCCTCAGACTCGACATCACTTGAGATCAAATGTATTTTTCCTTTTCTCACAACCATAGCATTTTTTCCATTGACAACTGACACTTGGGATGGAATAGAAAACTTTTCAAATTTATGCAAGTTTGTAGACTTGTTAGTCATATGATCAGTGGCTCCAGAATCTATAATCCAATAATCATGCACATTACCAATGTTGAGAGCAGTTGAGAAGGAGTGTAAGATACCTGGGATGTCCCTTTGTACCACGCCTTCATTTCCAGCCAGGAAGCCAGCAAACTGTCCTAGTAGTGCAGTTTGATTGTTGTCACACTGATTTAGTGGTCCTTCACTATCTCCAAGACCTTGTTTCTTGTGAAGAAACATAGCAAACTCGTTGATCAGTGCAGCTGGATTAGTGGTGAACTTCAGTGCTCCATCAGAAGAAGTTGTGGCAACATGATTTGCCTTGTAAGAAGGGTTATACGAGCCTTTCGAGACACCTTTGTTATCCCTAGGAAACTTTGGTTTTAACTCTGGATGAAGAATCCAGCATCGGTCTCTTGAGTACCCACCAGCATCACAATGGCTACATTTTAAGCCAGTTTTCTTTCCTTTGTAGCCTCTCTCCTCACCAAGTTTTTGGTTAGAGAAGTAAGCCCTAGCTTCTAGTATATTTGCCTTCATGTCCAAGGTCATGACTTTCCTTCGAACCTCTTCTCTTTGAATTGTGGCACACACACTTGAAAAAGACGGTAGGTCGGGATTCATGAGGATATGGCTTCGAAGATCTTCGAATTCAGGGCTTAGGCTTGCTAGGAGTTGGAATATTTTGTCTTCCTTGGCTCTTTTAGTTAGCACAGCAACGTCGATGGTGTGTGGTCGATACACATTCAGCTCGTTCCACATAGTGGTCAGCTTTCCAAGATGTTGCACAAATGGCTTCCCTTCCTGTTGCAAACCAGCAATGTCCTTCTTTAACTGAAACACTCTAGCCGCATTGTTCTGATTTCCATACATTTCCTTGAGATTTTTCCAAAGAGTCATGGAGGATTCAGCATAGCTAAAAATTTCTGCAATCTTACGATCCATGGAATTGAGTAGCCACGACATGACCAACTGGTCTTTGCATAGCCAAGCATCATACTCCGGTGAGGT
Source organism: Pyrus x bretschneideri (assembly GCF_019419815.1). Classification (NCBI taxonomy): domain Eukaryota; kingdom Viridiplantae; phylum Streptophyta; class Magnoliopsida; order Rosales; family Rosaceae; genus Pyrus; species Pyrus x bretschneideri. The sequence continues at coordinate 2,312,776 of NW_025999446.1, forward strand.
AGTCTCAGGCATTGGAATAGCACCATTAACATAACCAAGCTTTGATCGTCCTCCCAGAGCAAGAGAAACTGCTCTCTCCCATGGAAGATAGTTAAACTCATTTAGCAAGACAGAACTAAGACGTTGATTTGGGTTGATATCAATATCTGAGTGTGGTGATGGTGAAGTAGCATGAAAGCCGTCTCCTTCCAAATTTACTAAGCTTTCTTCAGCCATGATTGAAGGACAAGAAGCTCACAAATCTCTCAAGAGAACACCACAGAGACAGGCCGGTTAGGGTCACTGCTCTGATACCATATTGAATTTTGAATGTCTATATTTGTATTGTGTGAAACCAAGTACAATGAAAGCTCATATAAATGAGCGGAAGAAAGGAAAAGAAACAGGAGGAGCCGAAAACAAGGAAAAGCAAAACATAAAGAAACATAAAGAAAGAAAAAGCAAAGCATGAAACATGGAAGCAGAAAACATGGAAGGAAACATGGAAAAGTAAAGCAGCCCTAGAAAAGTAAAGCAACAGCCCTAGAAAAGTAAAGCAGCCCTAGAACTTCTTCCATGCTTTCTTCCAATACTCCCCAACATGAAATCAGACCATCCTTACAACTTTGGAGTCGTTAAGTCCTGGGTGAAGCAAATGAAACAGTGAGGTGAAGAACGACGCCGTCGGGACTACAATGGTCAACTACGTAATGCAGGAAGATCCGTGAGATTCTAGTTCGTGGAAAGTTTGTCACTCTGCCCTTGAATCATTAAATTTTTTACTCAAAAAATTTCTTAAAAGTAAAGACCGGATGTAGTTTTAATTTAATGTCTCAAACGTGAGAGAATTTATGAAAACTTGCCAAACAAAAGGAAGTGCTTATTAACATTATATAAAGTATAAATTTACCAACTTATAAGCGCGTCATGTGTCTCAAATACAACTACAGTTAACTCCACAAGCACAGGACATGAAAGCAGAGAAAACAAGAACAAAAGAGGAGTCTCTTCATTAACAAAAACACATAAACCTACATAATCTATTAATACAAAACTAAAACACCACAGCCACCATTACCATACACCAAGCATCGTGAATTGCCCATACCCGTGAGCCCTTTGCTTCGCCGCCACATAGTTAGACGTGTATGTATACAACCACCAAAATGCTGCCACGGCCACCATGCCGTACACGCCGGACAAAATAAAACCGGAGGCTGTGAGGAAAAGGACTATCCCAGCCGGGACTAGTACCGGACTAAACAGCACTAGAACTGGTGTGGCCATGATCAGGGCCATCACTGTCCCGGTCAAGGTTAAGCAGGACAAGACTAAGAGCGCAGCACCGATTGTGACCGCGATCAAGAACTTGGTGGCCCGGTATGAGACCGGGGCCGACTCGTAGAGCTTCTGGCTCGTTTATCATGATTGATCAGCCATGTTTTGCTCACGGACTCCCTTGGTGAAAAAGTGAATCTGTGAAGGATGTTTATAAATTTGTGTTTTGGTGACACGTAGGATGATTCCCCAGCAAAAAGGCCAAAATATGGGATTTTGAATCCTCGAGACACTCAAATCTTTCAACAAAAGCCGGGTGGGGATGGATAAATTTTATAACTTTCAGCTCCTTCTTGAAGGCGAAATCAATCATCTTCTGAACTTCATCCACGTCCATAGATGTTACTCTAATCCTCGATCGATCTCGACCGAACTAGTATTAATTTCTCCATATGGTTTTTCCAAATCAATTGTTCTGATTCGGTTAAACTCTACATCGGCCTGCACTGGTAGCGGCATTTCTCCTCCTAGGGGAGCATTTTTCTTTAAAGAGGTGGTCTATTCTGTTTGTTGGCAAGCCTACTCTCTTGAACCTTGTAAATTAGATTCTCGAGCAACTTGTTGGTCATTATGTGGCTTACATTTGCTATGTCTTGGTTAGTGCTTAAGCCACCTACCTCTCGACTTGTGATGTGCTCAACTTGTCGAGATAGTTCTTCCAAAATTCATGCTTAAATGAACTACATCTACAACATTTGAGATGCTAAATTTTCAAGCAAAATTTATATTCAAAAAGCAAGAACAAAGCTTGTAACGTTTACAACATTTAAATCACAAACCATGAAAAACACAAAACTCAAAATGATTCACCATACACTAGACCTAGGCTTTGATACCATTTCAAGGAAAATTGAAGGAAATTTTTTTTCCTAGCTAAGAACATGTGAGAACATTTGAACACATAGGCAAACTATTAACACATTAAAGTAGGTATGCATTTCTAAAACTCATGACTTTCAAAGCCCAGTGAATGGTAAACCACAAGACTCTTTAACAACATTAAAGAGAAGAGAGTTTTTGAGATTCATTACCCTTGAAGCTCATCCCTGTTTACACAAGGGATTCACCTAAGCGGAGGGCCTTCAAGTCACCTCCTAGCTCCTTGAATCTTCCTTGTGATTTTTCTTCCTTTTGAATCTCCTTTGCTCCTTGAGGATGTGAGGAAAGGAACTCCAAAAGGTTCCAAAGGTTTGGTACCTCTAAGTCTCCACACCAAAGATGTAGTGTGAAGAGAAGATGGATGACTTAGAAAGATTTTAGATGCTAGTAAAAGTCTCCCTAAGTGGCCGGCCTCTATAGAGAAAAAGGGAGAAAAGTTTCTCTTCTTTGCCTCAAGAAAACCCTAGTGACAAAAAGCTATAAAGATAACTTTATACTACCTCACATGTGAGTGGCAAACTTGGAATTAACCTAAGTTTGCTACCACTTACCCTTGCCCGGTTTTGACTTTGTTTTTGGGTTAATTTCCATTTAGTTTTAGTTGTCACACAACCTAAACTCAATGGGCTTTGTGGACCAAAAACCCTTTTGGGCCCCGAAACCTAAAACCAACTTAAAAACCATTACGAACCTTTCGTAAGATTAATTAACTAATTAATTAATCATGACCATTCTCAATTAAACTATTTAATTGCTTATCCATCTCATTTATATTTCTTCACTTTCATCCTCACTCAGTGTGCGATCCATTAGGTTCCAATTAGCAAGGCAGTGGACGATTGTTACTCTTAACGATCGATTGTGAATTGAAACTACATTTCAATTCTTCCTTTGATGAAGATTAATGTTTGCTAATCTTCAGAGCTTCCACAAACTATGAGTGAGATCTAACAATATGTCATGGCTACCTAAGCTAAGTAGAAGTGGTTGGAGAACTTATCCAGTTACAATTATAATGCAATACGATCCTTCTCTAATACAATTCTCTTAATCACATTGTTTGAGTGATAGTTTGTTTCATGTCTACTATTCAATGTGATACTTGTCTTACATGATTCAATTGAATATGATTTTGAGCAAACTTCCTAAGTCATATTCGTATACTTTGGCCAAAGACTCCCGAATCATATTTCAGAGTATTCTCCCTCCACCATGGAAGGTTAGAGATCCCTTGTTGTGTATTCATATGCCTACATGACTAGATAGCTTGACCCCAACAATGTCGTGGACACTCTCGATGGAATGCCTTTGACATGATCAAAGATCAATGACCTAACCATTAAACATCTATGATGCATCAGGTCAAATGACTACTTTGCATATTGCAACTTACGAGCTCTTACATGACATATATGTTCAAACTCTCTTTTGATCGTGGTTCAGTGTACTCAATTAACTTTTAAGCACCTATGTGTTTGTCTCAGTGTCCAACACCAAATGCCTTGAGACTAGTCATACTCATGTTTGAGTTAACATAACACATACTAACCTTAGCAGATAATCAATGCCCAATTGGCAATCTTATGGCTAGGAACGTTTTAGGAATGAACATAAGAGAAATGTCTCATTAATCTAACTTACTTAGATCACTTCTCTCTTAGATTAAATACATTCCTTTGATTCTCTTATTGCTACACATAATACAATAAATAGTGATTAACAATAAGCTTTACTCTTCATTAAACATATAAAAATTTAACACAATAAGTATTTCAAAAGCTATTACATCAAATGAGTGGCTTTGTGAGCATACTTCCAACAACATAATCCTATGAAATCCATCACTTATCAAAATCTATTAAAATACTCTCAAATTCTTTCGGGATTCATAAATTCAACCCTAAAAACCACTTACAATTAAAAATAAAATGACATTTAGACTTATCTTTTAAAATATATTTTATAATCACCTGTGACTTACATTATCTCCCTAACATCACTTCCCACCATTATATGCCCATACGTGATTAAGGGTTTGCGGTGGACATCGTTCGCAATTTAGGGGTTCAGGTTGGGGGTACAAACCTGAACTTCTGCCAATTTTCTGTTAAATAAACAAACGTGACTATCACATCAGGTTAAAATCATTATTTTAATCCAAATTTAGAAGGCCAGGACATTGCCGTAAATTATAGTAGAATTAGAGTTCAAGTGAATTGAATTTGATGGAAAAGAGAAGGCTGGAATGACATTAAACATCATTTATGTAACATTAACTGCCACGTCATGTGACCTACAAAGTAAAACTTAAAAAGATAATCTCTCTAAAATCACAATCAAATCTACAAACAAATTTGTACGAACTGCCCATACGCGTTACCCCTTTTCTTAGCAGCCACATAACTCGACACGTTCTTATACATCCACGAAAATGCCGGTATTGCTGCCATCCCGCACCCGCCGGAGAAAACAAGACCAGCTGCCGTCAGGAACTGGACAATCGCAGCCGGTACTAGAACCGGACTAAACAGGACCAGAACCGGGGTGGCCATGATGAGGGTCATCACTGTCCCGGTGAAAGTTAACCCGGATAACATCAGGAGGGTGATACCAGCTGCGCCCGCTGTCAGGAACTTGCCAGTCTGGCCGGCTGCGGAGAAGGAGGGGCCCAACAGCTGCCACTGGTCCTGGTCTTGGTCGTGGAGCTTTCGGGTCAGCTGTTGCTGTCGTGATTGATCGGCCATGGTGAACACAGTTGTGATCTATCAGAATGTGAAGTGTTCTGATCGACGGAGAGACGAATAAATATGAGGAGAGAGGGAGGTGGATGCATCATGCGTGGAAACGTGGCAGTACGTACAAGAGGTTGGTGTTGTATGCCAGGTCGTTTTGTTGCATGAGTTTGAATTCATACGAGTGAAACACGTTGGTTGAAGAAAGTAATGCGTGGCATCCTTGCTCTCTCCTGTGTGGCTAGCTATAGTGTTAACTTGGATTACCCACAATGACTAACTTCAACAATATTCCATTATATTGCTTAATGATTGAAAACGAATTCCAGATCCATATTTTACAGGTCACGTCCTGATTCGATTTTTGGTTGCTAGTGAATCACATGATGATGGTGAGGAGAAGTTGAAATGTCTTTATGAATCTTTTCGACTCCTTAAAAAAAGTAAATTGTTGTGATGAAACCACTAATTAATCCTCTTTTTATTAATTAAAAACAATATTTTGTGATATTGAATCCTTTTATAACAGTTAGATCTTAATGTTTAAATTTTGATTGTTCAATTTTCAAAATGCTAAATAACCATTTCAATTGAGAAAAATTACTTTTAATAACATGAAAGATATATCAAGGTGTTCAATGATGAAGAACATCATCAACTAAGTCCACAATTTTGAGTCATTGCCCTTTCTAATTACGTATTCAAATTAGGAGCCATTTTCGACACATGCAAGTTCCGACCTTCCAAAAATCTCGAGTGTTCCGATCTGTCCAAAAGAAGCCTACTTGGAGTGATTGTCACCTTCTAACTTTCACAGTCAGTGACGCTAGCAAGACTCGATACTAATACGCTCCTCATCCGAATAAAGAAACAGGCACCGTCGATTTTAGTAAGTCCCGCAAGATTCACAGGACTGTAATCTACACGGCAACAGGTAATTACTTCCTAAATTTTGAAAAGTCCTAGACAAAAGCCAGAGCGGGAGGACCACGTGGCGACAACTGGGAATTCGACCGTTGCGAAGTGCTTATTCAATCCCTTCTTTAGCATTCCCCTTTCCTTCAATCTTTCTCCCTCTGTCATTCTTTCTCTATCTGTCTCCCCCCTCTCTCTTCTCTCTCATGGCGATTGCTGCGGAGAACCAGGCACCCCAAGAGAAGGTGAGAGTTAAAGAAACCCCTTTCAAGTTTCAATTTTTTTTTTTTTTTTCAGGCGTTAGGGGTTTTTGAATCCCCACAATTCGAATTCTAGGGTTTTCATTTCTTTTCGATCCTATGAAGATAATGGTTTCCTTAGGTTTATGTGAATTTGAGATTGCATTTTTAAAATTCGAATTTTGACTCTAGGGTTTTCTGATTCGAAGATTTAGGAATCTGGGGTTGGTCAATTAGCTTCAATTTTCGAGAATTTAAAATGCTCATTGGTGAAAATTTTATTTATTTGTTTCTTTCTTGATTTTTTTATTTTATGTGGATTTTGAAAAATGGGTTCGGTTTTAACTTTCAACAGGCATCTTCGGAGGTTTCGGCGACGGAGACAAGAAGATGGACGCTCAACGACTTCGATATCGGAAAGCCTCTCGGACGAGGAAAGTTTGGTCACGTCTATTTGGCAAGAGAGAAGAGGGTATGTTCCTTTTCTTCTTTTTTATGGGCATGCATTTTGCAAATTTTGATTTTCTCCAGCTGCTATTTATTTTTTTTGTTTGGTACTTGTGCTCAATTCATGGATATTAGGTGTTTCGATCTTGGTTGGTTTGTTTTGGTGAAGGAATTAATCTTTTATAGGTTCCGACTTGTATTTCGTTCTTGATCTGTCGTTTCTTTGGTTGTTGTGAAGTTTGGCATGAATAGGAAGATCTAATGAAGATTTTGGTTTATAATATGCATTCTTATAAGTTTTCCTAGATTCAATTGTGTACCCAATTTGATCTGTATGTATCCTTTGAACAGAGCAATCACATCGTCGCACTCAAAGTCCTCTTTAAGAGCCAGCTGCAGCAGTCTCAGGTTGAACATCAGCTTCGTCGTGAAGTTGAGATACAAAGTCATCTTCGACATCCCAATATCCTACGCCTCTACGGCTACTTTTACGATCAGGTATATTACTCCTAAGCTACTTATTTTTGAACATCTTAAACCTATATTACTCAGTGGAAGGAAGGTTTTTTACCCTTTCTTTGGAATGTATTTATTGCAGAAACGAGTTTATTTGATATTAGAATATGCTGCTAAAGGTGAACTGTACAAGGAACTACAGAAGTGTAAATACTTCGGTGAAAGACGTGCTGCCACTGTAAGTTGTTTTCATGTGGTGTTTCGTAATTCATTTACATTTGTGCTTTGACATAAATACTTTACCATGTTAGGTCATTTATTTTTTAAAATTGGGCTAGAATTCTGATGTGTGTGTGTATGTATGTTGTATTGGCAGTATGTTGCATCATTAGCCCGCGCCCTTATATACTGCCATGGAAAGCACGTAATTCATAGAGATATCAAACCAGAAAACCTACTCATTGGTGCACAGGTACTGACTGCCATCCATGCTTTTATATGTTTCTCTACATTTTCCAATACGTATATGATGTTCATCGAATCAATGTGGATCTCCTTTGATAGGGTGAACTCAAGATAGCAGATTTTGGGTGGTCAGTGCACACATTCAACCGCAGGCGGACCATGTGCGGCACTCTTGATTACCTCCCTCCTGAGATGGGTATGTTAATAGAAGACACTGTTCTTATGCAAATGATAGAAGGACTTGTCTTTATTCACCATATAAACTGTATCATTCTTTTGGAACAGTGCCTGTCCAAACTGATCATCTTTCGCATCCATTTCTTATCGTTGTGCAACTTTTATAGAAAACCATTTATAGCATTATTCTGTGAAAAACAACCCTACTATATCTACTACCTTACGAACACTTCTGGGCTTGTGAAATTTGTCATCAAACAGTGGAGAGTGTAGAGCACGATGCTAGTGTGGATATCTGGAGCCTTGGCATCCTGTGCTATGAGTTCCTATACGGAGTCCCACCTTTCGAGGCCAAAGAGCATTCAGACACATATAGAAGGTAAAATGTAGACTACAAAATGATTAAAGTTCACAAAATAGCTTTTGTTATCACCTAATGTCCTATTCCCCATGTAACTTGTATGAGTGAGTGGTGAGGAATTCTGCATAGAGTGACATCCATTTTATGCTAACACCAATCTTAAGATGCGAATTTTCCCAACAGGATATGGTACATGGCTAATACTGCTCTTCTATTTGTCTTCACAGGATTGTGCAAGTGGATCTGAAGTTTCCTCCGAAACCAATTGTCTCTGCTCATGCAAAGGACCTCATTAGTCAGGTTTTTGCCCTCATTTTGTGTACTTAAATTCGAGTATTCGGTAATCTTTGTCGCTTCAAAATAAAGGGGTTATTAGTAATGCCTGAATTTTTTCGCTTCTAAATGCAGATGCTTGTCAAGGATTCTGCTCAACGCCTACCGTTACACAAGCTTCTTGAACATCCATGGATTGTTCAGAACGCCGAGCCCTCTGGCGTATATAGGATATAATCCGCCAAGCCAGATACCGTCGAATTCCTAATGGAGGAGATAATGGCAGTAGATTTTTATGTTCTATGAGCATCTCAACATTGTTTTTCTAGTCGGCCAACTTTGTGATGCAATACTTCCTTGTATGAATCTATTGATATAAATTTGTTTGTTAATAAAAATTCTTTGTTTTGCACAACATGAGTTCCTTGTTAGATCACTACTACGCATTGAAAGCCTGAAACTGCTCACTAAAACTTACATGTAAGGGGGTCGCAACCACGCTATTTCTACGCCTCCCATCACGGGGTCACCCTGGTTACAGGTAAGTTATTCTCCACTCGGTCCATTTTTGGATATGAAAATAAATAAAATTTGAATACAACACTGATCCAACAGAGTGAAGTTCTGATACATCTTCTTCGTACAGCTTGCTTAATTAAAAAACTTTAGATACAAGCGAACAATCAATGGTCTACACATAAGAAGTCAAATCTTGAACTTCCATCATCCGCATTCTGGGGATGGTACATCAATCATCATCTGACTAAGGATTATAACTTAGACGTGCTAAAGAGAAGAGCCGCATGCATGTTTTCATGACATGGTAGGGATGTCTTTTGTTGCGAACTTGCTATCTTTACAGTTTTCCCCTTCCAACATTTGGGTTGGAGGCTCTTCCTCTTCTAGGACTTCCTTGACGTCTTTAGGGTTCAAGAAACTCGGTTGGTTGGTTGAAGAAAGGAGTCGCGCCCACATCCTGTCAGTAATCACAACCTTGTTCTGCTTCTCTGTAATATGCTGCATATCGAAAATCAAACAGATCAATCACTGACGGGTCTTCATTTTGAACTGTTCGGATCAACATTTCTATTGGGATACATCTCATGAAATTGAAGAAGATGCAGTTGAAGGCGAAAATAAGAAGCGATAACTATGTAAGAGATGGGGAACCTACATTAAAAGGAATATAAGAATGCCTTCCATTGACAGGCCCACATGTGAAGCCTGTGTACCCTGCCATTGCTCCATGAACAGCACTTTGAGCAAGGAGTGTGCAGTAGACATTGTCGGCTGCATTGCTTGGAATAGCCCTGATCATGTACGTTGGATCTGGAAAAACAATTTGACTGGTTAGATGCTATTCCATACATAGTTTTGGTGAATTTTTGAATGGGGAAACAGAAGCAAGTAGAGAAATCTACGGCTGCTGACCTATATACTTAAGATTAATGGCAAGCTTCTGTTGTCTTCCGAAGTGACTCTGAAACATAAGCCAACAACCGTTAATCAAACAAAGGAAATTTAAACAGATTCTTTAGTAATATGTCTGCACCAGCTATCAACTTCTCAGTTGCCAGTCGCAGATGAGATTTTTACTTGCAAATGGAGAAGAACGACTTGTAACTTTTATGACAGTAGATTCTTAGATAAAGAGAAAATTGATATGATATGCGGAAAATAAAGCGGGGAGAAAAGATTGCACTGGGATACCTTTATCCTCTGAGAAATCCATAGCCCAACATCTTTAAGTAGCTTGTTTCCTGAGGCATCCTGCTGGTTCATGGATTGCAAGCTCTCTGACAGTAGATCTTGTCCTGCACCCTCAGCTATCACAATAATCATATGCCCATTTTCTTTTAGTCGTTTTTCAATGTACTCAAAAAGTCCACCTTTCCCTTCAAGATAGAAGGGAGACTCTGGAATCAAACAACAGTCCACATCTCGGCTGGCAAGTGTAGCATACATAGCTATGAAACCTGCATCAGGAATTCCAGTTTAAACGGAAAGCTGTACAAGGCTGGTAGCAAAACATAACTAGTGCGAACAAAATTCTGCAATTTCTTCCTAATTAAATATCATCGATTAGGACACGTATTTCCATGAGCCTATGACATTAAACATGTTTAGGCGCATTGTGAGAATACTTACCACTGTAAGCGTCCCATTAGCTTCACAACACCAATACCGTTCTCAATACTTTCAGCTTCAACATGAGCTGCATTAATGGCACGTTGAGCCTCCTCAACCGCAGTATCAAAGCCAAAAGATCTGTCTATGACCTGAATGAAGAAAATAAAATTACTGCCCGAAACAACAAAAGCAGAAACCAAAATTAGATCATATGTTCTGTATAAGAAATACCGGAATGTCATTGTCTATGGTTTTCGGAATTCCTGCAACAGAAACTTTGAGGCCACGCCGCCTAATTTCCTGCACAATGAAAACTAAACTGCTAAAGAAATAGTTCTGACATTAGAACAATGACGAGTAAATTCTAATTTCAATAGCAAATAAACAAATGAGATTGTAACATACAGATCATCAAACAAGTCAGAAACAGTTAAGCATGGAGTTATTCTTTAGTAAGAGTAGCCACGAGTGGCACCCTTATGCCAATGTATCAAACTTTCATATTTTCGTGGAGAGTAGTTTTACCTCATATATGACAGCTGCTCCTTTTTGAGTTCCATCACCTCCGATTATGAAAACCTGTATCACAAAACGCAAGCTATGAGAATTTGTCTCCGTGCCTTGTCTGTGAGATATTATGTTTGAATTTACGATATATATAGCTAATATGACTCAGAACAATAGTTGAGAAGAACAAATCCTTACTTGATTAATTCCACGATCCTGAATGCTGTCAACTATCTTTCCGGTATCATGTCCTCCTCGCGATGTACCAATGATAGTACCACCACGTTTGTGGATGTCATTGACAACCTTGGGTGTCAAGGTAGTGGTGTTTCGGGCATAGAAACCCTTGTATCCTCCCTAATACATGTAATTGTATAATTTGTTAGTATGACAAACTGAACCTCAGAAATGTCAACATACATTCATGTCTATTTTACAAAAGGAATAACAGACTATTTTCTTTTTCGATGTCAAAAAACAAATTGAACGTCGAGATTATGTTAATGTAAACACTCACGTCTATCCCAAGAACTTTCGAAACACCATACATGTGATAAAGTCCACACACAATTTCCCTGATCACGGTGTTGAGTCCCGGGCACAAACCACCACATGTTACAATACAAGCGTGAACTTCAGCCGGGTCGAAATAAACCTGAACCAAACCAAAACACATGAACGCACTGTCACTCAAATACAAACACATTTCATAGTATTGTTACTTTGGTAGCAATTAGAGAGCAAAAATGTGATACCTTCTGGCGTGGTCCTGCTCGCCGGAAGTGAGTCCCCCTCGGACTATCCGTGTGAACAACAATCTGTAAGCCAGAGGAAAACCATAGCATTTCAAGCTCACATTTACAAATAACAACCAATCCCAAAAACTGTTAAATTAAAAAAAAAAAAAAAAATATATATATATATATTAAATAAACAGAATTTAATTGACATTATACAAAAATAATACAGAATGTGATCTACCCTCTATATGAAATTAGATTAATACTTTAATTATTATTATTTTTGAATAATTTATAAAATTACAAGAACGGTAATTACCTTTTGAGCAACGGTGTCATCGACGTGAACAAAATACTGCCTAAAAAAAGTAAGATCACAAAAGAGTCAGTCTTTTGCATTGAATCAAACACCAAACAAAAGCAGAAATCATGGGTATGGATTAAATTTACGTACTTTACAACTGAATAAGCAGGATTGGATCTCAACGGATTGGGATAAGTCTGCACCCGCAACCAAACACCCCCCCCCAAAACAAATCGATTAGATTCAGAAAATAAACGCAAATGCAGATTTAAAAATCGAAAAAAAAAAAGACAAGCGAGGAAATTTACAGGAAGATCGGACAAGTAATCGGAGAGATGGGGGACGTCTTCGAGCACGTAGCCGAAGTCGCCCTTGACCACCTTCATCTGCACGTTTCCGGCGGGACACATTGCCTTCGCGGCAGGGTTTCAAATCGCCCATCTGTAGTTATTTGTCGAATTTAATTCTCTGAAGAAAAATGTATGTAATTCGAAGGAAGCAGAAAAAATATCGGAGTGTACGATAGTTGAAGGAGGGAAGTTGATATGGTAAATTGGATGATGTGGAGGGTATTTATATTCCGCAATGCTTGGGCCCGCGAGGGACGGAACGCGTAGTCAAATATCAGGAATGTGTTCGCGACGCCATAATTGGGGATGGTCAATTCGCGCAGTGGGAACTTCTGGAAAGCGGAAACAGGTGGCGGGATTTCGGTGGCGGTAAAAGGAAAGGGACTTTTCGTTCTGTGAGGGAAATCAGGGGGCCGGTTTAGTTGGTCGTAATTGTCCGCTTTAGGCACCTGGTTTTTAAATAGTGTGTAAATTAATGGGCTTCGCATCTGTTTTTTGAACTGGGTGGCTTTGCGTAGTGCCGAATGAAATTTTTGTTTCTGACCACTTTTCTAAAAATGCTAGTCTAGCACCGTTCATGTTCTGTGTAGACATCACCTGATAACTTTCCCAATTAGTTCTTAAGCGTTTGAAAATCAAGCAAGTACGCTTAGACACGCTAAATCATCCTTCTAGCGCATCTGAATCCGGTTAGGTCGTGACCTTAACTTAAACAAAACATCGATAACTTTCATTTTTAATTTTAATTTTTCAATAAAGTATAAAAGAATTGCTGAATACTTAAATGAACACTCATTTTATACTTGTTCCCCATATTCTCAATATGTTTTAATACTTTATAATTTATATGTTATTTTATTTTGCAATTTATGTATCTCAATCTAATGATTTATGTTTTTAAAGCATAAACAGACACTTATTTATACCATATATAATAAATTTATTTAAATCCGTCTAGTCCTCCTATATGCCCCCATCTAGCGCTCTAGGCGCTAAATGTCACATCCCCGCCCGGGTCCTCACTATATCCCGGGCTCGACTGTACTGTAGCACGATATTGTTCGTTTTGGGCCTCTACCACACCCTCACGATTTTGTTTCTGGAAATTCACACAAGAACTTCCCAGTGGGTCATCACTCATGAGATTGCTCTTGCACAAACTCGCTTAACTTCGGAGTTCCAATGGAACCCGAAGCCAGTGAGCTCCCAAAAGGCCTCGTGCTAGGTAGAGATGAGAACATACATATAAGGCTAAGAGGATCTACTCCCTTGGGCGACGTGGGATGTCACAATCCATCTTTTTTAGGGGCTCGACGTCCTCGTCAGCATACTTCCGGGTAGGGATTGGCTCTGATACCAAATTGTCACATCTCACCCGAGCCCCCACCAGACTCGACTCCACCGTAGCACGATATTGTCCGCTTTGGGCCTCTACCACACCCTCACGGTTTTGTTTCTGGGAGCTCACACGAGAACTTCCATGTGAGTCATCCATCCTGGGATTGCTCTCGCGCGAACTCACTTAACTTCGGAGTTCCGATGGAACCCAAAGCCAATGAGCTCCCAAAAAGCCTCGTGCTAGGTAGAGATGAGAATATACATATAAGATTAAGATGATCCACTCTCTTGGACGATGTAAGATGTCACACTAAATCCCGACCTGCTGCTCAACTAGAGTGTACTGTCTTTTAGAACCTTGTTTCTAACATGTTAATTTGCAGTTCGCGCATAGCATGTACTTGAAAAATAGGAGATTTTTCAATATATTGATAAACCGGTAAAGTAACTAAGCATTATAATGTAAATGGTCAAATGCTTGAAATTATTTTTAATAATTTATATTATGAAATTTAGTATAACAAATCAGGTTTTCAACACATTAAAATATTTGTCTTTAACGATAGAGGGTTGAAATCGGGTAAATACTTGAGTTCGATGTGGAGTCACGGTGATGGTGATGATGATGGTGATGGTGATGGATGTCAAACTGTAAGAACTCCAAATTTAATTATTTTGGCCCATTAACATAATTAGACCGACAAATCTTAAGATTATAGAGTCGTAAACCCAAGAGAAAAAGCATGGACCCGATTCACACTGGATTCGGTAAGAAAACAATATAATACAATAACGGACAACTCACGTCGCGCCACGCGTAACCTCCTGTGACAAACCCGAGATATTTATCTCCCATTTCCGTTGAGCTCCAGAAGCTTTCCCCCCTTTCCACCGCAAAAGCATTCAACGCCAGAAGAAAGAAGAAGATCAATCGGGATTCCGAAACGATGTCGTGGCAGCAGTACGTCGACGACCACCTGATGTGCGATATCGACGGCAACCGCCTCACCGCCGCCGCTATCCTTGGCCAAGACGGCAGCGTTTGGGCTCAGAGCGCCACTTTCCCTGCTGTTCGACTCTCTCTCTCTCTCTCTCTCTCTCTCTCTCTCTCTCTCTCTCTCTCTTCTTCGTGTTTATTTCGCTGTTTAAGGTCTAGATTTACTTCGTTCACTGGATCTGATTTCGAAAAGTAACTTTATCACTGACTGGTTCGGTCGATCGGTTTCTGATCCGATCGATGACGTGCATACGATTGAAACTTGATAAATAGTTGATGAACTTCGTTGAAGTGTTTATGTGGTTTTTGATCTGATTAATTCGGAGTAATCGTTCTTGATTTGAATCAGATGCGTGATTTACTTTTACTGTATTCCTGTTTGGATTAGAGTGTAAATCTAAATGATCAGAACAAGTTGGTTTATTTATTTTTGGGTATGTTGACGAATATATTGTTCGCCGGCGTGATTTTGTTGTTTGATTGTTGTTATAGTTTAAGCCTGAGGAGATTGCCGCAATTCTGAAAGATTTCGATCAACCCGGAACACTTGCCCCAACTGGATTATTCCTTGGTGGGACGAAGTATATGGTGATCCAGGGTGAAGCCGGCGCTGTCATTCGAGGAAAGAAGGTGAGGTTTTGGAATCCTCCTCTTACCAGATGCCATTGCTTTTAGCTTAAATTCAGAGATTGTGGAATACAGAACTCTTTGTCATATGAATGTCGTTTTGATTGATTGCGGTTCAGTGTTGCTACTTAGAGTTTCCGTCGAAGATGGGGAGATTTGGAAACCACATAATGCTACTTTATAGGTGCAGATGTTTGATTTTTTTTTTCTCTTTGATATTTCTATTGACGTGATGCGTCTACTGTATCAGGGTTCGGGTGGAATTACTATCAAGAAGACCAGCCAGGCCCTGTTAATCGGTATATATGATGAGCCTGTGACTCCTGGGCAGTGCAACATAGTTGTTGAGAGGCTGGGCGATTACCTGATCGAGCAGGGTCTCTAATTGCTTCGGTGAGTTGATTATCTCCCCAATTGCCTCCTGTGATTTGCTGTTTTCATTTCTGGGTTTTTGCATCAACTGGAATTTGCGTTGATTTCGTTCTTTTGTTTGACAGTTACTATTTAATTTGAAGTCATGGTGAATTTGGTTTGAAAACAAAGTTGTTGCTGCTTGGGATGTGATGGATATTATGTGTAAAAGCCGTTTGTCTTTGCATTCCGGGATCTCTGGATATGGATTGTCGTTGTGAATGATAGTGTCTTAATTTTACAATTATCATCCCTAAAATTTATTTTGTTCCTTTCACTGGAAAACGCATGTAATTGCTGTCGTTATCTCCGGAATGCCTTGCGTATTTGTACTAAGTAGTTTGGTTTATCAGAACATGAGTTGGGCGAAAGACGGGGAACATTATTTGCTTTGCCTTTTCATTGCTTGTCCGAAGATGTTAACTTTTGGGTTTTGAGTAAGTTTGTGGATTTCCAGAATGCAATTAACAAGTGGAATTTGTGGATTTCCAATGGGGTCGAATCACCGAGCCATTTGCTGAGTTTGTTGATGTGAGGGTATTTGAGCAATCTTTATTACTGTTATGCGGCTAACGACGTGTTTTATATGTATTTATCGTGAAATTTATCATCTTACAAAGGAAAAACTTTGAAGTCGAAAATTCCATGATGCTTAAGAAGGCGGATACTAATTCTGTTACCCCATACATCCGGCTTTGGAAGCCGTTCTCTGCTTCTCATCAGCACTCTTGACTGAGGTTTACCATCACCTCCCTTCATAGTTGAAGTGGAGAGATCTATATTTGGGCCCCACCCATAATCCTAACGCCCTAGCTAGGTACACTTATATAGCACTCTTTAGATTTTTTAACTAGGGTTAAAACCTCAAAACTTTTAACTGAGAAACAACATTTTTTTTTTCCAACCCTTCTAGGTTAAATTTTGTGGTAATAGGGTAATAGGAAGATAGCCTTTGTGGTAAAAAAAAGAAAAAAAAAATTAGGATTTAAGTTTTGTTAGGATTTAAGTTCAAAATTGAAAATTTTGTCAACTTTCAATTTTGAATCTAAATCCTAGTAGACTTAACTACAAGAATTTAAATCCTAATTTTTTGATCATAGGGATACCTTCCGACTATCCTATCACCACATGAACTATCAATCCAATGAAGCTTAAATTTTTAGTCCGAGAATATTCAAGGATGAATTTAAGATAATTTTTTTAAGTAACTTTTCTTAAAAAAATTATGTAGATTATCCTAATTTAATTATATGAACATTTTAATTGAAAAATATTTAGATTTCGATAAATATTGAAAAATCTTTAAACTGACATCATAAAACTCGTGGAACATTATGGAAGAATATAAAACACATAAAATATTTTTGTTTAATTATTTTAGTCGTTGGATTTGAATTTAGATCGTTAATTTTTTTTTTTATCGTTGGATTTGATCATATTAAATTTTAACCGTTAGATTCAATGAATTTATAAATATAAAACTATAAAAAGTACATATATATGCTGGAGCTCTACTAACCCAGGGGAAATCCTAGGCTAAATTTGCCTCAGAAATGAGTTTTGGGTTAAAACTTATATTTGTTTCAAGGGTTGGAGCAAATTTGAGTAAGTTTAAAACCTAAATTTTAAGTTTTACTTCAAGAATTGAAGTAGATATTAGGAAACACGTATGGGAAGTGATGATAATACTTAACTATGAGAATGGGAAGCCTTAAGAGGTGTTTATATGTAGGCGAGGATTTTGGCTTTAGGTGAAGTTAAGACCATTAACTTCCCAAGATTCAATATTGTGATGAAAGAATTTTGAAATGGTATTTTTTTTTTTTTTTATTGAGAGCAAAATCCGCACTAGAGTTTATAGACATAATTATTTTATGCTATCAAGTTTGTTGAAACATTCATTGTTATGAATCATTACATCGACAGAATTAAATGTGCATTTAACATGTATGAAGTCATGGAGCAAAAGGCAATCATTTGTGTTGTAAAATAAGAACTAAGCGCGGGGAATCATTTCTTTTATTCATTTTGAAATTGGCACGAGAAGACCAATTAAATAAAGATATTAAAACGCTATTTCAAAAAACGCAAATAATCTTTTCAATGACGGAAGAATAAAAGTATCACAAAAATATCAAACTTTAGTATAACATTGGGATAAAAAAATTTGATATATGAAAATTTAAAAACCATGATACTTGAAAGTAATGAAGTGTAAATTACCTTTAATATTAATATAAATTACCAGAACAAATGCTTGGTGTAGAAGAGGCCCTATTTTACTTCTCACGTATATTTTTAATTTTCGATCGTCGAATCGGATGAATTGAAGAAGATCAACGAACAGAAATTATCAAGGGCGTGTGAGAAGTAAAATGGTATGTGTGGATAGCACACCCCTCTTTATGTATGAGAGTGTAGAAATGTAAAAGTGTGGTGTGCCTGTACTCTAAACACGGAGCCGACTTTTAAGTTTTAAGAAACACCAAATTATGAAATAAATAAAAATAAGTGTGGACTCTATTGGAACCGATCTCTGAATTTTAAGGTTTAAATTTTTTTCTCCTTCTCCTCGCCAAAAGGGTTAGTGGAGATCATTATGCTGCACCCGAGAATGCGTCCACTTTCGTCAAGTTGGACCTGCTAGAGAAGTTAAAGCTCCGAGTTTCTACCACTGTGGGTAAATCCATTGTTTTTGCTGAACTTTGCCATTTGATGTTAGCTTTTCCGACGCTCCGGGAGACTTGAAGATGCTAATGCCATACGAAGCTCTAGTTTATGTCATCCCTAAAAGAGAAAGAGCTTCGTATGACACTAGTGTCTTCAGAGCTTTCCCACCCTCAGATGACATCCTCCAGAGTTCCTTATGACTTTAGCGTCTTCAGGGCCTCTGGAAAAGCCAGAAGAGCTAATAGCAAATGCGAAAGCTCAGCAAAGACAATGAATTTGCACATAGCATGAAATACTCGGAGCCTTGGTTTCTTGTTTTACAAGAGATGATCTTAATGATTTCCTCAGTTACTGTTGGTGACTGTTGCAGCTGATTCAATATACACACTTTCGGTAATTTGACTTTAATGCATTTAACTTCAAATTTAGCAATAGCAATCCGTGAATTATATGTTGGGGAGGGGGTTTGGCCGTTGTTCTACTGTCAGTTGTTTGCCATATTTTGAAGTTGAACCGCATGGTATGCAAAAACTCCATTTTTATTTCGCTTCTCTTCAAATTTCGACCCAATTTCATCCAATCCTTTTCAATCCAAGAATTAATTGCTTATTAAATTGGAATATGTGCACATCCACCTTTTCAAGTTTCAACCCTAGGTGTACACAACCACCCTAGGGGCATGAACCCCTCCCTACGACCCTAGGTGTACACTATAAAAGATGTGATATCTGTTTTTGCTTCCGAAAGAAAAAATCCAAACAAATCATGGGAAGCACAATGCCGCGTGGAGGTTGTCCAAGATGTGCTTCGGACATGGGAAGCACAATGCCAAGGTTTTTTTTGAGTGATTATGAAGGAGGATGTCAAGCTGGCCAGGGGGTTATCGAACTCCGCATGCATCCGGATAATGCCTCTGAATTCTCCAAGATAGATCCTTTGGAGAACCCCAAGATGCGCATTTTCGATGCCGTGTGCAAGCTCACCGTGTTTGCGGAGCTCTCCCACATCCTTTTGGCTCTTCCTGCTCTGAGGGAGGCGCTTAAGGCGTTGACTCCGTATGAGGCATTGGATTACATGTTGAAGAAAGAGGGAGAGAAGTGGGACCTGAGCAGGGGCTACACACAGTAGGACCGCTCCAGGGATGAGATGGCAAATGGCTGGTGTAGGGAGATAAGGACCATAATGCGTGGAGAGGCAAAGCGACAGAAACCAGAGGAATCGGTTGGAGAGAGCAAATCCAAGAAGGAAAAAGAATCGGGGGGAGAGAGCGAATCCAACAAGGAAGAGGAATTGGCGGGATCTCTGTAACTCGATTTTGATTTTAGATTTATTTATTTATTTTTATCTATGATGCATCTTGTAACTCGATTTTGATCCTAATTTGCTTCTTAAAACTCAAAATTCGTCACTTTACTCTCGAAAATTCAATTTTGATTGCGCTTTTCTCCCTCAAACTCAAAAGACACCACTTTTCTCCTTGAAACTCAATTTTCAACCTCATTTTGCCTCATAAAACTCAAAAGTCGTCACTTTAATCTCTGAAACACAATATTCACTCTACTCTAACTTGTTCCCCTGTATTCCGCTTGTTTATGTGACATAATTAAGGCCCACTTATGGCCAACGTGGCACAAGTATAAAGTTCACATATTCAATTCCGCTTGTTTAGGTGACATAATTAGGGCCCACTTATGGCCAACGTGGCACAAGTATAAAGTTCACATATTCAATCAAATGGTGTCACATAGATTGAAACAAGAACAACAAAAAATTCACTTTTCAAACATTGTATAACACATTTAAAAAAGAAAAAGTAAGAAAAACAACAAAAACAATTCATGGGTTTCATATCTTCGATCCCTCCCTCTTCCCTATCTCTCTCTAATCGTTGTCCATACATTCATTCCTTCTACCCTTCATCTCCAACCACCTTATTCTTAGTAAAAATAGGTTGCTTGTCGTCCAAGTAAACAGTTGATATTCGATGAACTCCACATAAATCTTACACAAATGTCATGGGTGTATCGCTCTCCTGAAATGCAAAATATTGAACATGGTGTGAATGTTAGTCACATAGTCATCAACATTTGATGAAGTCACATTCGGCGACACTTTTAATTGTTCATCCTTTTCAGCCTCAATAATTGGAAAACTTCCCCATCATAATTCGTATTTATGTCATGTAATTTAATGGCTCACAGTAAGAGTAAGAATGTTTGTTTCCTGATCTTAATCGTTGGTTGGATAGTGTTTATAATTTTTTGTAGGCTTAAATATATGAATATATATATATATATATATTTATTTATTAAGTTAGTTCAAGAGATTTTAGAGGAAATTTTTTTACATAAAATCCTAATGGTTTTTTTTCTAATTGTTTCATTCATTTTTAGGGTTTAAGAAGCTCGGTTGGTTGGTTGAAGAAAGGAGTCCCGCCCATATCCTGTCAGTAATCACAACCTTGTTCTGCTTCTCTGTAATACGCTGCATGTCGAAAATCAAACAGATCAATCACTGATGGGTCTTCATTTTGAACTGTTCGGATCAACATTTCTATTGGGATACATCTCATGAAATTGAAGAAGATGCAGTTGAAGGCGAAAATAAGAAGCGATAACTATGTAAGAGATGGGGAACCTACATTGAAAGGAATATAAGAATGCCTTCCATTGACAGGCCCACATGTGAAGCCTGTGTACCCTGCCATTGCTCCATGAACAGCACTTTGAGCAAGGAGTGTGCAGTAGACATTGTCCGCTGCATTGCTTGTAATAGCCCTGATCATGTACGTTGGATCTGGAAAAACAATTTGACTGGTTAGATGCTATTGTTGGAGAACAATTTAGAAATAATAAAATAATAGAAGTACAGAACCGAAATACTTATATTTTATTATTCAAAAATACTTGTAATACAGAATGCAATTATGTTATAGTAACAAAAAATTAAAATGATACTAATTTGAATGAATTGAAGGTAGAGGCTAGCACAAACGCTATGTCCTTCGAACAGTATTTCTGTCTCACTTGTGTACTTGTGGTTCTACAATGTCTGCTTGACCAGGATACAACTACCTAATTCTACAACCCGCACTAAATTATAGAACTCTAGGAAATTGCTTTGTGTGTTTACTCTCTAGAAATTTTGTATGGAAGACAAGGAGGAAGAAAAAGATGATTTTTTATGGAACTGAGGACTCTAGTTATATAGGCTCTTTCATACCTCTTCAAACACCTTTTGGATGTATGTGAAGTTATACAACTCTTTCCAAAGAGTTGTGTCTATTAATCAAAATGTTTTTAATTAATTTAATTAAAAACTTAATTCGAAATTAAAACTAATTGATCAGATTAATTTTAATTCCTTGGCCCCAAGTGCCCCAAGGCCCAAGGCCCTTGTCTTGATTAATTAATATTAATATTATAGTATAATCATCAAGCTTAATCCAACCAACCATAAGGCTCAAGTCTTCAATCCATTTCTATATGGTCCAAGTTCTAATTATTAAGAAAAATGAATAAGCCTATATACCTAAGAAAAATGAATAAGCCTATATAAAGGCTAGTGAAAAAATACTGTTGACCAATGTGGGACAAGATGATCTCAAACTCCTACAATACCCCACATTTGATACGACTCTTGGTCCTAGAAACACTAAGATACGAGAGTAAACAATAGATGTGACATACATCAGAAGAGGTGTCTTTTGAACTTGAACCTACTTTAGTATATACTTATCGGATTTACTAGATAACGCAGTGAATATAAAATCTTGAACTGTTCATCTCCGCAGTAAACCAAGACAATAAGTAAAACATATGCCACATTTACACATCACAAATTCATACGTTTGTGTTCTTTTTGGTCCTGAACAAATCCTGGATTCATGAGAGCTTTAGAGAATGTAACCATGTAATTCTCACCCCACGTTTACTCTCATATAGGTGATATTGATTAAGAATAGGCTGCCACTATTCCACTTGATTTACAAGTATCAATATCATTAAACTAATGTATCCTACATTATCAGCAGTCACCACATTTCTTCCATCATAGGAATGGTATGTAAGTGTGTTTCTTCTTGAATCTAGCCAAACAAGTTTGCCTATTGAACCTATACTATGGGATCTCCAATCAACTAGGTTAGGTTTCCGTTTGGCAGTTTCATTTTACTCTATTGGCTTTAAACCCATTCCCCTTGATGTATGCTTAACTTGCTCTCTAGACAAACCTTTAGTAAGCGGATCCGCAATATTATTTTTTGACTTAACATAGTTAGTAGAAATTACACCATTAGAGAGCCATTGCTTTATTGTATTATGCCTTTGTCTAATTTGTCTAGACTTCCCATTGTATACACTATTTTTAGCTCGATATTGTGCAGCTAAACCATCACAGTGTATACATATTGCCGTTACAGGTTTAGGCTATATGGGAACATCCTCCAAAAAATCTCTTAGCCACTCAGCTTCTCCTCCAGCCATATCGAGAGCTATAAATTCTGATTCCATAGTTGATCGGCTATGCATGTTTGTTTAGAAGATTTCCAAGATATTGTTGCTCCTCCTAAAGTAAATAATATCCACTTGTGGATTTTGTATCATTACTATATGATATCCAATTCGCATCAGTAAATCCTTCAAGCACAGGAGGGTACCTCGTATAATGCAATTCATAATTCATTGTATGCTTTAAGTATCTCAATACTGGAATTAAAGCTTCCCAATGATCATGCCCAGGATTGCATGTATATCTACTTAGTCTACTCACTGAGTATGCTATATCAGGCCTTGTACAGTTCATAATGTACATAAGACTTCCAATAACTTATGAGTATTCACGTTGAGATATAACATCACCTTTATTTTTCTTAAGTTTGCTATTGGCATCAAAAGGAGTAATTGCATCTTTACTTTCCAAATGACCGTATTTTCTAAGTGTAGCTTCTATATAATGGGACTGTGTAAGAATATATCTTTCTTGGTTTCTTTTTATTTTTACACCAAGAATCACATCAGCTAATCCAAGATCTTTCATATCGAAACTTGATTTCAATATCTTCTTGGTCCAATTTATTATCTCTTTGTTAGTTCCCATTATAAGCGTCTCCATTTAAGAATGCAGTCTTTACATCTATTTGATGTATTTCCATGTTATGGAGTGCAGCTATAGCAATCAACAGTCTTATTGACGTAAATCTCGTTACAGGCGAGTATATATCAAAGAAATCCAAATCATGTTTTTGACGGTATCCTTTAGCTACCAAACGAGCTTTATATTTGTCAATCGTACCATCATGTTTTAATTTCTTCTTAAAGATCCATTTGTATCCAATTGGCTTATTGCCAGGGGGCAAATCAACTAATTTCCATATATGATTTTGCATAATAGAATCTATCTCACTATTGACTGCATCCTTCCAAAATGGAGCTTCAGGAGTGGACATGGCCTCCTTGAATGATTGAGGTTCTGTCTCGGTTAATAAGATCACAAAATCAGGCCCAAAGTCGTTTTGAATTTTGTCCTTTTACTCCTTCTAGGTTCAAGTTCTTCTTCTTCTTGAACTCTAGACGAGGATAAACCATCATCATGTTCTCTAGGTTCGTCATTAACCTCAGATACATCATCATGTAATCTCTTTTTCAATAAATTAGACTTGCCTATTTTGTATGAAATATATCCTCAAAAAATATTGCATTTATAGATTCTATAATAGTATTGACATGTATATCACTGACTTTAGAATGAAAAACTAAGAATCTATAAGCTGAACTATTAGATGCAAAACCAATAAAAACACAATCTATAGTTTTAGGCCCTAATTTTGTTCTCTTTGGCAATGAGACTTGTACTTTTGCTAGGCAACCCCACACTTTAAGCAATTTAAACGTTGGGGTTCTTCCTTTCCATAATTCATATGGTGATTCCTTTCTCGTTTTAGGTGGAATTCGATTCAAAATTTTATTTGCAGTAAGTAAAGCTTCACCCCACAAATTGTGTGGAAGCTCAGAGCTATTCAACATAGAATTGATCATGTCTTTAAAAGTCCTATTTTTCCGTTCAGCAACACCGTTTTGTTGCGGTGTATAGGGGCTGTTGTTTGATGAATTATGCCATGTGTGGCACAAAATTCAACAAAGGCATGAGACTGATATTCTCCTCCCCTATCGGATCTTAAGACTTTAATCTTCTTGTTAAGTTGATTCTCAACTTCTGCCTTATATGTCTTAAACATATCCAATGTCTCATCTTTACTATGAAGTGAATAAACATAACAATACTTACTGAAATCATTTATGTTAAATGTTACATAATAGGTTCTTTCCACCACGAGTTGGATATGATCTAAAATCACACAAGTCACTATGAATTAAATCTAATAAACCATTGGACTTTTCATGCACTGATTTAAAGCTTTGACTCGCAAATTTCGATTTTGTACAAGTCTCACATTTAACATTATCTAGATAATCAATTTTGGGCAACAAACCTAATCCAACCGACCAACCATCAATTTTGGCCCTTGTCTTGATTAATTAATATTAATATTATAGTATAATCATCAAGCCTAATCCAACCAACCATAAGGCCCAAGCCTTCAATCCATTTCCAAATGGTCCAAGTTCTAATTACTAAGAAAAATGAATAAGCCTATATAAAGGCTAGTGAAAAAATACTGTTGACCAATGTGAGACAAAAGGGTCTCAAACTCCTATCCATACATAATTTTGGTGAATTTTTGAATGGGGAAACAAAAACAATGAGAGAAATCTACGGCTGCTGACCTATATACTTAAGATTAATGGCAAGCTTCTGTTGTCTTCCGAAATGACTCTGAAACATAAGCCAACAACCGTTAATCAAACAAAGGAAATTTAAACATATTCTTTAGTAATATATTTGCACCAGCTATCAACTCCTCAGTTGCCAGTCGCAGATGAGATTTTTACTTGCAAATGGAGAAGAACGACTTGTAACTTTTATGACAGTGGATTCTTAGATAAAGAGAAAATTGATATGATATGCTGAAAATAAAGGGGGGAAAAGATTGCACGGGATACCTTTATCCTATGAGAAATCCATAGCCCAACATCTTTAAGTAGCTTGTTTTTTGAAGCATCCTGCTGGTTCATGGATTGCAAGCTCTTTAAGACATTGGGCCTTACCTCCCTCCGTCCATGCTTGGAGTGATTGTCACCTTCTAACTTTCACAGTCACTGACGCTAGCAAGACTCGATACTAATACGCTCCTCATCCGAATAAAGACAAAAGCCACGGCAACAGGTAATTACTTCCTAAAATTTGAAAAGTCCTATACAAAAGCCAGAGCGGGAGGACCACGTGGCGACAACTGGGAATTCGACCGTTGCGAAGTGCTTATTTAGCATTCCCCTTTCCTTCAATCTTTCTCCCTCTGTCATTCTTTCTCTATCTGTCTCCCCCCCCCCTCTCTTCTCTCTCATGGCGATTGCTGCGGAGAACCAGGCCCCCCAAGAAACCCCTTTCAAGTTTCAATTTTTTTTTTTCAGGCGTTAGGGGTTTTTGAATCCCCACAATTCGAATTCTAGGGTTTTCATTTCTTTTCGATCCTATGAAGATAATGGTCTCTTTAGGTTTATGTGAATTTTGAGATTGCATTTTTAAAATTCGAATTTTGACTCTAGGGTTTTCTGATTCGAAGATTTAGGAATCTGGGGTTGGTCAATTAGCTTCAATTTTCGAGAATTTAAAATGCTCATTGGTGAAAATTTTATTTATTTATTTCTTTCTTGATTTTTTAATTTTATGTGGATTTTGAAAAATGGGTTCGGTTTTAACTTTCAACAGGCATCTTCGGAGGTTTCGGCGACGGAGACAAGAAGATGGACGCTCAACGACTTCGATATCGGAAAGCCCCTCGGACGAGGAAAGTTTGGTCACGTCTATTTGGCAAGAGAGAAGAGGGTATGTTCCTTTTCTTCTTTTTTATGGGCATGCATTTTGCAAATTTTGATTTTCTCCAGCTGCTATTTATTTTTTTTTGTTTGGTACTTGTGCTCAATTCATGGATATTAGGTGTTTCGATCTTGGTTGGTTTGTTTTGGTGAAGGAATTAATCTTTTATAGGTTCCGACTTGCATTTCGTTCTTGATCTATCGTTTCTTTGGTTGTTTGTGAAGATTGGCATGAATAGGGAAATCTAATGAAGATTTTGGTTTACAATATGCATTCTTATAAGTTTGCCTAGATTCAATTGTATACCCAATTTGATCTGTATGTATCCTTTGAACAGAGCAATCACATCGTCGCACTCAAAGTCCTCTTTAAGAGCCAGCTGCAGCAGTCTCAGGTTGAACATCAGCTTCGTCGTGAGGTTGAGATACAAAGTCATCTTTGACATCCCAATATCGTACGCCTCTACGGCTACTTTACGATCAGGTATATTACTCCTAAGCTACTTATTTTTCAACATCTTAAACCTGTATTACTCAGTGGAAGGAAGGTTTTTTACCCTTTCTTTGGAATGTATTTATTGCAGAAACGAGTTTATTTGATATTAGAATATGCTGCTAAAGGTGAACTGTACAAGGAACTACAGAAGTGTAAATACTTCGGTGAAAGACGTGCTGCCACTGTAAGTTGTTTTCATGTGGTGTTTCGTAATTCATTTACATTTGTACTTTGACATGAATACTTTACCATGTTAGGTCATTTATTTTTTAAAATTGGGCTAGAATTCTGATGTTTGTATGTATGTTGTATTGGCAGTATGTTGCATCATTAGCCCGCGCCCTTATATACTGCCATGGAAAGCACGTAATTCATAGAGATATCAAACCAGAAAACCTACTCATTGGTGCACAGGTACTGACTGCCATCTATGCTTTTATGTGTTTCACTACATTTTCCAATACGTATATGATGTTCATTGAATCAAGTACGGAAATAAGTGGGCCACCATCGGCAGTATTTTTGTGCCTACCGTACTCATCTTCATAGGATGAATCACATCTAATTTTTGGACCATATTTAACCCAATCATTGTGAAAATTTTGGACAATTAATTAAATAGCAAGGCAACAAAACTCAAAATTTTCAAACAATATGATTTTCATTAGGTTTCCTTATGAAATATTCAACATCAAAGGCAAAGCCAGCATTGCCGTAATTAATAAAAATATTCAACTGTCCCATCAAGTCTCAAATAAACAAACTTCAAATAGGAAAAGTCCAAAGAGTCCGAACAAAATTTTAAACAAAGTCCTGAAAATAGTATTTTTCCGGGGCTCGCCTTGATCATCCGTAATTCCTGCGAATTTCAAAAAAACAAAAAAAATTCTCCAAGATAGATCCTTTGGAGAAATCCAAAATGTGCATTTTCTACGCCGTCTGCAAGCTCACCGTGTTTGCAGAGCTCTCCCACATCCTTATGGCTCTTCCTGCTCTGATAGAGACGCTCAAGGAGGAAGTACTGAAAAACATCAGCACACTGTTCCTTTGTCTGGTAATCACCGGGGCTAGTATTTTTGTGCCTACAATACTCATCTTCATAGGATGAATCACATCTAATTTTTGGACCATATTTAGCCCAATCATTGTGAAAATTTTGGACAATTAATTAAATAGCAAGGAAACAAAATATAATAAACATATATACAAGGAAGGGAACTTTAACGAAAAATTCTCGGTACTATTCACTTTAACAAAAAACCATATTTGAACTCAAAATTTTCAAACGATTTTCATTAGGTTTCCTTATGAAAAATTCAACATCAAAGGCAAAGCCAGCATTGCCATAATTAATAAAAATATTCAACTGTCCCATCAAGTCCCAAATAAACAAACTTCAAATAGGAAAAGTTCAAACAAAATTTTAAACAAAGTCCTGAAAATATTATTTTTCTAGGGCTCGCCTTGATCATCCGTATGGTTCATTTGAACGGCAATGTGGCCGCGTGGAGGTTGTCCAAGATGTGCTCCGGACATAGGAAACATAATGCCAAGGATTTTCGAGTGATTCTGAAGGAGGATGTCAAGATGGCCAAGGGGTTGTCGAACTCCACATGCATCCGGATAATGCTTCTGAATTCTCCAAGATAGATCTTTTGGAGAAACCCAAGATGCGCATTTTCGACTCCGTGTGCAAGCTCATCGTGTTTGTGAAGCTTTCCCACATCCTTCTGGCTCTTCTTGCTCTGAGGGAGGCACTCAAGATGTTGACTCCGTATGAGGCCTTGGATTACATGTTGAAGAAAGGGGGAGATAAGTGGGATCCGAGCAGGGGCTACACACAATAGGAATGCTCCAGGGCTACACACAATAGGAATGCTCCAGGGGATGAGATGACAAATGGCTGGTGCAAGGAGATAAGGACATAGTGCGTGGAGAGGCAAAGGGAGAGAAAGCAGAGGAATCGGATGGAGAAAGCAAATCCAAGAAGGAAAAGGAGTTGGCAGGGGAGAGCAAATCCAACGAGGAAGACGAATCGGCAGGAGAGAGCAAGGTATCTTCGGGCGGAGATGAATGAACGGGTAATACTAAAAAAAAAATTAGTATTACCCGTTCATTCGTCTCCGCCCGAAGATACCTTGCTCTCTCCTGCCGATTCCTCTTCCTTATTGGATTTGCTCTCCTTCCGATTCCTTTTCGTTCTTGGATTTGGTCTCTCCAACCGATTCCTCTGGTTTCTGTTCCTTTGCCTCTCCACACACTATGGTCCTCATCTCCTTGCACCAACCATTTGTTATCTCATCCTAGAGCGGTTCTGTTGTTTGTAGCCCCTGCTCGGGTCCCATTTCTCTCCCTCTTTCTTCAACATGCAATCCACAGCCTTATACGGAGTCAACGTCTTGAGCGTCTCTATCAGAGCAGGAAGAGCCATAAGGATGTGGGAGAGCTCTGCAAACACGGTGAGCTTGCAGACGGCGTAGAAAATGCACATTTTGGATTTCTCCAAAGGATCTATCTTGGAGAATTTTTTTGTTTTTTTGAAATTCGCAGGAATTACGGATGATCAAGGCGAGCCCCGGAAAAATACTATTTTCAGGACTTTGTTTAAAATTTTGTTCGGACTCTTTGGACTTTTCCTATTTGAAGTTTGTTTATTTGAGACTTGATGGGACAGTTGAATATTTTTATTAATTACGGCAATGCTGGCTTTGCCTTTGATGTTGAATTTTTCATAAGGAAACCTAATGAAAATCATATTGTTTGAAAATTTTGAGTTTTGTTGCCTTGCTATTTAATTAATTGTCCAAAATTTTCACAATGATTGGGTTAAATATGGTCCAAAAATTAGATGTGATTCATCCTATGAAGATGAGTACTGTAGGCACAAAAATACTAGCCCCGGTGATTACCAGACAAAGGAACAGTGTGCTGATGTTTTTCAGTACATACTCCCCTATGCAAAGGCTTCTTCTGTGAGCTCCTCCCCTTTGTTTTTCAAATTCCATGTGTTTGCATGTATTACATGTGCCTATGTATGCTCACCATTGCAATTTATCACAAGGGTTCTAATGACAAGGCGTTGTAGCCTTCTTTCCACATACAGGTTCTAATGACATGGCGTTGTAGCATTCTTTGTTTACTTCATCAATTGACTAATGAATGATAAGACTTTATTGCTAGCATTCTCGAATGCTTAGGCTATGTGTATGATTCGTGTAGTAAAAATGTATCAGCCTATGCTCATCATCTTTTGCATCTGCCTATGCTCCTCACCTTTTGTTTTCCTTCATGCCATTGGACCAATTCATAAGCCTCCTATATTTGCTATGGAGCTTTGCCTATTCATACATCGTTATATACCCACAATTTGAAATTTTGTGCAGTTAAAGGATAGAAGTGATCAATCCCATTGAACATGGGAGGAAGGAAGTGTATCGAATTGCCAAAAGAAACTGAACATTATATGGATGCATATGCCTCAAATGCATGTTTGTTGTTTATCATTCTGATTTGTGAATTCTGCAGAAACCAAAAGATTTTTGTCTCGAAAAGTTTCATTTTATAATGATCCTGTTTACAGGAAGTAGAGGAGGAAGAATGCTACTTTACCTCAAAGCTCATGTTGGCCATACAGGTCATTCGGGATTTTCCTAATTTTTTTCAATTAGCATGCCATTAAGGCAAACAAGAAAAAAAGCTAGTGTTTTTTCTTTTTTTTGCTTTGATTTTGGATATTAGAATACCCTGGGGATGTGATTGATCAATGTGATGATTTTTTCTCATTTTGTGGCTCAGTCTTGAGATACACGAGCTATTGGCATTGGTGTACCATGATATCCATCAGAGTGGTACCATTTTATGATCAGCGAACTGTTGTATCTGTGAAGGATGCAGCATGGACGATGTTTTGTGGGAAATCAACGAGACACTTTAAAAAGAGCTTTTGCTCACAAGTATGCCCTCTTTTCTACCTAGTTTCATTTTTCCAGACAAAAACCAGCCACCTCATGTGCCATAATCAAATGGTAATCTGTCTCTGCTTTCTTCTGTATCAGGCAAGATTGGTCAAATGCTTACTATATCGGAAAGCTCTGTGAAAAGCTCAAGTTCTTCTCTTATGAGTCATCGGTCATATTATTACAAAGCTATTGTTGCTGGTAGATCGGGAAGCAAAGATTCTACTGATAGTTCTGTTTCATGTCCAATCCATGGGATACTGAACATGGTGATATGTCCAGATTTAGTAAAAAACAACAACAAATAACAATGGTGCTTTCCCTGTGGCTCATTTTCTTTTAGAGGAGGCTGCTAGTAGAGGTCTCTTGCATCAGGGACCTATGGATGTTGATGTTTATTTGAATTGCCATCAGCGGAAATTGCAAATCCTTATGGCAGCTCCAGGGCAATTGAATGCATTGATTCCTGTAAATCCTTACTCGCTATGCTTCTGACATAGACACACAAGAAAGTTCAAGCAAGCAGTGCTGGAATTTATTGGTTGCCGAGGAAGTGAAGGCTATTTCTATTTCTCAACGTGTTTCCCAAGTGAAGAACTGGATTGATCAATCTGGGGATTCTGTTAGTCAATCGATATTCATGTATAAATAGCTTTGATGATGAATCATGCTTACCTCAAACTGTAAAACTCGGTACATTTTTTCCAATCAAACAAAGAATTAGGTTTTCACAAGTCAATAACTTTATGGATCAGTCTACAGATTTTGTAATTTCATGTTTTGTGCAGTACATGCGGTTACTTTACTAAAATACTTACTGCCATGTTATTTATTTAATTATATGAATGCTTTGTTGACTGACGTTAATAGTTGCAGCATTTAGACTCATATTTAGATTGACTTGGACATTTATGCATGCCTTCATTTGGTGGTTACATTCTGTTTATATACTAGTGTTGGTTATGAGGATAACTAGCGAAGTTTTGGTCTTCGATATTTGAAGCCTGCTAGGTTTTATACAGACTATTATATCCTTTGTTTGTCATTTATGCACGAACTGATATGAATATTCGTGGACAACCACCATATACATTTGCTATACATAAAAGCTTTCCTAAAACGAGGCATTTCGTTTTTTGTTAATTGGTTTGCATATGAGATATCTTTTCAAAGGCCATGTTTGATGTTTACTCTTCTGTTAGAAAATAAATGATATGATACAAAATCTGCATTATCTGGTTAATTAGAGATGACCACAATGTTGTATTGGGTTTGAATTTGATGTTAATTTGGTATTGGGAATCATGCCCAGTTCGTGCATAAAGTTCCTTCTGCAGAAATGAATGACCTCTATTGCTCAATCTTGAGAATTCCTGGAAAATATGTGAGACGTCTTCACTCATTAAGGAATTCAAAAACCACCAACGGTTCATGATGAATTTTCTTGTGCATTCTTATACCAGTTGGTGAAAAAGTTGTTTATACTGTAAACAATGGGTTTTTTTTTTTTTTTTTTCGGTAATATTTACTTTTTGTGATTTGGCACTAAGAATGATTAATGATCGGTTTTTCTTGAGGAAACCTAATAATCAGAAAGAGGCAAAATGTAATCCATCTGGATTTTGGGACTGAAGAACCTGATGATATGGTTTCTGTCTATCACTATATGGTGTCGAGGTTGTTAAAAGGATGCACCATTTGTCATCGTTTGAATGAGAAGGCACTATAGAACGTGGTGCCATAAATCATAGAGATGTAGCTTTGTAGTGCCAAGAATGATTATGGCCTACTACTTCTTTCAAGACAAGTTATGTCATGAAAACTACAAACCGAGTATTGCCATAAGTCAAGAGTATTTGTTATTTGAGAAACCCAAAATTCTTTTGAGATGAATTAATTAACATTGTTTTGGAAAGATGATAATTGGGATTGTGGTGGGCCGAGGCAAAAAAAAGGAGATAACATTCTTGTGTGGGGGTTTGAGACCCGTGACAATTTTGAAAGCTTATAAGCTAAAGGATGAAGGCCAACAAGTGATTTTCCAAAAACGGCTTGTAAGGCATTTAGGCCCTAATTATATGAAGATACAGTCTTCATTGCTTCCTACTTCTTAAAGTACGAAAAATGATAAATTGAGTGATACCATTAAAAGCAACCACAATTATGAAAGAATTGTGGGGGTTGGTTAAAAGTAGTTTACTAATTGAATGACATTTAAGATGTCATCTCTTGTAATGAGTAATTGTTCAAGGTATGGCAAGCTTAGAGATATTCTTACAAATACCTTAAATGTGAGGGAGTTTACCCAAGTGCTTATTGTTAGCAAATTACTTAGTAATGAAGTCATAATATAAATTTTGAGGACTTGACATTTCAAACAATGTCAAACAACTACTCTCGTATGAAATATAATTTCATAATATGGAAGTGCACACCATAAGAGTAGTCAACCTTAGTGATACCAATTATTAAAGGTTTGATTAGAGAGTAAATTGATCATCGAGGGGAATGAGGCTAAAGCCAACACAACTAATGAATCAGCCGAGCGGAAACCTAACTGAGTTGATTGGAGATTCCATGGTCTAAGTTCAATAGGCAAACTAGTTGGGCATGATTCAAAGAAGTTAACACACTATATGCCTCATTCCTATGGTGGAAGAAATGTGTTGTCTGCAGAAGTTTTAGGATTTATATTTGTACTTAATGACAGTGATATCTTATAAATAAGAGGAATAAAGCAGACTATTCTTAATCAGTGGTCACCTATGTGAGAGTAGAAGTGGATCGCTTCTAACTCTAAATCTCTTATGAATCCGGGATTTGTTCAGGACCAAAATGAACACAACCGTATGAACCGGAATATATTAGGATTAGTGATGTGTGTTGCTTATTGTCTCGGTTTACTACTGCAGTGAACAGTTCAAGATTCTATATTCACTGCGTCACTAAGTAAATCTGATAAGTATTCACTAGGGTAGGTTCAAGTCCAAAAGACACCTCTCTCAATGCATCTCTTGTCCGCCTGTACTCTCAAATTCTTCCTAATTTTTCATTCATGTGGAGGATTGTTGGAAATTATATATTATATATTATAGTATATAATTTTAATAATTGAATGAAAAATATTGTTAACCAATTTCTTAGAAAGGTTATGTTGTTTAGTTGTATTCCCTTGATAAGTGATGTATACTTATAGATGAAAAGTTACATCTCTTTGATAAGTAGAAATTGGATTCTATATAAACCCATGAAACCATTGGTATTAAATATAGAAAATTAGAGTTAATTTTTATTCTTGAGAAATAGGGTTTCCCCACTTTGTTTCTCTCATGTTTTGTGAGTCAAATTCCGAGTTGTGTCTTGAGAGTACGGAATATATAAAGTTCGTCAGAGTCCGAAGATTGAAGTGCTTTGACTTTAGATTATAGATTGTTGAATCCTGGGAGATGGACGCCTACCGAACTAGAAGCACAAGAATAGGGGCGAAATTCTATCTTTAGGACATTGCATTTATGCAAGCCTCAATCTCTAAGTTTGTCAGTTATTCTAATTTTTTCTCTAATTGTTTATATTAATCTCATATATAATTGATATTGTGAATTTCTTTATGATTATTATCATTGGAATTCTTGTGTTATTTTCATATTTTCTAATATTGCTCCAATAGTAAATACTGATCAAATCAAAAGAAGTTGGTTCATTGAAGCTTCCATCGCATTCTGCAAGATTCAGCACCTCAACGCCATAATAAATATTAAAACTCAAGTGAGTCTTGTCAACTCAAGTTGGTCATACAACGAACTCTCTCACGAATATTTTTTCCAATCCGATCGATGACATGCATAGGATTTGAACTTGATAGAGAAATGATGAACTTAATTAAAGTGTTTATGTGGTTTTTTATCTGATTAACTCGGAGTAATTGTTCTTGATTTGAATCAGATGCTTGATTTACTTTTACTGTATTACTGTTTAGATTAGAGTGTAAATCTAAACGCTCAGAACACATTGTTTAGATTTTGAAACCACGTTCTGCTACTTTATAGGTGCAGATGTTTGATTTTGTTTAACTCTGTGATATTTCTATTGACGTGATGGGTCTACTATGTCAGGGTTCGGGTGGAATTACTATCAAGAAGACCAGCCAGGCCCTATTAATCGGTGTATATGATGAGCCTGTGACTGCTGGGCAGTGCAACAAAGTCGTTGAGAGGCTGGGCGATTACCTCACCGAGCAGGGTCTCTAATTGCTTCGGTGAGAGTTGATTATCTCCCCATTCCCCATTCCCCTTCTTTTGTTTGGCCGTTACTATTTAATTTCGACTCATGCTCTGGATATGGAAATATCTTTGTGAATGATAGTCCTTTAATTTTACAATTATTATCCCCAAAGTTTATTTTCTTCCTTCTTATACTTGAAAACATATGTAATTGGTGTCGTTATCTCCCGAATGCCTACGTGAAACGGGTGTTTGTACTATGTAGTTTGGTTTACCAGACCATGAGTTGGGCGAGCTTGTCTAAAGATATTCACCACTTTCGAGTTTTGAGTGGTGAATTTTATCATGAGTAATGCTAAGGACACTAAATTATAGACAAAATTTGCACATTTGTCAAATTTGGGTGAGCTTGTCCGGAATTAACTGAGCCATTTGTCAAATTCACTTTGAATTTTATCATTGTTACAAAGGAAACACTTCAAAGTCGAAAATTCCCAGATGCCTTATTCACTACTTTTGAAGTTGTCTAACTTTGATATTTTGCCATTCAGTATTACGGTCTGGTGGTATTCCTCTTCGCTTGAGAGTGAGAGGTATTGGGTTCAAATCTCGTGGATGGCGAATTTGGTACCAAATTAGATTACCCATTTTGTGTGGTTTAGCCAAACTTTTCCTTTCAAATCATCTCACACAAATTCCAAGTTAATGGGTCTTTTGACCTATTAATTATCCAAACCCAAATGGTATCAAGCCTACAACTCCCAACTCCAAATTCTTCAATATTATAATGGTACGAAAACCATGAAGGTTCTTCAATGCGACAATCACCCACTCGATCAAGTTCTTGAATTCGAAATCGTACAAAGGGCCCAAATCCTTTCAAATTAATCCGTCATTCACATATCAAGTCAAAAATGACACAAGCCGCGCCAAGCCTCAAATGGCACGAAGCGGCGTCAACTCTCAAACGGCACGAAACCGTGTTAAGTCTCAAACGGCATAGAGTTGTCCCAAATTTCTCAAGTAACACAAAATCATTCTAAAATGGCAAAAAGCCAATCCAAAATCCAAATGGTACAAAACCCATCAAAATCAAATCACACTAGAATTACGCCGGTTTGATTCCGTCAAGGATACATAAGTAATCTAGAAATTCAATCTAGACGCAACCGCACAAATCCAAAAGTACCAAATTTTAGTGAGGTCATTAACTTGCTAGACGCCCCAAAAATTCAAACCATTAACGAACTAGGTCTTTTGATTTCATCAAGGATACGTAGGCAGTCTAGTACTACATTGTTTGATATCGAGATAATTTTTCAAGAGTTGTTGATGCAAGTTTCGGGTTTCGCCAGATGGTAGCAGTGGCGCTGGACGAGGACACGCACTCGAGTGGCCTAACCTCCCACAACGGTAGCAGAAAATTCTCAACCCTTCATACTTGAATCGAATCACATAGGAGCCCCTAGCTGGGCATGGTACTGAACAACATGTAATTAAGGGCCGTAATGCGTCAAAATCCACCCTTCATCTCAAGAAACCTGGAAATCCAACCTCTGCTGGATCTTCAACTTGAAGAACTCTCGGTTCGGTAAGCAGAGATTAAATTTGACGACAAATAAATGTTTACATCGATCTTCCGCAAGAAGATTGAATAAAAATTCGTGGAAAAGCGTACCACATCTATGACTACCTCCAATTCGATACCACAAAGTAATTAAGCCACTCCGTTGCATCGACAAAAGCATATGGAATTAGGAGTGCATTTCATGTCACGTTGGAATTATGAAGAGATTACAAACCATGTATGAAAAAGCAATGAAAACAACAAATAAGACATAAGAAAGGGTTTCACAATATCCAGAGCTTTGAGCAAGCCATTGTTGAGGATGTTCATTTTTGAACCGGACCACTGCAAGTCGAGCCTTTCTTTAACGCACCAATGTCCACCTCAACACCACAATAAAGTTCCAAGAAAAGGCGGCAAGACAAACCGACGGGACTGTCACACCCATCAAATAGGGTTGTCTAGCATAAAAACAATAAAAATAAATAAACATGAAGAGGTTTTCATTCAAAATATTGGCTTGATTTCTCTATTTAATCGCAATACAGGGCTAGCCAATCACGCAGAAGTTGATTTTATTCATAGGAACTGATTAACAAGTGCTCTAGTTATATCATTCGGTTTCCGATTCCAGAAAACTGATGGAGATCATGTAAAAGCTATAAGCCACGTGCAAGACGAAACTTGTATATGGTACTAGAAGAAGAAGAAGAAACCGAGACAAGTATAAATACCTCAATCGCAGACATAAGCAATTTTTTGCAGCCACAAATCTCAAATCCCTCACAAGGCAAGTATTCGGAAGGAGTCCCGTATTTATCATACTCGGAATATAAATTACTCTGAAACGCAGCTCCTTCAACGTCTGAAGGACGAACAACCCTAACAGGGCCGCCGTTCGAATATCTCACCACCACCTCATCAGGGGCACTAGGACCTAACAGAATTAATTTAGATATTATCATTACATAATAGTTTTGTAATTACACAGAGAGAACTGATGATAGACCACGAAATGAAATGATACCGGCAATTAATTACGAGATAAACCTAATTAACGTGACGGGGAAGTGCGGATCATGAAGATTAATAATATCAAAGTGTTGAAGCCCCACCCACCCAGCAGCATGCAACGAAATTGAAAACAACTAAATTCGTACGTACTCTTTAAACTTGTGCCAGAGGAACGGGAACGGAAGCGGGAGGATCTGAATCCTGCAGATTAAACATGAAATTCTTTTATCAGGTTAGGTTAGGGTTTTGGGAAAACCCCCAAAATTATGCAAATGAATAATTAACTACCAAGCCAAACCAAACCATAGTTTTATATACGGATCCCAAAAAAGAAGGGAAAACCAAGGCGGCTATTAAAGGAAGATCGACCAAAACCTTGCGAGCCACAGATAAGATGGAGAAATCAGCTGGGATCAACAACATAAAACATAAACAGATCGAAT
Source organism: Pyrus x bretschneideri (assembly GCF_019419815.1). Classification (NCBI taxonomy): domain Eukaryota; kingdom Viridiplantae; phylum Streptophyta; class Magnoliopsida; order Rosales; family Rosaceae; genus Pyrus; species Pyrus x bretschneideri. The sequence goes on from NW_025999446.1 coordinate 2,350,741, forward strand.
TTCCGTGTTTTCTCACCTCCGGAGCGGGAACCAGAACGGCCGCCGCCGCCGCCACGACCCATTTTGCTCACTGACGAGGACACAACCCAAAACAACCCAACCGTCGGAGGGCCTTTGCCGGCTCTAGGGTTTTAGCTTTTCGTATCCTAGTTCACTTTCAGTCTCCTCAGGGTGGAGAAATTGTTATGACATGTGATTCTCAATTTTTTTTGTTTTTTATTTTAACCTGTGAATCTGAATTGTGAGGCTTAAATATTAAAATGATCTCGGTGTTATAGTCATATAGTCAACTTAGTTCCCGTATTTTTGAACTGACTAATTTAATTCTCGTGTCTATGTTAGCTAATTATGAACATTTCATTCCATCTCTTTTAAAAAATTTATAAAAAAAATTATACTAGATATAATTATCCTTTCTCTTTACAGAAAGATAAAAATCAATAAGAAATAACACATATAAGAGATAAAACTTCTAATCTGAAAAATGATTAAGGTTGTGACGTAGAAAAAAGAGGGGGTAGTGTTAGGAAGGAGGTTGGGGAGTTGGAAGGAGAATAATTTTTCTTTTAATTTTAATTTAATTTTATTTTTAAATATTTTAAATAGAATAAATAATTTAATAAAATAAGTGTAAAATAATTTATAAATTTTTTTTACAGAAATTAGATGAAAATATTCTTAATTGGCTAAAGGAGATAAATACAATGATCAAATTGGCCAAATTGAAAACATATGGACTAAATTGACTCAATGACTAAAATACAGGAACCATTTTAACATTTCAACTTAATTGTGATTATTAAATAAGGCTTGTTAACATTCCACGTATTGTTGAATACAACCCACATACTTAATACACTCCACATTTGGCTTTTCAATCAAAGTTTATCTTAATGCACCCCACATTTGTTTTTTCAATCAAAGTTTATCTTAATGCATCCCATATACTTGGAACAAACAATATTATCTATACTAAACGGGTGGAAAAATAAGAGACTAAGTTAAACCTCATAATGAGCTAACAATGAGCCAACAATAGGGTGAGATGTCCAGATTTATTAGAAAAAAAACATCAAATAACCATGGTGCTTTCCCTGTGGCTCATTTGCTTTTAGAGGAGGCTGCTAGTAGAGGTATTTTGTCTCAGGATGCATTTGTTAAGTTCTTGGGGTTGGAAGGGATTACAAGGAATTGGGGGAAGGATATGAGCACCAAATGTTGCCTCTTTCTTGCTGAACTTTATTATAATCTTGGGTCATTGTCTTCCGATGTTTCCAGGCTATCTGAATTCATGTCTTGGCATCTTACCATCTTCGTAAAATTATTGAATCAGTAGCCGTGGAAGATGAAATTATTTTTGGGCTTAAGAGATTCTTTGGTACTGATGGAATATCCGTGAACGCCTCTGTTTGCCAGGATGTATCATTAGATGGTTCTCCTTTAACAAGTAACACTTCCTTCTGGGTTTGATTTTTCTGGTTAAGTGGACGGTATCTATTTTGGATGGCAACAAGGAAAAAGCCCACCAAGAATTCTATATTTCCTTGTCTCTTTTGGAAAAGAAGGAAAATACGAATGATTCCCAATGTGTGATCCGCCTTCCATATTGCAAGGTTGTTAAACTTGTGCCAGAGGAACGGGAACGGAAGCGGGAGGATCTGAATCCTGCAGATTAAACATGAAATTTTTTTATCAGGTTAGGTTAGGGTTTTGGGAAAACCCCCAAAATTATGCAAATGAATAATTAACTACCAAGCCAAACCAAACCATAGTTTTATATACGGATCCCAAAAAAGAAGGGAAAACCAAGGAGGCTATTAAAGGAAGATCGACCAAAACCTCGCGAGCCACAGATAAGATGGAGAAATCAGCTGGGATCAACAACATAAAACATAAACAGATCGAATTTCCGTGTTTTCTCACCTCCGGAGCGGGAACCAGACGGCCGCCGCCGCCGCCACGACCCATTTTGCTCACTGACGAGGACACAACCCAAAACAACCCAACCGTCCAGAGGGCCTTTGCCGGCTCTAGGGTTTTAGCTTTTCGTATCTTAGTTCACTTTCAGTCTCCTCAGGGTGGAGAAATTGTTATGACATGTGATTCTCAATTTTTTTTATTTTTTATTTTAACCAGTGAATCTGAATTGTGAGGCTTAAATATTAAAATGATCACGGTGTTATAGTCATATAGTCAACTTAGTTCCCGTATTTTTGAATTGACTAATTTAATCCTTGTGTTTGTCTATATTAGTTAATTATGAACATTTCATTCCATCTCTTTTAAAAAATTTATATGAAAAATTATACTAGATATAATTATCCTTTCTCTTTACAGAAAAATAAAAATCAATAAGAAATAACACATATAAGAGATAAAACTTCTAATCTGAAAAATGATTAAGGTTGTGACGTAGAAAAAAGAGGGGGCAATGTTAGGGAGGAGGTTGGGGAGTTGGAAGGAGAATAATTTTTCTTTTAATTTTAATTTAATTTTAATTTTAAATATTTTAAATAAAATAAATAATTTAATAAATAAGTTTATAATAATTTATAATTTTTTTTTACAGAAATTAGATGAAAATATTCTTGGCTAAAGGAGATAAACACAATGATCAAATTGGACAATTGAAAACATATGGACTAAATTGACTCAATGACTAAAACACAGGGACTATTTTAACATTTCAACTTAATTGTGATTATTAAATAAGGCTTGTTAACATCTCACGTATTGTTGAATACAACCCGCATACTTAATACACCCCACATTTAGCTTTTCAATCAAAATTTATCTTAATGCACCCCACATTTGTTTTTTCAATCAAGGTTTATCTTAATGCATCTCATATACTTGGAACAAATAATATTGTCTATACTAAACAGGTGGAAAAGTAGGAGACTAAGTTAAACCTCATAATGAATTAACAATAAGCCAACAATATTTTTCCATGCTACCACTGACACACCCCGACCAAGATCAGGGCGTGCTGGCCGTCACACGAAGGTGATGTAGCCATGTGCACGTGCGGAAGCTAATGAGATAGTAATGTAAAAGTACGAATAATTTAAAAAAAAAACTAGCATACAAAGTACTAAGACTAGTGCTAGCGTAAGTGAAACGCTAAATTCAGAGCAAGACTACAGCAGTCCAAAGAGAATGATATGACAATAGTACACCCGAAGGTGACCCTATATCGGTGAGTGTCTGTCAGAAATGCCGGGACGTCCTCTGGGAAAACCACCGAACCCGCTAAGCTACTAGAACCTGAAGGGGCGAAAAACAAAAGCGTGAGTGGGCAAAAACAAAGTTCTTTGTAAACCATTTAGTAAAATACATTCTAACCCCTCGCCGTAAAACCTGTATACTTCCCAGAAAATAAACATATATACATAGGTATAAATATGCCAAATATGCTCAAGGTAGGCCGTCACGCTCAAAGCCTCATAATAATATGCAAGTGCTCAGGTATAAACCGTGTCAATAACTTATTACTGGCAGCCGGAGTCACCTAAAGTGACCTGTACGGCTGAATCTAGAGCTCAAATCTCAATCTCAACAACTAAACAACTGAACCTGCCCACGAGTCAGAACCACCTAAAGTGGTCTGTACGACAGGCCTGGGTGTGACGTATATATATACGCTCTAGTGCTACGATCACGTGAAGGCTGTGCGAATAATCGCGGGTCACCTACGAGTCGGAACCACCTAATGTGGTCTGTACGATAGGACTGTGCACCTAGCTTGGATCCAAGCTGAGCATGTGGTGTGGGAGGTGAACATCACGTGAAGGACTGTGCCCTGCTCAGGGCGGGAGCACTAACACCGGGGGTGCAGGTTATGAGCACGCTAAGCATCTCAAACTACTGCTGAATGTAAATATGAATAACCTTTACCTGACACTTACCTGTGCGTCCACAGCACCCAATACGCATATATATATATATATATATGTATGCCACTACTAATGCATGTGATGATACATAAACGACAAACATATGGTGCATGGCATGAAACAAATAACCCTTTTTATTTAATTTCTGGGAATATAATTGCATATAGGTATATACGGAAAACCAAAAGCCCACTCACTGATATGTGGAAGGGTTGTAGCCCCCCAACCTCGAGTGACCACGCTCGTCCTCGGGATACGTATCACCTATACGCGAAACAACTACAAAAACGTCAATTTAAAAGCACATAACCAACTTCTCGTAATAACTTCTCATACATTGCTCAAAATGGACAAATGAATATACCAACGTGCTCTACACAACCTCAAGATCACAACCATATTTTTAAAATAATTTTTGGACCCCTCACGAGCCCCCACGCGCCAGAATAGGCACGGACCTACGCGCCCCCCACGCGCGGCCACGTGCCATGCACACTGACAACGTCAACTGACGCCGTTAGGAATATTCCGTCAAAACTGACAGATTCCGTTAACGGCGTCAGGAATATTCCATCAGAATCCTGACGGAATATTCCGTCACCTTCTCCGGCGCCGTTGCCGGAAAACTGGAAAATTTTCAAACTTCGATATCTCACTCGTTTTTCAACCATTTTTCTCGATCTTTATACCAAAATGAAGCTTAGGACTAGTAGAATCACGATAGACTACTTTTAAGGCCTAAAAATCAAGGAATTATACCTGTCCACACAATCTAAAACCGGCCAACTTTGAACAGGGCAATCCCAACGTCCAAAATCGCCCAACGAAGCACTCCCAAGCTCCTTGGGACCTCACCAACACATCTACAAGCTTAAAAAGTCCAAAAACATGCTAGACTAAGTTTGCATGAATAGTAATCAAAACGGATTACTTCGAATCGACGTGAAAACTAATGATTTCTCACCTGAAAATAGTATGGTCGTGCTCCTCTCAACCTCACGAGTTCAATGGTGTAGTTGGTTCCCTCGATCTATGATGTTTTGGGTGAGTTTGGTGTTTGTCCGTATGAGTTTGAAGAAAGAAGAAGAAAGAATGGAGCTCGGGAGAGAGAGAGAGACAGAGAAGAGACAGAGGGAGAGGGAATCACGGGAGAGATAGAGACAGTGTGTGTGAGTGTGTGTGTGGTCCAACACATGCCACACCACACAAAACAACACTAAACGTAAATGTAACGAACTAGGGGTAAAAAGGTCAATTTACACGTACGTTTTTATAATCTCGGGACGGGATGTCACAACCACCACACCCTACACTCTTTACATCTTGAAATGCTAATATAAAAAGCCTTATATTAGTTTAGATGAGAGCTGCTCAGCCGGCTCTAATCAAATTGTTTTTTTTTTTTTTTTTGGCTTAATTTCGCAGAGAAAAAACCCTAATCCCTTTTTAGTAAATATAAGTAGTATAACTGCATTCGAATTGGTAAGTAATTCGAACGCCTCTTTCGTTCGATCGAGCTTATTTAATTTTTAGTGTTTTTTTCGATTTTGTTTCGGTCTTCGTGTTCTGAATTTCTATGCTTTTTCAGTTCTCGATTGCAGCTACCAAAGTCAAATGGGAGCCTCCCCCCAAAGAAGCTCAGGCATGCCCCCCTCTCTCTCTACACTTTTTCTTTCACAGTTCAGCTATTTTTTTGTTGGATTAGCTCAATGTGTTTGAATTTTATATGATTGTATTATTGTGGGTAAATTTCGAGCATTGTTAGCAGAAGTCAACTTGATGAGAACAGAGGAGAGAAATTTGACTTCTGTGTAGCATTAATATCTGGGAAATTTATTGAACTTCTTATCATTGTTTCAACAAATGAGTGAGCCGGAAAATGTGAATTGAATGCGGGTTTTCTGTATGGTAGTCCGATTCATAAGCGCTTAGATTTTCTCAGCTGAAGATGTTTTCTTTTCTGATCAGTGATTAGATAGAGTTCGTACTGTTTAGTTTGGTCATGGCAGGAATTCCGTCTTTCACAAACATATCATGAAGGATTTCACAAGTTGCAAGTTAAAGAATACAAAAAGGCCGCCGAGCTGTTAGAATCCGTCCTAAAAGATCCTCTTATAGAAAACGCGCAGGTGAGCGTAAGATCTTCAACGAACATTTTTCGATGGCAGTCTTCCTTTTGGGTCTGCGGAACCTTCAACAACGTTTAGCATATTATGACAGTGCTTTTCGATGTTATCTTCAAGCTGTAGAGACTGATACCAAAGATTCGGTTGTCTGGAACCAGCCGGGAACATTGTCATGCTCAATGGGTTCTCTCAGTAATCAGTATATCCCGCTGGACATTTGAGCAAGGGCTTATAGGTAGCCCTAATAATTGTGAGCAATTTATGATGTTTGAATTTTTTTTTTCTTCTCTACATCTTTTAGATTCATGATGATGGGCTCAGCACCATATTTCGACAGATACATATTATGTCTTCTCTGAAATTTTTACGCAGGGAACTACATGGAGAAATTATTGGAAGTTCTTATTGCTATTGGTGATGAGGTTGCATGCCCTTCTGTGGCTGAGTTAACTTTGAGGCATTGGCCATCACATTCTCGTGCTTTGCATGTCAAGAGAACCATTGAAGAGTCCGAGCCAGTTCCATATTCTCCTTGAGCTATAGATGAGCTAGAACCTAAACATGTTCGTCTAAAATTTGTTGACAAGAGAAAAGCTACCGATGAAAATCTAGAGGAGGGCTGTTGCATCCAAGAAGTGGAAGCAGATCGTAGATCTCATACCTTGCAGAAGCTTCTTGGGCTGCTCTTGTTGATGCACTCTTGGATATCTTGCTCCCGTTGAATGGGTGTCAGTCTGAGATGGGGGATGCAAAATCACACCGATCTGGAGATGTCAGATTAATTTTGCATTTACCTCCTAGCTAAAGAGAGTACCATAGGATTTGAGGAAAGATAAGGGTTTAACTTATCCCCAATCAGTGGAAATGCTGTATTTGGTGATTGTAACACTGAAAGAACAGGTGTTGTTACAGAAAAAGCAACAAATTCTGTAGACTTCCAACCACAGGAAAGGCGGAGCACTCGTCTTGAAAGGCTTAAAAGCTGTAAACCGGGGAAAGATATTGATATGTAAAATTCAAACTATTATATATTATATTATTTACTTTTCATAATTTTAATAAGTATTTTAAACAAAAAAAATAATAAGAAATAATGAAAATTATTTGTTAATCACTAAAAATAGATTTGAAGCTTTGTCAAATTTTACAGTAGCTCTTTGCTACCATTCCATATCATGATACATAAGATATGATATTTCGGTTGAAAAATATTAATCTTGTTTTTTTTTTACTATTATTACTAATTTGGACTTTTTAAACTTATTCTCTAGAGATGCTCTCAACTTTGGAGCAAATTAATAGTCAAAACATATAATTTAGAGAAATAAGTTTGCAAGGACTCTAATAAGGAGTCCGAGCATATATATTTAGGAAATTGTTATTAGCATTTCAAAAATCTCATTCTACACTCCTTACAAGTGTATTTTTCTTTCTAATTATAGAAAGTTTAGAATATTAAATGAGATTTTTGGAATGCTAATAACAATTTCTTATATTTATATGTAATATAGTAATCCTCCAATAAAGAGTATTGGGTATAGATTTATAATGGTTGATTAAAAAGTTAAACTATTAGCTTTTCAAAATAGAAAATACATCAAACAAATACAATATTTTACTAAATTTAATGACTAAATATGCGTTAGAAAATTAAGAGAATAACATGAAATACATTGTGTAGTGCGATAAGACATTATCCTAAAAGCAAAAAAACATAGAATCCAACATACATTTCCAAATCTAGAATTAATATATTAATTCATCAAGTCTGCTGTTTGGAGCTCTACATTCCCAAGCATAATGCCCAAACTTTTGACAATTATAGCATTGAACATGAGATTTTTCATACCTTGAGTTTGAGCGTCCTCTTCCGCGACCTTTTGTTGAGCTTTCTCCTCTTTCGTAGTTGCTATGGTTGTTTAAGTTCCAACCACATCCACGCCCATGTCCACGTCCGCGACCTCGACCACGACTTCTTCCGTATCGGCTTCTCTCATTGTCGAAGCTTTCTTCTTTCTTCTTTGACTGAACATGCGTCTTAAGGAGCTGCTCATCATTCCCTTGCCTCTTCTTATGTTTCTCTTCATATGCTTGTAGCGAACCCATTAATTGCTCTATACTAATTTCTTCCAAGTTTTTAGTTTCTTCAATCGTCACGACAATGTGCTCGAACTTGGGGTCTAACAAGCGTAGTATCTTCTCCATAATTCTAACATCTTCTAACTTTTCTCCGTTTCTTTTTAATTGATTGGAAACGGCTAAGACTCTTGAGAAATAATCAAAGATTGATTCAGACCCTTTCATTTGTAGAGATTCGAACTCACCTCTTAATACTTGAAGAAGAACCTTTTTCACTTGTTCGGCTCCTTTGTAAGAGGTTTGAAGCTTCTCCCATGCTTGCTTGGCAGAGGTTGCACTCGAGACCTTCTCAAAGCCAATGTCATCTAATGCTTGGTAGATAAGATAGAGAGCCTTCTTGTCTCTCTTTCTTGAATCTTTCAAACTCTCATTCTGGGGTTGAGACAGAGTAGCTTCATCTTCTGGCTCAGTGTAGCCTTTCTCCACGACTTCCTAGACATCGTGTGCACCCAAAAGGGCCTTCATTTTGATACTCTAATTATCGAAGTTGTTGCTGTCGAGCACTGGAACTTGGAAGGCTGCCATAGCATTGCTAGCCATAGCTCTGGTACCACTTTGTTGGGGTTTAAAAATGCTTCACTACTTGGAGAGGTTTATCTTACAAAGAAAAATGTAACGCAGCGGAATTGATAGGCAAGAGAAAGAAAGAAAGAATTCTCAAAGTATAAAACAAGGTTTTTATTCAATCACAAACTTAGTACAAAAGGAAACACTCAAACACTCTTAGAAGCTTTGTTGCTTCTTCTTACTTCTTACTTGACACTCTCACTTCTTGCTACTTGCTCTCTTGGTTGTTACAAATGGTGTGGATGCCTTCTCCTTTTATAGGCATGAATGGAACCTTGGAGAAGCATGAAAACATCATGCTAGAGATATCTAGATAATTCCACTACCTTCCTAAGCTAGAATTATCTACACTAATCTTGTATGTTGGTGGAATCCTCACCATTCTTCTAAACTCTTCCACCAACTTGAACTTTGCTAGAATTCTCTAGCATGTACATGGATCTTTCTTTGTGTATGGGCCGGATCAATTATCTTTGGGCCAAGACAAGATTACAATTCAACAGGGCCGTTGCAGCAAGTGGAAGCAGATCATAGATCTCTTACCTTGCAGAAGCTTCATGGGTTGCTCTTGTTGATGCACTCTTGGATATCTTGCTCCCGTTGAATGGGTGTTAGTCTGAGATGGGGGATGCAAAACCACACCGATGTGGAGATGTCAGATTAATTTTGCATTTACCTCCTAGCTAAAGAGAGTACCATAGGATTTGAGGAAAGGAAAGGGTTTAACTTATCCCCAATCAGTGGAAATGCTGTATTTGGTGATTGTAACACTGAAAGAACAGGTGTTGTTACAGAAAAAGCAACAAATTCTGTAGATTTCCAACCACAGGAAAGGCGGAGCACTCGTCTTGAAAGGCTTAGAAGCTGTAAACCGGGGAAAGAAGATATTGATATGTAAAATTCAAACTATTATATATTATATTATTTACTTTTCATAATTTTAATAAGTATCTTAAACAAAAAAATAATAAAAAATAATGAAAATTAGTTTGTTAATCACTAAAAATAGATTTGAAGCTTTGTCAAATTTTACAGTAGCTCGCTGTTGCCATTCCATATCATGATACACAAGAGTTGATATTTCGGTTGAAAAATACTAATTTTGTTTTTTTTTTTTTTTACTATTATTACTAATTTGGACTTTTTAAACTCGTTCTCTAGAGATGCTCTCAACTTTGGAGCAAATTAATAGTCAAAACATATATATTTAGAGAAATAAGTTTGCAAGGACTCTAATAAGGAGTCCGAGCATATATATTTAGGAAATTGTTATTAGCACTCTAAAAATCTCATTCTACACTCCTTACAAGTGTATTTTTCTTTCTAATTATAGAAAGTTTAGAATGGCAAATGAAATTTTTGGAATGCTAATAACAATTCCTTATATTTATATCTAATATAGTAATCCTCCAATCAAGAGTATTAGGTATAGATTTATAATGGTTGATTAAAAAGTTAAACTATTAGCTTTTCAAAATAGAGAACACATCAAACAAATACAATATTTTACTAAATTTAACGACCAAATATGTGTCAGAAAATTAAAAGAATAACATGAAATACAATGTCTAGTGCGATAAGACAATATCCCAAAAAAAAAAAACATAGAATCCAACATAAATTTCCAAATCTAGAATTAATATATTAATTTAGTAAAAGCCACAATCACATGTGCGGGGAGGGAGACAGAGACAATAAAGTAAAGCAGCCCATAGATTAAACGAAAAAAACGTGGCAGAATCGCAGGCGCTCTCGCCTCGTCATTCGAGGATCCTCATTCTACTCACGCCGCTACATCCTTCTCTCTCTAAATCTGAGATAATTGAAGTTGCAGAAGCAGAGAAGAAATGGGGATTCCATCGGAACTGAGGGACATGTGGGTGAACCGCAAGGATGCTCTGGTGATTCCTTCGCCAGCTGAAGAGGCGAAGCTGCTGAGATCCAAGAAGTGCATCGACGGTTTGCGTTTTTTACTTAATCCTTTCCATTAATTACAATTAGCAGCAGCATCTGGTTGTTTAAATTGTTCTAGGTTGCATATCGATTGGTTTTTTAATCTCTAATGTTTTGATTATTTGAAGTTAATCAAGAATTTGATCTGTTGTTTTGTAAAAGTTGGGAACTTTTTGTTTAAGTTGAGGTGAATTTAATCTAGCTATGTTGTGTTTGGGGAATTGGGAGTGTGAATTTAACATCGGGGAAGTAAATTATTGCGTAATTAGTTGGAAACCTTTGGGTCCATTGCTCGCTGATGTTAGGTTGGATGCTTACATTATCTGTAGTATATGATGTAGTGTATTTGCGTGTAAGGCCCAACCGCCATACGCGATAGCATGTAAGGGAGCGTGTTGAGACTTGAGACTGAGATTCCACAGCGGTTTATTAAGTCCGTGCTTAATAGTTTAACTAATCTTGGGCATCCCCATCATTGCCAATTGGTTATAGCCTTTAGGTTCATGTCTATTGAGTAGAATGCATGTTCAATCACTCGACATGGGTTGCTCACGTGTTTGGTTTGAGTGACCCCGCGTGTTGAGAGTGGGAATCCCACATGGGATAGTTAAGCCTTGCTTCATATTTTAACTGATCTCGGGCATCGCTACCCATTGCCAGTTGGTTTTAGGTTCATCTCTAGTTGAGTAGAGTGTATGTGTGGTAGATCGATTCATCAGCAACGTATTTGTAGAGAGAGACTGATGGCTAATTGATTACGACGTGATAATAGGTAATGCATGTGACATTTGGACAATGTCCGACATCACTTAACATTTTCATTATCTGCAGAGGGTGTTCAGGAGGGATTCAAGTATGCTGCCGTTGCAGCTGTTATCTCAAGTGTGGCTACGGTATGTGTAGCGTTCCCCAACTTTCCATAATTTTATTCGTTTGTTAGAAATTGGTAGGCTGTATAACCACTGCTTTGAACAACAAAACTGAATCCTATTCTTCGTTTCTTACTCTCTGCTACTGCCTGTTTTTATTCTTCATGTCCTCTTGGGTTATGCTCTTAAACTTGTTGGTATTGCCTTCGTAGTTGAATGTAAAATTCATCAAACATCTATGAATTTTGAATGTCCGTGGGTTTCCATGTGAACTTGAAAATGGAGTGCTAACACAATTGTATGGTTGTCTGTGAGAAAAAGGAAATGGTCTTGCAGCTTTGTTTTTAACAAATTTAGGTCAGTAGTAACTCTGTAGTATAGTTCACACAGATTGTATATGTTTGGAGGCTGTGTCTTGGTGGACTTGCTCCAAACTTGGGTGGTCGTCGTCTCGAGTCATAGAAATAGCCCTCTTTGAGAATAATGGGTATGGCTGTGTATGTTGTGTCCTTTCCAGATTGGCCCATTTTGTATTGAGAGCCTCTTACACTAGGAGTCTAGGATATCTTTTACTAGTCTGTTTTTTACCCTGAGTTCGAGGAAGATCTTGCTATCTTGGTATATTTTATAATGACTACTATTTACTTCTTCATATTCCCAGTTGGGTGCTGTTCGTACGGTACCTTGGGCGAAGTATAACCTCAACTACACCGCTCAAGCACTCATCATCAGTGCTGGTATGACTTATTTATTTAATTTTTTTGCATGGCTTACAGAGATTCTAGCTTTGTGGCAATTTACTTACCAGACAGAGCTTTTAAGTATTAATTCTTCCTCATAGAGCTTTAATTGTCTGGGCCATGAAAAATTTGACATTTCTAATTTATTTGATGAACAGCAACAATTTCTACATACTTCATCACCGTTGATAAAACCATCTTGGCGTGTGCGAGAAAAAATGCCCTGTTGCAAGACAGCTTGAGACGCCAGCGCGAGCAGTAATATAATGCAATTGTAGCTCAAAACGATACGAAGGTGCCCCGTCTTTGAAAAAATCATGTGCATTTGATGGGTATAGTGAACGCTCCCGCAATAAACCCCTCGTGGGCTTATCATATCATTCGTTATGGTGAGCTACAATGAATCTCGTCAATTCGCAATAATTTGTTTTTGTTTCGGCACATGACTCTGTAGCTTGGCTGCTAAGTAGATGAGTTTTTGTTTTCGTTATTACGTACTGTTTTCCTGCCTTCCCCGTTTCTTTTCTTTGGCCAAGGAAGAATATCTTCAAAATAAGTACAGTGGATTCGTATTGCGGCCATATTTGTATGACGATGTATGACAAGGCTCTCAGTTTGGCAATCTGATCTGTGTTTTGTTCATTTTATTGAAATCAAACTTCTGCCATTTATTGCTGAAAACATGTTCATCTCTTGGTTGACTTGAATTGGGTTATCTTTTATTTATGCTTTAGCTTAAATAAGCGCCTAAATATGTAGTGAAAAAAGCGCAGCAGATATTTTGATCTTGCTGAAGTGCGAGATAAAAAAGACCTTTATTGTTGATTTCATCCCTACACTTAGTATATTTATTATTGTTAGTGTCAGTATCAATATTGATCCAGATCTCAATATCGACCTTCGTTTTAAGAAAAAATTCGAGAATTCTCTAATCAAAATATTTTGTATCTGTATTCTTATCCATATCTCGAATATCATCTTCTACCATATTAAATGATTTTTGTCATGCGGATGCGGCGGGCAGATGGACGGAAGTAGGGTGGTGTGTGCGTCAGTCGCAGAAAGTTGAAATCTGAGCAAAAATTAATTTCAAAGCTTGAAATTGTGAACGTAGATTTGGTTTTCTAATTCGGATTTGATTTTCTAAGTAGATTTTGCTTCTCGGTCAACGTGGGAATAAACTCCAGTCAACAGGACTATATGTTTCCTTTCACGTTACGGTAACCAAATCCACTCCAGATTATTGGCACTATAAATAGGGGTCCCATTCCACAACTCTCAATTCAATCAAAAACAACAAACAACATGGCCACCAGCAACTCCTCGCCTGAAGAAGAGGAAGTTGTCGTCTTCGTTGGTAGAGGAGAAACACCGGAACACCAACACCGACGCCGCCTTTTGACGTAAAAACCACCGACTACTTCAAAATTGATGGGTCGAAGAAATCATAGGCGAAATCCTAGCGAGGTTGCCGTCGGTAAAATCTGTGATCAAGTGCACCGCCGTGTGCAAGTCTTGGAAATATCTGATCCAAAGCCCGTCCATCATTGACGCCCATCTCCGACGCCGCCTCCTCCTTAACCAAAACCAAGTTGCTGATAATGATGATGACCAACTTGCTGATTATGATGATGGTGATGTCGGTAGTCTCCATCTACTAAATGTTAGCGATTAGGAATGAAATGCAGAACTCTTAGGCAAGAAGAAGAAGAAGAGAAGCGAAGAATTTCAATCAGAAAAATTTAGAGAACATTACTCTGCAAATTCTTCCATATATTCAGGGAAATGTGCTCACGGAGCATGTGAGCTCACACATCAACGAAATAACTGTTGGAGGAGAGAGAGGGAGAGAGACGGATCCTCAATTCAATCTCAGCCATCTATTTCATACTCTAATTGGATTAAGACGCTTGTCCACTATCAAGCCCTATGAGACTTAACCAACACATTACAATTTGATCACTCAATCTTAGCCTATGAGCTAAGACACAACACTAATCAAACTTGTAATCCTCATTAATCAATTCATCAATTTACACATTAAAACTCTCCCTAAATTGTGAACTGATCTTACTCCCAATTGCTCTCTGAGATGACAAAATTGCTCCTTGGCCAGTGCCTTTCTGCTACCTGATCTTTGGTTGGACAGTACACCAAATCAATGATTCCATTTTGCAAAGCCTCCTTGATAAAGTGATACCTTCGGTTGATGTGCTTAGTTTAATGGTGAAAAATGGGGTTATTGGTGATTGCAATAGCAGATGTGCTATCACAATTCAAAGGAGTTGCCACAGTCTGTTTCACCAAAATCCTCCAACACAAACCTTAACCAAGTTGCTTGTGCAATAGCTTCTGCTGCACTGATGTAGTCTGCTTCAGCCGTGGATAATTCAACACAATGTTGCTTGATTGAGGACCTTCGGATCCACTCCAGTCACTGTCACAGAATCCAAACAACATTGCACCTTGACCTTTCTTGTACTCCAAACCATAGTCTAAGATTCCTTGTATGTACCTCAGCACCCTTTTAGTAGTTCCATAGTGCTTATTAGTTAAGTAGTGTATAAACCTTGCTAATAAGCAAGAAGCATACATGATATTTGGCCTAGTTGCAGTAAGATACAACAAACTGCCAACAATTTTTTTGAACTGTGCTACATCTACAGCTCCACTATCATCATCAGTTCTCAGTTTATCACCTGGAACAAGTGGGATGCTAACACATTTACAATCCTGTAATCCAAATTTCTTAAGTAGGGAAGTAGCATACTTCTTTTGATGAATGAAAATACTACTTTCAGTTTGCATAACCCCCATTCCAAGAAAATGGTGCAGCAAACCCAAATATGTCATTTCATACTTATGCATCATATCAACCTTGAAATCTTCTATACTACTGCCAGTATAAATGATATCATCAACATAAATCGACACAATGAGCATTCCTCCCTTAGATAGGTGATCTTATACAAACTGCTGTGATTATAGGTTAGTTTGATACTCATTTCTTTAAAAAAATATTGCACATTAGTTATAAATTGTAGGGTTGAAAACTTGCACTTTTGTGGTATGATTTGTGTTCATTTTCTTTATTTATTTACAATTTATGTGTCATTGAAAAATTAAAATTTTATTTAAGCATGTTAAATTTTTTCTTCCCAGTTATCAATTTGTTGCTTGAGGTTTTAATTTTTTTGCACATTATGCGAAAATAACTAGGAATAGCAAAAGAAATCTAATAATACAAGAAGCTCATACTTTTGGCATTTCAAATGGCATAGAAATGTTTAATGAAAATATTTTTATGCTGGTGACGGGTATGTGTTGCCTGAATGCCCTACATTTGCAAAACAAAGTTTGATGGAGCACCAAGAGAACAACTGTCTTTTGAATTTGTAACAGAGAAACATACATATGAGAGACAAGAATTCTGACGTGTTGATCAAGGAAGTTCAGAAATGCTGATTAGTGTTATGTATAACTAGGATTGTAAATATGGTTGTATATATGTAGTAATGGAATTGTACAGTATCGTTGTAGTTGTGTGTAACTAGAGTTATAAACCCGCAGCATCTCGCGGTGCTTCTTTGCTTGTTAGATTCAAAGCTTGAAATTGTGAACGTAGATTTGGTTTTCTAATTCGGATTTGGTTTTCTATGTAGATTTGGCTTCCTGGTCAACGTAGGAATAAACTCCAGTCAACTCGAGGACTACATGTTTCCTTTCACGTTACGGTAACCAAATCCACTCCAGATTATTGGCACTATAAATAGGGATCCCATTCCACAACTTTCAATTCAATCAAAACCACCAAACAAACATGGCCTCCAGCAGCTCACCACCAACACCTCCCTTGAAGAAGAGGAAGTTGTCGTCTTCGTCGGTAGAGGAGAACCACCGACCGCCACCACTGACGCCGCCCTTCAGTATCTACACGACGTAAAAACCACCGACTGCTCCAAATTTGATGGGAAATTACTCCTCGAAGAAATCATAGGCGAAATCCTGGTGAGGTTGCCATCGGTAAAATCTGTAATCAAGTGCACCGCCGTGTGTAAGTCTTGGAAATATCTGATAGAAAGCCCGTCCTTCATCTTCGCCCATCTTCGCCGCCGCCTCCTTCTAAACCAAAACCAAGTTGCTGATAATGATGATAACCAACTTGCTGCTGCTGATGATGTCGGTAGTCTCCATCTACTAAAAGGACCCTTCCATTTTAAGGGATACTTGCTGTATTGGGATAAGCCTGCTTCTGTTTCTGCATCTTTCATTAGATTTGATAGTACCAACAGCAAGACTATAACTAATTTCACTTACCGTTCGACTCACGGCGAAATTACTTCTTCTGGTTACGATCTGGCCGGGACTTGCAACGGACTCATATGCCTTGCTAATGATGAGGACTTCCCCTCAATAATTTGGAACCCTTCGGTTAGGAAATTCGTGACCTTGCCCCCTTCTACCATTACCATCCCTTGGACCAACGAAGAAGAAGAAAACGTTAACTTGCCATATTATATTTCTACTTCGTTCGGCTACGATTCACGCACCAATGACTACAAGGTTTTGAGAATTATTTTTAGTAATGAACATTCTTTTGATCCTGCCGGGAACACCCCGTATGGGGTTGAGGTTTACTCCTTAGCCAGAGGTTCCTGGAAGATTCTTAGTCCTCCTCCTCCAGCTTTACCTGCTGTTTCTTTTCCTGGTTGCCATGCTTTCTGTAATAACAACAACCCATGTCCTAGGAATGTTTTCATCAATGGTGCCGTGAACTGGCTTCTGCCCCGCGATCAAAACTCTGGCGA
Organism: Pyrus x bretschneideri; assembly: GCF_019419815.1. Lineage (NCBI taxonomy): Eukaryota > Viridiplantae > Streptophyta > Magnoliopsida > Rosales > Rosaceae > Pyrus > Pyrus x bretschneideri. The sequence continues at coordinate 2,367,839 of NW_025999446.1, forward strand.
AGATGTTGTAGTGTCGTTTGATATGGCAACTGAATCATTTGGTGAGATTATGATACCAAAATCTTTGAGAAGAACACCAGGTGCCGGTTTACCTTATAACGACCTTGTTGTTTCAGTATACAAGGATTCCCTTGCGTTAGTTAAGATGCATTGCGAAAGAGCTAATGTTTATGACGTCGAGTTATGGGTCATGCAGCAGTACGGTGCGGTGAAATCGTGGACTAATTTATACAACGTAACCTTGAACAAGTTGGTGAACTCTCCTCCGGAACACTTTGCTTTCAAAAGCAATGGCGAACAAGTGTTTAAAACGCATGCTGAGGATGGTCGATTTGCATACCTGCAGACAGTGGATTTTAGGAGCAAACAAGTTAAATGTTCTAGGGTTGATCGATCGTACCAATACGAGTCCATGAATTCTTTTGTAGAGAGCCTTATTTTACTTGACCAATCTAATGCTTGTTCTTGTTACTAAGCAGCGGCAGCGAGCAACAAGTAGTCTTATGGATTTAATTAGTTAGCACTTTCTTTTCACTTGTAAGTTAACATGTCCTTCAAATGTATGGATTTGGAATTACAAAAGTATTGATGATAAATATATATATATATATATATATATATATATCTTCTTGTTTTTTGTTTTAATTATCTTTCACAAATATAATTAGTTGCAAATTAAGTACCCTAATTGAAGTACTTTTTCTTTAGGATAGACAGTGACTCCATATACAAACACTAAAAAATAGGTGGGGGCCGATTAAATAATCTGGTACATATACAAACACTAAAAAAATAGGTGGGAACTAATTAAATAATTTGGTGCTTATGTAATACAAAACTTACCAAACACCTCTTCTACAACGTGTCAAATGAAGCCTAATGTTTGTGACTTTGCCATGCTAATGACCTGTACTGCACCCCCGCATGCCCCAAAATAATTTGGCAATCCAGCAGTTAAAATGTTTGTGACTCTGCCCCCTCCCTCCTACCATTGGTACCTTCCCTTGGACCAAAACTAGACAAATATACATTGCCGATATTTTGTATTGTAACCGCGTCTGCGTTCTGCTATGATTCGCGCACCAATAACTGTAAGTGCAAGGTGCTGAGAATTTTCCGGGACAGGTTTTCTTGTGGTCATTGAGGTTTACTCCTTAGCCAGGGGATCCTGGAGGATTCTTAGTCCTCTTCCAGCTCCTCCTGCTGTTTCTATTCCTGGTTTGCCTGTTCTCGGTAAGAGCAATCCATGTCCTAGGAACGTTTTCGTCAATGGTTCCGTGCACCGGCTTCTGCCCCTCGATTAAAAAGCTCTGCGAAGATGCCATAGTGCCCTTTGATATGGCCACTGAATCGTTTGATGAGATTGAGATACTAGAACCTTTGCGAAACACACATATCCTTTTCTTATATGAGAGTGTTGTTCTTTCAGCACACATGAATTCTTTTGTTGAGAGCCTTGTTTTACTTGATCAATTCAATGCTTAAAACACTGTTTTGGAGAAGAGAAAGAAATAGTATTTCAACCTAATACACCAGACTACTATTGCACCTGAAATTAACATTTGATAGATGAAATACTCGTCGGAGATCACACCAACCAAAGTATTTTTCTTTTGGACCGAGGGCGATTCAGTATGCAAACGATTCAGTATGCAAATACCAAAAAATTCTTCCAAAACGTAAAAAATGACAATTTCCATCACTTTAACCGGGAAGACATGTCCTGAAGAATCCGGCAGGTTGCATGAGCATCCGCTCAATATGCTATGAATTGTCTATGCTAACTCTTTTTTGTCAAAACTGAACCTCAAAATGCGTACCGGTAAATGGCATCAGCCGCACCATCTTCATCATTGCTTGCACCAATTACATTAGCCACAGCTTTTGTCTTCTCTGATCCATTACTAAGAGCAACGCCCAAAGAAGCCAGCTCAAGCATCTCGACATCATTTTCTCCATCGCCAATAGCCATGATCTAAACAATATATTATTAGAACTAATCAGGAATGAAATCATAATTGGAACATAACTAAAATAAGGAAACATGTAAAACACGATATCAGCACCAACACAGTTCGTAAGATTTTGGATGGCTAACAAAAAATTTAAATTGTCCATATAAGTTGGAACACTGAATACTGTGTGTTAGGAATGTTCTCATGACTCGCATGATCTAGTGATGTGAACAAGAGGAACAAGTATAGGTATACGACTAACTCCGATTAAAACAATAAACGCTAAAACAAGAAGATAACTCTGTACCTGATTTGGAGTGATTCCTAAATGATCAAGAAGCATGTTTACCCCACTTCCTTTTGAGGTTCCTGCGGGAACAATTTCAAGGTGCCCTTCCACTGCTTGAACAGCTGTTGCACGATCTCCAGTTGCTTGTGACCAGTATGGCCTCAAAGTAGTAGCCACTACCTCAGGGGTCTCCATGAAGAGCACTTTCTGTATATGCAAAAGACCAACAATAAATTAGTTTCATGTTAGGGTCGCACTTGGTTTGAGACCGAAGAAACTTCTAGTTATCCACAAGAAGAGTTGATTCAAGGAAAATTAAGATCAAAGCTGAGCGCTAGATGCTTGCATATTTTTGTAATACAGTCAAATCCGCACCTGTATGTCAGCTTCAGCCAAGAGGTGCTCAACTGAAGGCATGATTTCCACCTGTAAATGTAAATATCGTTCCATATACGAAAAAGGGGATGGTGAGGGGGGAGCTCAGGCAATAAAGAATATTTATCATCATAATGAAACATTGATTTTTTATAGCACCTTTGGCTCATTATACAATGTATGCACTGAGTCAAGTAATGGATGCTCAAACAGAGAAAAGCAACGGTCCCTGCTGAATGCAATAAGAGGAACCTTATTCTCCCAAGAGTAGAGACACGCCTGCAAATAAAGAGCATACAGTCTTTTGTTTAGAAAGATTTCCAGTGAAACCCCAAAATTCTAGAAATCCCCACCAAGATATTACCTCTCTGCAGACACTTGTATCTAAATTTTTTCTAAAAATTTCCCGACCTTGCCTACCATAAACAAGCAATCCCTGTAATCAAGTAGAGGCAGACAATAAGAACAGCATGTACGGATATCAACCCAAGACAGAAGGAAGTACAGTTCTGAGAAAGACTAGCATAAGCAATAGTCAGTACGGCATTCTGTTCCTAAAAGTATGACCGGCATTGCCAAGATTCAGTAAGTAAAACTCATCAGGGAGTTACCTATGGCGACAGACAAAGAACATGAAAACATTTAAGATGAGCAGGGATGGTTAGCACAGTTCAGTATAGTGTCCTCATCAAGCTTACCAAAGGAAGAAAAGACATCTAGGTCTAAGAAGATTATTGGGTAAATACAAGTGAGAAAATTATGGAAACATATTCAACAGAAGACTAAGCATGTAGCAAGTGAATAGTTCGGTCATCAGATGAACTTGCAACATGGTGAGAATGAAATTTGCAAGGAAGAAAAGATAAACCTGCAAAAAAACCCCAGGAGAAAATTCCGAAACAATGCCATCTTCTCCAGCTAATTCTACCTCCTTAAAAATTTTCATCACAGCTGAACGAGACTGTTTCAATGTGAATTATGATATTTAGAAGCCAACAACACATACATAATATATAAACTGACATAAAAGTAACACTGCAGGCTAGAGCAACAGTAAAACATTAGATTCCAAAAGTTTTTGAACAAATCAATCATAAGCAAAACATCGTATTGGCAAACATAATGAAAACACATTTTAGAGCATAATATGCTGATAATCATTATGAAGAAAAAAATGTTGTTCTTACTTTTCCCGTGGCTATCACTACTCTCACACCCCTTGATGAGACCTCCTTGAGAGCTTTCGCAGTTGTTAAACTAATTTGACTTTTGCTGTTGAGAAGGGTGCCTTGAATATCAAGAGAATAATATATAAAGTTCATTTTAAGATTAACATAGCACAATGAAGGCGCAAGATTACAGTAACTGCCAACTTACCATCCATATCACAGAAAATGCATTTGAACTTTGGTTTATAAAATCGCAGGCTGCCTTCTCTCTTCCTGTCTTTTAACAATTCACCAGTAAGATTACTCCACTAAAAACTTCCAGTGACGAAAGATGTGAAAATGAAACTGTAAAAGATTACCATCTGGTTTTTCCTCATGGGAATTGTTTGGGTTTCAGCATCATGTGCACTTTGAATTAATCCTTTCCCCTTCCACCCAAGACTCTTTAAAAGAAGCTCCTCCTCCTTCTCCATTTCCACTTCGGCCTCTTCACTAATCTCATGATCAAATCCTAGTAAATGTAACAACCCATGTATCTGCAGGAGGATTCAGTGATTAAAGTCATCAAACTACACTAAAAAGCATCGCTCTGAATTAATCAGGTTCTCCTACGAAAAAAATCCTTAAACCAACTAACCATGAGAACACGTATCTCATCAATAAGCGTGTGGCCTCTTTCCTCCGCTTGCCTTGCCGCCGTCTCAACAGAAATCACAATGTCACCCAACATAAGCTGCATACAATACAAAGCTTCAGTGATTCAAGTTATGCAAAAAGAAATGGAACCAAAAAACAGAAAAAGTGATGAGCTAGTACAATGGGAAGCTTAAGATTTGGGACATGCTGCGACAGCGAGAGAACAGTCGGTGGCATGGTCTTCATTTCTCCATTCCTTGTTAAGTTTTCGGATGAACTCATCGTTGCAGAGAAGCACCGAAAGCTCTATGCTTTCGAATCCACCAACGTCATTTATGGAATTGTCCCTTGTTTTATATACTGAACCTTTCAACCCATCAAACGCCAGCTTCATCGCCATTGGAACATTCAGACGAAGCAATTCCGCAATACTCTGCAAGTTCAAACTTCAGGTAATCAGGCCAAGCTTATATAAAGAGGCATTTACACAAACACCTGGTGGGCGGTCCCGAGATTACCAGCACTTTAGGATCATCAGGCAATCCTTCTTCGATGCAAATGCTGACGTCAAGCTCGATCTCCTTCTCCTTGCTTTTTGCGGCTCGCCGTCTCACCTTTCGGTACTCTCTCTGTGAGAAGAAGATTGGTCCCCGTAGCAATGGCGGTCTGGCTGCTCGTATCCGTTCGTCTCTGCACAGAGAGTGAAATCTCCGGCCGAATAGAGAGGTTTTCGAGGTGTTGAAACGGTGCGTTTCAGGAGGGGAGATTGAATGGATGAGCGCGGGAAATGAGGCGGTGGTTTGTCGGATGGGAAGAGGGGTGATGGATATTAGGGTGGCGCGCGATATGTAACGCGCCATTTGAGCGGCGGAGGACGGGGAGGGAGGGTGGAGGGTGCGGAGGAGAGTAGGGAGGCGGAGGAGCATTTATGGGGCCAAGCTTTTGGAGCTCGCGAGGGAGTGTGCGAGTGGCTGCTTCGATCGCGCCTTGTGTTGTAAGTGAGCGACAATCTCACGGAGACGCCACGAACTCAAATGCCTCTTTTGTTATATTTTTGAATTTTCACAACGTATCAACGTAACATAATTCTGCTAAGTGCGTTTGTTTCACCAGATTATTTCGGACGAGACTTCTGGGAGGAAATGACGAGATGGAAAAGGGCAGAGAAGGGGGTCTGGGACTTAAAGACGAGGAATCGTTGTCAGAGATGACACACTCGAGCAGGATGAGGTTGCAAGAGAGGACGGTCTTAGTAGTTCTCTAGTTTTTGAGGGGTCTCACTAAGACGTCCAACGAGGCCTTAGTTGAGATGAGTGCCCTCCTAATCTCATTAAAGCTAGTCTTTTTGGGTAACAAACACAAGACTACATTATTAGTTCAGTCCAGTGAAACTTAAGTGAAGACAAACATTCACACCCTGATCTAATTCACACTCCACGAATAAACTAAAACCTCTCAGTTACAATTCATTGTCCATGAATGACAATCTTTTCTTTTCCATCTTTGGCAAAAATTATTGACAAGTGTTGTGGATGGAGGAATGACTCCATATACAAATACAATTGACCTCAGTAGCAATTTCGCAGGTTGGATATCGGTAGAGAAGCTCACAATTATTAGGCTATGTCTGTATTCCGGTTCTTCTTTGTCTTGAAGAGAAGCTCACAATGCATACCGGTATATTGCATCAGCTACACCGTTACGTTAGCCACAGCTTTTGTATTCTCCGCTCCGTTACTAAGAGCAATGCCTAAACAAGCTAGCTCAAGCATCTTGATATCATTTGCCCCATCGCCAATAGCCATGATCTGAAAAAACAAATTAAAAGAATCGATCAGGAATGACAACGATATTTGTATGCAAACAAGAAGTATATAAAGTCAATGACAGTGGCCTTATCATCCACCAACATCGCCAACTTGTGTCGATTGGTTAAACATACTGTTTAAACTATTCTTGGAACAATGCATACTGCTTATCATAGTAAGAACGATGCAGGGAAATATCAAATACCCCTTTTCAATCTGTAGTGATAATCCTTGTGCCGGTCAAGTTGAGGAACATGAACAACTCCCATTAAAACAAGAAAAACCCTAAAAAAAGGAGATGGAGAACAGCTTTGTTGTCCATACCTCTTTTGGAGTGATTCCCAAATGATCGAGCAGCATGCTCACTCCACTTCCTTTTGAGGTTCCAGGGGGAACAATTTCAAGCATGTCAGGCACGGTTTGATTGCTTCTGACCAGTATGGCCTCAAAGCAGTTGTTACTACCTCAGCAGTATCCATGAAGACTAGTTTCTGTATATCGATAACGTATGCATCATTACAAGAACTGAAAGCAGCAAGAACTAAAGGATATTAATTCAATCAAAATTTTACAAATGAGACCAAGTGGTATGAACTGGAGACGCTAGACAATGGATTTCTGACTAAAACCTCAATCTTCCATGAATCAATAGAAATTAAGAGCAAAACCCTAAGCTTAATATTTTTTTTTTTCTCTTTGTTAGAGAGGATGGGGAGAGTATTGTTCCTCCTTGAGGGCCGTACAGGGCCGTACCTGTATACCAGCAGCAGCCATGAGATGCTCAACTGAAGGCATGATCTCCACCTGTAAATAAATACTTTCCATGTAAGTTATATAAAATGGTGCAAAATTAAACCTCAGTCAGTAAGCTAGTATTTATGACCATGATGAAACAAACTTTTGGCACCTTTTGCTCGTGATATACAGTATGCATGGAATCAACAAGTGGGTGATCATAAAGGGATAAGCAACGATCCTTGGTGATTGCAATAAGAGGAACCTCATTCTCCAGAGAGTAACGACATGCCTGCACATATGGTCTTTTATTTCATTACAAGCCAATGAATAATATATTCATGCAAGCCTCACCAAACTATTACCTCTCTGCATGCATCTGTATCCAAATTCCTTCTAAAAATTTCCTGACCTTGTGTACCATAAACAAGCAATCCCTGGAATCAAGTCAAGGCAGACGATAAGGACAAAATGTATTAATATCAACTCAAGCCAGACAAAAAATAGTCCTAAGAGGGAGAGATGATAAATGTAACAACCAATGAGAATTTTGTTTCTTAAAAGCTTGACCAACCATTACAGATATCAAGTCATTCATAAGATACTTGAGGTGGTGGAATTTACATAAGTTTGGTGACAGACAAAGAGTATGTAAATGTTTAAGAGGGAAAAGGAATGGATATCACGGTTCCCTCTATTGTCCTTATCAAGCTTACAAAAGAGAGTACCACATGTAGATCGAGGGCAGATGAAAGTGAGAAAATTATTTCATGTGTGAGATATAACCAAAGCAACTTAAAACATTAAGATAGCAGCTCTCCGGACAGGAGTAAGCATGCTTCTATCAAGTGAAGACAATTCTATGTTCCTCACATATAACTTGGCAACAAGCTTGAGATGAAATTTTCAAGGGAAAAAGAGAACCTGCAAGAAAACCCCAGGAGAAAATTCTGAAACAATGCCATCTTTTCCAGTTAAATCTATGTCCTTAAAAATGTGAATCACAGCTGGCCGAGCCAGTTCCAAAGAGCTGTCAACAATTAGAAGATTTTTTTAATCAACACAATTCAACAATCAAGAATCATGTACCAAGTAACACTGAACACCAGAATAAGTTAAATTTATAATACATTTCTATAATGTCTCCTGCTGATAATGAATAGAAAATGAGATTCTTACATTTCCGGTTGCTATCACTATTTTCACACCCCTTGATGAGGCCTCCTTCATAGCCTTGACATTCGTTGAGCTCAGTTGGCTTTTGCTGTTGAGAAGGGTGCCTTGTATATCAAGAAAAAATAATATACAAACACCGACACAATAAGCCCAAACTTACCATCCATATCACAGAATATATATCTGAACTTTTGCTTATAGTATTGAGGGCTTCCTTCTTTCTTCCTGTCTTTAACAACTCAGATGTAAGATTATCTCATCACAAAGTTTAACCAAGCAAATTGAGGCTACAGATTGAATGAAGAGTTTAATGATTAACAAATAAAATAATGTCCATAAAATAAGGATGTAAAAGTGAAGCTGTAGAAAGATAAGGTTTACCACTTAGTTTGAGCCCATCGGAATGGGTCGCAGCATCATATGCACTCTGAATTAACCCTTTTCCTTTCCACCCAAGACTCTTTAAGAGAAGATCCTCCTTCTTCTCCATTTCCACTTCAGTGTCTTCACTAACCTCGTGATCAAATCCAAACAGATGTAACAATCCATGTACCTACAGGAGGGTTTAGTAATTATAGTTATCAAACTATGACCGAAAGTTACAAATTCAAATTCTTAACATCTGAAGACCACACATTCGTTCGAAGAAGCATATGTTCAAGAAGCGTATAACACACTAATAATAATGTTCATAAGCCAACCATGAGAATGCGCATCTCGTCAAGAAGCATATGGCCTCTTTGCTCCGCTTGTCTTGCTGCTGTCTCAACAGAAATCACAATGTCCCCCAAGATAAGCTGCAAACCATACAATGTACTAAGAATGCATGCTTTCACTCTAACAAAGAAAACGATATAAATTATCGAACGAGCTAGTACAGTAGTACCATCGGAAGCTTAAGATCAGGGGCATGTTGGGACATGGAAATTATATCAGTAGCATTGTCCTCCCCTCTCCACTCCTTATTAAGTTTCCGGATAACCTCGTCATCGCAAAGAAGCACCGAAAGCTCCACGCTTTCATATCCCGCAAGACCGCCTATAGCATTGTCCCTTGTTTTATACGTAGAATCTTTCAGCCCATCAAACACTCGCTTCACTGCCACCGGAGCATCCAGCCGGAGCAGTTGCGCAATTCTCTGCAATCTTCAAACTCCATTTCACTTCAGCCAATCAGCTATACTGGTATTACGTAAGAGACATTTATACAAACAGTTGGTGATAGACTGATAGTTGCATACCAAGATTTCGGGATCGTTCAAAGCTTCTTGGATAGAAATACTGACATCGAGCTCGTGCTCTTTCTCCTTGCTTTTCAGGGACCGCCGCCGAACCTTTCTTTCGCCTTTCTGCCACTGTAGATTCGTCCCCTTAACAGTGGCGGTCTGGCTGCACACCTCCATTTGTCTCCGTGCGTCACGTGAAGTCTCCGGCCGAATACCGATGTTACGGAGGCCTCAAAGCGGTGTGTTTTTGGAGGGGAGATTAAACCCGGCGCAGATGGAAACGATGAGCTGGAAATTAGGGTGGCGCGTGGGATCTAACGCGCCATTAGAGCGGCGGAGGAGGGGGACTAGAAGGGTAGGTGGAGGAGCATGTAGGCGTCCGGAGCTCTTGAGGCAATGTGAGTGCGGTGATTGGTTGGCACTTCCCGCTTTGTGAATAGCAAACGGGATACGACTAACGACATAATTGATTGAACTCTCAAATTCTAATAAAGAGGATCTGCAGAGAATACAGCGATAGTAACGTTATCGGCTAAAAGTATTTTTTTTCTTATAAAAGCTTTTGAATCCTTTTTTTTAAAATAGAAATGTCCCCCAAATGCTATCATTTGTATGAAATTAGAGGCTAAAAGATTGTCTTCCACAATTAACCTCCGAAACCTTTTTTTTTGTTGAACCTTCCAAACTTTACGATGGTTTGGTTGCAAAGTTATTCTCGTTATTTCTCGTGACTAGAATAACTAGAATTATTTTTTGGCTAACTCATTTTTTTTTAAATTTATTATTACCAAGCAGAGAGATTCAAAATTATTACGATAATTAAAAAAAAAGGTATCTTAAAGCCGTAACTCATGGTATTAATCCAACCCTATTCACCAAAGTTTTGTAAGAGTAGCAAATGTGGCATGTTGAATGACAATTCACTTCATTACTTCCAAGTTTGTAGTGGACAATTGCTCGATTTGAAGCGAGACTCTGAAGATGGAGGCCGTTGAAAACGGAGAGATTGGAAGGAGCAGGGGTGGAAGAAGATTGGAGAATTTAAGAGAAGGAGTAAATTGATGTATCGTAAACTTTACAGATTAAATTGATGGATTTTAACTTTAAGGACTACTTTTGATAAATTTTATTTTATTTTTGGTCAGAAACCATTTATGATAAAATAATAAAATATCTATGAAGTGAAATAAATCAAATTTTTTGGGAAGACTAGCTGGACGTAACGTGTGCAGGGTCTTTAATTTAATCAAATCCGCATCCGATCAAACCCTAACCGTCTCTACCGCCACTTCTGAATCCTCTCTCTCAATGCCCAATTCAGATCGCTCTCACTCTCTCCCGTCTCCTCCACCAACCAATTAGATTTCCGATTCTCCTCGGCCGACGAATTAGGGTTCCGATTGTTTCAGCAACTCACACTCTCGACTCGAATTGCCTTCTAAACGCCAGCTTCCTAAACAATTTCTTCAGTTAGGTTCCATAAATACTCAATCTTGATAGCTCGAGTGCTGAAATGGCGGGTTCTGAGGATCCAGTGGCCTCTTCCCCGGCTGAGCAGCCGCCAAAGCACTACGGCACCACCAAGCCAATCTTCCTTTCCGGTCCTACCGAGTATGATCTTCAACGAAATGTCGAACTTGAAAAGGTACATGGATGCGTACATAAATCTGTTTTATGATGCTAAAGATTGGTTATTTTTAGTTGGCTTGATTTGCAAGTTGCTGATTTTATCTGTTTTCTATTGATTTTGGTAGTACTTGATTGATTCGGAACTTTACGAGAGCAAAGACGAGGCTGCGAAAAGAGAAGAGGTTCTTGGCCGCATTGATCAGGTATATAGTTCACTGTTCTATTGTTGGCTAATATCAGTAATGCGACCCTTATAGTTACAATGGATGTCTTTTTTTCTGATGATATTGGGAATGATTTAAGAATTTTATCGCAATTGGCGGGTCAATTTAAGGCATTACCAGTGTAGGGTTGTTCTGTGCATACTGTCAGTTGTGTGTGACCTAAAGCCCTCATTTGATGCTTAGGATTGCCTTGGCTTGGCTTGGACAACAGACTAAATTCAATTAATGTTGAATGAGAATTTGGATGCCAACTTGCATATTTTGTCCAAGTGATGGTAGAAGATGGAGAAATCATGAAGAATGCTTATCCCTCCTAATCCCTACAAAAATGTTAGGATTGAAAGGGACAAGTTTTCTTCATGACTTCTCGATCATATCCACTTGGACAAAATATGCAAATTGACATCTATATTTCTATTCAACATTCTTTGAATCTAGTTGATTGTCCAAGCCAATCCTAGACATCAAGTAAGCCTAAAATTTATTATTTGGTTCCCTTTGGATTATTAGCTTATGTTTACCATTACTGTCGTCATTGATACGCCATGTGGTATATCAAACTTCTATAGATTTGAAGGCTTGCATTTCGCTTCGGTTGGATTGTATTTTTGTTCGATGAGGTTACCAATGGTTATACTGAGTTTATTTTTACCTGTAGATTGTGAAAGGCTGGGTGAAGCAGTTGACAAGTCAAAGAGGCTACACGGATCAGATGGTGGAGGACATGAATGCTGTCATTTTTACTTTTGGGTCTTATCGTCTTGGGGTAAATATCAGTTCCAACGATTAGTTCTAGTAGTAGTGCACCATCAATTTCTTTTGCTTTGTATAATCATTTTTATAGGTGTGTTATGTTTGAATTCGTAGTGGATCCACAGTTGATTATTTTTCCCTCTATTTAACTCTGTTTACAAGTATACCTTGTAACTCATGTTATTCTTATATGGTGGGGGATACAATTTCATCTCTGGAGTTTCACGAACAGATTTGGGTTATGATCCAGAATGGTATGCTATCCGTTTTTGGTGATTTGATATGCCACTCATATGCTTGGATGTGGCAAGCAAGGATCCATGCTTTGTAATGAAAAAACTGGTACATGTCAATTAGCCAAGGATAATGCTGATATTAAAATCTACTGGACGGTTCTCATTTATGATGAAACCTTATAAGAATAACAAGCTCTTATTAGGACTTTGTTCATTGAAAATGATGCCATTGCCAGTGGATGTGATCATGAAAACATATAAAACATCCGAGGATCATCAATGCTTCAGTCTATGAGAACAGTTTGTTCCACAAAGGTGAACAACTCCTATGTGATCAGTCTTATTAGTTCATTGAAATTGATGCCATTGCCAGTGGATGTGATCATGTGAAAATTTAAAACACCTGAGGATCATCAGAAGCATCTATGAGAACAATTAGTTCCACAACAGTGAACAACTCCTATGTGATCAGTCTTATTTTAGAAGGAAAACTAATGAAAGGGGCTTGAAAACTTTGAGTTTTAATGATAAGGTAATGATAAGGACAAAATAAAGAGTAAAGTGAATAGTACTAGGATTGACTTTTTAGTGTAAAAATATGATTTTTCGTTAAAGTGAACAGTACCTTGGGCTTTTCGTTATAACTCCCTATTTTAGAATTTGCTGTTGTTGTGATCATTTACTCAACTTTACTTTATTAGATGTTATAGTACATACCTAGCTTTGTTCTTGCTTTGATTGTGTGGTCCAACTATTGAGTGTGGAACTTTTTACACTACTTGTGCCCATAGCATTATGGCCATGGTACCTGTATTATTAATGTATTTATTTCTGTGACAGGTTCATGGGCCTGGAGCTGACATAGACACTTTGTGTGTTGGGCCATCATATGTGAATCGAGAGGTGATTTATGCATACACATTCATATGTATAGTCCTGATTCTTTCTTAATTTGTTTGACCAGACTTGTGACCGATTCTTTCTTAATTTGTTCGACCAGAATTGTTACCTGCAGCTCTACCTCACACTTGACTATTTCTGCAGGAAGATTTCTTTATTACATTGCATGATATCCTTGCTGAATTGGAAGAGGTTACTGAACTTCAACCAGTTCCTGATGCTCATGTCCCCGTCATGAAATTCAAGTTCCAGGGAATATCAATTGATCTTTTGTATGCAAGCATCTCTTTTTTGGTTGTTCCAGAAGTGAGTACAGAACACATATTCTTAAAATCTATTGCTATTTGTTCTGTTTATCCATTTCATTGTGTTTCATGACCATATGACCATATATAAAAAACTATTTCCGAGCCAATGTGATTTTCTCTTGCATCCTTCCTCACTTGTTTTGTCAGCTGGGCCATCTAAGGTTCTGGTACTAGTGTGGAAAATTGGTTTATTACTAACATTTGAAGATGCATACGCTGCTACTGATGATAGAGATAACAAAGAGTGATCCTGGTGTTCTTTATGATATTGATGTGGTGTTGGAACATGCTTGTCAATAGGATCTAGACATCTCACATGGATCTGTGCTATATGATGTTGATGAGCAAACTGTTCGAAGTCTGAACGGCTGCAGGGTTGCAGATCAAATTCTTAAACTTGTCCCCAATGTTGAGGTTGATCACGTCTTATCTCTTGCCCTGGTTTATTTTGTGGTTTAATTGACTCAAGGTGTGACACTCTATTTAACTGTAGCACTTCCGGACGACACTCAGATGTTTGAAGTTTTGGGCTAAAAGACGTGGTGTTTATTCAAATGTAAGTTTTGCTGTGTTCAGAGCTGTTCAGAATCCTCATTATTAATAACTCATTAGTTTTACACTTATGAAATGATGTAATTTTTTGTTCTATTGTGTGTAGGTTACTGGATTCCTTGGTGGTGTAAATTGGGCTATCTTAGTTGCTCGGATATGCCAGCTTTATCCCAATGCAATTCCTAGCATGTTGGTTTCCAAATTTTTCAGAGTGTATACTCAGTGGCGTTGGCCAAATCCTGTAATTTTATGTTCAATTGAAGAGAATGAACTTGGGTTCCCTACATGGGACCCTCGTAGAAACCCTCGGGACCGCCTTCATCATATGCCAATAATAACTCCTGCATACCCTTGCATGAACTCTAGTTACAATGTCTCAGTAAGTACTCTACGTGTTATGGCAGAGCAGTTCGACCATGGTAATAGGATATGTGAGGTGAGAGCATAAATTGAATATATTTTGCGTTGGCTGGTTTTATTTCATTATTGATTGCCTTTGCCCTTTGGTTTTATTACAGGAGATTGAGCTGAATAAGGCCCAGTGGAGTGCTCTCTTTGAACCTTATCTCTTCTTTGAGGCATACAAAAATTATCTACAAGTTGACATAGTTGCAGCTGATGTTGATGACTTGCTGACGTGGAAGGGATGGGTGGAATCCCGGTTTAGACAGCTTACCCTGAAGGTAAACGGTTTCTTCTGGAGTTTTTTTGAAAGCTTTTATAGTGGTTTTCCTCTTAATGTTTAGCATTTTATCTCCATGCAGATAGAGCGAGACACGAAAGGGATGCTGCAGTGCCATCCATATCCTAAGGAATATGTCGATGTATCCAAGCCATGCCCGCACTGTGCTTTCTTTATGGGTTTGCAGAGGAAAGAGGGAGTGAGAGGTAAAGAAGGTCAGCAATTTGATATACGTGGAACAGTCGATGAGTTCAGGGAAGGAATAAACATGTACATGTTCTGGAAACCTGGGATGGATATATATGTTTCTCATGTTCGCCGGAAGCAGCTTCCTCCCTTTGTTTTCCCTGATGGGTGTAAGCGGCCTCGATTATCAAGGCATGTAAGTCAGCAGGACGAAAGAACTTATGAAGATTCTGCAGGTTGTAGTTCTGGGTCTGCGGAAAGACATACCAGGAGGAAAATTGATCATAAAACAGAGGATGTGAGGGCAATCAAACTCGAGAAGCAGATGTCTGTTAGTTCACAATTGATGGAGTCTGTGGCCCCAGAAAGTAGTACAGGTGGAGCACCTGATACCAGCTTCAGTAACAGCATTAGGTTAGAGTGTCTGGCAACTGGAGATGCAGAAAAGAAATCTGATAGTAGATTGCCTGTTGGACAGTTAGAGAGGGAAAGGGGAAGCGTTGGAGACGTGAGAACGGTTGATAATGTTGTGCACGAATCCAATACTACAAATGAGTGCACATCTTTGCATGTTCCTGAATTTCCCAAAGTCAGAAATGAGGTCAAGCCTTCACAAGAGGATTATGAGGTAAAACCATCTGAACAGTTGGAGAAACCTCTTTCCTGGAAGGAGCTGGTAATTCCGTGTGCAGCGTCTATCTCAGAGTCCAAGGAAACATGTGAGATGGCCTAAATAAGGACAGAATTGGAAATGTGCATTGGCTGACGTGCAGAATATGGAGGCTGACTCTACTGGAAGACTGCTGAATTGGACAGCAGATGCTATTGATGTTGACCAAGAACTAGTCAAACCATGTAGTCGGAAGATGGGGCTGGAGAATGCTGAATGTGCATTGGGGTCACTTCTATCACTCAAACTCAATTGCGAAGCGAGTTACTTGATTTGTGAACTCTGGATTAGGAATTGTACCAGATGGAAGTGAGAAAACTGAAAGTTCTGGAGAAGATGGTGGGAGAAGGGGATATTTGCAGGATGATTCACTTTTGGAATTGCCAGAGTTGCTTGGGAAATGGCGCTTTATAAATGCGAATAGGGTATTTCAAAATGCCTTGTCAGAAGAGGTTAAGGTTTTAACATAAACTCTCTTATACATGTTTTCTCTATTTTCCTTTTTTTAGCACAATGTCTTTAACTGGTGCAAATTGTGGTGGCAGGTTCTGCACCACTATACGTGATTTGTTCCCAGTAACTGTGCTTAATACCTTTCAAGTTTTGTGTACCCGTAGTGTTTATCTCATCTCTTTTCTCCAATACATTTTTAGGAACCTGAAAAGTCTTTTATTCTCGATCTTGTATTGTAGAGCCGGCTGTAGCAATCGGGAGCACCGTCAATTTTGAAGATGGAGCTAGGTCAGGATCTTTTCAGAGGCCAACAGTAAGGCATGCATTTGAAACTCATAATATTTTTTAAACAAACCATTATATCTTTATACTGGCCTGTTTGGTGGCTCTTTTGCAACAGGTGAAGTCTGAGGTCATTGGAATGACCTTTCAACTTTCGGCAAGAAATCATTGATGGAATCTCACTTTTCCAAGGAAAAAAAGGTAGCACAAGGGTAAGTGCCATTTTAACTGGTGGATTTCATTACGTTTTCAAGGTGTGTGATGCCCTTCCAAAGTAGCGTGGAAGTTTCATCCGTGCAAAAGAGAATTCCGCATGGCTTGGTCCGTCTGTGTATGATCTTCGGCTTCAATGTGGCCTGCTAAAGTTTAAGCACCATGAATTCATGAAAAAGTGTTGTTGCAGTCGCCAAGAACCCTGTTATTTGAGCTGTATAGATTTGTATGGAAGTCACTTTTATCAGGGCAAGGGTTCATCAAGAACTGAAATGAGCAGGCTGTGAGGGGTTTTGCTTTCTTATTGTCTATATATGCACTCATCAAATTTCTGGAGTCTGTACAACCCGCCATTGTAATACAGATTTTTAGCCATGCTCTCTCTCTCTCTCTCTCTGTTTGGAAACAAAAGCTCGATTTTCTCACGATATCGAAACAGTAGACCAAGTGAACATTTACTGCAAAACTGAGACTTAAAAGCCTATGACTAAAAGTGTTTACAATGCTTCCCTTCTCTTATGTATAAAGCTATACTGATCTTGAAAGTTGAAACTAGTTGGAAATTCGACATGGAACCCCTACCGATGCTTTCCCGCCAGCATATATTCACGTCGAGATTTCTTCCCAATTATTATGTACATTACACACTGTAAACTAAGCTGTCGTCGTGCGCCTTACTGCGTTTGTAACTGGAAACGTACGTGCCAGTGCTGAGGAGGGGAGAAACATCAAAGTCACTTCCCACCTGTCTCACTTCAAAACCTTCCGACGGACCATGGCCGCGAAGAATGTGCAGAACTTCCTTCATTGAAGGACGGTTTGAAGGTAATGTGCTGGTGCAGATGAGTCCCTAGTTTTAGCACGGTGCCCATCTCTTCCAAGTAACACGGTTTTGCGATCTCCCCATCGAGGGCATCAGTTATGGTCTTTCCCTCGCTGTATTCCCGCCATACCCATTCTGCTAGGCCTGTATGCTCATCTCCGCGGTTGGGTTCTCTCCCGGTTGTTAGTTCCAGGAGTACAACCCCGAAGCTGTAGACATCTATCTTTTCGTTGATTTTCGTTGTATAAGAATACTCTGAAAAGCAAAATGTCATACAAATTAAGTAATGTTCGAAAACTATGAATGCAAAACAGACCAATTTAAGCTCTTACCTGGTGCCATGTAGCCGAAGGAGCCTGCAATAGCGGACATTGTGTGATGATCTCCATCCTTGGAAAAAATCTTTGCTAGTCCAAAATCTGCTATTCGAGCCTTGAATTCAGAATCCAACAAGATATTGCTGGACTTCACATCACGATGAATTATCGGCGGAGAGCAGTCATGGTGCATGTAACACAAGCCTTGTGCAGCCCCTATCGCAATCTGCAACCTCGTCGGCCAGTCCAAAACAATATGATTAGCCACACCCAGGCCTGATGCTGGTCTTCTCCTCTTCCCATGTAGCCACTTATCGAGGCTCTGATTTGCCATGTACTCGTACACAAGAAGCTTTGAATTGTCACTTGAAATGCAGCACCACAACTTAACAATGTTCGAATGGCGAATTGTCCCCAGTATCTCAACCTCAGCAATGAATTCTTTCTCAAGCCTCTCATCCAATCTGTTGGTGTTACAAATCTTTTTCACCGCGACATATTCACCCGGGCAGTTGGTGCTAACCTTATAAACATTCCCTGAACCCCCACTTCCAATGAGATTGGTATCCGTCAAACTTGCCAACACGTTGAACTCTGTGAGATTCAATCTGTGGAATGAGGTGAGCTTCCATGTTGCCAAGTCCTGACCGCGCTTTCTCCTCCAGTAGTCTCTGACCACGAAAAAGGTCAATAAAACAGTAACAAGGAACATCGCAATGGGGACTAGAATCATGGCAAGGACTTTCGAGGACAGCTTGTGGGAGACACGGACTTTGGTGTAACAACCGGGAAGGTTAAGAACTGGACTATTGGCGCAAAGATTCGAATTGTTCAAGAAACTGTTTTCATATGCGAGATTATCAAACACATCTGGGATTTTGCCGGAAAGCTTGTTGGAAGACAAGTTAAGAGAACTGAGAATCAAGTTGCCGAACTCAGCTGGGATTTCGCCTGTGAATTGGTTCCCGGACAAGTCCAAGTATAGCAGGTTGGGCAAAGAACCAATGGCTGCTGGAATGTGGCCCGAAAACGCATTTCTCGAGAGGTTCAAAGTATTCAAGGATTCCCATGAGATGATCTGAGATGGTAATTCACCCGAAAATTGATTCCCGTCAAGCAGCAGAGTGTTCAGCTGAGACAGACTAGTCAGTTCAACTGGGATTTTCCCCGAAAACAGATTTCCGCTCGCCTTAAAAACAACCAAACGTTCCCAGGACGAAACTTGAGCCGGAATCTCACCGGAAAATCTGTTGTTGCTGATTTCCAGCCTGGACAGATTCCAAGCCAGCTTGCTGGCGGGAAGCTGACCCGAAAACAAATTGTCACTCAGCATCAAACTCGACAGAGTTAGTCCGGTCCAAACTCCGAAAGGAACCTCACCCGAAAAACGGTTGTGGTAGACCTTCAGCGTCCGCAAAGATTACAATTTCCAAGCCCTTTCGGCAACTCTCCGGTAAAATTATTAGAGAACGCAACAGCTCTTTGCAAAACTCCTCCGCTGCATAATTGTTCCGGTAGAGAGCCGCTCAGCTGATTCCCGGAGACATCAAAAGCTTCGAGCTTCGAGTGAAGGCCTAATTCCGGCGGCAAGGTCCCGTTCAACATGTTCTGAAAGACCTGAAATACCCTCATTGCCGGAATTAGGCCTAAACTCTCCGGAATCCCACCCGTTAATTGATTCGAAAAAAGATTCAAAACAGTCAGATTCTTTATCTTCCCAAAATCTTGTGGGATCGAGCCGCTCAAATTGTTCGTAGACAGATCAATCTGAGATAAATTCAACGCCTCGACAGCCAGCGGAATCTCCCCTGAAAATTTGTTGTTAAAGAGAAACAAATCGCTCAGATT
This sequence comes from Pyrus x bretschneideri, assembly GCF_019419815.1. Lineage (NCBI taxonomy): Eukaryota > Viridiplantae > Streptophyta > Magnoliopsida > Rosales > Rosaceae > Pyrus > Pyrus x bretschneideri. The sequence continues at coordinate 2,387,283 of NW_025999446.1, forward strand.
CTTCAACAAAAACAACCCACCTGGAATCTTCCCTTCCAGATTGTTCCTCGCAAGATTCAAGTTCTCGAGGCTCGAGAGACCTGAAAAACTCTCCGGAATCTCTCCGATCAAGTTCGTATCCGTCATCCACAAGCTCTTCAGCTTCTTCAAATTCCCGAACTCCGTTGGGATGCTGGCCGCAGCCAAGTTTCCGTTATAAGGCATCTCGAATATTTCGAGATTTGACAAGTTCCCGATCTCCCGCGGAACACTCCCGTTGAACAGATTCGAATAAAGCTTGAGTGTCCTCAGCTCCGTCAGCCGGCCGATGGCCGCAGGAATGTTGCCGGAAAAATTGTTTCCTCCGAGGTCCAAGTACCTAAGAGACGGCGACATCCGGTAGATATCGGGGGGAATTGGGCCGACAAAGTAGTTCTGCGAGAGGTCAAGGACTTCGAGATTCGAGCAGTTGTAGAGAAATTTCGGGAACTCGCCTGGAATGTAATTCCAGGCGAGGTGGAGCTCTGCGAGGCGTGGGAGCTCGCAGATGGCCTCCGGTATTCTCTCCGTGATGTTTACATCGGGGAGGGAGAGCCCAGTGACCATGCCATTTGTGCAGTTGATCCCCGGCCAATCGCACGGTGAGGAGGAGGAGTTCCACGATTGGATGAACGGTGGATTTCCCCATTGTGCTTTGATCCTGAGGAGGATTGACTGCTCTGTGGATTGTGAAATTACGATCAAGGGTAGGGAGATGAGGAGGAGGAGAAGGGAGGATGGGAATGGCAGGGGTGTTTTCGACATTTCATGTGGCTTAGTTCGTTTGCTCCGGTTAGGTGTTTTGCCGGGAAAATGTGGGAGACGAGAGGCAACGGCAGCTATTTAAACTTGGTTGGCTTGGACCGCGGGATTCTATGCGTTTCTCCGTGTAGAAATGCCACCCACAATGGCCAAAATTACATTATGTCACTGACATTGATTTAATGATAATAATCGTGTCGTTTTAGTCAACTTAGAGGTTTATTTTGACACGCATCAAATGGAGCTAATAAGTAAACCTGACAACGATTTGTGTTTGTTTCATTTTTGTGTAATATCCGTTATTTTAATGTATTGTGTTGTATCAAATTCGTTATTTTAATTGGTTATTAACAGGTGACCAGATAAAGACCCGATCTGTTAACACTTCATGTTATTTTATGTCGGGTTAACGGATTGTACAATAAATTGTCATGTTTAATGTCTAGATCTAACAAATAATATCTCAACATGTTCTTAACGGGTGATCCAATAATGACCCGAATTGTGAATGAGTTCTTAATGGGCCACACTATAATGACGCAAATCGTTACCAAATTGACTCGAAATCTATTATTTTTGTGTCATTTCGTGTCGAATCAACAGATCGTGTAAAAAATTTCCAAGCCTACTAATAATCATATGTTTAGGGAGAAATTGAGAAAAATAATTACTTGGTATGGCCTTGTTTTCATTTTCTTGTCTCTTGTCTAAGGAAAATATGGATCGTTTAACAATATTAAGGAAAACCTTTAAGGGAAGGGCTTCTTTTTATTTTTTAATTTTATTTTTAATTTTTTTTATAAATGAGGATTAGTTATATGGTCCACACCACATTAAACTTTAACGATCCTGAACCATCTATTTTTCAAGTTCCACCTTATAGATCATCTTGCAAAATATTAGACAAATCGAAAATATTTAAGACATCTAATTGGGTTCAAAGAAATGAATGAATATTTTGTTTTACAAGAAACAATGAAATTTGATCTTGATAATTAAATAGGCAAATGATTTTGGATTGAATTTGAATTTTTGCAAGGATGATCTATGAATCAAGACTTACAAAATAGACCATTTAGATTGTTGAAATTCGATGTGATGTGGACCTTACACCTAATCTAAAGATCCCTTTGCATAAAGGGCTTGCAATATTAAGTAATAAAGCAAAATCTAGGGGCTGCGAATCTCTATCCAGTAAGATTTAATTATAATATAATATTCTTGAAGAATATTTCAATTAAAATTCGTTGTTTGATTAGTTTGGTGATGTAATGCAGTTACTAGTAGATTGTGAAATATCGATAACAAAGCTTATATTCTAATACTAATGATTATGTTAAGCTGCGTACGTGAGTTTTACTAATCTTTTGCTATGGCGTGAGAAGACAAATTAGAAATACATTTTTTTACATGTTGAAAGAGACATTTATTTAACATTTTGATAAATTTTTCAATGTGACGGTGATTAGCTGAGTAGCATATTTCATCCATAATCCCCGAGCTTACGAAAATTGACTGAGAGGCATATGCGTGAATACGAAAAGGAGCATGGGCCTTTGCTTTATTTTTTATTTTTTTATTTTTATTTTTTGATTTTGTTATAAAGCATTTCTTTAAGGTTGACGCTATTCGCACACCCTTTATTAAATTTTGTCTTCTAATTTTTTTAATTCATTCAATTTAATAGTCAAAAATATATACAAGGTAAAAAATGATGTGTAAATACCTCTTTCTCCAATATCCTTTAAGCCTATATCTTATTTTATTTTTTTTAAATTAATGATCTTCAATGTCTACGTTCAGTTTATTTCAAAAGTCAAAAAGAGTACAAATTCCACGAACTAGAAGGACAACGGCAGGTGACTGGAAATTTCGTACATGGGTTACTCTTTATATTTTTTTGTAGGGTTATTCTTTATATTTCCAATTAGTTTTGTTATGAAATTTTAATTCTTTTATGGTATTAGAGTAAGTGACCTACATGTAAAGTTTAACAGTCACATATGCTCTACATCATCCAGTTTATGCTGACGATATATGAGCCTTGAAAATTCTCCATATATGAAAATGCATGTGAGGATATGAAGATAACGAAGTCACATCGTTGAGGGTCGGCTCCTCGTAAGGCCTTATAAAATCTTTTCATATTCCAATTGTTTTTATAGTGGAACCTCAACTTTTTTTTTCCAGATAATTTGTTTGTAGTATTAATTTGTATTTGCCCCTTGAATTTGTATGCAATTGCCAATTTCCCCCCTCCCCCCTCCCTCCGAACTTTAATTTTAGCTGATTACTCTTTTAATTTTTTTTTTTTAATTTGAGAATTTTCTCAGTGAACTTTTGTAATCAATATGGTCTGGTCATTGACTAATATGCATGATAGTCAAAATATGTCCTTTTTGAAAAGAACTTCATAAAGATTGAAGACCTCTCAACTTTTGGGCACACTCATTGCCACGGCCGCCTATAGCAATCAATTGAGTGGAAAAATCAAAGAGCCAATCACTTAACAAGACTAAAAGCTTGAACCAAAAAAAAGACGATAGATTAAAAAGAAAGAAAAATGAAACTAAATAGATCTAGTAAATGTTACACAACAAAAAAAAAACCTAAAAGCTTTAGAATTCAGGAGATGTAGTAATTGAAATCCGACATTTTATACTAGATAAGTCAATAATGTATATCAAATAAATTATATATAACATAATAAACGGTGAATATGTTATGTAAGTCGGAGAAAGAAAGAAAATGATTTGAAATTAGAGCATGTACATATGCACTTTTGGTGGTTGAATATGTAATTTTCGGTTGGTTTGGAAAACCAAGTCCCCTACCCATAGAGCATCTCTTGAGCAAAACAGTCGAATTTTAAGCATATGCTTTAGAGAAACATGATGGGCCATGCATCTAGAAGGGATGACGGACTTATTTAGTTGGCGGCGTAAAGAACAAACTGATGGTCCATGCATCTAGAAGGAATGATGCACATATTTTGTTTGTGGTTTAGTTTTGTTTATTATTTGGAGCTTTTGAAGGTTTGTATATGGTACAATGTAGTGGGTGAACAAATATTATTTTGTGGTGGAGAATTGGCAGTGTGGGTAGTCGGCTGCTTCTGGTTTTTGGGAAGCTGCGGTGGGTCATCTCTCACCTAAGCTTTTTTTATGAGTTGTGCTTTGTTTGCATAAGTAACGTCTTTTTTTTTTGTATTCCGATTCTTAGGACTTTGTAGTTTGTAATCTGTCCGTTTTGATTTCGCATAATGGATGTTCTTTACCATTGACAAAAAAAAAAAAAAAAAAAAAAAATCATATGCATCACATACAAGTTTCCTTTCTATATTAACATTACATATATTTGGTTGCAGTATACAACATCCTATTGAATTTCTTGCTAACATTGTTTTGTCATAGGCTGATGTTTTTTTGGGGGAGAATTGAAAATATTAGAATAACCAACATGAATGTACTTGATGGGGATTTTACCACTTGCAAAATGAGGGATAAAAATACTTAAAAATACTTGTAAGAGTACAAGATTGTTGTAGTATAACAGCTCAAACAAGGTCGTTTTACACAGGGACTGAATGAATAATTTATGTAAATACCAAATCTTAATTAACTATTTGAAAACAAAATTTGGAAAATGCTGATTTTATGACCTACAATATTAAAAACGAAATTAATTAAAAAAAAATGATTAAATAAATTGGGAAGGTAAAGAAAACAAAAGAAATAGATTTGAATATCAATTTGACCACTAGGGTTCCGCAATCACCTTAACAATTCTAAATAGTTCTTTCAATTACTTATGAATTACACATTCATATTTCGAAGGTTAGGTTTTTGTCACATCCCGGCCCGAGGGGGATCACTTCCCGAGCCCGCTCCACCACCGTAGCACGATATTGTCCGCTTTGTGTCCCGACCACGCCCTCACGGTTTTGTTTCTGGGAACTCACATGAGAACTTCCCGATGGGTCACCCATCTTGGGAATGCTCTCGCGCGCTACTTGCTTAACTTCGGAGTTCCTACGGAACCCGAAGCCAGTGAGCTCCCAAAAGGCCTCGTGCTAGGTAGGGATGGGAATATACATTTAAGGATCACTCCCCTGGGCGATGTGGGATGTCACAATCCACCTCCCTTAGGGGCCCGACGTCCTCATCGGCACACACGCGACCAGGGTTAGGCTCTGATACCAAATTGTCACATCCCGGCCCGGGGGGATCACTTCCCGGGCCCGCTCCACCACCGTAGCACGATATTGTCCGCTTTGAGCCCCGACCACGCCCTCACAGTTTTGTTTCTGGGAACTCACACGAGAACTTCCTGATAGGTCACCCATCTTGAGAATGCTCTCGCGCGCTACTCACTTAACTTCGAAGTTCCTACGGAACCCGAAGCCAGTGAGCTCCCAAAAGGCCTCGTGCTAGGTAGGGATGGAAATATACATTTAAGGATCACTCCCCTGGGCGATGTAGGATGTCACAGTTTTCCTAAAGTATGCCCTACTTGGAACCTCCAACATAGAACGTATATCTAACATGCAACCTGTTCGTAACGATTGAATGTGAACATGCAAAACTCATTAAGTTTTATGAAAACCTTCTGAAAAACTATATAACCCTTAAGACGTGTCGTCCATCATAAGAAGTTACACATATTAACCACAAGAAGCCAGTGCCAATTTCAGGGACAGCCCTCCGCCAAAATTGCCTCAAATTACTTTTCTAAACATCCTAATGGTGACCAATCATCAAGACAATTAGATAGTTTAAAAGCACATTGATTAATAATTCAAAGTACGCATGTATAATATCATAAGCAAATTGAAAAGAAACTGTATATTCTTGCTAAGGCTCGTGGTCTCGCCCTAGCAAACGAAACTAATTACTAAAACATAGATAGAAAACACCTTGAAAATAAACTTGAATCGTCAAGGCTCTCTAAAGCCAAAGTATTGCGTTCTCTCCCCCCCCCCCCCACCTCTTCTAATGGTTAAAAAGTCTTATTTATACTACTAGAAAATAAAACCCTACCTTGAAGAGGTCTTAGTATAAAACTAGGAAACATAATTAAATGATAAAACTGAAAATAAAAAGTTTCCTATTTGAACGAGAATTCAGAGTTCTCATAAAATTACACTTTTGACCGACCAGATCAACTCCGATTTGGTCCCAAAAGCTCTCTTTTGAAATCTGAAGACATCCCTTACAAATTCTCAGAAGGAATCTTCCTCAAAATACACCATCTTAACCTCTAAAATACCCAAAGAGTCCAAAAACTTCAATCTGGGAAAACTGCACGCTGGGCCTTAATTTCATCACCATGGTCAAACGGCTTCGTAGAAAAATCTGGAATTTTGATACAATTATCTTGAAAGGCACACGAACATCCTCCAATTAAAATCACTCCAAAATTCATCCGTTTGGTCACTTTTTTCTCCAGAGGAATTTAAACATCTTACATTGAAAATACATTACAAAGTATCAAAATTCTACCAAAATAACCAATAAATTAATACTAAGAATAGGGTAAGATATATAGTAAAATATCGACTCATCAAAATACCCCAAACTTAGCTTTTTTCTTGTCCTCAAGCAAAACAAAACTCAAAAACAAAGATAAAAACTAGCAAACTAGCAAACTTTATTAAAACTCAACTAAGACAAAATTTTCATCTTCAAGTTGCAATCCATAGAAAACATTAAAAATTAAAACATCTTTCCAAAAGTTCCAACAAATCCCACCACATTAGAAAAGAACTCATGAACTTCCTTTGGTGTAAAGTGAACCAACATGGCTAAGGAGACTCGACTAAAACCCTTTCAGTAACAGTAGTGGTCGTGCAATGTCAGTTCACTTAAGCTTTCGATCCAATCCATGTAGCGAGCTTTAGGTCAATGACTCCCAAACCACAAAGGCTTTAGGGCACTAGGTGTAGAACACCCCTAAGGACTTATTAACTCAAGCTGAAAAGGCTACGAAACCAACTAACCACCCTACCCCATGCCAAGACTCTACCGTTTGACGTGAGAATCACTGTTTATCAGGCAGGACTAGTCCGGTTACTAGGCAAAGCCTCGGGTGGAACAATTATTACTTTATTTATAACAATAACTAACTTTACTTTACTTAGAACAAAAATTAAAAATTACATAGACGAAAAGCAAGTGTTTCAATCTCACTCCCCACAAACCATGTTGATGTGAATGTGCAAATTTTCAAAGTATATCTTATGAATTAGTGTCTAAGCAAAGTATATTTCATGCATATCGAATAAAACAAGAAAGGAGTACTTCAAAGTAAATAAGAGTTTATGCTCTTTTACAACAATTGATCAAATCAAATTACTTTAAAGTAAAGAAGAGCTTATGCTCTTTTACAACAATTGATCATATCAAATTACAACCAAAATTTAATCTACACATTCCCATGGTTCAAACAAATTTGAAACGGCCTTTCACATAGCTCAATTATAGTAGGCTTAGGTTCATAATCACCCTTTCTTTAATTAATTAATTAACGCTTTAACTAATTAAACTTGAATGCAACATTTTCATTTGGTTTTTGTATCCATAGAATTGATTTAGATGGAGCTAAATGAAATGAAAATCCAATTCTCATTTAAAGAGACAAAACAATTTTGTTCTCTACCTAATTTGGGCCAAAATGCTATGACCTCAACTTGTTTGGGCCATAGTGCAATTAACCTCAACTTTTGGGCTATTTTGCAAAAACTTAAACTTTTGGGGTCACTTTGTAAAAACACAAAAGTCCACTACTTCATGTAATTACAACTAGAACCCAAAAATTTCCACAAAAGCTAAAACTTCATTAAAGGAGCAAAACAATTTGTCCTTTTAGTGATTTTGTACCTTTACGTAAAAACGTAAACTTTTGGGTCAAAATGCAAATACACAAAAGTATCAAAACTTTATATAATTGCACAAAAATCCCTCCAACACCTTTTCCAAAGGTGGCCGGCCATATTGTTGAAAATTTGAAAAAATCTAAAGTTTTGAAAGTGGTTTTTGGCAGGTGAGACAAAGGTGACTTTGATGGTTTGTAAGAAAATGTTTTTATAGAACTTTAAAATTCTTTTAGTCACATCTCACCAATAACTATCACCCACCATTTGAAAAACAAAACTTTATGAAAAACATAAAACTTTTGAATCAAAACTTCAAAACCTTTTTGTTCTTGGCAAGAACTTCAAGAAATATAAAGAACATACATGAAAACTCATAATAGCTCCATGGATGTTTTCTTTCACCAAAAACTCAAATTTTCACAACTCAAAAGAGGGTTAATATCCTAGGGTACTTAGGGGTTCCAAAAAGCACTTTAAAACCATTTTAACAAGACTAACAAGAACCCAAAAAATCACCCTTTGGATTTGGCCGAAAATCCCAAAACACTTGGCACCAACTTTTAGCTCCAAAATTCATGCTCATATGAACTACATCTACAACATTTGAGATGGCAAATTTTCTAACAAAATTTACATTCAAAGAAGTAAGAATAAAGCTTGTAACAATTACAACATTCAAATCACAAACTATGAACTACAAAACCCAAAAGGATTCACCAACTACTAGACCTAGGCTCTTGATACCACTTGAAGGAAGATTTGTGAAAAACAAGTTCATTTGAGCAACATCAACAACATGCAATTAACAATTAAAAGGCGGAATCATGTTTATATGCACTCAAAAACAAAACTTAACCCATGAACTTCAAAGCCTAGTAGATAGGTGAACCAAGACTCAACTCAAAACAAAGTGAGTTGAGAAATCAATACCTTTGTAGATTCCTCTTTGCATAAGCAAAGGCTAATCACCCAAAGAGAGGGCCTTCATTCCTTGCATCTTAGATCCATGGATTTGGATGGATGAAAAGGTTTCTCCAAGTTCCCAAAATTGAGAACCTCTAAGTCTCCACACCAAGGCATATTGTAGAAGAAATGAGTGACCTTGAGGAAGTAAGATTGCTAGATGTTTTCCTCAAGGGTGGCCGGCCATTTCTAGAGATAAAAGAGAGTTTGTGTTCTCATCCTTACTCCTTAGAAAACCCTAAGGATGAAATGGCTATAAAGATGTCTTTATACCACCTCACAATGGAGTGGTAAACTTGCAATTAAACCAAGTTCACTACCCTCCTCTAAATGGCCGGCCTAAGGGGATTTATTGGGCTATTTGAGCCTTTGTGAATCATTATTCATTAAGTTGTCATACAACTTAAGTCAATGGACTTGACGTTCGAAGCCCATTGGGCCTTAAGGTCCAAAACTATCCCGAGGTCTTTAACGAACTTATTCGTTTGATTAATTAACATATTAATTAATCCTTGCCATAAATAATTAAACCATTTAATTATTCTTACTCATCTCCGTTGAATCTTCAATCTCTACCTTACACGATGTACGATCCATTAGGTTCCTTTTAGCGAGGCAGTGGGCGATTCAAACTCTTTCAAATCAATTGTGAATTGAAACTTACTTTCAATTCTCCCGTTAGTGATAATACACTTTTAGGGCTTCCACAAACCATGGTTGACGCCTATCAGCATGTCATGGTTATCCAAGCTAATCAGAAGAGGTGGAGAACCTATTCAGTTTTAGGATTACAAATGCAATACGGTCTTTCTCTAATACAATACTCTTGACCACATTGTTTGGTTTGATAGTTTATTCATGTCTACTATCCAATGTGAGTCTTGTGCTTATATGATTACCTTGAATGTGATTTGGAACACATTCCTAAATCTCATTCATACTTTGGCCAAAGATTCTTAATCATATCATAGAGTATTCTCCCTCAAACAGTTTGAAGGTTAGAGATCCCTTGTTGCGCATTCACTTGCCTCCATGGCTAAGTGGCTTAACCCCAACGATGCCGTAGACACCCTCCTGATGGAGTGACTTTGACATAATCAAAGATTAATGACCTAACCACAAGACAACTGTGATGCCTCAGGTCAAAAGACTAATTTGCATTATCCCAACCATGAGTTCTCATGTGACATGAATATGAGAACTCTTCGTTGATCGTGTTCAGTGAACTCATTCTCTATTGAGCACCTACGTACTTTTCTTGATGTCACACACACCAATGACTCGAGACTAGTTACTCTCCCTGAGAGAAGACATAGCACGTACTGATCTTAACGGACTGTCAATGCCCAATTGACAATCCTATGATCAGGAACGTTTAGGATGTGTCAACGAAAGAATGGTCTCATGAATCTAACTTCTTTAGATCGCATTCTTCCAATCACATATTCCTTGGACTTATCGTTTAAGCATATAACATTTATATGAGACGGCTCAAACAATAATCTTTGCCCTTTACATTTAAACTACATTAGTTTGAAATGTCCGTAAAGTATCATCATATGATTGGTTTTAGGGCACATTTCCAACAAATGTAATGATGTATATATGACTCTTATACATCGGAAGACAAAGATACTAATTAGGACTATCTCAATGAATGAAATATGTCCTAAATGATGAATCCATGGACAATGGATTGATGGAAGAAGTAATCTAATGATGATTAGACTACAGAGACCTTCTTCTCATAACCATTATGTCCAAAAAGGTTCCTGGTCATAGGATTGTCGGAGGGATACTGACAATGCATAGACCGGTACATACTATGTCTGCTTCAAATGGAAGGATGGAAAGTCTCATCCCATTCGTGTAGTGACACTAAGACAAGTATGTAGGTGCTCATTAAGGGAATGAGTTCACTGAACACAATCGAACGAGAGTACTTGCATGGAGGTCTACTCACATGTCAAGCAAGTAACTCTGAAGGTTGGAATAATGTAAGTAATCATTTGACCTAAGACATCATAGATGTCTAATGGTTAGGTCCTTGATCTTTGATCATGTCAAACGACATTCCATTGGAGTGTCCATGGCATTGTTGGGGTTAAGGTATCTAAACATGTAGGCATGTGAATGATCAACAAGGAATCTCTGATCCTCGTTATGAGAGGAATAATACTCTGAGATATGATTCGGGAATCTTCGGCCGAAGTCTCGAGCGTAATAAAGGAAAACGTTCCTATGCGACTCAATTGAATCATATAAGAAAGCATAATCACATTAGGGGTTTGACATAGTATATCCATACCCTAGTGATGTGATTGAGAGTATTGTTTTAGAGAATGATCGAATTACATTGTAATTCCAACTGAATAGGTTCTCCGAATAAACTTCTACATTAGCTTGGGTAGCCATGATATATGTTTAGATGTCACTCATGGCTTGTGAGTTCTTCTAGATGATTAAATGTAGTCATCAAAAAAGAAGGTGAATTAAAAGTAAGTTTTAATTCACTAAGTGGATGGATTAAATATAATCAATTGGATTGGTGCCAATCACCTCACTGCCTTGCTAATTAGAACCTAAAAGATTGTTCACCAATACACTCTTGTAGTGAGTAACTAATGGATGATGGAAATAATTAATTGGATTAATTAAGTGTTGTGATTAATTTAGAAAGTCTAAAGAAATCATAAAAGCGATAAAAGATCGTTTTTGGGCTTAAAGAAATGTTCGGGTTTAATTGGGCCCATTGGGCCTAAACCCATTGGGCTTTTATTCAGGCATTGGATGACTTGAAATAATAAAAGCCCAAGGCCCAAACAACACTAAGAAGGCCGGCCAAAGAGAGGGAGAGAGAAGGTCAATTGTTGACTTGTTTCTTTATGTTATAAAAGGAACTTTATAATGAAAGTTTAAAGGGGAGTTTTTCTTAGTGTTCAAAACAACAAAAGAGAAAAGAAAATAACTCTCTCTAACACTCAAAGGGCCGGCCACCATAAGTGGATTTTAGCTAATCATTTTATCACCCCTTTTGGTAATTCCTTCATCCTTCTCACTACACTAGTGGGTGAGGATCTTTAGAGGTTTTCAATTTTGGAAACTTGAAGAGGACCTAGGAGCACTCATTCTCAACAAAGTGGAGGAGGCAAGGAGGGAGGCTAGGCTCAAGGAGTTCAAGGAGCAAAGAGCTTGGAGGTGGTCCATCCTTGGTCTAAGAAGGTATAAAACTACTCCTAAACTTTGTTCTTCAATAAATTGTTTTTGATGCATCATAAATAAACCTATGAATCTTGAAGGGGATTTTCATGACTAGAACTTTGATATTAATTGATGACATGCTTCCGTTGTTTTCGTATATAAGTTTTGAATGGTATATGCATGCTAGTCAATAGAAATCCCACATAAATCTCATATTTTCCCTTCAATATGGACCCTTCTGCACACTTGGATCCCCGATTGTAGAATCATGCATGTATTATAGGTTTTCACATGGTCATGTATATTGGTGAATGAACAGTGAATGTATGAATCCACACATAGTTTAGATTAGACCGAATTAGTTCCGAATGCAGCCTGCAATCACAAATCAAAAACCTAATTAGGGAAGTAAAGAAAAATAACAAGAATTAAAAGTTGCAATTTTTTTTCTTTCAATTTTCTGATTTTTTATTTATTTTTTCCTGATTTTTGTAATTAGCAATAAAAACAGGAAAATAAAATAAACGAAATAAAAAGAAAAGAGTTAGAAAAATTAGGTTGCCTCCCAATTAGTGTTTTAGTTAACGTCTATAGCTAGACGTAGAGGAAAGAATTGAAGATCACGTCACTTGTTCCCTTAGAGTTAACTACTTCTTGATAGCATCATACGACAACAGTAGGTATGGAATGAGTTATTGTTTATCAGTGGTTGAATTCTTCATAATTGCCCTTCTATGTGAATGAATCTTTGTGCTCAAATAAGGCTGTTTCCAGTGAGGTTTATGTTTCCGTCGAGCTGCCTTGAACCTTGTATTTAAGGCCCACAACCTCTTCACTGGTAGAATTTCTTTACGAGGAATTTGGTTGTCACGGAATTCATCCTAATTTTCTTTAAATTTGATGAATTGTGATGTTTACGTGTCCAATTCAGCAACCAGAATTTTCTGATCAGTAGCCGGTTGCTCCGAATCCAAAATGGTCAGAGTAGTCAAAAGTTGATCATGTGATGTCTGATATACTGATTTTGAATGAACAGCTTCTAACATATCAATTCTTGTGCATTCGTGCAGCCCTGTTGGGAAGGGTTCTGGTGGCACATAAACTTAGGGAGGAGAAGATTGTGGGGAAATTGTTTCACGATCAGCAAGTGGTGTTTCCTCCCTTGGGCATGATTGGCTGGCAGATTGCTCTTCCGTTTCTACACCAATTTCCTTTTGATCATCATAGCTTTTCCCACGGTTTATTAATGGTTGAATATGAAATTCGTGATTATTTCTTTCAATGTACAACTCAGTTGATTCCAACAATTTACAGAGTTTGTCTTCCACCGAAAGCTTTTGTGGCACATTAAACTTCTCAAAATACTGCTCAAGATGTTTTTTCAAACTTGGAGTGTAGAACTCTGAATAAGGATTGTTCCAATGCCTTTTTGAGTTGGTTTCATATCGATATGCTTCTGGACAAACTGATGAAAATATTCTCTCTCGGGACACTGCAAAATATCATTCATCTTCAAATAGCAAAGAGCACAAATTGTAGGGTTAAATCCATAGAAACCCCATTCTACAAATGTGACCCATAAAGGCGGTCCTCTTGGTTGTATATTGAATCCAGGAAGAGGAACATAGTCCATTGTCGCACAAATTGTAACCTAAAAATAAAAAAAATAAAAAAAATAAAATCAAGTAAATAAAAAGTTATATACAAAAATAATTAACTAAGAATATGATAAACAACACAAATTATTTAAAACAATTCCCGGCAACGACGCCAATTTCTTGATAGGGATTTTACCACCTGCAAAAGTAGGGATAAAAATGTAGACATCAAAATTTCGGTGAAATGAATGTTGACCAATAATTAAAATTTCAATGTTCACGTGTCACATAAATTTTATATGTAGCGTGTGATTCAACGAAAAATCGAAATAAATTGGAAAAGTCATCAAATATGACACGTGTCAATACCTGGCAGAAATGACTTATTTCATCTGATTATTTAAATCCAAAAATCAAGTTTTGAAATTCTATAAATAGGAGGCCAATGCATTCATTTAGAAAAAAAAAAGAAGGAAGGAGAAGGAGAAAGGAAAAGAAGAAAAGAAGGAAGGAAGAAAGAAAGAAGCCTTGAAACTCTAAAGCTCTCAAGCAAATCCCGAAGGATCAAGAAAGCAATCTTCGTTCTTCGTCAAATCCACCTTCAAGATCAAGCCCCGACGGCCCTTGAAGAACTTCCACCAACTCAAGATCAAGCCCCGACGACCCTTGAGGAAAGTGTTCATCATCCACACATCCGTTCATCCTTCAAGATTAAGCCCAGAAGCCCTTGAAGATCCGTTCATCCTAAGATCAAGCCCCAACGGCCCCTTTGGATCAACAAATCCACACATCCGTTCATCGTTCATCATCCATCAACCTTCAAGATCAAGCCCCGACGCCCTTGAAGAACTTCCACCAACTCAAGATCAAGCCCCGACGGCCCTTGAAGAAAGTGTTCATCGCTCATCATCCGTTCATCCTAAGATCAAGCCCCAACGGCCCCTTTGGATCAACAACCTCAACAAATCCACACATCCGTTCATCCTTCAAGATTAAGCCCAAAAGCCCTTGAAGATCCGTTCATCCATCAACCTTCAAGATTAAGCCCAGAAGCCCTTGAAGATCCGTTCATCCTAAGATCAAGCCCCAACGGCCCCTTTGGATCAACAACCTCAACAAATCCACACATCCGTTCATCCTTCAAGATTAAGCCCAAAAGCCCTTGAAGATCCGTTCATCCATCAACCTTCAAGATCAAGCCCAACGCCCCTTGAAGATCCATTCATCAGCTGTGCATCCTTAGATCAAGCCCCGACGGCCCTTTGGATCAACAACTCATCCACAAACCCACACCCTACGAAGATAGAATCAGAGGACCAAATTACAAAGAGATTGTAACCCCAAAATCATTAATACAAAATATTATTTTGTACACGTGTTCTTGTCGCTTGTTTCAGGAATTTCTCGTGTTTACAAAAAATATTTAAAAATATTTGCAAGAGTACAAGGTTGTCGTAATATAACAGCTCAAGCAAGGTCGTTTTCCACAGGGATTGAATGAATAATTTATATAAATACCAAATCTTAATTAACTATTTGAAAACAAAATTTGAAAAATGTTGATTTTATGACCTAAAATATTAAAAACGAATTTAATTAAAAAAACGATTAAATAAATTGGGAAAGTAAAGAAAACAAAATAAAATAGTTTTGAATATCAATTTGAGCACTAGGGTTCCGCCGTCACCTTAACAATCCTAAATAGTTCTTTCAATTACTTATGAATTACACATTCATATTTCAAAGGTTAGGTTTTCCTAAAGTATGCCCTAATTGGAACCTCCAACATAGAACATATATCTAACATGCAACCCGTCCGTGACGATCGAATGTGAACATGCAAGACTCATTAAATTTTATGAAAACCTTCTGAAAAACCATATAATCCTTAAGACGTGTCATCCATCCTAAGAAGTTACACATATTAACCATAAGAAGCTAGCGCTAATTTCAGGGACAACCCTCTGCCAAAATTGCATCAAATTACTTTTCTAAACATCCTAATGGTTTAAAGCACAATGATTAATAATTCAAAGTACGTATGTATAATATCATAAGCAAATTGAAAAGAAACTACATATTCTTACTAAGGCTCGTGGCCTCGCCTTAGCAAACGAAAGTAGTTACTAATAACCATAAAACAAAATATTATTAAAAACATGGATATAAAACACCTTGAAAACAAACTTGAATCGTCAAGGCTCTCTAAAGCCAAAGTATTGCGTTCTCCCCCCTCTTTTCTAATGGCTAAAAAGTCTTATTTATACTACTAGAAAATAAAACCCTACCTTGAAAAGGTCTTAGTATAAAACCAGGAAACATAATTAAATAATAAAACAGAAAATAAAAGGTTTCCTATTTGAACTAGAATTCGGAGTTCTCAGAAAATCACACTTTTGACCGACCAAATCAACTCCGATTTGGTCCCAAAAGGTCTAGAAAGCTGAAGACATCCCCTACAAATTCTCTGAAGAAATCTTCCTCAAAATATACCATCTTGACCTCTAAAATACCCAAAGAGTCCAGAAACATCAATCTAGGAAAGCTGCACGCTGGGCCTTAATTTTATCGCCACGGTCAAACGGCTTGGTAGAAAAATTTGAAATTTTGATACAATCATCTTGAAAGGCACAAGAACATCTTCCAATTGGAATCACTCCAAAATTCATCCGTTTGGTCACTTTTTGCTCTAGAGGAATGAATGTCCTACATTGAAAATACATTACAAAGTATCAAAATTCTACCAAAATAACCAATAAATTAATACTAATAATAGGGTAAAATATATAGTAAAATATCGACTCATCAGTACCCAAAGGTAAACTAACATGTTTTAAGAGATTAGGAGAGCTCATAACTAAGTTGAAAGTTGAGATGACACGTCAGAAGAATGTCATCCTAATTATCGTGTTTGCTCCTACTTTCTTTTATCAACAATTATTATTGTAAGATTTGAACTCAGCACTCCCTCTAGCAAAACAGAACTACTCAGTATTGTTAGATTAAATGATCATTGTGATGTTATAACATAATTTAGAATCTATTATCACACATGTTTTGTGATTTTAGATTATTAGAGCACTTTGATATTTGGTGCTTTTGATAACATTGATAATAGGCACATAGATATGCATCCAATTTTGTGCTCCAAAAAAGATTTAGATTAGTCTAAAGTGCCTAAGTGGCTTCCACATACCACTTTAGAAGTTTGAAATGCTTAAAAAGAGAGAAGAAAAAAGCAGAATACCTTTGGAAAAAAAAAGCATATGTGAACGTAGAAAATGAAGGCTGCATAAGTAAAAGTATCCCATCTAGTAACTAGACTACTTCATCATGTAAAAATTAAGAAAATAATTGTTCTTTTTGAACACCAAACATGTTAATGGAGTGGTTAATAGGATACTATAAGAGCCTAATGAGGTTGTTCTTACATAAACTTCTCAAATTATATATAATAACAACACTTAAGTCAGTTGCAACTCGCCCAATGCATCTGTTCTTAGCAAAATCCTTTTGTCTAATACACATAGCTATGTGCCGATATCGAAGCATTTACTAATTTTTGGTTCACTTCACTCTTTAAATTGGAAGACCTTGTAGGCTTTGAGACCCTTATACAGACCATGAATGGCACCAGATGCTGCGGCCAAAGAAAGAAGCAAGCACAAAAAGTTAAACAATTGGAGCCCAAACCATCTAATTGTACATTTCCCAATCTTGTTCTGCACAATGTGCATCTCCACCGGAAGGTACACTATGAGTGGCCAGTAGGCCAGGGCTCCAAGAAGGCCAAGCATGTCGGAGAAGAATGGCAGAGCTATGGAAAGAAACGAGACCAACACCCCATAGGCTGTCCTCCATGACAGCCTAAACATGTTGATGTTAAACTTTACCTTCCCTAGTCTGATTGGGATCTCCCTGTTTACGAACTTGGAATTCGGCCACCTCCTGCTAGCCAATAATTCAATAATACGAAACACCGGTTGGCAAAGTACCTGCTCAAATAGAATAACACCGACCTTAAGTTTATACATTAACAGTCTAACTTGTTATATTATTAAAAATGTCAATTCAAACAACATATTTAGATATATAATATTTCACTTAGCTCATGAGGAATAACATGTTATATTTATAATATGAAATATTATTTTATTATATTGTTAATTTGACATATTTAAACAAGATTTAAATCAATAACCACTAAGAAAACATCATCAACAGTCACTAACATCAGTGGCACAAGATGATAGGGTGGCTAAAGTTTTTACTCACTGATAGTCATGCATGTTATTATTAGGCACTCCTAGTGCTTTTGCTCACCTCATTTTATGCTACTAAACTATTGGAATGTATTCTTGTAGTGAGTTTAGATTGTCAGTTATCAAAAGCGTAACGTGTCAAACTATCTAGCAAAATAAAATCTTCTGACGTGATATTGTTGTCTTCGTAGCACACTTGAGAAGCATAAATTTAGGGAAAAGGTATATATATAATATATGTACCTGATATGCACCAACTATGTGCACCACAATGAAAACATTAGCCATATCAACAAGCCAGAAGGCTACATCATCTCCAAAACCAGCCAGTAGGTTTTCTGGGGTTTTATCTCCAAATGCAGCATATCCCAACGTACCACACATCATGAACAATATTAACATAAACAAACCCGCTACTGACACAGCCTTCTTCATCACTTTGTTTTCTGGTGGCGATGTCTTTAGAGTGTCCTGAAAATTAATAAAATGCAATATAATGTATAAAAGTAAACCTAAATAGAAAAAGCCTCAGTATATTTTTTATAAGTGAGAAAAGAAAGAACTAATTAATTGACTTGGCAATTGGGATGTCTCACTTGGATATCCAAAAGCACTAGAGCATATGAGCAAGCAAAGGCAATATCTCCAGCTGCTGCAAACATCCTCCAAATTTTTTCAGATAAAGGCAGGTCCGCTCCTGCAAGAGAAGTTTTTCCTCCATGCCCTGCCCAATCAAAATTTTAAATTATTTCTAGATCGTACTACTATCCTAGTTTGAAGAAGTTCATATATACGGACGTCATGTTAATATGTGGCACTACTGACACAAATGATAGGCTTAGGCGAAACCAACATGCATGCAATGGAGCCTACTTTTTGTGTGAGTACGTAGTGCCACATACGTAAAACTTTGTCAATAGTTTTTTGGACGGAGAGAACTTACCTGCTATGATTTTTGACATGGAAAGTCCAATTCCGATAAAGGCATACCCAAAAGACATAATTGCTGCAAGCTTTGAGAGCCAAGAGAGCTTGTGAAAATTTGGGAGTTGTGATAAGAGAATTTCTACGATTCCAAATGCAATCACATGTGGAATGTTGGAGAACTTGCATGGGTCATCACTACCATGTTTGCGATGGCAATTCGATTTCTGTATGGCTCTGATTACTCAAATTCACATAAAAATTCGAATTAGTTATTAGTCTAGTGATATTAATTTCTCAATTTTTCATTTGTAAATAAAGAACAAATAAGAAAAAAACTTACATCATGCTCTTTGCCGTAGTTATCGTAAAGCCGACTCCAATGGTAGCAAGATTTAAATATATCATCCATCCACATAACTTGTAAATTGTTCCGCCTAATAGGTTGAAGAAATTAAAGACAAATATAGTAGTAACAAAAATTTGACCATGAAAAATAACAGAAAATGCTTTAATTTACTACTATACGTACTATTCAAAGTGAATGTAATACCACGTAAGCAACCCACGTATCCATTTCTGTCTGATGCAATAACGGCATTTCATTCACTTTGAATAGCAGTGGCGGTGGACTAGAGCATTTTCCAAACATAAATTTGCGTGAGAGTTTCCAATTAAATCGTATGAGTATTTTACCTAAATAGGCTTTGACAGCCTCCATGTAAGAGTAATTTCTCTTGCCAGTGACTGGGTCTGGGAATCTGTAGCAATCTGCTAAGAGAGTAGCAGCATAAAGTGCACCAAATGTGCAGAACAAGAGAATGGAAATGCCACCAAGCCAGCCAAGTTGAGCCATTGCCCATGCCAAAGAGAGCACTCCAGCGCCTACTGATGCTGTGATTATGTGTGCACACGCAGTCCACACTGTCCCTGCATATATGCCACATAAAAAGAAGATTAATATCTTTTGACGAAGAAAGAGGTCGAGCGCCTCGTTGCACTTGCATGTGAAAAAAATGTTAAAAAATTAAAATCTAATTTAAGTCGCCCTATCTTGTATAAACAGCCAGTATTAGTTGATGGAGAGATTTTTCAATGTGACGGGAACACGAAGTGGTACACCACATATTATTATATAAATGGTGAATATGTGTGTTAAAAAGTTAATAACTTAAAACATACAATTTCCCACCACTTGTGTAAAAACATGTGTATTCTTCGTGTTTCGCTCACAAGAAAAAAAAAATCTAGTTGATGAACAACCAGTATTAATTGCTGAACAGCCATTATTAATTGATTCGAGTGTCAGCACAAAGGAGATTCAGAGAAGATTTCAATCCTATTCTAAAAATGAGCCGTCTAATATTGATTTTCAAATTGTTTTTTTAGGCATATATATGCGGAAATATTTTCAAATTGTTAAATTCAAACAAAAAGCCCAAACAAAACCAGAGTCTGACTACATTAATTAATTTCCAAATTATTAATAGTAGTTTCCAAAGAAAGTTTGTTACATGCATAAATGGCTGTATTTCAGTTGACCCAAATAAAAAGACTCTATGACTCTATTGAAGGTTTTTTTACCACCTTTTTCTAAGAAAATTATTCAAGACATACTTGAAATATTTTTTTTGCATACACAATTACGTATATCTGGCACTCATTTTTACCTTTCACATACATTGTTAATTTTTGTCTTTTCATCTTCTTCAATTCATTCTATCCGACGACCACAAATTAAGAAGAATGTATAGAAGGTAAAAAAATGTGTGTAAATAACACCACTCTAAATTAATACTTCGTGTAATATTTAAAATAAATGCAATTTTCTCGTAAAGAAACCAGGAATATATGCTATTTTTTATTAGCAAAACGAAGCAATAATCTAGACGTCAAAATTTTTTTATTTTTTATTTCTGAACGGCTGCTTCTAGGTAATTCTTATGTAATTGCCAGTTTCCACCCAGTCTTCCTCAGCCCAAATATTGGAAGGAAAAGAAAAAGAAGGTAGATAAATTTATTAAAGGAGAAAAGAGATCAATTTTATTACAGGAGATATATTGAAAACAAGATGAAAGTAAGCCTGTATATAGAGAAAAAGAGGTTAAAAACGTGGCAGAGAGAAACTAAAAAGAACATACCAGTTCTTTTCGATTTTCCGTCATCGTCTACATCTGCTTTTTCTCCATTTTGGAGAGGATTGAAACCAGTTTCACATAATTCGTTCTGAAATTCATGATCAATCACGCTAGTAGTACTCGCCATGTCTGCCTAAGGAAGCTCTTCCTTTCAGATAAAATTCTGCAGAGTCTTTGGGAAATGAGTATAGATACATAGATATGTATATAGATATATAGATAGGCCCTTTATGGGAAGGGACTCTCATTTTTGAAAAAAAAGAAAGAAGGAATTAGTTATGGGACTCACTTCGCATCGAACTTTAACAATCTGAACTGTCTATGTTGTAAATCTCGATTCATATATCATCCTTACAAAAATTCAGTTCAATCAAAAATCATTTGCTCATTCAATTTGTCACGATAAAATTTCAATGTTTCTTAGACTATAGTGTTCGTCAATTTCTTTGAACTCACTAAGATACCTCAAATATTTCGATTTGGCTAATATTTTGCTAAAATGATTTATGAGATGTATCTTGAAAATAAACAATTTAGATTGTTAAAGTTCAATGTTGTTTGAACCCCCAACTAATTTCCATTTGAAAAAAAAAAAAAAAAAGAATATGATCTCTTTTCTTAAAATATCTGGATATATAGGTATCTACAAGACTACAAACTTCCACTCTCAAAAATGGTGGATGCATCAATACTTTCTTATCGTGCATGTCTTATTTTATACAATATTTCAAATTACTTTAAGAGCAGTTCCACTGTTGCTAATTTAGGCCCTATCGGACTATTTACTATTTAATCCATCTAATGAACAGTAACTGTCCTTAATGAACAGTAACTGTCTTTTACATCTCCATTCGTACACTGAATAACCCTGGCAATAGGCAATAAAATATTAATATTTTTTTTAAATAATACAAAATAATTTTATTTTATAATTTTGGATAGGATTTTTAATCAGTCTCGTTATACTATTTTCTATTAAAAAAATTATTTTTATTTTTTAAAATTTTTCTTTTCACATGGTGCCGATGCCCCATTCCAAAACCTTTTTTTTATTATATTTTTCTTCTTCTTTTCACATGGTGCCAATGCACCATTCCAAAAGCTGTGTGTTTTATTTTCTTTCTTTTTGAAGCTCAGCAGCTCTCTCTCACTTGAGCTCTGAAGGCAGGGCCTCAAACTCTGACAACATCAATAGCCGATCCGTGCAAAAATTCACAGTTTTTCCTTAGTTAAGTAGGTAAAGGATCGCTAACTCCTTAGTTAAAATCTCTCTCTCTCTCTCTCTCTCTCTCTCTCTCTCTCTCAAAAACAAATCCCAAATCGTACGATCTGGGCGCGCGAATGGAAGGAGGGGAATTGCAAGTGCGTGGGGGCGAAGGCAGTGTGGGGTGTGGCGGCAGCTGTGGCCGAGGAGGAACTGGATCTCTCCCATTTGTCTGTAGGTGTATCATCAACCTAAGCGACGAACTCTGGTGAAAGCCGTTGAGTTTGAAGCCTGGGTTTTACATTTTTTTAATTTTTTTAAATTATTTTTTTACTTTTTTTAATTAATTTTTTACATTTTTTATTAATATTTTATATTTTTATTAATTTTATATTGTGGCTGACGTCGCCCTGACGTTAGCCTTCTGTCACGTTGCCTTCGGGCTCTCGGGCTGGCAACTGGTGCCGGGCTTCTCTCTCGGGCTCCCTTGCCAGCACACGTTGGACCATCTCCCTCGAGCTATCTGGGCCTGTTCCAAAGCTAGTCCACCGGGCAATAGCCCACAATAGAACTGCTCTAATGGATGCAAAAAGGAATCCAAACTCAAATGAATGAAAGATTTTTCAGTGTGTCAAGAACACAGTCTGATATATCAAGTACAATAATACAATTAGTTGAAAACTTGAAAAAAATTCCAACCAATTTATTATAACATTTAGAGTATTATATCGTGACATTAAAAAAAAATCTCCAGGGGCAACACACTAGGTACCTTCTTTTGTGGCGATTTGCAAAGTCACTTATCTTTTAAACCTGAGGTGACATCAATTTGTCATGTTCTAGGTACCTTCTTTTGTGGCGATTTGCAAAGTCACTTATCTTTTAAACCTGAGGTGACATCAATTTGTCATGTTTTGAATTTGACTAAAGTATTAATTGACTACCGAATTTTGCATGGTGTGGATTATAAATTCATACCCTTATTGAAGGCCTGATGGAGGGAGGCGTTATATTAACGCTGAGCCTTATCATATACACATGTAAGGTAAGTTGGAAAGACCAATATGTATGTGCACTCTTGAGTGCACCTCCTTTTTCACTTTGTTGTGCTTTACGGAGATACACATATATATATATATATGATGAAATATTTTTCAAAGTATCTCGAACACGATTTGGTATATCAAGTGTTATAATACAATTAGTTAAAAATTTAGAAAATATATTTTACCCAATTGTGCTGTGACACTTACTGTAACGCGTCGTGTTCTTGGTAGATTGAAAATTTTATTTATAAATGATACTAAGGAGGTAGGGGGCAATGGGTGCCTGGAAGGAGGTAGGTGGCAATGGGTGTATCTGACCCTCACAAGATGCCTTTGTTACCATTAAAATTTAGTGTTCTAAAAATCGGTTTAGGCGGCGTCTAGGTGCTGGGTGGCAAAGCTCCGACCTAATTTAGACCAAAATGTTTAGTTAGGCAGGGAGGATATAGGTGGCCGTCTAGGCGCTCGCTAGGCGCCTGAGGCAAGCTAGGCAGCAGTCTAGACGGTTTGAATCTCGCTGCAAATCCCAAACTTGTTGCAATTTTCGCAAAGGATCTACAACTTCCGATCTCGTACGTAGTAGCAGAGACCTGGAAAATTTTCTGTAGCTCGTCTCTATGAAAATGAGGGAAGAGAGAGTGCGAAGAGAGAGAGAGACTACTGGTGAATTTTTGCAACTTGTCTATGTGAAGATGAGGGAAGAAAAAGTGTTGCCATATAATTTATGCAGCTCGTTGTGAAGATGAGAGCAGAGAAGAGAGAGAGAGAGAGAGATTTAAACATTTCAATATGTGTTGGTGGTGCAAGTTGAGGACTCAAAAGCTTGGGTGATGTGAAAGAGCATGGATGGTTTGATGATTTTAAAATTGAAAACCATGGATTATGTTTTAATCATGAAATCCACCCAAGGTGGACGGGTGATGGACGGTTTGATGGTTTTAAGTTTTAACAATGAAAAGGCTTTTTATATTTATAAAAGTTTGGGATATATATATAGAGTGTGTGTGTGTAAATCTTATATAAATTACAAATTATTTAGATAATATTTGTTTTTTTTTTTCCTAGGCAAGCATATCATATATGTACATAAAACATTCACATATGTATATTCTTCTATAAGAAATAGTATATTAGTCAATAATTATTTACATTTAATATAGTAAATTTATTAATTTATATAATATATAAGAAATTTACCTAAATCTGTCTAGGCGCCTGCCTAGATCCCTCCTATCTGCCTAACATTTTTTAGAACCTTGTTAAAATTTAGCATCTCTGACCCTCACAAGATGCCTTTGTTACCATTAAAATTTAGCATATGATTCCAAGAAAAATATTAATACACAGATAATACAAGTCATGTGCATTTGATACTATTTTTGCACATCATATACACTAAGACCATTATGAATGTGTATTAATTAGAGCACCAAGAACTTCGTCTTCAATCAATAAGTTCGGAATTCGAATTTAAGACTTCTTTTAACATTAAATATTGGAAAGAAAAATATCGAAAGATCTAAGATAATGTTTAAATTTGAGATAAAAATCAGGCTTTTTAGTCAAAATGGTTCCTAATATTGGCATAACTCCTCACTTTGGTCCCTGACAAAAAAAATCGATGGAAGTGATTCCTGAATTTATCCACCGTAAATTATTTTGATCATTTTCTGTGAAAAATCTATCAATATTCTCATTAAGTGGAGCGGTTGGTTTGACAAAAATACCCTTAAAAGGTGGTCATGTATTCGCACGTGACAATTTAACAAGAATATTGGTAGATTTTTCATAAAATGACAAAAATGATTTACGATGGATAAACTCAGGAAGTACTTCTATCGATTTTCATTTTCAGGAATCAAACTAATGAGTTATACCAGTCTTAGATTTCATTTTGACTAATAAAAAAAAAAAAATCTTTGTCAAACACGAGTATAACCTAAAGTATATATATGTGAACAATCAATATTTGAGGACTTCTTCTTTGTCACACCCTCGTTGTCATAAGATTCTGACTCCGCTATTAAATATATGCATGGTTATAAGAAATCGAACGAAATTACGCATTACTTAGTTGCGGTATTTAACTTTCGGATCTGCATTTTTCTAGGGCCACAATTTTGTTTGAACAAGTAATATCTACATCCAACCTTAACTGACGATTAACTTTGCCTAAATGATCTGTGTACTGCATTCATACTTATAGCAAATAGTCCACCTCAGTGGCAGGCGTTTGGTAATGCATGCAAGACCCAAAAGAAGAAAAAGGGGCCAGATTAACCCACTCTACTGTCACCCTCAAGATATATGAAATTTCGAACAGAAGGTGATATATTGGCATCGGAGAGTCGGGGACGGCAATGATATTATACAAATACAGTGATACGTACTGTAATAATTTCCCCGTAGGTAAATAAGGTTTCTTGCTGTTCATATTCTATATTACAATGTCAGAAAGTCTCACTTAAATTTACTTTGAGAGATTCCAAATAAAGTTTCTTAATTAAGAAAATAATAGTGTCTTATGTTTTATTAGTTTTAGGTCAAAATCAAATCCAATCTTGACTTGCAAGAAATATAAACTTTTTCATGTTGTTCTTTTGTACATATTGTTTTGTAATTTTTTAGTGTTCTTTGAATGTTTTAGTTGAACTTCTGGCTTGACTTTACAAATCCAACGTTATGGTTGGTTTCATGTTACATGAAATTTTAACAGCAGCCACGAAATGCCTTAAACAATGGGATCGAAACCTCAAAGCACCAAGAAACCTATTTAAAACGAGAAAATTTTGAGCCTCTCCATTCATCCCCAACGTTTTGGGTTGGATACTCTAATTCTATCATAAAGTGACTCTCTTTTTTTTATAAGACTATAAGGATGCGTTTGTTGCACTGAATTATATCGGACTGGACTAGCTTTAGGCATTAAACTGGACTGGCTTAGACTAAACTAAGTTGGACTAACTTAGTGAAATGTTTGGTGCAGTATCAGACTAAGAAGCAGGATAACTAAAAGACTCAAATATTATATTATTTAATCTACATTTATTAATAGTTTATTATTAATTTATCTTTTTTTTTTTTTTCTAGAATCATCTCTCTATCTAATACCCAGTATCTTTTTATTTATTTTTTTCTAAAATCATCTTAACCCATTTCTCTTTAACTCCGCCAATCTCTCCCTCTCCTCTCCCTCTTTTTATCCTGTTTCACCATTTTTCTAGAATTCTCTTCATCTCTGTATACCTCTCCCACTTTTCCTCTGCCCACTCTCTCCCTCCCCTCTCCCACTTTTCCTCTTCCACACTCCCCCTCTTTTCCTTATGCAGAGATTCGCACAGAGGATTTATCAAAGCTCTCCACCCAGCACCTTCACTGATTTTCTAGGAAAATCTCAAAATTTTCTAGTGATTTTGCCTTTTTATTTTGAATTTGTGTGGGGGATTCGTCTGCAGGTGCTTAATTTTGGGGGTTTTGCATTTTTTTTGTTTTGAATTTTAGGTGTTGATTTTGAGATTTAGGCAGTAGGTTTGAGATTTGGGCATGGGTACGGGAGTCAGAGTCGCAAACGACAAAGGTGTGCAAACGATGTTGGAGACGGGATTAGGAATCCCATGCTTTTTTTTTGTGTTTGTGTGTGGGGGGGGGGGGGGGTGGGGTTTCTCACTAGGACGACCTAGCAAAGCACTTAATTGGAACGAGTCCAACTTAGTCTCATTTCAGTTTAGTCCAGCTCACATCAAACACGAGATTAGTAGTCTTAGCAAAGCAATCCAGTGAACTTTAACGAGGGCAAACAAACACGCCCTAATAATATTCTAACTGAAAACACTGTAAATATTGAGTTTTTGAAAATAAAGTTTCGGGGTTAAATTTCAGAGTTCTCCTTAAGTTAAAATCTCACCTAATTCATTATACTATTCTCCAACTTTGAAGGAATTTATTAAAAAAAATAATAAAAAAAGACTAGGAAACAAACCAAAACGCAGTAACCTAGAATACATACAAGATAAATACTAAGAAACAAATTTTCTTCGCCATCATCTTCTAGTTTTCTATTGACGGCTTCTACTAGTAATATTGTAAAGTTGGTATTTTGGAATGCTTACTTCCATGGTGTCAATTAGCAAACATATTAGTGCTTAATTACTTTTGTTTGGACACCGATATTTTTTTACAACTTTTGACTCTTGGGGCTACTTTTATTTGAATCTTTGTTGCTAACAATGATTTGATTCCAATACTAAAGATGAAAGACCTTGACATTGATTCAAACCTACATTGTGGTTGTTGGAGGTTGAGAATCGATACTACGTTGATGAGAGGAGGAACCATACAAGAGCTTATAAGTAAATTGGGCTACTTCTCGTATTGCCAATTGATTTTATGATGAAACCTCAGCTTTCTTCAATTGATTTGACAATTTCCCTCTGGCTACCCTTCAACTAAGTTGAACTTGTGTAGATCGATTCCATTTCCAAATCTCATTAGGGTTAGGCCATTACAATCCGCATATCTCTCAGCCTTGTTTTTTTTTTTTTTAAATTGGTTTTTAATGTACTGTCTGCCGCTAGATATGGAAGCAGCTGCAGGCATTGTTTTGTCCCGGGCTTAATATCATTTGTCATTTCGCCAAATCATTGTGACTTTGTGAGTCATCTGAAAAAATAATAAAGTATGCATTCGATTTGTTTTATTTAGTCATTGAAGATAAATACTAATAAGCAAGTACCTAATAAATCATAATCAACAAGTGCAATAAGCAAAGGCTATGATCATTTGATTTATTGATACTTAATCTCCATTTTGTTAGAGAAGATTATAACTTCATCAAAACTCATGAATGAAATTTTTTTTTGTTTTTTTTTGGTTTTTATCAAAGTTTGGGGTACATTCTAAAGGTAGGACTAATCTCCAATGGGCTCGAAAGACTAAAGGCATTTTAGCACACCCCTAACCACAGTTAAATGACATAGGGTTTAGGGTTTAGGTTTTAGGATTCCTAAACCCTTAAATGACATATGTCCTCTCAAATCTTTCAACTAGGGAATCATTTGTGTTTTTGCAAGCTTCATACCTCAAACTAAAGAACAGGAAGCAAACCTAATTTGGAATAAAAACTTGATAGTTATAGCAACTAGTTCTTCAACAACAAGCAAACTACAACTTTTTTTTTCGTAGTGTAAGCCCTGGTTTGGTAAAGCTTAAATTTTTTTTTTTAAAAAACTGGGATGAAAAAAAGTTGCTGCCAGAATTGCGTTTGGTAACTCATCAACAAAGCACTTATTTTCAAAGTTGTTGCCAGAAACAGCTGGAAAGTAGAGCAGCTATTTGCTGCTTTCAGAAAACGGCTTTTTATCACGGAAACATGGATGAACAGTACCGTTTAATGAAAGTTTTCAAATGGCAATGCTACCTCTCGCGCCTCACTTCTCTTCCTTCCTCTGGCATCTCACTTCACTCCCTCCTGTCTCACTCATTCGCTCCCAACTCCCAACTCGTCGCCCCAAAACCCAATCTCCAACCTGAAACTTCCTTCCTCCCAATGTTCTCTCTCATTCTCCAAGTTGCGTTCTCCGGCTTGGCGTGCTTCCTCTGGTAAGCTTCTATTGTCTAAAATTTCATTATTTATTTGTTTGGATTTTTAAATTTGGGGATGGCAGAGTGAGTGAAAGAGGGGTGGGAAGAGCGAAGGGATGAGTGTCTGGGTGTCGGGAAAAAAAAAATTGGGGATGGAGGGTTGGGAAAAAATTAATTGGGGAAGGTGATATGGTTTGTGGAAAAAATTAATTGGGGAAAAAAATTAGGGTTTGTGGAGGAAACAAGAAAAATTGAGAGAGAAGTAAGAAAAATTGATTACTTCTCTACCCACAATGAAGCTTGTCGTTCGAGCCGCTCGAACCGAGTCCATAGGGGTCTCTCTGGGGTCTCTCTGCCCGCGACGAAGCTTGTTGTTCTTTTTAAATCTTGTTTTGAATTATGTTCAAGGTTTGTTCTTATTTTGATTGTTTGGGAATTGGTTTCAGATTCCGGAGGCACATACTGGGAAAGTTTGGAAATTGGATTATTTTGAATCACATCCTGCTTTACTGGTGAGTTCTTGATTTGTGTTTTTCTTCAATGGTGTTTTGGATGATTATTTTTTGTTTGATTTTCTTATTATCTGTCATATTATATGTCATGTATTAGATATTGGCAATTAGTTAGAGTGGATTTTTAGATTAATTAACATGAATGATGGTTCTTAAATAACAACTGCAACTGCAAATGACATAACAATTGCTAGTTTAGTGGAAATCAGAGGACGTTAAACCTCTCTTTGTATTTTCTGTCAGGTTTCAAAGTATTTGCACTGATGTGCTCGTAATGAAGTCGGAGTTTATTTTTAATTTGGCTAATAAGTTACTTTCTGTATTAGGTAGCTTAAAATACTACGCTGCATTCTCTATTCATTGGTACTTTGTCTCATTGATTTTGTTGAGTAATGAATATCTTTCTGCAATTCAAGTGATGCTTCCAATTGTTTTTTACTGATCTAAGAAGGCATATTCTGGCAGCTTCAGGTGCGGGGTCCTGTTTGGCAGGATCCCAGATCGTAAGAACAGCGTATTACACTTTTATGGCAATGGGTTGATACTTTTAGGTTTAGGTTTTAACTCTTGCGGGTGGTTTGTCACCCGAACCTTAGCATTAAAGCCTAAACCCTGAATCACACATGTTGGCATCTTTTCTGAAGTACACTTCCTAATCTCTGGATGCTGTCTGAATGGAGCCTATAGAAGTATATACAAATGCCTGGACGTGCTTGACATACTAATGCACATACATGTGATTATACGAGAGTGTTTCTGTTATGGTGTTTTACTGCTAATTTAATGTGGCTTTCTCTTATGTTTTCTAAATTGAGATATTTGGGGGTGGGCATTGGGGGTATTTGAACGTAGTATATCCTCGTTAGAGGAGAGATGTGTCCTAGAACTTATTTCTGCACCTACTTACATGTTATGCACAGGTTCTTGCCTTGGTGGGTGACCAGCTTGATTATGGAGAGAACATATGTGGTGCGGTACTAAGCATCATATTCAATGAGGATATATCGAGTGTCTGGAACCGGAATGCTTCTGATCATCAGGTTGGTAATTTATAACGATTTGCTGCTTGTGTGACTAGTCTTTCTGTGTGTGTGTAGTGTGGCTGTAATGGCTTTAAGAGATGCGATCAAGCGGAACTTGAAGCTTCCACACGGCTATCTCATGGAATACAAGCCACATGATGATTCGCTGCACGACAATTCATCTTACTGAAACACATGGTTGAGGGGCTAGGTTGATGCCACCAGATAAGAGCACTAGTTTCAGAAAAGCTTTCTGGAAGGTGACTGATGCACAAGCCACAACCAGAATCGGTAAAATTCTTGCATGACGAAAAGGAGATGTGCAAAGTCTGGAGACTTTATAATTGGTGGCAATCTGTACCTGAGTATATCTGTACTAAATTAATTTACTAATGGATTATCAAATAAATTACTGGCTTTATCAAACAGATTGTGCGTGCTTCCTTGAACCTGTGTACGTTGAATTTATGGGAGCATTTTTGCTCACCACAATAAACTATGGTGTATTTTACCATCACCTTCAAATCTGAACATGTGTCGGCAAGTTTCATGAATGCATCTAATTAGACTACTTTCAAACTAAAAGTTTATAAGATCAACAGTACGATTCACATACGTTGTATGGTGGATAGCTGTGAGCTCTTCAATACGTGCAGCCTCTTCGCCGTGTATACAAACATGCTGCAGTTATCAATACAATGAAATTAAAACCACGGTAAATCACGAGCAGGTGACCAATTAATTCAGTTTACACACATCCTTCTAATTAATTACTCTTGTTTTTGTTAATTAGTGAATGATTTTGTGTTTTTAAGAAAATAAGCAGCGTTTACCTGTCATCCCATCAGAAACGAGTACACAAGGAGGCTAGGTATGGCTTAGCATAATGATGAAAGCTTGTTGACGACAATGAAATGAAAGTTGCTCACTGAGAAGATGTTTGAATGAAGAGATCAGCTGCCAGATGTGCTCGCTTCACCGGACTGCCTGGCCTGAGGTGGTCCGATGTACTTATGCGGGACGTGGGCTATCTTCAACCAATCCTCACCACTACCTTGTCTACATCTTTCCTCAAGCTCCGGGCATTCTTGAATAGAGAGGTGTTGGAGTTTAGTGAGAATCTTGAAACCTGGTGGCAATAGTTGTAAACCGGGGCAGTCAAATATCGTCAAGGACCTAAGAGAATCAAGACCCTCAAACCATTCTGGCAAAGCTGTTAGATTGGGGCAGCTACCAATTTTGAGACAGTGCAGTGTTCTCACATTTTGTAACCCTTCTGGCAGAGAATCAAACCAAGGACAGCTCAACAGGATCAAACTTCGAAGGGAGGAGAGGTGTTGAACACCTTCAGGAAAAGGACCAAGATTTGGACAGAACATAATCGTCAAGTGCTCAAGCAACGTGAGCCGTTCCAAACTCGACGACAGAGAAGTTAGGTTACTGCAGTTTTCAATGGACAAAGTTCGAAGGGAACTCAAACCTCCAATCCAACCATCCGGCATGGATATTATACTGTGACAGTTACTAATCTCTAGTGACTCCAGCGCTTTGAGGTTTTGTGAAGTCTGAGGCAGAGAGGAGAGCTCTTCGCAACATTGAATGGTCAATGATTTCAGAGCAGTAAGGTTTCGGATCTGCAAAGGAAGTGAACGAAGTTTGGGGCACGACAAGATCTTCATAGAAGACAGACAGGCTGATGCAGTGAGCCCTTCTGGGAGAGTGAGTAGGCCTGGAATGTTCTCTAGAACAAGCACAGAAAGCAGACCTAAATTTGCTACGAGCGTCAGCATTGGATTACAGTCTTGCAGCTCTAGATGTTGAAGGGATTGAGGAGATGGGATATGTGCTAGCTTGGGACATCTTTTGACGGTTAATTTCTTCAGGCTTGGGAATGAATTTTCGCTATTTGCACTTGTCCACTCTTCCAAGTTGGGAAAATCACTGAGTGATAGTTTTTCAAGTGATGGAAATCTTATGTCTGCACCGTCACCGTAGAACTCAGTACCAATGCGCCTTACGCCATGCATCCCATGCAGAGAAAGAGTTTTAAGCAGCAGAAGATTCCCAAGGGCTGGAAGATGTCCACAATTTTGGCAATTCGCAATTTCAACTGCAATTACATATTCTGGGAGAGCCCAAGCAGCAAATCTAAATCCTGGATAGCCATTTATGAATAGCTTTTTCATATTTTTCGGTGGTTGTAAACTGTCGAGAATTTCTTCGGCATGTTTTTCCTGTGCTACCATAGAGGTTCTGAATCCCACTCTTGAACCTTCTCGGCGTTTAGGTACTATCCCCAGTGATATGTCCACATCTTCCGATCTTGGTTGATATAGTCCCCAGTATAATCCCAATGAATCGAGATTTTTCTTCGTCATCAGCGCAGCTGTTTTTGCTTCTGCTGCGTGCCGTACTTCCTCTAAGTGTGTTAGATTCAACTTGTCATAAAGATTTAATTGTTTCAGCTCACTAAGGCGACAACCTCTCCCAGCGACATATAATGGCAATGTCTGAAGTTGATGTAAACTTTCAATACCAGCAGGCATTCGAATTAATTGTTCACATCCAGTTAGATTGAGATGTCTTAGGCAGGTCATCCTTTCCAAGGAAGGCAAATCACGAAGATTATAGCAGCCAATTAGGTTTAAAGTCTGCAATGATACAAGCGCACATACCCTAAGAGGAAGGTCTTCGATAGGCGTGTAAGAGAGGTCAAGATACCTCAAACATATCAAGCCACCCAATGCATCCGGGAAACTAGAAACATCACAGCCACTAAGATCTAGCAAACGCAAATATACAAAGCTTGAAAACATCCTCCCCATGTTGCTTAACAAGCCAGAATCTCCTAAGAATAATAGAGTTCGTAAATGTTCCGCTGCATATAGAGCCTCCAATGGGATTGTGATTTCTCCATCTCTGTTTGTATAAACAATAGATGAGTGTCGAATTTGTGATGGATTAATATATGGTGGAAGACCTGCTTCGAGTATCACAGACTCTTCTCCTGCAACATATCGTGCAAGATCATGAATCACATCATTCATTCTATATCCGACTACATCATCATTTTCAGAAACCTCTACTTCTTGAAAGAAAGACATCCACAGTAAATCGGAAAAGTATTCATCACCAATGTCTTCTAGTCGCTTGCTCCCTTGTCGTAGAACAAAGCCTTCTGCCATCCATTGATGAATTAGCTTTTGCTTCTTGAATTCATAGTTTTTGGGAAATAATGAGCAGAAGGCAAAGCATTGTCGAAGATGTGACGGAAGATGAAGATAACTCAACATCAACGCAGGTAAAACTTTTTGTTGGCATACATCTAATTGCCAAAGTTCACTGTTCTGCATAAACAACCAATGTCCTTCCTCTCTTTTAAAGCGCATTACACTTCCCAAGCTTTTTACCGCTAACGGAAAACCTCCACATTTTTTGACAATCTGCTTCCCAATCAGAACAAGGTGTGGATACTTTTCTTCTCCTCCTCTTCCAAAAGCCCTTTGATTAAACAAAGACAAGCAATCATCAAACGTTAAACCATCCAACTGATACGGAATTGAGCTGTCCATCATCAACGGGATCTTTCTGCTGCGAGTGGTAACAACAATCTTACATCCATCAACTCCCTCTCTAAACAAAGGTGTTAGCTTTTCCCAATCATCCAGATCTTCAGTCCATACATCATCTAACACGAGTAGAAATCTTTTATTGTGCAACAAATGCCAAACCCGAGTCTGAAGTTCATCAATCCCAGTGATCTCGCACTTACTCTTTGTTACCGACTCAATAATTCCTTTCATGATCTTTGTGATATTGAAGTCATTAGAAACAAAAATCCACATCCTAACATCAAAGTGTCTTATTACCCTCTTATCATTATATGCCAATTGAGCAAGAGTCGTCTTACCAATTCCTCCATGACCAATTATTGGAATGCAAGCTGCATATCCTCCTTCAACCTGGTTGGCATCAGAAAATATTAACAGCTTGATTAACTTCTCCTTTTCTTCCTTCCTCCCATGTATTTCTGTGTCCTTAACAAAAGAGCTGGTCTCCCTTTTTGCAGACCCTTGATCTACGATACCAGGCAGCAGCTGGGTAGGCTCTCTGATATTGAACATGCGAAATCCCTCGGTTACAGTCCTTTCCAACCCCTGGAGCATAATCCTGAGTTTTTCAGGTTTTATAATTCCATCATCTGATATTGAAAGACGAAAAATACGATTCCAGTTTTCCCGAGCAGTAAAGAAGTCAAGAATGTCCTGAGTATCGCAAACTGCGTTCTTGAGGTCCAACAACCAAAGTCTGGCAGCTCTGTTTGTGAACTGTTGTTCTTCTGCAACTTCAAGAGTAGCTTGAGCTCGCACCAATGCGTGCTGCAGGCTCTGGAAGTTGTCGTTGTAACCAAGGAGATCAGAAGCCTTTTGTAGGAGCGGTGACGCCAATCTGTCGAAGAGTACTTGCAAAGCCGGGGATAAAACAATGCTCGCAGCTGCATCCATATCTAGCATGCATGCAACAGACAATAACTAAACTAGTTAAAGGAAAAAGAAAGCTAAGAGATGAGAACGGTAATGGCTTACAGGGATTTGGAAGTGGAATGCATCTGCACAAACTGAAGAGCTAAAGGGAAATTCTCAGATCCATAATGTGTGGTTTACTTTGAATGTCAAAGTCTTTCGTCTTTAATCCTACTGGAATTCAATATATCGTTAGCAACTAAGCATGGCATGGTCCCCTATGTGAAAATTACTTAGCAAAAATATCCATATATAAGTACCAGCTAATGCTAGGAAGGCCATCTATTAAACCATATTTTATAAATTTTGACGTGATTGTTGAAGATTGAATTAGTACTTAAGTGTTGATTAAAGTACTTATTTCGTATCGGTGACACATCACATGATTTGTAAATGTGATCTAAAAAGTTGATATACTGATCATTACTCATAAGTTGGCCCAAAAGGCAAAACTAGCATAGAAATATCTGTGTCCAAATAAATGTAAGCAATAATATGTTTGGTAATTAGCACAATAGCTCATTGATCTTATCTAATCACTTTGGCCGGGTTTGGTTTCTAGGATTAGATTGAAATGGATAACCTTGTATTGAAGGAAGAATTGATAAAATTGAGTTCAACTTGAAGGTAGAAAATGGAATACTCAAGAAAACTTATCTATTTCAATCCCTTCCAAATTACAAAGATTAGAAGGACAAGTTTCCTTTTTGTTTAGGAGTGTGATATCCACACATCCCATTTTACTTCTCGCACACATTTTTAATATTTGACCGTCGGATTGGATGAATTTAAGAAGATCAACGGACATAAATTATCAAGGAATGTGTGAGAAGTAAAATGAGATGTGTGGATAGTACACCCCATTTATTTAATCTAGGCCTGGCAAACGGGTCGTGTCTGTCGTGTTTGTGTCGTTTTCGTGTAACATATGTTATTTTAACAAGTTGTGTCATGTTACATCCGTTATCTTAATAAGTCCGTAACAAGTTGGGTCACTTTGCCCAACAGGTAAAGTGACCCGATCCGTTAAGAAAAAAATATTTTTTTTTCTTAATTTGCACATACCACACATTGTCACATAAATATTACTTCAAAACATTAAAACACATTGGTCGTTTAAGTACTACATCTACACTCGAAAATAAGAGTCTAATAAACAAACATGTATACACTACTAGTCTATTACAAAATATTAAATGTGCAAGGATATGCAAAATGAAAGAGTTTTTGTTTTCAAGGTTGTGAAGCTTTTCTCAAAATTTTAAACCTTGCCAATGGAATTTAAAGCTTGCATGTTATTTCTTTTACAAAATCCTTAATTTTCATCGATCATCATGACATAAGATTTTATGGTATCCACTAGTATGAATATTTTAAATTGAAGATCGAATTCATTCATTGTGTTCATATAAGATAAAGGAGTGTAGCGGTAAAAAATCATCAAAAAACAATTAGAAGTAAGATATACATGAACAATTAGGAGTATGATATAGATGAACAATGGATGAATAGTGAATATGTGACTATTTACCAACAAACTAAGATAAAGAGTTCATTTTACGATAATTATTCATAAGCAATATCCTACTACATTATTGGTTGGAAGAAAAAAATAATAATAATAACGATTAATATTATTTGTAATTCTTACTGTCTTTACCTAATCATTTGCAGGATCCTAAAGGGGGAAAAACTTTTTTACTTCTCTAGTCGCATAAATTTGGGTTTCACCACATCCAAGCAAACGAACACTCATTATTATATTTTGTTCAGTAAGCTAACACCAATCCGAAAAAGAAAAAGATAATCTAGTGGACAAATTTAAATTCAATTTTTATATTTCAATATATTTGTTTGTTAATGTGAAATTTATTATATTTTATTCTTAATAATAATGAAATTATCAAAATACCTTTGAAATGTCGTATAGGTCATTCATGTAGACCCCAGTTTTCCTTTCACTTTTCCACTCATATTGCATAACTTCCAATGTACTCACTTTTATAAATATGTGACCGCAGACGGAGCTCAATTCAAAATTATAATGAACAAATTATGCCTGGAACTGTGCAAAAATACATGAGGCAAATGAATTTCTCCTTGTGCAGCACGCACCATTGCATGGGTTCTATTTGGAGCACAAAATACGAGTAGGATTCTTTTTTTTTCTTTTCTTTTTCCTCTCTTTTTATTTTTTTTTTATTTAAACGGTCACAGTTAAATTACATTAATATTTTATATTAATTTTTTTTTATTAAAAAGAACATAAAAATGAGGAGAGAAAATCCTAATTCTGCAAAATAAACCTTTGTGCAGTGTAAAAACTTGCATGAACTGATTGATTTGACTAAAAAGAAGCAAGTGACCTTTAATTAATATTTTATTGGGTTTAATTAAAAAAAAATCTGATGGTGGATTAAGTACAATAGGTCTGCATGAGGAATTGCTTTGCCTTATTGAAGGCAAGTGGATGATTTAATATTGTTTTTTTTTTTTGAGTTTTGAGAACCCCACTTTCTACACTCCATCCATCGAACACCAAAATTAACTTTCTACCGTTAACCATCTCTCTCCCCCTCATCCTCTCTCTCACGCCTCATTCTTTTTCTTATTATTTTATTATTTTTCTCTCCCTCGTTTCAGCCGATTCCTTCATTTCTTTCTCTTTCCAAAGTAACGTTATTCATGCTATATTTTTATACTATATTTTTATACCATTTTAAGTAGCATTTGATGTGGATAGCCACACCATTTGAATTAATCAGATTTTTTTAATTTAGTTCATTATTTAATAAACTAATAATTAAGAAAAACTAGTTAATTAAATAATGATTATAGTAAACGATGAGTCTTTCTCCTTCATTTTCTTAGGTTTTGCAAATTTTTCAAATGATGTGGTTGTCCACATCATATGCCACCTAAGGTGGTATAGAAATGTGGTATAAAAACATGGTATAAATAGCATTCCCACACACTTGCACTCATTTCTCCTTCTTTCTTTTCTTTTCATTTACCTCTTTCTTCTATAAACTCAGTGAGCTCCACAAGCAATGCTAAACCCAACATCACCATCGCCACTCCAGCGAGCTCCACAAGAAATGCTAAACCACACCGGACCACCATGTCATATGTATCTTTCTCTTACTCTGGCACTCTCCCCTTTCTATGAAATCACTAGCGCCACCTTGCCTCACCCGACTCCAACAACGTCGCCGAGTCCACTATTTCCCGTGAACCAGCACCACCATCATCACTTCATTCATTTTCTCAAACCTAGGCGAAAACCCTTTAATCTCGACAGTGACAGAGACTAATGTACATTTTCCCTCAGATGAACCACCAGCAAGTTTCAATGATTCCGAGCAAGGTAAGGTTCAAACCACCTGTTTTTGCCTCCCTTGCCTCATTTTAACGACGATTGACTCCTTAGATGTGAGTTTGGGTGGCATTATTGTAGAAACCATCTCGGGGAAAAAAATTTCCACATTTCGGCGAAGGACTCGAGGGTTGCAAGTATTTTCCGCCCAACTCCAGCCACGGCTTAGCCCTGGATAGGTATATTTCTACTCCTTACCTCTTGAACTTCATTTTGGCTTTTGAATCTAAGAATTTGGTTGAGAAATGAACCTATACAAAAAAAAAAAAAAAAAAGGGCTTAAGCCCAAACCCGGCCCAAAACTTTGGGGCGACTCTCGAGTCCAAATGAGTCAGCCCAACCCGATTGAAAAAAAAGGAGCCCAAGACCCAAACCCATGACCTTCCATCCCAAATCTGGATTAGAACTCGGGATCCAGCCCAGCCCAAATTCTAAATGCATTATGGAATATTCCAAAATATTGCTTATGTTGACTTTTTCAAAATTTTATCGGAAACCCTTCTAGGCTAATTTCGACGTCCCGAGTCCTTTTTTGACATCGATTTAGTGAAATTTCAAAGTTTTAACATAGTTGACCGTCGGGCGGCTCGGTTGACTTTTTACAAAATTTGCCAAGGACCCCCTCTTAGCGTATTTCGACGCTCTGATTCTGAATCCGTACTCCATTTTCCCAAATTTAGTCGTTTAAGTTGAGTTTTACTAATAGGTCCCAATATTATGCTTAGGTGCGATTACTATCAGAGACTTTGGCTTTCCTAGCTCGAATGGATGTGACATCGCAAATATCTGTGAGTGGGTCTTTTCATTTTTACATATATATATATATGTATATGTGATTTTTCTCCAACAACTGCTTTTATATATTATGCTGTGATATGCCATGTTTAACTTTACAAATAGACTTTTTTTACACTTTATGTTGTTAATATATCGATAACTTATACGTTGGGTTCGTTAAGCAAGTGGGTAAGTAGGCCCATCTCCAATAGTATTTTATTAAGGGATGTGATATCCACACACCCCATTTTATTTCTCACACACCTTTTTAATTTTTGATCGTCAGATAGAATGAATTGAAGAAGAGCAACGGATAAAAATTATCAAGGGGTGTGTGAGAAGTAAAATGAGGCGTGTGGATAGCACATCCCTTTATTAATTAGGCCTTACGCCTAATTAATTATTGTTTGGGCTTGACCCAAAGACACACACACACATACATCTACACTCGTAGTGCTCATCACTACGATTGCATAAACACAAGTGATACAGAATTCAGAGAAACCATTATGCTGAAAAGACTTCATGGGAAACAGAGAAACGTGTGGGAGACCTATTCGTAATTCTTTTTTGATTAAAGTATGTTGTTTTTACTTTTGAGGACGAAATTTTCTTAAAGGGGTAGAATGTGACATCCTGTCTCGAAATTTATTATATTTTATTCTTAGTAGTAGTGAAATTATCAAAACGCCCCTGAGATGCCATGTAGGCCTTCCATGTGGACCTCAGTTTTCCTTTCACTTTTCCACTTTTATTGTACAACTTCCGAATGGTACTCACTTTTACGAACACGTGGTCGCAGACGAAACTCAATTCGAAATTATAACGAACCAGTTATGTCTGAAACTGTGTAAAAATAACCGAGGCAAATGAATTTCTCCTTATGCAACGCGCACCATTGCATAGGTTCTATCTGGAGCACAAAATCAGCCTTTGTGCAGTGTAAAAACTTGCAAGAACTGACTGATTTAACTAAAGAAAAGGAAGAGGTTTAATTTAAAAAAGAAAAAAAAAAATCTGATGGTGGATTTCGTACAAGGATTAGAATTATCTTTCTTTTTCTTTCCATTATCTTCTCTCACATTTTTTATATTTTATCTTTCTCTTGTTATAAAAAATTAATATAAAATATTAACGTGACTTAATTGTAACTGTTCAAATAGAAAATAAAAAAATAAAAATAAAAAAAGAAAGAGAGAATCTTACTCCTTCATACAATGGGTCTGCATGAGGAATTGCTTGGCTTTATTGAAGGCAAGTGGACGATTTAATATTTTTTTGTTTGAGTTTTGAGAACCCCACTTTCTACACTCCATCAAACACCATAATGAACTTTCTCACCCCCCTCATCCTCTCCCTCACCCCCTCATTCTTTTTCTTATTATTTTATTATTTTTCTCTCCCTCGTTTCAGCCGATTCCCTCATTTCTCTCTCTTCCCACACACTTGCATCATTTCTCCTTCTTTCTTTTATTTTCATTTAACTCTCTCTTCTGTAAACCCTGCGAGCCTTACCTCGCTTTCTCCCTCAGCTATGTGCACACTGCACGGAAGGTGCAGCAGCACCAATCCAACAT
This sequence comes from Pyrus x bretschneideri, assembly GCF_019419815.1. Taxonomy (NCBI): domain Eukaryota; kingdom Viridiplantae; phylum Streptophyta; class Magnoliopsida; order Rosales; family Rosaceae; genus Pyrus; species Pyrus x bretschneideri. The sequence goes on from NW_025999446.1 coordinate 2,427,640, forward strand.
CAACATCGCCACTCCAGCGAGCTCAACAGGAAATGCTAAACCACACCAGACCACCATGTCATATATATATATATATCTCTCTCTCTCTCTCTCTCTCTCTCTCTCTCTCTCTAGCACTCTTCTCTCTCTATGAAATCACCGGCGCCACCTCACCTCACAGACTCCGATGACGTCGCCGAGTCCACTCTTTCCCATGAACCAGCACCACCATCATCACTTCATTCATTTTCTCAAACTCAGGCCAAAACCCTTGAATCTCGACAGTGACAGAGACCAATGTACACTTCCCCTCCGACGAACCACCGGCGAGTTTCAATGATTCCAAGCAAGGTAAGGTTTGGACCACCTGTTTTTGCCTCCCTCGCCTCATTTTAAAGATGATTGACTCCTTAGACCTGAATTTTGGTGGCGTTATTGCAGAAACTCTCAGAGTTGCAGGTATTTTCCGGCCACCAGTTAGGTATATTTCTGTTCCGGTAAAAAATAAAAAAACCAAAAAATAAAATTAAAAGGGCTTAAAGCCCAGACCTTTGGCCCAACCCAAACCAAACCTTTGGGGCAACCTGCGAGTCCAAAGGAGGTCAACCCAACCTAGAGTCGGCCCAAACCCATGACCCTCAAACTTGGATCTGGATTTGAACCCAGAAATATTCCTTATGTTGACTTTTTTGAAATTTTCTCGGAAATCCTCATAGGCTAATTTCGATGCCCCGAGTCTTTTTTTGACATCTATTTAGTGAAATTCTAAAGTTTTAACGTAGTTGACCGTCGGAACGGTTTGGTTGACTTTTTAGGGTTGGCCGTTGACTTTTTCGTTGAGTTTTTACAAAATTTGCCCGGAGCCCCTCTTAGCGCATTTCAACGCTTTGATTCCGAATCCGTACTCCGTTTTCTCAAATTTAGTCGTTTAAGTTGAATTTTACTAATAGGTTCCAATATTATGCTTAGGTGCAATTAATATTGGAGACTCCAGCTTTCCTAGCTCGAATGGATGTGACATCGCAAGTATTTGTGAGTGAGTCTTTTCATTTTTACGTATATATATGTATATGTGATTTTTCTCCGACAAGTGCTTTTATATATTATGATGTGATATGCCATGTTTAGCTTTATAAATAGACTTTTCGTACACTTTTTGTTGTTAATATTATTTGTGAGCATAAACTTGTGGCATGACATCCTTACATTTTATCTGCTCATTATTACATGTTTGCACGGTGTTTCTTAGTTATTTATATTGTCTTGGGCCAAGGACTAGCTTCACGTGTACTTCACATGCACCGTTTACATTCGCTTTGGATCCAAAGTTAGGTGTCATCTTGTCCTTTTGTGTAATGTTTTGGACTCGTATGTGATGCGACTAGCGCATCTCACTTGATGTAGTACTAGAATGTAAAATCTACACCCAGCCTATTTCATTGTTTGAATATCTTTGCAGTGGACTTGTGTGCCTACATAAATTAATGAGCATTGATTTCTTAGAATAACGAATTGAGATTAATGTTAAGATATCTTGTTGTTGTACCCTACATCTTTGACTCACTTTTGCTGCAAGGTACCTATTACATACTATTATTATAATATTTTTGTGAAACCATATACTTGTTTTATGGTGAGGGGTTACACTTTTCGAAAAGGTTTTACAAAACTTTATTTTTAGGCCCACTCACCTTTGTTTTTTGCCCCTCTATGATTTTAGTGGCAGAGGTTTTGTGATGACGAAGATTGTTGGTAAAAGCTATCATGTAGGAGACTTCTCCTTTCGGTATAGATTTCCTTACTCTTCTTTTACTGCAATTTATCTATGCTCTGACATCACTTATGTAATATGGGTTCAATCCCGCTCACATGTGCACTCTAAATTAATCACTTTTACTTTTTAATTTATTCACATTTTTCACATCACTACACTTTATGGCTTCGTTACCTTCCAGGTGTCGGCCAACACATCGTAGTTCGGGTGTCCAATAATCCATTTTCTCTTTTAGTATATATATAATATAATATTAGCATTGATCCTAAAGCCATTGGATCCTGGCGCAGAGTTCACAAATTTCTATGGGTTTGAGCTAAAGAGTTTGATGAACTCGCTCTGAACTCCAATGAATTACAGGGCTGCTATCTGTCTGCAGCTCATCATCAAGCTCAATATGCTTTTGACCTCAACTCTCCATTTATAACTTGACATTTCAAAAAAACTCAATACCCATCTACTCCAGCATGATCAAAACATTAATCTACCTTAGTTATAGTTCTAAAACTGAATTCAACCCATAAACCAAATTCTAAATTACCAAACATCTAAAAAAAACAAATTTAGCATCAGATAACACTTCAAATAGACAAAAAACACAACATACAATCTTGCACCGTTATATCAAAACCCGAAAATAGATTATCATAAAATAGCACCTAGACGATCAAAGCAAAACGCCGGAAGCAAAATGTATTTTACTTATGCAAAGGTTTGCATTTTTTTTTTATACCTAACCCTCAAACTTGCAGAAATCAGACAAAAGCAAAAGTTAAGATGTAGAGATGTCCTCAAATATACTGTGTGGAAGCAAAGCTTAGAGTTTTGTGAAGCAAACCGCGACATAAGCTGTAGCCATTTGAATACATTAACACTTAAAAATAAATAAATCCTTGTTCATCTATTTCGGTTCATACTGTGTGAAAGGAGGCATTATCATATATGCGTATTCCACAAAAGCATATGGAAAGTAAAAAACTATATATGACCCTCTATCTAAATGCTGATTGATAATGCTGATTGATATCTGGTCAAATGCAGCAAAAATTGAAAATTCACAAAAAGTAACAGAACATTAGAAATTAAAATAAAAAAAAATGATCTAAACTATTTACCATTTCAGATAACTTAAATCATAGAGATCCTCATCGTGTCTCCGACAATTAGGGCATGACATTGCCCTCTTTACATTGTAAGGCTGAACCAATGTAATCTGAAAGGATGTATAAAAAAAAAAAAATCAAGGATCATGAAAGCTCGGTATCATCTTTACTGAAAAGGCATAACTAAACTTATGCTTTTGATAACTATATGAATATGCTTGAATCTCGCGAGATTTTGGCTCAGTAAAATTTCTCGTGTTGTACTTTGTTTGTTGACTAAGTATTTAGCAAAAAGCAAATAAGCACTGGTGACAAAGAGTAAACGAAATGCATACTATCACACTCAGACTGTCAGACAAAAACCTTAGAAAGATTATTTCCACTACCACAACCTTGTTGGATTGATTTATGTTTCACTGAGATGAAAAAAAAAATCATGAAAAATTAGTCCCAATAAAGAGGTCAAGCAACATTTAACGGTAAGGAGAAGAAAAAATCATGAAATAGGATCAACTGAAAATAATGGAAAGAAAGGAGGAATAAAACTCAATTAACCTCATAAAGGAAATTTTATCATCACAATAGAACACTCAAACACATAGTAAACCCCACCTTATTTCACAGCAGAATCAGTAAATCTTTTAATTGAAGTTGAATGCTCTCCAAATGGAGATTGAGTTTATTCAGAATTCATGTGGTCTCATCTAGAAAATCTCAGTTTAAGCCCTTAAAAACATCCTTACATAATTGGTCTGTCTGTTCCTAATTTCTTCCTTCATCCCGCACATATGCGCTCTAAAAACACAAACAATATACTCCCTAAGAAAATAATACTGAAAACTTTAAAATGCCAGGTTGGTACATTGGCCTGCAAGGAGTCCCAGTTCTGGTCTTAGCAATTGAGAGAATAATGTAATTTTATGAGGAAAAATCATAGAGACAAAAGACCGAAACAAATGGCTTACCAATTAAGTCGACTCCCATCTGAAACAAAGGAAACATGCCAACAGGAAACAGACCTGAAAAAATCAAACTCTAATAAGAAGAAATATTGGAGAATCTAACATACACGAAATATTTAAGATTTTGAAAAATTAAGAATTAAATTATATCAAAACAATTCTGAGTGTATCAAATTGAAAATTTTGAAAAGAGCATACCAGTTTTTTGTGGTTGATTGGGTCAAAAAGTACGTGATGTTGCTGAACCCTCAAGAACCCCAAGCAAAATCAAACAATTCCTACACAATTGACAAAGAGAGTTGAAAAGGACAAAAACTATATTTAATCAAACAAACAGATGAAAGCATGGATTTTGATTGTCTTATCCACATACCCATCTCGTCATTTGCCTGAAACCCCAATTTTCTACTAATTCACAACACAATGGCAGCAATTTGTACAAATTCTAACAACAAATTGTAAAAAACAATGAGAAAAATTACCAAAAATTTCAAATCTTTTGAGGGTTCAGAGTAATTACCAGAGATACGAAAGCAAAAAAACAAAATTAAGCCCATTTTTTCAAAATCTGAGAAATACAGTGCAATTTCTGAACAAAGGAGTGAGAAAACCCTAAAATCCCCAAGAGCCCTAATTTATAAACCCTAAAATCCCTCCTTAACTTTAGAATAGATAATTCGGAGAGACCCACGAGCACGAAGTTGGTGTCACGACAAATGCTCCAATTTTGCCAAAATTCATAACTAATCTTTTTTTTTTTGAACAAAATTCATAGTACTAATTTTAATAAACTTTTAATTTAAAGACCAAAGCTACAATTTGCCATTCAGTAACTGATACTCTGATTTACTGACATATACATGGTTTCTTTTCAGAGACCAAAGCTACAATTTGCCATTCAGGAGCCCTAGATTATATTACATGTGCCATGAGACCTTGAGAGAAGACCAAGTGAACAGAGGTCTGACCCAGTTAAGGGTAATTTAGAGAAGAAAATAAGATGCAGATGGCGGCTTTACTGCGGTAACAGAAAGCAATTAGACAAATATGCTTATGCACTGGTGCGGGTTCGACGATAAGGGTACGTAACTTGCAAAACCAAATAAGGGTGATTTGGGGCTTTTAAATATTCATTAAAGTATCACCGGTTACGCACCCGCTTTTTCTTAAACACGGAATTGAAATTATGATTTTTTTCTATACTCATTCTTTACACTAAGGTAGGGATGGACTCGAAAAACCGAAAAAGAAAACGAACCAATTGAAAACTGAAACTGCGAAAACCAAAACCGAACAAAAAACTATTAGTTCAGTTTCGTTTTTGATGGTTCGAAAATTAAACCGAGTTTGGTATTCATTTTCAAGCCCAATTTATTTATGCTGGGTATTCATTTTCAAGCTCAATTTCAAGTCAACTATTAGCCTAATTTCTTAAATATTAGATGAACCCAACTTAAGGCCCAAATATGTTGAAAGTCTTGTTCATAATATATTTATTTCTTCATTTTCTCTCCATTTTCTAGGCTAACAAAACAAAAGAAAAAAAAAATAAGAACCGAACATGACGGAACCAAAATAATTCGGTTTCTTCTTTACTAATTGCAAAAGCCGAACTGAACTAAATAGTAATTTTAGTGTTGCAAAAAAAAAAAAACTGAAAAGAATAAAACTGAACCTAGAATGCCCAGGATCTTTAAACCATACTCACTCACAATTAGAAATAAACCGTGTATAGATTTTGGCTCAGCTTAGAAATGCGATTGATCTCATTCTCAACCTTGAAAGTGAGACCTGTCTAATCTGTTCAAAGTTCTACATTGATGGAAATTTGTTGTGTGTGTGATCAAAACAACATCATGTACCATCATAAGATATTATTATAATATGAATAGACGACATATCATAGCACATAACAAGTGCGTAGCTTATCTCTACTCTCTTTTCCTTTGTGTGGGTTCGATAGGTGTATCATAACATTTTTTTTATTCATCGATATTTACACGAAGGGATAGGGAGAATAAATTGGTTACAAACTCAACATTCACAAAGATTGGAACCTAAGACCTTTCACGTACAAATGAAGTGAAATAACACTAGACCGTAGTATTAAGTGACAAACGTATTATGACTTAGGAACAATTCTTTTTACAAAAGCCCCAAAAGGGTGTAAACCTGAACATTTCAACAAGAAAAGGAGATACAGAAAACAGAAAATGAAAGTGATCTTTAACACCCTTAATATACAAGGTTTAATTAGGCCATTAAAGAGAGGAAAAAAAGAAAAGAAAACTTGATGGAAACCCCTAAATAATGTAGAGCTTCATGTCATCGCATGTATGGGAATTCCTCCACTTATTATTGCCTCATCTTCCAATTCCAACTTCCATTGTAGAATCAAGTGGTGTCTTTTCACGCTGACTGCTACTAACTGAAAACAAGCAAACTTCCATTATAAATATTTCTGAAGCTAAATTGCTATTCGGATTCGCTCTTTGAGCGGCTCATACTCAAACTTGATTTTGTTTTGCATAGAGTCGCTCAAGTCGAGTCTGAATAGCAATCCAATCCTTCAAGCTAAAAGGCTCTAGCCATGAAAATTTGACACTTAAAAAAAAAATTTATGAGAACAAAAGTAAGCTTCACGTACGCTGTAGAGTGGAAAGCTGTGAGCTCTTCAATACCTGAAGCCTCTTTGCCGTCGATACAAACATGCTGCAATTATTAATAAAATGAAATGAGAACCATGTCAAAAAATAAATCTCTCGCTACCGTGATAATTTGTGAAAATTGCAAGATATACAATATATTATGTATGTTTCTAATTAGCTGTTCTATTTTTTACATATTAATGAATGATATTTCGTTTAAATTATGAATCTCGAATACGAGAGTTTAGCCATTAATAGACAAAATAATACTTGAGTTGTGACTAGTTGGGACCAATTTTATTTAGTAAAGTTGGTATTGGACTGCTTACTTCCATGGGACATCACCAACAAGCATCCTGTCTCCTTCATTATCCTCATAAAGCAGAGTATATTTCCCATTGCCATGTAATGATTCAGTTATTGATTTGGTCTCTCCCTTCTTGTCTTCTTTCTCCACACCACAACAAGTTCTTTGAGCTAAAAATGGACACACAAAAAATAGTAGAAAATAAATAAATCATTGATGTAAAACAAAAACAAAAACAAAATCTAGTAAATAATATCAAAGAATTAGTACTAAAGCTGAAATTCTGCACACAAAAAATAACCTGCAAGGAGACCTTGGAAGAGTTCATCTATGGCAAAAGAGAGTTTCTCATAACTATCATAGGCTTTGAGGTTAATTTTTCTTCCAATGGGAACTCCTTCCATGTTGATCTTTACAAACATGTGGTCCTTGGAATAAGTAGTACTATCAGATTTTCCATTTCCCTCCTTCAAAGTTTCATTTGGTGACTCCGAATCAGCTGCTGGCTTTGCAAAGCTTGATGGTGATGATCTGATTGCAAGATTTTTCCTGGATGAACGGATCGGAGGCCATCCGACAACTGGAGCTTGTGCAATTCTGCATTTACTGCGGTAGCAAAGATAATAAAGTTCTCAAAAATTATTGTCTTGACTGAAGCATTTCTATTTATCATTCAATTCCACAACAGGATCTAATTTCATGGAAACTATTCACCTACGTACTTTGTATACTTCATAATCAATTTTACATTAACCAGCCGATGATTATTATATGCTTAACTAAGATTAATTCCCTTAGCATGATCAAATCTGATGGATGACAGTTGTTTGATAAAGAAGAAGATTAACTAATTTCTTTATCTTAACCGTCATTAGTTGAAGCAAATAAAGTAAGAAAAGCTATAGAGTTGTACCTTTTCTGATCAGAGTCACGAGCTGCTGTTGAATTTGTAAGTTCAAAAGCACTTGCTGGAGGATCTGATGAGCTTTTTGCCAACCACTTTCTCTCTTCTTTTTTCTCTTCATGACAGACTCTTTTGGCTTCATGAGAAATATTGTTCTTGTTGTTGCAGCAACCAAGGGAAAGAAGTGACTGATGATCTTCTCCTCCAGGAGGACCCAGCCTCAGCTCCAGCTTTTTGTCTTCAGCTGCAACATACCCTCTCTTATTTGCTCTTACAACCACTTCTTCATTATTCTCACAAGTCATACCATACAACTTATCCATTTCTATATAGACGCACGCTAAACTCTTAAAGTCCGAAAACCTGAAAATTGAAATGGTTATCAAACGTGCCCTAAACTTTTCAAATCCCAAAGTAATTAACTTAAGAACAAAAATCTAAAGAAATTAAAAACTAGGGTTTGCGCGAAACATGGAAAATTCTACTAAAGGGACCCAAAAACCGTGAAGTAGCTAGCCTTGAGAACCCTAAGGAGATGAGTAGTACAACGCAGTGTGGTTGTAAGGAGATATATAGCAAATTCTTCCAATAACCTGCTTTTTGGAGACTCGGTTTGGACTAGTTAATTATAGAGCACATGCAAGAAAAGGAAAATGGTTGGGAAGATTCCTTGTCTGGAATTTTAGAATCAAAAATAGAAAATATAGAGTGTTCAAAAACAAGTAACAACCGTGTAGCTGGAATAAGTGGCCGGTCACATATACATGACACTGTGACAAATGACCAAGACAGCATTCAGCTCAAAATACTCAATGTGCCTCTATGTGTGGTGTGTGTGAGTGCGAGATAAGATAGTGAGAGAGATGAGTATGCTTACTAAGAAATTTTTATGTGTGTTGGGAATACTTGTTATGCAGTGTTATTAGCGTACTACTTCACATGTTATAAGGTTCATATGTTTCACTTCTAGTTTATATTGATAAATAAAATAGATATGCGTTATAATTTGAATGGAATAATAACACCAAGTAACAGTGTTTTGAGACATTAAAAAATCTCTCGCTTATTATTCTCTTCCTTGAAAAATGGAGAAGAGGGAAGAAAAGAAACACATGCCTAAATTATCTGGAAGCCACTCAACTTGCCAAGGCGTTGTGCTTTTTATTGCCCTTTTTCTCATAATGCATGCCACATAAACCAGTGTTGTGTGAGCTTATTGCTGAGAAGGGGTCCATAAGTCTGGCTAATAGACGAAATGACATCAATTAGGCGAAGCACAACTGTCCGTTTGTTAACTTTAATCAACTTCAAAACTCAATTAGGTTAATATTCATTGAGGAAGGTTTTAAGATTGTCCTCAAGCTCGCATTTGGGAGAAATACAATCATGTGTATGATTAGTGAATCACGTGAAGAAAAAGATAGATACATGGTTGTATAGGGTTGACGGTTTAGGCAGAGTATTTAATTAATTAAAATTCAAACTCTTGATTAAGTTTGAGTTTTGCCTATCAGATTTAAACATCTGGGGGGCTCAATACTATATTGAATCACAGTTACAAGTGACTTTGACTGGGATTAGATTTGAAGGAACAGTCAGATATATGCAGCAGTAGCCACAGCACTAAATTGTAAACTCATGGAGAAGACTTCTTAGTCACCAAAAAGTAGTGGTCCTTCAACTCCACTAGCTAAGCCACGCAAAAGTGCTTGTAGAAATCCTTGGATGCTAATTATAGTCACACCCAAATCTTAACAACCTGGTTAAGCTGGTTTAAGACTCCCATAATTGCATTTTTCATACTTAATCATGGAGATTTATGTCTTCTTACGCCAGAAATTCTTAGCTATCTTTTTGTGTTTGTTTTTCTTATATGATAAGAGAAATAGATACCAGAAGATATACAGCTAATTACACAACACGTTCTCTCTTTTAAGCACACCCTTGCATTTGATGGGTTGGTTGGTGGTGAAAGCCTAGCTTCGATTACTCCAATTTTGAAGCGTGCCTTTCATTAATTTTTTATTTTGTCTGTTCTTGGAAGAAAGCAGCTTATGATCAAATGTTCAATGAATATTGTACATACGGCAAAGTCATGATGATCATCATTTGCAAAGCCACCCTTTTGCATTTGCCATAACAAGAGGTGGCTAGTGGTAGAGCCCTACATCCCACTTAAAAAAGATTATCAATCACTGCCCTCAATCAGTCAATCAAATCTTTGATAAATCCCAACTTCAGTTTAGACTCTTTTTGCTTTCTACGCTCTTCATATTCTTCACCCTTCTTGATTGCTGTTATCATTGCAAGTTTTCTACCCTCTTCATATTCTTCACCCTTCTTGATTGTTGTTATCATTGCAAGTTTTTCTGCGCTCTAACAAACCATCCAATATAGAATACATTATATACCAAACCAATGCTCTTGGTAAATGATGCCCTCATAAGTTTGAGAAGACTTCCGTCCTTTTCTTTAAAGGAATGAAAGTGTCAACAAAATCTCTTATATTCAGTTTCATTTAACCCTCGTCTTATTTGTTAATAAGGTTGATAATTTAAAGGATATAATGACTCTTTGAATCTTGGATATTAGATTTTAAGTGTTATATTTACGATGAAGAAGATAAAACATAAGCGATTAACCAATCTAAAAATTGAAACTAAAAAGTATTAAATTTAAGCTCTACATTGATTATGCATCCTAAATCATGCATCCTAAATCGCATCAGTAAATAAGATTAAAGTTCAAGAAGAATGAAGTGATGTTTTCTCGATAACCAAAGTGTAGAAAAGAGCTCTACATGTGAGGTATACTACATATATTCATGCATCTTTGTTATTCACAATATGCACCAAATTTGCCGGTGAGTCTAATAAGTAGAAGACCTTGGAATATTGCTTCTTCATAATGACTAAAACATTGAAAAATCATACATACCAATGAGACTCATCACTCCCATCAAGTCATGAGTGTTTGCAAATATTCATAAAACAAAAGTGCAAATTTATTAAGAGGGCCAAGATAATACATAATTTAGAATCGCATGCAAACCATAGAAGATCTACATCTGCATTATTTGTACTCTAGTTAAGATCTATATTTTTTGGAATATATATAACTTAACCTCTATGGCCAACCAAAATTGAAAAACTGCATAGTACTCTCCTTGATATTTTAATGGTGCTCTATAAAACCCTAGGACCATAAAATGATAAAATGGTGCTGATGATAGCTCTTTTTCGCCATATTATCAACTTGGCACCTCAGGCAAATATGTGGCACTCAGACACGTCGAACCAGTCCTGCTTGCCTCCTCAACTACAGATGTACAAGACACATATATAAGAAATATAGAAAAAAATAACAATGTAACTACTGCCTGCCTAGTTACTTAACTTCTCTATCCCGAGGATATATATATATATCCCCGCTCTCTCTTTCTCACTTTCACTTTAGATGATGAGTGAGGAAAAAAAAAGATCGAAACGATATATCCCTTGTACATGAAAGTTTTTCACCTCACTCTAGGCACAAGACTAGAGAGGGTAATGATACCTGAAAATAATTCTCAAGGTGAATCCTCAAGGTCTGATGCTCTTGTTTCACTCTCTCCAAAGCCCTGAAGCATCTGCAATAATCAATCACAATGAGATCACAGCAAGGAGAGAAATGGTGAAACATTAATTTGGTTACAAATAAATGAAGTATGTTTTTCACCCATCAGCATTTGCAGCCAAACAAAATTCTTTAAATTGGGAGCATTCATTCTTCACCTTTATAGCTCCAATGCTGTTACACATTTACCTTAATTTAGAACATTAATTGAAGAAACAATATATTTATTCAAGTTATAAAATTCAATCAAAGCAAGTGGTTTCGGGTACCTTGAACTACTACCGTTGAACTGGTGCATGTAATCATCCAGCTTGGCAAAATCTATAGGCCTACTGTACCTGCATAAATCAATGTATAAATACATTCATCTTAGTACTACTCATTGTATACTTAGTTTCGATAATACGAACGTATATAGTATATAGATAATACGATTGTATATAGTGTGTGTGTGTGTGTGTGTAACTGGGAGTGTTATTTACTTACAGTGCTTGCTCAATCTTTTGGAACAGTCTACCTGAGTCTTTGTAGAACAATGTCACAATTTCCTCCACAAAATTTGGGTTTGCATCATCTTGCAATTCCTCCAACTGAATGAATTGCTGCTGATCGAGGTAATGCTGCAAACATTCAAGTAAATAAATTTTGAAGGCTAAGTCTAAAGAATTTGTCCTAGCGTACAAATTTTTTTTTCTGGTATGGTTTTAGACCCATACATAAACATTATCCTCATAAAAATCAAGAGCTTTGCCATCAATGTGATCAAAATAGCTAGGGTTTTGTTGTACATTCAAAATTTGGGCTTCGGGACCTTATACAAAACAAAGATTTTGGGGCTTTCTAGAGACCACTATCAAACCCATACTAGAAGAGAGACGATTCCTTTTATAACTCCATTTCTTCAATAAGTGGAAAAGGATTGTAAATTAAGCCACTAGGGTTAGCCAGTAGTGAGGGTGATAGGATAGGTTAGTTTCAAAGTTCGAAATCCTCTAATGTAATGAAAAAAAAGAAGATTATAAACTATCAAAAGTCTGTGAAAATTGATTAAAATACGAGGTAAAAAAAAAAAAAAAACGGATTGCTTAATTCATCAAAACTTGAGAGCATTGTTGATTTAAAAGAAAAACAAGTGTTTCTAGACCAATAATCCCCTCCCTTAAAAAAGTGGAAAACCCTATTGTGGAATAACCAAAGATAAAAAACCAATCACATTTGGCAAAAACACGAAAAGTCATCGGTGTAGAGCAGACAACATGCAGTTTTCAAGATGTTTAATGGCCGAAAATAGGGTTTGAAAAAGATTAAAAAAAAAAAAGAAAAAAAAAAAAGAGAGAAGCAAAGTAATAACCTGCTCAAAGAGGGAGCTTCTCTTGAGGGCAACCTGGCGCTGCAGTTGGGTTCTGTCCATTCTCTTGGTTTAAAACGAAAAATTTGGGAAATCGTATGTGACAAAAGAGGCAAAAACTGAATGCAAAACTCCCCACCTAAAAAAAAAAAAAACCTCTCGTTGTAGAGTAGAGTAGGAGTAGAGAACTCAATGATATGCCTTACTATTATTATAGCAGCATGGCAAGCCAACGTTTTTATAGCATGTCGAGTAGGGAGTGAATATATAAAGGCACACAAAAAATCTAAGAGGGTACGTGTCCGGAAAATATCTTGGCTTCTTTATCCAATTTGGTGGCTATCTCTCTCCTGGCAGACATAAAAATAGCAACGATGAACGCCTATTCATTTTAACAGGAGAGATCAAATTCACTAAATCTTTGATGAAAAACATACGAGCTTTAACCATTGGATTCAAACTTGCTCGTGTTTAATATTATAATCTTTGTTTGCGATACAAGAAAGGATCTTTCAAAATTGTGAAGAAAATCAGAGGAAACTAAAGAAAAACCCTACAACTACAACGCTAAATTGGCGAGTTCCACAATTTGGTATCTTTGGGGGGAAGCATCCACTCTCCAGCGAATAGAACTCGCTTTATGTGTGAGTAAACTTCAAAAGATTAAAATGCTTTCAAATAACTTCCATATAAATTACATATAAAAATAAACTCTTCCATATAAATTAAGTAAATAATTCCACTCACCCTCTTATGGTCGCTTTTCAACTTTAATGAAGGGGACTGAAATGGTTAAGATTTTATAGAGGCAAATCGTAACAAGTCATATCCTTATTGGAAAGTTTGATTTGTTTTGGTGCTAAAGAGCAGAAACACTCCCGCACAACCGCATTTTCTTTGGTGTGAATGCCCCTTTAATCCACCAATAAGGATTGATTGAGTTGGTAAGGATCGTTATCTTCGCTAGACCAAGCCCTAGGTTCGAGTCCTGCTCTTAATGGGAGATTTGTAAAAACAAAAACAAAAAAAGAGGCTAAGACCCCTCCTGTAAGTCCCCAAGGCCGGCCAGTCCCCAATGCTTGTGGTGTGCCCTAACCTTGGAATGGATAACCTCCCCACCCCTAAACTTTCTTCAACCAAAATAAATAAATAAAAAAAGAATACCCCTTTATCTCTCTCTCTCTCTCATGACCTTCTCCTCATGTGATGATACATAGAGAGAGAGAGAGATAGGCAGAAAATGGTTTTCGAAAATATGTAAGCTGGCTGGCCTCACCTATCCTAACTCATTTTTCTATCCACCTTCACCACTTCAGCTAAATTCAAGGTCTTAAAGTCTTAAAATACTTATATTTAACTCATGTGATTAAGGGCACGTTTAAAAATGCTTGCGTAAGAAGCAATTAGAATTATAAGCGCTTTTGTTAAAAGTATTTTTGTTAAAAGCACAACAAATTTATTTATTGAAAATACTTCCTTAAAAAACGGTTGCAAGTGTAAGCATTTCTCTAAACGAAGTAAAAGTGTTTATAATCCAAAACACACCATATACACTCTTTGTTAGCTAAAAGTGTTTTGAACCTTCTAAAAGCGTTACCAAACAAAATTTTCATTGCTTCTAACCAATTATATTGTAAGTGTCACACACATGTGTGATCGAAGTGAAAATAAAAGTAGTATTGATGTTAAAAGAAATGTGAGATAATTTTAAAAGTAGCTATACTTAGAGGTTTTGTATACCATGATACTACATCTAAATTTAGCTAGAGCAGTATGCTCTCTTTGCACCCAAATTCGAATCCCTTGACATTCCGTACATATATGCCGATCGACCACCTCTCAAATCCAATTAGTGTAGACATAGTATAAGCATTTGTTATGTATCTAATAGATTTGTGGGAGACATTGATTTAACCAAGTTGGCTAAAACAATATGCTCTATTTGCACTTAAATTTGAATCTCTCTCTTCGTAATTTACGGTAAAATTAGCATAAATTATCTTGGCATTTGGAAAATTAATGAGAAATAAAACCTTGTTCCACAATCCACACATTTTTGGTCCCGTTGAGAAAGCGTGTCACAAAGGCATTTCCCATTAGACTTAGTGATAACACACCCGCGCGCATGAGCTATATGCTTTGTTGTATCCCACGCACTAGACATTACATGCAACTTTGGAACAAATCCTAGAATCTTTCTTTCCTCTTAAGGACGACGAGATTGTGATTGCAAAGCCAAATGAACGTCTCACAAATGCACAAAAATACCTCCCCACTTTTCCAGATGTGGGACAATTTAAGATTTTAAGATGTTCTTTTTTACTTGGTACTAGTTGGCTTGGCACATATACTTACTTACCAAGTTCCACAAGTGTTTATTCCATCTCTCTCTCTGAGTGCTACTAAGGACAGTCGGTTCCACTAGTGCTTATTCCATCTCTCTCTCTCTCTCTCTCTCTCCTCTCCCTCCCTCCCTCCCTCCCTGAGTGCTACTAAGGACAGTCGCCCACGTGCAAGGAGGCGATATTCATCTGTGAATGCAAGTGAATCATATAACGTGTTAAAGGACTAAAATCACCCAATGGAACATGAGCAATTGTGATGGATGTCCACAAGGGCCGTGTCATCGTGGGCACATATCATATCATCTATCTAATCATTAAATAATGAATGCAAATCTATTCGCTCTTCATTCCATATTTTTTCTTTATACAACGATGGTTTAGAATCTGGGTTCAAGTCACACAGTGGGATATGTCGTAATAATTAGGTATCGAACTGAGCCAAATTTGAGACCTTCCACTTACAAGTGAAGAAAAATACCACTAATATTGGAATGCTAGTTTTTCGTCATTCCATAGTTAAAAGGCTGCATGCAGTGACTGGAAACAAACTTCTAGGGACTAAGCAAAGATCACATAAAGGGGTGCCAAAACACAAATTTGTAGCAGATCATATAAGAGGATGCCGCAACTTTCTCTTAGCCCAAAGGAAGAAATTCTAGCTTATTTTACAAGGCACTTGGTATTCTAAAGGTATATACAAATAGGGATCAAGTAGATGAACATAGTACAATGTAACCAAGAATGCATACAGTAATGATGAATGAGATGAGAATCAACCTTTTCCAATTTGCAGGCGTATCACGGTGGGCCTTGTCGCGTCTTTCTCCACTGCGATTCTCACGAAAATGTTAAAAGGGGAGAAAGCTGTGCAAAGAGGAGACGCACCCTTTATTCTCTTGCCACATAGTAAGAAAGACAGAGAGAGGTGGGAGAAAAAAAATGAAGTTTTTAGCGAGTGCCGTCGCCATTGACCTCTCGCTGTCTTTGTTGGTCGTTACTATCGATAGTGCGGTCACAGCTCCTCCTCTTTTGTAAAGAAAACAAGGCCAAGGGTGGGCGGATGGATGAAATGGGATGAGAATATTAATTCATGTTTTTTCCAATCATCGGAAGGATTTATACTCTCTTTCTTTTGCTATCTCATGTGTGTTGATAAGAATGATGATAAACCCTAATCTTCTAAATCTTCTAAAGAAATATACGAGCTTCCAAAAATCAAATTTACTCATTAAAACTAGAGAAACATAAAGCACCTGAACCAGCTTCATCAGGTCTACGAGGAGCACACATTTGGAGAAATGTGATCATCATTTAGCAAGTAAACTTAAAATTACCAAATCATCACAAATATTTCAATAAACAAGAGGAAATTGTGATCATCACTCAACTTTTGGTCGAACCACAATCTCATACCTCATGTTTAAAAAATGACAATGTCATACCTCATCTTTCACATTGATTGCAGTGTTAGACTTCTGTCAGTTTGTCCGTGAATTTCTCAATTAAATGCTGGTGTGTATTTATACGGGGTCCACCTATCACCCAAATGGCATCCACGTGACACCACCCCAAAATTTCTCCTGCCAAATGGTATCCCACTGGGATTTCCATGCCACGTGGACTTATTGGTGGATGACACGTGGATAATCAAATTATAAATGTAAAAATTATAAAAAAATAAAAATAAAAAAAAACTAAAACTAAAAGTAACTAGTAAAGTGTGTCATTCGAAATCACTTTCCCCCAAACACTCGCTCATTCTCGCTCAAATCGAATTCCCAATTCCAGAAAGCACAAGAACCCTAACCCTATTTCATACTAGTGGCTAAAAAATCTCAATTAATTAGATTAGGAACTCAGTGAAAACCCCAAATCATCTTGTCGGCTCTCTTCCCTCACTTCATTGGTGTTGGAAGGGGACATCTGGGTTGCATAGGGTTCGAAGTAAATTTGAAGGATTCTACATGGGGTGGAACATGCGTAAGGATCCCGATGAAACGACGCCAACCTATTTTAAGTACAAATGCTTACTGATTCGACATGGGTGGACATGGTTCTTTTTGTAGGTTTTGTTGATTCCAAATGTCTACTGATTTTTTATGCTTTGTTGATTTGTTTATTCTTATCAGGAAAATGGTGGTTTTGTGCTTTGTTAAATCGAAATGGTTACCCAGATTTGAAAAATCTCTATCTTGATTTGTTTATTCTTGTCGAGAAAAGGTGGTTGTGTGCTTTCTTAATTCGAAATTTTTATTAAGGTGTTGGATAATGGGTTTGCTGATTTGTTTATTCTTGTCGAGAAAAGGTGGTTGTTGCTTTGTTTATTCCTATCGAGAAATGGTTACTGTGCAATTGCTTTGTTGCTTTTGTTGATTTATTACTTTGTTGCTTTGTTGGTTTGTTGCTTTTTGTAGGCTTTTGATTAGGTAAAAATGCAACTGCTTTGGTCAAAATGCACTTGCTTTGGTTATGGTAAGGTTTTAATTAAGGATTATTTTTGTGAATTTCAGTTTATCCAGAACTGTTCTCTATTGAATTGCATCATGGTGGGGAGATTTGTTATGACTTCTATGCTGGGGGAAAAGTGACATATATAGATAACTGTGACAAAGACCTCATGTATTTGCCAGTGATAGATGATATAGTGGAGGCACTTGGATATAGTGAACAGTTCATGAACTACCACTACAAGATTCCTAACATCAAGATTTGCAAATGGTTTGAAGCCCATCCAAAGTGATGTCGATGTTCAGATGATGTGCCATTTTATTTTGAAGGTTAGAGCGATTGAGATGTACATCAAAGAATTGATAACAGAAGAAGCCTTAACCCAAGAGCAAAAAAATTTTCAATCCATGGAAACATTTGGTCCAAGTAAAAGTAAAGTGGTAATTATGGAGTTAAGTGAATCAGAGGAGAAAGTTGGACCAACACCACTTAAACCAAGAAGATGCAGAGGCTTGCTAGCTATTGAAAGACCAGAGCAGAATAAGGGGAAATTTGTTTATAATGGCAGGTGCATTGCATAATGGTCAAGAGGGGCTAAATTTCAAGTTGAAGCTGGAGGGGGCAACAATATGTGGTTGACTTGGTGGAAAAGACATGTTCATGTAGAAAGTATGGCTTGACGGGAATCTCATGCAACTATGCAATAGTTACCATAAATTTCAAGAGACAACAACATGAGGATTATGTGGATGCTTATTATTCGAAGACACAGTACTTGGAGGTGTATTCTCATTTAGTAATGCCGATGAATGGGATGTCTTTGTGGGAGAAAGCTGAAAACCCTCCAATATTGCCTCCAACATATACAAGGCAACCTAGAAGGCTGAGGCTGAAGAGAAACAAGGAAGCTACTGAGAGGGAGAAAGAGGTTGAACAAACTCCCACAAACCCAACCAATAATCCTCAATGTTCTCCTCAGCCACTGAAGCTAGGAAGAAAAAGGCAAGGCACTTTGAAATGTACCATATGCAAACATGAAGGCCATAATGCAAGGACTTATCATAAACACCTTCCTCCAAGGGACAAACGGGTAACATTTTGTACTTTATGTGGATTTTTTAAATTGCTTTAATCTCGAACTCTAAGTCTTTTCTAACACGCCCCAAGCTCAATATCCCCAAATATCAGGTTAGGTACATGCTAGCCGACACCCGAGGGTGATGGAGCCATTTTAAATATGCATATAACTAAAATATATGCAATTAGAACAATTATACCAAAGCAGGAACATGTTCAGAGCATACAAATAATATGAAAGAACTACTAGGAAAAGATATGAACAAGGCAATGATACCTATACTAAGGAGACTCGAGGGTACCTATGCTGTAGAGTCCTGACACCGGGATCATATGCCTCAATCCTAAATCCTGAAGGGGTGCAAAAACAGAAAAGGTAAGTGGACCAAAGTTTATAATAATAATATTAATAATCAAAAAACTGTTTTCTTTATGAACATAGTAACCTCCTGTTTTGAAAACATATATAATACTACATATAGGTTTTATAAAAACCCTAGCATGCAACGCAAAACTTTCGTAAAACATGTACATGTAAAACCATGTTCAAAAATGCTAAAAACGTCGCCCGAAGGCAAATCTATAAATCTCATCAATGAAGTACTCAACTAGGGGTATCATAGTCGTCCGAAGGCAGTACCTATCCATCACTCGAAGGTGAAGCTAAATAACATGTCCATCACCCGTAGATGAAGTTGAATCAAATAGCATAACATCCACACTGACACTAGCCATGGCTAGTGAAGCTGTCTAACACCACTCCATCATCTGTGTCCTATGGCTATAGACATCTATACCCGTGGTGTGCGGATGTGCCGTATGATAACACACTAGGTAAGTACTGAAAACATATCTCAAAATCTCAAGCCAAATCACCAAATCTCAAGTGTTCAAAATCTCATTTTATAAATCGTACATAAAAAACATATTTGTAAATCCAATGAATGTCACATCCCGGCCCGGGGCGGATCACTTCCCGGGCCTGCTCCACCACCGTAGCGTGATATTGTCCGCTTTGGGCTTACCATTCCCTCACAGGTTTTGTTTTTGGGAACTCACGAGCAACTTCCTAGTGGGTCACCCATCATGGGATTGCTCTAACCCCCTTCTCGTTTAACTTCGGAGTTCCTATGGAACCCGAAGCCAGTGAGCTCCCAAAATGCCTTGTGCTAAGTAGGGATGAGAATATACATTTAAAGATCACACCTCTGGGCGATGTGGGATGTCACAATCCACCCCTCTTAGGGGCCCGATGTCCTCGTCGGCACACCACGGCCAGGGTTAAGCTCTGATACCAAATTGTCACATCCCGGCCTGGGGCGGATCACTTCCCGGGCCTGCTCCACCACCGTAGCACGATATTGTCCGCTTTTGGCTTACCATTCCCTCACGGTTTTGTTTTTGGGAACTCATGAGTAACTTCCAATGGGTCACCCATCATGGGATTGCTCTAGCCCCCTTCTCGTTTAACTTTGGAGTTCCTACGGAACCTGAAGCCAGTGAGCTCCCAAAAGGCCTCGTGCTAGGTAGGGATGAGAATATACATTTAAGGATCACACTCCTGGGTGATGTGGGATGTCACAATGAATTTCATATATGCAATTCCAATAATTCATATCCGCTCGTAAAAACATAATTTCAATAAATCATAATAGTTTGTAAAGTAAATTAAATCATGAATTCTATATAAAACATAATTATAGAAATCCGGAAAACATAATATAAAACATATTAAATGCATGAAATATGAAATGCATGCTAGGCCAATATTTTGCAAAATTATATAAGTTATGAAGGGGTCCACTCACAAGTTTTCCATTGCCCGGAACCCGCTCGAACTATCAGGAATGTGATCACTTCCATCGATGCAAACACAATTAGAGGCGTTTAATAAAACTCTACAAAAACGTTGGAATTTGGGATTACGGATGATGGATTCGGATTTGGCACATCAAGAAATCTAAGGAGGAACCTCAGGTTTTCCTCTCATGCGCCGCCGCACATGGCGGCCGGCCGCCCCAACTCACCAAAAATTGAACAACTCCAAAAATTCCCAAATTTTATAGGAATGAAAGGAACAACTTTCATACCTGTGACTAAGGCCAATTGGGCCGGGATAAGCCCTAATTTCCGTTGAACCCGCCGAAAACCCTAAGTTTGGTGTTTCTTGATTCATCCTCAAATCGACTCCGATGCTCCAACCAATGATTAAGCATTGTTCCTGACCTCTAAGGGAGTGTTTTGGTGGTGGTAATTGAAGGAAAACGTTTCACAATTGGAGGATCAACGACTAGACACCCTCAAACTCGTCGGTGTTTCATTGTATAATCGAGGCCTAAATCTCGTCGGGTTTGATTGGAAATTGAAGGAAAAGTGGCGGGAAAATGATTAGGTAATGGTGGGGAACTTTAATTTGCACGAAAAACGTTGTAAGGGCATTGGAAATGGATGCTGACCGAATCGGGTCAGGTTGAAAGAAACGGGTTAAGGGGAAGAAGTTTTTGATTGGGTGTTTCCTCACCTCTCTCCTTTCCTTCCTTACTTTCATTTCTGATTAGGCAGCTCATTCCTCTCCTCTCTTCTAATTGGATAACACTCCCCCTCCTTTCTCTCCTTTATTTCTTTTCTCCTCCGTCCATATCTCCTTTCTTTCAATCTTGCCCACACACGTGGCATCAACTGATTTCTCCACCAAAATGTAGAGCTTTCCAGATTTATGGTTAAATGACCATTTTGTCCTCAACTTTGTTCGTTAATAACTCATTCGTTATAACTCCAAATTACGTTCTGTTTACGCCCACACGTTCGTAACGACGAGTATACGCTAAGAAAACAGATCTTACGTGACACAACACGGCAGTCAATGAAAGTCAACACTTTGCATCGAAGGGCATTTTCGTAAATTCATTTATTAAAATTATAAAAATCGTAAAATTGGGAACGGATCGGTACACTTTCAATTACTTTGTAGGCATCTTCATCTGCACAAGGACAATCACCATCGACAAATCCAACCGAACTTGCACCTAAAAAAAGGACTACAAATCCAAAGGTAAAACCTTGCTTTGTTTAATTGTTTGAACGAAACTTTGGATTTCTTTAAAAACCTTGCTTTGTTTAATTGTTTGAATGAAACTTTGGATTTAGTTATAAACCTTGCTTTGTTTCTTATTGTTTGAATGAACAGCTGGTGTCAGGCCACGGTTATCCACCCCTTTCGTACCCCAAGAGGCTATGGAGAATGTCACCCTGCTCATGGCCACAGTTAAACAGTTCATCTAACACTTTCAATCTCTGACCCCACCTAGTAGGATAAGACTTTGTTGTTGTTGTTGTTGTAACACTTTCAGTCTAACTAACTCTCTCTTAATGCAAACAACCATGGGTTGGTCAATAGTTGGGACGAATTACAAACTTGTATTCCTCATGGCATGTGTAGAGCTTAATTTCTAGTATTGGTGAACTACACGAGGGTGGTCAGGATGAGTTTAAATGCCTCTGTGAGTCTTCCTAACCCCTGAATGAGTGGGTTGCCGTGACGAAACCATTAGCTAGCCCCCCTTAAACTGAAAAAAAAAAAAAAAGAAAAAAGAAAAAAAAAAGCTCTTAATGCAAAGGTTTCACGGAATTTTTTTAGGAAGGAAATACTAGAATTCTTATTGATTCGATTTTGAGGAAAACACAGTTTTCTTTGGAGCCTAAAATCAATTGTGCAAGATTTTCACTCTCTTTTTCAAAACTTTGAATTCGCTAGTTTTTGTCATGTCTACTATGAATTGAACTTTTACAACATATGCATTAGCCCATCTATATATATAAAGCCAAAACTGTTGTGAACAGTATTTTTTTGGGTCACAAGCTTCACCAAACAAAGAAGTGGACAAAAATGCCCCTCAAACAAAAAAGTTCAAAAGCAATCCAATATAATGTAGGAGTATTTTTGTCATATAAACAGTGTTTTTTTAATAATTAATTTTTTTTTTACAGTTTATTTTTTATACAGTAATTTTTTTTAATTAGTACCTCACAATATGCTAGCAATAATGTGATTCTATCAGTTGTTTATTAAATATTATTTTCTCTATTTTTAAACACGTTCAAAACATCTTAAGATGAGGTGAGTAGTGTCGGTTATAAAAAAAAACAAAAAAAAAAAAGGCCTTTCGCACACACATAATAATGTGATTCAATTAGTTGTCAAATGATTGTTTTTTTTTTTTCTTTTCGAACAAACGATATTATCTACATTAAGGGGGAATGGATGGGCTTTGCCTCATAATAGGCTAGCAATAATATGATTTAATCAGTTGTTTATTAAACATTGTTTTCTCTATTTTTAAACACGATCAAAACATCTTAAGAGCGCGCATAGTGCTGGTTATAAAAAAGGTATTTTGCACGCGCATAATAATGTAATTCGATCAGCTGTCAAATGATTGTTTTTTTTTTCTTTTCGAACAAACGACATTATCTACACTAAGAGTGAGGGGTGGGCTTAGCTTCACATTGGGTTAGCAATAATGCGATTCAATCAGTTGTTTATTAAATATTATTTTCTCTATTTTTAAACGCATTCAAAACATCTTAAGAGTCGTGTACCGCCGATGATAAAAAAGGTCTTTCACAAGCGCAGAATAATGTAATTGAATCAGTTGTATTATTTTCTCTATTTTAAACACTTAAGAGGCACGTAGTGCCAATTATAAAAAATAAAAATAAAAATAAAGGCATTCGGTACGCGCATAATAATGTGATTTAATTAGTTGTCAAATAATCATTTTTATTGTTTTGAACAAACGATGTTTTCTACACTAAAGGGAAGGGGTGGACTTAGCCTCACAACAGGCTAACAATAATATAATTCAATCAGTTATTTATCAAATATTATTTTCTCTATTCTAAATGTAAATTCAATAGAATGTAAATAGAAATTGAAAGACTAATTTTATTATGTAGATTCAACTAATTTGATTGGTTTATGAGAGGTTTCTTAGCATGTTCGAATATTATTCACTTACTTCAAATATTTGACCTTCTTTTTGTCATAAAAAAATTATTTAAGCAATTAATGCATATAAATACATTTAAAACATGTAAGATGAGCGTAGCACGCTATGGTTCAAAAATGTCTTTTGCACGCGCATGAGCTCATGCATGAAGGTTAGTTCTAGTTATGTTGTGGTTAATTATAAAAATAATATGACTCGTTTGTAAGTGTTTTTAAATAACTGAAAAAGTTTTTAGTGAAATTAATTTTAAATTCCAAAGCACTTTAAGTGTTTTTTTGAAGAAGCATTAGGTATGTGCTTCTTGCAAGAAACACTTATAGTGTTTTTCCAAAATCAACTTGGATTTTTATTAAGGATTGATATCAAAAATATTTACAACAAAAGTACTTTTAATTATTTTAAAAGCACATTAAAACAAGCTCATAGAGGTATAGTCGTGATTTTTCATATTAATTTAGTGTTTTTTATGAAAAAAATAACTATTAAAAAACTAAGTAAATTAAAGAAAATCGAAAAATATTTATAATCTTACACAAACAAAATCGAGATTTAGGAATAATAACAAAAAGAATTTAGCCCTTAAAATATGAGAAATTTTTCATTATGATCACGAATGGTACATCACGTATTTTTATATAAGTAGTTGGAAATTTTACTTTTTAAGTTATTAACTTTTTAGAACACATATCCCATCATTTATATAATGACATATAATGTATCAAACCGTTTCCGATCATAGTAAAAAATCTCTCCTAAAATATTAGGGTGACACATCGGCATCGACGGCGTGAAAAGTCAGTGAAGCAGCTGAACTGGGGAATCAGAAGAGAGAGCGGGAGAAAAAGACAAATTCGCACCTGAAGTGGCGGGTAACCTCTTAAAAACTCTTCAAACTTCTCAAATCTTCCAGACGAAAAACCCTAACGTACCAAATCCAATTCCCACAGTGCGATAGAAATGGACGACGATCGAATTCTGGCGCGAGAGAGGCGGCAGATGGAGGAGATCCGACAACTCGATCTCGAAGAACTGCAGGTCGAAGAGGTCGACGACGACTCCTCCTCCGGCGACGACCGCGACGCCACGTAATCATCATTTCCCCTCTCCTCCTTGCTAACTCTTCAGAATTTCATTTCATTTGATTAATTTGGAAACTAGAGCTTCGAATTCTTCTGTGACGAGTAGCTAACTCAAGTTTGATATTTTATGTTTTTTTTTTTTTTTGTTTTGTTTTATCAGTGTTGTTATTTGATCATATCATTTGTTATTCCTTTTTTCTATAATAACAGTAAAATTGAGATGAAATTTTGTGTTTTTATTTTATTATGTCACTAATTTGTTGAATTTGTTATGGAAATTTTGACAGTGATGGTCGCGGCCCGTCTGATGATTATGCTTTCGATACCTCTGTGGCTTCGTTGCATACGTATCTCGGTGGTAGGCATTTGGTCTTTTGCCTGTGTTTTTATACTGATTTGTCCACAATTTTCTGTTCAAAGTGTTGACGTTTAGTTAATTTTGATTGAAACAGAGGTTGAAGACACTCATCATAGGGTGGCTTTTCTGGATGGGGGCGCCGTCTTGAAGCTCCCTATTTTTTATCTTGAAGGTTCTATCATTTTACATTTGATTGTTAAGTAATTTCAAACTTCAGTTACTCGTTTTGGTAGCGGTTGAATTATGTTTGGCATTTTAGCGTAACTGCATTAGCCATAGGTGTAAGCCATGCGTTGCAAAGTCGTATAGCCATTTTGGTAGTAAAGAAAAGTTGTTCAAGAAAATAATTGAATGTATCATGGAATGAATTGTTGGTTGAGACTGAGAGACAGTTAGATCACTAGCTTATTGTAAAAAAGAAAGACTGTCATGTGAATGCTATCTGTCAATGATGTTCTTCGGGAGAGATGCTACAAGAGCTACCTTCCGTAACATCATTGTGTCTTAAGTTTTTTAGTTGCTTAATAAAATTAGCGTAAAAAATCAATAGAAGCAAGTACCTGCTAGTCCTAAACGTTTTTGCCCTAATGAGCAAGTTGAATGGACGAGAAATAGAAGAGAATCAAAGTGAAGTCTGCTGTTGGTCTTGTTTTTGTCATCATTTTACTTATATTCTTGTACGTTTGTATAAAATACTTTTATTTTTGTTACTTAAAGAGAACTTGGTTTCTTCTACATTCTATATGCAGGAGTTGTCCTGTTCCCAGAAGCAACCCTTCCCTTAAGAGTCATTCAACCCAGTTTTGTACTTTCTATTGAGAGAGCACTAAACCAAGTTGATGCTCCTTATACCATTGGTGTGGTAGGTGAACTCCTTGTGACAACTTTTGACTTGTTTTGCCCCTGGATTGTTACGTGCTGTTTCATTGTTCTTAACCCTGAAATTTTGTTCAGATTCATGTATTCAGAGATAATGGAAGAATAAGGCTTGCAAATGTTGGGACAACCGCAGAGGTATATTTAGTTTATTCTACTGCTCATAAGTAGAAATTGTTATTCAACCTATGCTATTTCTTTTATAACATGCTGAATTATTCAACTTTTTATGTTTCTCCGTTTATAGATTCGGCAATATAGACGATTAGAGGATGGCTCACTGAATGTGGTAACTCGTGGCCAACAGAGATTTCGTCTAAGACACCGTTGGATTGATGCAGAAGGAGCGGTTAGAAAAATTTTATGTTTGAGAGAGATTGATTGTTTGTTATCCGTTTCATTTTTATTTGGTCATGTTCATTTATGTAATGTCTTATTTGGTGTGAAATTTTCATTTTTCAGCCATGTGGGGAAGTTCAAATCATCCAGGAAGATATACCATCAAGGGTCCCAAGGGATGCATTCGGAGATTTGGCACCATTTAGTAATCCAAGAGGCCACAAATTCTCACTTAAACTGCCTTCAAATGATTCTCGTGCAAAGTCAGTTGGATCTATGGATGTGGACAATGATTCAGAGGCAAAGTCAGATGAAAGCTTTGAGAGTGCACTGTCATTGACTGAGAGAGAAATCCACCAATCTGCAGTTGGTTCCTATTCTGGATCTGATACAATGGACGAATCAACAACTTCAAGTAGTGATGATGAGAAGTCACAGTTACAATTGCAATCAAAAGACTCTGATTCTTCAGCTTCATTGCATTCGTGCCCTGAGATTAGTAATGTTGATTTGGCAAGCAGTTCCATGTCAGACATGCAATCCAGCAAACAGGAAGAGCCAAATAAATGTTGGAGAAATACGGACTTAAATCAGTTTCGTAGAGTTCCAAGAGCATTCTGGCCCCATTGGGTATACGCATGTATGACTCGTATTGTCTTGCTCAAAGAGCAGCAGGTATTTGACTTTACTTTGTGTTCACACTTGATGTTCGAAAAGTTGTGATCCTTAATGTATTAGAAGATATTACCACTTTGTAGGACTAAAAATGAAAAAGGGTCAGGCACTTGCATATTAAGTTTTATATGTTAATGTTAACTGAAAGCATTTCATTACAGTTTCCAGATTAACTGTATAATGGATGTAAAACAACCTTAGAATATTGTCTGAATTTGGAAGAATTACAAAGGAAAATTGCAGAATATAATTAATGCTTGACATTTCAATATTTAGTTTTATCGGGTAATTGGTAGATATGCTGTGTGATGTCATGTTGTGTGTGCATTTCTTATTTCGGGTGTCTTACTTTTTGTAATGATCTATAGTGAATTGTCTGGTGATAATGGCAGTCGTTATGCACTGTAAACAGTTATGTAATGATATTTTTTAAATGTTACAGCTAAACATTGTTGGTGCTTACTACTTATGTGTATACAGTTATTTGATTCATAGAATATAGTGAATCCAGTAAACAGTTATTTGATTCATAGAATATGCAACAAATTTCTAATCATGGTATACGTGCTAAAAATGTTTAGCATTTTGCAATATCCTTTTAATCAAATGAAAAATGGAGTTTAAGGATTCAGCTTTACAGAGTTTGTGAGTTTCTTGCATTGCAGAGATGTGGAAACAGATAGTTGGGGCACCAAGCATGGATCGTCTTGTGAAGAAGCCTGATATTTTGTCATTTTTTATCGCTAGTAAAATTCCTGTCTCGGAATGTACTAGGCAGGAGCTTTTGGAGATTGACGGCGTTTCATATAGGCTGCGTAGAGAAATTGAGTTGCTTCAGAGTTTTGATCTTATCCAGTGTAAAACATGTCAGGTAATGTACTTGCTTCAGAACACTGCATGTGTGCCCGTGTGTATGCATTCAAAAGTATATACCCTTTGCCCATTATATGTTTTATTGACTTTTGTGTGTGTGTGTGTGTGTGTGTACACATGTTTTTGGGTACACAATGCAGACTATCATTGCAAGGCGGAGTAATATGCTGGTGATGTCAAGTGAAGGTCCTCTTGGTGCTTACGTGAACCCAAGTGGTTGCGTTCATGAGATAATGACTCTCTACAAAGCAAATGGCTTGGCACTTATAGGGCCAGCAGTGACTGAATACAGCTGGTTTCCTGGGTATGGACCTGTACCTTAATATTCTTCTGATTCTCTGACCAATTTACTATCTTAAAGAACACTAATTTTCATGCATTTTCGTAAACCTTTTAGCACACCGATCGTCCTTAACATGGTCTTTTTCCCTGTTGATGGCTTTTCAAAGCATAGAGTAATAGTTTTTCTTTTATTGGTCTGTAAAATGAAAATCATAAGGATTCGAAGTTATGTAACTCACAAAACTGTTGGAAGTTCGTAATACTTAAACAAATAAAAATAAACGTAGATCATGATCATAAATTATATGGAATGACTGGAACTTATTAGGTATGAATAAAATTGGTATCTAGCTGCAATGTTAGTGAATTTAAGCCAACTGTTTGATTATATTATTCACACCTTCTAAATCTCTGGAAATTTGTCACTGTAAGTTACTTCAAGGTTGGTTTCGTAAAGCTTGATCATTTTCTCTGATTTAAATGTGATTAGAATTTTAGTACTACGAAGTTGTTAAGTTGCCAGTTTGATCACTTTTGCAGGTATGCGTGGACAGTAACAAACTGTACCGGCTGCGAAACCCAAATGGGTTGGCTATTTACAGCCACAAAAAAGAACTTGAAGCCGAAATTTTTTTGGGGAATTCGGAGTTCCCAAGTTTCTGATGACCTGCACTAGTAAGTCTAATGGCCTGCACTAATAAGTCTAATGTATCTCAAACGTGTAATTGCTTGCCTGAATTTACTGTTACCATGTAACGAGTTTGATTTGTATAGCTACATGTTCCTATCTGCAAATTAATACCATTCTTCTGAATCTACATAACCGATGTACCTTGTACTCGCCAATATTCGACAATTCATACATCGCAAGTGTAGTTCTTATCATTTTTCAGAATTCTTTCTGGGTTAAGAAACTTTGTCGATTTTTAGTTAAACTTCATCAAGTTGCAAGTATTATATGTTGGATCAGTATTTTAATCATTCTGAGCTGAGTCTGGCATTAGTTTCTGTGTCGAAAACATGTTGCATCTAGAATTGGAAACAACAGTGATGCTTCTCATTAGAAGTGATTCTGACAATCTCAAAATCACTTCCGAACGAGTCCTATGTCAAGTCATCAAATGGTAAGAGGCGTTTACAATCGATTATTGCTCCATTTTTTGGCAGAAAAATAAATATAATCTTCCTAAATTGGAAGAAAAAATAACAAAAACTTGGCAAGTTCTAGTGGAAATAAAGCTAGGAACAAAAGTGCCCTCCTACCAACAAAACAACCAAATGAATTCAAATTTTTAGTGGTAAAAAAAAATGGTGGATCGTAGAAGTTGCAGACCACGAAACAGGCGGAATTCAACGGTAACTTCTGTAGCGCGGGCTGTACATGCAGCTCTCTGCATACTTGACGAGATCTTTTGGTCGAGGCAGATTAGAAGCCAGACCTGAAACCAAATGGAAAACACGAACTTTAGTAAGATGTGTTACAGCACGGTATTTGTAACGAACTCAGAAAGAAACTTACCGAGTTCATAGACCTTAGCAGCGACCTTAGCTGCAATGTTGGCTGATATCTTTCTGATGTTGGTAAATGGCGGGTAGATCATTCCTTTGGCGTAGTGTTCCTCGGAAACTTGCGTGGCCAGAGCTTCAGCTGTCGCGAAATCAAATGATTTAGAGGATTTTTGCAGATAAGAAAGAGAATCGGTGTTCATTTGAAGGTTATTGTTCGTGTACTTACAGGCTGCCAAAAGCATGTCATCGTGTACACGAATGGCACCAGCCATGATCAATCCCAAGCCAAAACCGGGGAATATGTACGCGTTGTTGGCCTGAATAATGTGGTTAGGCGAAAGTAAGATCCTAGTGTCTTCAAATGAAGAGAGTGATTCATAACAAGAAGAGTTGCTTGAGTTGGAAGGTACAAACCTGGCCAGGCACTAGGAGTTTGTTCTCGTATTTGACAGGATCAAATGGACTTCCACTGCCAAAGATTGCTCGACCCTTCGTATGAGAAAAACGATGTGATTGTTAAATAGGGTTCTGCTAGTTCATCTAGCCGCGTTATAACCCCAACGAAAATTAGAGAAAAGAGGAAGGGGAAGAAAGAAAGAGCAGATTGATTACCTTTGTCCATGTGTAAGCTTCTTCAGCGGTACACTCAGCTTGCGATGTTGGGTTGGAAAGAGCAAGGATAAGTGGTTTCTGCAGTGGCCATACACCAGATCAATGTCACTTACGTTGATCATCATATATGTGTGTGTGAGAGAGAGAGAGAGGGAGGGAGGGAGAGACCGAACCTCATTCAAGGAGGCCATGGTCTCAACGACCTCCTTCGTGAACTGTTTTCCCACACCAGATGTTCCTATCAGCACTGTTGGCTTGATTGCCTGATGAATTAGGGATGTGTAAGATAACAGGAGGAGAAATTGTTGAAAGACATTGTTATGTTCAAGTATAATTTCACACCTTCACGGCGTCTACAAGTTCCTTTATTGGTTCATGATCATGAGCCCAAGGCTGCTTAAAGTGTTGAAGTGATCCTAGGCGAGATTTAACAATCAGTCCCTGCAAAGAATGTAATGCCTCAGTTATATCAAAAAACAAAGTAAAAGAAACAGGAAAAGAGGAAGATAAACGGATCAAATGCATATGTTCGAAGGGAAGAATTTGATCAGATTTTAAGTACCTTAGAATCCACAAGCCAAATCTTCTTGCGAGCTTCTTGCAATGGAGCGCCGGTCTGCCAAGATGAAAACACATCGTTAATCACAAATGCTTAGCTGAAGAAAGCATTTACGGGGAGAACAGGCGATTTGAGGTAAGCAAGTTTATACCTTTTTTGATATCTCAAGAGCTATAAGCTCTGCTATTCCGGTTCCAGCCTTCAGTAGCCAAGAAGCAAAGTTAAAAACATCCAAAAATCAGGGCATTTATGAATATACAGACTGTCTGAATAGTTTTCAAGCCTCACCTCTCCAGCACCCAGAAATAAGAAGGTATGGTCAGCTAATGTTCCACCAAGTAATTTCAAGGAAGCAACGAGCCCTGCTAAGACCACAGAT
Source organism: Pyrus x bretschneideri (assembly GCF_019419815.1). Taxonomy (NCBI): domain Eukaryota; kingdom Viridiplantae; phylum Streptophyta; class Magnoliopsida; order Rosales; family Rosaceae; genus Pyrus; species Pyrus x bretschneideri. The sequence continues at coordinate 2,458,700 of NW_025999446.1, forward strand.
GCCGTTCCCTGAACCAAATTGAAAGAAAATAGTTGTAAACATCCCGGGAAGAAAGATTGCTAACTGTGAAACGAAAGTCTAATATGTTACCTGAATGTCATCATTGAAGACAAGGTGAGTCTTGCTGTATTTAGCCAGCAGTTCAAATGCATTGTGGTTTGCAAAATCTTCGAACTAAAGAAGGAACAAGAAAGAAATAGCAAACGATAATCTGGTTATTCAGAGGACGATGAAACCACGTAGGACAGAAGAGTTTCATAAACATAATTACATTAAGGATAGGAAAGACTTCTACCTGAACTAGGACTTTCTCCCCATAATTCTGCTTAACTGCAGTCATGAATTCTTCGAGAAGCTCCGCATATTCCTAAATCACAAAGGTAAAAGACCACCTCAATTTTACAGAAACCATATATTTCACGTGGTTAAAACTTCTTAAAACTATGGTGACTTACAAAGTAGAACACAAGACTTAGGTGAAAAAATATTTAACCTGTCCAGTTGCTCTCCTTTGCTTAATCCCAATGTAAAACTCATCATTCAGCAACTTCTCGTTGTTTGTTCCAACATCGATGGTTATAGGCAAGCACTGTAAACAAAAACACAGATTTTAAAATTTCTGTATGTACAGGCAAAATTTTCTGTTGCTCGTGTTGTTGAACTCAAAGAAAGGGGACAACAGTTGTGGAAATGCTTACCGCTGAAGGAGGAACTCCTCCGAGTGCAGTATACAAAGAGAGCTTTCCAACAGGAATCCCCATGCCCTGAAAATTTCGGAACATTGATGTTAATTAAGGTGACAACGATTCAACCAAAGACAAAGGCAACAATTCCAAATGAAATATGTACTGGATTTAAACGAAACAGTTCAATACTGTATATGTACATAACAACTGAGTAGAATCTGCAACAAATACCTGGCAGCCAAGATCACCTAGCCCCAAAATACGTTCCCCATCAGTCACGACAATAACTTGAATACCCCTCTCCGGCCAGTTCTTTAGTACTTCAAGGATCTTTCCCCTGAAAAGTTCGCCAATCAATATATGTTTGACAGATATTCAACTAAACATGTGAGACTCAGTAAAAACGTTATCAGATAGCCGTACTTCTCTTTCAAACTGATATAAAGACCCTGAGGATGCCTGAAAATGCTCCCATATTTTTGGCAAGCCTCACCAACTGTTGGCGTGTACACAACAGGAAGCAGTTCCTCAACATTGTCAATCAAAAGCTTATAAAACAGCCCTTCATTTCTCTCCTGCACAATAAAACAAGAACGCCGCCAGAAAAGAAGCAAAACTTAGTGACGACGACCCTGTTTGATAGCAATTGTGATTGACAATGATCTCAAGCACTGATATAGAGCCTGTTCAAGCAGACAATTACCTGAAGATCCATCATGGCAATGTACCTATGCAACGGAACTTCATATTGGCGAAGATTCTGCATCAGCTTCTTCTCCTGGGTCACCGAAATTATGGCACAAAGTTTAGCCGAAATTTAAACAACAAAATAAATCACTGAAAATGAAACGGAGGACGAAAATGAACTGTGAGGTAAGGTCATTTTGCGACCTGAAGCTCCTGGGTTAGGACGGTTGGAGGCAGAAGGCCGCGCAAGTAATGTGCATCCCTCTCCTTCTCGGTGAAGGCAAGACCTTTGTTGTAGTGTGGATCACGCAGCAATGTGTAACCACTGCAACACATTTACATTGCAGAAGATGCTTTAAAAAACAAACCAAATTATGCATATTTAACTTTCTGCGAGATGATTCATTAACAAGAAACATGGTTTTCAGCAGGTGTGGTATAAAAAGAGAGAAGAAGCCTAAGGCTTAGTAAAACCGCAAATATACACTTGAAAAATATGGTTTCCGACCCTAAAAACTAAAAATGAAATAGTTATCAAACGAAACTAGAATAATGTAATATCAAAATATCTCGAATAACCAAACATGAAAAATTGAGAATATGGATAATTTTCTCACTAAAATGAGCATCAACAAACACAAATTTCAAGGGAAGAATAGGACAATTTAAAGAAAGCTAAAATAAATTTAAAACTTGCATAAAAGGACAATAATAAGAGTATTTAAAGAAAACTAAAATAAACTTAAAACTTGCATAAAAGGACAACAATAAGAGTTATAAACTCAGTTGCAGACAAAAATTCGTAACAAGGAAAAAGAAGCTCTGTGTGTGTTACCTGGCAACAGAGGCAGTCCATGGTGTGAGAACCTGATCCTCGGTGGCACAATCCTCACCGTACACGTCCACAAGACCTCCACCAAAGTCAGCCTTACTTTCCACATTCACCACTGAGTGGCCACCACCGTTGCTTATCTCCTCCACTACGCTCCCCATCAAAGCTCCGACCTTTTTTCGATCTCCAAATCGAAAACCCACCACTATTCTCCTCTGCAAATCACACTGCAGTCCTCCAATGAAACCCAGAAAATAAAAACAACCCAGAAACCAAAACAGGCAAAAGCTGCAAACTTTTTTGTGTTTTGCAAAACAAGAAACCTCCCACATTTTATAGGGGAATAAAAGGTGGGATTCGGTTTTACTTTCCTTCCTTTTTGGGATTACAGAGGGCTTTAAAAACAAGGTAGGTTTCATTGTCAAAGAGAACAGAAGTACCCACGTGTGCTACATTATTCAACTAAAACATGAAAAAAATTAAAATTAAAAAATTAAAAAATACAACATATTTTTGATAATTTTTTAAAGGGTGTGCATACCAGAACATTATGTCTCCTTCTCCTTCTCAAAGAGTATAACTTGAAACAACGCCTAAAATTCATTCATTGCTCAATGCTCTTTAGACAATGATGTAATGATTTATTTTGGTAACACATTCTTTACTACTACTGTTTTTCTTATATAATGATACAGTTCATCTTAATTAAACACTACACAAGTAGATACTACACAGTGACACAACACCTACAAAATACTTAATAAATCATCAACCCAAAACGCCCTGATCACTATCTACAAAATGATTTTTTACGTCATGTTTGTTTGATACGTACTTTGATCAACTACTAATTAAAGCTTTTGTTATGCGCTCGTTGGTGACTTTCATTCGTTGATGTGAACTACAATTCCACGATCTCAATGAACATGAGTCACTTTTACGCATAACCCGTTTGTCACAGGCACTCATTCAATTATTAATTCCCAATATACATCATTATTCATTTTGACTGTGCTTCCAAAAGCAAAAATGCATTATTTTGATTGATATTTTCCATTTCATTTCACGTACTATCAATTCTGCATCTTCAATGTTGGCTGGAACCGAACGAGATCCCACTAATCATTTGGCTGTCACATGGCCTTAAATATGACCTAACCACTTAATTAGATGTGAGATGATGTTTCTTAAAAACTCATATGTTACATGTAGAAGATATTTGCCAAGATCAGTTGAGTCTGATGTGAGATGATGTTGCTAAAAAATACTGCTCACGCGTACGACTATTATTGTCACTTTCTTCATTCCCCAGCCTGCCCTACCACTCTACCATAATGCTCATCGCTTTATCTTCCATGATTTGATTTGATCACCATATGCCATTATATTCTCCGCGTAATATTTTTTTTTTTTTTTACACCTTTTTCATTCCATAAATTTTTCATTTTCAAACAAGATCTAGAATCATTCAACGAAAGGAAAAAAAAAATACTTATCAAAATTGACCAAGTCTTGGTAGTAGTTACTTTATTCCTCTTTATAAGAAAGAGGATAATACTTTTGTGCCGTTATTTGTGGGTATACGAGAAAAGAATCTCTCGTATTTATACGAAGAATTTTTTATTTGCATTGAGAACATTTGTCATCATGAAGTGTCATGTATTACTTCTAGTCTATATATTTAGTCTCTCTGGTATACCCTACAAAATATTGCTATAAAATAAGGGATAATGCTAAGGAGACTAAATTTGGAGATTAAATTTGCAAACTAAATGATGTGTCACCAATAGAAATGAATATGTTTATTAACGCTTAAATAAATCAATCATTAACTTCTATGTCCTTTAGTTTTCAAAATTTAATCTACAAATTTAGTCTTCTTACCAAATATAGTTTGAGTAGAAGAACAATATCATCACGTGTCGTGGTGTCGGTCTTTTGATTACGTCTAAAAATCTCTGGTGCAGGTGATGGATGTGTTATGCATGTATAAGCATTGGCCAATAGCTTCTGACTTCCTGAGGTGGTAACTGGTGAAGCTATTATCTGTTTGAAATCCACTCAACCTGTTGTGCCTTCGGAGAAATATTTTATTATACAGGAACACGGTCTAGTATACCTGAATAATATAATTTGGTACATCAAGTATTATAGTATAATTAATTGATTTTTTTTTTTTAAAATTTTCAAGCAGTTGTATTCTTATACTTAATATACTAGATCGTATTCCTAACACACTGAAAATTCTCTCGTGAATTGTATCAAAGCTCTTAATGGTGAACGATCCGCACTTTCATCTGTGGGAATTTGACCGAGACCTGTCAAACAAGTTTTCTTTTCCTACTTTTGGAGATTTTATTTTTATTTGTAGCTAATTATTTACTTAAGTAATTTGTTTAGTTGTTTTGATTATATGTCATACTCATGCAATTATTCGCAAATCAGTGATATCATTAAATAGGAGTTAGCTTGCAAATCACATATGAGTAATCTTATTCAACAACTTATTGTGTAGCATTTGATTAGTGGTGTGTAACAAAACAAGTATTTTAACATAAGGTATTGTTTGGTGTTTATGATTCACTGAAATTGTTAACTCATTAGATTCGATAAATGTTGAGCGAAGAAATATATGCTAATTTGCAATATTTGTAAATATTGAAATTAGACAATAGATTAATCAAAATTAAACAAAGTTTATCCTTCCAATCCTACTATTTTTGTGGGAATAAGTTTTCTTTATAACTAATCCATCTTCTACTTTATTTGGACAAAATATACAGTCGAGTATTTATTTTTAATGAATCTAGTGATTTATTCAATTGAACTAATCATGGACATCAAAATATGCGTAAGCTTATTATACACCGCGTGATTAATGATGGTGATACGGCCTGATCCAAAATCCACGGCAAGCATGCATGCATGTTTCTATCCGTATGAACATGTCGAAAGTCGTTTTATTTTCAAATATACCGACTCCCAACATATAGATAAGACTACGACCTACTATTTTTGGGCCACTCATGACTTTATGGTAAAAAAAAAAAAAAAAAAGGACTTTTAACAAATGAAAAATTATATTTTTATATTAAAAATTAATCCTAATACTATTCACTTTACCTTTTATTTTGTCCTTATCGTTAAAACTTAAAGTTTTCAAGCCATTTTTATTAGTTTTTCTAAAAAATAATTATGCTACCAATCTCGACAGTTTGAAGCTGTTCCAAGTTGTTGTGTAAATTCCAACCAAAAGAAAAACTACCACTCTTAGAACTAAATTGTGCACCGCTACAATCACATTTGGGTTGAGAAGTCTTCAAGAGCCTAGACTACCCAGTCTGAAACCTTTGTACATTTGTATTAATCTTTTGACAGGCACCTCGTGAAAGAATGTGCACAGCTCTGTTTGTGACTCCAGAAAATTGGAGCATTGGTTTTTGAATTGCAGTCGAATTAAAGGTTTAGTCCTTAAAATAAAAGTCAATGAGTATTGGTCATTGAATTTGTTGCAACGTGAAGTAGTAATCCTTTTGGATAACTCCATCAAAAGTTTCATCATTTATTTATCCCTTCAAACCATTTATATTAGTTGAAAACTCTAACGGTGTTACCAACATAATTACTCATTACTTATCATTGTGACAAGTTCAGAATCAATTTTTAGTTTATAAATAAAAAATTTAATCAAGCCAAAATTTAGAAACTAATGCTCCAACTTTCTCGTACTCCCACAAAATCAACTTTAAATTAATTTTGGCATCGCACCTAACACCAAACACAGGCACATGCCTGTCTGAATATGAATGGTAGCCAACGTCCTTGAATTAGTTCATACTTGCTTCCGTTCTTTCATTCATCATGGTTGATGCATGTGGATGCGTGATGATTTTGTTGGACCCCTAAAAAGAGTTTTACCTAACATTCGAAACTGCCTACAAATTAAGCTATGTCAAGTTCAATTATTATGAATTCGTCCTCTCCTATAAGCCCCAAGTCTTGGTCAAGTCAAACGACATAAGAGTTATTTTTTTTTATTTTAATAAATTCAAAACACGATAAATTAAAAAAATAATCATATTCACCTAGAGTGAATGAAGAAAAAATTCACATTCATTAAGACAATTCACGACTTATTACTACATGTATGATTGAAGACTAAAACCGTCATTTATTGACAAAAGTGTGAGTTATTATTATATGTAATTTTTATGTTACATGTGCTTCACTAGTCACTATTAGCATGTGACCAAGTATCAACATTGTAGAACAGTTGATGGTAAGAGTCCTGCTCTTTTAAGAACATCTCCAATCCTTGAAGTAAAATCTAAAATTTTTAGTCCAGAAAATTTAGGTTTTAACCTAGAAACAGTTTTTCTACTCCAACCATTATGGCCTAAAGTTTTAGCCAATGATTATTAAAGAATAAATTTAGGCAAAATTTTTTTAAATTAAATTTAAAAACAAAAATTATGTAGACTATCCTAACTTAATTTTATGAACATTTTAACCTAAAAATATTTAAATTCCGATAAATATTGAAAAATCACTAAATAGAAACATGAAACTCATGAAACGCTATGGAAAAATCACTAAATTAGATCATCAATAAACCATGGTTAAAGGTGAGGTCCTTGGAAGATGGTAGAAAGAAAAACTGGAAAAATTGTAGGAGAAATTTGAGTTTTGTGTGAATGTTTGAACAAATACATAAGTATTTATAGAGTTTTTGGGTGAATTTTGAGTTAAATATATATATTTTAATTATTCTAGTCATTGGATTTAAATTTGGCCGTTAGATCTTTTTTTTTTTTTTTTTTTTTTTTTACTATTAGATTTGATCATATTCGGTCTCAATTGTTGGATACTATAAATTTACAAATATAAAAGAAAAAAAAATTTGAACGTGGACCGTTGGATCAACCAACAGGCCCATTTAAATTGTGGTCATGGATTAGAAAAAAGAGTTGTTAGGTTCATTATGACCTTTAGACAGCTAGGGGACCAGGTCTGGCTGCTGCAAAGTAGACGCATGCAAGGGCGTGCGCAGGTGAGGGCTGGGCATTTGGGCTTCACCTTTCGTTTTCCACTCTCACATGTGGGGCACACCACTAACCCAGCCCACATTTTTGTTCGAATAATATTGTTTTCAAATGTTTTAAACATTTAGATATAAACTAATAAATCTTGTTTTCAATTTCAAAATAATATTGGTTTTACCCATTGATCATCCCCTTTCTCCCATCACATTTCTTCATCCATTCTTAGCTCGAAGACACAAAGTGAAAATAAAAAATGAAAAACAAAAAAAGGTCATACTTGTAGTATTTTTCTTCACTTGTAAGTGAAGTAATATTTTTCACAAAGTATTATGGTATGGTAATATTTTCTTCACTTGTAAGTGAAAGATCTTAGGTTTGATTCTTGTTAAAGATGAATTTGAAGCATATTGTGAGGTTTAGCACACTCTCCACCTCCATAATGTAAAAAATATCATTTGTTAAAAAAACAAAAAGGAGCCCGCGAGACCTATGAAACGGACAAGGTTCCGACCACCCTTTTCTGGGCTGGTGATTGAGTTGGGCCTGTCAGAAGCCCATATATCCTGACAAACACCTTACTCAGACCGTTTTCGCTTTCCAATGTGAGAAACAGAGAAAGCAGCGAGAGGGAGGGAGAGAGATAGATTTGAAGGGGATTGACTTTGACAAGACATAAAAATTAAATTAAAAATAAAAAATAAAAAATCAGAATCACAGGAGCCACTTTCCAATTTCTAGGGTTTTACACAGAGGAAAGGAAGAGCGGGAAAGCAATCAAATTCCAGAAAGGTATGGTTTGAGAGAGAGAGAATGGACGGTCTTCGTCCCAGAAACAGAGAGATTTTCATCGGCTTTACGATGGCCGAGGTAATGAATTCAAATTCTCTACCTTTTTCTCTAATTTCCCTTAAATTTCATTTAATTTTGTTCACAGTAATCTGGGTATTGCTTTAAAATATTGGTGATCAGTGCCGATTTTGGTATTAGCCAAAGCTTCTGAGGTGTTCTTTTGAGATTACTGCTTGCTTAATGTGATTAGCATTGCATTTTAGGGTTATTTGAATTCGCAATTTGGGAATATCTGATGAACTTACTTTGGTTTTTCGCTCCCGCAATTCCCAACAGACAGAAAAAATGGATAAATTGATGAGGGAATTAGGAGAGCAAGTGCTGGAACGAGAGTTCTGTCAAAGTGCTGCAGAAAGTTTTAAGTGAGTTTCATTTCATGCTTAGACTTTCATATCGTATTTGATTGAATCCCTTTCCGAATGATCCTTCTTTCGGACTCTAACTCCTGCTTTGGTGTTTTATGCCTGTGCAGTCGCTCTGCAGCTCGTGCTGGGAAACCTATTGTAAAATGGACTGAGGTTAACACTTTCATCTCTTTTTCTGCTTTTCATTTGATTGTACTTGTTACCGTTGTTTTACCCTAAGGCAGCATTGATTAATCGTGTCTAAAGCGCTTCTCTGTTGGAATGGTCCTAGTTGCAAAGCTGGTTCGAAAATAGGGTGAAGGAGTCACCAAACATATCCAGAAATTGCCCTTCGAATAAGGCACACAAAAGTTTTGAAATACCTAAATGTGCTTCTCACAAGTACTTGTTGCTTTATGTCTAGGTTATAGTACCATACAAGCTTCTAAGGCTTTTAAAAACTGGTTAAATCAGATTATTGTGATTGTACCCAAAAATAGAAAAATAGTGAATGACAGACCAACCGAGATAATCGAAGCTTTGAACGTTTGTTCTTGTTGGATGCATCAGTTTGTCGTTATTGCTATCTTGTTGGTTATTAGCATTTTTTTGTGGCAAAACCTTGTGCCTAATTTGGTGAGCATAGCAAACTGGGCGTTTGTTACAAATCATGAAAAGATTGATACGAGGCATTTGGTGAAGGATGTAAGGAAATAGATCCTCATGTACACCTAACTAACCTGCCGATGATACAAGTTTAGTGCCTCGATCGATGTCTGTTTAGCCACCTCATTGTTAAGCCAAGAGATAGGACAATCTTCAACTGTGTGTGCTGTTGAATTTATGTCCTGATTGCTTTGATTGTAATTCTTCTGGAAAAAGCTTTTTCTTCACCTGAGTTGAGGTCCAGGCTTCACCTCGAAAGTCATTCTTCGAGTGTAAAATAGCTCTCCAAACTTCATTCTTTCATTCAATTTTCATCTCTGGTTGGTTATGCTATATCTGTATGCTTTAACTGACTGAAGCTCTACATGTTTTTTGAGACCATGAGACGCTTTCTATCTTTTTCCTCCAACCCTATCAGCCCTTCTCCTCTCTCTCTCTGAATCTCTTATATCGCTTTGCAGGTATGATGTTGAAAAGTTCCTTGCTCACAGATTCCTTAGTACGGGCGAAACTGTAAGTATCTAAATCACAACTTATTGCCTCTATCCATGAATATACTGCTGATCGACACGTTGGTCTGAACTTTGAGTACGTATAAGTACCGGAGAGTTGGAGACCACTTGGATTGGAAAACAGCGTACAAATACCAGACCTAGCCATATAAGTTCATTAAGTGACCTTTGTCATTTATTAAAGGAAGTTAGTGTCATATTTGTCGGATTCGGAGCCAAAGAGGATGAGTGGGTTAATGTGAAAAAAGCAGTGCGGGAGCGCTCCGTGCCACTGGAGCATTCAGAATGTTATACATTGAAGGTTGGAGATCATGTCCTCTGCATCCTGGTAATTCCAAAGCTGTAGCATATATTTTGGTGTAAATTAACCGTTAGATCTTTCAAGTTGGTAGCCTCTAACATTTTAGTTGTTTCGTTAATTACTAGGAGAGGAGAGATGAAGCAATCCACTTCGATTCCCATGTTACAGATATCCAAGGCAAATGCACGATATAAGGGGCCGCCGGAGTCTCTTCACAATCCGATATAGTCCCGACAACTGCGAGGCGAGTATTGCCAATCCTTTTTTTTTTCCTTCCCCTTTTTCAATTCAGTCTCGAGGTACTTAACCATTGATCTGATGATGTTTAATGTCCTCCGGGAATGAGTCCGTTTGAGGAGATTGTGTTGTCGCCCAAAACATCAGATGCTGCATGCGTTTTCTCAAGTTGATTTTCAGTGAACGCCGGCCCAGTTTTATCCACCTTTTTTGTACTCGAGCTGTGTGAAGGCAAGAGAGACGAGGCATGCTTGGGTGGTCGATATACGGCAATCTATGGCGCTTGTGGATTTGGATCACCAGAACCCATTTATGTTCGTACGGTGGGAGTGAATGTGTGTGAGTCTACACAGAATAGACTAGGGTTCTACTTTGCATACGATCACAGGTATAGAAGACGATCATTGTATGTCTCGCAGTTCATAAAATGCGTTTGGAAGCGGCTGATCGGGTAAACTGCCATTTGACCTCTTGAACTATTAGTTCAATTGAAATTGACCCCTAAACTATTTTTTTGGGGTAAATTAACCTCCTTGAACTATTTGAATCTAGCCAATTAACTCTTTGTCAATGGAATTTCATCCGCTATTTTGTCAAATTCAAAGGCAAACTAGTTTTCCATCATCAATTTTTACTTGTCAACTATAACCATCTATAAAATGATGACATATGGACACAAGATAATGTGTAATGACAATGTGATATAATCCGTTATATAAATGTTTGGTTTTTTATTTTGTTTTCTTATTATGCTATATGTTTTACACATTATTTTGTATCCATGTGTGATAATTTTATTGATGTTTATCATTGACAAGTAAGAATTGATAATGAAATAATTAATTTTCCCTTGAATTTGATTGAATGATGAACGAAATATAACGGCAAGAGGTTAATTGGTTGATTTTAAATAGTTTAGGGGGTTAATTTACCAAAAAAAATAGTTCAAGGGGTTAATTTCAACTGGTATAATAGTTTAGGGGGTTAAACTGCAATTTACCCTATACTTTTATTATTGAATTTTCATTCGGGGAAAGCAAAAATAAGCGTACATAGAATGGATTTCTAGCAACAAAGCCATCAATGGAGTGTCATGCATGGAATGTAAAAAGCTTATGAGACCGTATATGCTGCCAAAAAAGGTTTTATGACGGCTTTTAGAACTTTGCAAATTCATATATTTAAAAAGATGAAATCAGCTACTGCTTCACTTTGACAGTGGTAAATTCTGATTAAATTCAACCTAGATGCCTCGAGTTCAGCATGGATTCATCATCTGAAAAGGCCAAATCATGACACTGGCGGAAATAAGTATGATCGATCAGTTCAAACCAGAAAAATCAGCACGGCAATGCCGTGGCTAATATCACTTTAGATCTGCAGCTGAAAAGGAAACCAAATGCTTGGAGTTGAATGGAAGGCTGTATCTGTATTCTGTATGGGTGAAGCACATTTTTCTTATAGATTCGCATGCACATTGGAAATAGTAATATATATGATTTATCAACAAGATGCATTGTTTTTATGGTCGAAACACGAGATGCATTGTTGAAAGCATGTTTTTAGAGTTTGCAGCTTCTTGTTTTTGGCTTTTTTTCATCCAAAACTGTGAAAAAAAGTTGAAGCTAAATGTTAACCAAATACAAAAACAGCTCCTAACTTTTTTTTATACCATCTTTTTTCAGAATCACCTCAATACCAAATCAGGCCTAAAACTACCCATTGCAGCTTCCGAACAAAGCCAAGGCTCTTCATTCTTTACCTCTTTATTTCCCTAAAGAAGGACCAATGTTTTTTGGCATAAGCAAACACATAGTCTTGGTGCAACACTCATTTTTCTGGCTCTTAATCTGCCTGTTACGTTTAACCACCTTCCTTCTAGCACCTACTATTATTAAGTTTCCTAAGAAGTACCAGTAACCGACTTACAAGCTCATATATGCAACTAGACCGAACTGCAGCAAAATGATGCAGTCACACAAGACAAAAAGCAGTATGCAATTAGCGTTTAACAATAGTCACCAGGGCAGGGCGAGGGTTGGGTGTTGGGAAGTTATTTAAAGAAAGATGGCTTACCTTGTGTTTGAAAACACGCACCTCCACCAATAGCAGCATCACGGATGGATATGCAAGAGCCACCAAGTCTCGCATGCAGCTCAACTTGAATCTATTAGAAACACGAAGAGAACAGTTTACATCATATAAAACAATTAAAGAAGTAAAATGAACGGGACAGGAAGAGAATCCTTACTAACTTGAGTACACACAGAAGAACGAGTGGTGTAACAGATGATGAATGCCAATCGATAACAAGATCTTTTAGCTACAAAATCAGACACAGAAAATTACAATATAAACTGCAAGAGAGATTTGCACAAAATTTCCTTCGGACGTAAAACTTACCAATGGGCAAGAAGGGTCCATCTTTCTCGGCATCATAGATCTTATTTATACACTGGTGCAATATAACCTTCCCTACAGCAGTTCTGCTTCAGAGACTTCGACCAAAATTATCAACTATTTAACCTGCAATACTCATTTATTCACTGAAAATCTAGCATGGTCATAGAGCGCAACTCCTATGCGTAATGTACAGATTAAGAAAAGGTCAGAATACATACTCAGCAGTTATAAATAAAAGGACACAAGCATTTGGAAATTGATCGAGATTAACTAAAAAATAAATAAGATGACTACGAAACCATTACACAATGATACTTTGAATTATACAACTGCTTTCTGTTTAATGGTCAAATTGGGACATCTCATCTTAAAGTCCACAAAGAAGCTCACCCCCTCAAAATAAAATAAAAAATAAAAAAAATAAAATAAAAACTAAGCACAAACTGAAGGGATAAGAATGTCCAAAATCACAGCTAGTCATAGATGTACGTTCCCATATTCTATTGATAATCAAAACATGACTTGTGCACATTCCTTCAACCCAAGGAATTATTGCTCGGCAATATACAAACTAATTCACCATGGGAGCGAATAAACAACTTCCCAGTGAGATATATAATAAGGTCAAAAGATTGAAGACAGTGCACATGTACTTGTAACAGATGCTATGTTATGGTGGCAATAAAGAAGAGTTAAGCGTACATCAACTCCCAAAATGCCAAGACCAATCAATTTCCCGTGAGAGGATCTTTTGCTTCTGGACAGGCACTACATGGTAAAAGCTGGCTTGTGGCTCATAAAGGTGAATTATCAGAATTCCATCAGCGGCATCTACTTGCATGTTCATGAGACAGTTCTACCGTAGCAAATTGATGCAATATAAAGGTTCTTTCCCCATTTCTCCTGCACAATTGCCACAGAGAAACTTGAGCTTTCAGAATGAAGAATAAAAAGAAAAAGGCAAGCACAAAGAAAATGAGTAATCAAATATTCCACCTTAACATGTGTACTAGGAAAAGCAGAAGTCCGAAGCGTCTCTTGAGTTTCATCTGCTGGTTTTCTCCTTGGAACACTAAGGACAAAAGCTGCCTGATCCCAAGTTGCTGCAGTTGACGTGATGCGGTAACCATTATCCCACCTTCGATGAATGCCTTCACTTGGATAGAGAAAATCTAGTTCCACAACCTAAAATAGCTCATTTCAAGGGAGGCCAAATACACTTATCAGATATATTTTCTCCACACCAACATGCATATCAATAGATAGGATATTTGGTAATCCAAATAAAACCTGGTCAGAAAATCCGGCACCGCGGGACATAACAATAGCCCATCTACTCCCAGCAGTTGCCATTGCTGTAACATGAAATCCTTCCCTCCATTTCTTATTAATCCACTTGAAAGGAAATGATTCGCTGACTTTATAGGACTGCTGTAAGTACTGGGTCCCTGTATAAAGCAATAGAGGACTAGTTAGACATTTAGATTTGCAATGCAGCTCTACGGAACAACAGATGCACAATTAGATTGACAAGGTAGCTCTACAGAACCACAGATGCTTAGACTAACCTTTAGACATTACAACTAAAGAACTTCCATTGGTTGCTCCTGCTATTGCACTGATGTAGTAATTCTTGTCCCACTGCTCCATAATCCATTCCTTTGAAACAGAGAAATATTATGATGATGTGTTCATTTAAACAAGAAATAGTCATAATTGTCTATGTACCGTAATCTAAAAGAGAAAAAAACCCACTGATATAAACAACAATGCTTGTTGCAAGCTGAGTTTCAACATCAACAGACAACCATTCTTGTTATAACGGATCACTAACCTTATGCAGAAAATATGGAGAGAGTTCATAAACTTGGGCACTGAAGCCAGTGCCAGCATCCATAATAAGAGCCCAAAGATTTGAACAGGAAGCCACACTGCTAATAAATAACCCATCTTCATTTCCTTTCTCAATGTGCTGGGGGAGCCTCACATCTGCAACATTATAGTGATATCTACAACAAATGAAAACATAAACTTAGTTCACTTATAGGTCAAATTTGAATTTATAAAGTCCAGTGTAAGAATTCTAAGGATATACCTTTGCTTCATGGGCCTACGAGCATTGTATACACTAATCCATTGGATTGCAGGCATCCCCATACGAATCTTCTTATTTGGTTGCTCATCATCCTCTTCATCCATGGTCAATCTTGCTCTCTTTTGTCCAACTTGGCATATAAGCTTTCCAATGCAAGAAGTATAAGTTAGCTGAACTCCAAATGAAGATCTATAACTAACATCCATAAAATATAGTCTGCATAGATGCAAGAACATTCAAAATACCTTCTGAGCACCATCAGTATTTATTGGCCTGACATCTGGGTTTGGGCCAACAATTCCATCAAAAAGGGATATATACTTTGCATAGTTTGGTTCTTCGTCAAACTTCAAATTCACCACATACTCAACAAATTGTCGGAATGGCTGAGGGCATAGGCAACACAAAGTTTCTGGGGAAGTGGCCATCTTTTTCTTGCAGACAAGAAATCCTTTATTTTCCCCCTAAAAAATATAGTGTATTTGTGTTAGAGTGGCATACATAATCAAACATAAGCGTACACAAATTTTGAAATTATCAACCTGATATCCTTGCCATGGCAACCGACCACGAAGAAGAAATATCAGGGTGTAAGCTAGAGATTCCAAGTCATCTCTCCTGCTACCAGTTCTACCAAGATGAGCATGCACACTTGCATACCGCACTGTTCCCCTGCAGCACATTAATGATCAGTATACCAATGAGTAAAATCTTTGTGTTTTTGGGTTACTTGCAAAGATCGTCATATTTACAGTCAAATAATTAATCAATGTTTATTTCACCTGAAAACATCTGGACGTTGATCATAGTCGACATGCAGGCCAGTTGAATCTCGCCACCTGGTGGCTGTCACATAAAAACAGGATATGAGATGACAACGCATTAGGTAAATTAACCTGACAAGTAATTTCAGCTGTAAGGAGATTCTATAACAATGACTTACCTAATCCAAGGTCAACAAGAAACAGCTTCTTCTCCTCGGCAGTTCCAGGGGGGCCAAGCAAAAAGTTCTCAGGTTTTACATCCCCATGTACATAACTGCCATCAACATCATCACAGAGATTATGAAGCCAGGTACACTGCCATCTATAACTATATTGAAAGAAATTCTGAAATAAAATATCACCCTCTAGAGTGCATCTTCTCCAATATGGATATTCCCTCAATGGCAATACATGCAACCATTTCAATTGCCATCCTGAAATTTAAAAGGTAGGAGTGTCAGATAGGCAGACAGTGATAAGTGTTGCAAGCAAACAGTAAGGTGAAAAATGAAAATCTTTTTAACAGGGTTGACATTTTCATTATAAAGACAGGAAGAACTTACGTGTGCGAGCTGTTATTCCAGACATCCCACAAACTAGGCCCAAGCATATCCATCACCTGTATACCGAGTAGGGTTGATTTATAAGTCTGAAACTAGGCTAATTAGAAACTACACCTAAAATGAAATTTAAGCAAACAACTCATACCATGATATAGTAATCAGCTTGCCGACCCTTATAATGAACTCTTGGCACCCCATGACTACCGCCAAGTGCACTGGATAGACATACGATTAAGTGGGTCACAATGCAAGACAGTGAGGGTGAGGAAGTGACATCCATCCATCAAACATATTACAAGAGAAAAGGGAGCCTCTTACTTGTAAATCTGCCATTCGTAAGGTGGACCATAATTACATCCTTTGCTACTTCTATGCTCAAATTTCAAAGCAACCTAGATGAAACAGATATGTTAATACAAACCCGACATAACACTTGTTTTCTTTCTAGAAAACAGATTATGCAATGATGTTACGCCACAAGAGGATATAAAAAGATAACTACACACCTCAACAGCTCCAGGGCCGGCCCCCATGCGTCGACCAACATATACTTGACCAAAGCCTCCCTTCCCCAATTTCTTCTCTACTTTGTATACCGGGGAACCACCAACCTGGACCTGTTGTAAATAAATCCGAGAACGAACAAAATTGTCAAAAAGAATACTAGGAAATGCTAATCAAATATTTCCCAGCTGACGCACACATTATTACGAAGCAAACTGCATTTTGCTGCACTCCCCCACTCACAAAGAGTTCATTGCCCACTTAAGTAAATGAAAAACAGATAAACAAATACCACATTCTCCCAACCCCACTCAAAATAAGAACACGGAAGAACAGCGAATGCGAGACTTTCAAGACCTTCCTCAAAGTTAATGGCTTATATGACTTTAAAATGGAAATAAAGACTGCGACTTTGAATGGAACAAACAAACTACACAAAAACTTTCTCTTTTTCTCCTTCCCTCAGCCCACGCATCATCCAAACAAAAACCCAACAGAAAAAAATTGAAAAAAAAATCAAAAAATAATATTTAGATTTAAAAATTAAAAAAATAAAGTGAAATGGAATGCAGGCAGTGAACAAAAAGAGTGACCTTCTCGGGAATAGGAGCTGCGCCCTCATCGTCAGCTGCGGGACCCTTATCGCCACTGCGGCCGCCGCTATCGTACTCGTCCATGGCTCTCTCACCAGCCTCCTCCTTAAACGACCTCTTTTCAATCACCGGACCGCCCTCGGCCCTCCTCCGCTTGCCGGCACTAGCTACCTTCTTTTCCTTCTGATTATTAATCTGTTTCTTCTTCTGATTATTATTATTCTTCTTGTTCTGCCGAGTCCGTACAATCGCCTTCCGGGGCGGGGTCTTGACGATCGGGTGCGGGTTTCGGTTCGGGTCAGGGTTATCGGAAGCCCGGTTTCTCCGTGGTCGCAGCTCAGGCATGGTAAGGGCGGTGGCGGTGGTCCATGAAAGGGGAGAAGCGCGCCTTATCGGAAAGATTCATGAAGCTTTTAGAACCATCGGCCGAAGAAATCGATCAGTGTGGATTGCTGAGACGGACAGAAAGAAAGAGGGAAATAGAGAGTGTGTAGAGAGAGAAAATTAGGGTTTGGGAGAGAGAGAAAATTAGGGAGAAAGAGAATTTTGGAGATCTGTGGAGGGAAATCAAATGGAAAAGGAGGAGGAAGGAGAAGAAGGGACTCTAGATTTTTCAGAGCGGAGAGAAAGAGACAGGCTATGAACAGATGGAGAGGTAAATTCGTAAATTTGGTTTCTATATTTTTTTTTTTGTTGTTTTTTTTTTCATATAAATATTTAATTAGTTAAGATTTTGTAATTAAAAATGGTGATCAACTAATTGCTTATATATATATATATATATATATATAAAAGAAATTGGAGTGTATTTTCATTTTATATTTTTGTTATTAATTGAGGATTTTAAGGAAAATGTAGTGTTTCCTCACTGCAAATGTAGGGAAAATTACAATTTACAAATATAAAATTTCTAACGAATTGTTATTATTATGGTCTGGTGATATTTATTTAGTAATAATAGATCTTAGGTTTCAATCTCGTTGATAAAAAATTCGATACAAAATTAAATTGCTTATTATGCCAAACTACTTTTACTCTTAATTTAAAAATATCAATGTTAAAAAAAAAAAAAAAAAAAAAATCCAACGAATTGCAAGGGGCTCACGTGAGCACTTTCAAGAAGGTGTAACGGACAAAAATTGAATGTTTATGATCTGCCAATCTGACCAATTTTTTAAAAAAGTTTGAGATTATAATATAAGGGTGATGATGGTATATAATATAAGGCTAATATATCAATCATTTGATCTTATCAATTTCGCAAACAAAATTTTGTTTTTGATCATTTAGTTAATTACTTTTAGTTTTCTTTGGAAAGTCAAGGTTAGACGAACAAATAAAAAATCTGAAAATCAACCAAACAAAATCATTTGAGTTGGTTTGTTTTTTTATTTGGCATTTCAATTTATATGACAAACCAAACCAAAAAAATCAATTAGATGCAAATGGCTTATGGTAAAATATACTAGCATATGAGCATACATAAAGTGTGTGAGAATTTTTTTTTGTTTTTGAAATAGAATGAGAGAGGAAGAGAGTGGTAGAGAATGTGGGAGTTGGAAGTGTTTTTTATTTTTTATTTTTTAATTAGAAATATGTTAAAATTACATGTAGGTGAGGTTTTGAAAAAAAAAAACAGCAAAATTTGATTGTGTGAAATTACATTTATGCTCCGTATTTCTTATTCATGTTCTGTTTTAATTAGAGGTTAAACTGGTACTTTCATAGGATTTTGGTTGACAATGAGTGTTTTATTAATTAATAGAGATTAGTATATGCCCACACACAAAATGTGTGTGAAATTTTTATTTTTGTTTTAAAATTGAAGAAGAGAGAAAGAGAGAGAGAATGTGGAAGTGGAGAGAAAGTGAAAGGCTTGTCTTTTTATTTTTTATTTTTTTAAAATTAGAGATGATAAAATTACTTGTAGATGAAGCTTAAACAAAAAACATCACAATTTTGCTTTGTAAAATTATGTTAGTGTCTTTAATTTTTTTGTTGTGATAGAAGACAAAAATATGTTTTCACTTTTTTGATTGACAAAGAGAGTTTTATTGATATGTAGTATAGATTAGGGGTGGGTTCGGTTCGTTTGGTTCGTTTTTGCGAAAACCGGAAACCGAACCGAAATTACTGTTCGGTTCAGTTCGGTTCGGTTTTCTATCGGTTTGTGTTCGGTTCGGTTTGTATTCGGTTCGGTTTTCTCGGTTCGGTTTCCACCTGGTTCGGTTTTTTTTTTTTTTTTTTTGCTTTTTTCCCCAAGTAGCTTAAAAAAAGTATATGAAAACAACTTGCATCCATTTTGTAATAAGTCCTATTTCAACATAATCGTCAAGACTCAAAATAAGCATTCCAAATTTCTAATATAATCATAGTCTCAACTCAAAGACAATGAAAATAAACATTCAATTCAAAGTTTAATTATAATCAAGTGTTCCAAAGTCCAAAGTTAAATAAACATCAAAGTTTAAATCTTCCAAAAGTCCAAACTTAAAATAAACATCAAAGTTCAAGTATTCCACATCTAAAAGACTAAAATAAACATTCCAAATTTCAACTTTCAAGTGCCCCACAATGAGAGTGATCCACGTACTTTTTCAACGACAATTTGCTTGCTAACGCTTGGGTGGCCTAGGGGGCAACATATCACCTTTTTTTGAATTTCCACTTGCCATTTCTACATAGAAATAATAAAAGAAAAGATACTAATTAAAATGTTATTTAAAATAATCTAACAAAATCAAATGCAATAAAGGTTTAAGGGTTTTGTTAAAAAGATTAAAAAATTAAAAATAACCTCACAAATCCTGGAGGCATGAGGGTTCGAACCCATGCCTCCAGCTTGTAAGGTTTCATTGAAACCAACTTGGCAACAGGTTCTGTTTTGTTATGATTGTATGACTAAACTATTTATAAATATTCAAAAAAATTATATATATATATATATCGTCGGTTCGGTTTCCGAGCCTCAAAAACCGAAACCGAACTGGTCAGATTCGGTTCGGTTCGGTTTGACAATTTCGGTTCGGTTTTTTTGCGGTTCGGTTTTTTTCGACCTCGGTCCGGTTCGATTGTCGGTTTTTTTCGGTTTTTTGAACCCACCCCTAGTATAGATAAAATAGCACATAATATTTAGAATATTATATAAAAGATAAATAAGTAATATTATATATTTTAGTATTTTACTACACATCTTTGAATTATGAGTTTTGGACTTTGGATTGAGTTATGAGATTAGGTATTTAAAGTTATGAGATTGTAAATTTAAGTTTCGAGGTTGACAGTTTGACGAGGTATTTTTAGAAGTATAATTATAAATTTCAGTAAATACTATATTTCTGAAACTTTTAATTTGGTAATAGGTGTAGCAAATTGAACCAAACCAAATCACAATATTAGTGAACCAATTACATCAGTTTTAAGCCACTGTAGTTTGGAATTTAGAAAACTCAATGGTGTGGTTTGATATGCGGTTAAAACTGAAAACCAAACCAACTCAAAACGCAATAAACCCTAAGAAAAAACTGGGCTTTTATCCAAAATGGTCCTATAAGATTGACATAACTCCTCACTTTGGTTCCCCGACAATAAAAGTAGTTCTTGAGTTTGTCTACCCTACATTTTTCACAGAAGAACCAAAATGATTTACAATGGACAAACTAGGTGACCACTTTTATCAATTTTTCTTGTTAATAAATCAAACTGAAGAGTTATGTCAATCTTAGAAAAAACTGAGTCTCTGTATTATTATTGGGGTTTAATCTTCTCTACAACAAAAATATGGCCCTCTACGCACGCAACCCACTCTCTCCGGACGAACTCGCTCAACACCCTTCCCCTTCCTCATCCTGACAACATCCCTCAGCCGGAACCCATCTAATGGCAAAACTCCATGCCTTTTTGAGGGGTGAAATCAAATTCCCAAGCATTTTTAACGTTGAGTTTAAGTGGAAGGTAAAACCATAAACCCTAAAACCCTGACGTGCAACTATTTTGGATACTGGTACTTGGTGCCAATTAAGTTTGCACTCTAGATTTGTTGTCAATTTTTGTTGCTGCATGTTTGCTTCTTGGTCTTCAGATTCCTTGGCGTTTGTTGTAATATATGCCTTCCATAGAATAATTAGAGTTTTTATTTCTTTCATAATTTTGAATTTGAGTAGCATGCACGTAAGGCATTAACAAAATTGTGGATTCTATACGCACACTATATATGAGCACACTAACGGAAATATCTAGCGCTATCAGTCTCTAGTGTTAATGCTATAGGTCTTTCTGAAAAGTTCCATGTACTCTTGAATCATAAAACATAATTTCGAGAGCAAATTGAAACTGGGATTCAAATTTCAAGGGCTAACACTCCAATTTACTAGATATATATCCGGCTTGGTTAGTTTAATAATTGGGATTTTCACGCCTTGTTTGCATAAGCTATATTAGTATTCTCACATATTCTTTGAATTGGGAGCACAAAGAACTCGTCGTCTAGTATTTTGTGTGATTAATTCAAGAATGTTCGAATGTGCGCATGACTCGTGTTATTTCAAATGAAGAATGTTCGAATGTGATTACCCTAGGGCTGTGGAAACTCAGTGAACCACCGAAGGCGATGAACAAATCCCAGAAAATGAAGCACAAGAAGTTGGAGGTGTCTGTGAGTGTAGTTCTTCTCTATCTATGAAATTTGGTTGCGTAATGACTGATCATTTTTCTTTTATTTTGTAGGTTGAATCCGAAAATGTAAAACGTAAAGTTTTAGCTCCCTAGAAAAATGAATCAAGGCAGGATGATCTTGACAAGAGTGATCAGGTGAAGTTCAAGAAATATGATTTGTGATCTAATATATTATTCATCATGTCGTGAATTCTACCAATTATCTTATTTTCTTTTTCTTCGTATAATTTGTTTTGCTACGGCAACATACATGAATCCCATGATTCGTTGATGCATTTCCGAAAAATAAATTTTGGATTTCAAAACTTTAGAATGGCTGTGTAATACATTAATTGAAGATGACAATTTGAGATCACGCTTTTAGATTTTATGCTTTCTTATCACCTCTAAGGAAGATACTAATTGTAGGAAAAACGAAATTTCCACAATGTGTAAATCCCTCCTATATCCTATGAGCTTGGACTACATTTAGTTACCAGACTTTATGATCCGTGTTACTCAACCTCACCGTGTTGCAGTCTATGCGACTGCTAGGAGAGTAGCATATGAGCTTGGATTATGTGTATTTTACACCAAAAAAGTATCATTATTGTCTTCTTTGTGTAATCTAGTTTCTTATTGTGCAGAGTGATTTTTTGTTGAAGCAATACTCTGTCATAATTTTTGATGAAGTTCATGTTCGGAGCTATAACACAGACATGCTTATGGGAATGCTTTTGCGTGTTAGCATAGCACGTCAGGTGACCTTGAGAGTAGTTCTTGCTGCTAAAGTTTACATTAATCAAGGTTTGTAACCCATTTTCCACACTCACTTGCATGTGATTACAGGAAGCATATGAAAACCAGTGAAAGTGGATGCTTTCGGGAAAACTGTAAGGCCCGGAGATCAGATTTTTCCATTAAAGCTTGTGCTGACGAGTGCTATGTCGCGAGTGGAAGACTTTGTCAGAAAGCTGTTTGGCAACCCTGCGATCCTAGAAGTTCAAACCAGACAATTTAAGGTATGTTACTTCGAAAAGAGAATGGACACAGAAAAGCCTTATGTTAAACAAGCATATCAAAAGGTCTTGAAAATTCACAAGAGGCTGCCGCATGGGGGAAACACTTGCTTTTGTCACTGGGAAGAGATACGTAGAGTCCTTGTGTCGCAAGCTAACCCGAGCTTCGGAACTGATTATGAGAAGATTACTTTCTGTTGAGGGAACAAATATTGAACAGAACAGATATTTGTGAAGCATTTGAAAAAGATCAGTGTGAGACAGACGATGTTGAGTTGGGGGGTTATTCGTATGATTCAGATACGAAGAGTGAGCTAGGAAATTATGGTGACGAAGACGAAGAGTGAGCTAGGAAATTATGGTCACGAAGACGATGACGGGGATGCATTGTGCCAAGATACTGATGATCTGAAGTCTTGTTCTAACCAATCCAATTGTGGCGTAGGGAAAATTGGGGCACTGCTTGCTCTACCTCTTTAAGCTAGGCTGCCTGCGGGAGAGCAATCTCGTGTATTTAAAAACACCGCTAAGGAAGGCGAAAGACTTCTTGTTGTGGCCACTAATGTTGCTGAAACCTCCCTAACTATAGATGGGATAAAGTATGTTGTCGATGCAGAAAAAGAGAAAGAGGAATACAATTCGTCAAATGGCTTGGAAACATATAAAATACAGTAGACCATCAGCTGTCAGACGTAAAGGAAGAGCTGGAAGAACTCGGCCTGGCCACTACTACCGCATGTATTCTCCCGCTGTGTGTATTATAACCAATTCCCTGACTTTTCTTTACTGGAAATATCCAAAGTCCCTGTTTATGGTGCTGTCCTTCTTCTCAAGTCTATGAATATTCATAAGGCAGGTCCAGAAAATTTATTTGTACTGCCCAGGGCTAGCAGGGCGACCGTCCGGAGCCTCAAAAACTTCAGGGGCACCAAAAATTGATAGGGTAGGATATTCATATATATATATATATATATATATATATATATATATTTCCATAAGCATATAAATTTTGAAACCTTGGTTAAATCAACAAGAACTTTAAGCAGGAGTGGTGGTGTTTCGCTGCTTACTTAGCAAGACGATGTCGTTCGAAACCCGATGTGTTCAATTTTCTTTTCCAATTTTTTACAATATTCTGTTTGGGATCAATGCAAGGCACCTTATGCTTTTCCTTCATGCCTTTCCCCTCACCATTTAACATCGGGATGTAATTTGTACAACAAACTAAACAGTTAACTTAATGCTAAGAACTCATTAAAATACAATAATTAATAAAACAATAAATTAGAAATATGGTGCCCATACCAATTAATGTTCTTCCTCAACCCTTTTGTCGTCTATTTAAGCTTCCCTGGGCAGCGGCCTTGGCAGCGGCCATAAGTTAGGCCTCTCAATTTCTCTTATTTTATTTATAAAGAAATATAATTCTTGAAAAAATAATTTTACAGTAACAATCACATATGGTTTTAGGTCGGAGAAAATTGCAAAGGCATAGGGAGGAAGAGGTAGAACTACAACAAATTGGTCCTTTAGCGAGAACATTATCTTTCACGTTGTAGAGTTGCTTTCAGCGAGGAAAATGTTGAGTTCTCGCAAAAAAGTGAGCTCATTTGGTCTCCTTACATCTCTAAGAAATAGCGAGGAAAAAATAATTTCGGCGAGAAAATTGTTTTGTTGCTGTACATAATGCTAGTGAGGAAAAATTGTTCTTCTCGCGCTAGGTTTAGCGGGACATAAAATTCCCTTTCCACCAAAATATTAGCAAGGAAATTATTGTTTTCTCGCTGAACAAAATTTTTAGCAAGGACAATGAGTTCTAGCTGTAGCATTCCTGCTATAATTTCCCAAAAGTTTCAAATAGGACGCCTTTTATTCACACCTACAGCGAGAAATGTTGTATTTGGGTCGCATAAGTGTTCAGCAAGAAAAATATTTCTTGCAGATGGTCCAAGTTTGTAAAACTCAATATTTTTCTAAGTGTTAAATGGTGTCGTTTATGGCTTAATAATAATAATAATAATAATAATAATAATAATAATATTAATATTAATATTAATAAAAAAAGAAATAGGGGGAATCTTCTACAAGGAGGGCGGGTGGAAAAAGGAGGAGGCTTGAAGAAGGAGGAGAAGAGAACAGGGAAAAAGAAAAGGAAAGAAAAAGAGGTAGAAGAAGGATAACGAGGAGATAAAACTATACCTAGTTTTTTAGAGAGGTCGAAGGAAGTATAGAAGACTACATTTGAAGAAGCAAGGAGAATCATAACAAAAGTATGGTTCCTTTTGTCGACCTGCAATTTAGGTAAAAATTTCCAGCTTTCTTTGATAGTTCCATAGATGCTTTGTATCAATATTTCTTATTACTTTTAATTTTATACATTGAGTGTGTTGATCAAAATATCATGTTTTAGGGTTTGGCTTAAAAAGTCAATTTTTGTTAATTGTGAGTAACCTTTATCGTCCTACTCCTATTCTCCTAATTATCTGTTGATGCTAAAATTTTCTTACCGGGATTTGTGTCGGCAACTCAATACATTTACATTACCAATCTCCGTTTCACTTGTCACCAACTTTGGTATAATCAAGGCTTCCAATCAAGGCTTTCTTTGTTATTTCCATAGATGCTTTGCATCAATGAAATTGGTTTGACTTCTCCAATGACAGATTACTCTCTCTCCCTAAGGGTTCTTATTTTCTTGGATGTAATAGTTCTACTTAGTAAGTTACCATTCCCTCACTCTTTCTCCCTCTAATTTCATATCTTTCTTTGATGCTGCTCATGAAATCAGAATTACCCACATCACAAGTTCACATTTTTACTTGGTTATGGATGTGGGTTTTCATTGTTTTACTGCAGTCCATGATCCATCCAGTGAAGTTAATTAGTATCCCCTGTAATTTGAATTGGGTAAAACTTGATTGTTACTTGTTAATGGTTTGTGGGTTCTCATTGTCTTACTGTGAAGTTAGATTTCATATGGGAATATGATTCTCTGGTTGCTCTATAATCTGAATTGGGTAAATCATGATTTTGTTTTAGTAATTGTTATTGATTTCTAAAGAGGTCGCACTTGGTGTGATGACAAGTGTCTTCGCCCATAAGTGGTAGGTCTTGGGTTTGGGACTTGGGAGCAGCCTCTCCATAAATGGGGGTAAGGCTAGCCGACATTCACTTCTCCCAGACCCTGCGTAAAGCATGAGCCTTGTGCACTGGGTACGACTTTTTTTATGAGTATAATTGAAATCAAGTTATAGACATGATTTTGGGATTGTATGGAAGTATTCTAAAGTTATAATTAGAAGAGTTTGGGTTCTAAGTTGCAGGGAACTTATGTTTTCTACAAAGAAAAATTATGTTTCAAGTAGCCTACTTTGGCTCTTGATTTCTATGTCCTTATGCATTCATTTTGATCCGTTATCATGTGTTTTGAAACTAGACATGTCCATGATCAAAGCCTATCTGATTTCATATAATTCCATTGAGTTTTGATATGTCAAAACCATGTATAAACTTGAGTCACGAAGCTGCCAGACAACAACAAATATTGGGTTTCCGGTTTTAGGGCTCTATTTTGTATCTTGCATAACTTTCAACTTAGAACCTCGATTCCTACAAATCGTAGATGCTTTTAATGTACTCAAAACAGGCTTCGAATCTCATGTTTGTTTGCATCATTTGATATAGTTATGGGTGTTCAAAATTAGGCTTAACTATTTTTTGGGGCTTTTGTGGAGATGAGGCTGCTGCTTTTGCAATATTCATTCTTCTCACAATTTTTTTTTTCTAATTTACTTATCTATATTAAGTTTGTGCTTAAACCACTTAACCTACGCAAAAATTATCCATTTGTCTAAAGTCATGAATTGATGTATCTTTCTATCACAAAATGCTTATGTAGGCAGATTAAATGAAAGTTACTATACGTGTTGTGCCTTTTAAGTCCAAAAGTGAGACATATACTTTAAAATATAAAAGACTTTGTAACAAATAAAAACTTAATTACAAAACTTAAAACAGAAATCAAGATTGTATCTTTCTTTCTATCTCCCAACTATTTTAACCATGACCTCTTGTAAGTTTCAATTCTAATTGTGTTATTAACTTATATATTTTCAGTTGGCAGCAAAGAGAACTATCATTTCTAGTTGGAAAGCATTGAGAAACTGTATACTATCTGCTTTATCTCATCTTAGGTAAGTTGCTTGACTTCTAATTTTATTGTTTTAACCTCTCATGTAGTTGAAGTTGTAAAATATATGTGGCTCATTGGTAATTAGAATCATAACATGATATCTTTGGAATTAGAATCATAAACATGATATAGGACCTATTTGATAGGTGTTAAAGGCGTAGGTAATACTTTTTTGTTTTATTAGTATTGATGGTCATAAGGTCGGGGCAAAAAATAATGATGTTTTGATTGTTAACAGTTCTTAGCAATGGATCGAAGTTGGATGTTCCTTAAACATAGATTTTGTGATGCATTCACTAATGGTGTAAACTCATTCATATTGGCTGCAAAGAAACATTTGAATGAGGAATACAAGTAATGATGCAAAAAAGATGCTACAAGACTTAGGGTTGGGGTACAAATCAATTCATGCTTGCAAGAATGACTATGCATTATTCTAGAATACTAATGAGAACTTGATAAATGTACCGAGTGTGGTAAGCTGAGGTACAAGCCTTGTTTTGGAAAGCGCAAGAAGATTCCACAAAAAGTATTATGTTATCTGCCCATTAAGTCCGAGATTGCAAAGGCTGTATATGTCTAGGCATATTGCAAAAGACATGAATTGGCACAAAGAGAGAATGGTTAATGAAGAGGGGGTTCTAAGGCATCGAGCTGATTCAGATGAGTGGAAAGAGTTTGATAAGCAATATCCTTTGTTTGCTCAAGACTCTCGAAATGTTAGGTTAGGCCTTACTACAGATGGTTTTAATCCGTTAGCAAATATGAGTAAACCTTATAGTATGTGGCCAGTTATTCTTGTGTGTTACAATCTTCCACCTTGGAAATGCATGAACGCAGTGTTCTCTATGTTGACTTTACTTATTCCTAGACCAAATGCAACTGGGAAAGAGATTGATGTGTATCTTTGTCCATTAGTGAATGAGTTAAAAGAATTATGGGTGAATGGTATTCAAACTTTTGATGCATCTATAGGGGAAATTTTTCGTATGCATGCATGTGTTTTATGGACCATTAATGACTTTCCTGCCTATGGTAATTTGTCTAGTTGGAGCACAAAAGGCTACTTGGCATGCCCGATTTGCAATAAAAATATAACATCACATAGGATAACAAATAAAATATCTTACATGGGCCATAGAAGATTTCTACCTTGTGGTCATGCTTGGAGAGAAATGAGTGTTGAAATATTGCAACAATTATATAAAGTCAGAAGCTTCAATCCTAGAAAATATGAGAATAATAGAGAAAGGGATCGACCACGAGTGGTTGAAGAGTTGAATTGGACAAAGAAGAGTATTTTTCTTCGAGTTAGAGTATTGGTTGAAGCTAAGGTTGAGACATAATATTGATGTTATGCATGTTGAAAAAAATATATGTGATAGTGTAATCGGGACATTGTTGAATATTGAAGGCAAAACAAAAGACACAAATAATGCTTATTGAGACTTGGAAGCTATGAACATCAGGTCAAATCAGCATCTGATACCTGAAAGCGGAAAATGAGAAAACCACATGCTAGGTATGTACTAAAAACACCTCAGCATAGGGAATTTTGTAAGTTTCTAAAATCAGTCAAATTTCTTTATGGGTATGCTGCTAATATCTCTAGAAATGTGAGCATCAATGATGGAAAGATATTTGGTTTAAAGAGTCATGATTGCCATGTTTTACTTCAGCACCTTCTCGCAGTTAGTATTCGTCCCTTTTTGGATACAGAAGTGTGCAATGCTCTGATTGAATTATCTCTTTTCTTCTAGAATATTTATGCTAGAATGCTAAGAGTGTCAGACTTAAGAGCGTATGGAGAAGGAGATTGTTATAACTTTATGCAAACTTGAGATGATTTTTCTTCCTGCCTTCTTTGATGTAATGGTTTACTTGGTTGTCCATTTACCTCGTGAAGCCAAACTTGGCAGTCCTATTAATAATTGATGGATGTATCCGATTGAAAGGCTCTTAGGTATTGAAAAAATATGTTAAAAACAAAGCTCGTCCAGAAGGTTCACTAATGAAAGGATATATTGTAAATGAATCAATTTCAATTTGCTCATTGTACTTACGTGGGGTTGAAACACGCTTCAATCCAAATAAGCGACATGATGACGGAAGAAATGATCAAAATGTGGGTGGTTTGTCAGTATTCTCCCACAAAGCACGTCCATTTGGAGGTAGAAAGTTTATATTGTTGCTTAAAAAGGAAATTGATAAAGCTCATTGGTTTGTGCTCCACAATTGTGATGAGGTTTAACCATATCTTATGTAAGTAATCTTCTAGGTCATCTATGTATTCACATTTTTATGTATTATAGCATTAATTAAGTATTTGTTTTTCTTACTTGTTTAGTGAACATATGGAAGAATTAAAGCTAAAAAACAATGAAAATTTATGTCAAAGGCAGGAACAAGAGTTTCCTAAATGGTTTGAAAATCGGGTAAGTTGTGTAACATGTTTATGTTTGAAAATATATGTCATTATTTTCCTATAAATAATTAGTGTTTTTATAATATTAATAGATATATGGCTTGAGAGAAATGGGATCATTGGAAGTCATTGATGATCTACATTATTTGTCATGCAAGCCTGATGTCTGCGTGCATACATACACTGGGTGTATTGTTAATGAAGTTAGCTTTCAAACAAAAGGTCGTGATAATTATCGTACCACACAAAATAGTGGAATTTTTGTCTCTGGGGAACATAGTGATTGTAGTCATTATTACTACAATGTTTTAGAAAGTATGTTGGAATTGACTTACATCAAATGCAGTAAGGTATTTTTGTTCAAATGTTTGTGGTTTAACACTGACTTGACCCACAAAGACTCTAAGAAGAGAAAGATACGTCAAGATTATCATCTTTCAAGCATCAATGTAAATTCACTGTGGTATACGGATGATCCTTATATACTTGCTGAACAAGCACAACGAGTGTTTTACGTCGATGATTACAAGTTAGGTTCTAGTTGGAAAGTCATGCAAAGAGTGCAGTGCAAACATATCTAGGATATTCCAGAAAATGATGTAGCTGAAGAGGTAGATGAAGATATCAAACCAACTATTGATAATAATGTTTACCAAGAAGATGAGTTCAATGAAGTTTGTTGGGCTGTTCAAGAAGATCAAGAAAATCTCTTATCAAGTGATGATGAGATGGATGAAGATTCTGAAGATGAGCTTCTTGTCTATGTTGTAGAAAGTGATCCAACTTATGGGTGAATTCAAGACACGACGACGAGGATGCTGAAGAAAATAATCCATTGGATGATGGGGAAGATGAAGAAATTCTTGAAAGAGACGATAGTGATGGCAATGACTACTAAGATTTTTCTAATGTAGTTTCTAATTTTTGAACTTTTGGTAGTGCCATGATGTGCTAGCATGTTTTTAATTTTTGCATTTTCATATGGTTATTGTCTTTGACATTTAAGGGGTAAGGTGCGATAGTTTCCCCTGATCAATTGTAATTATTCATTGTCTATTTTCATATAACTAATTTGTCGTGTTGTTAAGCTTTCTCAAATAACTTGCATATTTTAACTTTGTTAGTTTTTTTCTTCTCGAAGAATATCACTATGACAGGAAAAAGGAAGTGAATACCTCATGATTTTTCAAGTGAGGCATCAACTGATAATCCACAAATTAGAGCTGCTGTTGTGATACCTTCAAGCAATACAGTTGTTGTTGTTATATCATCAGTCGATACTCAGGGAAGTGCTAATGGTATGCCTTTTTATTTTGAATGTTATCTATATTAGGTTGCTTAATTGAAGTGATTTTCTTCTCTAAGTGTTTGAATATAATATGTGTAAGAGTTATGACATGTTTTATTAACTATTTGAACTTTCCATTAATGGAATAAAAGTTAGAGCAAGTGCTTGATATAAACCTGAAAAGGTGTTCTATTTTATAACAAGAAAATGTGGCTCTTTTCTTTTAGGATGTTATTAGTGTGTTCAATTGATTTTTTATTCTTATGGTTTTCTTGGTCCTCGGCCTTATTGTTCCACTTGTTTTGTATTGTCTTTGTTTCTGTAAAAGGTTCTTGTATCATATGCAAAATAAATTTTGCATTATTGATGTTTTAGGTGAACTGAAAAAAAAAAAAAAAGGGTCAAAGACCTGTGGGAAGAATTCTGATAAACTGCAAGAGCAACTTGATGGTTTGAAAATACCAATTACTTTGACAAAACTA
Organism: Pyrus x bretschneideri; assembly: GCF_019419815.1. Classification (NCBI taxonomy): domain Eukaryota; kingdom Viridiplantae; phylum Streptophyta; class Magnoliopsida; order Rosales; family Rosaceae; genus Pyrus; species Pyrus x bretschneideri. Next base: position 2,489,837 of record NW_025999446.1, read on the forward strand.
AACGGGAAGCCCACATTCCGAATTCCTCATTTCTTGTGAATGATATTGGTTTTGTGGTTCGACCTATGCACCACTAAATGTGAAGCAATGGAAGAATGTAGAATAGAAGGATATGGACAAGATGATTGAAAGAATAACCGTGAGTAAGATTTTCATTTCACATTTTTGTTACATTCAATATGTAAAAGTCTTTCTTAAATTAGATTTATTATAAATTGAATTCCATGCAGAGCAAGTACAATATTGATATGTCACTAACTCATGGTAGTACATATATTAAGAATGCATTACAAAGGCGGTTTGTTGATTTTCGACACAAGCTGAAGAAGCATTTTGATTCCTTCCTAACTCTAGAAGAAGCAAAACAAAACAAACATGAGGATGTAACTAGTCAAGAGGAATGGAAATTTCCTTGTGATCGTTATGCAAGTGTTCAATTCAAGGTACACGTGTATATTAATGAACTGGATTGTGGTTGTCATGTATGCTGTTTATCTTCTTCATGTCACCAAATTTATTTTGCTATCTAGGAACGCTCAAATAAAAATGCAATTAATAGGTCTCATTTGACTTACAATCATAAAGGAGGGTCAAAATCTTTTAGGGCCCATGAAGAAGAGATTGTAAGATGTGTTTTTCATAATTTTAATCTAGATTATAGGTGGATAATAAGTTATTAACTTTAATTTGTGATCCATGTATTAGGAAGCCAAAACCAGAGAACAACTAAGTGCAATTGATTACTTTGAGGCTGTGCATAAAAACACCAAAAATGGTTGGGTTGAAGGAGCTAAACTGAAGTGGGTAAGTTAGTTATGTACATGCTGGTTGTGTGTATTCTAGTCCTACTATGTCAATGTATATGTTTGTATTCAATGTTTATGTGAATGTCATAATATAACATGTAAACTTTTGAAAGCGTGTATTGTTTCTTGCTTATTTCTCTTACATAAAAGAGTATCACCACTTCTAAGACGTGTAAATATAAAGGTGCTGTCCATGACTTGTGGTGTTCAGTGTCCTCTATCACTTTTTTGTCATTCCTTGGACTCAAGTTTGGCACACTAAGGTTTTTGCTTGGGGGAAAAAAATATAATTGTTTGACAATTACCTCTTATTTAGCTCAAGAGCTGACATGTAATTCGAGGCTTGATAAGTTGACTCAAGTTTGGCAAACTAAGGTTTTTGCTTGGGGAAAAAAATATAATTGTTTGACAATTACCTCTTATTTAGCTCAAGAGCCGACATGTGATTCGAGGCTTGATAAGTTGCAAGGCTTTTTGTTTGCTTGTATGAGTTTGATAATGTCATTATGTTGATAGAAGTGTATTATTGATCATAAGCAATTATAATTATAGACAAGTCATTTGCGATTAAATCGAGATAGAAGAATCTGTGAAGCTTTTATGTTTATGTTACATATATGAAGGAACCAAATGTGATAGATTTTATGTTTGTGTACATGAAGGAGCTAAGCGTGGTAGTTTATTTTTCATTTATAGGAAGAGATGCTAAGTATGAAAAATGAAACAACTCTTCTAAATGGTACGATGACGTTGACAGATGATGAAATTGTTCCAGGGGTTCTTGGTCACAAGTCTGGGTACTTCAAAGGTCCTTCAAAGTCTGTCTCTCGTGAAGACACTATGTTAGACAAACAGTTAGAAGAAAAACTTGAGACTCAACAATAAGAGCTTGTGACAACAAAACAAGTGCTTGGTGAAGCAAAACAAGAGATCCAAGAATTGAAGGAGAACCAAAAGAAATTTGAGGAACTCCTACACAAAATAATGGAAAGACAGCAACCATCTCCATAATAAGTAGTCGTTTTGTTTTGCTGGAATATGTGAACTTTTTGTGAAAACAATGTGAACTTTCATAGTTGTTAACATTAAGCATAACTAATTTTGTAGACTATGAATTATCATTGTAAGCTATTTTGGTTTTGGACTAATATGAATTAACTTTCAGTACCTTTGATACAACGAGGAAACAAGTGTCTCCAAGATACTTATCAACGAGGAAATTCATTCTCGCAACATATGATCTGTAGCGAGGAATAATATTTTTATCGCTAAAAACTCACCTACAAATTCCTCGCCAAAAGATATTTACATCGAGGAATTTGATTATTTTGCTAGGAATTTTATCCTCGCATAAGTTATGGAATGTCAATATTCAGGTTGTCAAAAGGTTTGGCAAGAACATTACAACCCTGTTAGCGAGGAATTTGTCATCGCTCCAACTCAACTACAAGAAAACATTCCACTCTTGCTGTATCATTTCTGTGAGGAAACAATTCCTCGCTGTACACATTTCCCGACGAGCCTACTACGAGGAAAGAGTGAGGAATTTTTTTCCTCGCTGAAAACCTTTAGTGATAAAATAGAAACTTTCAACGAGGACAAAAGTCCTCGCCAACAGCTATTTTGTTGTAGTGTGGAGAAGGATTTTGATGACAAATTTACCTAGCTAACGAATTTCAGAAAAAATTATGAAAAAAAATTCATTAGTTCTACAAGATTTAGGGGTTAAAATGTGAATGATGAGAGATTCCAAGTCGAGGGGCATAGCTGATGCGACTCGTGGAGGAAGTGCAAGAGATAAAAGTTAAAGTTTGAGGAAGAACAAAGATAGGTGGTGGGACCCATAATTCTAATTATCTTTAATTCTCTCATGCATTGCTTATACATTTCAATTAAAAACTCAAAAATATGATATATTTTTTTAGTCGCATATTGACAAAGTAAATAAGAAAAAACACCTCATAATTTTATATAAAGCACTCCAAAATTTCAATTAGAAGGGAAACATCTACTTGTAAGCCGGGGTTTTTTGGTTCCTTCTCTCAAACCAAATGTTGTGTCATCAATAGAAATAAGTACGTTAATCAACCCTTAAATAATAATCCAATCATGAACTTCCATGTCATTTAGTTTACCATATTTTCTCTACAAATTTAGTCTTCTTAACATTACCCTTTCTAAATTATTAAATTTGGTGTGCTTTTCTAAGTGTTATTTTATCGAAGTCTTACTTGTGAAAACAAATAATTTTTATTATATGGAGTTAGGGCATATTTTTTAACGTCGCCCTGGGCCTCAAAAATCTCAGGACCGGTTGGTCATTGAATAAATCTCCAACATGTCGAATTATAATGGACAAACATTTTAGCTCGCAAAATGATTTCTACAACTACTATTTATTTATGTCCCTTGTTCTCCTTTGCTTTATTCAATCAAAAGGCCAAAAATAAATAGGGGTGTGCATGGGGGAAATATGGTGTGCTGTATATATGGATTGCTCTTACAATGTATGAGTCTATGACAATTTTCGTATGTGCATCCTGTAAACAGAGAGGGAGAAAAGCATTTACAGAGAGAAGAAGAAGAAATGTATTTACTATCTTTTCACATTACTTTCTAACACAGATTACATTCAGTATATATCTAACTATATTGCTTAGTTATTAAGCTAACATAAGACTCTTAAGATATTGACACTTGTCACAATCTTACATCACAGAATCTTAACCAACTTAACTAACAGTACATATATAGTTAACATCCTCCCTCAATCTCAGATGGGGGCTTGCCAAGTCGGAGATTGTAGCAGTGTGTTTGATATAAAGGAGTAGACAATCCCTTCGTAAGAATATCAGCAAACTGTTCATTGGAGGAAACAAAATGAACTTGCAGAAGCTGTTTGGCTACCCGTTCTCGGACAAAGTGGACATCGACCTCAATATGTTTGGTCCGCTGATGCATGACAGGATTGTAAGCAAGAGATATCGCAGAAAGATTGTCACAATAGAGGGTTGTTGGAGACGAAGTATCAACTTTGAGGAAGTGAAGAATCTGTTTAACCCAATCAATTTCTGCAGAAGTACTGGAGAGTGCCCGATATTCAGCTTCAGTGGAGGAACGAGAAACTGTATTTTGTTTCTTAGACGACCAAGAAATGGGATTTGATCCGAGAAACACAACTAGACCAGTAGTAGAGCGCCTGTCATTAGGGTCCCCAGCCCAATCAGCATCACTAAATGCACTAAGTGTCAAGTCTCCTGTGGTAAACTGAATACCAAGATCTGCAGTACCTTTTAAATATCTCAGAATTCGCTTCACAGCAGCAAAATGTGAGTCCATAGGGCAGTGCATGAACTGACAAACCTGATGAACCGAGAAGGAGATATCAGGCCTGGTGAAAGTGAGGTATTGGAGCGCTCCCACAATGCTACGATAGAGAGAAAGATTATTGAAAGGATGTCCATCATCTTTCAATAACCTGTTGTAAGGTAAGCAAGGGGTGGAGCATGGTTTAGAATGAACCATGTCAGCTTTAGCCAGCAAATCTGACACATATTTAGACTGAGACAGAAACAATCCACAAGCAGTCTGTTTAATTTGAATCCCAAGAAAGTAGTGAAGAGGGCCAAGATCTTTAATATCAAATTCCTTGGTCAAAGCATGAATGACTGCATCAAAAAGAACAGTGTCACTGCCTGTGAGGATAATATCGTCAACATAAAGAAGAAGAATAACCACAGAATGTCCATCATGCTTGACAAACAAAGACGGATCAGAATAAGTGGAAATAAATCCCAGAGAAGGAAGAAAAGCAGTGAATCTCTCATTCCATGCTCTCGGGGCCTGTTTCAAGCCATACAAAGACTTATGCAATCGACAGACATGGGTAGGATTAGAGGGGTCACTGAATCCTGGTGGTTGAGACATATACACCTCCTCATTAAGAATGCCATGAAGAAATGCATTCTTCACATCGAGTTGACGCAAAGACCATCCAAAGTGCGCTGCCAGGGCGAAGACCAACCTCACAGTTGTAGGCTTGACAACAGGGCTAAATGTTTCGCCATAGTCAATACCCTCTTCTTGGTTGAAACCTTTAGCAACAAGCCTTGCTTTGTACCGAGAAATCGAGCCATCCGCATGTTTCTTAATCTTGAAGACCCACTTGCAACCTACCAAATTCTTGTTATGAGGTAATGGAACCAAAGACCAAGTATGTTGTGTATGAAGAGCAGCCAACTCTTCATTCATAGCAGATAACCATACAGGGGACTTGAGAGCAGACTTGTAGCTGGCAGGTTCTATTTGAGACAGATCAGCAGATGGAGCATCATGAACTACAGAAAGAAAGGCCTTCTTCTTCGAAATACCACTTTTTGCCCTTGTTTGCATAGAATGAGTGTTCATAGGGGGAATAGGGAGAAGAGGTTGCAATCTGTCAGGTTGAAATTCAGATTGAATAGCAACACCAGTAGCATGAGAAGTCTCAGTATGAGGTGCAGTGACCATCTCAGGTTGAACCTCAGGAGCCACAGGGAAGAAAGAAGAGACTTGTTGTTCTGGGGATGCAGCAATGGATTGTAAGGAATGCAAATAACCACTGGAAGATGAGGATGACATGTTCTCAGGCATAGATGGTGAACTAGATGGTGGGCTAGATGTGGGAATAGACACAATATGACTATCACCATTAACAAATATAACTGGAGATGAGTGCACAGATGTATTTGGGGATTTAATGGATGCAGTACAGGGAACAGACAAGGTGGGATAAGGAAAGTCGAACTCATCAAAAACAACATGTCTGGAAATATAAAACCTGGTATGGACAAGATCATAACAAATGAATCCTTTGTAGTTGGAAGCATATCCGAGAAAAATGCATTTGATGGTCTTGGGTTGTAACTTTGTACTATTATATGGTTTGAGTAAAGGAAAGACTGAACAACCAAATATTCGAAGGTGATTAACATCAGGAATCTCATGAAACAACAATTCAAAAGGAGATTTGTGATAAAGAGTGGTGGAAGGCATGCGATTTATAAGATAGACAGCAGTTTGGACTGCAAAAGACCAGAAAGATGAAGGTAAAGAAGCTGTTTGCAGAAGTGTTATAGCTGTTTCAATGATATGCCTGTGCTTCCTTTCAGCTAACCCATTTTGCTCGGGTGTGTAAGGACAAGACAGGTGATGTTTGATGCCTTTGTCCAACAGAAAATGTTGAAAGGACTTACTAAGATATTCCCCTCCACCATCACTCTGTAATGATTTAATAGATGTGGAGAAATGATTGAAAATAAAATTGAAAAAACCAACAAAAGTGGAGAACACATCACTTTTATTAAGAAGGGGAAACAACCAACAATGTCTAGTGCATTCATCAATGAATGTCACATAGTACCTAAAACCATCTATGGAAGTACAAGGAGAAGGACCCCATACATCACTGTGAATGACTTCAAAGGGGTGCAAAGACTTTGACACAGACTTAACAAAGGGCAATTTACAGAATTTGCCTTCCAGACAAGTATGACACATCACAGACACTGAATCTGGTATAACAGACAGATTACACTTCTTCAACATTAACGAGATCACAGAATTAGACGGGTGACCTAATCGACTATGCCAGAGACTAGAAGACACTGGACAACCAAGATAGGCAGCTTGAGGTTGAGAAGAAATAGGTCGAACGCGTGCTGGAAGTGGTATGGGATACAACCCATTACTGCATTTACCTTGAAAGAGAATCCTCCCTGTGACTTTGTCCTGGATCCAAAAACAGGAAGCATCATATATTAGCCTACAATGATTATCCAGGCACAGTTTATGCACAGATAAAAGGTTCTGAGATATGCCAGGAACACAAAGAACAGACTTGAGTTGTAAAGGTTTTAAGAAAGTAGGAAGAGTGGAGGAACCAATATGAGATATGGATAAACCTGCCCCACTCGCAGTCTGAATCGTGTCATGGGCAGGGTATGAAGATGCCAAGGTCAGATTACTTAAGTCAGCTGTCATATGAGAAGATGCTCCAGAGTCAGTGAGCCAAGTTTGTTGAAGAGAATCACTGGACTGATGATGTTGTGATGGAGAAACATGCATTGCAGTCGGAACTGGAGGAGAGGAATTAGAGTTCCTGAAATGACAGAACTTTGCAATGTGATTCTTCTTCCCACAAATTTGACAACCCTCAGAAACAGTACTATCAACATTCCTAAATCTGCAAGTAGGAGCGAGATGTCCAAACTTGCCACAAATTTGACAGGAAGTGCTCGAAAAATCCTGTTGCTGTGGTGGAGAAGCACCAAGAATACCAGGAGCAGAATTCACATTATACTGACCATAAGTGGTCTTGGAACTCCCAAAACGAGAATGAGGATGAGACTGAAATTTCCCTTTGTATTTGTTCTTACTATAGGATGGCTTAAACCCAGAAGAAACAGACGAATATAATGGAGACTGAGAAGAACCACCATAAGACACATTACTCGAATGATCCTCAGCTTTGGAACTAGGGCCATTATTCCGAGCAACCATAGCAGACAAGAAAGGTGTAATTGGAATGTTCTCAACCATGGCTTCCTCAGCAAGTAACTGAGACCGGAGATCTTTCATGGAGATAACATTCTCACGACCTCGAACAATTGATCTCAAAGTATTATATTCAGAGGAGAGACCATTCAAAGTCAAAATCACAATGTCATCATCATCAAACTGAACCCCAGCAACAAACAGATAATCACGAGCTTCTTTAATACGTTGCAAATAGACCGAAACCGAATCAGTACCTTTCTTGATGTTTTGTAATTCAGATTTCATCTGAAAGATCGTAGCTCGAGTGACAATAGAAAATTGGTCTTTAAGACGCTGCCATAAGTCACGAGCGCTGGAACTACCAATTGCACAAGAGACTGCTGAAGGAGATAGAGTAGCTGTAAGTAATTGCATCAATGCCCGATCGTGCATTTTCCAGATCTTGAAGGCATCACTTGCAGTCGAAGAGGACCCATCACTTGAAGGAGGAAACGAACCTTCAGAAACAGGCACAGTAACTTGAGCAGGACAGGGATGAGATCCATCCACAAAACCCATAAGACCATGGCCTTCAAGCAACAACTCAATCTGAAAATTCCAAGTGAGATAATTGGAATCATCGAGTTTGACAGTCACAGAAGAAGAAATCGTGGAGATAAGAGAGGTGATAGGAGATTGAAGAATCTGCAGTTGAGTCGAAGTCACCATCGCAGACGAAGAAGAAAGAAACCCAGATGAAAAATTTCTCAGGGGAATTCGAACAAACACTTGGTGTGCAAAGAAAAGATGCACCCAGCCAGAGACACAGAGAAGAACCAAGATCCCGAAAAGAAGAGAAACCAGATCGGTGATGCAGAATGGTGAGCGGAAGCAGAAGAACAAGATCGGAAAAACTTTCAAGCCGAAGCTTTTCAGGCGAAAGATACCATGTAAACAGAGAGGGAGAAAAGCATTTACAGAGAGAAGAAGAAGAAATGTATTTACTATCTTTTCACATTACTTTCTAACACAGATTACATTCAGTATATATCTAACTATATTGCTTAGTTATTAAGCTAACATAAGACTCTTAAGATATTGACACTTGTCACAATCTTACATCACAGAATCTTAACCAACTTAACTAACAGTACATATATAGTTAACACATCCCATATACCCAATTTCCCATTTCCCACTCCTCCAGAGGCTGGTGCCCTGGATGAAGCGGGGCGCCTATTGGTGGCACTTGGAGCAACTGAAAGAATGAAATGTCAGCTTTAGATTCCGGCTTTTACCCTGCGTCCTCGGACTTGATGTGCAGGTTTATGAAATGAGAGCGAACGATAAACACAGCCGAGCTACAATTCAGTGCCGGTATGCAGTTGCAATAGCTGGAGCTTTGAGTTGTGCATATCCTTTTGTCAGGCAGTTTGCAAAACAACCATGCAACGCTTGCTAATGCTCCTTCACAGAATTCAAATCATAGATAAGTATGAAGGAGAACTAAAGAAACTTTGAAGGGGGCTCACGAAAGGTTTCCAATCCGAGAAAACATTACACCCCGAACTTCATGGAGGAAATGTCGAAGCAGAGAAAGCAGGTAGTTGAACTTTTCTTTGAATATCAAAGTGGCAAGAAGGAATTTTCGTGGATCCACGGTAGTAGCCTGGAAGATTTAGAAAAAGTTTTAAGAGTTTCCCTTGACAAGAACCCTCTTTCGCTGAATAAGGAAAGCTCTTAGGCCAAGCGATATCTGCTGGTTTGGCAGATGGGGTTGCCAAGCGCATTAGAGCAAGTAGTTCGTCAGAATCATCTGAATTCAGGCACAGAAATGTTCATGCAGTTAGGTATCAGGCCTGCATGGTTAAAGAGTCTGTGATCCTCGATCCCTTGTCATGTGTTTCTAAGTCGGCACTTGAATTTCTGGTGTACAATGAGTTAATCCAGACAAGATCAATACCTTACATGTACATCGAATCTGAACCACCAAGCCCACCATCTCCCATTTAGTGTAGATAATATCGTTTGTTCAAAAAAAAAAAAAAAAAAAAGTATGCTTGCGCTTTATGCACTTCCCCTGCATCCCCAAAAGACGCCAAACCTTGCTATAAGTACAAGACCTCAGATTGATCAAGTATTCCGTTGTGAATTCCAGCTTTTGGTCTTCATTTGTGGAGCTTCCACCACGTGGTGTCCCAATGCCAAATGATAACTCTGATCAGTTTCAAGATGTAGCCAAAGCTTTTCCTTATGTGTTGCTTCAAGGCCGGGAACACTCTCGTGAGTCTATTTAAGAACCTCGTCTTAGTGTTTTAATGCCAGAGGCAACCACTGGAAGACGGGTTTGGAGTCTTGTAGAGAAGTTGGCCAAAAACGAGATTGACAGCCGTGTCATATTAAGAGCAGTTTGGATGGAGAAAACCAATGAATTGCATCCAGAATTCATGGCCTGGTTTAATAAGAGTATCCGAACTGGTAGCTTAATTTGATTCTTTTGACGACCATTGGTTGACCACGCATCGTGAAGTTGGTTTAGTGTGATTTCAAGGTAAAGATTTCAATTTTGTTATTTTCTGTAATTTTCTGCTTTACTTATAATTTTCAGTTTCTTATTGGAAGTTGAAGGTGTTTTAGCATCACTATAACTGTTTGAGCCTTTGCTTGAATTTCTAGCCACCTTACTACTAGTTAGAGCTTGAGGGCCACTGTTGTTTTATATTTGTATATTAGAAAGGACTGGTATTTATTTCGAGCTTCAACCTAGCTTTCTGGTTTAAGTAAACGTCCAACAAAATTTATACTCCAAATGGAATCTGAACTTGTTTCGAAAGATGTTAAAAATAATTGTGCCCAAAACTCGATTTTGTTTTACAATGCTCACACTTCCGGAAATAATTTTCAGAACCATTTTAAGTGGTTCTATGGTGATGTTCTATGGCAGGTGATGATGTAGTCCCCTACAAATATGTAAAGAAATCAGTCCACTGCTCGACTTCAGCAGGATTCCAATACCTTCCATTCAAACGTTTTGAAGGGGCAGTAATATCTTACAAAAATTAACTCAAGCAATATATTTTGTTCGAACCCTTGGATGAGATTTAAGTAGATTTTCTGAGTATCTGGCTCAACTATGCAGTCTGGATCACTAGACTCACTACACTATCCCTAAAGAGACGAATGAGGTATCCGATTAGCTTTCTGCAAGGCTTCATCTTGATGTGCATTCGCACGTATGTCTGACAGTTTCTACCTGGAGCTAGTGAGGGAGTAGTAGGTTGCTCATAAAAAGTGAGACAAGAATGCAGCAACAGTTGTTTGCAACTCAGGTATCAGTGTCTGCTTGGAATTATATGAAGATAAATGGTAAAAACTAGTAACCTTGTTGGTCAAGTCAATTGGCTTCAAATACAAGCATTTCATCTGCTAACTTTCTAGTTTGTTTTCACATCCAAGCTGTTTAAAACTCTTTATTTCTAATTGTGGTTTAGTTGTTTAATCATTGGGTTATAATTCTGAAAGAATTTTCTTTTACGATTGTATTAAGTTTTATGAGGTTGAACATGTTTACATATATATGCAAAAGTTCTTACAAAAACGTAAACTAGAAACTTACATCCTTTAAACTCTGAAGGATTTTCTGCATTTCATAATACATGCAAGGGTTCTAACCGTTCTCCAAGTCTTAACTGTACATGCAATAAGGAAAGCATGAGTTCTAATTACTTCACTAAATTAATACACTCTCCAACTACTAAAGATGAGATTCTATCTTCAGTATGCCCAACATAATACGTCAAATCTAATAAAACAGTTAAGGATCAACACGATGAATTGCACAATTAAACCTAACGTGTGATGTTGGACATACTGAAAATCCTCTCGAGAACTTTGATCATCAGGGTACCGATTACATATAAGTCACTCTCCATATCCTTTACTTGTCAGCCTACTTCAGCTGTATCGACCTGCAGCCATCCACTTTTGCAACATTAACTCCCTATAAAACTTGTCAATAAATTCCTGGGCTGCCTTGTCCACATGGTAAGCCTCCTCCTCATCATTACTCAACGGTAACAAAGGCTCCCACTCCGTTACCCTCACCAGCGCCCGCCTCACAATTGGCAGTGGCTCCACCACATCACTGCCGCGATAACTCGCTTTCTTCCCCCCATGGACTGTCGCCAATGCATCCTCACACATCATTGGCACATAAACTCCCCTCCGCGAATGCTGCCTAACATACCGCCCCTTGTACACCTTGCCGGATTGACATGGAGGAGTGTAGGATGACCTACGCGGCGGGCTGCTGGTACAGCTGAACTCGTACTCCAACGGGTACACAAACGATGTTACTTGTACGTCGTCCGACTTGCAGCTGAGCTCAGTCTGATGACGGACCATGAAATCATTGAAAGACTTGCCTAAGATCTTCCCATGTTTCATCATCGTCAGCTTTTTCTTGGAGACCCCCTTTTGTAACGTGAACAAAACTAGACGTACCATGTTTCTTAGTTTCTTGGCTATCACCGGTGTATTTGTAGGTTCCATATTTTAGGGTTTCCGGAATAGGGAAATTTTCAGAGGCTAAAAATCTTAGAGGCAGAGAGAGATCATAGAGGTTCTGAGTTCGATGAGAGAATAATGAAGATAGGAATATATTTAAAAAGCCAAACAGAGTAGAACGGGACCACAAATATTTTATTTGTTTTTCCTATATTTTTATTGGGTTTTTTCTTCTTTTTCTCATTTTTGGGGACTAAAGTCTAAAGAGTGTATTTTCCTATTTTTCTATTAATGTTGATAAGTATAACATACCATGTGTAATCATTGCTTTTTGTTTTGTTTTGTGCTGATCTTTTTCTTTTTCTATTGGGGGTACTGTTTTTCTTTTGTTAATTTGCATACGTTGTCCCTGCAAACTAGTGCATTTGAACTTTTAATTAAGATTTTAATGTCTCAAATCAACTAACTGCCATCCATCTAATTACCCCCATTGATTTCAATCTTGAGTTGTGCCTTTCTCCCTTAACCGTTCAAATATTTTCAAATGAAAGTTTTGCTTTAAGCTACCGTTACATATTTTATACAAGGGCACATAGTAAAAACAGATTCTTTTTATAGACATATAAAATTGACACACTTACATTTACATTTTTTAAAAAAGTAAGTCTTATCATCGTACGTAGAATTTATTTGTATTATAAAATATGTCAATAAACCTGTTAGTTTTATGTGTACAAAAAGCGTCGCTCAAAATTATATTACAATGAAGTGAAATAAGTCAACACAAAAAAATAAAGCTAAGTTCATGTTAATAATGGACTAATTATAGTGGGGGATAAAGGAGTAGAAAGTGAAAAATGAATGGATATCGGTTGTGTGGAAACTTTAATTAGGTGTAAGCCTCCCCTTTAGCCCTACATTATCCTATACTTTCAAATTTATAAACCAAAATGTTAAGGCAAATCAAAATTCTTTGAATTAGTTTATTCAGGTATTGGGTTTGATCATGATGAAAGCTAACATGTAGGATCCTATGTTTTTTACTTGTTTAATCCGCCGTGCGCCTAAAGTCGGACAATTGGCATTTTATTCATCTTCGGCGGGTTGGGAAGGAATTGCAAAGTGGCAAACCACATTTTGTGGACATTGGTGGTTGTACATTTGACATGGGACCATAGTGTCCTTCTGAGAAATTATTGGATATTTACAATGATATTATTACCACGAAGCGCAATTGCGTTATCACAAAAGTTAGTCATAAATCGGTATCGTATTCGTTACACACAATAAGATACTATACCCACTAACACTAGTTAAATATCGGCCTACTCGCTCCGTTTTTCATAAGTGTCTATTGATCTCATTAGAGGCTTATTTCGGTGTCCAAAATCTATAGCCACCATGCATCCACTGATACATGGTCAGTGTTCATAGTCAAGGGTTCTAATGTTGTATCCCACACTGCGTATGAATTGGTGTTACAATGAACAGTCCGCATCGGTGTCCAAGTTGTCAATTATTTTTTAAGAAAAATGGGAGCCAACGATCCAAAATAATAATCCTATTAATACTATTAGTATTACGGTCTAATGGTATTCTTCACTTATAAGTGAGAGGTTTTAGATCCGATTCTCATCAAAGACGAAGTTGACCCACATCATTATGATAAGCACATTGTAAGGCATAGCCCAGTCCCCTACCCCCTTAGTGTAGATAATATTGTTTGTTAAAAAAAAAATCCCATTGATAATTACAAAATTTGATGTCTATTCTTTTTTTATACATTAAACTGAAGACATGGGAGCCAATGTAATATATGTGGTATCCAAATTGAATACCAATATTTCACGTGTGCATGAAAGAAATAATGGTACATATGTGGTATAAAAAATATAGTAATAAGCATAGTATTTTTCTTTTCTTATTATTATTAGGGTTTCAATGACACACCCCGACCGAAGTCGAGGTATGCTGGTCGTCACCCAAAGGTGACATAATAAAAAAGGAAAGTGAAGTAATAAAGATATGAATAAATTTAAACCGAAACTAGGGTTTATTTAATCTAAAGTAACGAGTGCGTAGAAGTGGTTAAAATTCATAAAACCTAAATGTTTAGAGCATAGATGATATAAGTAGTGTAGTCGAAACTATTTAAAGTACCTATTACACAACTGGGAAAAGCCCCTACATTATTTATGGGTATGTCAAAACCGCCGGATATTCCTCGTATGCCACAAAATAAATCAGCTAACTAGGACCTGGAGAGGCGAAAAATAGAAGGGTGAGTGGGCAAAAACAAAGGTTTATACAAAACATTTATTTTCTGAACATACTATCCCCTCGCTGTAAGACATGTATAGTTTCCAGAAAATCATACTACGTATAAGTATGAAATCAAATGCAAATCAACAATAATTCCAGAAATATGCCAATCACAATATCTCAATAGTAGCATAATAAAATCAGATGCTCATCGATTTATGCTAGCACACAAGTCCAAGTCGCCTAATGCAACCTGAACGACTGAACTGATGCTCATCCATCTATGCTAGCACACAAGTCGGAGTTGCCTAATGCAACATGTACGACAAGACTGGGTATAATCATAATATACGCTCTATTGCTACAATCATGTGAAGACTAGCGCTATTCGCGGTCACATACGAGTCGGAGTTGCCTATTGCAAAATGTACGACAAGATGTCGGAGTTGCCTATTTCAACCTGTATGACATGACTGGCACCTACTTGGATCCAAGGCGAGCATGTGGTGCGGATATGAACATATACGTGAAATACTAGCCCTGGCCCTAGGCGAGCACTAATACCGGGGTGCAGCAATGATGAGCAGACTACATAAATACAATCATGCCATAACGATTCAATAATTCTAATCAACATAGTAAACTTACTTGCTCATCCCGTACTATTATTTTAGCATTTCACAACAGTACAACATTTCTTATAACATTAGTTAATCATGGCATAATAGGCATGAATCAATTCAAAAGCATTTGTGGAAACTATAAAACTTTATATATCATACATATAAAAACAAATGCCTGCACACTGATATGTGGTTGGATCGTAGCCTCCTTACCTTGCTTGACCTTGTACTTCTTCAGGATAATTTTCTTCTATATGTGAATAACTAAAATAATTAATTAATTAACACATACATAAAGTGGCTAGGAAAAACCCCTATGGTTTGCTCAAACGGAGGGTTTAAATATGAGAAAATGTTATACTTGACGTCACAGACCTGAACACGTCAAGCACACATCACCCAGAGGCCGGACGCACCCGCACGCACCGCCTAGCCCACGGCCACACGCTCAAGTTAGAAACTAACATACCTATGGAATATGCCGTCAGACTTGACATAATATTCCATTAAATAGTAACGGAACCTAATGGCGTCAGAATATTCCATCAACTTTGACGGAATATTCTCCTTCTTCTTCGGTGCCTTCTGCCGCCGTCTGGTTTCGCTGGAAACTGGAAAATCTTGCCGGTTTTTGGAAAAATTTCAAAGCTTCATATCTTGCTCATTTCTCAACTATTTTCGATGCACTTTATATGGAAATGAAGCTCAGGAAGAGGAGGACAAGATTGTACCTTTCAAAAGTTCAAAAAGTGGGCGTAAGTGGCCCGAAAAAGCCTCAAAAGGTTCAGACTTATTTTCTTTGCCTCGAAACCATGTGTTTCCACACCAACTCGACTTCAAACCTAGGCTATTGACTCGAGGAAGTTGTGTGGAGGCTTCCAAATGTCCTAAAAGCTTGTAACTCGGCCGGGAACATATCGGGGAAAACTCGCCCGAGTCAGAGCTACCGAGTTTCAAAACTCAACCATTTCATTATCGGTTTGTACGGTTGGGTTCATGAGGATGAGAGGAGTGTGATGGTGGTGGGGGTTGACAGCTCGATCTGTGAGATTTGATGGTGGTGTGTGGTTGTTACAGAGATGAGAAAGTCTCAGGATAGAGAGAGAATGAGAAGATGAGAGAGAGAGAGAGAGAGAGAGAGAGAGAGAATGTGAGTTCTGATTGGTTGAGAATAGGATAAATCTGATTGGGTGCTATAGTGTGGGACAAATTCTGATTGGTTGGTGAAAGTGAATAAGGCACGGGTCCAGTTTTAAGAGAAAAAGGATAGGATTTGTACAATTGAAGTCAAACGAAATCCAACATGCCTTATAAAAAGCAGTGGTTTTCAGCACTGAAATAATTAACACGCACGTGAATAAATCTACCCATTTTTAACACAGTTTAATTTAATGTAACTTTTTTTGTTATGACTCTGATTTGAGTCTAACTCGTGCTCATGCACTCGTAACGACGAGTACTAATTAATTATGATAACGAGGAAAATAATTTAAAACCGAATAACCATGTCCACGTTACTTTACCAACAAGGGCATAAATGTCAATTTACACACTCGGGGAGAAAATTACATAGAAATTTAGGGATGGGTCGTCACATTAAAGTTGCCATGTATTAGGCTTTGGGACTTTCTTGGGAGTGCCGGAGTACCCAATACTCTGGGCGTTTAAACTATTAGATTTTTATTTAAAATACAAAAATCAAGATCTAATGGTTACAACATCTAAAATACCAGTACTCTGAAGCACCCAATAATTTTTTATAGGACTTTTGGTGTGGTTGTTTTTGCATGCTCTCATAACAACCGTTGGATGTAGCAAAGAACAATTAAGAATGAAGGGCTTTATCTCCTTATCAAGAGTTAAGCAATGAGAATGCCTCAGCTTCCCATAATTAAAATTTTAAAATAGATATAAGAACAAAAGAATAAATATCTTTCTTTGGTTGGAAAACAAAATAATTGGTTAGATTTTCCAAACTGTTACATTTCCTCCGTTGTCAGTGTTACAAATACGAAGGCCATTGATAATATAAAACAGTGCAAGCAATTTTTAGATGGACACCAATTTAAATCCGCGTGCCTAGAATGGTGCCTCAAGGCATGTTTTTTTGCAGTGAACATAGTAGCATCATCATAATCTTCAATTACAACTACGTATTGTATTCACCATATATATATATATATATATATATATATATCATATTTCTATTCATATGAATGAAATCGAAAATTCTAATCAAGTAAAGACAATTATTAGTAGATCACTGCCACACTACTACATGGTGCTACCAGTCCACTTATACAATATGAGACGACTTATCTTGGATCAAGGCATGCTGTTTTCTTGTAGTGAACATAGCAACATCATCATCATCTTCAATTACAACTACGTATCGTATTCACCATATATATATATATATATCATATTTATGTTCATGTGAATTGAATCGAAATTTCTAACCAAGTAAAGACAATTATTAGTAGATCACTGCCACACTACTACATGGTGCTACCAGTTCACTTATACAATATGAGACGACTTATCTTGGATCTAGAGTATAGTAGCTACACTTGTTCTAACACATGACCATGTTTGATTACACCAAAAAATTACTCATTGCAAAGGACCATTTTAACTTTCCTTTTTCTTTGAATGAAAAGGACCATCTTATTAAATAACCCTAATTGTGTGAGGTTGGCAATGGCAGTCGTATTTTTATATTTTTTTGGTTAGGTGTGGAATTATATTTCAAGTTACGAACTTATGACTTGTATATAGATCTAGATCATCTATACCCAACTTATTAATTCTAGTAGTAAAGCATCAACCCCAATTAACAATTCGTACTGGATGATGCTATCTACACATTAATTTTTACGTCTCACGCATCCTTTGTTAATTCATATTCTTTGATCTTCTCCAATTTATTGGACCCAATAACTAGAATTGAGAATGTGAGTAGAAGGTAAAAATGAGTGTGTGGATAGCTATAGAATTATCAGAGAGACAAGCTATACGGCCCAGCTTCCAACAACACCGATATTGTACCCAACTTTGTAATTACCACCTGCACAATCTGTCAGGTATGGGGTTTTATCAAAAAAAAAAAAATTACTCCGTACTAGTTGGAGTGGGGTTAAGATATTTAAACTCTTTTTTTCTCATTGATACGGTTGATGTGAGACATTTCCACACGCCCTTTCACGTGGGACCCAATTAGTGGATCACACGTGAGAGATTCACACATCGAGTGCAATATTTGGGATAGCTTTAACTTGGATGTCGATCGACTGGTCAGGTAAGAAGGCACCTCAGATATTCTATGGGCATGCAACAATATTTGTATCTGAAGCAAGAAGAACGTCATCCGAATAGTTCAAATTTGGAAGTTCTAAGATTCTAACTTCTATATATGATTATTTGAAGAAGAATCACATTCTTCCTCTTCCTACAAGTTCTGCTGTGATAAATAAAACGAACAATTCGTTTACACAATAGATTCGACCTTCTTATTGGTTCAAATATTTGACCTTATTCTTTGTCAAATTCTTAAAATCAAGTGTTTAGCTTGGTCGTGTGAGCGAATCCACGATTAGCAACATCGAGTGAGTTCTGTTGCCCCTGATTGAGTGATTCCTAGGTTCTACCCCCCATCTCTTCGAGACCCTTGGTTCTTTCACCTGCTTCACGTAGTTTTGGCTGAGGTGCAAAAGGACAATACTAGACCATTGCTGAGAATGAATTCCACATTAATGGGACTTTGCATAGGCTGCTAACTAAGTTGAGGTATTCTCCACATTACTAATTAATTTATGATAGAACCTCAATTTTCTTCAATAATAAATCGTATATAAAATATGGCTAGTCTTGTTACCTTTTCTTTTCAATTTAGTGTACCTCCAATTCTATTATAATTTCTGACCAAAAAAAAAAAAAACAATTATGATTATATGGTTGTAAGGGGTTCTATTTGCGCATGCATTCCTAAATTTTAAGTTCAATTTTGAAGTTGAATTCAAAACATTATTTGATTTAATATACCTAGGTGTGTGATGTGAAACACTGACATCACAAGTGTGTCTCACATCTCATTTCGCATGCGTAATTATTTATATTCTTATTCTATTAAGAGAAGAGTCCTTGTCAACTTTTTCCCACATTTTTTCAATTTTATCCTTACTTTTGAATGCACAATATTGACATGAGGAGGGCAAAATAGTAATTTTATACCTTTTGACAAAATGACAATCATATCCCTATTTTTCCTATTTTACCCTCTCTTTTTTTGACAAAATGACAATCATATCCCTATTTTTCCTATTTTACCCTCACTTTTGATACATAATATTTACATAAAGAGGACAAAAAACAATAATTATGTAATATCAAGATAAAATATGCGCTAATTAAGAGAAATTGTCCCACTATTATTTTTTCATACTCTTTTAAAAATTTTAAAAACTAATCACACTCCTTAATAAAAAAATAAAATGAAATTGTTCACACACACAGAGTGTGTGCTCATCGGCTAGTGACAAAGATGCAATTAAGAGAAGAGTCCTTGCCAACTTTTTCCTCCATTTTTTTCAATTTTATCCTTACTTTTGAATGCACAATATTGATATGAGGAGGGCAAAATAGTAATTTTGTACCTTTTGACAAAATGACAATCATATCCCTATTTTTCCTATTTTACCCTTACTTTTGATACATAATATTTACATAAGGAGGACAAAAAACAATAATTATGTAATATCAAGATAAAATATGCACTTATTAAGAGAAATTGTCCCACTATCATTTTTTAATACTCTTTTAATAAAAAAATAAAAAAAATAAAATTGTTCACACACACAGAGTGTGTGCTCATTAGCTAGTGACAAAGATGCAATCGTGCAGTCAAGATGTACACTTGAATTGTGAAAGCTTTTTTCCGATTTCTACTTTATTAGAAGAGATTATAAGTACAAATCTCATAGTGTCGGTTTTTTTTTTTTTTTTTTTTGACAAGATCTCATAGTGTTGTTGAATTGAAAAACAAAAAAAGCAAAATATTAAAAGATCGGGAATCCGTTAGAAGAAAAAAATCCTAATGCATTGACAGCTTCAATGTTTGGTAGAAAACATATAGTCGGTGTCACTATAAGAAAATAATCCAAATGCACTTAAATTTTGGTGAATATAAAATGAGGAAAATGGTTAAGGATTGATTATAAAATGAGGAAAATGGTTAAGGATGGTATTATCCGTGCACACCTTTCTACTTTCACATATAGCTCTTAATTTCTCAGACGGAATCAATTGAAGAGAATTAGAGAACAAAAATTAAACAAAAGGTGTGAGGTAGAAATGTGTGGATAGCACCACTCATGTTTTAAAAAATGTCCAATTTAACGTTAGCCTTCCAACTAGTCGCCAGAAACCCTAGATTTGAAACCTCAGCTGCCGCCCTTGCTTTTGCCCGGGGTCGGCGGTAACCGGCTACCCTCTCCCTCTAATTATCCTCCTTTTCTTCCATCTCTGTTGGTTTGAGAATAGGTGGCATGTGGGCTCGACGTTCTTGGTCGATTCTTCAGTGTTTTTGTCGGTTTCTGCTGCCTTAATGTCTTTTGTTTTCCACACCTCCTATCTCCCTGTCGCCCCTTTTTAAATCCATACCTGTATTCTCCTCCATCTCTTCCCCTTACAACCCACCTCATTTTCATACCCACCCTAACTTTTGCTCAGATCCTGTAGCGACGAACAAAAGATGGTGGTCGGGTCTATTTTCGTCCTTCATTCCCCTACGCCGCCTGGCAATGCCGGGTTCTCTCGAGGTCAAGTGTTCTACAGCTTCTGCCAAAGTAGGGGTATTTCACATGATCCCTTAGCCTCACCACTCATCCATCTGTTACTGTATACACTTGTAGGGTTTGGTGAAAGTGATTTCGATTCGGTGGCTATTGTTTGAGGCGTTCCTGGTGACAAAATCTGGTTTCAGTGCTTTATTGGTTGCGGGTTTGTAACTTTTGTACTATGTTGTCTTGGTTGATTGGCCACTCGGTCGTTTTCTTCAATGTAACTGCCTCGGTCGTTAAATTAGATGCAAGTGACTCTTTTACCATAGTGATGTAAATGGGTTGAACCATTGTATGTCGATGTGGGTTTGAACTTCTTTGGTGATTAATCTAACATCTAATTTAACAATTTATCGTATGACAAGCAAAAAAAAACTGCCTTGATTACTGCTGACAAAGCATTCGTGGTGGCACCGGGAGTTATACTTAGGGTTAATTATGTTGTTTTATTTGGTCTTTCTGCTTAGGTTTCTCCGGATAAATTTTGGATTTTCTGCCGTCCTTTTGGTTTGGCCCATGTAGCCCGTCTTTATGTTTATTGAATATAATTTTCGCCCCAAAAAACAAGAAAGAAAAAAAACTAACAAACAAAACCGATCTGATTTATCCATTTAATCCATCATCAGTCTCCTCAATCCTTTTCCACCAATCCTCCCCTCCCTCTCTCACTCTCTCTCTCTCAGATCAAATGGAGCAGCACTCAGATCCAAAGTGGGGAAGCCAAGGTTTCTGCAACCCTAAAAGATGCCACAGTGGCCCAGATATGACCTCTCTGCAAAGACTTCTTTAATTTCCGCAAGTGGTTTCCAACCCTAGCCACTTGCTATGGGATCCACGGAACCAACGGTGAACCCGGCTGTATCAGATATTGCTCGGGTTTCTCAATCCCTCCAAGAGTGGTGATCGAGAAGTCCGTCAGCGGGTCCAAGGAACGATTAATAGCCGTTGATGATGCTGACCATAGTCTGAGCTACGAGATCGTGGAGAGCAACATTGGGTTCAATTCGTACGTCGCGACGTTCAGGATTGTTCCGCGTGGGGATATTGATGGTCGGGATGGGTGAGTGATCGAGTGGTCCATAACCGTTGATCCTGTGGAAGGGTGGGTTTTTGGTGATCTGGTGAGGAGGTATGAGGCTGGGTTGCAGAAAATGTCTAAGAGAATGGAAGATGCAATTTGTATTTGAACATTTCCTGCTGCCGGGCAGCCGGGATTCTGAATGCTGGTTCGAAAATTAAAATATATTTAAGGGCTAAAAGAACACGTCGCGATTTGTAATAAACATTAGCTTCCCTGGGGAAATACGCTCAACTAATTATTCATTCAGCATTCCCTTCTCATTTCGATTTGCCATTTTTTTTGTTCCTTCCACCGTAAAATTTTATAATATTATATACCCAAATTGACATGCTTTGAAAATGAGCATTCTCACGTACCAAAATCGTGAGGGCAAATCGGAAGATGTCTATAAATTCGTATGGCATTACTTAAATTCTCTCATCACAGCATTAGGCCAAGATGCCAAATTTGAATTCCCTCGTTTTTTTGTTTTGTCAAACAATAGTTTTTGTTAGATTAGATGTTAGATTAGTCACCGACGGTGTTGAACCAATGCCATCATGAAAGAGCTTAACACATTTCCAACACTGTGGTCAAAGTTCTAAAAGACGCTAGGCACTAGTCGGGTGGTGGGTTGAAGCCTAGCGCCTAGGCGAGGCCTAAGCGGACTAGGCGGATTAAGTAAATTTATTATATATTGTATAAATAAGTGTCTATTTATACTTAACAAAACACATAATTGTATTGGTATCAATAAATTGATAAATAAAATGACATATAGATTATAACGTATTATAACACGTTGATAATATGAGGAACAAACATATACTAAGTGTTCATTCAAGTATTTAACAAGTCTCTTACATTTTATTGAAAAATAAAATGTAAAATGAAAGTTATCGATCTTTTGTTTAAGTAAGAGTCGTGACCAATGTAGGTGCCTAGGTGGGTTTAGGCAGGTGTCTAGGCAGACTAGGCGGGCACCTAAACAAGTCTAGGAGTACTTTCTTAATTTTCAAATGTTTAGGAACTAATCGGGATGGTAGTTAGCCGTCTAGGCAACACATGATTGTGGTAAAGGGTCACTTGCAATTCCCTCATTATAGTGGATAAACAATGCAACACATGCAACATTCTCAGGAATACTTTTGCTCACCCCCTAAAGTGGCAGTAATACTCAAGCCCCATTAATTGTCGTTAGCTTATTTAATTTGGGGGGTGATATACCCACCCACCAACACTATTTCTCTACCCACTTTTTAATGATACTTTTAACGACAACTCTAACCTTTTGCAAAATGACTTATAAGGCAATCTTTAACTATTTTATTCTTTTGTTTTTGTATTAAATTCTGAAAATAGAAGGAACAAAAACATGAGCCCAACAAGTTGAAACCACTGCACACAGCACCAACCAAGTTGAATCCACCGTTTTCCTCATCTCTTATGTCAATTCCTTCCCATCCATTCGAAATCTTCATCAAACACCATAGACCCATTACAATTACCTTAAGAAACCTTACTCTTTTTCTTTTTCTCTCATACCCATTTATAGTTTCGACAATCCTTGTGGAACTGTGCTCAGTTCATCTAATTGACGTGGTTTTGATACCCCCTCTTCTACGATTAGTCCTCTACTTGAGTTGTAATTGCCGAGAGCGACTACGAGGTCAACCGAGGATGTTGATCATCCTCATAGTCTTGATTAAATTAGAGGCATAGTTGGTTGACGGTGAGAAGGGGGTTGCTTGCCGTTGAGTGGTTGGATGTGTGGTGGTGACTAATTTTCTTTGTAAGGGATAGTTTAGGAATATCAGTGGGTGAGAAAATAGTATTTTTCTTTTTTACCTTTTGAGTGGGGTGGGAAATAGGATTGTGGGGTGGTCTAATAGCTCTCTTTAATTTTAAGATTCGTATTTTATATCAACTAAACTATATTAATTTAATAGTAAATTAAATAGGGGTGAGCATTTTTTGAGATGAGCAAAAATGCACACATCTCTCTCATAGGCACTAATGACAAAGTCAGTTTAGCTGTATATTTAACAAGTTATAAAATCAGAATGTTATATAGGCCATGTGCACTAGCTGAGGCTTAGACCATTCCATGTGCCTCACAATTATTCGTTGTTAATTTCTTTGTTTATTTGTCATGGCAGAAAACCAAACACCATTAAAAAGGGAAGGCAAATGTTGTTTATTGTGTGGCTTAGTCGAACTTATTTTTTCTTTAATATAAAATATATAATTGCATCCAAATTAAAAAAAAGAAGGCAAAACCTCTGGCCCCTCTTGGCTGATTTTTGCAACTTACACAAATGCTTGTCAATCCTTGATACATACTAACTAGTTGAGGGAGTCCCCGGCCAGCCGGGTGCGATCCGATATTGCGCCACTCCTCCGACTGATCCTGCCGATGAGACGACCATCCGGTGGACCAAAGAGGTTTTACTCGAGATTGATCCAATCAAACACCGTTTGAGCTATGTGATCATTGACAACAATCTCGGGTTCAAGTCTTATGTTGCAGTAATGCAATTGGTCCCTGTCAACGGTGAAGATGGCAGCACGGGGTGCAAGATCAAGTGGTAGTTTGTTAGTGACCCAGTTGAGGGATGGAAATATGATGATCTTGGTGGATTCTTTTTTTTGTTTTTTTTTTTTCCTTTCTAAGAATGAGTCTCACATTGATGAGAGGAGGGACCTTACATGGGCTTATAAAGAGGTTGGGCTATTCTTCATATTGCCAATTGGTTTTATGGTGGAACATCAATTTTCTTCATGGTATTAGAGCAGGTTGTCCACATGTGAAGCCAAACGGCTACATGCGCTCCATGTCACCCTGTTGTGTTGTCCACGTGTTAGGCTTGAAATTTGCCACACGTGAGGGGGCGTGTTGAGAATAAGTGTAACATTGATGGGAGGAGGGATTGCATGAGCTTATAAGTGATTGAGCTACTCTCCATATTATCAATTAATTTTATAATGGAACCTCAACTTTCTTTATTTTTGACACTTCTACGAGATTGATAGCAAAAAATATGGAGAATGCTCTTCTATCCTCTTTTGGGTGAACATTGAATTGATTTTCATGCAAATTAGACATATCTTATTGTAGTACGTAATGATTCATTACCTTGTGTTTGAATTAATGTCTATGATCTAGGGAATGTTTACTTGTCATGAAATGGATAAACAACTTCCCATAGTATTTCATACTTGACTTTTTAGGTATGAGATGCTCAAATACATATATTTTTTACATTCCTTAATTGTTAGTAAACCAACCAATCGGAATCAAGTCCATTCACAAGTTTGATTTTTAATAAACATAAGAATAAAATGATACTCGTTCCTTGCAAATCCATTTCTCCAAAGAAACGAGCCCCTATATAGGCAAAGAATAAAAGGAGTACATGACGCAGCGCAAAGGAAAAAGGATTACAAATTTAAATCCTTCGAAGAACCGATAATCTAGAATCCATCAGTTTTTTAAGAGTAATCTCAAAAGATAATTTGATTAATTGATAAATTGATTGAAAGATGATTACAATGATGCAGCACAAAGGAAAAAGGATTAAAAATTTAAATCCTTGAAGAACCGGTAATTTGGAATCCACCAGTTTTTTTAGAGTAATCACAAAAGATAATTTGATTAATTGATAAATTATTTGAAAGATGATTACAAGAAAAGCAACCAATGGCTTAAAAACCGGATTACAACTCCCTAGGATAACTCAAAAGTCTTAAGAAATTAAGACCAAAGTAAATGTCATTAATCGGACTACAAACAAAAAGTTCACTTCCTTTTTTTTTTAAATTTTTTTATGCAGAATTTAAAATGCAGTTTTGGAAGCCTAAACAATCGGTTTTGGCCTTAAACACAATAGGATTCTACTCGTGACTCTCTTACCAGAATATTTCTTGTTGCCTTTTCTATCGACTTATCAATTGAATCCAACATTTTCCAACTTTAATTCTTTTTTTGTTTTTTTTTTTTTTTTTTTTTGATAATTTGAAACATTTTATTTCCTTCATATTTATTCGTCAAAATTAACTCTTATCTTGTCCTCTACATCAATACATCATGATGTTTGAACATATCTACCATGAATGTAACTTCACCATTCGACGAGGGAAAAGGTGAAAAAAATTAACGAGTTAAGTTAATTCACTAACCACGGTGCTGCTCATGTTTGATTGCTTGAACATAGCACGTGCTTGACTGCTTGTGGAAATTCAGATCGAGTAATATAATACTGGTATAGTTGTTTTCCGTTTTGGTTTCTTAATAATTACAGTTTTTATTTAGAAAACGAATACATTATTCAAGGTTAAATGAATAAGTACAAAGGATACGACACATTTATAATAAAAATCTTATCCAGAGATTTCAAGTTGATCAAAGAAAAAAAGAGTAGTATTGCGTCAAATCATTACACTTTATTGATATCCTCTAATAACAAATCTCGAAGCAAGTTTGATAACAAGTTGTTTCAAATATGATATTTTACCCTTGCAAAGCATCAAATTAAGGGCAAAAATGACATGGTTGTTTAAGTTCTTTAGTGACTCTTTCATTAAAAAAATGACAAAATAACAAGTTGTGAGGTAACTCAAACGACTAGCAAACTGAGCAATTAATACCATATGAACGAGATTAAAGTTTGAGTCAAACTAACCAAATATGTAAAAACCGATACAAGTAATGCTGATCAATGCAAAGAACCTGTACGTATGCACCAATAAGTTTGATTGGCAATTTGGCAGCAGATCTTATCTAACACGTCAGTTGAATCAATTCTTTTATGTAATTTCAAGAAATTATATGTAGGTTGTGTCATGAATCCGTCGTTACATGTATGCACTCGTATGTATAGTTCATTTTAAGTTTCACCTTGCCGAAAAATTACATAAACAACTAGAGTCTATTTGGATGAGGGTCTAATTAAGGAGGGATCTAGAAGACTCGTGATTAGATTAAGGGATTAAAACAGGGTTTTACTAATTAAGGAGGGATCAAAACCGGTGCGATGTGTCCATTTCATCCCATCATCAGAGTGTCCTCAACCCTTTTCCACCAAACCTACCCTCCCTATCTCTCTCTCTCAGATCAAATGGAGCAGCACTCAGATGCAAAGTGGGAAGCCAAGGTTTCTGCAACCCTAAAAGATGCTACAGTGGACCAGATATGGCCTCTCTTCAAAGACTTCTTTAATTTCCACAGGTGGTTTCCAACCCTAGCCACTTGCCATGGGATTCACGGAGCCAACGGAGAACCCGGCTGTATCCGATATTGCTCAGGGTTCTCAATCCCCTCCAAGAGTGGCGAGAAGTCCGTCAGCTGGTCCAAGGAACGATTAATAGCCGTTGATGATGCTGATCATAGTCTGAGCTACGAGATCGTGGAGAGCAACATTGGGTTCAATTCGTACGTCGCGACGTTCAGGATTGTTCCGCGTGGGGATATTGATGGTCGAGATGGGTGCGTGATCGAGTGGTCCATAACCGTTGATCCTGTGGAAGGGTGGGTTTTCGGCGATCTGGTGAGGAAGTATGAGGCTGGGTTGCAGAAAATGTCTAATAGAATAGAAGATGCAATTTGTATTTGAACATTACTTAAATTATCTCATCACAGCATTAGGCCTAAGATGCCAAATTTGAATTCCCTTGTTATTGTGGATAAACAATGCAACACTTGCATCATGCTCTGGAATACTTTTGCTCACCCCCTAAAATGACGGTATACTTAATTGTCATTAGCTTATTTAATTTTAAGATTCCTATTTTATATCAATTAAACTAATATATACTTATCTAATAGTAATTAATAGGAGGTGAGCATTTTTTGAGGTGAGCAAAAATGCACTCATCTCTCTCATAGGCACTAATTATGTAGTCCGTTTATATTTAACAAGTTATAAAATCAGAATGTTATATAGGCCATGTGCATTATCTGAGGCTTAGAGCATATTAAGTGAGTGACAACTAGTGTATATGTTTGCTAGTGGCATATTGTATTGATTTTATAGGGTCTTCTTCTTCAACCTATTAACTTATCGGTTTGAGCCCTCATTTAATTCTAGTCTAGTTTATAGTAGTGATATTGTTTGTAATTAAAAACTCTATATTTGTTTAACCGTAAAGAGCTGCTACTAACACTCTAAAAATGTCTACTTAATTTCACTCTAAATTTGTAAAATACAAGAAAAGTTTATATTATACGATGTATAAGATGATATTTTAGAGTGCCAGTAATAGTACTTTTAAAACAATTATAGAATTCTAACTTGAGCACCGACCAGGTCCAAATGGTGTTTTGGTAAATCCCACAAAATCTTGTTCTTTAGCCAAACAATTTCATTTGGACTAGCATGTATATGATGAAGAATCTTTTGTGGTTTTCAATGAAGAAAACCCCTATAAAGGCATACCACCATTCCATGTTCCTGACAATTATTTGTTGTTAATTTCTTTGTTAATTTCTTTGTAATGGGAGTAAACCAAATTAACACCATTATTAAAATGGGAAGGCAAAACCTCTGGCGAGCTCAAAGGCCAAGAACGGAACAAGTTTGGCCTCTCTTAATTGGCTGATTTTTGCAACTTACACAAATGGTTGTCAATCCTTGGCACATGATACCCCTAGTTGACGGAGTTC
Source organism: Pyrus x bretschneideri (assembly GCF_019419815.1). Classification (NCBI taxonomy): domain Eukaryota; kingdom Viridiplantae; phylum Streptophyta; class Magnoliopsida; order Rosales; family Rosaceae; genus Pyrus; species Pyrus x bretschneideri. The sequence goes on from NW_025999446.1 coordinate 2,518,108, forward strand.
TCGGCCAGCCGGGTGTGTTTCGACATTGCGCCACTCCTCCGACTGATCCTGCCGATGAGAGAACCATCAAGTGGACCAAAGAGGTTTTACTTGAGATTGATCCGATCAAACACCATTTGAGCTAAGAGATCATTGAGAACAGTCTCGGGTTCAAGTCTTACGTTGCAGTAATGCAATTAGTCCCTGTCAACGGTGAAGATGGCAGCACGGGGTGCAGGATCGAGTGGTCGTTTGTTAGTGACCCAGTTGAGGGATGGAAATATGATGATCTTCGAGCTTTTTTTTTTTTTTTTTTTTTTTTTTTTTTTTTAACACTTCTATGGGATTGATGACAAAGAATATGGAGAATGCCCTTCTATCTTCTTTTGGGTGAACATTGAATTGGTTTTCATGCAAGTTAGACATATCTTATTGTACTACATAATGTTTCCATTACTTTTTGTTGAATTAGTGTCTACGATTTAGCGTATGTTTATGAGATGAAGTAAACAACTCTCCATGATAATCTCATACTTGACTATTCAAGTATAAGATACCCAAATACAATTTTTTTTTTTTTCATTCCTTATTGTTACTAAATCAACTGTTGAGGCTCAAAAGTGTCACATGCAAGTCAAATCAAGTCTCAAGGCCCAATTGTCATACAAGGCTCAAGCCAAGCCCAAAATACATGCCAAGATGTGGAATCGAGAAGGGGTTATATCAGTAATCATGCCATGCTACATTAATTAAGCCATGCATTTGTGTAAATCACACCACAATCATGCAAATCCATGCATATTTATCATGCAATACCTTATCACGCTAATCACTATTCATGCTAAAGTAAGCCTAAGTTACATGTCCGGGGCTTGTCAAGTGAATTGTGGTGTGGATGGTTATGGAAGTTTGTCGGACGTATGTGGAGTCAAGATTATGGAAGACTTTGGGTTGCTTGGGAGCCCAAAGATCCAAGCCCATAACCTTTGTAGTCTACATGGGCAAGTTTGAGAGAGAACCAGCCTAATTTCCTTCTTTTCTTAGTAAGGTAACCAACTTAGTTAGGAAGAAACCAAGACTTGACCCTAGAGTCACTTGAAAGCCCAATAAAAAGGCATGTAATGAAGGAAGAGGTTAAATTTCCTTTCCTAAGTCACGCTGAATATCAAAGCCTGAAAGCCAAAAGACACGTTATAGGAAGTAACGTCTGTGGAAGGCTGACCCAGGAAAGCCGCACCTCGAGAAGAATGTCCACTGTAGGTTTCACGAGATCAACAGAGCTTAACTGCCTTACACCAAAAGGGAAATGGCAGAAGAACAAGGGAGAAAGAGGAGGGAAGATCAACTCACAATTAGAGATTCCTTAGGAAATCTAGAGGGGAATCTTTCACCTACAAAAAGAGATATTAGAAGCCAATAAGAGGGATCCCAATAACTCAGCCAAAAAAGACAGAGGTTCACATGTTAGAGGGAGGAACACAGAACCATCTTCCCACAGCCTTACAGTTCTCCCCTAGACTTCTTTCAACCCTTTCAGTTAAGGAAAACCTCTTTAGAACACAAGAAGCCCGGATTACCCAACCCAAAACTCCACGCAACCATGCAAACTCTCTCTCTCTCTCTCTCTCTCTCTCTCTCTCATGCTAAATGGATGACCTTCTAGCTTCCACACCATACCTTACTTGAGCAAGCCATTATTTGCTTAATCATGCTAATCTTCGAGTCATTGATCTAACCGAGATATTTTATAAGACGAGCTAACTCTTTTGACATATTCTGGGACTTGGTACAAAATTAAACCAAGAGAAACAAGAGGACGTTCTCAAAACCCTAGTCCACCTTGACCTAAAAGTAACCCTAAAACCAATGAATCATAATCAAGTCCATTCAAATGTTTGATTTTTAATAAATATAAGAATAAAATCATACTTATTCCTTTCAATTCCATTTCTCCATATAAACATGCCCTTATATAGGCAAAGAATAAAAGGAGTACATTCAAGGATGGAGGTAGCTAAGGCCCATTGGAGGCAACTGCCCTCACTAATGTTTTATGTAGAGGGAAACAATCAAGATGGCTACAGAACTTGAATTTATCATATTTAAGTATTTTAACTGATGAGTTGAAATATTCAAATAAATATGTACTTGAATTTATCATATTTTAGTACTTTAACTGATTAGTTGAAATATTCAAATAATATGTATATATAATAAGCTATTATTGGGAAATAATGTCTGCATGTTGGCTTAAAGAAATTTAAGAAGAAAAGAAAAGCAATGAAATTATAAAAGAAATTCTACTATCATGGATTTCTTTTTTTTTTTTTTTTTTTCAAGTCTTGGGGTTAAGATAGACCCCGTCATACAAAGTTTTTAGCTCCGTCCTTGAGTACATCATCATCATCATGTTTGAACACATCTACCATGAATGTGACTTCACCATTCGACCAGGTAAAAAGTGAAAAAAATAATTAATTAGTTAAGTTAAATCACTAACCACGGTGCTGCTTATGTTTGATTGCTTGAACATAGCACGGGCTTGACTGCTTGAACATAGCACGTGCTTGACTGCTTGTAGAAATTTAGATCGAGTAATATAATACTGGTACAGTTGTTTTCTGTTTTGGTTTCTTAATAATTATAATTCTTATTTTGAAAACGAATACAATATTCAAGGTGAAACGGATAAGTGGAAAGGATATGACACATTTATATTGACAAATCTACATCCGGTCAAATAAAAAAAGAGTATTCCACATCAATCTATTACATGTTATCAGACAAATCTCCAGCCAAGTTTGATAACAAGTTATTTAAAATATGGTCTTTTACCCTTGCAAACAGGAAAGGGCAAAATCACATAGTTGTTAGTGATTCTTTCATTAAAAAAATGATAAAATCACAAGTTGTGAGGCCAACAGGATTCTCTCCGGATTCTCTTTATGACGTATGATGAACGGATACGATTCATGAATCCCTAAAATCCTCACAAAAAGAATCCGGTGAAGATTCGGATTCGTTGTGAGGTAACTGAAACGACTAACAAACTGAGCAATTATTACCACATGAACGAGATTAAAATTTGAGTCATATGAGCCAAATATGTCAAAACCGATGCAAGTAATGCTGATTCATGCAGAGACCCTGTAAGTCTGCACAAATAGGTTTGATTGGCAGCAGATCTTAGCCAACACATGTGAGTTGCATCACAGTTTATGTAATTTGTGATTATACATAAATAGTGTTATAGATCCGTCCCAATATATACACATATTTATAGTTCATTTTAAGTTTCACCTGCCGAAAAATTACAAAAACAACTAAGAGTCTATTTCGATGAGGGATTAAAAAGAGGACTTGGGATTGGAATAGCCTAAAAGGGGTTTTGGAAGTTCTAATATTCAAAGGAGTGTGAGAAGTAAAAATGGTGTGTGGATAGCATACCACATTTTTAAACACCTTGTTTGGGTTATATTAAGGAGGGATGTAGAAGACTAACATTATATAACCTCTAACATATATAACCACATTATTGCTAAAGGTGAATTTAAAACACATTATTGCTAACTTATTATGAGGTTTAGTCCACTCCCCCACCCATTTAATGTAGATAATATCGTTTGTTAAAAAAAAAAAAGTGTCCCTAGATACTAACCCATATATAAAACATAGGGGTTGATCTGTGACACCACCTCTTTAACACAAATTTTGACACGATTTCTAAATCATTAGGTTAAAACGTCTTAAAAGTTTCTATGCAATGAAACCTCCATCTGTTTTACCGAGAAAATCTTAAAAGTTTCCATGCAATTGTAACGCAGTCTAGCTATGCTTACATTTCTAGCCTCTAACGTGTTGATCATGTAGTTGCAAGTATATATATTCCACATTGACAAAGTAAACCGCTAACCTACAATTGATATTGATGCTGGGGAGGCCTCCACTTAATTGCAAAGGAAGGAATGGGAAAACTTGCAAAATAAAGAAAGTAAGAGAAGACTTACCACCCCATAAGCCTTACATTTTTTTAAGCAATGCACTTTAATATGTTCACCAATGATATAAAAAACTTTTCTTTATATTAAAAAAAGAAAAGTAAGAGAAGAGACTTAATTGACAATATCATGTGTTTACCAATGCACTTTAATATGTTTATATTTTTGATAGTTGCACAAACCTCCCCATAAGCCTATTATATACTTAATCAACATGGGTATAATAGGATAAGTACAATTGTCCAACAATAGGTAAAAGAAGAGAGTAAATTTAGTGACATTTTAGGAAATCATGGTTGGAAGTGCTGGTATTAGAGACTCAAACAATTCTTTTTAAAAAAAAAATTAAGGGGAAATAGATACATTTGATTTGCAGAAAGAGTAATGCTAGGGAGACTGAATTTGGAGACTAAATTAGCAAACTAAATGATGTCTCATTAATCAGAATAAGCACGTTTATCTACGCTTAAGTAATAAATCAATCATCAACTTCCATGTCCCTTAGTTTTCAAAATTTAGCCTCCCTAGCATTACCCTTTGCAGAAATGATCATGTTCAGTAACAACAACATATTGATCATATATTGACGACATAACGATGATATAACCACAATACAACAATAATATAATAACGACTGATCATTTTTGCAACGAAATAACAAATATGTTTATTGTAACTAATTGCCAAAATTTAATTAGCTTCAGAATTCAGATTAAGAGATTTTGAGAGAAGAAAAATTGTTTAGATTAAACTTTGTATAATAACATTGCTGGAAAATTACAATAAATAATCTCTGTGAATATATAAAGTACAACAAATACAATAAATAAGAAAGAAGTCACCAAAATGATAGAGATACGGCTTTGGTTGAGGGGTGGAGAATCACTGTCCTTAAAGCCGATGTTGCGCTCTCTCCCAAGTACCACGGTGCAAAAAGATCTATTGCGCGTCGACCTCCAAGATTCAACAACCAAAGGACTTTGCTAGATGTGCACTTGTAATAACAAAATTGAAGCAAAGTCAAAAGACTAGTACCCAACAAAAAGAAGAAAACAAGATTACAATGATTAACAAGTTAAAGAATGAAAGTTCGGCTCTGTGTCTTATTTTGTCTAATATAACTTTGTTTCTTTTACCGCTAATCTAATATTATTCTTTCTTACTTGTAAATGAAAAAATTGTAAACTCAAATTTTATAAATGGCGAGTTCGTGATTAATTTTATTTCCACTACACTTAAAATTGTATATAGATAGTTGTGTGTGTGTGTGTGTGTATATATATATATATATATTTTTTTTTTTTTTACCGAGTCAAATTTAATATTTTTTTTCGTACAGTGCAAGTCAACTTTCCATTTTTTGTTTTTTTTTTTTTGGCACATAAGTCAACTTCCATTTCACCTAACATGTAAATTTATTAGTTATGAGTGAAGCATCTTTTTGAACCTTATAAATACATCGTGTCACAAATAATGTTCCCTTATAACCAATCATTCATGTTTCCTAGCTATCTCTCTCATCATGCAAGAACCCGCAGAGTCCAGAAAATGGGAGCGCAAGACAACCGCTGTGCTCAAAGCCTCAGCAGCCGAAAAAGTTTGGCCTCTCTTGGCTGATTTCTGCAACTTACACAAAATCTTCCCCAAACTAGCCACATGTTACCAAGTCGAGGGAGTTTCCGGCCAACAGGGTCTGATCCGGTACTGTGAAACTCCTCCTACCAATCCCGCTGATGAGTCGACCGTCAAGTGGGTCAAGGAGAAGCTACTGATGATTGATCCAATCAAACGGTGCATAAGCTATGAGATCATTGAGAATAACATGGGGTTTCACTCTTACGTTGCTACCATGCAAGTAGTGCCTACGAACGACATTGATCAGGATGGTGCTTACGGGTGCAAGATCGATTGGTCTGTTGTTTGTGAACCGGTCGATGGATGGAGATCTGAAAATCTTCAGGAGTTTCTTGAGTCTAATCTTCAATTGGTTGCAAAAACAATGGAGCATGCTCTTCTATCTACTTAAATATATATATATATATATATATATTCATGTTTTTTTTTATCAGTCTTTTCATGTTTATGTAATATGTAATATGTCAAATAATTAAGGTTTTAAAAAACGCTCGCAGCTAGTCCAGCGGTGGACAGAGGCCTAACGCCTAAGCGGATTTATGTAAATTTATTATATATCTTGTAAATAAATGCCTATTTACACTTAAAAAAAAACTATACTTGTATGGATAATAAAAGAATGATAAAATGCAAAAATAGAAGTAGAAGAATACACAAATTACATCCATTCAACACGTTCAATATTTAAAAAACAGTAAGCATATAATCATAATGAGGAGTATTCTTGGATGATACACTAAATTCTTCTTGTTCATGATCCTTGCATTGGATTGGATGTCGACTAAACTATTTAACGTTGTTTTATCTAGTTTATTTCTTCTTTTTTTTGTATGTATCTCCTCAAAAGTTCTCCAATTCATTTCACAATTGGATGAACTTGTAGTCAATCCATCCTTTGCAAATTAGGTACACCATTTCCATAAGTATACCACCATGAAACTAAAAAATAAAAAAGCACACAACTAATAAAAAAAAATCAAATCCGCCTAGCTCTAGATCGATTTTTTAAAACGATTTGCCCTAAATCGCGACGGGTCTTCACTTAGGCCGATTTTTAGAACACTGAAAATAATGACTTCATATAGAATAAATAGTTATGATGTTTCTGAAACTAGCCGTCATCAAATTAGTAGTGTAATAGTTTAAATATCCTAACCCCATTTGAACTATTACAAAACATTTTGTGATAAAACCCCACACATGAAGGATTGTGCATGTGGTAATTATCAAGTTGGAGATAATATCGGAGTTGATGAAAGTGGGCCTTCGACCCGTCTCTCTGATAATTCTACAGACTTCACCATTCTACAACCATATTCTTTGATATCGTTGCATTATTTTCCTATCAAATATTATTGTTGACTCAGTTTTTCTATATGCTGGTCAATCAAAACACCCATATGTATTGTATAATTGGAAATGCTTTTAAAATAATTATAAGAGTTTCTTCAAATTGTAAAAGTGCTTCTGATGCTTTTTGAGAAAGCACTTACATTTTTATTAAAAGTTTTAATGTGCTTTTAATGAAAACACTTTAAAAAAACACTTATGAACAAAAGTGTTTTTTAAAGAAGCCCGAATTCCTTACACATTTTAGTTAGAAATATTTACTCAAACAACACACATAGGGTGTAATCTAGTTACAAAGAAACTTACACTTTTTAAAATTACATGCACCACTCTAACAGTGTGAAAAAAAAAAAAAAGAAACAGTTTGATATGTTTTAAATTTGGATAACATGGTTGATATTTTCAGAGTATGAGGTATATTAAAAACACATTTATTTATTTTCATTCTTATACAACTTCAAAAATAATTAATTATATATTTTTAGTTATCAGGTGATTAATTAAGAGTATTTTGTTATGAATAATTATTCAGAATTTTTTTACTGTTAAATGTGAACTACCTGCCCACGCGCCACCGATCAAGTACCAAATATACCTGATAGAAATACAAAATATGAGGTGGTTTTGGTAACCCAATATCAATTTCAATTTGTTCACGTGCCACCAACAGAAATTACAAAATACAAATTTGTTCTTGAGCCAAACGAATTTCATTTACCCTAGCGAACACATGAGGAAGAATCTTTGATGGTCGAGTGAGAAAATCCTTATAACTAAATGTTGCATAAGCCATGTTTCTCATAAGTAACTGGTACATGTTGTCCTTTAAGATTGCATGGTTAGAACACTAATGCATGTGATAATAAATATTACTATATTGAAACGCTAACCTAGTGAAGCTCCAGCAGCTATGGTATTTGTTGAGCCGAGAAAAAGAAACACCAAGTCTTCTACAAACTCCTAGTCAAGATTGGGTTCAGTTGAGTCCTGAATTTGATGAAATTTTACAAGATTAGAATAAATAATTATAAGATTGGTGAATGGTTCTTTTTAAATGGACTATAATATCTCTCAACGAATGTCAACCTTGTCAAGGATCCCATTGCCAACTTAAGTCTTGCTCAGGAATACCTACTTTGGCACCAACGCCTTGCCATCCCTCAGAACCAGTGTCCACTTTGTTTCCAAACTTTTGTAAAAACTCATATGAATGTGAGAATTGTTAATTGTCAAAAACCACCGAACTTCTTTTTGTATCGTCTAATTAAGTCTAGAACCAGTAAGTTATTTAAGGTTGTTCACTTATATATATGGGTCACTCTCGTGTGTAATCATTTGATGGATACAAGTATTATGTCACATTTGTGGATGACTATTATAAAGTCACTTGGTTGTATCTCTTGAAATTTAAGAGTGAATTGTTTGATGTTTTCAAGGATTGTTACCAATCAATTTTCATCTAAAATAACACTAAGGTCACACAATGGCACTAAGTACACAACCAATAACATGTCCAACTATTTGAGCACTCATGACATTTTGCACCTAAACTAGTTGTGTTGGTACGCCACAACAAAATGGTGTAGCCAAGAGAAAAAAAAAAATAAGGACTCGCTGGAGAAAACAAGGTCCCTAATGTTCGAAATGAATGTACCCCAGAGGTTCTGGTGCTAAGCACTTATCACTACTACCTGTAGGTTGCCTACTCGTGTGTTAAATGTCAAATCACCTTACGAAAGGGAGAACCATGGACTTGTCTCATCTCAGGATCTTTGGATGCACTTTCTATGCACACATTTAAGCTGCTCATCGTGATAGATTGGAACCTAAGGCTGTCAAATATGGATATTCTAGTCCTTAAAAAGGTACAAATGTTACAACCCACACACTGGGAAACTGGCAGTGTCTAGAGATGTACGATTTGATGAGCTCTCTCCCTACTTTCACAAGGATTCTGAGAATGATCATAAGGAGGAGGATGCGATCCTCAAAATTCCTCCATTGAGCATCACTTCATTGAAAAACCACATCACTAATAAAGCAGATGAAACATTGTAGAAGAACCTCAATACAGAAGCGACACAGAGAAAATTACAGGGGAGCAATAGTCTAAGAGAAAATCAAATAAATGTCGGGAAGATCTTCGAACCAAGATCAATATGATTTGAGTATAGGGCAAGGCAATGGGCAACACCAGTAGCTAGGAGCAAATATGGGTGATATTTGCTCTAGTGATTGAGTCGAGGAAAGGCGGTACATTAATACTATCTGGTTTTGGATACAAATACCATAACAAATATCTTCAGTTCGATACAATTACCGTACCATCACCGCTTGGTATAAAAAAAAAATGGCACAAAATCGATATGGTATAGTGTAGTAATGGTATGATATTGTAGAATGACAAATAATTCCACCCCCTAAACTTACCTACAGTGCTTCAGAGGTCGATGTAGCATCCCAAACTCCTAACCCAACTCCATCTAATATTAATTCTTCCATTACGTCGCATGATTAATTCAGAACACAATCACTTTAGCATCTCTATTTTAATGTCAAAATTTTTCCTTAAATTAATTGTGTTGCCATATATGATAGTTGATGAATCTTTCGTGAGTAGTCAACAAATTAACAAGTAAGACAAAATTAGCTCTCCAGTTGCCATGAGGATCCTCTTCGAATTCTCTTTGTCAGTTTTTATCAAATATTATTCATATTTAATTTTAGATACAAGTATTTAAAATAATTTCTGATTGTATTTATACGATAAATAAATACGATTTAAGGATTCTAAGATCCTTACAAAAAGGACCCCAAGACCAAGAGGATCCTCGTTCCTCCAGTTGGCCACCAATTAAGCATCCACCAAGTAAAATAATTGACGAGGAAACGAAGAATCTTGCGTGACTCACCTTTCCACTCAAACAGCAGTCAGCACACACAAATATATGGACTAAATAAAACGCACAAATTTTCACTCTCCTTTTCTAATCTCTCTCTCTCTCTCTCTCTCTCTCTTTCTATTTCTCATGGAGGAAGAAGACGATCAGAAGCAGTCCAAATGGCAAGGCAAAACCTCCGCCGAGCTGAAACTCACGGTAGCGGAGCAAGCCTGGACGGCCCTGGCCGATTTCTGCAACTTACACAAGTGGTTCCCAATGCTTGCCACGTGCCTCCAAGTGGAGGGCGTCCCTGGCCAGCCGGGTGTGATCCGGTACTGCGCGAGTGCGGCCTGTTGATAATGATGAGTCCAGCATCAAGTGGACTAAAGAGAAGTTGTTGACCATTGATCCGATCCAACGGTGCTTGAGCTACGAGATCACGGAGAGCAATCTCGGGTTTAAGTCGTACGTTGCAACAATGCAAGTAGTTGCGATGGACGGCGGAGATGGGTGCAAGATTGAGTGGTCGGTTGTTTGCGATCCGATCGAAGGGTGGGGGTTGGATGATTTTCTTTCGAATCTTGATTCTTCTCTTCAACTGATAGGAAAGACGATCATGGAGCATGCTCCTCCATCTACTACTAATTGATATTTTTGTGTGCTTATGGTATTAGCATGTTTATGTATTTGTAATGAATTTCTCTTCGCGTTTAGCCGTGCACCCGACTTCTTAAGTTCCATCTTTCTCTTCGTTCAGTAATAAATACCCTCGTGTGAGAATTACCCACAAATTATCTTTGCTTTTTTGGGGCTTATGATTAAAAGCCCTATGAAAAATCAGTGGTTTTATGTCAAAAGGAAGGAGTTTCTAGCTAATTTGTTTGGAGCATTCACCACAAATTTTGTGTGGACTGATTTCCAAATATCATCCGGAAAAATAAAAGGTTTACATTATGCGATGTGATGCGAAAACTTTGCTTAACGCTAACATTATAAATTGACCCAATAAGAATCACATACACATCATGGTGGTTTTGGAGAGATTTTTCAGAGCGAACAAAACACGGCGTATCATTATATAAATGATAAAATATATATGTTAAAAAGTTAATAACTTAAAAAATAAAATTTCCAACCATTTGTACAAAAATACGTTGTGTATCCATGTTCCGATCACATTAAAAAAATTCACGTGGTTTTGGTTTTGTGGCATCAATCATTATCGTTTTAAGTTATGCTAGCATGGTCACCAAATACACGACGACCCATCCTGACTCGTGAGTATGAACGATTAATACTAGCACCATTCCTATTGCCTCTCAAAACAAAAATACGTACATGACAAAAGTGAAGCGATTGGTTAAGTCAATATGTGGTTGAACATTGATCCATAAGATATGAACATATTCTTTATACACATTTAGAAATCAATCTTGCTATGTAGCTAGGAAGTTGGCTACATTGGACCACCGAAAACACCTCACCCTTCCACAGAATGTGAGTTTTTCTGATGCTCTCCGGTCTCCATCCCCAAGTTCATAACCGCGGCAGGACCAAACGAAACACGACACCAGCGTTGAAGAATGATCACAAGAAACCCGCTTAAATGTAAATAACTTTGAACTGCTAAAATTATATAGTAGGATATATGGCCTAACTGCTTCAAAAACGATGATTCCCTACGCATGTAAATTTCCGATGCTTTTCTTTTTTTTTCGGAATAGGGGTAGGCGAATTGAATTACAGGCCGTTAACATCTTCGACTGCCAGCACTCAATCTCTTATCCATCCAGTCAATTATATCCTGTGCAATCTCTACACGCTCCGGCTCAAACAGAAGGTCATGCAAGAAACCGTCATAGAGCTTTATATCTTTGAACTCGGATGCTGCCTCATTGTAGAGGTCCTGGGAGGCTAGCGGATCGGTGACTCTATCAGCAGTACCATGAAGAACAAAGAAGGGGATATTCACAAACTTAAAGTTCCGTGTCAATTGAGTGGAGATCCGCAATATCTCATAGCCTGTTCGGACCCTGATTGGACCTGTATAGACCAGGGGATCAGAGTACTTGGCCAACAATTGTGCTGGATCCCGCGACACTGGAATTCCCCTCTTGTTTGCACCTTTAAACTGGAACTTGGGAGCGACCAGAGAAACAATTGGAGCCACAGCCTAAATTCGGACATCAGAGAGAGGTTTGTAAGATGTAAGCAACCATGTGACGATCATGTGTTCAACACAGTTTCAAGCTTAGGGAAGAAAAAATCGCCTAAAAGCACATAAACATAGTTTGGGATGCAGTAAAGAACATACCCCAACAATTGGATGCGCTGGCTTAACACGCAAAGCTGGTGATGTCAGTACAATACCCTCTAGCATTCCTTCAATTTGAGGGGTGGCAGCCGCCTACACAAACGTTAAGCAATATTAATGATAAACTTAAAACTCAACGAGTTGGACGGTCAGTAGATTTTTGGATGGCATACCTTCAAAACAACAGCTCCTCCTGTTGAGTGACCAAAGAGGAAGCATGGTACTCCAGGGTTCTCTAACCTAATCTTCTCCAAGAAAGCACCCTATTGAAAGAGTAGGATCAAAACGGTCAAACTTCAGGAGGATTTAAAGTAAAGCCACTTGGAACCAAAAATACAGTACATAATATTATGAAGAAGAGAAACTAAGCTCCCATCTATGTAGTCGAAAATGCTATGTTTATACAGAAAAATCCTAAATATTTGAGATGAGGGGATATCCAATTATCAATGCTGAGTTGAATGGAACTTCATGATTTATAATCAATTGGAGAAAATGCTGCTGAACTTACAGTATCAGCAACAACATAGTCAAGTGAAGGAACGTATCCATGCAATCCATCGCTGCCGCCATGACCTACCACAAAGGGAACAATAGATTAACATAAACGCAAATCCAACAACTTAAGAAATCATCCGAATTAAGTAGTCATGTCCACATTTCCATTCAACAAACTCCTAGCATAATGCAAATGAGGTATTCCCACAAGTCCTCACAAGGTCCAGACATAAATAATGCAAAAGAGCTCAAATTTCAGTATCATAAGACTCCATTATCCTCTCTTCCTCTCTTAGGCATAAACCACGCGTGGACCTTAAAACGTAGTGATGTTTGGTTTGAACTATAAAAGCAAAAGCGCCAAAACGAGTACAAATCTTAAGAATTTAGCTACCTATCCAGTCCATTGCATACACCCCAAAGTTGCATGAGGTTAGTTGCCTTGCAAAATCAGCATATCTTCCACTGCAAACAAATATAAAGCACCAAATTTCTATTAAACCAACATAACTTCAAGAAAAACCCCATCAAATTACAAAAGAAAATGCTCCTGAAATTTTACCTGTGCTCATTAAGCCCATGTATGATGATCAAAATACCCCTGAAATTTCAGAAAATTAAAAATAATAAATACTAATGACAATCAGAACTTGCGAAGATTATACAGAACAGAAGCAACGGCAAGAAACCCAAAACTGAAATTACTTGCTAATTTTTCGGTTAAATTACTGCACAATACAGAACAATATTAAAATTTAACAACACGTGAAATACAGAAAATTATAAAATTAAATTAAAAAAAAAAAAACCAATGAAATTACACAGAAATTCAGACGATGAAGAATTTACCTTGGAATACCAGAGACCGGGAACCATGAGCGGCAGAAGAGGGCGTTGTTGCGACCACCAAAGAACAAGAACGTGGCAGAGCGGTACCAGCAGTGGGCGTCGCCGGTTTGATACCCCTCAGCCAATGCTCTGCGCCTGAAGGTGTCCTCCTCCTCTCTCCTGAAAGCCGACTTTCGCTTCTTCGACGACGGCGCATCGAGCAGTGACTCCGAGATTCCGCTGCGGCGACGGCGGGGTAGGAGGCAGAGGAGGAAGGAGAGGAAGAAGGTGTGGATGAGGAGGAGGAAGCCTCTTAGGGTTTTGAGGATCGGGATTATGCGGTTGCTGGCTCCGGAGGTCAGCTGCTCCATCTCCGCCGTCGACATGGCCAAGGAATCGACGGTGAAGATCGAGAGAGGGAGGAGAGGGGAATTAGATTCTCCGGGAATACGATTCGGGAGAAGAAACGCAGAAGGTGGAAAAAAAGGTAACGAAATGGAAAAGGGGGAAGGAAACAAATTTGCCGGTTTCATTGGGATTTTATAACGTAATTTGTCGTTTCCGAAATAGTAGCGGTCAATCTTGGGCGTTGATTTTAGTGGGTCCCGGTTGTTCACGGTTTGGATTTGGGGTTTGTTAACTAATGTCGTGCAGGGAGAAAGCGGGAAAAGCAAGGAGGATTAATTGCTTTGTGGCCTGGTGACGTGGCGGGATCGTGTTGGCTGATGGAGTGTGATTTCGGCTGTGGACGGTGGGATTTTAAAGGTCTACGTCAAACTTTTAATATGTGGACAGGCAGTTGGCGAGATTAAGGTGCGCGCAATTATATACGTTACGTTAGTTTTGGCTGAGCAGCTCGGCTCGAATCATGCACGGCTTGTTTGAGCTTGATTTTGTATTAAAAAAATTTGTTTACAAGCGTTTTTATTAATCCGTAACACGATGAAGCCCATAAACTATGTGCAAGCAAATACAAAAAAAAAAATATATATATATATATATATGAAAGAGAAATAGGTTTTCGAGAAGAGTAATTTTAGGTGATTAAATTTCTAAATCAAATAATGTGGACGTTAATAATTGAATTATTACTTTAAGTATTGATTAACGTGCTTATTTTCTATTAGTGATACATGATGTGTTTTGCAAATTTAGTTTAAAAATTTGATCTCTCTAACATTACCCTTTAGAGAGACGTGAAAGAGAGAGGGAGACTGAACGTGAGGCTTAAATTTTTATTTTATTAAATTAGAGATACGGTATGATGACATGCGGGTTAGAGAAGAGAAAAAAACAACAAAAATACGTTGAAGTTTTTATTTTAAGTTCTGACAATGTTTTTGCAACTTAAAAATATTTTTTAAGTTTTTTTGGTTAAATGAAGTCAATAAGCACTTTTGGTTGTCAAAAAATATTTTTGGTTAAAAGCAGTCCCAAAAGAGTAGCACATCGAGTGACTATGCCAAAGGGGTATTTTCTTAACCAACTAATAATAAGGACAATAGGATTAGGGATATTATGACTTGGTTTATTTTGATAATTACGTACACAAATCACATTACCATTTTTATCTCTTATAAATGTATCAATTTACGATTGTGTCTTAAATTAGTAATTTACGATTGTCACCACCGAAATTTTATGTGTTATGACACATACTTGATTCTCACTGTATTTTCCAAAAACTCAAAACTCAAATGAACCACATCCAATTTACAGCAAATCAACGGCAGTTAAATAAGATTGAATTAAATCTGATTTACAGTTAATTAACATAGATTAATTCCATCTTTAGCCGTCAAGGATTAAGCTGCCAAATTGAGCCAGCCAAGTCCCTTGTTCAAAATTGCCAGCCAAAGAGAGAAGAATTATTTTACAAGACGTATACAAACCAGGAGGATCCTAGTCGAATTATTTTTGTGAGATCTTTGGGATCCTCTAATTACATTCGTTTATCGTTATTGTAATCGTATGATCAGAAATCATTGTAAATTTTTTTTATTTAAAATTAAATATAAACAGTATCTAACAAAAACCAATTGCATGATAAACAATAAACAGATGTGATTAAAAGATTCGGCGAAAATCTTCACTCGCATACAAAGCCTCAAGTATTCCACGTAAGCATGCATCCAACATATATTTCCAGGTCAGAAAACCTCTGGATTCTCGTCGCTCAGATCCGTACACGCTTCCTACAAAAATACACGACGCGTAGTTTACTTATAAATCTGAACGAGACCGAGTCTTGAGGCTAATCTGTTTCTTACCAAGAAAATAAATAAATAAAAAGAAAGAAAGCTTGCCTGTTTCGTTCCACAGCTAAACACGGCTAATTATTAATAAAATCGGGATTTTGATTATTTGATATCAAATCCCTTGACTTGATATCTGTGTTTATTTGTCAACACCATCTCCCATGCATGCGTACACCATTGGAAAATTCAGAACGATTTTGTAAAAGCTTGAAAAACGACCAAGTCGGTCCAATCATTTTATTTTACTTTTGTTTGTTTAATTAAATATATGTTGAAAAATAATGAACAAACTACCCACCCTACATGGTTTTGTTGTGATTTTTTTTAACCTAATGCTCGAGAGATAGCTTTCTATATATGAAATCTCGAGAAGAGAGACCCTTCTGAACCGTTTGAATCCTACGAGTGAATAAAAAGGTGGAAGGGGAGCAATTTGAATATTATGAAAGCTTCACCCTTTTTACCTTCTTTCTTTATTTATAGATATAATAAAAAAAATATTTAAATCGGGTTTTAAAATTCAACTTGCTATAAGATTCAATCCAGTTTTACTTTTTTGTCCACTGATTCTTTTATTATACTCTTTTTACACTTTTTATTAGAGATAAATTAAAAGGAAAATTAATTAAAAAGGTTTAAAAACTTTGAATTTTAACGATAAGGACAAAATAAAGAGTAAAGTGAATAGTACTATGATTGACTTTTTAGTGTAAAAATGTGGTTTTTCGTTAAAATGAACAGTACCAGAAGCTTTTCATTAAAGTTCCTAAGTTAAAATCTTCTACTATTATTGTTTGGTAGTATTTGAATTTTGAATATTTAAAATTGAATTAGTTTCAATCTACTACGATATGTATCTTCCCACAGAAAACAATATACAAACATAAACTACAACCTAATTAGTAAAGGAACAAATACATACCCACACTTGCAAACCAAATTAAAAGGTACAAAAACAAGATATACCTACAAGAAAGACACATTAACCTGTGATATAAGAATATAGTTATTATCGATATAGGTCGAATATCGAAAATAATATGTCATATAAATAGATAACACAATTAACCTGTTATATAAATTGATTTCAAAAAATACAAAATCTCTATGATATAGGTAGATAATTCATAGTCTGATTAGGAGCGGCTTGGACATAATTTCAATGATCATCTACCTATATGATAGGTTAAGAATAAAACACGCAATTTGAAGAAATTAATCAAATCAAGCTCCATTCTCGTTAAACAACAAAACACCAACAAAAAGAAAAAGTAAAGAAATAAGGAGACTTCACCACACCACAAGCCTAGCTTGCCGTGATGGAACTTGTTTTGATTTTTACGTGAACTGGAACAGGAGGAAGAAGAAATAACAAAAAGAAAAAGTAAAGAAATAAGGAGACGAGTCCGCACTTGGACAAATAGAGGAAGAGAGATAATTTTTGTAGAAGTCTTATCAGGTAATTGTATTTTTAAAACCTCACTAGTCAAAATTAATTATCATAAATATTAAGGGGGGAAGATAATCCTAAACTCAAGGGATAATATTGATGGCTCACCACGTTATTATTTGTCTTGGACGATTAATTGATTAATAGATTCAGTTCATAATTTTATGAGAAATTGTTATTAACATTCTAAAAATCACATTTTACACGTATTATTCTTTCTAAATACAAAAAGTTTGGAGTGCAGGTTGAAAATTTTGGAATGCAAATAACAATTCCCTTTACATTGATATATAATGATGCGGTGATGCTCACTATGTTATTTGGTGCTGAATAATTCATTTTCAAATATAAAACTTAATTATTCAAAGTAAATAAGAAGTTTCTAAATTGATAACTAGTATAACCATATCGTTGTCTCTAAATCGAATCAACAGGTTATGCAAGTGGTCTTTTACCATAGTAGTTGAAAGATGTTAAGCTATTGCATGACGAAGTGGGTTCAAACCCCGTTGGTGGCTAATCTAACAAAATCTATCGTTTTACACACATACACACAAAAAAGAAAAAGAAAAAAAAAAGGGGTTCTCACTGATCATAATAATAATTATGTTTAGCCCTTGAGAATAGTTCAACCGGTAACCGATGATGAAGGATGGGATATCGAGTTCGGATTATGGTTAGCTCACCAAATTAAAACTGGCCGTTGGCTCTTATGCTTCTGACCGTAGGCATCGCTATGAAAGCAAGTTTTCAAGGCCATAAAAGGACACAGGAATTTTTGGCTTCTTTACCCTCAAAAGTCTATGAAGATGATGTTTTTGGTGCATGTAGTTTTCAATAGCGACACTTTTATAGAGAGGAAAGAAAAAAGTGCAAGAAAAAAATAACATGTTAATTGATTGGTCTTGCTTTTAGGTTGCGTGATAATATTTTTGTCTGAAGTAATAATGCGGGATTAGGCGCTACTTTCTTTTGGAAGTTGGAAATTAACTCTGCTCTTTGGAAAAAGTGTTTATCAGTTATTGGGGTTCATAAAAGCTTAAAACAAACGGATAATATTAGAAAGATTAAATTTTATAAAGTAAATGATGTAGTTGAAAATAATTGAATTATTATTCAATTGTTGATTAACGTACTTATTTATTATTGGTGAATCATCATTTAACTTGTAAATTTAGTTAAAAAATTTAATATTCCTATCATTATCCAAAATGAAAGCTCTGAAAGTCAGTTCTTGTCTATTCATATGGAATAGCTATGGATGTAACCCGGGAAAAATTGCAAAACCTAGACGATTCCTGATTTTGATTAAATGATGTGCCCAATTTATTTTGAGATAATAGAGTTTTCTAGCATAATTACAGAGAGAATATGCACAATATAGAAAGAGGCGGTAACCCTAAAATGGGTTGATAAAACAAACGATTTTTTTCTTCAGTACAACAATATATTTTACACTAAGGGGAGGGAGAGTTCGGCTAAGTAGCTATAAGCCACACAATGGACAACTTAATTTGGTATCGAATTTGCCATCTATAAGATTTGAACCTAAAACATCTCACTTACAATGAAGAAGAATATCACTAGACCGTAGTACTGAGTAACGATAAAACAAAAATATTACACCTTAGCACAGACGCGTAAAAGCTCATACACCACAGTTAAACGAAAAAATTACGTGAAAAAGGCATGTGGTCTTTTTCATTTGGTATAATAGAGAATATTGCATAAATGGTATAATTTGAAAAAACTTCATTTTTCAAAATGGCATGAAACCCATGTCAAATAGGACAACCCCATAATCTTGCATAAGTATTTTGCTTTTATTATTGATTGAAATCTTGTGATTAAAACATGGTGAGAGATTCGTTGTATGGGATGATAAGCCTCATAATGACGTCACGTTAAAGCATTTGCCCTAAACCATAAGGTTACAATTTTTATTGGGGTATAATATCCACACACATCTTTTTACTTCTCACACATCTTTTTAATTTTTGATCGTCGGTTCGGATGAATTAAAAAAATCAAAGGACATAAATTATCAAGAGATGTGTGAGAAGTAATATTTAATTAAAATTACAATTTTTATTTTAAAATATGGTCTAGTGGTATTCCTTTTCACTTGTAAGTGAGATGCCTTAGATTTGATTCTCGTCAAAGACGAATTTGAATCACATTATTGCTAACTCATTATGAGGCTAAACTCACCCACTCCACCTAAAAAAATTCAAGCATTTCTAAAAGCACTGTCAAGGAAAAACACTCTTTATTATCCGAAAACGTTAACACTTTTAACCACTAAAAAGCACTGCCAAGTTCCCCTAATTAAAAGATAACAAATTAATTTATGCATTTTTATAGGAATGAGGATTCTCTCCAGATCCTCTTTGTGAGGTTCCTAGGGTTTCTCAAATCATGTCTGTTTATCGCACATCGTACGGCCATTCCTCTTTCTTTTTATAGGAAAATGCTATTTAAACACCTATTTTTTTACCTCTCATACACTCTTGTTAATATTTTCCCATCTTCTTCAACTTATTATATCCATAAAAGATTAAGAAAAGTGTATGAGAAATAAAAATAGGTACGTGGATAACACGCTTTTAATAACGGTGAGATTAATAATTTTTATTTCTAATGATTGTTTTTATTGCTGGGCTGGGTGATAAGGGCCTCAGCCACAAATGAATGTCACAATCAGGCTATGAAGGCCTTCTCAAAGTTGAGCTAGCCTATACCGATTGGCCCAGTGAAGTTTGGTTCTTCCAATTGTTGAATATCTTTCGTAATTGGCCCAAAAAGCCCAAGCTCGTCTCGTTGTGTTTTACCTTGGTCCAAAATTTCCCGAATGTTGGAAGAAATCTCTCTTCCCGCGAATTAAAAAAGAAGAAGGTCTTGCCTTTTATAATTACAAATTATTAATATTTGAAAACGCAGATGGATTGAGGAACTCAAACCTAACAAATAAACAATCCCAATTAAAATCCACACAAGATGGGATTAAATATCTATTTCAATCCTACTATGCAACAGTGAAGAACAACAAAAAAATATGATGGTAAAGAGAAAGATAAACGATATTTTTTATGTGGTAAAACCCCTCATATAATGAGAAAAATCCACCGACACATTGTCAGTTGAATAATCCACTAAAGAATAAAGATTTTTACAATCATAATATAACTCAATTACTCAATTGTAAACTCCTAAATGAATGCATATGAATCTTACCATACAAAATCCACGAGATCTGATCTTCTTCAATGAGTTGTCGTGCAATCCAAGTCTTCTTCTCTTATACAATATAAGAAATAAGCTAACTTGCGCTTTCAATATTCATCAAACAAACAGGGTTCACTCCCCCCTTTTGTGGTGTAATTTTCATTAATTAATGAAGTTCTTGTGTTGCCTTCACAAACTTGAACAAGAAGTCGCTTCACAAAATTATTAAAAGTGATCCACCTTCCTGCTTTTCCTTTTAAGTAAAACTCCTACCGTTGTTTTCTGTCTCCCCAACAAAAGAAATACTGACAGCTCGATCAACAAGTGCTTTTCTTCTTCACAGTGCCTTCGAATACACGTGAGGATCTGATATGACCACAATTTTCTTATAATCTCTCTACTTTTCACATGCATGGTTGGCTTTTTTTTTCCTTTTTTTTTTCCTTTTCTCGTGAAGTTAAAAGCTCTTCAGATCAAACCCTAGTTTTTGAATTCCCTTTTTTTTTTTTTGTTTTTTTTTTCTAGTTTGAAATAAAGAAAATTAATAATGCCTCAGCAGAATAAGAGTGAAGTACTGATTTAGCCCCTAAACTATCATCTCAGTCAAAATTAGATCCCTGAATTATTATTTTATTAGGCTCCTGAATTATTTTTTCAGTAAAATAAGTCTTTAAATTCATTAAAAATTGCTAATTTCATCCCTACTATTATATTCAAAGCTATTTTATCCAATTTTTCATCAACTTTAGTCACTTGACACATTTTAGAGTGTAATAGGTCATTTTCTTGCCTATAAGCCCTTAGCATTTTATATATGTTGTGAATCTAACGTCTAATATAATATCTAAAATTAACCACATACACTATTTCTGTATGAAAAATTACCAATCTACCCTTTAATGTGTATTACATGCAAGTAACGTGACTTGAATTGATAGAAAATTGAATATAGTAGCTTCGAATATAATATTAGGGATGTAATTTGGCAGATTTTTATAATTCAATGACTGATTTTTTTGAAAAAGAAATAATTTAATTACCTAATTTTTAGTCATATGATAATTTAGGGACTAAAATGACAGTTCACCTACAGAACAATTTATTAATTTTAGAAATAAAGAAAAAAAGAGTTGATGATGTCCAGGCTTCCAGTAGTACTATAATTTCAAAGTAGTTAACAATAAGAAACCACCACACAAATGTTTCTAAACGAACTGCATAATACTGCATTAGTGCATTTAAACCAAAACAATAAAAGTAGAATCCTTCCATATGAGAAAAAGCAGAAAAGACCTATTATCTTTCAACACTTCATGAAAAATCTTGCTTATTCAGGAGCCTTTTCTCTCTTTCTCTGTCTCTCTTTCACATGTACTCATAGTTCCGATACACTTTCTGGCATACATCTACAGAAAAAACAGAAAACAATATAAATTACAAGTAGAACCTACAAGTCCATAAATCTTCAAACCCAAAATTTCAAAGTACATAGATTTTCAACAAGTCCACCCTCGTGCCACCAAACAGAGAAAACCAGATGGGTTCATACTCTAAGGCCAACATTGTCCACAAGCCACCAAGACTCTCAATGGGAAGTCTCCAAAGAACCATATCTGACATCTCAGCTGAACTAAGCAGCAGCATCAGCAGCAAAGAAGCCATTGACGATGACATTCATCTTCCAACCGTATCTGAGGTTGAGGATGCCAAGTGTGAGTGCTGTGGCCTGTCCGAGGAGTGCACGAACGAGTACATAGATCGTGTGCGAAGCCAGTTTTCGGGGAAGTTAATTTGTGGGTTGTGTGCTGAGGCTGTGAAGGAAGAGATGGACAAGAATGGAGGCAAACAAGAAGCGGCTGTGAATGAGCATATGAGTTCTTGTGAAAAGTTCAGTAGGCTTGGTAGGGCATACCCCGTTCTGTACCAAGCTGAGGCCATCAGAGAGATTTTCCAAAAGAGTTCAAGAATTAGGGCAAAATCCATGAGTCCTAGAGATGAGAGTGTTCGAAAGAGTAATGGGGGTATTGCAAGGAGCTCTAGTTGTATTTCCGCAATCAACCGGGAAGAACTGATCAGCCCTAAACCTTAAACTTTAAACTCTAAATTGTAAACCTTTGGAATTTGGAAAGACTTTATTAGTTTTTTCTCTATGTATCACAACCACCATCCCATCATAGTTAGCGTCAAAAGGGGTACTTTCCATTTACAAGAAATGTAACAATCTAATGCTAATCTTACTGTGATTGATTAGTTTTTTTCTTATTACAAGCGATACTATAATTCTAAACTACATTAAGGGAAGGAGGAGGATTTAAACAAGGAATACTGGGTTGAAGATCCTTTAGAACAATTCAACACTTGCCTATGTTGTTGATTAGTTAGCCCTAGCACCTAACTAAGTTGGTGCCAAATTTCTATTTCATTTCTTTATACATGTACTTGGTCTTATAGGATTGGCCTATGAAGGAATACATAAACGCCTTGTATAAAATTGAGCTTATACGGTCTCGTTTTTCTTTTGGTGGAAAATATAGTCTCGTTTATTTGGGCTGTTAGTGGGTTAAATTGTAATTGTAAGGGAGAATGGGGTCGAACTCGCACCATGCATGCTGCATTGACATAACTATGGTAATTGCATTGACATAATTGCTTTCTCCCCTTATTGTACAACTATTCATCACATATTGTAAATAATCTATTTTGTCAATATTTCGATAGGAATTGTTTTGTGTACTTTAACAAAGTAAACTTCACAATCACAAACATTTTGGTGGGAAGGTAAGGTGGTGGCATAGTGTGTTGTGTAGAATATTCTCAAAGAGAAGCGTCGAAGGCTTACTTCCAATAATATCGATATTGTTCCTAACTTGATAATTATCACCTGTATAATCCATTAATGCGGGGTATTTTCACAAAAAACCTCGGTATTAGTTGAAGTGAGGTTAGGATATTTAAACTTTCTTTTCACAGAGATATGGTCGATGTGGGATATTTCAACACGCCCCCTCATGTGGGACCTAATTAGTGGGTCACACATGGAAGATCCACACATCAACAATCACGTGGAGCCAAGGGAACTCACCTTACATGCAGGGCTAAGGAACCCACCATCATCGTGCGGGGCCAAGAGGACCCACCCATCACGTGGCAGTACACGCCCACACTCTAGCTCTGATACCATATAGAATTATGATAGAGATGGGCCGAAGGCACACTTCCAACAACACCGATATTGTCTCCAACTTGGTAATTACCACATGCACAATCCATCAGGTGTGAAATTTTATCACAAAAAATCTTGATATTAGTTGAAGTCATTTCAACATGTTGTTTACGTTTTAGTTGTCCATTCCAATAAATTCCCACAATTACAGATTTTATCGAACGTTAATCTTTTCCATTGATTGGTCATTCTTCACGTCTTTGTTAGCTAGATAGTTTTGTTGGCAGTGTAAGATGGAGGGGTAGCATACTATGTTTTATCATCCATGGTTTTTGCATGCATTTATTTCTTTTTTGGTTTATCAGTATCCGTGCGGTTGGCCATCTTCAAAGACCAAATCACTGCTTTTGTGGGTTTATAAGAGACGTATATAAATTTTCAGCATGAGTGTGTCCCCGACGTTGTCAATTTAAGTGTTATAATATGAGTGTACAATAACATTGTATTTATAATCTTAAATATGGTGTGTGTGTGTGTGTGTATTAAAAAATAAATACAAAAGCTATCACATTCCGGCTCCGGTCCTCACCACATTCCGGGCCCGACTCCATCGTAGCATGATATTATCTGCTTTGGGCCCCTACCACACCCTCACGGTTTTGTTTCTAGGAACTCACATGAGAACTTCCCAGTGGATTACCCATCTTGGGATTGCTCTCGCACGAACTCCCTTAACTCCGGAGTTCCGATGAAATCCAAAGCCAGTGAGCTCCCAAAAGGCCTCGTGCTAGGTAGAGATGGGAATATACATATAAGGCTTACATGATCCACTCCCTTGGACGATGTGGGATGTTACAATCTACCCCCCTTAGGGGCCCGACGTCCTCGTCGACACACATCCAGTCAGAGATTGGCTCTGATACCAAATTTTCCCCAATCGAGGCATGATGGCTGTCACGTGAAGGTGACGTAGCCATGTGCGCTATGCAGAAGTGAACGTGATATGAAAATACAGATAAATAAAAACTTGCTAACTAATTACACTAGACTAACATATCAGTGCGAGTGAAAATGTTTAGAGTAAAGGACACACATAACCAGAGCGTAGGTATCATAATGCAGTTCAGAAGTTTGATTACTAATTATACAGATCATAAAAGAAACCCTACACTAGTGAATGTTTGTCAGAACCACCGTGAAGTCCTCGTAAGCCACCGACACGAACTTCTATCCAGAACTTGAAGGGGCGTGTCAAAAGCTATTGTATAAACTAATTGTTGATATTACATATCAGTGTGACGATCATACTAAAAATATTTATATAAAAATTTTGGTCGATGCACAGTATGAAAATACACCACTGAAAATTCGAATTAGTTAGCTCCATAAAAACCACAAACCTATGAAATTCTAAAGACAATGTGCATTGCTCTTGAATTCCTCACGGGTGGAAACTTGACTACAAGAAATTAATTACATTACAAATATAATATCAGCTAAGCTTATGAATGTATTTTACATGCACGCATGCAAGAACTCCGGCCGCCATCTGAACAAAGTGCAACACGAGCCGTAGCTAGCTAATGAACAATTGATGCATGGTGCACTTGTGAATCAATACTCTGATAACAATGGGTGATATTATTCAGCCACACAAAATTGATACATTTGTTAACATATTCTTTAATACATGTACAATAAGGTTTATTTATTTATTTATTTATTTATTTATTTTTATCCAAAATGATTCATGAGATTTGCATAACTCCTCATTTTGGTTCCTGAGATTTGAAATCGATAGAATTGGTCCACGAGTTTGTTCACCATCAATCATTTTGGTCATTCCGTAAAAAAATCTCCATTAAATAAGGATAAAATGACAAAAATACCCTCAATTTTTGTCAAATTATGACCTATTGCTTAATAAATTGAGAGTAGTTTTGTCATTTTAGTCTTTGTTTAACATAACTATTCACAGAAGGACCAAAATGATTGATGGTGGATAATCTCAGGGGCCACTTGTATTGATTTCAAATCTCAGGGACCTAAATGAGGAGTTATACAAATCTCAGTGACCATTTTGGCTAAAAAGCCTTTTCTTTATAATCCCCCTTGTACTACTTGTTTGCATAAGATGTAAATTTAATGCAGCTATATGTATGCATGTTTTGTTTATGTGTATGTGAAATATAGAGATTAGCTCAATGATATAACAATAAAACTATTTGAACACAAAAAAAATTCACACATTTAATGACACAATCTCATAGAAGTGGGCCCTATAATTGTACAAAGGCATTATTGACTAAGAATCTGGGGGTATTGATCTTTCTTTAACTGAACCAGCTACGTATAAATCTGCAATCAAAGATCCAGTTTGGTTAAATGCAATGAAGGAGGAATTGGATGCCTTGTATAAACAAGGTACATGGAATTTGGTGCCTTTACCATCTAATAAGAATTTAGTGGGATACAACTAGACACAAAGGTAGGCTAGTTGCAAAGAGGTTTAGCCAAGAACCTGGATCAGACTATGGGGAAACTTTTTAGTCCTGTAGTGAAGCCAACCACAATGAAATTAGTTATGGCTTGGCAACAAAATTGGATTGGCCTTTGAGGCAACTTGATGTGAAAAATGTTATTTTTGCATAATGTTCTCTAAGGAGAAGTATATACTCAACCACCAGAGTTTATGGATCCTAGGTTATCCTGCATTGGTGTGTAAGATAAATAAATCACTCTATGGGTTAAAGCAAGCCCCTAGGGCTTTGAATGAGAGATTCATTGCCTTTCTACCTTCATTAATCTTATTCAGATTCTTCCTTGTTTGTCAAGAAAGTTGGTTCCTCTGTTGTGATTTTGTTGCTCTATGTAGATGATATTATTATTAAAAAGCAGTAGTTTTGAGGTTATTAGACAGGTTAAATGCTCTCACTAATGAGTTTGATATTAGGTCTTTTACATTTCTTTTTGGGAATTCAAATTACCAAGAATGTAAATAGGGTTTTCTTATTACAAACCAAGTATATCCAGGAATTGTTGTAGAAAACTAAGAGGAGTGATTCAAAGCCCTATTAAACTCCATGTTTACCTTACAATAGGCTCTTGAAGGATGACGGAAAACCTTACAACAATCCAAGTTTATATAGAAGTGTAGTACAAACTCTGCTGTATCTCACCTTCACTAGGCCAGGTATATCATTTTTTGTTCATCATGTGTGTCGATTTATGCAAACACCAATGGTTTTCCATTTTGCTGCAGTAAAATGGATTTTGAAATATTTGAAAGGCACTGTGCATCTTGGTATGTCATATTACAGAGGACAGTTAGGGCTCAAAGCATTCAGTGATGCTTATTGGATTGGGCTCCCAATGACTAGAAGATCCACAATTGGTTTGTTTGTATTTTGGGGTTTAATTTCCATATCTTGGTCTTCTAAAAAGCAGCAAAATGTCTCTAGGCCCTCAACTGAGGCTAAATTGGACTGCATCCAACAATTATTGAGTTTTCTGCATATTGATGTTGGTTGACCACTTATATTATTTTGTGACATTCTCTCATCAAGAGTTTTGTCATTTAATCCAATGCAACATCAATGTACAAAACACATTAAAATAGATGTGCAATTTGTTCGAGAGAGAGTTACCAAGAAAAAGCTTTTTGTGCAGTTTGTTTCATCGAGAGAACAATTTGCTGATATACTTACAAGGGGCTTAAATGCTCGCTTGTTTAAGATTCAATGATCCAATCCTGTGCTTGATTTCTCCAAACAAGAGATTGAGGGGGGATGTAAGGAGTATAATATTGTGTAAATGAGATCTTGCCACTTGTAATAAGATTAGGTGATTTGTTAGGAAATCTGTTAACAGTGAGTAATCTCGTTATAAAGGCACTATTAGTAACTTCCTCATTAAGAAACAAATATTAAGTTCTCTTTTTCCCTATTCTCTCTCTCTCTCTACGATTGACTATATTCTCTCTATCTTTCTGTGCTTCTGAGTATAATGGTTTACAGTGCAAAGGCTTCGAAAGACATTATCCGATGTTTTAGTAGAAATAAACAAGTGTAAAGAAGGAATTGAAAGTTAGTTATAATGATTTTATGCTTAATGATTAAGTGAAGCAAACATAGTGCGAATGTTATGGGCTGAAAGAGGGGGTGCACACCAGGCTATATCAACAAAGTTGAAGACTCATTTTCAGGTACATGTGGTTTATGGCCTTTGTTCATGGTTATCAAAGATAATATGACATGGGCTCTAAACGGTTTGCCAAGCAAGAAGTCATGAGCTCTGACTTGGGACTTTTGTCAGAAGTACAAAAGCACTAGGCTCAACCAAAGGCGGATGCATTAAGCGGCAAGGGGTCAGCTGACCCCTAAACTTCAGTGGATGTCCATGGATAACTTGAGTGCTGACCCTTCGAACTTCAGTGAATGTCCATGGATAACTTGGGTGATGCCCCTTTGAAGATTGAAGTTTGCTTCATAGATGCCCTTAAACTGTAAGAGTGGCTCTTCTTCTTCTTATTATTTTTTTTAATAAATATCACTTTGTCAAAACGACATAGTTTTGGACCCTTAGTTTAATAAAAAATAAATAAACACCAAGAGCCAAAAAATTAAATGCATGGATGATGAATATTGTGGAGCCAAAAATAATTACAAGGCGACACGTGGATCTTTGGATAAAAAAGGATAAGAATCCCCTTGAGGCATATCGGGATTCCTACGCGAGAGCAGCGGGTAATCATCTTTCAATCAAGTCAAAAGTGCCCAAAATAGGTATTTATTCAAAACCTATTTCATCCATCTTCTCCATTAGGTAACCCCTCCTTTTAAATTATGTTAATTGGTTAATTAATGGAATTATTGCCTAATTAATCCATTAATTACCAATTAAACTATCAATCACAACCAAAAAATACACAAGAGGCCAATCACCTTCTCTCCCAAAGGGACCAGCCATGCATTATATATTTGACCTCATTTTCTCTTAAAAGCTAGGTCTACACTCTTGCTAAATACTCAAAATTCTCCAAACACTTTTCCCTCAAAATTCTAACTTTGGCATCGGAGGTTCTTCGGCCAAGTCCCCCCCCCAATTCATCGTGGGCGCATGAGGCTATTAGCCTTGACATAAGGTGTTATTTGTTTTTGTAGGTGCAATTTTGTCCAAGAACAAGGAGAAAGAAATTTGCATCCACAAATATGTTACTCGAGGGATATCACGGCGTGGAGCTCAAATAATCATAAACTTCCATCATTATCATGCGGAGCTCTTTGTTGCTATCGTTGATAAGCAACTTGTGGAATTAAATAGTCGTTTTGATGAGGTAAATACAGAGTTGCTTCTTTGTTTGGCAAGTTTGAGCCCGGATGATTCATTCTCAGCTTTTGATAAACAAAAGCTAATATGTTTTGCGCAATTTTATTCGAATGAATTTACTACTTGTCAACTCTTGGCACTTGAAGATCAACTTGGGCATTATATTCTTGATATGCGTTCAAGTAGTGAACTTTCTCAATTGAAAGGAATTGGTAGCCTTGCAAAAAAATGGTGGACACGGGGAGGAATAGAGTATATAATCATGTGTATTTGCTAATTACATTGGCTTTGGGTCTACCAGTTGCTACTGCTTCAGGGGAAAGAGTTTTTTCTGCTATGAATATTGTGAATACTCCATTGCAACCGAATGAGAGATCAATGGTTGAGTGATAGCATGGTGGTTTATATGAGTAATGTTTTTTCTTCCATTGACAACGAAGCTATAATGCAACTTTTTCAAAATCTGAAAACGCATAGAGGACTATTGTAAACTTTTTGTTATTTGTTCTATAAGTTATGAATGATGGAACTATAGTTAAAATTTTAAGGTTATTATAAGTCTAACAAATGTTTGTGTTTGGGTTAATATTTGAACATTGGGCTTAAATGAAGGAAAGCCCAAGAGTGCCTAATTAAGGGGACCTACCCAAAGCCCAGCATTAAGCCCAAAGGCAAATTGAAGCCTTCTCAGCCAAGATATAAGTCACGTGCTTACCATTGAAGTGACAGGTGATTGAGACTAACCTACTACCAGCCAAAGAATACTTTCTAGTGGCATTTCAAGTAAAAAGTTGATGACTCACTACCCTTCAAGTGCTTTTGGGTAAGAACAAAGTTACAACAATCGGGCTAAATTGCCTATAAAAGGAGGAAGATGCCCCAGAGATAAGGACACTCAACCAATCAAACAAACAAATATACAAACTCTGCTTTCAAGCCAGATTTGCATCGAAAAACTGAAATCAACCTAGATTCAATCTTTTTTTAGCGACAAGCTATCTCTTGTCCAGTTTAAAGCTCTGCTATCTCCCTTAGTGGCGTAGTATCGATTCCCTTGTGTAAACCTGTTTACTATCCATCCCTTTTTAGCATACAAACCTCTGTTAATTCAAGGAGAAGTAATTGCAAGAAGTTCAACCTTGCCATACAAGGTGACATCTTGCCCGAAGCTCTTTATTTATGTTCTAAATTTGTAGATCTATTACTTAATGCATTCTCCAGTATGTATTCAAGTCATATCCACATGTTTTCCTACTTTAAGAGTCTTATTTGTATCTGAATTTGGTTAGTTTAATGGACATGTTATCATTAAAATCAATCAAGAACCAAACAAATGACTTAAGGGGATTTGGACTCCCTTTATTCGATCATACAAGACTATAAACTAAGGGTGCGTTTGTTGCACCGGATTATCTCGGACTGGACTAGCTGCAAGGACTAAACTGGACTGGCTTAGAATAGACTAAGCTGGACTAACTTAGTGAAGTGTTTGGTGCAGTGTCGGACTAAGAAGATGGACTAACTAAAAGTTATTATTATATTTTAATTTATTATTATCAAAATTAATATATGCATAAAAAAGAGCATATCCCTCTTCTTATTCTTGAATTGCAAGTACTTTGCAACTTTGACCCCATCTGTTCCAAAACCCATATGTTCCAAACCTATCGAATTGCAGGGCATATCCCTCATCTGTTCCAAAAACCCATCCAAAATTTCTGAAAGTCTGAGAGGTACTACTTGCCTCAACTGCCAAAACCCAAGTACAAAAACCCACAAAACTTCACCAACCCAGACGCCAAAATCCCCAAATAAGACAATCCAAAACAAACCCACAACAATTCAATCAACAAAACACATAAAGAAGGGCAATTCCAGAAGAAAATTGATCCATATTCAGCACGTTGAGGCAGTCGGCGAACCCAGATCCAGCACCATAAGGCCAAAGGAGCCGCGACATTGATCTAACTGTGGAGTCTCTGTCGATGTGAAGCGAAGCAGTGGGGGTAGAGGCGAAGCGAAAAAGAAGACATAGATAGAAGGGGCGAAAGTCTTAGCAGTCCGCCTGATTTTAGGGTCCTTAGCGAAGATCGGCTAATGAAGCGCATAGTCAGCGTGAGTCCCTACTAGTCTCATTTAAATTAGTCCATGCAAGAAACAAACATGGGATTACATTGACGAGTAATCCTAACCAGTCCAGTGAAACTTAATGAGGTCAAACAAACACACCTTAAAAGTCCTTATTTACAAGGCAAGAAAAAGAACTTAATTTGGACTTAACCTATCCACGACAATCCTTTGATAACAAGAAGTCTGAGTAACTTGGGGCGCAAGTAATCGACTAAAAACACTCTTGTTCTACATCTGCTATACTTAGATAGTAGTGGCACTGCCTAGCACTTAGTTAGTTTTGATTGCAAGCCTCAAGGCCTACACCTAAGGCCCCATAAAGGCACCTCTTAGAACTAACTTTGTCCTCTTCTTGTAGCACATCAACAAGAAAGAGCTCGACTACATTTCCAAAGTGCCAATCCCTTAGGAAGCTGTGCTAAGGTCCGAGGATCATTCTTTAGAGAATTCTTCACCCAAACAGTTTGTAAACTTTTATATGTGACCCTCCGAAATATTTTTCCTGGATCCGTCACTAGGCTCAACTCGAACAACAACATGCCAATGTCGAAGCTTGGTCGAAGAAACAGCTGTGGTCCAAGAATTGCTTTCAAGCAATATATGTAACGATTGACACGATGAAGTACA
The DNA here is from genome assembly GCF_019419815.1 of Pyrus x bretschneideri. NCBI lineage: Eukaryota > Viridiplantae > Streptophyta > Magnoliopsida > Rosales > Rosaceae > Pyrus > Pyrus x bretschneideri. The sequence goes on from NW_025999446.1 coordinate 2,549,773, forward strand.
CTACTTGGCTTGATGTCAAATATACATATACATACTTTTGTTGTATTATCACTATTTCATTTTATTTGGTCCAACAAAGAGCAAATTCAGAGAGATTGAGAAATCGATCAAGAAGTTGTAAAATGTGATTGCTGCAAGTTTTCACTCATTCGACAATGGGTGCAGACTGTGGAGTCATTAAGTTGTTTAATACAATAGGATTATCTATTACAAACCAGCCACATCAACTACTAACTGAATCAACAAAATATAAACTGAACTGACAGCCAAACCTAACTCCACTACTTAACTTTTTTTTAAATTTTATTTTTTATAAAACCTTGACCGTACAAGGAGATTATTGGCATCGAAAAAAAAGTTACACCTAATCAAGGGAATATAAACCTAACCCCTAAAAATACAAGAAAAATGGATAAAAAAAAATACATGAAAAAGAATGAAGGACATAAACCTTACCCTTCTAGAAACACAAACTATTAAAATACAAGGAAAAGAAGGAAGACATGAAACCTAACTCAATTACTTAACTGATTGAGCTATGGTCAAGTGTTACATATTCCATTTTGTATATAACGTGAGGATGTGGAGTTTCGTTCCACGTTAGAAATGTAAGTGATACGATTTTTCTCACCTATGAAAAGAAGGTTAAAATCATACAAAATACTTGTAAGAGTACAAGGGTGTTGTAGTATAGATGCTCATGCAAGGTCGTTCTCCACAAGGAATGTTTAAATAATTTATGTAAACACAATTCCTAATTAACTACTTAAACTTCAAATTGAGAAAAGAGATTTTGAATTTGGGTAATATTAAAAACGAATTTTAATTAAAAACCAAGCAATAAACTCATCCAAAATTAATACTATAAAAGAAAAGGGTTTTAAATACCAATTTATAAAAGCACTAGGGTTCCTCCATCACATAGCAATCCTATGTATTTTTACCAATTACTTATGATCTACACATGCCACTTTGAAGGTTAGGTTTTCCTAATATATATTCTACTTGGAACCTCCAACATAAAACGTATATCTAACATGCAATCCGTCCGAACGTTCGGATCAACTATGAACATGAGAGACTCATTATGCTTTGTGAAAACCCTTTGAAAAATCATGCAACCTTAAGACGTGGTATTCATCTTAAGTGAAATTACAATTATTAACCACAAGAAGCCAGCGTCAATTTCAGGGAACCTTCCGACCAAAATTGCATCAAATTACTCTTCTAAATATCATAATGGTGATCAAGCATTAAGATAATTAGAAAGTTAAGAACAGTGAAATGAATAAGTTATGCATATTCATAATTGAAATCATAGAAAAATATTATTATGAAGAAAAGAATGAAAACACCTTAGAGTAAAATTCTGAAATTCTCCAAGAACCCTAGCCAATTTCCTAACTCCTAAGTTGCATAAAAGAGAGGTAGAAAAGACTAAGGCCGGCCAAACCTTAAATATCCTATAGCTAACGCATAAACCCTAATTCAAAGTCTTTTGTTCCAACTAGGAAACCAAATAATAATAAAATATACTAGAAAATAAAGTCCTAATTAGGTTAGGAGAATCTGCAAGGGATTGTCCAGCAACGTTTTAGCTTCAAATATCCTCCAAATCTGGCCCATGATAACTTGGTTTAAAGATCGGAACGTTTTAAACACATCTCCAGAAGGCCACGAACCCATTAGAGGTCATCTTGGGCTCCAAAAACACAATTCAAGCCCCGAAATATCATTTTCCAGTACCGCGCACTGCTCGTTTATTCCATCACCAGAAAATAACTGTTTGGTGAAAAAATCCAATATTTTGACATGATTAAGCTAAGCAACTCATGAACATCCTTCAATTAGAATTGCTCCAAAATTCATCCATTTGGTTATGTTTTGCTCCAGATGAAGTCGAAAGTCCTATATTGAAAATACAATTCAAAATATCAAAATTCTTCCAAAATATACTAAGAATAGGGTTACATATATAATATAAAATCTACTCGTCAGTAAAGGACCTTTCATTTATGATAAGGAGTTGGACTCTCCTTTTAGTGCCAATTGACTTTAGACTACATAGAACTCAACTTCATCTATGATATTATAGCATGTTAGTTCACATGTGAACACCTAACAATCACGTTTATCACATAGTTAAGTTGAATGCCGTGACACATAAAGGAGCGTATAAGAATACAAAGTATTGTCCGGCAATAATAGGACTCGTCATTAAAAATTCACCTCTAGAAGCAATTAGCCAATTGGGCGATTCCTGAATCACAATGCAATTAATCCAAGGAACAAGCTTTAGCCCAAAGTAACAATGGGCTGAAGCCTGAGCTGTGCAAACTCCAAGTGTCATCGTCATCTAAACCTTGCCAAAAAAGAAAAGTGAAAGGAAAGGAGGAAAGACAAAGATTAATCAGGCTTAAAACGTATGGGGTTCATGTTCGTTACTGGTGCAAAATCTCATATCGCTCGTGAGTTTCACACGTGCAATATGTATACCATCTACTTTAGGTTTTCAAAACTTGAATTTATCATGGAGCATGTGGATGCAAATTTCTTCCTCCTTGTTCTTGGCCAAAATTGCACCTATAAAACAAATAACACCTTAGGTCAAGGCCAATAGCCTCACGTGCCCACGATGAATTGGGAGGGGGGCTTTGGTAGAAGAACCTTTGATGCCAAAGTTAAATTTTTGAGGGAAAAGTGTTTAGAGAATTTTGAGTATTTAGCAAGAGTGTAGACCTAGCTTTTTAGAGAAAATGAGGTCAAATATATAATGCATGTCCGGTCCCTTTGGGAGAGAAGGTGACCGGCCTCTTGTGTAATTTTTTGGTTGTGATTGATAGTTTAATTGGCAATTAATGGATTAATTAGGCAATAATTCCCTTATTTAACCAATTAATATAATTTAAAAGGAATGTTTTGAGGGTTACCTTGTGGAGAATATGGATGAAATAGGTTTTCAATAAATACCTATTTTGGGCACTTTTGACTTGATTGAAAGATGATTGCCCACTGCTTGCGTGTAGGAATCCCGATGTGCCTCAAGGGTATTCTTGTCTTTTTCATCTAAAGATCCACGTGTCGCCTTGTGATTATTTTTGGCTCCACAAATGCCCCATATCTGTTGGGCTGCTTGCAGAAAAAGGGCAACAAGTGTAGAGATTTTCTTGCTTTAGGAAACTTAGGACTGCTTCCTATTTTGATGCAGATTCCCTCTTTAATAAGAAATTAGATCCTTCTAGGAAAGGGAAATAAATTTCTCTCAAAGCCTATTTAAGTCCACCTTAAGTGGATTATTAAATCAACTTTGGAGAGCAATTTATTCTACCCTACAAGAGAGAGAGAGAGTTTAGAGGATATTTGTTCCCCCTCCCCTAGCAATCTTCTACATCTTGCTCGTTCAAAGGACAGTTTTTCATTGCTTTCTTCGTCTTCTCCACGCAGCACCGAGGTAAGAAAAATTTAATTTTCCTTGTCTTCTTCTTAGATAGTACTGTCGTGGGGCAGCTGTCGAGGTGGTAGGCATGTCGACTGGCAGGGGCCAGGAGTAGGCTCGACATGGGCCAAGGAAGTGTTGTGGCAAGGACCACTGCTTGGGCTACTTGGCTTGGCTAGAGCCAAGGGCAGCCGAATTGAGGCGCTAGGGCGCAGTGTTAGGGGAGCCGCATGGTTCATGTTCTTTGGACTCTTGGTCTTGACGCAGGCCAGGCCGATGATGGAGAGAAATGAAAAGGCTGCGGGCCTCATGGGCTACTAGAATGTTGGGCATGCAGGCCTCCTGCCTGCTGGTCCAAGAGAGAAAATGAGGGAAAAACCAATATGGGTTGAGCTTCTCTGCTGAGTACCATAAATGGTGTTAACTGCTTAGTTCTCTTCGCTGGGAGAAATGTGGGCTGCTCCCGAGAGAAAAGGTAAAGAGGATCAAGGCGGATACGTTGACTCGTCTGAACGCTATCGTGAAGCCTACTATGAATAAAGCTGGCAAGAAGAGATCTTCCCCGCCTACTTAAGAGATGTCGGTTAAGAAAACTGAAGATTTCATCCGCTGCTTGTGAGAGTCCGCCTGCTGCCAAGAGTTCTGTGATTGACATGACTTATTCCAATAGGAAGAAAAATGAGGCTGCTAGATCTGAGCATGTGGCGCCTGCCATGTCGAGAATGGCTTGTATGATTGCTGATAGGATTGCTCAGCGTAAAGGTCCTATCATGCCCCTAGTGCTGAGGTCTATACCAAGTCGTCTGTTAGGCGCTAAGTCCGATTCACTTTTGGAAAGGCTTGTTATTATGAAGAGCGATAAAGTGGACTTTACTGCTAAAGTGGAGCCAATGCCCACTTTTTCTGATGCTAAGACTGATTCGCCTGCTGGGAAGGAGGAGACTGCTCGCATGGGCAGCTGTGAGAAATCCATTAAGCCTGTTTCTAAGGAGACTGCTAAAAGCTGTGTGTTCTTGAAACTAGATCTTCTTAAAGACATGAACGCTTGTGCTAAGTTTGTTGATGGCGTTAGAAATGTTTGTTTGCCCAAGTTCCTTTGCGAAACATATGACCCAATATAGCATGACTGCTTTACTGGCTATGATGCAGATATAGCAAGGCTGCCAAGAAGGTGACGAAGACTATGGCAGCTGAAGCTTATTCCTCAGCTGAGGAGATCAAGAGGTTGGATTCTGAGCTCGTTGTTTTGAAAGGGTCTAATACTTCTGCCTCCACTTCATAGCAGTTTAAGACCGCTCGCCAAGAAATCGTTGACTTGAAGACTAGGCTTGACACGATCCAAGTTAAGTATGAAAGTGCAGAGAAAGAGATTGGATGTTACATAACTCAAATTCAAGATTTTGAGTTTACAATTTCTGAGCTTTGTTTCGCTACTTATGCAAAGGATGAAGAGTTTGATTGCTGCTTATAATTAAATGATCCACTTCAAGAGAATCGTTGATAAGCTTGAACCTCAAGTGTTGGAGCTTAAAGGTGTACTGAAGATCAACAAAAGTCTGAAGAATGAAGTGGATAAGCTTTAGTGCGTCTGTATTGGTCTGCTCGAGGAGGATGAGCAGTTGAAGGGTGAGAAGGATGGGCTCGAGGTTTCGAGACCTTCTCTATTTCTTCGAAAGACTTGCTTGCTTTTACTTTTGAGTCTTCCATTAGTGAAGTAGTTGGAGAAGTTGGTGCCCAGGCTAGGGCAGTCGGGGGTGAAGTGCTGGATGATGCCGCTATTAAGAGTATCGCGGCTGTTGAAGGTGTGGCAACCAAGTAGTCGTGGGATATCTAAGCTGCTGAAGTGTAGTCTTCTAGGTAGCCTTTTGTACTAACTTCTTAGCATCTCGGTGCATGGTAGGCTAGTAGTAGCCTGGGTTAAGAGTCTTCTGTGCTAAAGATCGACCTTCCGAGTGATTTCCATAAACTTCTTCGTGGATTGAGCTTAGAACCTTCAAGTCATCGGGAGATGCTAGGCAGCGGAGATATGGTCAGGTATAGGATTTTCAAATGAGAATGTCGTTCCACATGTAGCAGCATGCTGCCTTGATTTGGAACTTCCTAGACTCCAATCTTTTCGTGGGGAATGTGTCATTGACCAGGTAGTCTATAATGGAATCTTTTCAGTTTGAAGTTGTATTAACTTGTGACACCTCGGCTGCTAGCTTTGCCTATATGTTTGGCTCATCTAGATACTCCATCGAAATAGAGTGTTTGAGTTGGTGGTCGAGGCGAAGCCTAGGCTGGCTAGTGCGTCCACGTAAGCGTTGTTTGCCTGTGGAACTTGAGTGAGGGTGTAAGTCTAAAATGCCTCAAGTAGTCTAGCTAGTGATTAGTTGGGAATCAGAATGAATTATGAGCTTTTTCACTGCCAAATCTTTTGCCATTCAAAGGAATACTAGTAGGGTCTCGTACTCTACTTCGTTGTTAGATGCTTTGAAGCCTATAGTGATCGCTTACTCGAGTATCGAATCGTTTGGGGTGACAAGGACTACGCCTGCTCTTGAACCTTTGTAGTTGGATGCGTCATTGACATGCAAATGCAAAAGTCTTCATCGGGTGGAGCAGGCACGGCTAGGGCCTGCTAGGCTTCTTCCGGGGCATTTCTGGGCCGCTCTATTACGTTGTGAATGCGTGGTAGAGAGTCGTGGCGCTAGGGCCATGTTACACGTAGCAGGAGGTGCTCAACTGCCGGTATTGGACCGCTCTAGAGCTAAATTATGGAACAAGGGTTAGCTAGGGCCGTGTGACATGCAACATAAGGTGGTGCTCAACTGCCGGTACATATTGCTCATATCTAGAATCTTTTGGGGTGGCAAGGACAAAACTTGCATCCGAGTATGTCCTTCCAGTCTTTGTCTACCCTTGGCGTGTCTTTTAGGCCGAGTTGTTACGTTCGTCAAAAAACTTTGCATCCGCTAGAGTCTACGTCTTTATCTTCGCAGTCTGGATTGGGCGAAATAATGCGTCATGAGGATGACTGCGTGCATTTGAAGGTAAAACTTGAGCTTCCGGGTTGTAACAACTGTCGCCAAAATTAGCTTTTAAATTTCTGATAACATCGAGGAAAGCTTTTAAACTATGTAATACAGGTAGTCGGCCCCCATCTCTTCTCGTATGATGGAAGAACTTATTGCTGTTTTAGATACCATCAAACATGTGAATAAGTCATCCGTTGCTTCCGGTTTGGATAGCAAGGAGATGATGTCGGGTACTTCTTCAAGTCCTTGAATATGCATCGGCGAGCCTCATCCTAAAGTGTATCCTTCTCTGCCAGAGCGAAAAAGTCTGCCAGAGTTAGATCTTCTTTCATGATCAATTTTGACCAGCGGGTGGTCTGCTGGAAGTCCTTTTTGGAAGGCTACTCTAGCTATCTAGTCGTTGCATCCGATTATCCTTGCCTTCTCTGCTTTGAACTTTTTCACATAATCGTAAAGTGACACTTTTGGGTTTTTCTTGACGTTGAACAAATGGTCGGACTTCTTTCTGATCGAGCGATAGGATGAATATTCTTTGGTGAAAACGAAAGAAAGTTCGTCGAAACTCCTAATGGATTGTGGCGGCAGGGTGTAGAACCAATCTTGCACCTCGCTTTATAGAGTGATGGCGAATATCTTGCACAGTAGATCGTTGTTGTTTTGATAGAAGATCATTGCGTTTCAGTAGTGCTTTAAGTGTTTCTCTGAGTCTTCATCCCTTTTGAAAGATGTGAAATATGGCATGCTGAACTCGCGTGGAGGCTCTGCCTGCTTAATCTTGTCCGTGAAAGGTGACCTGCTTATGTTGGTCATGTTTCGTCATAGTGCCTCGTCGATGACCTTGTTGTTTTGGAAATTTCGCAATCGTTTGGTCAAGAGTCTCTTTATTTCTTCCCGAATTTTCCTTTGTTGGGGTAGTGGAGGTCTCGACTGTCCCCAGCCATGACTTGCTGGTCTAGGCTGCTCTTCTATGTGTTTGGCACTTCTATGTCGCGGATGCGGTACGTATGATGCGTTCCTAGTAGGCGAGTGAATTCTTCACAGACTACCGGTTAAAGTTAAGGCGGATTCAGTGACTGCTTATCTCCATTCGTCGTGCTGCCTACTCCAATGTGAGGTGGATGATGCTCCTTACGGGCTTAGCCACGAATGAATAGTTCGCCTAGAAAGTTGCTCATGTTAACTATCGGAGTGTGACCTCAACCGTGTATGTATGATCGTCCGTGGGCCTAGTCGAGAGTGCACGCTCCTCCACGTGCTAAGACGGAAGTATACGCTATCTAGGGGGCCCAATCGAGAATGTACATTGCCTGAACGCTCAATTCGTGGCTGGTCGAGTGGCTGCTTACCGGGATGCTGCTGGAGAGGTTGTTTCTTTACCCTTATCTTACTTCGAGACACCTCGTCTGGGGCACGTTGCATTTCGGTGCACTGCAAGAGTTGGTTCACCAAAGTCGTCTGATGTGCGAGGGCGCTCGTTAACTCTATGACTTGTCAAGACAAGTGTTGCTCTCCATTTGGGTCGGAACAACTTGGAAGGAATGCGCCTCCTTGAGCAGTGGAGGTGTGGTAGACTCTAGGCACGAGATTTGAGTTGAGAAATGTTAAATCTGTAGAAAAATGTGGTGAAAATGCTCCCAGTTTGATCATCGGTCTGAAAATTTGGAGCCGGGATGATATAACTAATTTTGGATCGATTTGGGCTGCTTAGAAAGCCACGGGAGTAAGCTGGGCCATGGGAGTAGGCTGGGCCATGAGAGTGGGCTGCTTGGCGTGTGGCGCATGTGGGTGCGAGGTTTAGGCTCGGCTTGGCAACGGTTTGGGCTTGCGTTGGGATTGTAGTGACATGGCTTGGGCCGTGGCCTTGGTGTCGTGAGCCTTGGATGGCACAGCTTAGGCCGTGGTGGTGACACCATGGACCTCGCCACGGGTGGCTACCGTGGTGGCCATCGCGATGGTTCTTGTGGTGGAAACTCGTGGTGGTGGTGCCGTTCCACTTATTGTCACATTTAGCCTTGTGAATCGCCGCGGTCCTATCTCTTGAATATTGGAATTTTCACTTGTTAAATTTTCTAAATTTCTAGCCATTGTACTTCTCATTTACGTTTTATCAAAGAATTTTTGTAAATAAAAAATTCTGAAAATAAGAATGTACGAAAAATCTACAAATGGACAAGAAAATAGAAAACCTTGGATGTAAGAGTCTTCTACGAGTGTGGGACTCAACTCTCAATGAAAGCACCAATTTGTGGATGCAAAGTTCTTCTTCCTTGTTCTTGGACAAAATTGCACCTACAAAACAAATAACACCTTAGGTCAAGGCCAATAACCTTATGCGCCCACGATGAATTCGGGGAGGAGAGCTTTGGCTGAAGAACCTCCGATGCCCAAGTTAGAATTTTGAGGGAAAAGTGTTTGGAGAATTTTGAGTATTTAGCAAGAGTGTAGACCTAACTTTTTAGAGAAAATGAGGTCAAATATATAATGCATGGCCGGTCCCTTTGGGAGAGAAGGTGACTGGCCTCTTGTATATTTTTTTGGTTGTGATTGATAGTTTAATTGGCAATTAATGGATTAATTCGGCAATAATTCCATTATTTAACCAATTAACATAATTTAAAGGAATGTTTTGGGGGTTACCTTGTGGAGAAGATGAATGAAATAGGTTTTGAATAAATGCCTATTTTGGGTACTTTTGACTTGATTGAAAGGTGATTGTCTGTTGCTCACGCATAAAAATCCCGATGTGTCTCAAAGGTATTCTTGTCCTTTTTTTATCCAAAGATCCATGTGTCGCCTTGTGATTATTTTTTGCTCCAAAGATCACTTATTATTTCAAACAAAAATGTTAAAACCCAAATTGCATGTTGCATGTGAATTCTTTACTTTTTAGTCTTATATCCTGGCTCATCGATCTCCCAATTTAAACTTGGCGGGTCCATAATGTGACAGTCCGACATTATGCTAAAGCACTTGTGATATTTTTGTTCAATTCATTTCGCAATCTTTGCAGAGCAAAATATTATGTAAAAAAAAAATGAAAAATCGAAATCAAATTAAAATTTAAAACTTTACGAAAGTAGCTTTCAGTTAAAGAAACCAAACAATTCAATTACAATATTATCAATAATTAAGTATCAAATACAACACAATTATAATACGTGCTTGTCAAAGAATCTATTTGATGCATATTCGATACAAAAAATGCTATTTGTATTATTATTTGTACCATTTTTCTAATAGAGATAAGATCCACGTGTGTTGGTAGACCATACCTCTATTAAAAAGATGATACAAATAATGGTATGAATAGATTGTCAGTGTAACACTTCTATTTGATATTATTAGGTTTGTTTGTTTGTTTGTTTGTTTGTTTTTTATTTTATTTTATCGTGTGGCTCAATTTGGCTAAATTAATGGCTATGTAAGTCAATGTGAGTCAAGGAAAATGATCCTCGTCGGATCTTTTTCCTGGCGATTCTAGAGATCTAGTGATCGTGACCGTTCATCGTACATCATGCAATCAGTTTTCGTTAGGTACTATTTATATTTAATTTTAAAATTTAAATTTTGAAATAATTTCTAACCACACGATGTACGATGAACTATTACGATCACAGGTTCCTAGGATGAAAAGGATCCAGCGAGGATCCTTTTCCGTGAGTCAAAATGGTAGTGGACCTTTCCGCTTGACATTTGCAGTCATAATACATTGGAAAGCTATTGTTTTGCAAAGAACACACAACGAAGTGCAAGCCAAAGTTGTTAATAATAGTCATTAAATTAAACAAAGCAAAGTAAATATAATTAAAGTTTCGTCCAAGTGAATGAACTAGGCCACTAACTAAGAACATGAAGCCCTACAAATTTCAAAAGAGATTATTGAGACCCTTATTCAAGGGAAATGGGTCGGCTCCACGTCATGCATACAACTCACTGATCAAATTAATCAATGAATAAGAAACAAGCGGAGGCTGAAAAGAATAATACTTCTACCATTCCTAATAAAGAAGAAAGTTCTCCAAATTGCATGAATATTTTATAGATAATCTTTAGATTATGACAAAAATAAATGATTCTAATTATGATGTTTGTATGCATAGTGTATTAGTGTTAGGAAGAAATAAGGACTTTCTGCAGTGGAAATGACGAAAGCATTATCCTTAAAAAAAATTACATATAGAGATTGAAAAAGGTGTATGTAATGAAAACTGGTACATATTTACTAGTATAAATACAAAATTAATCACTAAAACCTGGTTTTGGACTTAATGCGCTCTTTACAGCATATTGGCACAAGTTAACTTTTCAATGCTAATATTTGCCAAAAGGATTTTGAACTGAATTCACAATTAAAATAAACATATTCGACTATAATGTCGTATCCACATGGTCACATCCAACTCCAAGTAGTGGATATATATGAGAATAAATTAATTAAGTAAATAATTAATTAATCTAGAGCCTGTTGTGTTTGATTGGGTATATATATCTTATTGCTATATAGCTTCTTTTCAATTTCCGCTTTTGTTTGGTGCAAATAAAGAAGTGTTAGAAGCAAATATTCTTTCCCTGCTTGTCACTCTCTAGCTGCCGAGCGCACTTACCATTTTTGCCCCCAACCAGCAGGTCTTTGTGTCAATGTGATACAAACTAAAAGTAGTATACTTTTGTATTTTCTATTCCTAATGGCCTTTTCACATGAGAGACATAGTGGAAGGAGCACGACTGCACAGTGTTTTCAGAAGGCTGATAGCTAGGTTATAAAGATCCGATCCAACCAATATAAATACAAAAGCTCGATCACCTAGGGTTACATATGAAAAAAATATAGTGGGAATAAGACACGTAGAGGAATACAATTTGTCGACTCGTAATGTTACCTAATCCATTTACCTTTGGTTGCTATCAACTTTTTTTTTTCACTCAAACCTTTTTAATTTACCTTTTTCTTTTCATCCTACCATGTAACTTAAAGAATATACATGCCAAATTATCATGTAATATTGTAAGATGAGAATAAAAACCGAAAAAATAAAATCAAAAGGTAGCTTGTATTTTACTCGTCGAATAAAAAGTTATGGATGGTGAGCTGATACTTGATAGTGGGGAAAGGCCCGAAATGCTGAGTGTGGGCATAAAACTAGAGAAGGAGAGAAAGAAACGGAACCGAAACTGGGCAACGTAAAGCCCTAGAAAATGGAGATGAGCAAAGCATGCCGGTTATGACAAAGACCACACGCTGTATATTCCTTCGAGAAAAAGACTTTGGGTCCCTCTATCCCCTCAGTTGAGAGAGAAAGGCAATAGAGGAGGAGGAAAGTGTGCGCACGAGTACTGCCACTAAGTGTATGTATGTAACGTAAAGACCCCCCACTTTACTACTTTAGTTTCTCTTTTCAATCCATCCATTCCCCTGTTTAGACTGCTTTGCCCTAATAATTCTCTCTCTCTCTCTCTCTCTCTCACTCTCTCCTCTCTGCCTTTTGGTTTTAGCCCCACTGCGACTGTTCTTTCTTCTGGTTCATTATTTACCTTCACTTGTAATTCCTTCCATATGTTTGTACTGTACTCACATCTCAGAGGCTATTTCTCTCCAAAAGTTTCCTTTCTCTCCTTTTTTCTCTCTCTCTCTCTGCTCATTAGGAGAGAATCCTAGATAATAATAAAAAGCTAGAGTCCAAGCAAAAAGGGTTCAAGAACATTGCTTTTTACATGCAGGGGAATTTCATCATGATCAGCTTCAGCTCACTAGCTATACCTACCAAGTTGCCCTTGCTTACGCACTATAATTACTATAAAAATACCAAGGTTCATTTGTTCTATAAATTGTATACACACACTAAAGTGGGATTGAAGAATAATTTGGATTTATTAATTTGTCATAATTGTGTCTGACAAAGTAGTCATTTAGAAACAAACCAATGAATGACTGCACAAGTGTAGATATTGCAACAATGATTAGTGTGAAACTCCCAACCAAGCCGTTGAATGGGTTTGAACAATTGTTGTTGTTAGGCTGCAAACAAGAGACGTGCTTTAATGATGAAATCTGAACGGATGTAGCGTTGTCAAATTTAACATTTTGAAATGATATTTGAATGGAAAATGTTAGAGAGGTCAATTTTTTTTGAAGATAATTGGATATAGAACTAATTCTTTCATTAGTCATTTTTTTTTTTAACAAACGATATTATCTACTCTAAGACGGAAGGGGTTGGCTAAGCCTCACAATAGGCTAGCAATAATGTAGTTCAAATTACAATTGAAAAGGAATACCACTAGATCTCTCACTCATAATTGAAGAAGAATATCATTAAAGCGTAGTACTAAGTGACAATTCTTTCATCAATCATTAGGTTTAATATTTTACTTTTAAGTATAGGTCTATTGACTTTTGATCTAACTAAGAAACTTTCTAAATTTGTGATGATGTCACCCTTATTAAATTGAGTGCTTTATAATCTTGGGGTCTTTTGATATGGGTTCAAAATAACTAAAAATTAGAACTATTTCAAAAGTCAAAAGTCACTAAAAATTGGACCTATTTCAAAAGGTGGTTTATAAAATTGGACCTATTTCAAATTTTCCATATAATCTTTTACAGAATATCATTTAAACCATTGAGCAAGTTTGGATGTCTAAATTCATTTTTTTTCTTCTTCATAAACTATTGAAATTACGCAAATGACACTTTACCATAGTAGCCAGAAACAATCATATTTATGCACCATACTACAGATTCAATCTTCACTGATCTCCCTCCTTCCTAACAACTAATAGTTTAACTCACTAATACTATCATTTGTATAAAATAAATAAAAAATAAAACTATTGAGATTATATGCACCACACACACACACACACACTATATTTTGTTGACTGCCCTAGTTATTGTGTTTCAGGCTGGGTTAGATGTGAATCATAATGAAAAGTTTTGGTTTTCTTTGGTTAGCATGTTTGGGTTCTTTCGTATTCTTATTGTCGGAGGGGCAAAAGTGGTATGAAACTTGATATCTGATATTGTTTCAATGGCATCGGCATAGTAATATGTTTATATAGCCCCCAAAGAAACAGTGTCATGCACAATTTTTTTTTTCTTCAGATGTTCATCTCTAATTTGGGTCTCATCCTCAATATAGTGAAATTTCAGTATGAAATGATAGATTAAAAATTCAAAATATACATGTAAGTGTCATGATGTAGACCACAATAATAACGATGGTATCTTTAAAAATTCAAAGTATTAAAATATACATGCTGAGGTCGAGTCGCACAGGTTCACTATCGTTTAGAAGTCTACTATACAGGCTCATTAATAATAGAAACAAAGGCTCGCACAACTTCACCAATATGTAAAACAAACGGTAATAATTATGCATAATTTGACGTGGCATGTGATATTTATATGCTACGTTAATTAATAAATTTATATCATTGTATATTGGTTGTATGTATTGCTTGCTACATTATATGATACATCAACGGGGTATAAATATAGAGGCGGAGCCATAAAGAGGTCATGATGGTTTCATGCCCATCTGACAATTTTTTTACACAGAAAATTTAGTATTATGCTTATATTTTCAAGATTTTTCCGTAGGCTTAGGACCCAAACTGACTTTTACTTTAATTTCTTTTTTCGAGTTTGATTTGAGGTCGGCGACTCCTATGGAGTTCATACAATCGATTTCTTGTGAGCTTTGAGGTGGACTCTGGTCTAGGGATAGTGGAGGGAGAGAGGAAGAAAGTCAAAGAAACTTGGGGTTTAGGCTAAAGGAAGAGGATGCTGAGGATGATACCATACTAGACCCAAACAACGATAGTCAAAGAAACTTGGGGTTTAGGCTGAAGGAAGAGGATGCTAAGGATGACACCATACCAGACCCAAACGACAATAGTCAGTTGCTCACCAGAGTAAATTTTGTAAGATCAGGAGAGTATTTTAGATTGAGACTTTTGGGTCCCTCCAAGACTAAAATCTTAGCTCAACCACTTTATAAATATATGGACTTCCTAACATTTGTCTACTTTAATACAAGTCCTTCTAGGAAAATGATTTATGCACATTATTTTTCTCTTGTTGCACAATCATGTTTATTTTTTTCGTCCTATAATATTCTTTTTGCTTTCGATTTGAAAGACTTAAATCTTCGAGAGTATGCACAATTAAATAAAAAATTTGTATGCAAAAATCATTTTCCCTTAACAAATCCTACAAAAATACTCCAAGTTTAATCTTCTTAATTGCGTTTTTCATGATCTTGAATTTTGATTTAGACTATGAAAAGCACTTCTACTACACATACCATTACGATTATTACTTGCACACCCATCTCTCCTCTAAAGGCAGAGTTTGTAAGTAAAAACATTTCTCCATCCAATCAACTTAATTTTCGTTCCTCATTAATCTTCTTGTTGAAGCTAACTTGTTAACAGACTTCTCTTCTTAATTTGTAAGCAACAACAAATTTGTAAAAGCACTTCAAAAGTTCTCATTTTTCTTTCTTTTGAGAAAAAACATAAAAAAGTTTGGAAGGTCTTCAACGGTTACAAATACATGCCAGTCAGTCAGTAAGTCAAAAGAGCATTTTAGTAATTAACCCGACAAAATCAGTCTTTTTTCCCAACATCTGTCCCTGTTGCTCTTTCAACCGTTCGTGTTCAAACTTCAAACCATCATTCCAAAGAAAGTCAAGGTTCCATTTCGTAATTATCTCCAACTTCCTTGCCCACTTTCCCCATCTTTTGATCCCTCTCATCTATTTAAGCAGTCCAATCTCCCACTCTCCCTCACTGAACCCTCTTCACCAAATAGTTTCATTTCCAACCCCTCTCCAATCGATCCTTTCTACTTCAAAACACATATTCTTCATCATCTACAGACAGAAACCCTAATTAATAATAGGTACGTCATGGACATTTTACCAAAGATTTATTTATTTATTTTTATATTCATTCAATTTTGTTTCCCTCAGATAATAGTTATAATCTAACTATGTGTTGTTCCAATCTTTGTATAGGATCTTATAAAGCTATTCTGGGTTCGTGTTTGATTATAATTTCATGAAAGCTAATGTGGTAAGTATATTCTTCGTGTAGTTTTGTCAATTTGAAATGAATTTCTTTAATTTTGAATGAAAACATTTACATCAGCTGCTAAGATATGAACTACGTGTTAATTATACATTAAATAATACTACTCTCTCTCATTTCAGTGCTGTTTTACGTGGATATTAATTAATTTGAGCTGATGATTAAGATGGAAAAGGGACAACCTCATCAAACACGTCTCTTATGGTGCATTCTCGTGTTCTTATTCTTCTCAAATGATACTTGTGCATTGGATGGTATTGATGAGCTTCAGCTTCTCTTATCCTTCAAAGCTTATATCAACGACCCTTTACACTACCTCTCAAACTGGAACACTTCAGCCAACACTTTATGCAATTGGCATGGCATCACATGCAACGTCAACAACAACATCAAAGCCATCGAGCTTCCCGGAAGAAACATCTCTGGCAAGATATCATCCTCCGTCTTCCACTTGTCCCAAGTCGAAACTATCGACCTCTCCAACAATCAGCTATCCGGCCAAGTCCCCAAAGACGTGTTTATAAAAGGGTCTAATTCGCTTCGCCATCTCAACTTCAGCAGCAACAACTTAACCGGCACAGTTCCACAAGGCTCACTCACAACCCTAGAGGTACTAGACTTGTCCAACAACATGATTTCAGGCACAATCCCAAATGACATCGGATCGTTTTCGAGCTTGAAATTTCTTGACCTTGGAGGAAATGTGTTGGTGGGAAACATCCCTAGTTCCATATCAAACCTGTCTAGCTTGGAGTACCTAACTTTGGCCTCAAACCAACTTGTTGGAAGAATTCCTACACAATTAGGCCAAATGAAGAACTTGAAGTGGATCTACTTGGGCTACAACAATCTCTCCGGCAAAATCCCTGGACAAATTGGTAACCTTTTCGGCTTGAATCATCTCGATCTTGTTTACAACAACCTCACCGGCGAAATCCCATACACAATCAGCAACCTTTCTAATCTTCGGTACCTTTTCCTTTATGGAAACAAACTCACAGGTCCAGTTCCACAATCCTTATTCGGTCTCGAGAAACTCGTTTCTCTCGACCTTAGTGACAATTTTCTTTCGGGAGAGATACCGGAAAGTGTTTTCCAACTCCAAAACTTGGAAATCCTCCACCTTTTTTCAAACAACTTCACAGGAAAAATTCCCAACGCTTTGGCTTCTCTGCCAAGGCTTCAAGTCCTTCAGTTATGGTCAAACAAGTTCTCGGGCCAAATCCCGAAACGTCTCGGAAACCAAAACAACCTCACTGTCTTAGACCTTTCCTCAAACAACCTTTCTGGAAAAATACCTGATACGCTATGCGACTCAGGCCGGCTTTTTAAGCTCATCCTCTTCTCCAATTCACTCGAAGGCGAAATCCCCCGAAGTTTGTCCTTTTGCAGGAGCTTGAGCCGAGTAAGACTCCAGAACAACCGGCTTTCCGGTGAAATATTGGCCGAGTTCACCAAACTCCCACTTGTCTATTTCCTGGATATATCGGGCAACAATCTCTCTGGCAGAATCGATGACAAAAAGTGGGAGATGCCCTCTCTTCAAATGCTGAATATGGCGAGAAATCGATTTTTCGGGAAGTTACCGGAAAATTTTGGAAGCGAAAAGCTCGAGAACTTGGACTTGTCCGAAAATTGGTTATCGGGAACCTATCTCACTGAGTTTCTGGAACTTGTCGGAACTAATGCAGTTGAAGCTTTCTCGCAATGAACTCTCTGGTCCCATCCCTCAACAATTGTCTTCATGCAAAAAACTCGTGAGCCTCGACCTCAGCCACAATCGCCTCACCGGCACGATTCCCACTAGCCTCTCTGATATGCCGGTTCTCGGGGACCTAGATTTGTCCGAAAACCAAATATCGGGCGAGATTCCACGGAATTTGGGAGCTATAGTATCGCTTGTTCAAGTCAACATTTCCCACAACAAACTCCACGGCATGTTGCCGCCCACAGCAGCGTTTCTTGCCATAAATGCCAGCGCAGTGGACGGCAACAACCTCTGCGGCGGAAGTGACACCATTAGTGGTCTACCTCCGTGCAAGGGCGTTAAGAGAAACCGTACTTGGTGGTTTATTGTCACTTGTTTTCTTGTTGCATTATTGGCTTTTGGAGTCGCCGGTTATTTATTTGTGTTAATGAGGAGGAGGAGAAAGGATTTGGAGGTTAAAACGGTGGAGAGCAAAGATGGGATTTGGCAGCTGCAGTTTTTCGAATCGAGGGTTTCTAGATCGGTTACAATCCATGACATTTTATCGGCAGCCAAAGAAGGTAATATCATTGCAATGGAAAAGACTGGGATTTTATATAAAGGAGAATCAGTTTCCAACGGAATGCAATTCGTGGTAAAAGAGGATTCTGTGAAAGCAATTCCACCAAGTTTATTGTCACAGATTGTTGCACTTGGGAAGCTTAGGCACCCCAATGTGATCAAACTGATCGGAATATGTCACTCCGAAAATGGTGCGTATGTGCTCTATGAGTATTATGAAGGGAAAGTGTTGGGTCAAGTTTTGAGGGATTTGAGTTGGGATCAGCGCCGGAAAATTGCTGTTGGAATTGCGAAGGCTCTACGGTTCTTGCACTGTTGTTGCTCGCCAAGCGTTGTAGCTGGTTGTGTGTCGGCAGAGAAAGTGATTGTGGACGCAAAAGATGAGCCTCGAATTCGATTGAGTCTCTCCGAACAAGTTCGGACGGACTCCAAGGGATTCGTTGTTTCAGCATACATTGCTCCGGGTACGTACTTGACTAACATATATTCATGCATGCATATACATTGGTTTAAACTCTATATACTATATGTAAACATGTCATATCTTACATGTTTGAATAAATAAATTTGAACAAATAAAACACAGTCCCATCTATTTTCTTTTGGCAAACAATCTATAACTCTAGAAATGCTCTATACTAAATTCTAAAGCTTCATTTTGTAGAAGACAAAGAAAGCAAAGCCGGCATTACAGAGAAGACTGACATCTATGGGTTTGGGCTCGTCTTGATCGAATTGCTGACCGGAAAAGGCCCCAGTGACACTGAATTTGGCGCGCACCAGAGCGTCGTCGAGTGGGCTCGGTACTGCTACTCAGACTGCCATCTTGATGTCTGGACCGACTCGATGATCAGAGAACACGTGTCGAGCAATCAGAACGAGATTGTGGAAACCATGAACCTAGCCCTTCACTGCACTGCTAGTGACCCCATGGCTAGACCATGCGCGAATGAAATATATAAAACCCTAGAATCTGTAATGAGGACAAGTAGTTCTTGTGTTCCTGGATTAAAAGCTACTTCACCTTTTTGATTTCTCCCTCAAGGAATTTTTGTTCCTGTTTTCAGCTTCTTTTAGCTTTTTTATTTTCACTTAATTTTTTTTCTTGTGTTTCTTTTAACGTAATGTACGTGTTAATGAATTAATTACCACCTTTTGTTGTATTTTGTAACATAAGGTGTTAATTAATTGTTAGTATTATAGCTCAAATGTTTTGTTTGATGGTATGTTTGACATACTACTGAGTGTAAAACTGTAGATATGTAAAGTAAATGTTACCGCATTAATATAATTATGCAACTGTTTCAGAATCCAATTGTTTATCAATATTACTCCATTGGTAATTTCTTTGCTAAGTTTTCTTCACGGAATGATTTACCAGACTTCGTCAAACATATGCTCACTATACAAGTATATATGAATGTGCAGATCATTTGGAATGATCTTGGTAAAAATTGTTGGTTTTTGGAATCACCCTCATCCCTTTCTTTATGAGATGCAAGGGAAAGGAAACAGATCCTATTAATCTAGGAGTAATTTTTCTCGTGTTAAAAAAAAAAAAAAAAAAAAAAAAAAAGGAGTAATTTTTCTCTTAATTTTCTTTTATTTTCTTAAGGAAGGAAGAAAAGAAGACCACCAAAAAGATGAATGAATGTACCGTTCCTAATCGCATGCGTGAAAGTCAGTTTCATTGTTATGACCTAACTTGTACAACAAAATAAAATAAAAAACGTTTGAATTCTTCCTACTATATTCTTGATTCCTATAGTGAGTGGGTATCACACTAGAGCTCTCCTCCTCTCATAAATTTATTCAAAGGGCAAAAGAAGGGTTTACATATGGAGGTAAAGAGAGGAAAAATATAGGAAGAAAGGGGAGTAATTAAACAAGATAGTAAACTTCTATATATACTTGTAATTTTTCACCAAAGAAATGAAGAAAATTTCAACTTAAGTATGCTGATTATATCTTAATTACGCAGAATTTCCAATCAGTTGTTTACATTGGACTAAATTATAAAGTTTTTAATTGAGAATTAGGACGACATATGTATATATACTAGCATAAATTTGTTTAGAGTGTCAATAATAGCTCGTCATATAGAAGAAAAAGAAGAAAGTAACTAGGACAAGCATAAAACAGCTACAGATGGTTGAATTTGTTTGGCTGCTATTACTCATGGAAGAAGAGAAAATGCGGCAACTGAATGGTCGTGATCAGCAAGTTAGGTCAAAGAACTAGCGGACATCATGTATGGGCACTTCTTTTGCAGGGAACAACTGTACTAATATCTGATCCCTCGATGATTATTTTTTGTCACATTGTCGGACTCTTTTACGATTGAAACAGGCTAAAGAATGGTAACTCTACAATCGCAAAGCTGCATCTAGATAAGTAAAAGCTGTTGACAAAAAAAAAAAAAACATGTTAAAGCTCATGCTAGACAGTGAAGAAGAAAACCCTTTTTTGCTTTTATCCCCACAGTAGGGTTTTTACAATCTCAAGAGAATTTTCCTCAGAAGAAGGTGCAAACCTTTGATCATTAACCTTTTTCTTATATTCTACTTCATCTTTAACTTAAAATTTGACTACATAATAACTTTTTGCAATACATGATTGTAACGGAATGATGATCAATAGCTCTTAATTCATTCAAGATATTGTTATTTTTTTCAACGTGTTTATTGGCTCCTAATTGAAGCTTTGTTCAACTTACAATCTTATATTTAAATTATATAGATTAGATGGTGGAATGGACTAAAGATCAAATTGAAAGGCTCAAATCCGACAATAAGATCTAAGCATTTCAACTTTGAACTTCAATGTCTGATTTGAGCCCGTGACCATCTATTTTGAAGAGAACAATGATGCAAACAAGACCTAGAGCTTTGCCCTGACATATAGGCATTTTGGTCTAATTCTATCGTATACTAGCTCAAAAATGAGATTTTAAGATTTTAGAATATTTTTCGGTATCTTGTTATATGTTCATTTTGTTTATGTTTGTACTCTAGAAAGTCTAAGGCTAATAGACGTTACATATAAACAACTTTTAGGGTGCTATGGCTTGTTATCCTTCATATTATCAATTAATAAACATTGAAATTTTCTCATATGTCTCTGGTGGATTCCAGTTTACTATCACTTGATTTCTTCTCTATGTCCTGCTGCATTAATTAAGATCTTGTTAAATGTTGGGTCAAAAGATCAAAGAGTGTTAACATTGATAGGGCTGTTTCCGACGAGGCCACCATGCATCAGTCTTTCTTCTGACTTACATTCTCTTCGACGTAGCAATTATGGTGCTTAATTAACAAAGAGTAATGTTAATGATTTCCATTAATTCCTTATTCTTCTATTCACTCTATTTGCTCTTATAGCAATGATGAAAGTGCATGATACAAGAATCCTTTTCTTTGATTTGTACAGCTGATAATCTATCAGCTGCAGAAACTCCACATCATCATAAGGGTTAAAATAGTTAGAAGATTCCACTAAAGAATGTATGTCTAAACACATAAGTTTAAAGTAGCTGACATTTTTTAGGAGAAAAACCCAGCTCAGTTTTGCTGGCATGCACGGATACGATCATCTATATTTTGAAGGCTTTCATCTTAAAAGCCTCAAAATCTTAATGATGGTTTCTTGGAGACCATGCAAAAGGTTATGTGGCCTTCTTCTTTCTCATTCAAAAAGCTCCTTTTAATATATTATTCAATTTCTTGGGGGGAGCTGGGTGCATATATAAGATGATGATCTCTTTACATGCAGCATTTTTCTTCTCCTTTTTACGTTTACTTTGTAGATAAAAAATCAAACATTTATGGAGTGGGTTTCTTTGACTAAAGATAGGCGTGTTTTGTTTACGACTTTTTTATTGTAATGATAATAAATGGATACACGTGCATCCCATCTCAAACATGATTATGGCATATCACAGCAAGAACCCACTCATATAAGCACAACCCAAAACATAAATTAAAGTTAGTAAGTTTTGGTTAATAAATAGTTGCATACCGTTCCATAGCGATCGAATTTCGGTTATTTGAATTAAAATCGTGGATTTCTGCCGCCAATGTTGATGATAGTATGCTTAGAAGTGCTTTTGACGACATGGTCGAAAGTGCAACTATTTATGATTTATATCTCTGAGGATACAAACAATGAATAAGCACGTCTGGAAAACGAATGAAGGAAACATTAAGTCGTAGTGTAAAAAGCAAACATCTTTAACAAAACGAATGTCGGCTGACATGCATTCACGTACTTCTACGGAAACCAGGTCTTGTACTATACATGATAGATGTGGAACCAAAAATAATCACAAGACGACACGTGGATTTTTGATGAAAAGGACAAAGTTAATCCTGAGACACACCGGTTGTCCTACGCGCGAGCAGTGGACAATCATTCTTTAATCATGCCAAGAGTGTCCAAAATAGGTACCAAATTCCAAATTATCTCATCCATTCTCATCTTAGGTAATTACTTCATAACCTACAAATTAATCCATATAAATTGAGATTAATTGGCTAATTAATGGATTAATTTCTAATTAATCCATTAATCACCAATTAAATCACCCATTTTCACACAAAAAACCTCTAAGGGCCGGCCACCTCCATTCCCTATATATATGACCCTATTTTCTCTAAAAAGCTAGGTTCATACTCTTGCTAAAATTCTCCAAAACTCTCAAACACTTTTCTCTCTAAATTCTAACTTTGGCATCGGAGGTTCTTGGGCTAAAGCCCCCCCCCCCCCCCAAATTCATCGTGAGCGCGTGAGGCTATTGGCGTTGACCTAAGGTGTTATTTGTTTTGTGGGTGCAATTTTGTCCAAGATCAAGGAGGAAGAAATTTGCATCCACAAATTGGTGCTTTCATTGAGAGTTGAAATTCACACTCGTAGAAGATTCTCGCATAAAAAGGTTTTTTCTCTATTTTCTAGTCCACTTGTATTTTTTCGTACGTTCTTATTATTAGAATTTTTTATTTGCAAAGATTCTTTGATAAAACGAAAAAAAGAAATACGATGGCAAGAAATTTAGAAAACTCCGTGAGTGAAAATTACAATATTCAAGAAATGGGACCATGGTGATCCACGAGACTAAATGTGATCTTAGGAGGAGTGGCACCACCACCACAAGGTTCCACCCTAGGAACCACCGCGGTGGCCACCCGTGGCGAGGTCCATGGCACCACTATCACGGCCCGAGCCGTGCCATCCAAGGCTTATGGCACCAAGGCCATGACCCAAGCCATGTCACTCCAAGCCCAACGCGTTGCCAAGCCGAGCCCTAGCCTGGCACCCACGTGTACCACACGCCGACCAGCCTACTCCTGTGGCCCAACCTAATCCAGCCGAGCAACCTGCTCTCGTGGCCCAACCTGCTCCTGCTAAGCAGCTTGCTCTAGTGGCCTAGCTTGCTCCTGTGGCCCAACCTGCTCTAGTGGCCCAGCATGCTCCCATGGCCCAGTCTACTCCCGTGGCCTTCCAAGTAGCCCAAATCGGTCCAAAACCAGTTCAACCGTCCCCGTTCTAAATTTCTGGACCGATGATCAAACCGGGAGCATTTTCACCATATTTTTCTACGGATTTGACATTTCCCAGCTCAAATCTCGCGCTCGGAGTCTACCACACTTCCACTGCTCAAGGAGAAACATTCCTTCCAAGCTCTTCCAATCCAAATGGCGAACAACACTTGTCTCGACAAGTTATGGAGTTGACAAGTGCCCTAGCATAGCAGACGACCTTGGTGAACCAGCTCTTGTAGCACACCAAGATGCAACGTGTTCCAAACGGGGCAGACGAAGAACCTCTCCAGTAGCGTCCCAACAAGAAGCCACTCGACCAGCCACGAGCCGAGTGTTTAGGTAGAGTACACTCCCGATTGGGCTTCCAAGATAGCTTATACTCCCGTCTTAGCGCTTAAAGGAGTGTGCATTCTCGACTAGGCCCACGGACAAGCATACACTCACGGTTGGGGCCACACTTCAATGATCGACATGAGCAACCTTCCAAGCGAAGTGTTCATTCGCGGCTAGGCCCGTAAGGAGCATCCTCCACATCACATCGAAGTAGGCAGCATGACAGGCGGAGAGAAGCAATCACTCAATCCAACTCAAGTTCTACCAGCAGCCTACGAAACCCCTCGTCTGCTAGAAATCCACCATATGCACCGCTACCGCGGCATAGACGAGCCGAGCACGTAGAAGAACAGCCTAGACCAGCAAGTCAAGACTAGGGGCAGCCAAAAGCTCCGCTACACCAACAAAGGCAAATTCAGGAAGAAGTAGAGAGGTTCCTAAACAAGCGATCGCGTGATTTCCAACGCAACAAAGTGGCTGACGAAGCTCTATGACAGGACATGACCAACATAAGCAGGTCACCCTTCACGACGAGATCAAGCAGGTAGAGCCTCCATGCGAGTTCAGCATGCCACAATTCACATCTTTCAAAGGGGATGAAGAACCGGAGAGACACTTAAAGCACTACCGAAGTGCAATGATCCTCTATCGAAACAACGACGATCTCATGTACAAGATATTTGCCATCACTCTACAAGGTAAGGCACAAAATTGGTTCTACACCCTGCCGCCACAATCTATCCGGAGTTTTGACGAACTTTCTTTGGTTTTCACCAAAGAATATTCATCCTATCGCTCAATCAAGAAGAAGTCCGACCACTTGTTCAACGTCAAGAAGAACCCAAATGAGTCACTTTGCAACTATGTGAAGAGGTTCAAGGCAGAGAAGGCAAAGATAGTCGGATGCAACAACTCGATAGCTAAAGCAGCCTTCCAAAAAGGACTTCTAGCAGACCACCCGCTATTCGGAAAATTGATCATGAAATAAGATCTAACTCTAGCAGACTCTTTCGTTCTGGCAAAGAAGCATGCACTTTGGGACGAGGCTTAACAATGCACATTCAAGGACTTTAAGAAGTACCCAACATCACCTCCCTACTATCCAAACCGGAAGTAAAGGATGACTTATTCACATGTTTAACGGTATCTGAAGCAGTAATAAGCTCTACCATCATGCGAGAAGAGCTGGGGGCCCGACTACCTGTATTCCACAGTTCAAAAGCTCTCCTCGATGCTATCAAAAATTCAAAAGCTAACTTTGGCGATAGTTTTTACAACCCGAAAGCTCAAGTTTTACCTTCAAATGCACGCAGTCATCCTCATGATGCATTATTCCGCCCAATCCAGATGCATGACAATAAAGGCGTAGACCCTGGCAGATGCAAAGTTTTCTGACGAACGCAACAACTCGGCCCAAAAGACACGCCAAGGGCAGACGAACACTGGAAGGACACACTCAGAAACAAGTTTTGTCCTCGTCGCCCCAAAAGATTCTACATAGGTGCAACATGTACAAACAATTGAGCACTACCTCCTGCTGGGTGTCACAAGGCCCTAGCCGACCCTCGCTTCATAATTTAGCTCTAAAATGGTCCAATACCGGTAATTGAGCATCTCCTGCCACGTGTAAGGGCATCTCCAACCGATGGCTGGCTAGAGGGATCATTTTAGCCCTCTAGCCCTCCAAGATTCTCCAAGATATTAATATTTTAATGAATAGTACATGCCATATTTGCCTCCGTCTCGAACCGAGGGCCAAAGGGCTATAGGGCTCGTTTTAGCCCTATCACGAAAAACCATCTCCAACCGAGGGACATATGGCCAAGCATAATTTATTATTTAAATTTAAAAACTACAAATTAAATTCAAATCCAACAACTTAAATTTAAAAACTACAACGATAACTGGCCCAAAAAACCAAAAAAATTAGAACTTAAATTTAATGAATGGTTTAGGTATTTATAGGGGAAAAAAATTAGAATTTTTAAGAATTTAAAAAAAAAATTGGCCCAAAAAACCAAAAAAAAAAAAAAAAAAAAAAATTGAATACAATGGCTAGATGACTAGCCGTTGTATTCAAATTTTTTTTTAAGCAATCATATCAGTTATAACCGATAGGAATACATTTAATTTTTAATATAAATATATTCTGTTGGTATAACCAACTTGAATGCTATATTTTCTGGCCAGTCCCAGGCTAGCAGCTAGCCCTCCAACCCTCTATCCCTCTCCAATTCCGTGGGGCCCTCTTAGATTCCACAGCCCTCTGGCCTAGCCCTCGGTTAGAGACGGTTTTCGGGCTATTTTCAGCCCTCTGGACCATTCGGTTGGAGATGGTCTAACATGGCCCCAACTTCACGACTCCCTACCATGCACCAAGATGCTAAGAAATTAGTACAAAAGTGCGACCACTACCAGCGCTACAAGCCAATACCAGCACTGCCTGCTAGCGAGCTACACTCGCATACGAGTCCTTGGCTGTTCGTGCAGTGGGCAATCAACCTAGTAGAACTTATGCCGCCTGCTACTAGGGGCAGAGGCATGATGATCTTGGCAATCGACTACTTCACCAAATGGGTAAAAACAAAGCCCAAGACGACCATGACTCAAACGGACATAGAGCACTTCATATAGAGGAACATCATTTGTCGATTTGGCATCCCACAATCCATCTTCACTGACAACGGTGCGTAATTCGTGGGCAAAAGTATGGCGAAGTTCTTCCAAAAGTATGGCATCAAGCAGCACATGTCCATGTCGAGATATCCTCAAGGCAATAGGCGAGCCAAAGTATCCAACAAGATGATCCTCGACTGCCTCAAGAAATCCCTCTCCAACAAGAAGAGAAAATGGCCAGACGAACTCTCCCGATGTCTATGGGCATAACGCACCACCAAAAGACGAGCAACCCGTGAGACTCTTTTGTCTTAGGCATTTGGCTTAGAAGCAATCATTCATCCTAATGTCATCAAATCAAGTATCACCACTCTACTACCAAGCATTGAGAAGAACAGTAAGGAGATAGCCACAAGCTTATATCTGGCAGAGAAGAAGTGCGAGCAGACCATCACCCGCATAGCAGCCTACCAGCAGCAGCTCCTTTCCAGCTACAACAAAAGGGCCAAGATCTGGCAGTTTTAGCCCGAAGATCTAGTCCTAAGAAAAGCCTTTATCATTGCCCACAGAGAAGGCTCCAAAAAGATGGATCCTATCTGGGAAGGTCCGTACAAGATCAACAGAGTAGGCGGCAAAAGTAATTACACCCTCGCCACCATGAAACGACAAAAATATCGAAAAGTAGTGGAGCGCCTACAATCTAAGGAAGTACCATGTGTGACCTCCCACTACATCAAAGCCCGAAGACTTAAACTGCTCAACAAGGACCACCTCACAAACGGAGGACTATCTAGTTGTTATGACGTTCTTACCTTATAGCTAAATTGTCGTTCGTTTCACTAGTTTTTCAATGAGGAATTCAAAAGTAATCACAACTTGGCTCGGCTGCATGCTTACAACAACTGATCACTCCTGCACTTCAAAAGAAGACCGCGCCCTTCTTAGGGTCTCATCGCAGGAATTGCGCCCCCCGAGGGACCAACCATGCTCTCGAGTGCAAGAGGGTAAACCAATTCCTCAACATCCACATGGTTTAACTCTCCAAGACAAGAGGATAAACCCTACACTCCGAATATGCAGACGTGAATAAGCCTGGCTGCCCTAGTATAACTAAATGCACGATGGCTTGCGCCGGGATTCCTAGAAGTAGCCACAATGGTCTTTTTCAAGGCATAGTTAACTGAAGGATTTTGGGTCTCTTGGCCTAATCTGTGGGGAACCGGGCCCTAGAGATGGAGAGAGGCACATTATGCAGTACATCCGATGGATGACTACCCTGTAACCCTAAAACTGCTACTAAGTGCACTAAGGTAGCCTACGGTTTCCAGAAGACTGCCTATGGCTTGCCCTTCGAGTAGTAAAGCCATGCTAGACTTATACAACCACACATTCTTGTGAAAGGTTAAACAAGCTAGCATGCATATAAGAAGTTTTATCCACTGCCAACATGCTACGTAGTCGATAAGCTTCACCTCTGCCAAGCGCGGAACAACTTACACCAAGTCCTAAAGTGTTGTGATACTTGCTATGCAACCTACGGAATTGGAGAAAGCCAAGGTTAACAGCCTAGTGGTTACACGGATTTGTCTGCTTCTGTAAGTAAGGCATTCGGTTGCCAACCCTATGGCTAACAACTTTGCAAAGTTCTATACCAACACCTACGGCTGCATAGACTACACGGGCCTGTCTACTAATAGAAAAGTAGACGCCTGCCAATGGTCTATAAAGTCTAAAGGTTACGGCATGAACAAAAGAAAGCGAAGGAATGATGTTTATAAACAACTTGAAAAAACCAAAGAAGTTCAAGAAAAACAAGAACTACAAGGAAAAACAAAGAAAATGCTAAAGGCTATCTAGAAGACTACACTTCAGCAACTTGGACATCCCACAACTACTTAGTTACCACATCTTCAACAGTAGCAACGTTCTTAGCAGCAGCATCATCCAACGCTTTCACCCTCGGCTGCTCTAGCTTGGGCACCAACTTCTTCAACTACTTCACCAATGGAAGCCTCAAAAGTAAAAGCAAGCAAGTCTTCCGAAGAAACAGAGAAAGTCTCGAAACCTCGAACCCATCATTTTCACCCGTCAACTGCTCATTCTCCTTAAGCAGACCAACACGGACGCGCTGCAGATCATCCATTTCCTTCTTTGAACTTTTGTTGATCTTCAGTACATCTTGAAGTTCCAACACTTGGGGCTCAAGCCTATCGACGATTCTCTTGAAGTGGATCACTTGATTATAAGCAATAATCAACTCTTCATCCTTTGCATAAGCAATGAAATGAAGCTCATAAACTGTAAAGTCAAGATCTTGAATCTGAGGTATGTAACATCCAATCTCCTTCTCTACATATTCATACTTAACTTGGATCGCGTTAAGCCTAGTCTTCAAGACAACGATCTCTTGGCGAGCGGTCTCAAGCTGCAGAGAAGTAGGGGCAGAAATATTAGACCCCTTCAAAGCAACGAGCTCAGAGTCCAACCTCTTGATCTTCCCAGACAAGGAATAAGCTTCAGCTGTCATAGTCTTCACCACCTCCTTGGTAGCCTTGCTATATATGCTTCATAGCAAGCAAAGCAGTCCTTCTATTTTGGGTCGTATGCTTCACAAAGGAACTTGGGCAAACAAACATTTCTAACGCCATCAACAAACTTGGCACAAGCGTCCATGTCTTCAAGAAGATCTGGTTTCAAAAGCACACAGATCTCAACAGCCTCCCGAGAAGCAAGCTTAGTGGATTTCTCACAGCTGCCCACGCGAGCAGTCTTCTCCTTCCCAGCAGGCGAATCAGTCTTAGCAGCAGAATAAGTGGGCCTTAGCGCCACTTTAGTAGCAAAGTCCACCTTATCGCTCTTCATAATAGCAAGCATTTCCGAATGAGAACTGAACTTAGCTCCCGACATACGTCTTGGCACAGACTTCGACACTGGGCATGACAAGACCTCTACACTGAACATTACTATCAACAATCAAATTAGCCATTCTTGACATAGCAGGCGCCACAAGCTCAGATCTAGCAGCTTCATTTTTCTTCCCATTGGAAGAAGTTATGTCACTCAGAGGCTTCTCGACAAAAGGTGGACTCTCACGAGCAACGGAGGAAATCTTCAGTTTTTTCTTAACCAGTATCTCTTAAGCAGACGGGGAAGATCTCTTCTTTCTACCTTCATTCACAATAGGCTCCACGATAGCAATCAGACGAGCCAAAGTATTCACCTTGATCCTCTTTACCTTCTCTCGAGAGAGAAACCCACACTTCCCCCGGCAAAGAAAACTAAGCAATCAACGTTATTCACAGTACTTAACAGGGGAACTCAACCCATACTGGCTTTTTCCTTATTTTTTCTCTCAAACTAGCAGGCAGGAAACCTGCATGCCCAACATTCCAGCAGCCCATAAGGCCCTCGACCTCCTCATCTCTCTCAATCATCGGCCTGGCCCGTGTCAGGTCTAAGAGCCCAAAGGAGATGAGCCATGTGACTCGCCTAGCATTGTGCCCCCAATGCCACAATCTGCAACCTCAGCCGCACAAGCTACCCTTGGCTCTAGCTAAGCCAAGCAGCCTAAAGCAGTGGTCCCTGCCACAACACCTCATCGGCCCATGCCAAGCCGACTCTTGGCCCCTGCTAGCCGACA
Source organism: Pyrus x bretschneideri (assembly GCF_019419815.1). Taxonomy (NCBI): domain Eukaryota; kingdom Viridiplantae; phylum Streptophyta; class Magnoliopsida; order Rosales; family Rosaceae; genus Pyrus; species Pyrus x bretschneideri. The sequence goes on from NW_025999446.1 coordinate 2,579,717, forward strand.
TGCCGCACCATCCCGACGGTTGCCCCACGACAACACTATCCAAGAAGAAGACAAGAAAAATTAAATTTTTCTTACATCAGTACGGCATAGAGAAGACAAAGAAAGCAACGAAAAACGGTCCTTTGCATAGGCAAGATGTAGAAGATTGCACAAATATCCTTTAAGCTCTCTCTCTCTCTCTTGTAGGGTAGAATAAATTACTCTTCAAAGTTGATTTAATAACCCACTTAATGTGCACTTAAATAGGCTTTGAGAGAAATTTATTTCCCTTTCCTAGAATGATCTAATTTCATATTAAAGAGAGAATCTACATCAAAACAGAAAGTAATCCTAAGTTTCCTAGAGCAAGAAGATCTCTACAGTTGCTGCCCTTTCCTACGAGTAGCCCAACAGGTGTGGGGGTATTTGTGGAGCCAAAAATAATCACAAGGCGACACATGGATTTTTGGTAAAAAGGACAAAGTTACCCCTGAGACACACCGGTTGTCCTAAGCACGAGCAGTGAACAATCATTCTTTAATCAAGCCAAGAGTGGCCAAAATAGGTAACAAATTCCAAATTATCTCATCCATCCTCAACTTAGGTAATTACTTCATAACCTACAAATTATTCCATATAAATGAAGATTAATTGGCTAATTAATGGATTAATTCCTAATTAATCCATTAATCACCAATTAAATCACCCATTTTCACACAAAAAACCTCTAAGGGCTGGCCATCCTCCATTCCCTATATATATGACCCTATTTTCTCTAAAAAGCTAGGTTCATACTCTTGCTAAAACTCTTCAAAACTCTCAAACACTTCTCTCTAAATTCTAACTTTAGTATCAAAGGTCTTCGGCCAAAGCCACCCCCCCCCCCATTCATCGTGGGCACATGAGGCTCTTGGCCTTGACCTAAGGTGTTATTCTCAAACACTTTTCTCCAAATTCTAACTTTGGCATCAGATGTTCTTCGGCCAAATCCCCCCCCCCCATTCATCATGGATGCGTGAGGCTTTTGGCCTTGACCTAAGGTGTTATTTGTTTTGTAGGTGCAATTTTGTCCAAGATCAAGGAGGAAGAAATTTGCATCCACAGTAGACTGCGATTAGGATTGAGAGAGTTGAAATCAATACTTTCAGAACCACAGAAAGTGGTCCAGTGGTGAGGGCACGGACTGCGGCCTCGAATAAACAAAAAATTTAGGAGGTTTCGAGTTCAAGACTCCAAGTTGGTGAGTCTACTTGATCCTAGCCACAAGCAGGGTGAAATTCCCCATGACCTTTCGGGGCCCGAAAATTATGAATAACCGTGACTTACCACCAGTTGTCCCCTTTGCATATAAAAATATAAAATATAAAATATAAAAAAAATCTATACTTTCAACAAATTCTTTTTCTTCACTACCAATGATCGAATGCAGTCCAAACATAGCAATCAATATCATTAACTCCGAAGAAACCAGGGTTTAAGTGCTGTCAGTATAAAATTTTATTAGACTCATTATCCTTAATCAAAAAGATTCTTTAGTACGTACTAGTTATTCAAAGAAAAAAAAGAAGTGTTTGTTCTTTGCCCGCGAACGTAAAGATTGGCTATAAGTCCAATCATTTAAATCTTGTGTTTTGTGTTGTTTTGTTTGTGCTTTTGGCGGGGTTTGATGTAAACAATATAATTTCTGAGCGCAGCAAGGATTTGACAACTTTCAACATGGCAGGTAGGATTGCTTATCTGGTTAATGTAACAAGTTTAATCAATGCGACAATAAAGAGTACTTAGCAGAAATGATACCAATTATATTATATACGTTATTATGATATTAAGTAAAGAAAAACTAGAGAAGGCATGTACTCCAAAGGCAGATTTGTGGTTGATGACAATTACGTACTCTTCTTTAACAGTGACAATAGCGCATTGATTGATGAAGGAGGATGGACCTTCAGCATGAGATACTTAAATAGTTTGATAATACCAAATGCTTACCAACTAGTATTACAATCTATATTTTGATTTTTTTATTACTTGTAAGTTGGGAGAAGTAACAAGTTCAAATCACATATGACGATTAATTATGTGTAATATTTGTCTTATGAGCTCCTCTCTTGTCAATTGTTCATTCACAGTGCTGGTTTGCCACCATAATTAAGTTGGAATCCCCCTTGTAGACTAGAGGGCTGATTTGGTAACCTGTAGATTATACTAATTTACGTTTGAACTGGGATGTAATGAAGTGCAGATATCTAAGGACTATTTAGCAAACGTCGGTTTGGAATTTGGTATTTTGGTGTTGGCATTGTAGGGTTTTGGCATATCTTAGAATTTTTGGGCTTTACTATTTGTATTTTATCATTTTGGGATTATATAAAATGACATTGCTTTGCTTTTTTCCTCAAATATGAAATTCTTGTCAATAATAACTCTAACAAATGTCGTAAAGAACACTGTAAAGGTGCATTTAGAGGCAATTTAGAGGAGACTGAAGAATAAGAGATCATATAAGAAAAAAAAAAAAAATTGGAATACTGGTTTTGACCCAATTGCATTCATGTCATCCATCTATTACTGGCACCAATGCCAATGACAGTGGTCCCAAATGTGCACTAGTGAAAGGGAGAAAGTAGGAAGGTGGGAGTAATTGACAACTACATTGAAGCAGACCTTGAACAAGTAAAATGCTCGTTGCCCCTCAGAACTCGTTTGGTTTATAGACTTGGATTGGGATAAACAATAAATTACTGTTTTTAAAGTATGATGAAAGAAAAAAAAAATTGTGTTCAACTTAGAGGTAGAAGATGAATCAATTATGAAGAAAAATGATTCATTAATATCAATCCCCTCAAATTGGTATGATTAGAACGAAAAGCCCATGTTACTGTTCACTCTAACGAAAAACCACATTTTTACACTAAAAAGTCAAACCTGATACTATTCACTTTACTTTTTATTTTGTCCTTATCGTTAAAACTCAAAGTTTTCAAACTCTTTTCATTAGTTTTCCTTTACTTTTATTATACCTTGGATTTAAAGAAATATCCATTCCAATATAATCATAGAGAGAAGAGGATATACACACGTTAAAGGTGAATTTCACTCAGCAGTGAGATCATACAAAGCATTCAAAGTCCGGTGCTCATCTCCAAGCCTTACAAAGCTAAAATACAATATGTTTCTTTCAAGAGAGAAGAAAGAAAAGGCAGGAGCATTATGATTCATAAATAAAGCATAAAGAAAAGTACAAAGAGTAATATGATAACCAAAGATTAAAAGTTAAAAATGGGTCCAACATGCGTTTGGGTGACCATAACAGAGAAGAGGTTTTAATTTCTATTACTGTAGTTTTTGTCTTTCTAAATTCTATGATATTTTTCGTGTCCTCCAAAGTGTTAAACATATGACCAGTTGATGAACATGAAACAGACGCAGTGAGCAATTTCTTCTTCAATTAACGCCTTCCGTGCGCACTACTCTCTCGTACAAGATCATTCTTTTTATGCATGTGTTAGATTTTAAAAATTACAAAGCCTACATGACGCGCATGTCGAGTAATTATGAATTAATTATGTTCTTCTTGTGAATGCGGGCATGTCAACTTGTGATTGAGTTCGGTCGGGCGAGTTGAATAGATGTGGTGGTGTTGAATGCGCAATTGACTTCTGCACTTTAGTGACTATGACTGAGGAAGGAACACCTCTTGGTCTAGGGTTCTTGAACCTGAAGACAAGGTTGCTTAATTCACTACAAAGTTCAGGATCTTGTGCACTGGGTTTGGCCGATTCAACTATATTCGTGAGAATATAACTACACCGTATCGGTATTAGGTTGTAGGGGCAAAGGTACTCCAAAGAGATGTGTGTCTTTATAATGAACTGTTGTTCAATCATCTGAATGCCGAAATATGAAGTGCATATAACCGATCGTAGAACACCTCACTTTGTTGGAGCTAATGAAGTGACCTCTTTAGACGAAAGAATTAAGAACTTTTCGCCGGCAGATACTTAAATAAATAACCAACCGACCAGAAGTAGTGTTTTTTACTTGCCAAACTGAAGGTACTCCTAAATCTTCTGGTTTTACGGCTCCATTACTGTTTACTTATCCAAACTCAAGGTGTCACCGATTGTCAACATGGTGTTGTTTACTTATCCAAACTGAAAATGTATTGAGTGTTATGATAGCTAGTATTTTTCTCAAGTGTGTGAAAAGGATTTCGCGTAGAGCATTTTGAGTTGTTTGCAGAGTTGAAGGGGGTTTCTACGTTGCAAATCCTTCTATATTTATAGGGATATATTTCTTGGTGCCCAAGCCTGCCAAGTGATAAATTCTAATAATATTGCAATTCCTCGACATATTCACTGAATATATTCGGAATTATTCTCTACCAAAATTCTATCACCATCCTTGCTTAGCCTCTTGCACCTGAATTCGGACTCTGAACCTAGTCCTTCATGTGTTCAATTCATTCCTTATCCTTGGAATATTCTGATACTCATCAGAAAACATCTCAATTAATCCTTAACAATCTCAGCCTATCTGGGACTCAACTACTCAATCAATACTACACGATCGAGTAGAAACTCATAGCCCTTTTTTTTGGCTGACTTCAATTTGGCCAAAAATGTGAATTTAGGCCCAAACAGCTGGAGATGCATATTCCTCCTTGAAGACACAAAACCCTGGACCCCTAATATTTGAATAACGAAAGGTTAGTTACTCACCTAGTTTAAAAATATTGAAAATCTTCGAACACAGCCATAGTGCAACTGCAGCAGCACCTATTGGGTATTTCCAACCCACGATGAGTTGTCGTAAGTCTGTTAGAATTATAGTCTTAGAGGATTATTACCCAATTGGAGTTGTTTACCTAATTTAGATTTTTTACCCAATTTAAGTTGTTTCTCCAATTGGAGTTAGTTTCTCAATTGGCAAAGGATTCATAACTAGATTCCAATTAGGATTAGTAATCCTTATTGAAGAAGACCTTTATAATGTCGATATAAAGGGCTATTGCAATAGTTTTGAATTGGAGCAAAACAACAAGTTGTACACCACTCAAGGAGTCAGAGTGAGAGAAGGGCAAAGTGTGTGTGAGAGAAAATAAAAGAGATAAATAGTGTATTTCTTGTTCTTTTTGATTTTTCGTCAAGTTCTTTATTCTAGAGGTTTGGCAAGATTAATCGTTGTACTCACTATTAATATAGTGAAATATTATTGTTGCTGCCTCGTGGACCTAGGCATATATAGCCCAACCACGTTAATTCTTGGTGTTGTTTGTCTTGGTTATTTTGTTTTCAATTTCCCGAGTTTGTTTAGTTTTTCCCATTCTTAAACATGATATTCACAAAAAGTGGTATCGGAGTCTTGTTTGGCTGATAGTCGTTTAAAATGACGGGTGCAATTATGATGAAACTCACCCGCTTCAACTGGATTATATGGAAATTAAGAATGAAGGACATGCTTTATTGTAAAGATCTCCATAAGCCAACTGAAGGTCTTAAGAGCAAGCCAACAAGTATGTATGATGCCAAGTAAACCAAGATGAATCGTAACTATTGGTACGATTATACAATGAGTGGATGTGATCCATCATCATGTGTCTAAAGAGACTGATGCGCAAACTCTTTGGAAGAGTTAGAATTCCTCTTTGAGAAGAAGATTGTTGCCAAGAAAGCATTCTTTATCAAGAAGCTTGTCAACATGAAGTATGCGGAAGATGTTAGTGTAATTAAGCACTTGAACAACTTTTAGAACATGATGAATTAGGTGGCCACTATGGGTTTGAATATTGAAGAATTGTTGCTAGGATCTTTGCCAGATAGTTGGGAAACCTTTCTTGTAACTGTAAGCAATTCGGCTTCTAATTGTGTACTGTCTATGGATGATGTTAAGGATAGTATCTTCAATGAAGAAACAAGGAGAAAAGCTTCAAGTGTAGACGCTGGACAACTCTTAGTCACAGAGAAAATAGGCAAAACATTTGGTGAGACAAGATTCAGTGGTAACTACCACTATTATGGAAAAAAGGGTCACGTGAAGAAGCATTGTCGTAAATAGAAAAAAAAAAGGAACAAAAGGATGGGAACAATACTATAGGTGTTGTGACTTACGTTGAAGAGCTTCTTTAGTGCAGATGAACGATTTTTTTTGGCAAAGAAGTCTATAATTGCCTTTACCAATGAAGCTGAGTAGTCAATCAGGTGGAGCCTGGTTATAAGTAGTTTGATCATGAGGAGTCTGGTTATGAGTAGTACAATTAGGGGGAGCCTAGTTATGAAAAGTTTGATTAATGGGAGTTTTGTTAAAGGGAGCAATCATATTTTGGTATACCATCCTCATGGTGTGGAGGGGGAGATTGTTGGGTTTTTCTAGCCCATGATGAATTGTCCTAACTCTATTAGAATTATAGACTTAGAGGATTAAATTGTTACCTATTTGGAATTGATTTCGCAATTTAATTTGTTTACCCAATTTATGTTGTTTTCCCAGTTGGAGTTAGTTTCTTAAATGGAGAAAGATGCATAACTAGAATCCAATTAGGATTAGTAATCCTTATTGAAGAAGACCCTTATTATGTGTATATAAAGGGCTATTGCACTAGTTTTGAATTGTAGGAAAACAATAAGTTATACACCACTCAATGAGTCAGAGTGAGAAAAGGCAAAGTGTATGCGAGAGAAAAGAAAAGAGATAAAAGAGTGTATTTCTTGTTCTTGTTCTTTCAGGTTTTTCGTCAAGTTCTTTATTCAAAAGGTTTGGCAAGATTATTCGTTGTATTCATTATTGATGTAGTGAAAGATTGTTATTGCTGCCTCATGGACGTAGGCACATATCGCAAAACCACGTTAATTTTTGGCGTTGTTTGTACTGATTATTTTATTTTCAATTTTCCAAGTTTGTTCAATTTTTTCCATTCTTAAACATGATATTCACAATAGCATCTTCGACCTTTTCTCAATAACCTCGACTTCAAGATCCCCCCCCCCTTCCGGCGGGTGTCATGAATTTCTAGGTTCCAATCAAACCCCGACTCGCCACCACCTGAGATTACCTCTCCCGACACCCTTCTGGTATATGTGCCACCATGCACCATTGCCTACAGCCGCCCCCACATGGTTTTCTGGTGAAACCCTCAAACCCAGCTACGCTGGTCTTAGATCTCAGCCAACCCAAAGTAGGCTTGCCCAAACCGGCCTCTCATTTCTTTCTTTTGGGCCTAATTTTATTTGGCATGTATGAATAAACATACCCACATATTGGGCTTTATTTTTTCACTTTTTCTTTCTTAGCCCAATAATTAAGGTTGGGTTCTGTTGACCCACCATTTTTCTTAGCTAGCCCACAACCCAACAATCGCCAGATGGGCCTGTAGCCCATGTCATCCTACAATTTTGGGCTGTGACCTATCATTTACACATGTGGTCCCAAAATAACCCCCAATTCAAAATATATGTTCTTGTGTGTCTATATATATCGGTGTGTTTGTATGTAGGTACCCATAAACCTGAAGTTCAAATTTAATCTCGAACCCACAGTTTGAAACATGAGTGTCATGGAAACCCGCAATTAACAGGACTTATCATATGACAAGAGTGACATAGAGAAGGTATACAACCCCGTCGTGAGCGAATTTTTCTTTTCAACGTGATCCTAAAATGCATTCAAATGCAGTGCTCAACTCAACTCCAAGATTACAAAGCTGATATGTAATCTATTTTAAAGGGGAGAAGAAAACAAAGGGCGGCAGCATTATGATTCATAAATAAAGCATAAAGAAAAGTAGCAAAGAGTAGATGATATTGATAACCAAAAAAATTTGGGCCCAATATGCCTTTGGTGCAAAGAAGAGGTTTTAATTTCTAAGTTCTATATCCTATGATGTTGTTCTTGTGGCCTCCAAAGTGTTAAACAAATGACCAGTTGATGAACATGAAGCAGATACAGTGAGCAGTTTCTTCTTCATTCAGCACCTTCCATGCCACTGCTCTCTCGTACGAGATCGGCCTTCCCATGCTTGACATGCATATTCCTCCTTGAAGACACATAAAACCCTGCACCCCCATGATTTGAATAACGAAAGGTTAGTTAATCGCCTATTTCAAAAGTACCGAAAATCTAGGTGGACTTCAAAGTACTATACCTGCTGCATTATCTGCGGGAACTCGGAGCATAGGGTCTTCCTTCCGTTGTCATCGAAAATCTTTTCCAGTGTTATGTCTTGAAGTGCAACTAACGTCGTCTCAAGCATGTCAAGGCCTGCCTGGTTTGCGAATGTGAAAACTGGCATTGCCTGCATAAATGATGCAGTTAGATTATGGAAGGGGGAGGGAACCAAATTGTTACGAAAGGCATGAAATTGAATGCTTCATATTGTAAAACCAAAGAAGAATGGTAAGCAATTTACCTTCAAAGAGCAGCACAAGATTGCATCCGAGTGATGCCAAAGGGATTTGAGAATGGACTCGCTTCCTTCGGTTTTTAGTAGTTCTCCACCTAGATAGCACCTGAAAAGATCAAGATTAATCAGCATACGGCAGTCACCTTTGTCCAATTCTACGACGAACGATTGATGGCAGGATTCGGCAACAAGTGTCATACTATCATTGCCATTTTCAAACCATATAGCCAATCTCTTGTCAGATAAGAACTTGTACTATACGCACCTATAGCTCTGACAGATCCAACCAGCAAGTGTTTGTGCTTCAGGGGTGCCAGGTGGAGGCCGGAAACCAGCATGTGAACCAAAATGAGACGGGGAGAGTGCCAGTGCCACCCTCTGCACTGATGCAATGATACTGCGCACATACTGCCGAGCCATGGCGGCCACATTTTCTTGGAGGTGAATTTCAAATGCAAACTGGAAAGCTATTGTCATCACAGACTTCGTATTGCCGGAGTGGCCAGCATTATCACCAGATGCTCTGCTTCCTGCAGGTCCAACTTCAAGAGCTGAGGCAAGATCAAGCGTACGGTTTGGACTGGGAGTATCCTGCACAACAATTTAAGCATATAGGATATAATCACACAAAAAATATCAAACAAAAGGGATGGAAAATGAATTCTATAATATTATGATATATCATATAAGATGAATGGTTACCATCCGAGAATCAAGAGGGATGATGCGAAAACCAGAAGGTAGAATTGGAGCATCATCCGAAAATGATGCATCAATGGGAGCAAATACTAGTTCAGCGCAGGTCCCGATGGCATTCTCATCCACTCCACTACACAGCTGGGGTTTGATGCAACAGAAACAGCAAAAATCAGTGATCATAGCCGGTAAGGATGTTAAGAGCTATCAAATATGAAGAGTAAAAATATACTGCAAATACTTCTGTCGAGCATTACTGCAAGAACATTATGTTACAGATCAAATCGAAAAGAAAATATATGTACTTACTTGCAAGAGGAAAATGTCAGCTGCAGGCATCATCATATCCTCTCGATAGTGGCCCATGTTCTCAATCTTAATGACCTCCATGAACTGTTTACAGAAAACCAAAATATATCAGAATTCAGACAGCATATTGCTATGCTAAGATGAAAAAAAACAGCTAAATTAATGAGAGAATGGCCTTTTACGGTTAACTGAAAAATTCAAAACCAGGTGCCTACCTCTTCATGCTCAATTGTGTGAGCCAGGGGAAGAATAACCTGATCCCCGAAACTTCCAGCTCGAGGCCCTAGCATGTTGCAGGGACCAGCTTTAATAGCAGCAGCTGAATAAGCATCAATGCTTCTGTCAGCCCACTCTGATCGGTGTTCTCGCAAGAATCTAAGAAGTATGGCTGGAGGCACATTCTGTAGGCAATGGAAACGATACACACAAGTCAATAACTAAATTCTGAAATGTTTGTTTAGAGAGAAAAAAAGAGAGCAATAAACCAAAATGTAAACCAAAATCATTTGATGTGTGCCTTCTGGATACTTTTCCAAGTTGCTGCTTCGTATTAGGTATTATTGCAACTTAATTTTGTTAGTTATTGGCCAAAACGCATCTAAATCCTTACTTGGAGTAACATGGATGCCTTGGCACATAAGACTGCAGTGCTCATAGATGGAACTCCATTGGTATAAAGATTTGCACTCATCATCTTGCCCGGAGACGAGTTCACAAGAAGGGTAACATCATCAACACCATCACTTTCTAGAACAGACCATCCCTCATCTGTAAACCCGTTAACTGCTTCATTGAAACCCCTGCAATACAATATTTGTAAGACTCCAACATGGTGAAAGTTGACTAACCATTCTAAGAAATCATAAGGAGGTGAAATTATAACACACTTGCTCAATCTCTGACTAAGAGCACGGAGAGCTGCAGGCCTTCTTCCCCAACCAGCGGAATTAGGCTGAGAAACTTCTTGAGAAATCTGCCTCAGGTTGCGTAACGCCTGAAAGAATAAATACGTCTACATTAGAACACAAGACGTATGATGCTTCATTCTTCGAATATTATTCAAGCTCATCATTTCTACGATTCTAACTTGTTTTAAACAAACATTATCGACTAACAAATTTTAATATCCAAACAAGAAAAATGGCATCGATTAGGAGAAAACAATCTTACCGCCATAGTTGTCTTCTGAGCAAGAAGTGTTGATGACTCATAAAGCGGGCGCAACACTTCAGGTACACTCCAAGGCTGGTTTAAAGCAATCAAATTAACAAGTCAAAATTGTGATCAATCAAGCAAAGGAAATGACATTGCTTCAACGTACGAAAGCCAGACTGCTCTGCATACCTCCAAATCCATATGATCAACAATGTGAAGGATCGAGCCACCACCTTCACAAGGTCTAATTAGATACCCGCTCGGCAGCATTTCTGCTCTCACAAAATTCTGCACTGGTGGCATGCTAGGACCATTCTGTGTGTTGTTAAGTGATCTTTCACAGACCTACCAACAGCAATTACAGCATAAAAACCAAATTAAAGGTGCTTGAAATGGGCAAAGTTACAAACAAGCAACACCAAATTATTGAGTGCTCATACAAAAGAAACAAGGACATTGGTTACAAAATTTTAATAAAAAATGGAACGGGGGACACTAATTAATGTACAGGGCTTATAGTTTGTTTCGTGTTTTATATTAAAACTTCGTAACTTAGTTCCATTTGTGCATACAGATTGACAAAAAAATCATCACATACCACGAGACTACCATCTTCTAGTACCGATGTGTAGCGAAGCAACCAGAAATCTCGAGCTGGTGCCAACGTTGTGGGTGCATAGAGCTAAAAGAGGCAAAAAAAATTCAGATATTTGTTAAGCATGTTTATTAATATTGATGAAAACAGATACGAGAACTACAGAAAGAGACTGGAGAGGATCTTGGTTACCTGCATGTAAAGGAGTTCAATGGTTCCACCATTGCCCGTGGACAACACGTTCAGCACATCCACAGACCGGCAGTTTCGGAACCACGAAGGCCGATCTTTGAGGATTTCAGCGACCTGTATACAGCAAGAGTATCTTTGATTAACACTTAATTACCAAAATTTTACAAAGATTAGTGCTTTAATTTAGTAGAGCAAGTGGTGGAGAAGAAGAACTTACTCTTGTAGGGTCTAGACCTACAAGGCCGCATGCACGTGCTGCCACACCAGTGCAACCGTGAGAAATTGCAACGATTCCAATGGAATCCGGACCAGGCTGTGCAGTTCAAAACACACGTACAAAGTACATAATCAGCACCCGACCCAAAAAAAAAAAAAAAAAAAAGAATAATTGTAATTACTTCTTTAATTCTTTAAGGAAATGTGCATGATTAAAATCGGTTATAAACTTTTAATTCAAAATAAAATTAGAGGAATACTAAATAGACAATAAAGGTTTAACTGTTTATTGTTAGATACGGTCCTCATTATTAGTTTTGATGCAAAATGTATAGCAGGTTTAATTTGTGCATATTTATCAATTCTTTATCAAATTTTATCCGTTTTGAGAAAAAAAATTACACACATTCACTGTATCTTACACCGTGTTTTCTTATGCATCTTGATTATCCTTTAAGTCATTTAACAAAGTACATAAAAAGAATGCTTTTGCACTTTGTGTATCTTACACAAATGTTTTTTATGCGTTTTGAGAAAATAACTTCTCTTCGTTGTACATTTGAATTTGATAAAGAGAGAACTTTAAAAGCTTTACCAGACAATTATGTGGCATAAAAGAATGCAAAACAATATTCTTCTATTGCCTTGGGTGAAGCAAAAATAAGAAGAATGGGGGACCCAAAAGTGCAAAAGCAAAAGATTAGTGTGTCAAAAAAATTGAGATAATGATGTGTTTTGGGTGTTGCTTGGAAGCTTAGCAAAGTATGCTGAAATGGTATTGAGAATAAAAAAAAAAATGTTTAGAGAGAGAGAGAGAGAGAGAGAGAGAGACCTTCATCCCAGGCAATTGGACCCACTCCACAGCAGTCCCAGTGGCCTTTGATAAAAACTCTGCTAAAGTTTCCTCTGCAATGGACAGAAGTCTAAAAACAAACAAACAAAACAAAAGAAAAGAAAGAAAGAACAATCAAAATCTGATATATTCTCTTCTCTCAGCGGTCCAAAGAAAAGAAAAAAACAAGTGAAAAGGACATAACAAATACAAGAAGAATAAAATCATGAAATGGTGTTGAACACTTACCCTGCAGGGCTCGCATCCCTTGGCGGTTGTGGTGGATGCTGCTGCGGAGTCAAATGGTGTTGACCGCTCGTCACCACCGAATCACAACTTGTGTCTGTCGTGGCTAAAGTTGCCTGCAAAGTGCAAATCCAACAAAGAAACAACAAATCTCAAAACCCCATCATGCAAAAAACTTAAGTGGGAAAAAAAAAAAAAAAGAAGTTTATTATCTTCAAGAAATAAAATATCAAATTTTTCCTAGATTGAGTTGAATTCCCATTTATTGGAATTATGAGAAGAACAATTTTGATTCACCAAATTGAGCCAATATAAGAGAATTCTCCTTTCTTAACTCACAACAACTATGATTTCAATTAATTCTAGCTTTACGATTGAATAACTTAACGAGAAATAAGGAACAAAAATAAAAGAAATACTATATATGAAGAAATTAAGAGTGAAAAACTACATGTGATTTCAAGACTCATTTTTTAACGTCTTGCCGGTAGGTTAAGAAAAACTGTAAAATTGTCGATTTGAAGTGCAGTGGCTAAAAGATGAGTGTCAAAATCGCTTTTCAAAATTTACGGTGATTTGGTGAGAATTTGCATTTTGCTTCTCCATTTGTGTAAGAAAATTGACTGGGATGATTTTTTTTTTTTTTTTTTTTTTTTACTTGAATGTTGTAAAGGATGGAGGTGAATGATTTTACATTTTGTGTTTGTTGGCGGAAGTAGCTGTTCTCGTAGACCAGCTGAGACACCTGCTTCTGCAACCGATCATTCTCCTCCATCAGAAGCTTATTCATCGCCGTCAGCTTTCTGTTCACGGTCTGCAACCTCGACGCCTCCTTCCGCTGCTTCTCTCTACATCTGTTCAAACACAACAACCCAAGCCAAAATAAATAAATAAATAAATAGATCCAACCCAAAATTTAAAAACCAAAAATAAATCAACCCAATTGAGAAATTTGACTGCTTGATGAACAGAAAAGATATTAAACTTTTTTTCACCTGCGGTTTTGGAACCAGACTTTGATCTGCTTAGGCTCGATGTTGGAGAGGATAGGGCAATCACGGATGAGCTGCTGGCGGCGCATGGAGCTCGGCTTCGGGCACTCATGGTACAACCGCTCCAAAGCTTCCACTTGCTCCGGCGTGTACCTTACGTACTTGCCATTGTCCATCTGCATCTTCATCCCACCATCTTTGCAGGATGACGTCACCGCCATCATGACAAGGCCTCCTCACTATATAACACCAAAGTCACAAAATTTACATATGTTTATACGGATCTATAAGCTCACGAATCATACATCGCAATTTTGGTACTCATACTTTACGCTGCACGGAGCGTATGAGACTAAAAGATGAGTGTTAAAATCACTAGCAGAATCATAAAGGGAAGAAGAGATAATATTGAAGATTTTTGAGGCAAGAAACTTACAGGTTTGGATTTGCTAGGAAGGTTTTGTTGATGCCCGGAAGCTAGAGAGACGATTAGTGTGATTTTGTTGTTTCATTCATGGTCAGAGTTGTCGAGAAGTGGCTTTTGCTTTTGGTTTTTCAAACTCAAACTGTTTATGTATGTATAAATATATATGGAGCAGAAAAATGATAAAAGGAAAAGGTTTTTAAGAAGAGAAAAATCCCTTAATATCAGACAGAAGAGGAATAAAAGCGACCATTTCTTGTTTTCACATCATTTCTCTCTCTCTCTCTCTCTCTCTCTCTCTCTCTCTCTCGTTTACTGCTGATTTTTCTTGCGGTACTGGTTTGTTTGGGCGCTTTCCAACACTTAAAACTCTGTCTCACCAACTGTCCTCTCTCTCTCTCTCTCTCTCTCTCTCTCTCTCTCTCTCTAGGAATCTTTTTATCTCTGAGTTTTCCGCATCAATCCACACTTTGATGTACATGCCATACGCCAGACGGTCAGTCCATTCGTATTTACCCTCCAATATTCATGTGAAAATGAGGTGAAAAGTTAATAGGGTAAAAACAATGGTTTGCATGTGAAAACAAAGACAAAATCATGAGGGTTTTAGCATGCGACCTCATTTTCTCATGCCATCACCCCTCATGCAAATACATATATATCTATAAACATATATATATATGCACTTATATATACATGCAACTTTTATAAGCATAGTTTGGCTGTCAAGCAATATTGGATGTTGTCATATGGTTGTTTAATTATTTTGGGTCTGTCTGATTTCATGCACAAGTGTCCAACTGCTTGCTTTATACTTAGAAAACAAATTATATATGTTTGATTAATCAACCTCCCTTATGAGATTAAAATATAGAAAAATATGTTTATACATCAAATTATATAGTGGGTTATTTCAGTACTGTGGCGCCTAGTACTTGAATCTTGATTCAAAGTATTTTCTCTATCGACTAGTTTGGACTGAATATAGAATATTCATCCTTACATGTTGATGATGTAGTTCCACAACCCTATTATATGTACCCTTTCTTTATATATGTCCTTAGTTGATTAAATAAGCAAGGAAACACGTTTTCATCCCACTATATTTTACTAACCCACTAATATTCAAACAATAACCCAAGTCTTTATTGTTTTTCCAAAACATAGCAACTTTAATTGAATATATGTCACTCCCTCCACTTTCGGTCAAAACAATATAAATTTTTTCATACTTACCAGAGATTTTTCAATATGTCAGGCATACGGTCCGGTATACCAAGTGTAGTAATATAATTGGTTAGAAACTTCAAAAAAAAAAAATTCAATCAATTGTATTATAACATTTGATGTACCAGGCCGTGTTCTCAGCGCACTGAAAAATTTCTCCACATGTACCCATCAATTAGTCACTTGTCACCATAGTTAACTAACCAGAAGAAATTTTGATACTACCAATTATGTTAATTAACTCTCGAAAAGGCTTTTGAGTCTATTTATTTTCCGACTTGTCAACAAGATTGTCTTCTAATATAAAAAAAATGCAGATGCGAACTAAGTCGCTTAGCTAAAAAAAACTTACATGTAACAAATGTACAGTATACCTCACTAACACGTTTTATACTTACGTTTTCCTATAACGCAATAGTCTAATTTGCAGAATAATAGATCAAACTAATGTGCAAAATGGCTGGCACACTACACTAAGTCAATCCAGCTAAACAATCTATATCTTAATGAGTCCTATGCTATGACAAGTCACAATGGGTTGAATTTTGCAGATCCATAATTGTCCTAGGTAAAAGACTAAGTATGCCACTTTCTTAGAACCCCCTCATAGTCTTACACAAAATAATACAGTACCTTTCTCCACCATAATTTCACTTTACTGAACATGTGCAAGTCAATACAACTTGGCAAATTTTCCCCAAGTCAATGTGGCATGGTCTTCTCTCATCTCCCACCATCCATTTTTCAAACCTTCCCACATTCTCCACTCCTCAAAGTTGGCCGTCACTAAAAAGGAGAAAAAAAATAATTAAATTTGATTGGCCAAAATTAGAAGCTAATGGCAGACCAACCTAAGTGGGTGTTTGCTCCAAATCTTAAGATAGACTTAAGAATTCAATTATTACCTAATTTCTTTTCCCCTTCATGATCTTCACTTTTTTGCCCCATTTTGTAAAAGTTACGAAACCCTAAAACTTTTAAAGGTCTTTACAAGTAAGTCCTCCATTTGATGAAAATAAGCACTTATTTTGACTATAATAAGGTCTGGTTTGGTACTGAGGTGATTCTAAAAAAAGTTGGTATCAAAAAAAGCAGGGAGCTGTTTTTGTGTTTGGTAAACATTCAACTTCAGCTTTTTTTCACAGTTTTGGGTAAAAAAAAAGCCAAAAACAAGAAGTTGCAAAACCCAACTTTGAAAAACCGGCTTTTTTTCACATCTGTTTTACATAAAAGTTTATCAAACACTATAATATTGCTTTTTTTTTTTTTTTCAAAAACGCTTTTACAAAAAAGTTTACCAAACACTCTGCTGCTTTATTTCACATTTGCTTATTCTCACAACACAGTAGAAGCAGTTTTTTTTTTTCAAATCACAACAATACCAAACCAGCCCTAAGTTTAGAGAACAATTAAGCCCACCTCCTTGTCCTATTTAATGACATATTTATCCTTTTAGGAAAAAGACTTTATGACCCTATTGGTTTTCCCTTTTTTCTCCTTGAATGGGAGAAATTACTCTACCTCACAAGCAGGCGCAAATCAATCGACTCCAACCTCGAACTCAAGAAGAATCGGAGAACCTCTTGTGGGGCCTTCGCGAGGTAGAGATATGTGAAGAAAAAAGATAGAAACAAAAATGTAAAAAGCCATGGTTAACTGACAGCCGCACGATCTCATTATAAGAGAAATCCAACGGTTGAGCGTGTGTTCCCCATTTTTATCCTTTTGTTGGGCTTGTATATTAGAGGTTCTTCTAAGAATAATAATGAGTGAGGAAATAACATTTTAATTTCTTACTTTTTATGGTGGCTGGGATTATAATGTGGCTGGAAAAAATAAGACAATAGGGTTGGTCTAACAACAACCCAAATTTTATTTTAACACACAAAACTTACGCATTTTGTACACTCTAATATGGGCATGACCTTCCGTAGTATGTAAAACTCATCTACACTATCACGTATAAATTGTGTTAGGAAGTATATTCGTTTTATCTGTTTAAATAGCATTGTCGTTTTGAATAAAGCAAAAATCTTCAAAGTTAACTGTATCAACAGTTGATAAGTGATAAGCATACGTATTTTCAAACTGATTATTGAACTAATTGTCGAGGAGACTACACTAATTAACTAATAAGCTCTTAGCGTTAACCCCAAGACTTAATCTATGTTAATTGTTAAAAGATAAGGAGGCATGCAACATCAATGGCCTAACACAAAAGAAAATTAAAGCAAAAGCCCTAATCTAATTTTACTATTTATTATATGTCAACGGGGTGTGACAGAAGCCTGTGGGCTGGTAAAAGGGACAGCATACCCCGCCACGCCCGGTGGTAGGACAGAAAAGCGTGCCACCAAAGTTATGTGAATTATTTTTTTCTTTTTACTTTTTATATTTTTTTGTTGGTAAAAGCTTTGGGCCTGCAACGGGTCGACAAGTGTCGATTGATGTGTAGAGTGTGCTCGACGCCAGCCAGCAGACCACTTCTGGGTGTGGTCCACACTTGTGGGCCCAAAAGGATGTGGCCCCCGCACGCGTGCAGCGCCCTCCCCTCAGCTTTACTTACAGCGTGATCCTTCTTGCCAACCACCTCATGTTCACCATTTTCTTTTTACTTTGTATTTTTTTTTCTTTGGAATTTTGCCTTTTTCCCATTTTATTTTGTTTATATAGATCTGTAAAATTTATGTGCTAGCATCAAATTTTCATTACAAAATGAGTTACGATAGCTCAATGGCAAAACTAGAAATTGTATAATTAGGATTAGGTGATTAGCTAATCAGTGATCATTAATACAATAAAGAGAAAAAATACAATATGTTAAATTTCATTCATGAATTATAACTCTGAGGATACGGATCAAAAAATCAAGTATCACACTTACTTTTCAATGGACCAACAAGGTCAAAACCTTAAAAATTTTGATATAGAAAAAAAAGATACAAACAAGGCATATAACAATAACTTGGACATGAGAAGGGTCGAGTGATCCTCCTGAGCCTTCATTGGATTCACCAGCGCTATAGCTTCATTCGTTTATGATGCTTTTATCGTTATTGGTTAGCATGTAATCTACGATTATGAATAAATGCTAGTATGATAGTATCGCACACAATTGACGATTGCATTGCATATCTTAAACATTTGTAGCATGTAAGGTACCAATAATACGAGCGAAGAATTACTAAAGAAATAGGTTAGAGATTTTCTAGGGCTAATTTTTCATTAAGAAAGAAAGGGAACTCCACAAAATCAATGGAGGATAGGCCTATAGGGTTGAGATGGAGGAAATAAGATGACATCTTTCGGTGAGGAGGGGGTTGTCGCTGACGACAAAAGATGGAAAACAGGAGGTTAAGTGAGAGTTTCGGAAAAGAAAATGAATATGTGGCATTTTTACTTATTTTGAAACGGGAAAGTCATGAGTCAGAAAAGAGAAATGCTAATGGGACTTTCTTAAAGTTGGACTTTATATGGCATTGTTACTTATTTTGAAACGGGAAAGTCATGAATCGAAAAAGAGAAATGATAATGGGACTCTCTTAAAGTCAGACTTTTAATGAACTATCTATCATCTCACAAGTTTAACATCAATTTCCATGTCAACATTACGAAACATTATATAAAAAATGAGGTAGTAGAGAGTCCATAGAGAATCTTACTTTTAAAAATGTCCCCTTAGCATCTATCACCGGCAAATGAAATGAGAATGAGATAAATTAGTTCTCTGGTTGATATGATTCATGATTTTTAGGTACATAATTATGAATTTTCATGCATACTTTTATTCTCTGTGTGTCAATAAACACCAAAAGAAGTTAGAAATTGGAATAATTTCATAGCCTTAATATATTGTTGCGCATATATAGTAACTTATGAAGCTGACAAATAGGGAAAAAAACCAAGCATGTACGGTGTACCCTAAAATTACTAAAGAAACTACGATAGTTTGGTTTGGTTCAATTTATGTTAATTGTGACGAACTTCTCATCGAATAAAAAACAAGCACAAGTTAATTTGTGTCTTGAAACTGAATCTTAACCATTTTACATTACCAACTTTTGAAGATCGAAAACTAAATAAAAACAAATACGTAGTCTATCTTGTAACATGAATGCATGAGATCCGAGGGCGCTTTGTTTTCATGGTATATTTGCTTAGGACCAGAAACAAAACTAACACATGAACTTTGGATGGAGTTGCTTAGCGGGCATAGGGAAGTGGATATATAATATAGAGGCGCGGGACCACCGTGAACAGCAGGCGTGTCGCCATCTTTCGGTGGTGGTGCTGTCAGAGAGAGACAGAAACCGAGTGACATTCTCTTCTGCTCTGTATTCTCCTCGGGATGCGTGGTTTATGCTTTTACTTTCGTTTCGTCAACGTAACGGACTTTACTTTTCACTCACTCACTTCACTCCTTTATCTCCAGCATCGTCTCCTTTTACTGTGACACGACGGATCATTGTCTCCTTGTCCTCCTCATCAGTTTTGCGTTGGCGCGATTTATTGTGATTTGAGTAATTGTGGGGCGCCTGTCGCCGCCGTGTACGCTGGCCCCCAAGTTATTACCTCCCATTTTCCTCGTAGTGCAACTGCAAAGCATCTTTTACTTGCTCAAATCTTTACTGGTTTGCTTGCTCATTTCTGGTACTAATTAATTCACATCGCAATTGTCTTTAGTCACTTGACTCACTCACTTCCTTGTTCATCGTGCCTGCCACTTTCACAGCAGAATCTGTCGACGATGTTGGATTTTTCAGCTCCAACGTACATGCATACGGGCATGCGTTGTGCATACACATAGAACTTGCATTCATATTCTTTGGATGATGTAATTCATCAAAACTTTTAGAGTACATCAATGCATGATGTTCATTATGAAATGAACTTTTAGATGTGATCAAGTTAATATACAATATATGTTATACACTTATGTAAAAGGACTCGAACTGTGTGAATTGTGGATCATTTATTTGATGATATGAATGGAGTCTCTAGAATTCGAACTATTTGTATAATTTCTTGAGTTAGTTTTGGAGTGTTCTACCCAGTTTATGTTACCAAAAAAAAGGAAGGACTAGCTAGGGTACAATGATCTAATTTCTTTTGCTTTGTAGCCTCTATAATTCCAATGTTAAATGTATTAATAGGGTGAAAATTTCACAAACTGTTTGATTTAGTTGAACTTTTGTATTTTAAATTACGAGAAATGTTAACGGAGCTCTCTCAAAATGGGACACTGAACTCTTTGTCACCTCACAATTTAACTTTAATTTCTATGCCAACATATAAAATATTATACCAAAAACATGAGGAGTTAGAGAGTCTATAAGGAGCTCCACTTTGAGAAAGTCTCTTTAGTATTTCTCTTAAATTATTTATCAATGACTTAAAATAAACAATTCAAGTTATCTTTTGAAATTGTACAATAAGAAAGAAACTCGAGAAAGTAGATAACACCACCATTGAAGAACGGCACGCGAAGTAAAAGGATGAATATTCATATAATGTTAGGGATATCAAACTTACAAACTAAATGATGTTTCATTAGTAACAAAATAAACACATTAATCGACACTTATTTAATAATTCAATGCTCAATAATCAAATCATCTAGTTTACGTAATTTGATTTAAAAATATGATATTTCTAACATTACTCTTATCCTATTATTAAAAAGGAGAAGAAAGAAGGAAGGATGGAAGGAAGGAAGGAATGGAGGGAGGGCACATCGCAGAGCACAATCTAATGGGAGTGAGTAAAGTAAGCAGAGTGCCGGCCAGCGTGCCTGCGTGAGCCGACAACCAAATGGGAGAAGAGAGGAGGTGTATTGGTGGGATCCACAAAGCGGCGTACAAATAGAGATATGGATCGGGACCCACCTGGATCTCGATTTGATATTCTCTTCGGCGATCTCAATCAAATATCACCATCAAATCATACTCTATTAAACAATTTCAAACGGCAGAATATTCGGCGGCGCCACTTTAAACGGCCGCGACGGGACGCCCGTTCTCGGTTTTCCGTTTTCCCACCACATTAAAGCTAGTAAGCGGCTGCCGGCCCCACTGCAACTCTGACGTGGCGCTCTCGGATTGGGGCACTGCTATTGCTTTACCCACCCTCCGCACTTTCTTCACTTCCCAACTTCAAACCCGCGTAACTAGAATTGAAGTTGGAAATGGTCACTGGGCAAGTAAGATGAAACAAGTCCAAAATATTAGGCCCAATTAAGATGAAACAAGCGTAACATATTAGGCCCAACCCACCCTTGTCCCCGTAAATGTTTTTGGGAGGAGGGTTACCGGACACAAAAGTTGTAGGTACAGACGCTCTAAGGGCTGGTTTGGTATTACTGTGCTTTGAAAAAAAAACTGTTTTTGCTGTGCTGTGAGAATAAATAGATGTGAAATAAAACAGCAGAGTGTTTGGTAAACTTTTTTGTAAAAGTACTTTTGAAAAAAAAAAAAAAAACAGTATTATAGTGTTTGGTAAACTTTTATGTAAACAGATGTGAAAAAAGGCCGGTTTTTCAAAGCTGGATTTTGCAGCTTCTTGTTTTTGGCTTTTTTTCACCCAAAACTGTGAAAAAAAGCTGAAGCTGAATGTTTACCAAACACAAAAAAAGCTCTCAGCTTTTTATGATATCAGCTTTTTTCAGAATCACCTCAATACCAAACCAGACCAATCACTCGAGATACAAGCATTTGTATGACTCCATGAGGTTAAATATCTATGAAGTATGTATCACAAATCAACCATTTATGTCAAATTTATACAAAAATTACAAGAGTTGTGTGAACGATCCAAATTCCCTGCTTGAATTTTCTCTACTACAATCTGCTTAATTTGTTCAAAATACAAAAGTTATGAGGATTCCGAACAATTCACAGTTGAATCAATGCCTGGATCTGCTTAATCACGTTTGCTCAAAATCTCACCTTCCGTGTGAAATGGAGGAAAAGGTTTATGTGTAACTTATTATGTACTCAAGAAGGTGCTTGTCGAGCTTAAAATGGCACCAAAAGAATTTCTGCAACACAAACAAGAAGCCCGTAAATGAAATGAGTCGGAAGTCGGACCACATTAACATGAAACCACATGTTGAATTATAATTTTCAAAACTTTGATGCATTATCAAAGCATGATAGATTGAATTAGCAATGTTTGATTATGTTACCCAAACAGCTGGTGAACCCAACTCAAATCATCAGTCTCACTGAGGTTCTGGGAAGTTGAAAACAATGAGAGCAAAGACTACGAAATTGGTTCATACCTAGCTATGTTGGATATGTAATTTGTCCCAGTACCTTAGTTACGGGATCACGAAATGCTTTTGCTTGAGATTCTAGTTGTGGATACCGTACAACTTCATCTCCGTTCGTGAATAAGACATAGGTAGGAAGTTGGCCCATGCTCCCTGCAAGTACATGGTCTCAGTATCGATTGCTGAGCAGTGAGCCAGTAACTAAATATAGCCACACAGAAGATATATTATGTACTTTGGATTTAGAGGTAACTGAGGAATGACAACAGCCAAAACTATTGCATTATTAGGTGGGAAACATACGTAATTGAAAGCTCAGGAAAGCACCGACTTGAGCGTCTGGAAGCAGGAGAGTAAGAGGAACGAAATTCAATCTGCCAAATATGCCATACTAAATATATCAAAGGAAAGAATGCTAACATTGCAACTCTCCTTCGTATACTATCACAGTGCATTTATTGAAACGATGTGTATACTGTATAGCAATAGCACAATACACTATATCTTATGAAAAAAAAAAACTCGAGAAGAAGTCTGCATAACCAACCAGCCAATGTTTAGACGTGCTCCCTTCAGTCAGCAAGCTTTCTAACTGCAGCGGTGTCAATTAACTTGAAGTACCTGAGAGAAATTGTAAAATGAAAACACAGAATAAGTTTTTAGTTTAAGACATTATTGTAAACACAAAGATCTGGCGATAAATGAGCCAAGAACACGTGTACAAAGTAAATGTTTGTATTGATGAAATTGTAGGGTTACAATCTGTTTACAACTTGATCCTCTGATTCGATCTCCGAAAGATGTAGATGTGTGATGTAGGGGTTGTTGATCTAAGGGTCATGATGACTTGATCTTGAATGAACGATTGCCTCAAGGATTTGGCTTGTGGCGAAGGAAGAACCGGCACATGTAGTTGTGCTTGTTGATTCTTCAAAGGTTTTGACGAAGAACACGAAGGATTTTGCGAGTCTTCTTGAGTGCTTGAGTGTTTAGGAGGTTTGAGTGCTTGAGAGCTTCGGAATTTCAAAGCTTTAGCGTTTAGGCATGAAATGAATTCTGAACCCCTTCCTTTGCCTTGGAGCCTTGTATTTATAGACTTCTTAAGCCTTGCCAATTAACATTTGATTTAATTAAATTAAAAAAATCAAATAATTCCTTTCCGTCAAGTGTTGACACGTGTCCTTCTTGATGACTCATCCGATTTTGTTGAGTCACATGCCATGTGTACAATTTATTCAAACGTGGCGCATGCCACGTATCCTCTGGCACGTCAAAACTTTAATGCGTTGGTGAATATTTATTTCACCGAAATTTCGATGTCTACAAATGCCCCCACTTCGAGGCGCGTCGTATACATGTGCTTGTCATGTGTAGAAGATGTGTTTTGAAGTCCCTCATTGTAGATGTCGATTCAACGGCCGTCGAGGCTTGATTTTGAATTAGGCTCGAGGTTTTTTCAAGGGCCGTCGAGCCTTGACCTTGAATGAAATTGGACCACGAGAAGCTTCACGTCGCGAGTGGTCTTTGGCTTTGTTGGGGTTGAATTGGCATGTGTAGTTGTGCTTGTTAATTCTCCACGAGCTTGGTGAAGAACGTGAGTGTTTTCTTTGGCCATAGAGCTTTCTTGTTTCCTTCAAAGGTTTGGATTTGCTTCATTTCTTTGGAGTCGAATTTGATCCAAGGGTGGTGTACACTCACTACTACAATATTAGCTTTAGGTGGCGGATGATGGTGGCGGATGTTAGAAAAATCTTGTTGGATAAAATATATCCGACACATCATTTAATTAGTGACGGATATTAGAAAAATCATGTCGGTTATATCTGACATAAATTCTTGACGGATATTTAATGGCGGATATCACATAAATACTATCGGTTATAACCGACAGTATTTTTAAATCCTTTTTTTTTTTAAATATTTTTGAAGTTTTTGGCGGTTTTTAAGTTAATTGTGATGGTTATAACCTTCAGAATTTGACTATTTTATTATTTTACTTGATGGCGGTTATTATTTTAGTATTCTAACAGTTATAACCGACATAAATGAAAATTTTATTATTTTAATATGTGATATTGGTTAAAAATAAATAAATACACACATATTTTAAATATATTTTTTTTCACTCATGACCCTAAAGTCTAATGAACCCAATTCCCACAAGTCATAAATTTTATGAGAGAATAATAACAACAGACTACAATCTGAAGCTCTATCATTTTTGTAATAAGGATTATGCTCCCTCACAGGCAAGCAACAAGATACAAAGAAATTCAAAAAAAAATTTCAATGCGTCACAAAGCACATTGTCTGGCACATAAACACACATGAACATCTAGTGTACTCTATCATGTCTGATTTTATTATTTTAAAATGTTATATTGATTAAAAATAAATAAATAAACACATGTTTTAATTATTATTTTTTTTCACTCATGGCTTTTTGCGATTTTTTACACATGATATCTCGGAGTATATACAAACATATATAATGGTTGGATCGTTAAAATTAGTTTCGTAGAATGCATATCCTATCAAATTGATAGATTTAACAAACACTTAAAAGTTAATGTTATACTTCCATTAAGTATAAAATAAGATTTATCCACTAGTGTAAATATTTTAAATTGAAGATCGAATTCATTCATTGCATTCTTATAGGATCGAGGAGTGTAGCTGTAAAAAATCATCAAAATCAGAACTAAAATAACCGTTAAATTGTGATTTTTCGTTTTTAACTGTCGAAAACTTTTGTTTTGTTCCTAATCTCTGAATGTTTGTTTTTTGTGATTTTTTAAGTATGTGATCTCGGAGTGCGTACAAACAAGTTTGACAGTTAGATCATTGAAAAAAGTTTCATAGAATGTGTATTGTGTCAAAACGGTAGATTAAATAAACACTTAAGAGTTAATGTTATACTTCCATTAAGTATAAAATCTTAGTGTAAATAGTTTAAATTGAAGATCAAATTTATTCATTGCATTCTTATAGTGTCGAGGAGTGTATTTGTAAAAAATCATTAAAATTAGAGCTAAAATAACCGTTAAATTGTGATTTTTCGTTTATAACCGTCAAAAACTTTTGTTCCGTTATGTAATATATGAATGTTTGTTTTTTACAATTTTTTACGTATGCAATCTCGAAGTGTGTAGAAATAAGTTTTACGGTTGGATCGTTGAAATTTTTTTTGTAGAATGCATATCAGGTCAAAAGGGTAGATTAAACAAACACGTTAATATTATACTTCCATCAAGTATAAAGTAAGATTTGTGGTATCCAGTAGTGTAAATATTTTTAATTGAAGATCAAATTTATTCATTGCATTCGTATAGGGTCAAGGAGTGTAGTTGTAAAAAATTATTAAAATCGGAACTAAAATAACCGTTAAATTGTGATTTTTCGTTTATAACCGTCGAAAACTTTTGTTCCATTACGTAATCTCTGAATGTTTGTTTTTTACAATTTTTACGTATGCAATCTCAAATTGTGTACAAATAAGTTTTACGGTTGGATCATTGAAAAAAGTTTCATAGAATGCATATAGCGTCAAAACGGTAGATTAAACAAACACTTAGAGTTAATACTATACTTCCATCAAGTATAAAGTAAGACTTGTGGTATCGACCAGCGTAAATATTTTAAATTGAAGATCGAATTCATTCAATACATTCTTATAGGGTTGAGGAGTGTAACTGTAAAAAAATCATCAAAATCGGAGCTAAAATAACCGTTAAATTATGATTTTTCGTTTATAACCGTCGAAAATTTTTGTATTATTACCTAATTTTTGAATGTTTGTTTTTTGTAATTTTTTATGTATGCGATTTCGGAGTGTGTACAAATAAGTTTGACGGTTAGATCATTGAAAAAAGTTTCGTAGAATGTGTATTGCGTCAAAACAGTAGATTAAATAAACACTTAAGAGTTAATGTTATACTTCCATTAAGTATAAAATAAGATTTTGTGGTATCCACTAGTATAAATATTTTAAATTGAAGATCAAATTTATTCATTGCATTCTTATAGGGTCGAGATGTGTAGCTGTAAAAAAATCATTAAAATTGGAGCTAAAATAACAGTTAAATTGTGATTTTTCGTTATAACTATCGAAAACTTTTGTTCTATTACGTAATCTCTGAATGTTTGTTTTTTACGATTTTTTACGTATGCGATCTTGTAGTATCTACAAACAAGTTTGATGGTTCGATCATTGAAACTAATTTTGTAGAATGCATATCTCCGTTAAATTTGCCTAAATTTTTAAGTGGGAAAAGTAATTTGTGCTAAATTTTTATTTATGTTTTTCAAGTATTGATTAGATAATATTTAGTTTGTGTGATGACATTTTCATTGTACAATTATCTTTTTGTTTTTTTATTGCATATTTTACATGAGTTATTATCTATTAAACCAAACAATTATTTATTTAATTTTTAAAAATGTATTCTATTTAAATACATATTATTTATTTATTTATTAAACCAAACAATTAGTATTTTATTTTTTAAAATCGTAGCAAAATTTTTTGGGGGGGGGTGTGGGAATTAAAATTTTGGGAGGGAATGTTGGCGGGATTTTTGCCGCCTTTTTTTTGCTGTCGGTTAAAACCGCCAGTAATGAAAATGTTTTTATCGATTTTAACCGACAGTAATGCAATTTTCCAGAATATAACCCCCTCCTTGCACTGGTGCCTTCTCCCCTTCCCCTTTTCTCCTCTCCTTATTTCCTTCTCCTTCTTCTCTCCTCATTTACTTCCAGTTCAACACTTGCAACCAAAGTTCAAAAGGTAACACTCTTGCTCTCGCTCTTTCTCTTTCTCCCCTCTCTCTCTCTCTCCCTCCCTCTATCTTTCTCTCTCTGTGTCTCTCATATGGGGAACTGTGCATACGAATTTAAACTTGCTAAAATTTGTTAGTAGTTAGATGCTGTTGGAAAACTTGAATAATTTTGTGTTGTTTGTTTCAGTGGCTTGGATGTTGTTGGTGGTGGTTCTACGAGCGGATGTGATCGCTCAAAACGGTTAGCACAACCTTATGGTGCTGATGCTGCTCGAGACACCTCAAATACAGCCAGTGAGGTCACGAAGTATAGGAGGAAGCCGAGGAAAATTGCTGCTCAAGGTATATGCGTGTGCTAGACATGAGTTCAAGCACATTTATTTAAGATAACTGTAAGAAGCAAACAATAATGGATGTTGTTTAAGATATATAGTCCATACAAATTTTTCAAGCACATTTATTTAAGAAGCAAACATGTTGTCATCAGAGAAGAAGGATTTGAAACAGGTTGAATATGGAAGGATTTGAAACATGTTGTCTAACCATGTTGTGTACAACAGCGAAAGATAGACCCTGAAGCCTTCGCCAACAGCAATAAACCGATGCGACACCCACCGATCACCAACACTTCAACAACACCACGACAACATTTGCAGCACTGTCGCCGTCAACAAAAGAAATATGCATACACATGAGTTAAAACAAACAAACAGGAGGGAACCTTTACAAAGGTTAGTCATGTGAAGCCTCAGTACTCGTCAGAACTCGAGAAAGAAGAGGTACTAGAGGTTGATTATTCGGAGTTTCAATACTTGGTAAAACTCCAGATGGCAAAGGCAATAAGCGCCTTTGGAATAAAGCCATAAACATATGATGATCATTTTGAATCCGACTTTTGGATTCCTGCAGTTGGTCAAGTTTTCTTTCCATGCTCGTTGAGTAATTATTTGCAAACATGTGCAACTCTCTATTTTCATGCTTAAGCCATCTAATCTCTTGTCTAAGACTTGCCACCTCAGCCATCAATGATTCAACTTAGCGAGTTCGAGAAAGTAGGTGTTGGCCCACATTGGATACAGAGCCCACACACTGAACACTAAAAGTCAGAGAGTCTTGAACAGCCAACTCATCAGACCGTTAGGAAAGTATCATGTTATCCTTGGGAGTGAGGAGATTCCTAGCTACCACTGTAGCAGTTATGTCATTCTTCATCACAGAGTCCCCAACTGTAAGAGGACCATTAGGGGATAAGAATGATGAGTGTCATATGTTGTCTTGAGAAGACATGTCTTCATCTTCCACAACATTCAAATCAAAACGACGGTTAGATAGGCAAGCCATTTTCAGAAATGATAAAAAAAAAAGGAGATCAGATAAATTGAAATCTCATAAATGCAAAAAAATAAAAAAAATAAAAAAGAAAAATTTCTACAGGCAACAACTTTCTGAGCGTGCTATTAACACAATTGATGCCTCTATAGAAAGAAGAGGCAACAAAACCACTTGTTCAAAAAATCGAAGAGGTGCCACTCTCCAAATTTGGAAAGCTAGATTTTTCCTGAACAAAGTTGGTCGAACTTTTTAGATGCAATCTCAGCTTTTCGAATATCATGGACAACTTTGTCAAAAATCTCTAACAAAGTTGAAACGCGTGAATTTTACTGTTCCAACACCATTATTGCTGACAAGAGTAAAGAAATAGCACCACTACTTGCTATTGGGAAATCCCTATATACGTCGACCTCCGTCCTCCATAACAAGGCAGACCTGCGAGAATACCTAACTTTTCTTCCTCTCCGAGAATATCTCTTCAACCAAGTCACTCAAAATGCTCAACTCATTTCCTCAGTAAGAAAATAGTTTTAATCGAGAAGTTTTGCATCAATATCAAAACCTTCTACTGTTTTCCTCAGTAAGAAAACAGTAGAAGGTTTTGATACTCATGCAAAACTCAACTATATAGCAAGCGAAACTCGTTCACAATTTGCATCTAATCTACTTGATGTTAACAAGGTAAAAGGAATGGAAAAGAAAGAAAGAAGGGGGAAATAAAAGAGTTTAGCGTGTACCTAATTTTTGAAAGGCGGGTTGTTGTGTGAAAATATGTATCACTGCAGAGAATGAAAAAACAATAGATGTGCATTTAGGTCAAAATACATACATCACTGCAGAAAAAGAAAGGCAATTTGAAGATATACCCACCTGTAAACGCCACAACGTACCAGAGAGTCAAGTGGCGGTCCAGAATTAAAGTGAGACCGATAAGAAAAATCTGAAACGAACAAAGATATTACCTCGAGTAGAAATCAAATAGGTGAATACAACAAATACATTGTTAAAATGATGATTAAGACTAATAAGTGGTGGAAATGGAGATTATTTTTTGTCTCACCTTTGCAGAAAAGAGTGAATCAGCAATAAATCCTTCTAATTCCAAATAAAACATTTAAAAAACAAAATAACAAATTGCCCAGAAACACAAATTGAAAATTAAACGTGGGTTTTGCTCCAATTGCAATGCTGAAGTTGAAAAATTCCAAACCTTGATTGCAGTCAAGAGGCCGAATGTCAAAGCCGCTCGAATTTCCTGAAAAAAATTACAATCATAAAGAAAACGGTAAATTTATGAATCAAAATGGAGATCGAAATGGAGAGAGAGAGAGAGAGAGAGAGAGAGAGAGGGAGGGATGGGAAATTACTCGGTGGAGGAGGTGATCGGTGATGTGGGCGGAGAGGACATGGGCGGCGGAGGTGCGGAGGACGAGGTAGGAGAAGAAAGTTAAGAAATGGAGCAGATAGTATGGCTCTGATACAATCGCGTTTAACAGCTTCATTGGTCTGCTTTGCTTCTTCTCCATTGCTTTGAATCTCTGTGATTTCGCGCTCGATCTGACTCCGGTTCAAGCTCTGAGAATTTCAGTGCTCCACCGCACCGCAATGCACAAAGCCGCTTCATCTCGCACTCTCCAAGTCCCCAGTGTTCCTCAATTGATTATTGGTCATGGGCCTATTTTGGACTGGAAGAACCCAGCCCAGGCAAAGGCCTCATAAAACCCAAGAAAGAAAATGTCGTGCGTACTAAAATCTAGACTGCTTCTGTCGGAAGCACTTTTGTTCTTAAGCACTTGAATCAGAAGAAGGGTTGAAGTTCAAAAGAACTTGGAAGGGTTTTTATGATTGCAAAAATCACTTTTAACCCTTAGGAAGATAAAAATCTAACAATTTATTTCTGGTTGTTTTGCCAAGTTAATTAAAAAAAAAAACACACCTAGCACTCAACTCCCTCCACAACCACACCACCCACCACCCCACACCCCCCCCCCCCCCCCAAAAACCCAAAAAGGGGCCATGGTTGTCAATTAAAGCTCAGGTGACCGTCTAATATGCAACATATCATTCTCCTAATAGAGGTAGAGTTTAATCTCATCTCTATTAGAAGAATGACATGTTTAACAACCAATTAAAATTGAGTAATCTTGAGTGTAATTGATTGTATACCATCAATAGTAAAGAAGGTTTTCACGATCAGATGATAAAAATAGTGGTAAATTACATAAACATATTTCAACTATAGGTCGAACCACAATCTCATACCTCATGTTTTAAACATTGCAATATCATACTTTAACTTATGAATTCGTTATAATGTCCTACCTCTGTTAAAATTTCTGTTAATTTGGCTGTTAAATGATGACGTGGCATGAATGAGGTCCATTCATTCGCTAACTAGAATAAAAAATTAATTAATTAATTAATTAAAAAAATAATTCTTTCCCACCTTTCTCCCTTCACCGTCCAAACCATCTTCCGTCTGATATCCCCACCCATCTTCCACATTCTCAGCAATTTCTAGGGTTTCTGATACCTTACTTACTAGATGAGTTTTTCTTTTTTGGGGCATTCATTTGCAAGTATTAAAAAGCTTAATTAAGCACTCGACTTAAAGACCATCCGAAGAAACCAAGGACTGCATCTGCATGCGCAGCTAGGATGGCCAAGTGGTAAATATGCACCCACCACAGTACCAAAATTTGAAAAAGAAAAGGACTTGGGCTTGCAACGCAAACCTGTGGGCCTTTGCTTAATCCATTGGACTAAGTAACTTTTGGTCAACGCAAACTCACAGTTGCCCATTGCCCAGAATCTCAAGAGGCCTTTGAAGACGGTTGCCAAGTGGCTTAGCCATGCAGCATTGCATGCAGCTTTTATTCCTTTCTCGTTACATTACAACATTATAGCTCCTTTCACGATGAGGAAAGTTACGATGGTAAGAGTATTTTTTGGGAATTTTAATAAAAAATTTCCAGTACTGTTCACTTTAATAAAAGATTATATTTTTACACTAAAAAGTCAATCATGGTACTATTGATTTTACCATTTATTTTGTCATTTTCGTTAAAACTCAAAATTTTCAAGCTCTTTTCATTAGTTTTCTTTATTTTTTATCAACTTACTGAATTACAGGTTAATTTTTTTTGGGTGTGATATCCACACACCCCTTTTTACTTCTCTCACACATTTTTAGTTTTCAGCCATTAGATCAGATGAATTGAAGAATATCAATGAACAGAAATTAACAAGGGATGTGTAAGAAGTAAAAATGGGTGTGTGGATATCAAACCCCTTTTTTTAGTCTAGCTTAAAGTAGTAATATAGTTTGTATAAAAAAAAGAAATATTGATCCAGCTCCATCACGATAGTCAAATTCTAACTACTTCTTGCTTTCCTTTTAGCCTTGCCGGCAGAAACCCTAATGAGTTATTCTTTCAACAATCACATGCATACTTAGGTGTAGAATAGTTTCTTTTCACAAAACTATCTTAGTACTTCTTCATCCTTCTCTCATTAATTATTGAAAAATTACTAGATCTGTCACCGGCTTTTGAACCATGTCTTCAATTAAGGTTAAAACAGATGATTACCGGACGTTGATGGGTGTAGAGTTTACATATATCAACGGTTGATGTGTGCTTGGACGACTGTGCTTAGCTCCCTATCGATGCCCTTAATACTTACTAATTAACTAGTAACTGCATCTTGACGCATATGATTAACGTCCTGCAAATCATAATTAGTCAAACAAATCAAACCTAACAACCTCCAAACCATTATCTCTCACTGCATGGCTGCAACAAGTGTAGAAAATGACGCACGCGACACTACCCACCTTTCACATGTTACCCCCACGCGGCACGTGCATGCACGTTATCGTAAACTACAAGACGATGAATCATGTGCATGATTTACATCTAAATTCTAACATACCGGTCCGAACACCTTACAAAAGGCAACGCGCTATGGATTGTCGACACGTGTCATTGACCACCGTCAGTTTCTCCTTACGACACGAGCGAAAGCATTCACATGGGCAACTGACACTACACCCTACTCTATCTCGTGCAAAATGGACCCCACAAACCCTCTTGATAAAAATATATATTAACTGTTATTTATTTATTTATTAAAAAATAGAACAATTGGTAGTAAATTATGATTATTCACTCATTTCGGGTCCAAATAGGTTATGGGCCGGAAATTCATCATATCCATAATCATAGTTAACCAGATTTATAGCTCTGAATATCAAATCCGGAACCTCTCACATTTCTTATGTTTATTGAGAAACCGCAACCGCACCTTTATCAAAAGATCACCTGCTGCGGTTTTTCAAAAGGATATTTAAATATTACCATAAATGAAATGGTGAAAAGACGAAAATATCTGTGAAAAAGAGGAACCCTCGATGCCAAGCAACGGCCCAGGTACCCTCTCTTTTTCAGGCTTTCCTTTTAATTCACGCAAAAAAGTGAGAAAACAAATAAAAATAATAGAAAAAAAAAGGGTGCATAAAATAAAATATCTTAACGGCAATAAATAAGAAGAGTAACGCCTTCTCCAATTTCTCTATAAAAAAATATCTTATCCAATTCTACCCGGACTTACATAGGGATTGGTGTCATCAGATTGGGACCCACCTCACTCCGAGCCTGCACTTTTGAGTGTCCGCCACGTGGTGACTCACCCGACATTCAACAGTTACGTTTACGATATCTTTTTGTTAGTCCGGAAGTTTTCACCACCGTCGGCTGAACTTATGCATGTTAATTGGGACGACGTGGCTTTTCGTTTTTTGTAGTAGACTGTAGGAGATGAGTGAGTTAATATTTGTTGGCGGCAATAAATATTCTATGGCTTTGGAATCAAATTGTTCCTAGCCCTGCTTACGAGAAATAAAATTTTCATACTATTTGATCGTGTACCTAATTGTAATTTACTTGCAGCTATGAATTTAATTAAGTTGTTTTTTTTTTTTAACAAAAGAGATTATTTACACTAATCTTCACAATGATCTAGTAATAATGTGGTTCAAATTCATCTTTGACCAAAATCGAACCTAAATTGGTTATAATAGTATATATAGTGGCGGATGTATTAAGGAACCACCAAAAAGCCCAGATAAATAGTGGCAAGGATCTCTGAGGACCACCTAAGTTTGAGTATGTGGCGGAGGAGAAAAGTGCAGTGGCGGACTGACAGCTACAAGTTTTGCACATGTTAACGAATGAGAAGAAGACTATTCTGTTGTTTAAAAGAATGGATCAAAACTCTTTTTCACTTGCTAATCCTTGTGCGGCTAAATAAGTAGCCATGCGACTAGATTTTTGGATTTAAAAGTCGTAGATTGAAATGACATTAATCATGTTTAATAAAAGAAAATGTTGATATGTCACATGTGTGCATCCAGTCGAGAAGTGTAATTGTTTATAACACGGAACATTACACTATTATTATACATGTATTATTTAAGTTGTTTTCTTAGCAGTTGTAAAGCAGATTCTCTACTCTAGTAGCTAGTAAAAAAAAAGTGTTTTACAAAATTAACAATAGACCCGTTCACAATCCTACGAGGCAAGGCGAGGTGAAAAGTGAAATCCGAAATGGCAGGGTAGTAGTAAGAGGGGAACACGTTCGGAAGATCCCAGCCGTTGATTAGCTCATGTCCAGCTGTAACCGTCGTGCTTACAAGTGAGGGCTTCCCCATAAAATAAAGCATTTTGCACAGGGATTAGTTCAAAAATAATTTAATTTAAAAAATAGTAATTTATAACAATGATCCCTCAACTTTAATTAAATTAAAGCAATGGTTCTTCAACTAAAAATCTATTACTATTGGTCCTCAACTCATCAAAATATGTAGTTATGGTCATTTTCATCAACATCGTCAGAATTTTGTCAAAACAAATTATGTTGGAAGGACCATTGTTATTGTTGGGATCCCTCAACTCATCAAAACGTGTAGCTACTGTTCTTTTCATCAACTTCATCAGAATTTTGTTAAAATGAGTTATGTTGGAATGATCATTGCTCCAATTGAGTTAAAGTTGAAGGATCATAGCTGTACGTTTTAATGAGTTGAGGAACTAATGGTAATAGATTTTTAGTTAAGGGACTATTACTCTAATTAAGTTAAAATTAAGCGGCCATTATTATAATTTATTCTTTAAAAAATAGGTGAAAATCAAAAACAAAAAAAATCAAATTATTAAAATAAAAATAAATAAAGAAATAAAGCACGTCTCCCTAAAAAATTAAAGCAGAGGAATCGGTCTGTGTAAACTTGGACGCTAATGCACAAGTCTCAGCGACAAACCTGCTAGATCGGTTCCTAAGGGGTTGAATTTTAACTCTTAATCACGTTTTAACTTATATTTTATCTTAAATTTCCCAGTTAAAAAATTCACGCGAACTTTACCATTTTACCCTCCATGCCAATAGTGCAACCAGGTGATCATCAACATCATTAGCCATGCACGTGCGTCCGATTTCATACCTTTGATAAAGAGGGGGTCCTCTCCTCTTAATGTAGATATTGGTAGGTTAATTTCCTATTGCGAAGGTTAATAATTTACCTAATTCTGTAACTTTCTCACATGCTATGAAATACTGGTTTAAAATGTTGTAAAAGTGTTCTAGGTCCAAGATATGCCATTCATATCGATCGCAACAAATTTATTAACAAAATCTAGTAGTGGTATAACAATCTCATTCATGATTTTCTTTCTCTTGTTGAAGCAAATAGCAAATGGGCAAAATATATATATAATTTTTTTTTTTAACAAACGATATATCTATACTAATTACTAAGGAGGGGTGGGTTTAAACCTCACAATGAGCTAGCAATAATGTAGTTCAAATTCACATTTGACAAGAATCTAACCTAAAACCTCGTACTTACAAGTGAAGAGAAATAACACTAGACTGTAATATTAAGCGGCTCAAAAGAAGCGAAAAGAGAAAAAGGGCATAAGAGTAAACATGGGGAGATTTCCCTTTAAAACCAAAATTAAAGCCTCTTTAAATTTTTGTTGTATTAAGTGATTTTCTTTTCTTTTCTTTTCTTTTAAAAATATAAAATTTACTTTGCAAAAAAAAAAAATAATAATAATTTTTTAATTTTTGCTCTCGTCAAAATCTTCCATTTTAGGTGTCCGTGTGACCCTCTTGAAGCGCAAAATAAACCCTCTGGGCTCTCTCCCTCTTCCTACACTTTCTCTCTCACTCCTCCCTCACTACTCTCCCTCTCCTCTCATTCCCTCTCTTTCCTCATTGCCTTAACTCCAACACCCAAAAAAATACCAGAAAAAAAACCCAAAAATATAATAACAGACTAAAATTCTAGAGCTCCCTTTCAGCCATGGAAGCTCCGGAGTACTACAAGAACAGTTTCTGCCCACAATTCACACCCGAAAAGCGCCACTCCTTCGACAGCAGTAACAACAGGACCGCCGTTGGTGGCGGCGGGGACCACTTTATGGTGGAGGACCTCCTTGACTTTTCCAACGACGACGACGCTGTCATTACCGACGGTGGTTGTCCTGCTGCTTTTGACAACGTCATCGGAAACTCCACCGACTCTTCGCCAATTAACGTCATCGACAGCTGCAATTCGTCCTCCTTATCGGGCTCTGAACCCAATTTCGGGCCCCGGAATCTTACCGAGGGCCCCTTCTCCAGTGACCTCTGCGTCCCGGTAAATAATTTAGTTGATTTTTTGGGTCAATTTGACTTTTGAATTTGTTTTTCAATCCCAAAAACAAAAAACGACAAAATAATGATTGAGTTTTGATGAATTACTGCCTACAGTTCTTCGGAATTCGAAATTGAAATGAAAAAAATGGAAGATTCAAATTTAAATTTAAGTGGGGTTTTGATTAATTGATTAATTTATTATGTGATTTTTGTTTCAGTGCGACGATTTGGCTGAGCTCGAATGGCTGTCGAATTTCGTGGAGGAATCATTCTCCAGCGAGGACCTGCAGAAGCTGCAGCTGATATCCGGAATGAAACCCCGACCAGACCAACCCGCCTTCGAGACCCGCCAATTCCAACAGGACCCCACCCGAACCAATATCAATCCTAACGGCAATAACAACCCGATATTCAACCCGGAAGTCTCGGTCCCCGCCAAGGCCCGAAGCAAGCGGTCCAGGGCCGCCCCGTGCAACTGGACCTCCCGCCTCCTCCTCCTCTCCTCGACTCCGGAGCAATCCGACGTCGTGGTTTCAGCAGCGGAGGCAGCGTCTCCATTACCGCCGCCTTCCAGCACGGGGAAGAAGACGGTGAAGGCGGCACCAAAGAAGAAGGAGAGCCAGGAAGGTTCGGGCGGTGGGCCCGGTGACGGGAGAAAGTGCATGCATTGCGCAACGGACAAGACGCCGCAGTGGCGGACGGGGCCGATGGGTCCGAAGACACTGTGCAACGCGTGCGGTGTTCGATACAAGTCGGGTCGGCTAGTGCCGGAGTACCGACCCGCGGCGAGCCCGACGTTCGTGCTGACGAAGCACTCCAACTCGCACCGTAAGGTGCTGGAATTGCGGCGGCAGAAGGAGATAGTGAGGGCGCAGCAGACCTTCATTCACCAGGTGCCGCCGCCGCAGCATCATCACCACTACCACCATCAGAATATAGCCTTTGACGTATCCAACGGCGGAGATTACTTGATTCATCAGCACGTGGGGCCCGATTTCCGGCAGCTGATCTAGTCGGGGAGCGAGCTAGAGTAGCTTAAACTAGGCAACTTTTCGAGGTTAATTTAGTGGGCCCCAGTTGATCTTTTTTTTGTTTTTTTTTTTTAATTAATTAGACAATTTCGTAATGTTATTTTCTTTATCCTAGGGTTATTTTCCCTAACTTAATTTTGAATTTTCTAGTTTCCTTTAATTTACCTTCTCCTTTGTTTTATTTTTTCACATATTCTTTGAGCATAATTAAGTTGAAATGAACTAATATCAAAGCTACAGTAGTTTTTAAAGCCCGTAAAATCATTTTTAAAAAAGACTTCAAAAGTACCAAATACACATTTTATGATTAAAAAAAACAACAAACAAAATTTCTCCAATAGTATCTTCATTTTTGACGTGGAATAGCGCCAAGACTCTTGTTGCCTAATTTGAAGTTGTTGTCAAATTAAGCTATTGAGTTTTTAATAGATGAGCTCTCATTCAATATTCAACTTTGAGCTAGCAGTAAGAATCACGTAATGACTTTCTTAAAATGCTAAAAACAGTTTCTGTTGAACATAATTGATATCTTTTCATTAGTAACCTATAATTATTCGTTTGCCCCTACCACGTTGTTTGGGGTTTGGAGTTGCCTCCAATGCGTTTAAACGAGTTGGAGTAGGATCGTCTTCATCATTAATCATCATTATTATTAAGAGTATAACCCTAATTTTCAAGTTAATGGTTTGTATGAATGCAATTTTTATGCAATTAAGGTAATTATTGGTAAAAAAAAAAATTGTTCATGGGGCAGGGGATTGATGTTGAATTATACATGTTATAGTTGTCCAAATGTGCACCCACTAATTAATTAGTTGGTGTTTGGTAAGAGATAATCATGTTATCTTGTTGACACCCCAACTTCACCAGGTGAAAGGTCTCCAAACCTAATCATAATTTGCATCACAACAATTGCTGGACTCCACCCTCTTTAATCTCTCCTCCAATATACTAATTACCCATCATTCACACAGTTATCAGTTTAATCACGTTAACTGCTTGAGTTACAAGTCTCGAAAGCATATTATAATTCTACAAGTCCCAATCTGTTGGTTTCACCTTCACACCCCAACTCGGTGTTTTCAATTTCATTCCAAGCGCTTTGGTTTTCAAGGTAAACAACACACCCACCAAATCCTTTTCCACTTACTGGTTGAATCTAAATGTGAGTAACCACAACCAACGGAATTATAGACATCGAAATTTTGGAAATATTACGTAAATTGTTTCTGTTTATTTATATATTTTGATTTGAGCAAGAGAAAGGAGTGTGAGGAAAGATAATTAACTAGTCTAATATTATAATTTTTTGCATGAATTTCAGTGAAAAAAACTGATTGAAGCTGGTGGGGATTTTAACCATTTCAGAGAATGTTAGAAAGAAGAGGCAGATTGGCCAGCAGATTTTTGACATCGTTTTCTGCTGCAAGAAATCCGGTTGGCTGAATTTGTTACTAAATATATATGATAAAAATTTTTACTGGATTTGGAGAAAATAAAATACGAAACTCCCAATGGAAAAGAAAATAATTGAAGATGCACGTATTTCGCAAGGAGGCAGATCGTCTACCCTCCTGTTTGAGTGTCATTCTTATCTCCTTTTATTTGTATAGTTATGATTAAACTACGTCAACATTTTATATTTCTATTGTTTTTTGTTTTATTATCTCTATAAAAAAAATTAATATAAAATATTGACGTGACTTAACCTGTGACTGCACAAAATAAAAGAGGATAAGAAGGGCACCAAATAGGAGGGCAGGACAATTTGCCTCCAGTTCGCAAAACCCATGTCCTCCATTTCGCAAAACCCACACTTTTTCTATAACTTTATTGCACGTGGTTTCACTTCCACAAGATTTCAGCATAAGTCTAGGACTACAAATACTAGGACCAAGACCATAGAAACACAAACTCCCTTTTTATTGTCACTTTTTTTGGTTTCCTAATTTATCACTCAAAAGAAAATTTTCGGGTCGAACTTGGGTCGAACCAGATATCAGTTTGGCTCAAGGTTCGGTGTTCAGGGTTGTTTGTAACATACTTCACTAAATATGAAGCTACTGAAAACGGGTCAACTTTTTAACTTCATTAATCTCTAATTAGAATGCCAATCACAATGCGACACAAGTCAAGGCTAGAATGAAGCCCCGAGAGTCCTATATCGATCGCGGACAAAAGGGTGCGGCAACTATAAAAAGAGATCATTCTCCTACAATTAATTTGTAATGCCATTGTTGTACTTAAATCATTATTAGAACTCACTAATGATGATTTTGCTTAAACCATTGTATTATGTAAACTCTAAAATATTAATAAGAACTCATCTACCCACGTGGACGTAGCCCAACTTAAGGTGATCACGTACATCTTGTGTTTGCTTTTCTATCTTTATCTCTCTACATGTGTATCTACACTTAATGACCGGAGCAACCTTACCAAGGTAAAAAACTGACTGGAGTAACCTTACCAAGGTAGAAAACTTAACACTTTACATTGTTCCAAAATCTATCTGATTTTGTGCATCAAACATGAAAAAAAAAATCTCTCTTCAAAGCGCTCTTTCATGTGAAAGAAAAACGCTTAGAGTCTCTTTAAGAAGAGAAAAACAGCGAAGCTAACTGTTATTTCATATTGTTATTACACTAGATGTTATAAGTTCGATTTCCTCTAACTTTCGATATTATTTGTATAAACAAAACTAATTAAGAGTATTAAGTACATAAAATTAGTTTCTGGTAAATGAAATTAAATTGTTTATTGAAGTTGACAAATGCTATGATGCTGCAGATGCATGCATGCAGGATCCTAGACAGTGCTGATCCAAAGGTCTGTTAATTAGGTTTAATTTATACATTGTTTATAAATTAAATATATTTTTCTAAGCTGGCTATGTAGTTTGCACGATTTTCTGTCTCTGAAATTTGATTTTGCTCTTATCGTTAGCCAACAAAGTAAACAGAAAATAATAATAGGAAATTAACCAAGGAACCTTAGCAGTAGTACTGGTGGGAATAATAATATTAATTAATTTCAAAGATAAAAGTTTGCATCTTTAATTATTAATTAAACAGTTAATTCTGATAACTATTTGTACATTAGTGTGAGGGTGTAGCAAAGTTTGCGGTGATCACATGCCTCCTTTTCATGCCCTCATGCACCCAGTCTCACTGGTTTATGATGCCATCTCTCACAAAGAAACACACACCAGTTTCTGCATTAATATTAATCTTATAAGTGTAACAAACAATAATATATTAATTAAAATAAAGCTGAACTGTAATACTTTGGAAAAAAAAATATTATAGAACAAAGGAAAAATGACAAAAATTAACAGAAGAGTGTGAAAGGTAAAATATAGGTGTGTGGATAACACCACCGAAATGAGAAGCGTTTTTTTTTTTTCTTTCAATCATTTGCCTCTTTTAGTGTTTTTTGTTAATATTATTAGTTGTAAGGAGAACTACACATCAAGGGTAAGAGATGTTAAATCTATAATTTAACCATTTCAGGAAATGAAAAACCCTTTAAACATACTCCATGGTCCTTCCTGCTATTGCAGTCGAATGTTATTAATTCAACTGATGTTGCGCTAAAGTAAAACCTTTATACATCAATTTTATATCGGGAGGTTATTATCTAATAGAGGTATAGTTAAAAAAAAAAGTATTTTTTTACTTAGTTATCCCTAAGGAATATAGTATGAAACAAATAATCACATTAGATTAATGGTGGATCATGCCAATTTTCAAGATGTAACATTGGTAAAAGAGAAACACCTAATCTCGAAAATATTTTATTTCATCTTAAATTTATGTTCACAACAATATTGCATAGTTTTTTACTTATTGAGAATTTTTACTATGTGGAGACAAGTTTCTTAAGATGCGACATAGAAAAATTATAACTTATTATTCTAATGCAGGGTCCTTTCCAACCCCTAGAAGCCTAAGGGAACAAAGCCTGAAGGGAAATAAAGGCCCAAGGGGAAGAAGGAAGGAAGGTCCAAAAAACGAGAAGACCAAGGCCCAACGGAATTGAAAGGATGGTCTCGAGTGCTACAGCCGACCACTCAACGGTGTAGTTTATCTATAAGCAATAAAGTCAAAGCGCTTTCTCATAAAGTACTTTCTGACTGCTTATAGCGCGAAGTTCCAAGGACACAGGGACAGGCAGGGACGAAGCCAGAGATATGCATGGATAGGGGCATCTTTAAACAACAAAGTCACAAATTAAAAAACACAGAAATATACTAAACAAAACACTTATATATTAGTCCATAAGGTTTTTCATATAACATATCACAATATCCATTGATGCGTTTTAATGTTTTGAAAGCGTTGCATGACAACGTCATTATCAATACCATCAAACATCTCTCTCTACAAAAATAATCATGTTATCATTTATCCATTAGTCTCTCATACAATTTCACAATTGATCTTCATAAATTTCATGACCGAAAATGCTTTTTCAACAAAAAAAAATAGCTTATGAAAGAGTTAATACTAATGCTACAAACAACTGAAAAAGTACATATTTTTTGCACACACAAAAAAAATGAGTGGGGGCATCCGCCCCCTCTCAGCCTAAGGTGGCTCCGCCCGTGGGGACAGGCCTACTCGGTCATTAATTTTTGGCCACGTATTGGCCACTAAGAGAACAAGAGCCTATAAAGGACATAAGGGCTGTCAGATCAAGCGCTCAGGTGAGGAATCCCATAAACCCTAGGACCAAACAAGGCGCTCGGTACACATTGTCCCAAGAAAACATGCAAGTGGACCTAAACAAATGTCACTTCGTCACCATGTGTCGAGTAAAGAAGGGGCAGCTAGCATGTCAACTATATGTATTCAGTGCATTGAATGCAAAGCGGTGGAAGACTCAAGCCCATGGACATGAGGCTCATTGAGGGACTATATAAGGAAGACGAGTACTCCTTAGAACATGCCAAACAAAAAAAAGGGAATAAAGAAACGAGTTTATGCCGAGCGCTATTTGTAACCTTTCATTCAATATATACAAGTGATTTAGTGGACATAACCCAGATGTAACCCAGTTTTTCAGGGTGAACCACTTAAACTTTGTTGTTCAGTTCTTATCATTGCAATCCGAAGCCAATCAAGGGCTGACCACATGACCACACTGGACTTTGTTAATCTCCTAATTTTGAGCGTTAACATATTACAAGGTGGAGTTTATTCTTCTATATAATTGGCTCAATTTGGGACAAAAATCTTTTATGACTACATGCATGCTATTTCTTTATAGAGTAATACAATAAAAAGTTGTACCATATATAAGTGAGATGTGTTTAGACGTGTGCTATCCAAACACCCATTTTTACTTCTCATACACCCCTAATTAATTTATGTCCTTTGATCTTTGTTAATTCAGTGAAAACTGCTCTTTCAGTTGGGAGGATTAGATTAAAGTTAATACTACTAAATATGGTCATTAGTCAATAATTGAAATCTTTGAAACCAAAAGTGAATGGCTTCCATGCATGGAGCATATGTTCATGTGCATTATAAAGGGTTTTGTCTCCTTTCCTTTTTTTTTTTTTTTTTTTTTTTTCTTTTTTTCTTTTTATCTTTTCCGACAGTGACTTGGCCACCATTTTTATAAGCTCCCAAAGCTTTTTCTCTCTCAATTGCCCTAACATGGTAACCAGTGACTCTCCAACTTCAATATATTTTATCAATTAATTAATTAATTAAATTTCCGTTCAAGTACCAACTGAACAAATACACAGGGCAGGTTATTTGTACACTTGCAGAAGGTGCTGCTAATGAGAACTGTTTATTTAGCTATGGAGTGGGGTTTTGATGTTCACAAGAATATTGACCATTGAAATGTCTGGCAGCCAAGGCTCATTCAGTGAATAATGGATACTTAGTATTATTCTTGAAAAAGCGATATCACTATTCTAATATACATCAAAGAGGTGGGTTTTTGGGGAAGGTGGGGTGGTTTGAATTCGAGATGTAGTGAGTTGAAGAACAAACCCCATCCACCATGGCAATTCAAAAACATTGACTAGCAACACTTGAAACTATTTAGACTGAAATGATACTTCACCTCATTAGAAGGACCAAAATCTCCCGCACAAGCAATATCAGGACAGCAGGAATCGAACACAAAACAGTGGGCAGAGGATAAGCGCAATTAACAACTTGAACTGCAAACCCCTTGAATACGAAACAACTGATTAGATTTTCGTTGCATTTCAATCATGCTTGGGAAGTGACACATTGACAGTGAGTTCCGTGCATGAACATAGCTTCAGTCTGAAAGAAGTGCACATGCGAGTGTATTGTGTGATGGAGGAGGTAGGAGACATACTGGGACTAAGGCCAATGCTCCTTTTTCAAACAAATGGGAGACATTTTGGACACCATCAACATATCACATCGACCGCCCCGCATCGTCACCTGCACTTCACTTTTTATCCTGTCCTTTTTATCAAATTGAGTGCTACGTGACAGAAACCCAGTTGCCCACCTTGGCAATGGCACCTTTACCTTTTTTTCAGGTAAATAGAGAAAAATGCATAACTGTAACTTAGAACACAAGCCAAAATATCACCCTTTGAAATGTGACAAACTCATCACTATTATTTTCTCCTCTACATTGCTGCTGTGCTGCTATAGAGCATAAATGCCGACAATTCTACTATGCTGTGGCGTATGGCATGCCGACAATTCTACTATGCTGTGGTGTATGGCATGCATGAGTAAATACGTAAAAGAAATATTTGAAGGAGAATACAAACAATTATAGCTCTGAGTCAGAGCATTCAATTCTTGCAGCTGCTGTGACACAAAACTGTTTAAATCTTAACTCCAAGATGAAAAGGACTTGCTGAGAGCAGAGGTGATGAGACTCGTCCATTGGCCTCTATCTTCCAATTTCTTCAATCTCTTATCGAGGCACGCTGAGACCTATTTCTGAATATATTAAAGAAGCAGAAAAATAAGCAGAGTGTGTTAGAATTAAAGGATCTCACTATCAATACTGATGAAAACGACTTAATCAGGTAATCTGAATCCTTAGCATACAAAAATATTCTGCA
Organism: Pyrus x bretschneideri; assembly: GCF_019419815.1. Classification (NCBI taxonomy): domain Eukaryota; kingdom Viridiplantae; phylum Streptophyta; class Magnoliopsida; order Rosales; family Rosaceae; genus Pyrus; species Pyrus x bretschneideri. The sequence continues at coordinate 2,624,162 of NW_025999446.1, forward strand.
GAACAAACTAAATCATATATAACCAGTATTACTGCATGAAGTGGTCGAGTAGTTGCAAACCACCATTAGAAATTTGTAAATCCATCTATTTTGAGAAGGGATAGATCATAATAGGAAGGGCAAATACTAGTAATGTAATGTCAGACTTATAATTTTCAAACAGAAAAGATTTCCATACTTCTGAGTGTACCACAGTCGTGTTAAGAACCACGTATTCACAACCCAAAGAATGATGGGCAATTTAATCATAAAATGAGCACAATTATTTACATCTTTCTTCGGCCTTTACAAATCAGATGGCTCTTCCCACATTAATGATTGGTTACTAACTATTTACATCAAAACTTGAAAACCACAATTTTCAACTGATGGCTTACACCGGAGAACAGGATTTAGTTTTTCAGGCTTGTGTACACATTACAAGGTCTTCCATCAGGGAATCAAAATTTGAACTACCACTATCATATGCACTCCATGAGAACAATATGATACAGTTAAAATAACAAATGCTCAAACATTCATCATACTCAAAGACTAGTAAACAACTTAGATGTAAGCACTGAAACAAAATGGTCCAAGTCACAAAAACGTCTAAGTTTGTAAGACTTAAACATCTAGAGAACAAATTGAAGCTCAAAATCCAATCATGACTTCACAAGATCATAGAGGGGAAAAACCTCCAAGCATTATGAAAACTGAACCAGGAAATTAAAGGTAGAGACAATGGTTTTAGTACAGTGCATAGATTAGATGCATACCCTTTTTCCTTTTGAGACTTCAAAAGATTATATGCCATTAGTTTCTCAAAAAATATTAGATTGAAAAAATTTCTTGCTTCTTGGAAGTTTATCCTTATAAAGAATATGTCAAGTATTTTGTATGGAGTGTGCAATTTGGCTGAAACTTTTCATGAATTATTTCTTCCCACGCATTGAGGTTTAAAAGCCACAGTTTATCTAATAAAGTAAGGAAAACATAAAACCAATAGAGTTTCAACACTATTGGCAGCAAACAGCACCTTCCATCCCCAATCTAGGTGCCTGTTTCTAAAAGTTTGAATCTTACCAAAATCTAAAGTATTATCACAGGCAACAAATAACACTAGATGAATTCTCAACTGTGACATGTTGTACGTCAAACAACACATCTAAAGGTCAGTGCAAGCTGGTTTTCTTGAGCAGTACTATTACTCTACCAGTTTTAGATGTTATTTACCCTCTCAATTTTCTAACTATGAGGCCCAAATTTGCTCCTGTAAACTTTGTTCTCAGACCGAAAATTTGACTAGATAAATCACATTAACAAAAGATCCGAAGTTTGCACATTCTGAGTAAGCAAATAACAAAGACATAATGGTTCAGAGTGCTATAAGTGAATACCAATTTTGTGCCTCTTCGTTTCATGGATTTGCAACGACAAGTAAACAAATTGAGCATTAAAATCATGGAAATGAAGAACAATACAAATTCAGGATTCAACTTTTAGCTAACTATAGAGTTAAAAAGTTGCCTACAGATAATAAATACAAAACATTGGAGAAATCAAACTCCTGGGTTTGCACCGAGCATACCCTGAGACAATGACCTCGAGCTCCTCGAGTCAATGCCGAGGCACGACGTGAGCCGGGCTGAAGACACCGCCGTGTGAAATGGAAGCAGAGATTGCAGACAACCCAACCGAGGAATCGGCCAGCAATTCAAAAAATTCGAAAAAAAGTCAAGAGCTTTGCTGACTTGAGGAAAAACCCAATTGAGAAAACGACCTGAATTAAAAAATTCGACAATGCCCAATTGAGAATTATCCCAAAATATTGAGAATTTAATGGGTTTAAAAGGACTTTGCTCACCTTGAGAGATTGATAGAAGGGCGGGCAGTGGGGAGAGAAGGCATGGGAGTGGCCTTGAACGCCGGTTTGTTGACGGCGGATTTGAGAAGAGAGAAAACCGGCTTCGAGAAAGATCTGCAGCGAGAAGCCATTGGAGCACTCAGCGGAGATACGACGGAGTTAGGGTTTTGGGGTTAACAGTCGCAGACTCACAGTAGTTGGAGGTTGGACAGGCAGGAATTCTAGTGGGGTTTTTGCATTTTTGGTGAAATTACCAAAAAGGTCATGGATAATATTATTATTTCAGTTTATTAAGTGTTGGGTGAAATTATACAGAAAATTTAGAAAAGTAACCATATTTTCGATCCCATATAAAATTATAGCCATCATTTTAATTTTATGATAATTCTAACCAAAACTTGATGTAAAAGGATTAATGTACTCTTAATATTATGGTTTCTCACAACGAAAACAAAACCTTCGTGGCAATCAACAACAATCAACCAAGAATAAAAAACAGGGAGAGATTTTGACAAAAAAGAAAAAGAAAAACATGGAAAGATTAAAAATTGAAGAAAATCAGGAGAAAAGAGGACCTGCAAGTGAGTTTTGGAATCAAGGGGGAGCTTTTGCTTGATGTGGATTCTTAAGGCTTTGGCATCGCCGCCATATATTAGGGAGGTGCCCATTTCACCACTGAAACCCGAAACCCAACACCCTAGCAGGTTAGTTATATGTGCTAATTAATTTTTTTCTAAAACTTTTTCCTAATTTTAATATATTTGCAGGTTAGTTAGATGCGCTAATTAATTTTTTTTTTCTTTCAGAATATGACTCAATTTGTGACCGTGATCCATTACGGATGGAGGACGGTTGATAGCCAATACACAGATGGTCAAGTGAAAGCAATGGTAGTGTCAACCAAAGTTACTCATCAAGATCTTATACATGGTATATAGTCTTCATGTTAGTTCGAGTGAATTTAGAATCTCAGTACATCATAAATGCATGAGCAACTTAGGGATGCAAAATATGATGGAGATTGTAGACAATGACGATGTGACTAGTTGGGTATGTGAAAGTCTTTTTGTAAAACTGAACAAGATTTCGTTATATGTTACAACATATCCTCTTAATGAACTTGAAGATGAACACCCAATTGCATACAGTTCCCCATCACCAACAGCAACAATTCAAGAGAATGATGACATTTTGGGTGATGAACAACCAAGTCAAGTTCTTCAAGACAATGCCTAGATTAGTGAGACTTCAATAGATGTAAGTTTTGAGTTTACTGATGACTATCATGACAGTACCCATTTTGATAATGTGCAGTCTAATGAATGCTAATGTCAATTTATCGTCGTCTCGTCGTAACAAACGTAAGAGTATACAAGACTATGATAATATTGTAGATTTGAATACAGATAGAGATATTATGGTCGGACAATTGTACTCGAGTAAGAAAGAGTTGCAAAAACAATTAGCTATGATTGCAATGAGGAAGAATTATGAGTTTAAAGTGGAAAGATCAACTAAGGATCGTTTGGAAATTAGATGTGTGGATGATAATTGCAAGTGGCGAATTATCATTCTTGTTCATTATTGTTCATTAGATGTTGTTCAGCGTGATCATCGGCAAGCAATTAGTTCTGTTGTTGGCCAATTTATAAAGTCAAAGTATGAGGGGGCATCACGTGTATATAGACCTAAAGACATCATTGAGGATATGCGAGCACAAGTTAGGGTTAATATGACCTACAAGAAACCTTGGAGAGCAAGAGAGCATGCATTTGACATGATCTGAAGATCGCCAGAGGAATCTTTTGCCGCACTTCCTGCCTATTGTGCCATGTTAGAAAGTAAAAATCTTGGGACAGTAACGCATATAGAAACGGATGACAATAATCACTTTTTATACTTTTTTATGGCAATAGGAGCCTCTATAAGGGGATTTCATGGTTCTATGAGGCATGTGGTAGTAGTTGATGGGACTTTTCTAAAGGGTAAATATCTTGGCATCTTATTTGTCGTTGTATGCCATGATGGACAAAATCAAATATATCCTTTGGCATTTGGTGTGGGTGACTCAGAAAATGACGCTTCATGGACATGGTTTCTTACAAAATTGAGAAGTGTCATTGGAGAGGTAACAGACTTGGTGTTTGTATTTGATCGACATGGAAGCATTGGTAAAGCTGTGCAAACTGTGTTTCCAGAGGCATATCATGGAGCTTGTATGTATCATGGAGTTGGCAACATGAGGAATAACTTTGGTGATGATGAAACGATGTTTAAGTTATATTACACTACGGCAAAAGCATACTTTGTGTCAGAGTTTAATAGTGTTATGACTGATATTTAGGCAATCAAAGATGTAAAAATATCTTCAAGAAATTGGGTATCATAGATGGGCTTTGGCACATTTTAGTGGAAAACGATACAACATGATGACAACCAACATTGCTGAATCCATGAATGCAAAATTGAAGGATGCTCGAAGGTTGCCTATCAATGCTCCAGCGGATCACCTTAGAGGTATTCTCCAAGAGTGGTTCAACGAATGTTGAAACACAACAAGTTCATGGAATTCGACCTTAACAAAGTGGGCAAAGGAAAAAGTGCACAAGAATCAAAATAGAGGCTTGCGTATGTCGGTATGTATCATTTGTTTACATTTTTATGCACTCTCACATTCCTAATGCACACTGGACACCTAAATCCACATAGAGTCCCTACCAAGAACAGGCGAATAAAAAAAATAAAGAACCGACACCCCTCCATACTTGCAATGTTGATAAAGATTTTATCATTTAGGTAGACAAAGATTTTATTATTTAGGTAGCATAGTAGCTCTATTTTTTTTTTTCCAAAAGTGCTTCTTCATAGTCAAAGGTTGAGGCCTCAGCCAAAGAAAAACTTCCCAAACTTGTTCTCTAAATTTTCCGAATAAGACCAACATTTTGTTCTTATCAGGATCATGATAATCACCTATTGTTTTAAATAGAAATCTAAAAGCCAAAAGCTACAAGCTAAAATCTAAAAGCTAAAAGCATTTCTTAACTCTTTATTTAATCAGTTGTGGCCAGGAAACATGTAATATTTCATGGTTGAGTGAGCTGGATGACAGTCAAATCTATGTGGTAAGTGCACATATTTTGTTAACCAAAAACATAGTTAACATGTTTCAAACAAATAAACAGGTTGATAAAAGAATATGATAATTATGATTAATTGATCTCTTGTTGTTGGTTGTCACTTATCAGATTAGAAGATTTGCTATTTACTCATAATTTGAAGTGTTATAATAAGTTTTTAAGTTCCTAATTTCTCCCATTGGTGTTTCTTCAAGGTAATGTGTGTGCATTCTTTAATTTTTTTTCTTTTCACATGGTTGACAACTATGCAGGTATCTTCCATTAATCACCATGCATTGCAAGTACATGAGGCAGACTTATATCATATAGTTGATCTAAATGCCAAGTCATGGACGTGTAGAAGGTTTGATCTCAACCAACTTCCATGTGTCCATGCAATTGTTGCATGTCGAATTCGCAACACATTAGTGTACACTATGTGCTCCAAATTCTACACAGCCAATGCAATTGTGCTAGCGTATGTGGAGCCCATTTGGCCGGTTGGAAACAAGAGTGAATGGAGTGTGTCAGAAGAGGTGTAGAATAGATTTGTGTTACCTCCAATCAAACCAGTTGTATCTGGAAGACGCAAGACAAATTGAATCCTATCTCAGGGGGAGGGAATGATAGTGAAGAAGTGTAGTTGCTGTGGTGGGATAGGCCACAATCGCCAAACTTGCAAGAATCTAGTTAGACTCCATTCCAGCGCATGATGTGAATGTTTTTCTTTGGGATTTATTACATTATTGGCTTTTATATTATTCAGGATTTATAACATTATTGGCTTTTATATTTTCAATCACTAGTTTATCAGAAAAGCCCCACACAAATTTTAGCTTAAAAGTTTGCTCCCCTATTTTTAGATTCAAATTTTGCTTCGGATTATCTTCAATTTTTATGTACTCTTATTACATTTGAATATCTATATCTACTATATATACATATATATATATACACACACACACACACATATATATATTGATGAAAAAAAAAAGAGTGTAGGAAATGGAGGGGTTCGAGAATAGGGGTATTGGGTAGTATTGAAGAGGCTACCTCTTTAATGCTTCAAGATCTCAACTAATTGTTGTTTTTTCATGGTTAAGAGTAATAAGGAATTTACATCAAGTTTTGGTTAAAAATATCATAAAATTAAAAGGATGGCTATAATTCTATATGACGTCTAAAATATGGTTACTTTTCTAAATTTCTCAAATTATACTCACTTTTGCATAGGCCATAACCAATTAACTCACAACAAAGAGAAGTGAATATTACGTCAGTTGGAAAAGTTAGTGTCTCCAATTTTTTCTAACTGAGTTGAATCTTCGGTTCCATAGGTAGATTTAGAATTTCGCTTTGTCAAAAAGAAAAATAACGATTGTCATAGTTAAAGCAATAGTCTGAATGATTAACAACATTTACTTATGGAAACATATATTCTTGTGTTAGTTTTCCTCTTTCCCGAGTACCGCTTGTATCAAACAAAGGGGTTTTATGGGAGGGAAAAATTGGATTATTGTTTACTTTAACAATAAAGTACAGTAGCCCTGCCTTTTTCTTTCCTCAAACAAAAAGAAGACTGTTGTAATTACTTTCATCACATAACTCTTTTGAATGGTGAAATCAATTACAACCATTCAGAAGTTCATACTAAATTCTTCACAGGCAACTAGGTGTTTAAAGACGAAACGTGGGTGTACAAAGAACTACTCAACTTTATGAGTCTAGCCCAAAAAAACAAATTAGGACACCATTTAGACGATATTTTTACTTGGAGCATGATTCGAATGTGGGTGCAAAACATACATTGTTCTAGGCAACCCGTTTCATCATGTTTGCTACTAGGAAATGATGTTAACAATATTAACCAAGTCTGAAGAGTTTATTGTTCATAATTTAGACAAAAATATTGGCATAAACGTATTATAATATGATTGAATTAGATATATCATGTTGGCATGCTATGAAACGGTATCAAAATAGACAATAATCATCGGTAACAATTATTTAGAGTTTTTTTTTTCTTTTGTCTTTTTAATCAACATGAGAAGATATTCGAACTTAAAATTTCTTCCAACATAAAAAAGTAGAATAATCATCCAAACCGAGAGTAACGTTGGTCACAATTTAGAGTTTAGACCTCTAACTATTTTGGTGCTAGGCTTTGGAGAATAATTCTCTAGGATATTATCCAATTTGCAAATGCAGAAAAGAAATGGTTTGCCAAACATTTGTACCACGGCACTTGCCCCTATAACGTGGCTTGAGGGTCTACCCTCACAATCCAATTCTCCAAGTCAAGGCTTCGCAGTTCTCCAAAAAACTTGACCAACTTCCCTACCCTCCCGCTATCCCTCACGTACTCCTTCATCTCACACAAAGAATCCCATCCACATACAAATCCCACCATTCCCACATAACAAACAGTTCTTCCGCATTTGTCACATTTTGTTCCCAATAATCCACCACCTTAACAGCTGCCATAACTGCCCTAATGGACTCCGTTGCGTCCACCTCCTCCCCACCAAACCACCACCCCCAACGCAAGCGAACCCGGTTCAAACCCACGCAACCCTTTGCCGACCGCATTCTTCGAGCCCTCCACCACAACCTCCGCCTCCTCCACCGCCGAGACTCCAACTTCTTCGTGTTAGGCGCCACGGGGAACGTCTACACCGTCTCCTTATCCGCCACTCCTTCATGCACGTGCCCGGACCGTACAACCCCATGCAAGCACATTTTCTTCGTGTTCATCCGAGCGTTGGGCCTTCCCCTCGATGACGCATGTCTGAGGAGGAGGACGCTGCGGCCGTGCCAGATCAACCGCCTCTTAGGGCTGCCTACGCTGCCGGAAGCACTGGCGGCTTTCAGCCTTCGAGAGAGGTTTCACCAGTTGTTTTTTCAGGGCTCCTCGTCGTCGTCAGCAACAAAGCCACGTCATCAGGTGGAAATTGAAGAGGGAAGGAGCTGCCCGGTTTGTTTGGAGGAGATGGCGGGAAAGCACGAGAAGGTGGTGGCTTGCGGGACGTGTAGAAACCCTATTCACGAAGAGTGTCTGATGACGTGGAAGAGGAGCAGCGGGAGGAGGTCGGCTAGTTGCGTGATTTGTAGGGCAAGGTGGAAGGATATTAATAGGATTGTGAAACAAGATAAGTACTTGAATTTGGCTGCTTATTATGCTACTAATCATGATCAAGATGACATTGGTAATGCTAGTGAGGGTCTATCTGGTGATGGTTGACCCAAATAATCTCAGTGTAATTTCATGTAAATTAAGTTAAATTATTACAAGGACAGGTTACAAGGGATGCTTCGTAATTGTAAATAGATTGACGGATAATCTAGGAAAAGGAAATTACAAATTGCTTAGTGTGGAAACTTGAAAGTGATCAAAAATTTGAAAGAGATAGACCAATGGTTTATTATTTAATTACTCGAATTGAAATTGTCCATATTATTACGTGTATAGCATGATAAGCTTTAAAATAGAATAATGATAGGTAAATTATATAAAACTACCTCAACTATTGAATCAGTCACAGTTTCATACCTCATCTTTAAAAAATTTCAACGACATACCTCATCTACGAATTTGTTACAATTTTATTCCTTCTATCAGTTTCAGTTTATCTATCAATTCTTCCGTTAAATATTGATGTGGCTTGAGATGGACCCATTTTCTATTAAAAAAATTAAAAAATTAATTAAATATTAAAAACTAAAAAAAAAAAAAAATTTGCATGGGGGACCACCTCTTATCCTCCTCACCCTTCTTCCCCGCTCCCGTCTTCTCCCAACCCAAAACCAGAACCACCCCAAACCCAGAGCCCACCTGCCCTAAACATCTCCTCCCCCACCCCCACACACTACTGCCATTTGCTGCCCCAGCTCTTACAACACCTGCTGTTGCACCCAAATCCACCACCCGTACCCGCCACCACCGCCATCAACCACTGACCCACTTCTCCAAGCCCTCGCTTCTCAGCTCCTCCAATCCACCCCACCAGATCCCTACTCCACCCACCACAATCTCCGCCGCAAAAACCCTCACCACACCCACAATGCCCACCACCCAAAACACCGTTTCCGCCAACAACCACCACAACACCAACTTATCTCCTCCCTCCTTTCCCGTATTGAAGCCCTCGAATCCTCCCTCCACCACTACTCCACCTCTGGCTCGCATTGCTCTCACTCTTCGTACTCCCGCTCTCTCAGAGACACCACCTCCCGAGTGATTCGAACCCACTTCCGTGCGTTCCTCGTTCGCAGATCCCGAATCCTAGTTCGCGATTTCATCAACTCAGCCACCACGGCCCAACTAATGGATCCTCTTGGCGTCGTAGTTGATGATGAAGTTCTGGAAGACGGAGACGCGTGCGTGAAGTTCTGGAAGACGAGGCTGCACTGCGCCTTAATTTCATGGCCGGCCTCGCAGAGATGGGCGAGGGAGGGGGAGTTCGCGACGTAGAGCGCCGAGAAGTTGAAGTCCTTGAAGACAGCTCGTCGGTGGTGCGTTGGATGGAGGGGAGGGCGAAGAGGGCCTCCGTCAAGAGGAGGAAGGATATGGCGGGGTTGACCCGGAGGAGGGAGGAGATTTGGTGCGGTCACTGCGGTGGGGTGTGTAATTGAATAGAGGATTCTGTGTAGTTTTTATGTTTTTTATTTTTATTTTTAATTTTTAATTTTTTTTAACAAGGGGTGGGTCCCCCATGCAAAAAAAATTATTAAATAATTTTATTTTTTTAGTTTTTAATATTTAATTAATTTTTTAATAAAAAATAAACGCGTCTCAAGCCGAGTCACTATTTAACAGAAGAATTGATAGACAAATAGATTGATTGTAACAATTCGTAGGTGAGGTATGATATTAAAATTTTTAACGATGGGTATGAAACTGTGATTGATCCAATAATTGAAATAGTTTTATGTAATTTATCCGATAATCATTTACTGTTTAAAGAAAAGCAGAATCTTCTGTTGAATTCAACCAGAGTTCAACACGTATTCAAAAAATAGATAAACTTGAACCAATATCACTCCACTTGTTCAAACACTTGTCAAAATTTAATTGAATTTAAGCATAAGCTGCTGCGCTTCTTTCAACAACCATTCATTATTTGAAAAATATGTCGTGTCACCAAATATATTTCATTGTGTATACATACACATCACGTCTTATAGATACAAGGAGATGTATATCCCATTGCAGGGTAGATTCTCTCATTGTATTAGGAACGAGTGGACATTTCTTGGATTAGTCTCTAAGCAAGAGATCAACCGTACGGCTGTGGCAGGTTAAGTCAAATTCTAATGATCAATTGTTTTGACAATTAGAAACCCAATCGATTGGATAAGCTTCTTAATGCAACGTGCAACGTGCTTAAACTTCTTGCGTCTGACAAATCCAATTCCAATCAACCATCTGCCAATGACAACTTCACACTACAAATCGGCAGATAGATTAGCATTATCAAAATTGGTTCAAGTCACCTTCAACCAGACCCAAGTTCTATTATTTTGCTTCACATTTATGCTGATTTTTAATTTGTGGCTCTAAATTTGCATGGAAAAATCTGGTGTTTTCCTCGTCTTCTTTAAGCCCTTAATCAAATTGATTAACAAAATTTAAGCGGTGGATTGTCCTGATGTTTAGCATATATTTTTTTTCAACCAATTATGTTTTGGATATTCAAAACTTCAGGCCCATTATGTAAAAGGAATCCCATTTTTTTCAAAAAATGGGGATCTGATGTGGGATCCACTCCACATCAAATTTCAACGATATGAACGGTCTATTTTGTAAGTCTTGATTCATAGATCATCCTTGTAAAAATTCAATTCAATCCGAAACTATTTGCTCATTTAATTATCAAGATCAAATTTCATTATTTCTTATATAACAAAGTATTCGTTCATTTTTTTTAAACCCAATTATATGTCTTAAATATTTCTGATTTAGTTAATATTTTGTAAGGATGATCTATAAGGTACAACTTGAAAAATAGACGGTTCGGATCATTAAAGTTCGATATGATGTGGACCATACAACTAATCCATATTTTTATAAAAAAAATAAAGATCCCTTCCTTTAAAGGATTTCTTCAAAACATTTTATTTCTCTCAGAATAGATTAATCTAAAATATCATTTATACGAAAAAACAAAAAAAAAGATTATTTTTCATGTTTTTTTATTTTTATTTTTTTGTATACATCTAACATTTAAATTCAATAAATTTAAAAATAATCGATACAAAATAAATAAACATGAGTGCGTAACGAGAGTATGAAAGGCAATGTTAACTGTCACAACATAAGTACTACATGTCTGTATAAGGTATTTTTCTACAAAACTTTTCATTATATATGGTGTAGCTCTCATTGGCGTTTTGTCATCACATCTGACAAGCAGGTCATTGCACAAAGAAATTCCAGCTAAAGAAGAAGGCCTCTGCATTTCTGATCGGCATTTTCTCAAACACCTCTCTTCTGGGTCGCTCCAGCTCCAGGAATGGAAGAGGAAAGCGTCACTCCTCCGAACGGCGACAACTTGTCTCAAAAGGTGGTGGCGGTGGCCGCCGGCGAAGCACACACTATGGCTCTCACCGGCGATGGGTTTGTGTATTCGTGGGGAAGAGGCATGTTTGGGCGGCTCGGGACCGGTTCGGAGTCCGACGAGCTCTCCCCGGTTCGAATCAAGTTCAATGATCCTCGCAGTGAAGAAGGAGCGAGGCCCAAATTTGTGGGAGTTGCCGCCGGTGCTTACCACAGTCTTGCTCTTGCTGGTCAGTTTATGATTGCTGTTATTTCTGATAACTAAAGTTCACAACTTTTCCGCAGATGTGTGTTAGGCCAGTTGGCTATACCAAAGTTGGAATCCTGCGCTTCCTATATATTAGGGTAGTTTAAAATATCGTCTAATGAAAAATTTATAACTTTCCTCCATTTTGCATACATAGAAGGCGACTTTGAAGTTTTTACTGGGATTAATGGCATTGGAATTTAAAATGTTACAGTGTGGTTGTAGTATGTGTGTGATGGGATTTTGTTGCTTGACAAACTAGATATGATAATATTATAGATAAACTAACTATACAGGTAGGTGTTTAGTCAATCGGTTCGAAGATTGAAGTAATAAAACAGTGAAATAATCGAACGCTGGACATGAAACTCCTCTGTTCTAACTTTACTTTCGTGGTGGCAGAAGATGGATCGGCTTGGTGCTGGGGTCACAACAAATGTATCCTTCATTAGAGTTACTAAGTAATTCAGTGCAATGAAAAGATTTACTTATGGAAATGGCCACTGTGTTCTTTCATTTGTGTTGTTTAAATCCTTGACTGTTGAACGGATGGCCAACTTGGAGTAACTGGAGAAAATTCTTTGGTGCCCAGCTTGCTGGAGCAGTTTCTTGAGGTGGCCTCTGCAACGGAGAGTGACGTGCCACTAAAGGTGTGGAAGAAGTTATATTATCATTGCAGTAAGTGAATGATTAATATAAGACCCTTGTATAATTTTTTCAGTTACCGTTTTTTTCTGCATCAGGTTTGTTCTGTTAAAGCTGGAGGGATGATGTCCCTAGCAATTGATAGCATTGGCGTCCTCTGGGTGTGGGGAAATTTCCCACACGAAAGCAGCAGCAATGAAGGTGAATTCTCGCTGATTAGCAGTTGCAACCCAACTCCTGTTTGGGATTTCTATGGCCACGTTGTTGTGAAGGTGGCATGTGGAAATGAGCATGTTGTGGCCCTGGTTTCTGCCGGAGAAGCATATAAAGGTGAAGATCTTGTTTGCTTCTCTTGGGGCGGTAACGGCCATGGCCAGTTAGGCCTGGGGGATAAAGAGAGCAGGAATCGTCCCCAAATAGTAGAACTATTTGATCACGACTCCCCCTTCGCAGTTTATGAGGTAGCATGTGGTGCTTTTCACACAGCTTTGCTTACCCACAGAAAAAGCCCAAATGACACATTGGAAAGCATGTGTTGGACGTTCGGCCTTGGAGAAAATGGGCAGCTCGGGCATGGAACCACCGAAAGTGGATTGTCTCCTGAACCTGTGAAAGAATTGCCACAGAATGTATATCTGGTGTCTCTTGACTGTGGCTTATTTCACACCAGCGTTGTTTCATCTGCCGGAGATGTGTGGTCGTGGGGAATGGAGAAGGGTCTTGGCCTATGCCGAGATGCTACTTTTAGCGAGACTGATTCAGGGGATGCCGTCTCTCCCCTACAGATTAACGGATTGAATGGAACAAAATTTCAGGATCCAATCCAAGTTGTCTGTGGGGCTGCCCATACTGTTCTAGTTGCAAATGATGGATTTAAGCTTTGGTCTTGGGGGAGAGGAAGGAGTGGGGTTCTTGGAAATGGTAAGACGATTGACTGTTATTCTCCTGCTGAGGTCTTGTGGCCTCCTCTTGCAGCGGATTTCAAGCAAGAAGAATTAAACACTGTTGATAAGCGAAAACCTATTGATGATGGAGATAACAGAGGGGAAAGAAATTTGACAGTAGACGCCGAAGCAGAGATGTAAGAGATGATAAAAGGAATGTCTCGGTTCTTCTCCGACAAATCGAGCTGTGTGATTCCAAATGGTGAATACAAAGGCAATGTACATATGTTTGAAGCTGTAATACAAATCTCTGTGCAGTTTGTACAGAAACTTTGGAAGTTCGTTTTTCCAAGTTGTTTGCTTGCTATATAGATGTAAAGTGAGAGTTTGATTCTTTAGAAATAAAGAGATTATATGCAATTGAGGAAATGATTTGTAATGTTTGAATAAAGAGCTTGGGGATCATGTATTTGTCTGCTCCGTCACTCTACTAAATTGTAATTGACATATTTTGTGATTCAACAATTCGAATTATGATTTTTATAGGATAAAATAGTTTCTTTATACGAAGATATGTCTACACTATTGCGGTGAAAAAATAAATTGAACACGGACTTGTCATTTTCGAGTTTCAAACCTAAAGTATCTTACTTAGAGAACTACAGATAACATTTGACCGTTACTGCCACTTAGTACTATGGTCTATTGGTATTCCTCTTTACTTGTAAGTGAGAAGTCTTATGTTCGATGGTTGCCAAAGACAAATTTGAACCACGTTATTATGGCTAGCCCATTACGAGGCTTAGCCTAGTCTCCCACCAGCTAGTATAGATAATGTCGTTTGTTCATGCTAAATTATCATCAGTTTATGTACTATGTACAAGAAATAGGAACATAAGAAGTAGTACCGCTTGCATGATCCATCATTACGAGGTTTAGCCTACTCCCTCTAAACTGTTTGTGTTTAAAAGTTTTTCAGTTTTTAGATTGCTGGGGTGTACCATTGCAAGCATGGTAGGAAAGGTGCTGGAGGCTTTTTTTTATTTTTTTATTTTTTAAACTCTTTTGCAGTAGAAGTTGCTTAACTGGCCGGAGCAGCCTCTGCTAAATGTGTCTCAGACAAGCCTCTTGTTGAATAAACTCCAAGAGCTTTCCATGGCTAAGCTCCGTCCTGACGTTGTCGAGGCAGACTTACCACCGCAAGCCCTCACTTCTGCGCGGTTAGCGCCTGCTACAAATCTCGGCCGTGCCACCTTGGAGGAGTCAATAAAGTGTTTGTTTTCCCGGCAGCTCTGGGATATAGACACCAACGCGTTGAACTGCTGCATTAGGTGTTGGGTGGTATCTTGCAGAAATTCCCCGAAATGGGCGTCTTCGTAAATTAGCATTATAATGTTCGAGTAGAAGTTCGGATTACAGAAAGAGTTATCTTAGGGTAGTGATTTTCACTCTCGTCTTCTGTTTTTGTCTTTGATTTATTTCATACAAAAGAAAAGGAAAAAGCCGGAGGAGTGCAGAGTGCGAAAATCACTTCCCTCTGCCCATTGCATCCGGCTGAAAGGGAAACAATTGCTTTAGCGAATTAGGGATCCATAAATTGCAATCAACAGCATCACTTATATCACATTCTGATCAATTATACGATCAGCAAAACCTTGTTATTCTCTATACCAACAAGAAAACCAACAAATGACTGACAAAATATAACATCGAACATTTCGAGAGTAGGAAAAAATGCTGTGCAGTAGAACATTTAAAAGAATAACACCAATAGGATTATATAAGCCTCTAAACGACGAAAATGAATGAAAAAGACAAAGAATAATCGACCTCCAGAAGTTTGCGTCCTTCTAAACTCGTCTTCGTGTCTTGGCAAACTGCCGGATTTATACCACTCGTCTCAAGAATTTACTATACAAAACCACTGCCACTTCCTAGGGCAAATGAGACATCTCAGCACGGTCTGAGAATGTTCAGCAAGACAATGCCCGCCAAAAGTCCACCCCACGGTTATCTTTCCATGTAGCATCCTCGCATTTACTTACAGTTTCTTGGGCAGATTATAAGTCTTCTTAAGAAACTTGGTGGCTGCTTCATCATTTCTGTAGCACAACACCCGGAGGAGCGTGTTTGGTTCAGTTGGGTTCCACTGCCCGGAAGTTGGGGGCAACGGGAGTCTGGACCTGGCAGACGAGCCATATGACTCCAAGGTCACACGTCTAAACCGTTCAACAAGACTCTCAGTATCGGTTTTGAAAAGGGGAAGCACACCTCTCACTGTTGTTGAAAACTTGTCTATTAATTCAGAAGGCAAGCCATCCCCATTGGCCCAGAATAGATCTTTGAGGGCTTTGAAATCATCCTCTATTATTTGGGAATCCTGCCGAGAGAATGCACGAGAGGGGCCTCCAGCAAGCAAAACCAGTAAGAATCCATCAAATGACGCTCTCATTATGTCAGTAATAATCCGTGTTCGAACTCTTTCGTGCACAGTGTTGGATATGATGAGTAAATTCTTCTCCAGCTCGTCAAGAAAAGCGTCTATCCTACAAGAGGATGGTTCCCCAACGTACAAACCATCCCACAGAACATGACTTAAGTCATGGAAGATCATTTTATAAGCCACTGCCTCACAAAGCTGTTGGATTGCTTCCACACAAGCTGCAGGTGTGAGTTCAAACTTTTTCCCCAGTCCATTCGAGAAGTCTTCTTCATTAGCAGATTTTGAATTTCTGAGATGAGTAATAATCCGTTTCTCCAAAACCTCCAACTCACTCCGGATTCTTTGCAATGTGTTTATACAAACACACATCTGTGGTATCCCAAAGGAGTTATCCCCATTGAGTGTCGCAACCAGAGAGTTCCTCTTCTGAGGAACTGGTGATTTTTCCTTCTTTTTGCCAAATCCTTGGAATCTTGATCCGATGGTACATCTGGTCAATGCTGGCATAGTGGGAACAAACGTATTGCGGGATCCTGCACAACAAAAATGAACACTATTGGCTACCACAAAAAGAACACACCTTAGTCCACATACACATAACTTGAGTTACAAAATTATTTACCACATCCAGATTTTGCCTTGGTTACGTAGTATTGAAGACATCTATCAAGGCCGGTCATCAAGTCAGGAAGCAATGCAGGATGCATTGGTATTGGCAGCTGAAAGAATGCTTCCAGAGTTTCATCAAAGATTCGCAAAACTTCAACAGCAGATGGAGCATATCCATCTTCGTTTACTTGTGGGTTCCATACCTGAAACAGTGCAATGTAAATGGTTATGTTTTGGAAAGATTCACCAAAGTCGCAAGTAATGAGCAAAAGTAACAAATGAAAAATGCCTAACATTAAAAGAAAATGCTAAGGAGTGTTCCATATATAAGGCCGAAAAACACTATCAACATTTGATTCAGACTAACAGATGAATATAGTTAGTTCACACCTCTTGTTCTAGATTCCTATCAATCCACTCTTTCAGTCTATCCACTCTTGTCTTAATCCACACTTTCACCAGATTTGCAATTGCAGTTTCAGCCTCATAAGGAGGCATCTCACGAATTATTGCCTTGCCACCGTCATCACTATCTACGGAATCTAAAACTGCTATCAGCACAAGATCTTTCTCCAGCTTATCTGCAGCTGTCAAAACTTGTACAGCATCTGGTGTCAACTCCACTATACCCGATATGAATTGTTTAATCTCATTCGCATAGCATGCGTGAAGGGTTGCCACAGCTACCCCGGCTGCAAAAGGATGCCATCTCTTCAATATTGGACTGAACACCTCTTTCTCCTTAACTGCCAGCTCACCAACGTCCTTCGCAAGGATGGCCAAAACAGGAAGGGGATTTGGCTGGTGTCTTGATGCTCTCCTGCTTGAGTCTGCCTTTTCCATTCTCTGCATAATAAGTATACAAAAAAATTCAGGTCAGGTAGAGAAATATACGGACGTCAATTATCATGTATATTTTTTAATTATTGTTTTTGTTCATTTTAGGCCTTTCACAATAACAGTATACTGTTATGTCGTATGCATGATATGCCTTAAGCACGAAATGCAGACTCCGTATAATTAGGCTTTTATTTTGGGGTATTTTGGGGTACATTGACAAAGCATACAACATCATGCAAGTTGTTGGATAACAAATCCCGCTCTAGTATCCATGCTGCATAGATGTTACTGGCTTCACACAACATCAAATGATCCCCTATAACCAAAATGGATATGAAATTCGTTGTATTTTCCCTCTTACTTAAGGAAGGAAAGGGAGCAGCCAATGGCAGATACAGAGGACTTGCCTGAGCAAAAGCAGTGCGTAACGATGATCTGATATAAGTGTCTATCCTGCTACGAGCAACATCAACTTCCTTTTTTCTCCTCCTGCGGTACTCATTCGATATATCTTCAACTAAAATCCTAGCTGCTACTACACCCAGAGAAACAATTGCCTGCATGGTGTCAATGTTACTGCTATCAAAAGTGTCATGATATGCAAGGAGTCTCTTCTCTGCCCAACCCAATATTGAAGTCAATGTTGAACTCAAGATCTTGCAGAACTCGGAATCCTTCGTTGCCTTTGCATCTTTAGCAACTTCAGCTAGCTGACTATCAGCAGCGTACAATAGGTCCAATTCTACTTGACCAGTTGCAACAAAACGGTGAAATAAAACCCAAGTAAAGCAAAGGTTATGGAGCATCTGATTCATTCCAAGGATTGACCAGGTCTTCTTAATATGCTCCATTAGCTCGTCAACTTCGTCTATTATAGATGTTTCGTCGTGAAGATCAAAGCAGGCTTCTAGAAGCCTCTCATAAAGCCGGAGATTCAACGGTAACCCATCTGCCCAATGTGATGTATCGTACAGACCATCGGATGACCTGGACGCAAGAGCAGTAACAGCATTACGAAGAACCTGCAAAGTCTCATTATTTCTACCGGTTTCAAAGGGCCTGTCCAATGCCCCGTTAATAACTTGGCGCAACCTCTGTGCAGCATTATTCGACTTGTCTAGTGGCACATGGGGATGCAAGAGGAGACCGGCCTCAAGAATTTTGAGGGTTCTTTTTAGCCATGCATCGTATTCTTGTTGGTCAGTGAAATCAGAGGACTTGAGCTGCTGTAGCAGTTCCAGTGGGACTACCACTGACTCAATTCGCCTTCCGACCTGCAACGAGTGCATCAAACAAAACACTTGATTAATTACAACTCCAATGCAAACGACCCTTAAACAAGAGCTCGAAAATCCCGACTATAAACCAAGCATTCGGTGCAGCATACTACCTAGAAACGAAGATTTTAATTGATTTAGCACTGTAAATTTCATAGGATCAAACTACATTTAGCAAAGAAACCATTTTTGCAATCCAAAATTGACCAAACCACTCTCAAATTTGAGCTAAACAATCTCATCAGAATTATCAAAAAACAAACACTACCCACTAAAAATAAATCAAAACAAAATTAAACCCTTCAAAGTCAGATTAACAAAAACCACAAATGAGAAAGAAAAAATAGTAAAGAAATTGAGCTGACCTGTGAAGCAGAAATCCTAAGCAGAGCTCTCCGGACTCTGGAGTCAGTGGCCTCAGAAATCCCCATTTGGATCCTCATCAGCTCACCAACCGTCATAGCCCTTTTGGGCTTCCCGGGACCCGACCCGGCCCCGGACCCGGCCGACCCAGGACTCTTCTTGGTGCCGCAGCCCGGCGATTTGAGACCCAAAGCCTTCTTCATCTTGCTGGCAGCAGTGGAAGTGAGCGATCTCTGCAGCGCGGGCGACCCGTTGGGAGAATTGGCGTGCTGGGTTGGCGAGTCAGCGGCGGAGGGTGTGAAATTCAAGGCCTTTCCAGTAGATGTGCGGCAGGCGGCGACGAAGATCTCGTAGGCGGTGAGTCGGAGGTCCGAGTCGCTGAGTTGGGCCGAGAGCTGGCCTAGAGGAGATGGGAGATCGGTGCCCATTGTGGCAATGGGTTTGGCGGG
Source organism: Pyrus x bretschneideri (assembly GCF_019419815.1). Lineage (NCBI taxonomy): Eukaryota > Viridiplantae > Streptophyta > Magnoliopsida > Rosales > Rosaceae > Pyrus > Pyrus x bretschneideri. The sequence goes on from NW_025999446.1 coordinate 2,643,437, forward strand.
TATGGTGAGTGGTGTGGCAGTGGTTGTGGTGGCGGCAGTGGTCCCCCTCTTAGATTGGCCCAGTGAAGAGAGGTCTCTGAAGAGGTGAGCCATTGAAGAAGATACAGAGGAAGGAAGAGAGAGATGAAGTCCAAGTATTGGACTGTAGTTATACATTTCACACACACACCAACGGTGTCTTCTCAATTTTTTTTTTTTTTTTTTTTTTTATAAATTTTTAATTTTTTGACTTTTTGGTTAATTGAAAATTAATATATTGTTTTCTATATTTATGATTTTTTTATCAGATATATTAATGGTGACTATTTACACCGTCATTTTTACTTTTCACACATTCTTTTTAATTTTTACCTATCAAATCGAATGAATCGAAAAAAAAAATCAAAAAACTTAAATTAATAGGATGTCGAAAATAAAAATAGTTGTGTAGATAATAATTCCTTATATTTAAACTAAAAATATTTTTTTATATTTAAAAAATTGATATTTAAACTAACAGATATGGAATAAACCTTCTCACGCGTAAAAAAATACTACTAAATTGCAAAAAGAAATAAAACCTTTGACAGCTAGTTGAAGAAGAACCTTCTCCAAGAACTTTCATTTCCTTAGCACAACAATGAGAGTGTACTAATAACGTGTTGTAGGTCTATTTTACTGAGGGAGATATAGATGGGTTAGTGGCAAAGAATTTGGCGATTATTTCTCACCTCTTTGTGTCTATTTATGCTAGTAAAGAAAGAAAAATACTTACATGAAAGTAATACATTTATGATTAGGAAACTATCCAAAATATATTATACAATCCAAAAAAAATTTACATTATCAGAGTCCTTTATTTATGCATAATGCTAAAGAAATTAAACATGTAGACTAAATTTTGTAAACTAAATGATATCGAAGTTGATAATTGAATTATTACTTGACCGTTGATTCACGTGTTTATTTCTTATCAGTGACACCTCAACGGTTCCCAATTTTAAACTATTAAATCAAATTGAACTATTAATTAAATTGTATAATATGTGTAGATACCTAAGAATTATAGTGGGCAATATATCAATTTCCATCGGCGGGCATGCTCGTTATGAAAACGAGTAAACAAATATTAAGCAAAGACAAAAAGAGAAGGCAGTGTATGACACATCCCGACCCAGAAAGTCCACTTGGACCCTGAATCGAGCTGTGCTAGCCGACACCTGGAAGGTGACGAAGCCATAAAATGTGATAATGTATAAAAAGTGAATAAATTTGAATCTAAAAGTGTCTAAGTACCAGAGTGCGCTACGAGTGGGAGCGAACCCATTTCACACGCGATGTCAGAGCATAAGTAAGGTACAATAGTGTGGGTAAGAATCATACCCTCAAAATTATCCATCAATACTAAGATTCGCCACGAATTCTTGTCGATACAAACTCAGCAGCTAAAATCTGGAGGGCACAAAACAGAAGGTGTGAGTAAGCAATAAAACCAAGCTTCCCAAAGTTATTACCTCTCTAAAAGTAATGCCCCTAAATGTAAAACCCGTATCGTTTTCCATAAGACAGTACAACATATATACATATATCCAAACCATACTTAGAAATGACCAAAACCACGGTTTGCCATCAAATCCACCATACATTAATAAGTAGGCCAAATGAACTAAATCAATACAAAGTGATATATCAGTCAGAGTCATCTAAAATGACTTGTACAACTTAACCGTATCTCATCAATCATGGCTAGCATATAAGTCGGAGTCACCTATAGTGACCTGTACGACTTATCCATATCTCATCAATCCTGGCTAGCATATAAGTCGGAGTCACCTATAGTGACCTGTACGACTTATCCATATCTCGTCAATCCTGGCTAACATATAAGTCGGAGTCACCTATAGTGACCTGTACGACTTATCCACATCTCATCAATCATGGCTAGCCAATAGCTCAATAAGTATACCTACACACGAGTCGAAACCACCTAAAGTCGTCTGTACAACAGGACTGGGTGTAAATAAATACGCTCAAGTGCTACGATCACGTGAAGACTGGGCGAATAATCGTGGGTCACCTACGAGTTTGAACCACCTAAAATGGTCTGTACGACAAGACTGTGCACCTACCTTGAATCCAAGGTGAGCGTAAGGTGCGGGAGGTGAACATCACGTGAAGAACTGTGCCCTGGCCACGGGCGGGAGCACTAACACCAGGGTGCAGGTTTATGAGCTCTCAATGCGTCTCAATATAACATGTGGAACTCATGGCAACCAGTACGACAGTATCGAAGTTGCCTAACACATAACTGTAGTCATGCTATAACGCAATCGATTCAACTAGTACCATAAACTCACCTGAACTTACCTGGGTGTCCTGAGTTCACCTTTGCACTTGAAAGCATTCCCAATAATTATATGCAAGTAATATACATATGAATATACCATGATGCAATCTAATACTCAACCATGTCGTAACATGTTCAATTATAAACAATACAGTGAGAAGTGTACAATCAATAACGCCCTACTCCCAAACTACTTATTTTCAGGGATAATTATCCATGACAACCCAAATAACTCTAATTTAACTAACTAATTCACAAAACTAAAACTTGTCTTTACCAATTTCCTTCGCATTACTCAATTTCCCAAGCAAGGCTTTTGTCTCAAATATTTTATGGCTGCATCTAACGTCTCGTTAGATTGCCTACGTACCCTAAATAGGGATCAAGCCATTCGTAGTTCATATAGGTACTTCAAGCATTCACAATAATTATATGAAGGTAATATACCTAATCAATTTAAAAGTGTCGATAGAACTCTCAATAATATGCACAATAAAAAGGAAAAGATCCACTCACCTGGAGTCCACGCTATACTTCTCTAGCGCACGCATCGAGGCGTCCTGAATGATCGGTCCCTGTGGCCAATTATCAAATCACATCTCAGAACTCTTATCCGTAGAATACGTAATTCACATAAAACACAACCTCCACGACATTCTAAAATAGTTTGATACCCATTGACCACAAGTCAACCGTCGATCAAAAATCGACGGTAGGGTTTACAACCCTGTATAACTTGACTCGGAAGATCTGCATATCAGATTTCCAATCCGTAACTCCCAAAAATCCACAATATGTTTCTAGAATAACATATTAAAATTTCTTTACGATCCAACGGTCAGATCTCCGCCAATTGCCTAAAACAAGTGGCCGTGAACATTTATTTTACTAACTTACAAATCCAATTCAGGAAGATCCGTAAGTCGGATTCCTGATCCGTAAATTCTTATGATCTTTAAATATTACGTATTATAATGTATCCAATTTTGGTGACGATCCAACGGTCGGATCATCGATTCACATTTTTATCAAGTAACGTATCGTAACGAATTTAGGCTCCAACTATCAACCTACATCATTCAAATGACAAAACTGAATTCAAGACATTTGACATAGCCTAAAAATAGCATTGGCGGCCCACTGGCCACGCACCGCCGCACGCGCCGCCGCGGGTGACGGTCGGCCGCCCCGACTCGCCGGAAAATCCAACTATTTCCAAAAATTCTCAAACTTCACAGAAATGAATATCTCAGTGAGTGGAGCAACTTTCATACCTGCCACGAAGTCCAAAAGTGGACGGAAGATGGTCAATTTTGCCCACAAAGCCGGCGGGTGCCTAAAACTTCCCGACGTCAATTCGTCGTCCACGGTGGTCCAACGGGGTCAAGGTTGGTTGGGTTTTGCTCCTGGGATGATGGGCTACAAAGCCCAAGTGGTGGCATCGGCCATCGCTTTGCCGATTTGCCGGAAAAACGAAAAGGGTGGCCGGAGCACCATTGATTTTCGTCAACTTTCGTGGCCTCAAACCGCCTCATACCATGGTTAATCAAGGTGGTTCTTGGGTGGGTTTTGTAGAGGGGAATGAGAGCTTCAAGATGGTGGTGGTGGCATCGAAAAACTCCACCGGAGTTGGCCGGAATCGGCCTTGGAAGATGGACTTGCGGTGGTGCGGGTATGGGTGCACGGGAAGCTTTCCCCCCTTTTTTTTTTTTTTTTTTCTTTTCTTTTCTTCTTTCTTTCTGATTGGCTGCAAGCTTCACTTCTCTCTTCTAATTGGTTCCTTGTCCCTTTAATTTAATTGGTCCACTAATCCCACAAGGTGGGAATTTAATTATTTAAATAACCAATTTCAAACGTCCATAAGTATACCGTTATAATCCGGACTCGCAAACGGTTTTCGCCTATACGTTCGTACCAATGAGTACTACGAGGATATGCTAAAAGAATAAGTCTCACATCTCTCAAGTCGATGGTCAACAAAAGTCAAAGTCCTTGCCTCTAGGGCAATTTCGTAAATTCACGCTTTTAAAATAAAATAAAAACGTAAAATTTGGAACGGGTTGTTACAGTGTAAGCCTAAAAGAAAAATTCAAGGAATGTTCTCATGTGTCTATTCCCTTAATTATTATTATTATTATTTTCATCCAAAAATTAAGGGAGCGTTTGTTCCGTAGGGTATTATGCTTAATTATATTAAAGGGGACTCGCATGGACAAACCCCTTTACTAGGAATTCTTAGCGAGATCTCCCAATACCCATGGGATTGCTAAGACCTCGCCTGCTCAATCTTCGTATGCTCCCTCTCATCCTCTCTCTGCTCTCTGTTCTCTTGAGCACCAATAGCCACCATCACACCACAACTCGCCAACTCTAGCGAGATCACACCACCAGCCCACCACCACTCTCACCTCACCCTGAATCCAGAATTTCGAACTGCAGCGGCTTGGGATTCTTGTTTTTATTTGATTTTGATTTAAATTGGGTTTTGATTTCGAATTGGGTTTGATGTGATTTGGAATTGGCATTTGATTTGCTCTACAATTGTTTGAATGATCTGCAGGGGTGGAATGAATTTTCGGGAGAGGAAAAGAGAATTTAGAAAAAAGAAAGAGATTAAATAATAAAATATTGCTATATATTAGATTAAATAACATTATATTTGAATTTTTTATTATCCAGTTTCTTAGTTCGATACTGCACCAAACGCTTCATTAAGTTAGTCCAACTTTAATTTAGTCTAAGTCAGTCTAGCTTAGTCCCTGAAGCTAGTCCAATCAAAGATAGTTCGGTTCAACAAACACACTCTAAAAGCTTTGCACGATTTCACAATTTAAGTAATTAATTAAATACTGAATATATTATTCACAAAAGAAAGCTGGAACGTGCAGGCAAAAGGTTGGATATGGACTCTCCATCCTTCTTTCATTTGTTGGTCATCGGGTCCACACTTCCTTTCATCAACCAGTAATGTTAGGGAGATTAAAAATTTAAATTAAATTATATAAACTAAATAATGTGGTTGTTGATGATTAGATTATTAATTAAGTGTTGATTAACGTGTTTATTTCTTATTAGTGACACATTATTTAGTTTGCAAATTTAGTTTAAAAATTTAATTTCCCTTCATTACCCTTCATCAATATATTTCAGAAACATTGAGTAGTTCAAAGAATGAACGGTGAAGATTTGCTTTAAGAAATTGTCCAAACAATCAAACGATAAATATTGTTTAAGAATCGAACTACTTGGTAAGTTGGATTACTGAAACTAAATCTGGTTTTTCACTTGTATATTATACAAAGTATTTTGTTAAGTTCAGCCACCCCGCACAGCTAAAACTTGTCACCGTGTGCTTCTTGTGTACTAATACAAATATCAAGTCGCAGTATAACTGTAGTCTCTACTGTCGATTTTCAATCACTTCAAATTGTTGCAATTTTGGATAATATGATTAAGTCATCATTTTCTTAAACTTTAGCATGTTGGACGAGACAAAACTTTTCAAATTTTAATACAGTTAAAAAAAAGTAACGCAGTTATCTACTTATTTTTAAGGGTAAATATTAGTTTCCTACCCTTAAGCCTCGTGATTTTCAACATTTGGTACATGAAGTTTTTTTCATCCTAGAGTCATACCTAAAATGTTAATTTTGGGACAATCTCATACTCTGTTAAGTTTTCCGTTAGAACTTCTGTTAAATGATGACGTGACATCTACATGAACAATTACTAAGCATCATGTGTCAATATGGGCCCGCTTCAATATTTAAAATATAAAAATAAAAAAAATAAAAAAACCGTACCCACCTTCTCCCTCGCACCCTCTCTCCTCCTTCATCTCTTTTGCAGCTAGTACCCATTCCTTCCATTCTCTCTTCTACACCTACACCACCCTCCCTTCTTTCCTCTGCACCTGCACCCATTCCCTCCATTCTCTCTTGTGGATGATGCAATCGAAGAGGCCTTGCTCGATCAGGGTCTTGGCGGTGGTGGTGGAATCAAGGATTGAAATGGGGACGAAATCGATGTCGTATCAGGAAGCATGGTGGATGAGAGAGGGCTGGATGAAGGTTTGCTCTTTTTTGGGTGCAAGGGAGTACCCGATGTTATGGGACCCAATCTTTGACCCTCCCTAAACCATGAAAGTATCTTCATTTTCCTCCTCCTTCTTCTTCCCCCTCTCTCTCCTCTTCTTCTATCTCTAAACCTCCATAACTCTGCTCTTCGCTCTGCTCTTCTTCCTCTAAGCGAAGAACCCACAAATACCAAACTGGATACAATTTTTCAAATCAAACGTAATGGTGCCGCTATCTAACATGACATTCCACAACCACCAAACCAACATTTCCAAGACTTCAAATTTCAACCAAAACCCGAACCCCACAAACCGAATTCAAGCAAAACAGTAGCTCAAAACCCAAAATCACAAATTACAAACACATAAATGAAGAGTCGGTGCGCCAAGAACCTACCTTCCGTGATCAGCGCCACCACCACCACATATGGCACAGTAGCTTTGGTCTTTCCAGAAGTTAAGCCGTCCACGACGGCTGGAGAATCGTCGGGACCACATCTTCCAGGATCAGTAACCGTCGCCGACAGAGGCGTACACAGCTCCTTCAAATTCTCCACCTCGGGAGTCCCACACTAAACAAGTTCAATTAAAATAGCCCAAACAATCAGCTTCCGATTTTGCCCCTAACAGCCTTTTCCGTTTAATCTCTCTTCCGTTCTCTCTGCTATGCTCTGTTTACCCATTGAAAATAGCTTGTCTTATCTTGTCTTTCTCCAGCAACCCAACACCAATCATTTTCTTCTTCGGCCACCTACTTCCAATCCCTCTCTTCTACGATTGAAACTTTTCGTTCTCCATCGTAAACGACATAAATGGTTGACGACGATCTCCAACGATCGACGTTGTCATTCCGGAGTGTCTCGTCTTGTGATTGTTGAAGACATAACTTGGATCTTGCAAACAATGGCAAAGTTGATGAGGAAGCGGGGGTTATGATTGTTTACCTTTCTTTTAGCATCTGTACTAAGTTGAAATTACAAAAGAGAGGTGGATCTTCAAAGTGGCTTTGTCTTGAAAGTAGTTGGGGAGGTTCGTAAAGGATTAAAGACTAGGGTTTTGAAGAGAGATAATGTAGTGCTTCAGCATCCGTGCCAGGGGTCTATCTATTTCTAACGGACGTGGTTTGTTGTGTAGGTTTGTCCCTGAAATTGTTGTGTGCGCTTTTATTCTGAAATTGAAAATTTCATTTAGTTGTTTGTTGTGATTGCAATTGGTGAGGTTGATTATGATTAGCTAATATGATGGTTGATTTACTACTATTGCATTGCATTTCATATATAATGATTCGACGCCTCCACTGTCCAATTGAAGTTGCTTTATCAGACTTGATTTGTATACATTTTACGGGTTGATATATCTGTATGGCATAACTGTGTTCACTAGTGTCAAGATTGTTGGAATTTTGACAAGGAAGAGAAGAAAAACTATAAACTTTGAAACCCAGTGTGCTATTTAATTTATATTTTGTATTATTTTGTTGAAATGTGATCATCGTTATAATTCATAATGTATTCGAGGTACTGCTTTTCAATTTTTCTTTGTCAATGAAGTTCATCGTTTGTTTCTCCAAAAAATAAATTTGAAATCTGTTTTCCTATTTTTACAATCTAGAAGATTGTTTCTGGACTATAAAAATAAAATGTTTCTGGAATCTAAGTCACTGTTTCTGAAATTTAAGTTACTGTTTCTGGAATCTAAGTCATTGTTTCTGGATCCAAATGAAATAAACACACTGTTTCTTAAATGTAAGCTAGAAAACAAATAATAAAATTCAATGTATTTGGATTTAAAGCAAAATAAGCATCATGTTTCTTAAATATAATCAATTGATGCATTAAAGGAAAAAAAAAACAATCAAAGGTTAAATCATAGACTATTTTTGGAATCTAAGTCACTGTTTCTGGAATCTAAGTCATTATTTCTGGAATTTAAGTCACTGTTTTTGGATTTTGTCTCTTTTCTTTCTAAATACAGTGTTTGTTTGTGCATAGACAAAACAAACATTGTATCTGATTTTTTTTTACCAGAAACAGTGTTATGTTTTGAGTTCTCCAGAAACAGTTTTATGTTTTGGTTTTTTTTTTTTTTTTTTCCCAGACGTTTTTTCACCAGTTTCTACCATTAAACTTCTTTGAACTTGTTTCAGCAGCTTTGTTCCGATGAATGCTTCCTTTCTCTACTTTGATTTGGTTGTTTTTGAAATGGAGGAATTTGATTTGATAGGAAGACAATGAGTTATTATAGCGGTTTCGTGCTGGGTTGAGGTTGGTGATTTAGAAACAATGACAGAGAAGCCAAAATCATGCATGAAAATGGAAGAACATATGGTATGCTTGGACAGACCAAAAAATCAAGTCAACTGTGTGGATGGATATGCCATGTTAGCTTGTTGCCATTGTAAAAATATCAAATTAAACAACTCTCTCTATTCGTTTTTTTTTTTTTTTTTTTTTTTCTTTTTCTTGAATTATAATTGCAGGCCAACTGATTCTACATATAAGGTAGATAAATTCGGCATTCCTCTGAGAAAAAAGACCAGTGCCGGAACTAGGTCATGGATATAAGCTCCCGACATGTATGTGGAAATAGCAAATTTTGTCAAACAGAGGTGGCAAGGATCGCTCACAGATTTTGCAGCTAACATATTTCTAAGGCAGCAGAGCTGAACCTTAGCCAGCGTCAGAAAATTCTGTCCATTTTTTTCTCTTCCCTTGCTGTTTTCCAACATCCATGACACTTTTAACCCATTTTCTACCTATCCCCAATGGTTATGGCCTATCTTGATCCCATAATTTCCTAGATCTGCAACTGTATCTTCTTACCGTGTTTCACAACTCTCTTAGAAGGTGTGTAAAGCTTTCTGCTAGGGTGGCCACACCACCACCTTCCATCTGTGTGCCTTTGTTGGCACTATTTCCTGTGGGATGTTCCTCCCTTGAGTTTCCCTCACTTGATGTCTGTGGATTTGAGTTTTATGGCATGATGGAGGAGGGTGGAATCTTCTTGATTTCATGTTTGGAGGCTTCGTTTGGTAGGATTCTGGTGTCTGCAAGAGGCGGTGTTCATGGTCAGCGGTGTTGACAGTGTGTGTACCTAGGGTTTTCTGTTTTGTTTTTGTTTGTTTTGGCTCAAACTCTGGGTTGGGCATTTTCATTTTGGGATTCATATTTTAGTTTTGGGCTTTATTTGTATTTGGATCTGAGTTTGTAAATATTTTATGTGTTAATAATAGAGGGTAAATCTCAGTTTATTACTCTCAAGTTTCGTAGTTTTCAACATTTGGTACATAAAGTTTTTTTCGTCCTAGAATCACACCTAAAGTGTTAATTTTAAGATAGTCTCATACATCTGTTAGTCTGACTGTTAAATCTTCCGTTAACTGATGATGTGGCATCTATGTGAATAATTACTGAATACCACGTGTCATTATGGGACTACGTGGAAATTAAAAATTCAAAAATTCAAAAAATAAAAAGAAAAACCCACCCGTCTTCTAACTCCCCTCAGCCCTCCCTCTCTTCTTTCTTCTGCAACTCGTACCCTCCCTTCTCTCCTCTGCAACCCCCACCTATCCTCCATCCCTTCTCTCCTCTGCAACCCGCACCACCCTCCCTCATCTCCACCCTCCATTCATCTTCCCCACCCGACACCCCTTCATCCCCTCCACTCCCTCCACGGCTCCACCCCCTTCATCCCTCCAAGAATCCAACCATTTCTGTAAAATAAATCCAAAACCCAAATCTTAAAATCTTTGTCGCAGTTAAAATTTATACAAATTCGAAATACCACCATCGCAGTCCCCAGCAGCATACAAACAAAATGCATGAAAGCAATTATTTTGTTGTTATTCTGCAGTTGCCATCTCAGAAACAAAGACAGAAAAGTTCAAAGACAATGGTGCAAAATTCCCAAATGAACTTAGAATAGAGCTAGAGAGAGAGACTGGCGATGAGAGTATTGTGTGCGACGGAGCTCACAGAGGGAGTCTGCTGCAGCTGCCCTCGCATCCAATGGCCCAATCCCGACCCGACCCGCTTCGAATCCCCAAGTTCCCCTCGGTCCAGATCCAGACCCTCCATCACTGACCTTAGGCTCCCGGATCTTCCAATCAACGCATCCGGCTGCGCCACAATCTGGACGCCATGCCCATTTCTGTGATAGTTCTGTTTTTCCTTCCACCCCTCCACCCCCTTCATCTTCTCCACCCGAGCACCCCAAAAAAATGATAAGGAATTATCAAAACTCCGACTTTTGAATCCAAAAAGATCTTCCCTTTTGGGTCCGGATCCTCGAATCCACTCCCGCCGTCGTCGCTGCCGTGCTCTCTTCACTTTCTGGCTCTCAGATCCTTGAAGCCGTCTTTGCGGTTGGGCCGGAGTAAATGGAGTTTTAGTTGTTGTTATGTGCTTGTCGAGGTGATTTCGGCTTGAAGACTGAGTTCTGAGCTCTAGGGATAGCCAAGTGTTGAATCTTATGCTTGGGTGGAGAAGACGAAGGGGGTGGAGGGGATAGAGGGGTGTCGGGTGGGGAATGGGGTTCTAGTTTTTTTTTTTTCTTGAATTTTTAATTTTTACGTAGACCCTTAATGACACACGTGACGTTCAGTCATTGTCCATATAGGCGCCACGTCATCAGTTAACGGGAAATTTAACAGCTAGACTAACGGATGTATGAAATTATCTCAAAATTAACATTTTAGGTATGACTCTGAGACAAAATAAACTTCATATATAAATGTTGAAAATCACAAAACTTAAAGGTAGTAAATTGATATTTACCTAATAATAAAATTTACCTTTGTACAAAAAAAAAAAAAAAAAACAAAAGCCTAGAGGGACAACAATCGTATAATTAATTGTAAATATTAAGAAAGTTGGATTACAAGTTACAACGACAGTTGGTCGAATAATTTATAGAACGTAAGTGAGTGGTTATTACACGACAACATGCCCACACATGGTTTTAAGAATGCTTACATGTTCTAATCATAAGTGATTACTAATATTAATCCAAGAATGATTGTCTTACTAGGCAACGGATTTACAAATACTTAATTCAAAGAGGTATTCGTCGATTTACATCCTGAATTTGTAAGGATTAATCAATTTTCCTCTCAACTTTAAGTTTGACCGCTTCGTCCTCTCAATTCTTATAATTGGTCAATTTCCACCTCGCTGTTAAATTCTCAAAATTTCTATCTAATTTTCTGTTTAGTATTCCGCGTGCTATCCACATGATCGCCCATAAAGGACAACAATGTCAATTTCTCCATACCTTCTTCTCCTTTCCATATCTCCACCCACATGCTGTCCACAGCGCATCATCTCGCCACCGCTGTAATCAACCTCTCCAAGCTAATCAACACTAAAATTAACCTTACTTTTGTGCTTAAACTATATTTTACAGTAGAAAAATCAATGTCGAAATGAACTATGATCTTCAATTATATCCCAAAACTCAATTAAATTAAAGAAGAAAAACCAAATGGGCATTGCTGAAAACATTCATAACACAGCAGAAACCAAAAATATAAACACAAGGTTAAATTTTTAAGAAATGGGTATCGAAACTGAAAGAAAAAGATTGGGTTTTTGGGAAGAAAATCACAAAAGTGAGGAACTTGACAACTTCTAAGGAGCCCCAAATGAAGGGTGGAAGTAGGGATGATAATTCAAACCGTGAAACTCGATAACTGTGGATAATCATCCGAATGGAGTGGATTTGGGTATGAAAATTTGGGTATATAATGGATATAGAGAAAAACCGTGAACTTTAATCGGTTATAGTTTTAGATACGGTTATAGTTTTAGATATGGTTATAGCGATCCTCAATCCGTATCTGTTCTCAAATCCAAATCAAGTAATATATATAATACATAATATATATATAATATTTATGGGAGATATCAACAGCTCACATATCAATATTTTATTCAATACTCTTATTTTTATACTCTAAAAAATTCATTCATTGTTATGTTTTATTAGACCACTATGCTTATACTCTATAAAATTCATTCATTGTTATGTTTTTTATTATTAGACCACTATGCCACAACACCACATCTCCCACGGCTGATTGACCACGAACATAAAAGTCCAATTTAATCACAGATGTTTGAAGTTCGTGGTAAATAAATTAGTTTAACAACGTGCGTAGAGTGGCCCGTGGCTGAAGGTGTTAAAGCAACAACGTGCGTTTAAAGCCTGTTATAGTTTGGGTATATATTATCATGAGGCATGTCCGTTGTTACAAAACTTTTGACAATAGCGCCTTTTTAAATCTACCATGGACTGTAAGTGTTGTCGTTATAATTATAATTTTTAATTTTTTTAATCAACCAGTATAATAATACACACTCAAATTTCAAATTTCAATGAAACCTATTTATCGTTTTCATATCAGATGCCACCAACCATCAGGTCTCACCCCTATTCTTATGTCGAAGATTAGCCCAACCCCAAACTAACCCTAATTTTTTTTTTCTATTTCTTTGGGCATGTCAGGTATTCCCAATCTACAAGATCTTCGTCTTTGTCTCCAACTAGAGAGCACGAGATCTCACCGATGTATATCTCGGTGTATTTCAGAGGCGATGGCGGCTTTGGCATAATCGCTGTTGTTAGTCGAAATGGCAATCAATCTATGAGATTGATTAAAATATGGGTGGTGAATCTCCACCATTGATGATATTGTGATTCTTTCTTTCTATGTTATAACTTCTTTAGGTGTGTGCTCTGTATATTTCTCTAATTTCAATTTTCATTTCTCAAGTCGCGATTGTTTATTAGATTTTGCTTTCAATCTGATTCCAATTGAGTTCGAACTTGAATTTATATTCGATTTTGATGTCCATATGTCCTAATTTTCCTGAAGGTATTGCTTCTTTGATTTTGATTTCAAGTTCTCCATTTTGGTGATTTTGATTTCAAGTTTTAAAATCGAAAGATTAGGAATCGGGGATTGGGCTAGGGTTTCAAAACCAAAGCGATGGAGTTGGATTTATGGTTTTCTCTATGACAATGTGGATTTGGGGTTTTGAAAGGAGAGCATTGAAGGGGTTAAGAATTTTGAAAACTGTGAGACTGAGGGTTACCCTAGTTTTTTAATTGCATGCTTGTTTCCGCAATTCAATCAGGGTGCTTGTTCTTTGTTTTTTTTTTCTTTTTTTGTTATCTGATTTTAATGATATTATTTGGACAATTTTGACTCCCAATTTCTTAATTGTGATTCTGATTATACTCTTATTGGAATTGTGTTTCTTGAATTCCATCACAAATTGTGATTCTACTTTCCCCTTCTTGGTCCTTAATCATACCAAACTCAATGCTTATTCATGCTTATAATTTTAGTTTGTGGAGAAATATTATTTACTCATTTCAGTTTAATTTTATCACCAATTGTTTTCTTGAAAACTTTAATTAGTGGGTAGCCTTTGGAGAAAAAGTTATCAAATTCTGGTGTTGAATATGGAAAATAAAAATCAATCCTTATTGTTAGTCGTGAAGTAGTAATCTAATGAAATTAATATTTCAAGGCTCTTGATTTGATACATGCTAGCACTCTTCTGCACATGTAGTTTTTAACTTTTTATATGTTTAAGATTTTTTAATATAAATTTTGAGTCATGTTTCATTCTTAAGCCGTGGCTTTCTTTGCTTTGCAGTTTCTATTCTATTTGCACAAAGAACCTGCAGACAAGGTAAGAATTTGAGATTAATTTTTGGGCTAATTAATGATTTAGTTTATAGCATTGGCTTAGTTACTACTGTTTATGCTTTATTAAAAAAAGAAGTCTTTGTTTATGGTATTGGTTTGGTTAATGAAAATAAAATAAAATCAAAAACTTTTGGCTTCAAGTTTTGTATATCTTTTCACTTTTCTTGATTAAGATCAAATGTTTATTTTTGCATATAGTAGTTCAAGATTTTCTTTCTTTTGATTCATATGCTTATGTCCATGTAGATAGAGAGAGGCAACAATTGTTGAGGGTCAAGCATTAAGGGCATTATTTCATTCTCAAGGTCCTTTCGTTTGGAGGTATTCAAAGAAATGTAAAGTCTTCAAGCGACAATGTCCTTGTTATTGCAAGCTTATTTGTACTTCTTGGATAGTTTGGTATTTCTTAGTATAACTTTTTGGTTTGTTATTAGTTTTAGCGTACAACTGGCAATATTTGTATTTTGAATATGTGGTTTTTCATGTAATCATTGTATTGTAGTAAATATGCAATTTGTTGTGTACAACTGGTAATTTGTATTTTGCATCAGTGGGTATGGTTATGGATAATCCATAATGGTTAATTTGCGGTTATGGATGTGGTTAATTTTTGTGGTTATGGAGATGGATATAATATTTCCATCCTCAAACCGAACCGTTGCCATCCCTAGATGGAAGAGCTTAAGAGACATAAGGCAACGTCCTGATGAATTCCAATAGGTTTCGGATTTCGATTCGACATGACCTATCTCTCCAACGGGGTACAAAATACTCCCAAATGGGGCTACGACTGTGTCTACACCGTCATGGTTGTCAACTAAACATTTCCCCACCGTGTCAACATAATAGAGATATATTGTAACTGTAAGATTGTGACAAGTGTCACAATCTTAAAGAGGTAGTTAGTTTGTTAGAAGTGTTATGAATTGTATAAATACCAAGTCAATGTACTTTCTTAATGATCAAGAAATTAATACACGAAAGCTTAAAGATCTCTCTCTCATTTCTCTCTAATATTCTCAAACTCCTTCTTTCTCTCTCTAAAAACACCATAGATTTCTATAAATTAACATGGTATCAATTGCCACTGCTCGCACTTGATCTTTAATCCTTTCTTGCTTCTGCTACTTAGGATTCTTGCTTCTACTACCTCTATGATAAACAATTGAAGGTTTGATCAATTCAATTTCGTCTTCTCAATAATCTAGGGTTTTGTGGTGTTCTTAATTGACATATGTGACCTCAGTTCTTCTCCTGGTTTCTTTGATCGATGTACAACAAGTGTTCAACGTTTTCTCGCACTTAGCTTTTGGTGCAATTTCATAATTTTTTGCAAAGTCGGTGAAAATGGTAATTGCTTATCAATTGCAACTTCTTCAATTTCTTGTTATTGCTTTTATTTCATCAATTTCAAGTTCTGTGAATGTTAAACTTGATGATACAAATTACTTGAATTGGCATTTCCAAAAGTATTCCTTGAAAGTAATGGAATTATGGGATTTGTGGATAGTTCCAATCCTTGTCCTCCACACAATGCATCTTAGTCTAGTGAATCTGGACTTCATTCAACAGATTCTTCATCTTTTATTGATGGTGATGCATATTTAGTATGGATGATGCATGATCGAGCAATTATGCAACTCATAACTGCTTCTCTGTCTTAAGTGGTTATGTCTTGTGTTATTGGAAGTGTCAGTTCCAAAGATCTTTGAACTAAAAGAACAGTTTTCTACAATATCTAAATTAGCAGTTTCCAAATGAAGTCTAACCCACAAACAATTAAGAAATGGTCTGATTCTATATCTCAATGCTTATTGAAAATCAAGGAGGCTAGGGACTATTTGTCTGTTGTAGGAGTATACTTTGTGGACGAGGATATTGTTATTCTTGCATTGAATGGTTTACCTGCAGAATATAACACATTCAGGACCGGGAATAGAGAATGTCATATCTCTTAAAGAGTTCAAGTCTCAGTTGCTTGTTGAAAAGGCTATCATTAACTCTAATACAACTACACAGTTCTTATCTGCAACGGTGGCTAATCATCCTCCTTCTAATTTTCAAAATAAATTCAATCAGTAATTTCATTCCAATTCTGGTCAATTGGGATTTGTCTCGGGAGGGTTTAAACAGTTTAACAGCAACATAAACAAAGGCAAGAGGAGATTTAATCAAGGGGCTTGAAACTTTCAGCCTAGACAGTATTGCCCTACTTAGACTCATGTCATACAAACACCAAATCCTGGTGTTCTTGGTCCATCTCCTCAATTCAACACATGACCTTCAGCTCCACCATTACTCACATATCAGCTGTGTAATATTGAGGGTCACTCTGCTGCATTTTGTGGTTCCAATTCACATGAGATGTCTAACGGTCAAATTTGTGAAAAGTTCAATCACTCCAATTGGTACTGTTTTTACAATGAGAAGAGTCCTAACTACATTGGTTCTAGTTCCAGAAGTCAGTAGTCTCAGTTTAGCCCTCAACAACAGTTTCAAGCCAATTACAATCCATCTCCACACTCACAAATGCAGGCTAGCATACAATGGTGTCTCAACCTTCTTTTTCTCAGCCACAAGTTTAGCTCACTAACTCAAGGGCTACAAATCATCTGACATCTGATTTGACCAATCTTTATATGGCTTCTTTTTATCCATCTAATGAAACCATTCAAACTGCAAATAGTAAAGGTTTGTCTATGTCACATATTGGTAACAGTATTCTCAAACCATCAGTGCATCCTATTAAGTTAAATTTAGTATTATATGTTCCAAAGCTGACACAATTTATTGTTAGTACATATAATATGTTTAGACAATAATTGTTGGCTTATCCTTGATGCTTTTTATTTTTGAATATATGACAAGGCCACATAAAGGATACTATACAAGGGGTTGTGCAATAATGGACTCTATCCCATTTCTTCTCATGTCAACTCCTATCCAGCATCTACTCAAAGCAGTTTGAAAACCAAAGCTTTCCTTGGTCAACTTGTCACTTCTACACTATGACATAATAGGTTAGGTCATCCCACTGATTCCATTGTGTCTTTGATGTTACACCAATTCAATATTAGTTGTGCAAAAGAGTCTGTATCTGTCATGTGTCAGAGCTATCTAAAAGGGAAATTTTGCAAGTTACCATTTCCTATAAGTATCGATAAGCATGTAAAACCATTTGAGTGGTGCAGATAGATTTGTGGGGTCTAACACCTTGCTTATATGTGGATGACTTTAGGTATTTTGTTACTTTAATAGATGAATATACTAGATATTGCTGGACTTTAATTTTTTTGCAACATTTATTGCCTTTCATTTCTACTTACTTAATTCTCTGCAACAATTCAAATTTTACAAATTGATGGAGGAGGTGAATACATTAGTAAGACATTCCAGAATTTTTTGTCAACCAAAGGCATCTACATCAGAAATCATGTCCATATACACCAGAACAAAATGGATTAGTTGAGAGAAAACATATGCATCTTATTGAAACCACAGTTACATTGTCACAAATAGCAAAATTACCTTCCCAATTTTGGTCATTTACTTGTCAAACGGTTGCATATCTCATAAATAAAATGCATTCCTCAGTCTTATCCAATAATTTGCCATTTGAAGCTCTATTTGGGTGTGTTCTAGTCTTAATTATCTCACTTAAGAATATTTGGATGTGCATGTTTCCCTCTTCTCAAACCTTACAACAGCACCAAATTACAAGCCAAAGCCACCAAATGTGTATTTCTAGGTGATGCAATCAAGTACAAAGGTTTTATATTCTTTAATGATTGTAACTGTAGAATTGTGACAAGTGTCACAGTCTTAGAGAGGTAATTTGTTTGTTAGAAGTGTTGTAAATTGTATAAATACCAAGTCAATGTACTTTCTTAATGATTAAGAAATTAATACAAAAATCTTAAAGATTCTTCTCTCTCTCATTTCTCTTTGATATTCTCCAACTCCTTCCTCTCTCTAAAAACACTATAGATTTATGTAGATTAACAGAAAACTCCAGTGGTAAGCTCGTTCTTCTCTCCACTTCGGCTCTTACAGCGACCGGAGCTTTAACACCACTGACCCAATCTACACCTTGACCGAATAACAAAATAATAAGAAATTGAATGATGGGTTTGGAGATTGGAGGAGAAACATAGAGAAATATTGGGTTTGAGAGGTTAAACAGAGTAGAAACATATAGAAATGCTAGGTTTGAGAGGTGAATTGGTTAACTTGGGTGTGGAGAAAAGGACGAAGAAGGAGAGTATGGAGAAATTGACATTATTGCCCTTTAGAGATAATGTCACGTCCCGAACCTGGAGTTGGCGGAAAAATGTGACCCCGCATAGGCGCACGCGTAAAACGAAATAAAAAGAAAAAAAAAACTTCTTTTATACAAATAACTCGAAAATCTTTACAGGGTGTACATAAATAATAAAAACTTTTAAATTTGTTGTTTGACGCAACTTCAACTTGTCTAGCACCTATCTTGCCAAATAACTCATTTGTATAATAAAAGGATAAGGGGTGAGCAACAACCATCATCACCAATTAGTAGAATAGGTAATATGCCAGTCAAGCGTGTTGTTTTACTCACACTATAACATAGTACAATCATATCAAAGTCCTTATGATGTATTATGCCATATCACATTGTCCCTTCACATGTTAGTGTCCTCCATAACATGTAGCTCACCACGTGACCCCTAAATTGACCATTTTGCCCTAATGCTCCCACGTGCCTTCCATTTGTCACTCGGATAACCCAACACTGAAGTTCTAATGCTTCATGAACATTTCCAAATAAACCACATATCACCATATATATAACTTTGAAACATTTCAACAAATCCAACATGCTTGACTTGAAATAGAGAGATATTTGAAAATATATAGATCAAAACCCATGATAGCTCGTGGTTTTCACATTTATAAGAAAAATAAGAATATTTTAAACACATTACATAAACCACTAACCTCAATAAACCGAACCTTGGCAAGAAATTTATCTGCCAACTCCATACGTCATCATTTCTTTGTTTCTTTCTCTTTCCCACACTCTCTATATCTCTACGTGAAACTCTCTGCATGCTGCCATGAAAAAACAATGAAGCAATGCTGCTATTTATAGGTTATAAAGTCCGCAATTACAATTTACAATGCCCTTATTAGTTGAATGTGGCTGCAAAACCTATCTCCAAAACTTGGATAATATTAACACCTCATGCTAACAACTTACGTGCAAATCCTCTGCATGTAAGATTGTTGCCAACACAACAACTGCATGTAATTACTTGGCCACCTCCTGCTTACATAATGATCAAACTAGTAATAGTTTGACACCACCATACATATAAGACAAACTTGTAAAAACTACACCTCGTGACATGCATATTGCCAATTAAAAAACCTAACTAAAGGTTAATTGCATCACCAACGTAATATTATTCTCCTCCAAATAACATATATACAACTTAAACATACGGGGACCTCACAGGTAATCGTGTGGATAGCACGTGGAAAACTCGGTGTTGGAGAAAAGCAAACTCAAATACAACATGTAGGGAAAAAAATTTGATGACCCTTTTCATGTATGATTTTATTGGCTAACAAGTCAACCTGCTATTGATATGATTTTGGAGGATAACATTAAAATTATCTTTCTTTTGACGAGGATGAGTGTTTAATTCCTATTCGTTCGTATTTTTTATGATCCCAAAATGAGAAAGTCTACTACAAATTTTCTGCAACAATATTATAAAGGAAGGATTTGAGTTAAGTCAGTTATTATTAGTTATCGAATTCGTCATTCAAAGGAATTTAACATAAAATTACCTACCTACATATAAAGAAGAATGTTATTAGATCAAGGCTGTAGAGTTTGTGTGGCCATGGAGCATGCTGCATGTCAATTTCAAATACATGGACGTTAGGAAAATAAAGTAGTCTCAAATAGCTAGTGCGTGTCTAGAGCGGGGTGGGAAGATAGGTAAATGGGTCGTGTTTAAGGTTTTTATGAAAATTATTTGTATATAAAAACAAATTAAAACAAAAACTTGACCTAAAAAGGATTATAAATTGGAGAAATTCTAATTATTATGATGTTAGTAAAAAGCGAGAAAATTGAAAAAAATTTGTATGGGACTTGACTTGTATATAATTTCCATTACAGATGGACAAATATTTTTATCTGCCAATTTATTCAATTATGGAATCAGACCGGCCATTAATATGGGTATTTCGATTTCCAGGGTAGGATCTGCTGCTCAAATTAAAGCCATGAAACAAGTAGTTGGCAAATTAAAATTGGAATTGGCACAATTGCAGAATTAGAAGCCTTTGCACAATTCGCTTCTAATCTCGATAAAGCGACTTAGAATCAATTGGCAAGAGGTCAATGATTACGTGAGTTACTTAAACAATCTCAATCCTCCCTACTTTTGCTGGAAAAAAAAATATTGACTATATATACCGGAACGAACGGTTATTGGCACTACAATCCATTCAAAACTCACCATGGGGCAAATCTTAAATATAATCTTTTGCCTTTCTTTTATATTAAAAATTCTCATAATTTTTGGCAAAACTTAATATAAGTCCAATTTTATTAGCCATTATTAGTTATAGTCCACTTTTGTTTAATTTTTGAGTTAGGTCGAGTAATTTATTATCCACATCAGCTTATTTGTATTCTCTTGCCACATTTACCCTTAAAAATTAACTAATTAAGTAATTACTGTTTTTTTAAATTTGTGATTAATGTTAATCTTATTCTTAATTATAGGCTTATTTTTAGGGATTTAAATCTCATTTTTTCTTCTCCTTCCACAAACCGTTCATTTTTTTTTTCTTGTTTCTCCCTCACAATATCTTTCTCTTCTTGCATTATTTTGCCCAGTAATCTTCTTCCATAATATTCCTCTTCTGCTCCTCCTCCTTCCATAAGGATGATCAATATACATTTGATTGGATTAAAAAAAGAGATTACACTAGTCAATCTTGTATTTTGGGGTTCTTCGTCTCCTTATCTTTTATTTTTAGATTATTTCTCCTTTTTATACGAATTAGTATTTTCTTTTGCGTTTCCTCCCTCAATATCATCTTTCTTCACGAATGTTTTTGTCTTTTATATTATAGTGTACCTGTATCATGAATAATTCTATCTATCTACCTATATATATCACATATTTTGTTGATAAGATGTCTAAGATTAATTTGCGTTTATCTTCCTATACCATGGGTTTTTTTTTTAATTTTTTTTATTATTATTTTTATAATACTCTACCTATATCAGAGATTAATTGCATATGTATCATATGTTTTTTTTTTGTTTGTAAACTACTTGCATCAAAGCTTGATTGCATTGTCTACCTGCATCACAGATTAGATGCATTATCTACCTACACCACAGTTTAATTAGATATTATTTACATATGTTCATCACTTATTACTTGTATTTATGTACCTATATCATAGGTTTTTTCTTTTTGTAATATACTTTTATCAAGAATGAATAATATTTAGATAATTATAGGCTTTTTATATTAGCATCCCACAAAATGTTGAACACACCCCACATTAAAATTTAATATTAAATAATTTATTTGCCCCACTATGCAATGACAATTTTGACCTTATTAGGTTTTTTAAAAATAAAATAAAAATTCTAAATACACCCCAAGTCGCTTTTAGTATATTATTTCTCTTCTCAACTATCAAAATCCTCTCACCCTCCATTGTTCAACAAAACTCTAACCAATGAAACTACGAACATGTTGATTAAGAAAAATTGTTTTTGACAAATGGAGAGGCCTAAACTGGTGATCGTATCTAGAAACGAATCAAGAGCAAAACCAATGCGGACTTGTTGGTGGAAATGTTTGAGAAAATTGGGTTTGAAGTTGAAGTTCTTAGACCTGATTGGAGGACGGAGTTGGTAAAGATTTATTGGGTTCTTAATTTGAGTGATGTTGTGATAAGGGTTAACAGTGCTACCATGACACATTTTCTGTTCATGAGACCTGGCTATGTGTTGATCCAAGTGATTCCTCTTGGAATTAGTTGGGGAGCAGAGGCATACTTTGGGGAACTTGCAAGAAAGCTTGATTTAAACTATAGCGGCTACAAAATTCTTCCCACAGAGAGCTCATTGTACGACAAGTATGGTAAAGTTGATCCTGTTCTTAAAAATCCAGCAATGAAGCCATTATTGATGTTACCTTACTTAACGATGGTAGACATCTGTCAATGCAAACTATACTAAGATGATTTCAAATCATCATTTTGAAATCATTCGGCAAACTAATTGTTCAAATGATTTGAAATCTTTCGGCAAACTAAATGTTTAAATAGTTAGATTCAGTCCCTGAAAATTAAAAATGAGTGTTATAAGATTTGAGAAATGTGGGGTGTATAGAAAATGTGGGGTGTATGTACAAAATATAAGGTGTATATTGAGAATGTGGGGTGTGAGGGTATTATGGGAAAATATGTGGGGTGTATTAAGATAATTTTTAAGTGAAAAAGAAAATGTGGGGTGTATTAAGTGTATGGGGTTTATTCAACAATTTGTGAGGTGTTAATATAATAAGCCTAATTATATCACAGTAGATTTTGTTGTTGATAAAACGTGCCATGAATTTTGATTTTAATTTTTTTTCCTTGGATATTGGATAGATTAAAGGCATTTTGAAGATTCAAAACTTGGATAAATAAAAAAATTTATATATATTTTCATTTAAATTATAAAAGGGAAAAATGGGCATAAAAAGATCAATTGAACCTATAAATTGATATAAGGCACATGGAACTGGACTCAATCGGAAAGTTTGACTCAAATTTTTCGACTTGAATCGAAATACTCCATTATTTTTCCTACAAACTAACATACACCATGAAATCAATCTAATGGTTCATTTTTTTCTTCTTCTTCTCTCTCTCTCTCTCTCTCTCTCTCTCTCATTTTTCTTCCCAAAAGCATGGAAACAAGTTCTGATTAGCATCTCCACTCACCTCAAGGCTAGTTAGTCACACATGATTTCATTTTTCATTTTTTGGAAATTGAGATTCTATTTTCATAAAATAATCGTGCCCACATCATGTGTGCTCATTTGTAATTTTTATTTTTGTTTTTTAAATTGTTTGTTTGCATCAATCTAGTAGAATTTATATTTGTTGGAAAACTCTTTTCACACAGATTCTAAGGCATTGAATTTTGATACGGTGAATCAGAGTGTTCTGTCTCCAAAAGGTGATGCAAAAGTGTTGCCGGAGAGGTTGTACACGATATTTATTAAGATGTTTGATGGAAGAATATCAAACTTAGATTGTTTTGAGATTAAAATTAAAGATTAGACTAACATATGAACCCTAATACGCCTATATATACGTGGGTTATTCATGTCAAGTTTACAAGATCAAATCAATTATTGTATAAATAACGAAAAATAAACTCACAAATTCTTAATTGATTCCCATGATAAAAGTTGGAGAAGCCCTACAAATATATATATATATATATATATATTTGTTTTTGGAAGAAACGCAAGAGAACAAAGTGGGAGAGAGAAAGAAGTACGGGAGAAGAAAGTGAAGAGTTTGGCAAAATATATGCTGGCGGGAATATTTGGGAACGAAAAAAAAGGGAAAAAAAGAAAAAAAAAATGAACCATTAGATTGGTTCATCGTGTATACTAATTAGTAGGAAAAAATAATTATGAAAGTTTTAAATATAAATAATAAAAGATATCTAAGCTCTAGTTTGGTACAGAGGTGATTCTGAAAAAAAATGGCTATAAAACACAAAGCTACAAACATTCAGTTTCAGCTTGCTAAACACAAAGCTGCAAACTAGGGCTATAAAACATAAAGCTCTAGTTTGGTAAACATTCAGCTTCAGTTTTTTTTCACAGTTTTGGGTGAAAAAAAGTTAAAAACATAAAGCTGCAAAGCCCAGCTTTGAAAAACCAGTTTTTTTTTCACATCTGTTTTACATAACAGTTTATCAAGCATTATAATACTTTTTTTTTTTTTTTTCAAAAGCACTTTTACAAAAAAGTTTACCAAATATTATGCTGCTTTATTTTACAGCTGCTTATTTTCATAGCACAGCAGAAACAGATTTTTTTCAAAGCACATCAATACCAAACCAGCCCTTAAGACTTGCCACATGGTGAGTTTTGAGTGAATTGTAGTACCACTCAGTAAATTTTAGTAGCAAGTTAAGTCCCGTATAAGGTTTTTCGAGAAAATCAGGAATCAAAATAGTTCCAATTCTCTATCCAAATTAGTAAACGTGCCAAAAGTTTGTGCTCGGTTTTTTTTCGGAAGAAAAGTAAAGAATGATCGGATAGTTTATAGTTTAATTGCAAAATCACAACACAAATCGTCATGAACTATATTTCTTACATGAAAAATGAAACTAATGTTAGAAGATGTCCAAAAAATTTGAAACATCCACTCTGTTAAAATAAAGAAAAACTAATGAATAGGGTTTGAAAACTTTGAGTTTTAACGATAAAGATAAAATAAAAGGTGAAGTGAATAGTACCAGGATTGACCTTTTAATGTAAACATATGATTTTTCATAAAAATGAACCAAAAGCTTTTAGTTAAAGTTCCCTTAAAAATAATGAATAAATAAATCAAACCGAAAATCAATACCCCAATACTCCGAATCGAATCATTTACAAAAAATTAGAGCAAAATGTTTCGGGGTGTAGAATTCACCGGAGCATATTAGAAATACGAAACCGAGATGCAGAAAAAAGCTTGTTCGGTACTCAAAATCCAGGCTCACGTAGGTTTGGGCCAGGCTCATATGCGCTGGTGGCGCCAAGGCCCAATAAAAAAGGGTATGATCGTGAAGCTGCTCGCAGATTTTCACCTCCATTGGCAGTGGACACTGGACAGCGTCACGGACTCGGACACAAATTCGAAGGCGGCGGCAAACAGTGATGGGGTCGTCTAGTACAATGAGAGCATTAGGAGCAATTGTTCACAGATTCAGCAATGGCGTCTCCTCCAAGTCCCTTAACTCCTTGGCTCTGCACTGTACATGTCATATACCCATCTTCTTCCTCTCTTTGAATTCTGAATTTTGCTTTCGAGAGTGAATTTTTAGCTGACTTTTTGATTCAGGGAATGTTCTGCTGAGCAGAAAGTTATCGTATTCATCTGCAATTTCATCATTGCCGCCATGGGTTTTGACCCACATGCACGGCGGCGCTGCAGCGAGAAGAACCATATGGACCGTCGCTCCTCTCTGTATGGGCAGGCGTTCCAGCAAAATCGCCGGCCGAAAGGTCAGCTCTTTCGTTCTGCTGTGTAGGTTTTTATTTTCTTGCACGCCAAGTGTTTGATGAAATGCCCGTGTAATGTGTGTCAGCGTTTTGTGACTGTTTGTTGGGTTTGTTTTGAAAGTTGTGGAATTGTTACTGCAGGGGGCTCAAGATGCAAAGAAGGCAAAGCTATATAGCAGGATAGGGAAGGAAGTTGTGTCTGCGTAAGTTAGTCGCTCCGGCCTTCTTTGTATTTTGCTACTGCTGATTGCCTGATTTAGCATTGATTAAAGTCTAATCTTTGTATAAAGGCAAATGTTATCTCCTAGTCATAGTTGTTGAGAATTACACAAGTTTCATAGTTTCAACAATAGAGGGTATTTGGTATTGCGCAATGCCGGTAACTTTTCGTTGTGCCTTAATGGTGCAGTGTAAAGAAAGGCGGTCCAAGTCCTATATCGAATATGGCCCTGGCAACTGTTTTGGAGAAAGCCAAGGAGCTGGATGTACCCAAGGAAATTGTGGAGCGCAACATTAAGAAAGCATCTGAGAAAGGACAAGAAGCTTACATTGAGAAAGTATACGAGGTTGGTATCAGTGTCATCTGCTAGATCTTCGTTGGTCCTGCTTAAATGTTTTATGTTCAACATTAAGGATTTATTTTATTGGCTTGATACTTTTCTCATGTGACCTGATTTTATTGGGTGCTACTATTGTCAGGTATATGGTTTTGGTGGAGCTTGTATGGTAGTCGAGGTCTTGACTGATAAAATAAACCGGTCTGTGGCAGCAGTTAGAGAGGTGGTGAAGGACTGTGGGGCGAAGATGGCTGACTCAGGATCTGTTTTGTTCAAATTCAGGCGTGCTCGGGTTGTAAACATAAAAGCTTCAGATGTTGATAAAGATCAGCTCCTTTCCATTGCTTTAGATGCTGGTGCTGAGGATGTTATAGAACCACCAGTATATGAAGATGATACCGAAGATAATTCAGAAAGGTAATTTTCCACTAGAGCTGCGTTCCTTATGTGTTATATTTGTGTTGTAACTCAACTTTCTCTGGTTTTTTTAACTGATATATGATTTTGCTAAGTTAACGTCATCCAATTGAGTTGTGATTGCCATTGTCCAAGGTATGAGTCTTCTTGACTCACTTTGCCTGTGAGCTTACGTTTTCTGTGAAATACAAGATCTTCACTTGTGGTCAGGTCAACTTTCATGCTCATTAAATGGGAGCCTCAAGCCCATCTAGTAGTTGAACTCCATTCATACGTGTTATTGTAGGCACCTGGTTCAATCATTGAAATGTGGATATATGCATATTTTTGTGAGCACACACAGGCGTGCACACACACACACACACACCCATCATTGTGAACTATTCTCCTTTTGCTATATACGGTTCTTAACTTTATTTAATTTATTTTTTTGTTTTTTGGGTTTCTGGTAGATATTTCAAAATCGTAAGCTCATCAGAGAACTACGCAACAGTACTTTCAAAGCTACGTGAGGAAGGAGTAAGTTTTGAGACAGATAATGGTTCTGAGCTGCTTCCAATAAGCGCCATTGAGGTTTGTCTCTCCTGCATACATATGACTTTGATCTGTTACAGCCTTATAGCTGGGATTTCTTCTTCTTGTCACCATGCGAATTGTATACTGTTTCACAAACTGTCTTCATATTCACAAGTCGATTTCGAGCATTTGAGGTAAAACTACTGGTCTGTTGCAGGTAGATGATGAGGCTATGGAGTTGAACAAGGAACTTATGTCTCAATTGCTTGAACTTGATGATGTTGATGCTGTGTATACGGACCAGAAGTGATCAAAATCTCTATCTTTAGTCATCATTTCAGCAATCGAATTGAGCTCTTGGCCTTACAATATTCTTCGATCTGGTTTGTCTTTGGTATCTAACTCAATTGAAGTATGTCTGTCGAGATCACTTAAAGAGGAGAGACGGGTGCGGGGTCGTTACCTTACCATTCTGTTCTCTAGGAAGAAAATTTTGTTGTACTGTATTTTCATACTTGGGAAGTTCGAGGAAGAAGAGCATATATTGAAATGTGCTTGTTATCAGAGAACAAATAAAAGAAATCCTTGAATAACAATAGTAATGTTGGGAAATGATTTCTATTCTTCCTTTTGTAAACGGGCCTTGATTCTCCTTACTCTTTTCAATCTAACGGCTAAAAAAAAAGAGTTCATGGAAAGAAAAGCAGGGTGCGGAAATCACCTTCATAATATAGTCTTGGTAATGGAAAATGTGAATGGTGTGGCACTAAATTATACCTAGCATCTGGTAGTACATTTTTGCCGGTATATGACTGGAGGTACTGTAACCTAAACTTGTTGAGAATCGTTGTATCGACAATCAACATTGTGCTCACAAAAACTACAGTTATCGTTGTCACCCTCCCACCTTCATCTTTGTCTTCCTCTTCGTAAGCATCAATGAAATGATATGATATATACAGCAGGGCTTCCATGCACACCACCTTCAAAACAATGAAATGAATATTACAAAGTTATTTATGGTACGAGGGAAGCGAAAATTAAATTTGGGACTTCTTCCAACACTGAAAAGAGAAATACCACTTAGTCAAGAAAGGGACGTAAAATTTTGCCACCACCTCTGCACATGGCCTGCATAAACGCTTTTGACTGAGTGACATTTCATAGTGATCTGTCATAGGAAGAGAGGGAATCCAATCCGCAGTGCGTCCACCCCTACAATCGATCTGGCCTGTCACCTTCCTTTCATTCAAACCCCCTAACAAGTCACTGTACTCAAGTTTCCCCAATGTGTCCTTTAAGTTTCGGTAATGCAAACAACACGGCCATCAACGAATTTACGGTGATGCACCAAAGACGAATAGATTGGCAAGCTCGAGGAGGTAGGATAGGAGGTTATAGTGCATTGGGACTTCAGAGAATCCATGATAACGTAGCTTTTTGGTTTTTATGGCCGTCCTGTAAGCCTCGGAATTGGTTTGGCAGTGAGGCCGCCGTCTGGAGTGGAGCTTAGCTAACATTGCATAGCCGTCGAAGAGGTGCCGGAAATTGTAGCGTTCAATGTGCTAAAGACCCTGATCATTTCCTTAGGTACGTTCCTCTCTGCGTGTAATTAGTTATCCATTTTTTCTTTCTCTATGCCGAAATTATTTGGTGAACTTTAGAATAACTTATAATAATCTATGTATACCGGCTAACTGATTTCAGTAGGAACTTACCCAAAATCATATTGCACTGGCTGCCCACGGAGGCAGTTTGGTATCAGAAAATAGAAATGCACTTATGGCTCGTTTACTAACCTTTTTTCTTTTTTTCTTTATTTTTCATTTATTTATTTATTTTTTTTTCTCAGTTTTTAGTTTTTTTTTATTTAGTATGAAAATTAAAAACTTTTTTTTTTGTAACTATTTTCAGATTTCATTGAAAGCCAAAATTTGAAAACTTAAAAAATTTGCTTTCAGTTTTTGGCTTATAGTTTTTATTTTGGGTTAGGTATGTATAACTATTCTATATTTAGGGGTGATTCCAAATTGACTTAACCTTTTAAAACATTTCAAATAAGTACCTAACGTTTTGAAAAATAGACATGTTAGGCAATAAGCACATGTTACCAGTGTAAAATGATGATGTCATTAATGTTAAGTGATAACGTGGACAAAAATTGAAGTTGATCTTTACCGATCGCCATCTTTGAAGCTCTAAAACCTGAAATTGGTCTCCTTAGTCAAGTTTAACACTAAATTTGCTCACCTCATCACTTAACGGTAGTGACCTAACAAATGTTCATTTTTCAAAATGATTGGTAGTTTTTGGAATGTTTTAGAAAGTGTTGGACTAATTTGGAATCATCCTTAAAAGTTGGGTAGTTACTTGTAGTTAACCCTTTTATTTTTTTTAAAACTAAATATAATTATCAAATAAGTTATCAGTTTTAAAAAAATTAAAAACAATAACTGAAAACGAAATGATTATCAAATGAACTTCAAAATACTAATTTATTTTTCGGCCAACCAACAAATATTGATTGAGCTTTCAAATTATGGGATAAATATGTATAGTACATGTTTAACAAAAAGAAAATATATATATATATATATATATATATATAGTTTATAACTCGCAACGCTCACTTAAAACGAAAAGAAATATGAACATAGATTTTGTCACATTGTTATGCGTAGGTACAGCCTATATCTATCTGCTTACATGTCACTCATATCATATAAACGAATAGCATATTTTTGTGTACCTAGCTAACCGTGACCTACATATATATCAACGCAGTCGAAGTGGGAACATTCTTTGGCTAGCTGTAAATAACGAATGTAGAACTGATACTGGCTAGTTCATCATTTCTATGATTCTTTGGAGGGAACCCAGCATCCATGCAGTCCATATGGAAGACCATAGGGGAACTTTGCCCTAGCAATCTCTTCAAACGTTGATCCATCTAACAGCAATGCATATCCATCTCCATTTTTCTCGCTAATCATCGAGATTACAACACCTATATCATGTACACATAAATGTCTTAGAAATCATTCCAAATAAAAAGTAATAACTCTTCTTTTTTAAGTTTTCTAATTGTAAGTAATTTCTTTATAAAATTAAGGAGATGTTGATAACCATTTCATTTTCTACTTAAAAAAAAAAAAAAAAAAAAAAAAACCACTGAAAGGTGCCTTTAAGATTTTTAAAATTTGGCTTGATTTTGATTTTTAGTTTTCAAGTATGATAATCTCACCATCATCTTCTTGAGTTGCCCCGGGACGGGCAACAAAGAACGGTTCGGATGGCACTGCTCCTTCATCGTACCAATTCTTAGCTTTCTTCTCTACCAAATCAATCTGCAATTACATATATTCAAAGAATTTGAGTGAGAAACTAGCTCAAAACTGCTGATGATATAATACAACGCGGAATATGGAAGTAGTGCATGTAATTTTGTAACTTTAATTAATAATACCTTGGTGAGGGTGTTAGGGAAGTTACACGGGCGCTGAGCCCCGCAAGCATAAGCGTATCTGTATTTTTTACCCAGATAAGCAGGGTTTATGCTGCACATGTCCATCCCTCTTCCATGCTCATTTGGGTCTAGTGCTGCCTCCAATTTTCCATATGGACTCCCATCCAGTGGTATCTTGAACCTACCAACCCTGAATTTCCATCAAAAGAATAATAACAAATTAATAGCTAGCTCCAATTAGGTCACATATATGGTTAATTTTGACAGAATTTTTGTTCGAATATATTAAACATGATAAAGGATTCCCAGTCTCGCAAGATCATGTTATGTATTGATTTATATAAGACGAGTAGTCATATCATGTGCGTACTGAGCATCTGGTAGTACATCTTTGCCGGTATACAATCGAAGATTCTGAATCTTGAGCTTATCCAGAATTGTGGTGTCAGCGTTGTGCTCACAACAATCGGCAATGATAGCAGTAACCCTACCGTCCTCATCTGTCTCCTCATAAGCATTAATAAAATGGAACGTAATGTACAATGGAACTTCCACACTTGTCACCTTCAAAACAAAGGAATTGCATACAAATAATAAATCGAAAGATCAAAAAACATACTAATTAGTACACAAAATATCAGATGGGTAGTAACTTACAACGTTGCCACTAGCTTTACACATGACATGCATAAACGCCTTAGAGTCAGGGTGCCACTCAAACTTGTACAAGGGAGTGGGCTCGGCCTTGAGCAAATTCCCAGCACAATACCTCAGTGGCATTTCGGGCACAATGATGTAGTGCTCGGTCACAGGGAAAGAGTGCACCCAACCAGGAGCCGGTCCACGGCTACAATCAACCCGCCCGATCACCTTCCTCTCATTAGTACCCGGCTCCATCCTGACCGCTAAATACCCCGGCTTGATTAAATCCGGCAACAAAGTCAAAAACTCGGTATCGGTCACAATAGGATGTGCCGAGTGTATCAAACCACCCAATGTGTCACTGTACTCAAATTTTCCTAAAGTGTCCAACGTGGTCGGGTCAATCACTATTGATCCTTTCTGGGTTTCTGTGAGGCACACAACCCGACCATCACCTAGCTTAACCACTCCGGTGTTGGCGTTGTCAGTCAACGATGTACCGGAGAATAAGTTGGCTAGTTCTCCAATATAAGATAGGAAATTGGCCGGCTTAGGGACCTCAGAGAATTCACGGAAACATATTTTTTGGTTCTTCATGGCAGCTGTGTAGGCCTCGGATTCGATCTGGCGGTGGCCAGCAGTGAGGCGGCCGTCGTGGAAGTGGAGTTTGGCGAGCATGGCATAGCCGTCAAAGAGGTGGCGGAAGTTGTAGTCCCCAACGTGCCACAGCCCTGGCCCATTTCTTAGGTACGTACCTTTCTGCATGTGACATTAAGTTAATTATGAGCTAGCTATATATTCAGCAAATGTTTACCCTTTATAATAAAATGGTGCCTAATTAATTTGGATCTATTTGTCTACAAATAACTGTAGATAGAAGTATTAGAAAAATTATTAGGAATGAGACAAATAGTTGGTAATAAATAAATAGTAAAAGAAATGGACAAGGCCAACGTCATATTACATTCTTGTCGATGAATTATATAGCATTATAAAAGTAATTAAAGTCGGGAATATTTGTACTTGGCCAGCAGGCCCAGTGCCACATTTGTCCGATGCATTATGTGGCGATCGACAGTAAGTTGATTAATTCATTATCAGACTTAGTGTAGCTTAATTAATCATATACTGTCACTTAGTGCTACATTTTAGTGATATTCTTCTTTTCATTTGTGAGTGATAGATCTTAGGTTCGATTATCGTCAAAAGCAAATTTGAACTACATTATTATTAATTCAATGTTAGGTTAAGCTAACATTTCTCCGTCTCTTAATATAAATGATATCATTGTTAAAAATTAATCATATACTAGCACTAGCATTTAGCAAGAAGACACACGCGTCATCAAGGACAAATCTTCTTTCTATGTGCGTGGTAGGTGGGCCTCTCACTACGAACCAAGAAAGGTTAGAAAAGCACGATCAAATTAGTGGGAATAAGAAAAGGGTTGGTTTTTTTATACAAATTTGCGCTTTCTTCTATTTTTATTTCCTGCAAGTTTCTGAGTAAAGTTGTAAACTTACATTATTTTGGCTTACAACATCGTACCGTATTTTGATCCTTTATTTTTTATTTTTGACCTAACCCTAATATATATATATATATATATATATATATATAGATTGAGTTCTTATTGGGTGTATTTGATATTTTGAATAAAATTTTTTCTATTGTATAGCAACAGAAGATACGATGTGTTATGAATCTGAACCAATTTATCATGGTGAATCTCAAATAAATTTGTAGTTTAGATTTAGTAACAAGGAATCATCATCAGCAACAATTCTTTGATAGAATAAACCAAGAATTATGTACATGAAATTAATTAATGAACGATCACATACCAGCCACAATGGTATTTCTCCTTGGACAAGCAGCTCTCCTTCCCATCTCTCCTGCCGCACACTCGTCCATGCTACGTGACTCCTGTCGTAACCATCGCCACTCTCTTCTTTTGGGGGTGGATGAGCTATTGCCGGCAATGGTGGACTTGCTACGTTTGTGGACACCAAGCTTCGACCATTGTGCTTTTTTCTGGTATTATTCAAGTTCTTTCTTAAGGGATTAAACCCACCCTTTATATTATTTGAGTTCTCAGAAACGGCAGCTGTTGGCAGCAAAGAGAAGTTTCCAGTAGCGCCTGAAAATGTTATGGAAGCCATGAAAACTATTTCAGAACTAAGCAGCTGTGTATTAAGAGTGGGTTAAAGAGTGTGAGGTCTAATGTCCTTTATATAGAGGAGGGTCGGCAGGGAAAGATTGCAAATAGGGCAAGTTAACTAATTGGAAACAAGTGTCCTGTGCATCCCCATTTGGAATCTTCATTGGTGGAATTCCCCTTCACTAGCTGACATGGCTGTTTTGTATGTATATTTTTTCAAGGAAAACCTAAAATAGAGAAGATGGGCATACCAATATGCTTCCGTTGGTGGTTTTACTAAAGACAACCTTATATTGAATGGGTGCTCTAGTCAACCGAGCTACAAGAGCTTATTACTATGACATATAGCTTACCCTTTTTTATGTTATAATATTTGTGAGAAGTCGATGATGTTTTATAGCAGTTGCAGAAATCAATTATATCTATGAATCCTAGTGCAAGTTTGACATTCACTGATCCTTCTTTTCCCTAACTAACATTTTAACATAATAGCACTATCATTTGTCCAAAAAAAAAAAAAAAAAACAAAAAAAAAAGGTCATATCGTCATGCAAGAAAAGAAACAATATTTTTATTTATTTGAAAAAATTAGCTAGATACCTCCAAATTAATTATTATATCATTTTGTTAAGGGAAATAAATTAAAATTGCACATAAGAAGAACTCACAAATGACAGTACAAATATATAGTAAGAGTAATATTTTTATATTTTATACAATAACTGGTAATTATCAGAAATCACATACGTTACGTGTAATTTGTCTCATATAATCTACATGATTAAATCGACCGTATGGCTAACCTCTTAAATTTTCTTTGTAAGCGACAATTAACAAGAAGTTTTCTTATCTGTCTTGATGTGATGGATTGATAAAATATAATGCTAAGGAGAAAATATGTGTAGACAAAATTTTGTAAATCAAATGATATGAAAGTTGATGATTGAATTATTATATAAACGTTGATTAATATATTTATTTCTTATTAGTGACATATTTAATTTCTAAATAGAATGTACAAATTTAGTTTACCAAACATTACTCAATATCCAAACATCAAGAGGTTTCGAATCCATTTACAACTCACATGGAATCTAAATTTTTTTTATTAAATCTTTTGTCCATTGTGTACTTCGAGAGTGACGTTAAGGAAACCTTCAAGAAATACGTTAAATGTAGTATACAAGTAATGGTATTTCTAGCCTTTTTCATATATCAATTTTATTTTTATACTTATGTGCCATATTTATGCAGCCAATGACCATTATGTTGCTGGACGTGCGTACAAAAGGGGAAGCCGCCATACTAATTCTTTTATTTATGCCTGAATATTTCGTTAGCATCTCAAAATTTATTTAATTTATTTTGTATGTCCATAGCTAACATTGAGACAAATTACACACACGGATATGCTAGAATTTCATAAACATATATTCTGCTTCCTTCTAACAACAAACCTTGGATGGTCACACATAAAGTTAAATCAAACATTATGAAAGTGATAATTTAAGTAAAACTGATAGTGATAATTCATTGATACAAAAAAACACGATTACAACACAATTACAATTACAAGCGTGCCAACTGAGTAGAACTTTTTCAGTTACCAAATCCTGGATTCGGAGAGAATAAGCGTATAAGCAAACTTAATTAATCCCCTATATGGCAACCATGGACATACAAGAACCATCAATATACATTTGCCACAATAGATTAATGGTGGAAAATCCAAAATCTAGGAACACAAAAGCAATCGCTAAGAAGCGAGGCCACACAAAGTGATGGGCGGCACAAACATACACAAAACGCTGCTAAGCCAGAAAAAATTCACCATCAGCTTATATCCACAACGTCGAAGCGGGGCGTGCAGATCTGGAACATCTGCAACGCCACCGGATCTACACCAGCCACGACCTAATCAAGGTGTATTTGTCATATACTTGGTCATGGACAACAATTCAATCATAGATCTTTTCATGGGTCCGCAACCATCACCAATCAATCTAGATTCGTAACAATTATAGTCCTTGGAGGTGGATTGGACTAGAATCTGAAGCAAGGAAGCGGTTTAGCCACTAAAACGTCGGGGGCGCACGACCACTGTGGAAACTAATCGGTAAGAGGGGGCTTCAACCGACCACAAGCATAAGTCCAACTCAATCCCACAAATCTATCTTGAAATGATAATGTGATGGTTTTTGTAATAATAACAAAGATAAGGATCCAAAGGGCACAGATGTAGCCACTTGTCGACATATAAGATAAGTTGTTATAAGGATTGTAATAGGTAGTTATAAGGTTTTTAGAATCTTATCTAGGTTGTTAGCTTTCACTACAAGATTAGAAAACTGTTAAAAACAGTACATGTGTACTCTGTAAAGATTACTCCATCATAAAGGAAGATACAAGCTTTCTCTCTCAAACACTCTCGAGCTCTCTCTCTCTCTTTGTTTTTTGCATATTCTTTCTTCATCTGCATCAATATTTCTTCAATCTTCATATGGTATCATCACCGGGAAATGGTCTGGTGCTTCCGCAAAACTTCTACACTCTGATTTCTTTTTTGAACCCTCTAGTTTGATAAGCATTTGTGACAAATTGGGATTCTTTGAAGTATCAAATAGCCAGAAAATAAGGTGTTCTTCTCTTGCACGCCAACTGCTTAATTAAAGTTCTTAGTGACAAAGATTCATTCTTTTTGCAACAATGGTTACAACTGCTCAAATACAGATTGTACAACCTCCCATTACGAGCCTGATTCCGACTGTTTCTACATCTGTAACAGTCAAGTAGGATGATTCCAGCTGCCTTGCATGAAGTTTTCAGATCATGCTCCTGTTGGAAGGACATGGTATATTGGGTTTCATCGATGGATCAAAGAAATGCCTCTAGAGGTTCATTGATGACTTAAACATCGAAGGAGTAGAAACTGATCTGTATCAAGTCTGAAAAATGCACGATCGTGCCCTGATGCAACTTCTCACAACAACTTTGTCTCCTACTGCAATTTTGTGTATACTTGGAAACACGAGTTCTCATGACATGTGGGTAAATCTCAAGGAACGGTTTTCTACAGTGACCAAAGCTACCATCTTTCAGATGAAAACGGAGCTTCAAAACATTAAGAAAGAGTCTAATTCAATAACTGTGTATCTTTAGAAGATCAAAGATGCAAAAGACCACCTTGCAATAGTTGAAGTCACATTTGAAGATGATGATGTTATCATTCTTGCTCTCAAGGGGCTCTCCGTATAATATAACACATTTTGCCGTGTTATTTGAGGAAGGGACAATGGTATTACTCTTAAAGATTTCAGATCACAATTGCTGAAGAAGCTATTATTAGTCAATTTTTTGAGACTTCCTTGAACTTTGAGACTGTAATGGTTGCATGTGCTTAACCAGATAAAGGGAAAGCGTTGGTTCTTGATAGTCATCCATCTCAATCACAGTTTTTTGCTGGTTTGGATGTTTAAGTCAAGAGTATAATTTAATGGTGGATCAAGTTCTCAGGGGCATAATTCAAGCTATAGGTCAGCTCCAAATTATGAATCATCAAACAATCATCAGGTTAATTCTTACAATTTTGGTGGTTACAAAGGCTCTAACTTCAGAGAAAAAAAGGAAGAGGCAGGTTTCCATACAATAGTGGTCAAAGATCTAATGTTCCCAATTCGAGTTTTGGAATTTTTGGCACTCTAAAACCTTATTAGTATTCATGTCCTGAGCATCCCACTGAGATTCCAACTTGTCAAATCTACAACAAAAGAGGTCATGTTACAACAAATTATTTTCAAAGGTATAACAATTCAACCACTGACATCACATTTCAATGTCAAATTTGTTGGAAGTTTGAACATTTAGTCACTCAATGCTATCACAGAAACAATTTTGCATATCAAGGAAGACCACATCTCCTAATCTCATTGCAATGTATGTTAATCACAATCCAATTGCACCACTTGAGCAATATTGGGTTGCAGATACTGGTGCAACATCTTATATGACATCTGAGCTTGCAAATTTGGACTTGGTTGCAACTTATTAAGGAAATGATATGATAGCCACGGCTAGTGGTGCGGGTTTGAGCATTTCCAATATTGGCACATCAAAATTAGTAACTCCTACACATACTTTCACATTGAGAAATGTATTGCATGCTCCTAGGCTATCACAACATCTGCTATCTATTTATCAACTATGCAAGGACAATTAATGTAGATTCATATGTGATGATATTTCTTTTTGGGTTCAAGACAAAATCACAGGGAAAATTCTTCTCAAGGGACTGTGTAGAGTTGGTCATTATCCTATTCCATTTAATCCTTTATCTTCACAGAAACTGTCACCTGCATCCTCACTTTTACATGCATGTTACCATATAAAACCAATTAGCAAAAGCTTATGGCACAAAAAAACTAGGACATCAATCCAATGATATCACCTCTACAACACTGCAACACACTAAGACTTCTGCATTCACAGATATATGTCCAACTATATGTATACCTTGTATAGAAGGAAAATTTACTAAAATACCATTTTTTTAATCCTCTCAAATAAGTCTGTACATCCTCTAGAAACAATACACAATGATGTACGGGGTCATGCCCCTGTATTGTCATTTGAAGGCTATAAATACTATGTTAGCTTTGTTGATGAATGTAATAGATACACATGGGTTTTCCCAATGAATAATAAATAAGAAGTTTGTGCAATTTTTGTTCAGTTCTATACTTTTCTGTGTACTTAATTTACTACACAATTTCAAAGTGATTGTGGTGGTGAATATACAAGCATAAGGTTTCAAACCTTTCTTACCTCAAAAGGCATTTTACACTAAAAATCTTGCCGATACACTCTAAAACAAAATGGAATGGAAGAGAGAAAACATAGACATATTGTGGAAACTGCCATTACATTACGCCAAAATTGCTGAACTACCATCAAAATTTTGGTTCAATGCTTATGTCACTGCCACATATCTGATTAATAGAATGCCATGTGTTGTTCTTAAAATGGAATGTCCTTATACCTTACTCTTTGGTAAAGTGCCAGATATTACTCATCCCAAAGTTTTTGGATGTGCATGCTATCCATTGCTTAAACCATACATACTACAAAACTTCAACAAAAAACAACTTGCATTTTTCTGGGATATGCAGGAGTTAAAAGCTAAATTTGAGCTTTTATTCCCTCCCCACCACCCCCCCCTAAAAAAAAACCAACCCAAGCTAAATGTGTGGGCTAAAACTTAAAAGCCAAAAGGAAGCCAAATTCCGTCCAAATTTTAGCCCATGATTCGATGTGAGCCCCACCAATTTGAAACCGGGCAGTTTGTGCGCCAAACGCTCCCCACCCACTCGCCAGACGCACGCGACGCACGAGCATTCAGGCCAACTAGGCCCTACCCACGTGGGCATGTCGGCCACATTCCCTAGTCGAGCCAACAACTCTTTTGATCCGACGGATGGAATCAACAGTCAAGGATGGAATCAACAGGCCGTTGGTTGATCCAATAGCCTAGATTCAAATTTTTTTTTTTAGTTTTATATTTATATATTTATTGAATCCAATAGCTAAGATAAAATGTAATCAAATCTAATGGTAAAAAAAAAAAGATCTAACGGCCCAAA
The DNA here is from genome assembly GCF_019419815.1 of Pyrus x bretschneideri. Taxonomy (NCBI): domain Eukaryota; kingdom Viridiplantae; phylum Streptophyta; class Magnoliopsida; order Rosales; family Rosaceae; genus Pyrus; species Pyrus x bretschneideri. The sequence continues at coordinate 2,682,250 of NW_025999446.1, forward strand.
TTTAAATCCAACGGCTAAAATAATTAAAAAAAAATTATTTAACTCAAAAATCACCCAAAAACTCTATAAATACCTATGTATTAGTTCAAACATCCACACAAAACTGACTTTTCTCCTACAATTCTTCCAATTTTTCTTTCTACCATATCTTCCCATTTCCAAATTTTTCAAGATGGCAAAAGAGCATGTCAGAGGTTGTAATTGGACCTGTGAAGAAGATGTTGCTTTATGTTTGGCATAGATTTCTATTAGCGAAGATGGTGCCGTTGGCACGAATCAAAAATAAAAAGGTTTTGTGGGGTAAAATCGTTGATAAGTTCCATGAAAACTTCAAAGCCGACCGAAGGGAAGGTGGTGGTGTTTACGATTGGTGGAAGGTTATCAACAAAGAGTGCACTTATGGAAGGGAAGCTTGGACAGAGCCATGGTTGACATGGCCAGTGGAAGGAGTGCTGCAGAAATTGTGAGTTTCTTTATTGATATTTTATTTGTCATGTACATAATATTATTTTGCAACTAATTGTTTTTATGTATTTTTTGCATAAGGTGACAAAGCAATGGCAATTTACAAGACAAGAGTAACACCAAAAGGACAACCTTTTAAGTTGCACCATGCTTGGTATGTCCTCAAAGATTGTTCGAGGTGGGGAAATGATGCGGACCAACAATGAGGAAGATTATTTCAACGTGAATCCGCACCAACAAGTGATGTCAATGAATGTGTCAATGAATTTACCCCCAACTTCTTCTTTTGCAAGGCCCCTATGAAGAGATAAGCAAAAGGAAACAAAGAGAAAAGATAAGTCCCAAGATTCGATGAGTGCAAAAATTGCTACCGGATTTGCAAGACTGACCGAAAGCCATATCTCTCGGCAAAAAGAAGCGGCCTGAATGCATTTGGCCATGAAGGAAGAAGGGGATAGGGAGCAAAAAAGGTTTGAATGTAATTTCATGATGGAGGACCTTAGCAAATACACTCCAGAGAGGAAAAAATTCTTACGTGATAAGCAAAAGGAAATTTTGCGAAGGCATACCAGAAGAAGTATATTTCAAGATAATGATTCATCTCAAGGCTATATCCCAAGTCCACCACCAAGTCAATATGGTGGATATCATTATTAAGTTTATGAATTATCGATTGTATTAGGTTTATGTGGTTTATGAATTGTCGTTTGTATTAAGTTTATGCATTAATTGTCGTGTGTATTAAATTTATGGCTTATTAATTATTGTTTCTATTAATCTAGATGCCTTCAATAATTATTGTACTTATTATTGCACACTTTGATGTATAATAGATGCATTCAATAATGCAAACGGCATTCAATAATTTTGACAATGTACCAGACAAGAGACTTTGCATAAGAAGACACTTCAATTTATTACTAGAAAATACCAACATAGTACATTTAAAATTATTACATAAAATAAAAAAATAGCACACTTAAACTTAACACAAGAACACATTAATACACCAACATCATCAACGTTCACCTTCTCGACGCCATATATACTCAACCAAATCTTTGCGGAGTGTGTCATGACCAAAGAACGTTGATATCGTTGTTTGATCCAGGAGTGCTGAAGAATGCATGCCAAATCCATGTGTCGTAAGATGCCATAACCTCAAGCACGATGGTTGGTTTGATGTGTCGGCCCTTAAATTGGCAAGCCCAAGCAGTAGGACAATTCTTGCACTCCTAATGCATACAATCGAGACTTCCTATTATGCCATAGAAGCCTCTTTTGTCTGCTTTGCGTAGAAGCCTCTTCAAATCTTTAAGATTTGGCTTGTAGAGGTATGTGGCTCCATATATGGCTTCAATTACCTTACAAAAGCACTTCAGGTTCTCAATAGCAATACTTTGTGCAAGTCGGCAATACTCGTCAGTTGAGTTTGCAGAGCACCCATTAGCTAACATATGAAATGCAGATGTGAGCTTCTGATGAGGTGATAGACTTTGTCGACCTACGACATCTATCTTCCTTGCAAAGTAGTGGTCATGATTGACAACTGCGTTTAAGATGGTTTCAAAAAGCTCTCTCCTCATCTGAAACCGCCTCTGAAAATCATGAGCAGGATATCTAGGACGTTCGATGTAATAATCTTTCATCATTTGATTATGACACTATTCTTTATCACATTACACAAATGAACGACCCGTGACAGAACCATGATGGCTAGATTCGACGTGGTGCTCATATTACATAAGCGAGTTTGCAAATTCGGCTTCTGCATTGTTCATTTCTACATCCGTATTGTCAAGGTTGCTTGGTATTATGCCATCTGCATTGCCAAGCTACACCTTCTTTTATCACCCATTGATGAGATATTGAGGATTTTTAGGAAACAAAAACACTTTGAAAGTTGAAAGATTGGTGAATACGTTGTGTGATGGTTTGATATTCAACCTGTGTTTATATAGAGGATGATTGAAGGTTTATGTTTCATATGTGTAGGTGTGTTTCATGCGTTTCATGTGTTTTGTATGTATTTGGTCTGTGTTACGTGTGTGTCACGTGTTTCACATGTGTTTTGTGTGTGCTTCATCTCTATCATGCGTTTTGCATGTCCTTCACATGTGTATGTGCTTCACATGTGTTTTGTATGTGCTTCACATGTGTTCTGTGTGTCTTATGTGTTTCATGTATTTTGTGTTTATACATCTATATCATGATTTTCATATTCTTCTATAGTGTTTCATGTATCGATTTAGTGATTTTTCAATATTTATCAAAATTTAAATATTTTTAGATTAAAATGTTCATAAAAATGAATGTACGATAGTCTACATAATGTTTTTTTTTTAAAAAAAAAAATTTAATTTAAGAAAAAAAAAATAGCCTGAATTCATTCTTTAATAATCTGGGGCTAAAATTTTAGGTCAGAAGAATTGAAGCAAAAAAGTTGCTTCTGGGCTAAAACTTAAATTTTATAGGCTAAAAATTTTAGGTTTTAAGCCAAGGGTTGTAGATGGTCTAAGGGGTTTATATGTCTAGATGCTGTTACCAATAAAATTTACGTATCTAGACATGTCCTTTTTGATGAAACACAGTTTCCATATTCTACAATATCACCAAACAATAACCCACTGCATTCATCTGGTATCCCATTACCATCAATCTCTATGCATAATCAATTTACATTACCATCATCTAATATACATTCATTATCATCTCGAGACACAGAATCTTTGAATCAAAGTTCATCTAGAGCCACATAATTATTGAATGCATCTAGAGCTTTAGAATCTTTAGAAACACATTCGTCTTCATCTAGTGCCACATAGTTTGTTCAATCACCCACATTGCATTACTCAGATACATTAGCTACATAATCATCACCGAATACAATGCCTATACCAAAATCTACACAGTCACCAATCCCTCTTGATCCTGATTTCTAAAATGAACAACTCATTGTTGTTTTTCCAATCCATATGAATCTGTATCCAATGCAAACAAGGTCAAATAATGGTATTGTTAAAAGGAAAGCCTATTTTGCAACTGTCAAAACTTCTCATATACCTACTATAGAACCAAAGACATTAAGCAGCATCTCAGATTCCAGAATGGAAATCAGCAATGCAAGAAGAGATTGATACTCTTCATTCTCAACAAACTTGGTCCCTAGTACCTCTTCCACCTGATAAAAACCTTGTTCGCTGCAAATGGGTATACAGAGTAGAGACAAATGCAGATGGTTCAGTGTCAAGATACAAAGTTAGGCTTGGAGCTAAGGGATACAGTCAAGAAGAAGGTATTGATTATGGAGAACCATTCAATCTAGTTGTCAAGCCTACAACAATTAAACTCATTCTTGCTTTAGTAGCTCAGTTTAAGTGGTCTCTCAGGTAGTTAGATGTTAAAAATGTCTTTCTACATAGACTTCTTAAAAAAAAAAAAGTATATATGGAACAACCTTCAGGTTTTCAGAGTTCAAATTGTCCATCCAATTACGTTTACAAACTTCAAAAGTCATTGTATAGAGTCAAACAAGCTCTCAGAGCCTGGAATGAAAGATTCACAAGCTTTTTGCCAAGTTTAGGTTTTCAAGCATCACAAGCTGGTCCTTCACAATTTGTTAAACACCCAGCACAGGGAATTGTAGTACTTTTACTCTATATGGATGATATGTTATTAACTGGTAGTGATCCACAGCTGATCTCCAAAGTCATTACAGATTTGACAACAAAATTTGAAATGAAGGATTTGGGCACTTTACATTACTTTTTGGGATTACAAATAAGTTACAATACTGAAGGGATATTTGTGTTTCAGTCAAAGTATGTGAAAGATTTAGTTGATAAAGTGGATCTTCAAGATTGTAAACCATGTGCTACTCCATGTCTTCCCTATCACAGACTAATCAAGGATGATGGAAAACCATATCATAGTCCTGACCAATATCGAATTATTGTTAGGGCACTGCAATACCTTACATTTACAAGGCCTGATATAGCTTTTTCAGTGAATGAAGCATGTCAATTCATGCATAATCCAATCGAGTTTTATGTAATTGCAGTCAAGAGAACTATCAGGTACTTTAAAAGCACATCAGACTATGAAATTCACTTCAAACCAAAACCACTATACATTCAATCATATAGTGATGTAGATTGGGCTGGAGATCCCAATGATAGAAGATCAATTTTTGGTTTTGTTGTATTTCTTGGTTCAAATCCTATCTTATGGGCTTAAAACAAGTAGCATATTGTTTCGAGGTCATCAACCGAGGCTGGATATAGAGCACTTGTCATCACAGTATCAGAACTTGCTTGCATAAGACAACTTTTCTGTGATTTACATGTTCCAATAACACTTCCTCCAATGATACATTGTGATAATGTTTCAGCCATAGCCCTTTCCACAAATCTAGTATTTCGTGTAAAATCCAAACATATTGAAATAGATTACCATTTTGTTCGAGAAAGAGTTACTAGAGGATACCTTCATATGTTCAACATGTATCCTCAGCTGATCAATCAGTTGACATTTTTACAAAAGGGTTATCTATTCCATTATTTTAGCAACACTGTGGCAATCTCATGCTCAGTTCACTGAAGCATGAGATTGAGGGGGAATGTAAGAGTAACAAAGATAAGGATCCAAGTGAAGAATGTATAAAGGGCACAGATGTAGCCACTTGTCGACATATAAGATATGTTGTTATAAGGATTGTAATAGGTAGTTATAAGGTTATTAGAATCTTATCCAGGTTGTTAGCTTTCACTACATGATTAGAAAACTATTAAAAACAGTATATGTGTACACTATAAAGATTACTTCATCATAAAGGAAAATACAAGCTTTTTCTCTCAAACATTCTCGAGCTCTCTCTCTCTCTCTCTCTCTCTTTGTTTTCTGCATATTCTTTCTTCATCTTCATCAATATTTCTTCAATCTTCACAGTTTTGAGAATGACACTCCATTAAAGTATGGAGGGTTGCTCACAAAATAGTGGGTAAAGAGATGGAGGAGTGGGAGGTGCGGGGAAGGGATAGAGAGAATGAGTAAAGGAAGAAGGAAGAGCAGCTGCCGCCAACCCCGAGCTATAGCAAGAGGCCGATGGCTAGAGGAGCGTTAGCTAGGGTTTGATGTTTAGGTCACGAGTATAGGAAAGGCGAGAGGTTTTTTTTGGGACAAGTACTTTTAAGAGTTGGTTTTGGATCATTAATTATTTAATGGAAAACTAGTGAAAAGGTTTTGAAAATTTTGAGTTTTAACGATAAGGACAAAATAAAGGTAAAGTGAATAATACCATGATTGACTTTTCATTAAAGTGAACAGTACCACAAGCTTTTCGTTAAAACTCCTATTATTTAATTTGTCCTAATAGATTTAGTGTCATCTTCACAACTTTTATCTATGATTGCATTGTTATTTTCAAAGAAAACCTAACCATGTAGTACGGTGTGCTTCTGTTTGTAAACTTGTTTAACAACACGTTTAAGTTATTTGAGGGATACCTTATAAGCAATAGCAGACCTAGAATTTTACTTTTCTTGTTTGAAGTTGGCCATGCATGGCTATTAGTTGTATTGTTGCCGGTAAACCAGTTCTGGAGTTGTAAGGAAGGTGTGGCATTCTTTCTCCTTCGTTCAGAGTTTTCACTAAGAATTTTCTTTGAGCAAGGTTCCAATGAGCCCCCACAAACTCTGTAACTCTTTATTAATGGAGTTGATGATGATTTATTTTTTTTTAAATAACAAAAAGCAATAATGAAGCAAAATCGCAACAAATTTTTTTAAAAGAAATCATTAAAATTAAATAAACACGCAAAACTTAGACAACGGTGAACATAAAGATATATGTTAGACTGTTAGTATAATAAATACCTTCATGTGACAAATTTTTTATAGAAGATCTAAAAAACTTATAGGGGGTCAGTATGCATCGAGTGGGGATCCATATGCCAATGCAAATTACAATGCGTACGGATGATGCTTACCACTTTATTGGTTATATTTAAATTAATTTGGTTTACTTGATCTAACTTTAAGACAAAAAATTTCGAGATTTAAACAATAAAACGATGAACATCAACCCCACTTTAAGCGGGAGCAAAAGAATTCCCAATTACAATACAGGTACCTTTATTTAACTATTATTTGGGTTGAGATTCTTATTGGTACATGCAAGGCTGCAAACATTTTAGCAAATATTCATCAATTTTTTGTGTGAAAGAATATTTTGAAATTTACACACTATAGGAAGCTAGAGAAACCATATATACCTGTTTTGTCTGACTTAATTTTAGCAATAACTTATTAAGAAAAAACAGCCCAGAAAAAAGGTGCAAAAAAATTTAATCAAAGGGCTTTTTTTCATGCTGATGAACATGTTGAAGCATTATGTAATTGCTCATTCTCCGAATTTTTGAGGTTAGTTCCGCCACCAATTTCAACCATCTTAATTCAATTATATTTTCTCAATCTACCATGAATCACTTAAACTGTAGACCATTTATTTGGAAGAAATGGAGACATAATTAAATGCCTTATATCATGAGAACAGGTAGCTTGAATCATGTGTGATATATGTTTATGATGAAGTATAGCAATAATCTGGCAATTATTTCATCAAACGTTTTGCTAAAACAAAGGGGATCAGTACAAGTTTCGCTTTCATTTCAAATCCAAGAGGCGATTAGCTCTCCCATCAATTTTGTGTTAAGAATACCAACGCCACACATATTCATGTTGTGGTTTGAAAGCTTCCACTCAAATGTGGGATTGATCTTCCACCTATTGAAATCAATAAATCAATTTTGACTTATCCTTAATCAAACAGGTCACTAGCTAGCTAGGACTCATTCATAATGACTACATAATTTGTGTCAAAGCTCCACAATTGGGAACAATACAAAAATTCCTAAGGAAAAAAAAATGGAAACCCCAAAAAGAAAAAACAAAAAGAAAAAGAAAAAGAAAAAAAGACAAGGAATTTAGAAACAAACATTATGGGTCATGGTATATATGGCCGTCCAAAGTGGAGGGAGACAAAACAAACTTGTTGGGTCATTTCAGGTCCAAAGAAAATTATGATGCTTTCCATTTTCCATGAATAATCCACCACTTTTCATGATTTGAGCTTCATTTAAGTAAACCACCCCCCCTCCCTAGCCGCCAACCCCACTTAAATCATGTTCAGTTTCAACAGCCAAACGAATATGCTTTCTAATTCTTGCCTATATTATATTTCGATATGTCACATGCCTTAATTCTTAGATGTCAGTTTTTGTACACATATTGGTGATGGGAATAAGTAGATGGTTGTGGTCTTATAAGCCTATTTAGGTTGGTCAACTTGTTGTTTACTGTATATTTTCTTCCACATGGAAAACAAAAGTGCACAACTCTTAAATTTTTGATATAAGTGCCTCATTTTTTAATTTTATTGATTAAACATCTATTTGAAGAATTTGATTAAACATTTTTTTTACAATTTTATTAGAGGTATGTCTAATTAACAAAAGTGTACAACTCTTAAATTTTTGATATAAGTGCCTCGTTTTTTAATTTTATTGATTAAACATCTATTTGAAGAATTTGATTAAATTTTTTTTTACAATTTTATTAGAGGTATGTCTAATTACCTATAATATTGGGACGTCTGATTATATGGTACATTTGGATTTTTGGTACATTTTGTTTCTTGGTACATTTAGAATCTAAACATACCAAAAATTGGTACATTTATTTTCAAATGTATCATAAGTTTTAAATATAATTTTTATATAACTAGACGTAAAATTCTAACAAATTGATAAAGTTTTCTTATGAAAGTAGTAATGAATTTTTTTAATAAAGGAAGGGACTATTTTTTTTTATTGATAATAAGGAATTAGTTAAATTAACATTTTTAGTAAAACCACGAATTTAAAATTCGTAGATCATAGGAAATTAGTTGTTAGTTAGCTTAAGTGGATATATATTAAATAAATAGAAAAATGCTGGCAATTGACCAAAGCATTTTAACCAAATTTTGTAAAAGAACAGATGTTTAGTGTAAACAAATTGGAAAAAATGTAAGGAATTCTAATTACTCCTAAAAAATATCACTTACTTTGATAATAATTTGTTTGGTGGCATTAGCAATATACAGTTAATTTGAGTGAGAAGTTAAAATTAATAGAAATGCACCTAAAAATTAGAGTATAAAGTTAAATTTGATTCTAAATTTGACTCAATATTAAAAGTTTGGAGTTCATATATGACTTTAGAGTAATATTTAAAGTTATATTTCAAATTCGATGTAGCTCTATAGTTAAAATTGGGACTCCACCTTAGAAGATGCAGATTAAAATTTGTATTTTTGATTTATATGTAATTGAGTATAAATTTTTTAAAAGCACAAGAGTTAAAGTTTAAAGCTCAAATTTGACTCTGTAATCTCTATGCATGTGATATGGTATAACTTGGACTATTTTGATTTGAGTCAAAGATAACTTTAGGACATTGTAAGGAATAAGCAATACATAACATTCTCATTCATGCATTTAAATGTTTGCAGTGTTGTTAAGAGGAATGATGTTGTAAAGAATAAGTATCAGTCTCATTTATGTGTTTACCAAGACCTAAAAGAGTGAATAAGTTAAGGAATGAGATAATTAATGAGCAATGAGAGTTTTTCTCATACTCATTTCTTCTTATCTCATTTTTTTTTATTAGATTACCCATACCAAGTAAGTAAATATGCTAAACATTTTATTGTTGCGTAGGATACGTAAAGTATGATGAAATCCCAAATCAAGTTATTTGAAGAATGATTAACGGTCCACTTACCTAATGAACTTGAGTGCCTCCATACAAAGTCATGTCTGGTTTGCAATTGGATGACTACTCTCCTGTTGCTTAGTGAAATCAAGACCCTTGTAATTGCTTCCGTCTCTTCATGCCCTAATTGATTCCCACAGCTTTTTAATCAAAGCATGACATAAGTGCTCGAATGTGGCGGACAAAATTAAGGTTTCCCCATACAAGCAACACCTTGTTTAATTAAGCCTAATTAAATTTGTTAGTGGATGGTCCAAAACGATAATATGAATCTGTGGCCCGTGCTGATGCGGAGTGACGTGTCAGCTTCTCATAATTTGCTAAATAAGTTGCTTAAATGGTAGTCGTTAGGTCAGCCTTTGTTTTTGTAGTCTTCTTTGGTGCTAATTCAAGACTTCAAGTCAATAAAGCAAGCTGATTCCATTCCTTGATTCAGAATTAGTGGGAAGAGAATCCATTTTACGGTACACTTTGCAACATTACCAAAGCGCTAGCTCATGATAAATTATGATTTCATAGAATTTTCATCGTGTACGTGTAGATGCTCTTAGAATAGTTTATTAGCACAAGTTTTAGAACAAATGAATAATTATGTATCAATATTTGATAGTGAGATGTCGAATTTTAAGCACAAATGATGAACATGTACCATTATCTTGGTGCCTTAATTATTTTGGTTGAAGGTTTGAATTTGAGATACATTAGAAGGAAATGAATGTTATTACATAACGTCAGAACCCTAGCTGCCTCTAAAGATCGTTTTAGCTAGTCCAAAGAGTGTCTTTAATTAATTAATTCGAGTGCTACTAAAACCACAAGTCTTATTTTCACACTTGCCTTTTAATGAAAATGTCAATAACATATTTATCCTTTTAGCAAAAGATTTTTAAATCCATATTTATAAATTCGTTATAATTGTAATTAGACAAACTAAAACAAGATAAAGAAAAACTAAAACTAAAAAAAACATAAAATAAATCCATCACCCTCCTAAATCAGCCATGATGAGTTGACAACTATCAAGTACCCAATCATCCATCACCCCTCCCTAGCGATAAACACCACCCCATTCTCCCTTTCAATTCCGGTCCTACCACTTCCACCCTCTCTTCCTCTTCCTCATAGATGAACAACAACGGCTACTAGTCACGTGTAGAATGGAGATGCAAAACAGAGGAGGCACCATGGAAGAGGACGACAACAACCCAGATTTTCAAGTTGAAAAATACCCAAATCCCAATTGGAATAAATTGATTTGGAGCAACTGCCTCTGTATTGGAGCAATCTCCCTCATGCTTCTCTCTTCCTCCCCTCTTGTTTATCTCTTTCCAAAGGAGATGCCACCAAGCAGGTGTCAAAGGTTTTGGCTTTTTAGGGGGATGGGTGGAGGTGTTGGGGTGGCTAGGGTAATGGAGGTACGGTATTGCAATTAAGAAAGGATGGTGGTTTTTTTTTTAAAGCATATTAATATTATTCCTTGACAATTAATATATATATATATATATATATATATATATATATATATATATATTAGAGATTATCTTGGGAATAATGGTGGGTGAAGAAATAACATTTTGTTGTAGGCCTATTTAACTGAGCTATTCTAAGGGAATAGAGAGGGGGAGGCCGGCGGCAATAAGAGGGAAAAGAGAGAGATTTAATTGTGAGGTATGCCTTGTATCACCTAATTGTGCCTTTATTTATAGTAGTAAGATAGGTTAAATCCTTAGCCTTTTAGGATTACAACTCTAATAGATATTAACTACTAAGGGGAATATTCAAAGATATCCCTAGATACAATAGGATTTACACAATCACATTCTTATTCTAAATATGACTACAACACTCCCCCAATTGAGTGTGTAAATACTCAAACAAAACATCGCATCAGATCTTCAGCAGATAAGGTAGAACAGTTGATGAAGTCGGTAACGTAACGGGCAAATGCAAGTCTCAAATATAAAGAAAATATGCATTGGTAGTAAAACTTACAAAACCTCACTATGGTAAAACTTAAAGCAGGTGAAAAATCATAGACTAAAGAGAAAAATGAGAAGTATGCATAATGTCTAAAATAAACGTCAAACAGGATGTAAATAGTGAACTCAACGGAGTATGATCATCCCAAGATGGGTGCCTTATCAAAACCTCGTTAGGTAGCAAAAATCCAGTGGGAAAAATGCTCATAATCGTAGGAAAAATAGTACATTAAGATCAAGTGAGTATGCTTCAGGATATTTCCTCTAAGTTAGACATAACTTCCAAATAAGAGAACTACAAGTGATTCAACTTAGATAATTTACGCATACCGATTCCTTGGACGAGCTTCTAAAAAGAAGACTTGGGCAATGACTTGGTAAAGAGATCGGCCAGGTTATCCTGAGAAAGGATTTGCTTGACTTCAATGTTCTGATGATGTTGTTGTTGGTAAGAATAAAAGAACTTTGGCACTATATGCTTGGTGTTGTCTCCCTTCATGTATCCATTCTTCAACTACTCGATACATGCTGCATTGTTTTTAAAGATCGTCGTAGGAAGGTTAACGACGGAAGTAAGACCACTAGTGCTTCAAATATGTTCCATGACTGCTCTCAACCAAAAGCACTCAAGCGATGCTTCATACAGGGCAAAGATCTCAGCATGGTTCAAAGAAGTCACAATTAGCGTCTTCTTGGTAGACCTATAAGATATAGCAGTGTCTCCAACGATAAAGACATAGCCCGTTTGAAAACGTGCCCTATACGGGTCAGACAGATATCCAGCATTTGCGTAACCAACAAGGTGAGAATCAACTCGAGAACTGAGGGGGGCAGCGGCTCCCTTCAAAGATTCGTGGGTACAGAACAAGCCCAAATCTGTCGTACCCTTGAGGTAGCAGAAAATGTTAACATCATTCCAATGTCTGCGTGTGGGCACATTGCTATATCTAGCCAATAGATTAACAATGATGGAGATGTCAGGTCTAGTACATTGAGCCAAGTACAATAAAGCCCTAATTGCACTTAGGTATGGAATTTCAGGCTTCAAAATCTCTTCCTCATCCTCCTTGGGATGGAAGGGATCTTGTTCAGCATTTAGAGTCTGAACGACTATGAGAGTACTTGAAGGCTTCGCTTTATTCTCATTAAAATGTCGCAACACCTTTTGGGTGTAGTTCGATTGATGTACTAAGATTCCATCTGAGCAATGCTCGATCTCCAAGCTAAGACAATATCAAGTTTTCCCAAGATCTTTCATCTCAAATTCTGATTTCAAGTGAACGGCAATTTCCTCAAGCTCTGTGAGAGTTTTGATGAGGTTTATGTCATCGACATAAACTGCAATCATCACAAATCCGGAATGTGACTTCGTTATGAACATGCATGGGTATAATTTGTTGTTCACATAACCTTGACTTGTCAAATATTCACTTAGACGGTTATACCATTATACCACATTTACCCAGATTGTTTCAATCCGTAAGGTGATCTCCTCAATCTAATAAAGAGAGTGTTCTGTGATGTAGAGCTATTTAAACCAATCAATGGAAGTCTTTCTGGAACTTTCATATAGATTTCCGTATCTAGATCCCCATAGAGATAAGCAGTTACCACGTCCATAAGCTGCATATTCAGTTTTTTGGAAACTACCAATCTGATTATGTAGTGGAACATTATAATGTCCATTACAAGATAATACGTCTCCCACGGGCTTCACATGTGGTGGAGTAGGAGTTATTGGTCCAAACACCTTAAGTTTCGAAAGCGAATCGAGTTAGACCTGGATTGCTTATTTCCAGTTTTACCAATCTGTTCTACGTTAGCATTCATCAACAGAATGTGGTTCAATGTCATTGCTAAGCATGATGTCAGTAGCTACTATATACGCAAATGCATCATCGACGATCATCTCATTCCGATTCCAAACCTTATCTAATATTGGGTAGTGGATCGAAATCTTGCGATTCTTGAAAGGTTGGGTTGTCTCATTTAAGACATCACCGTAATCTAAAATAACCTCATACGTTGGAAAAGATGAGTACGCGATGGTCAGATTCAAACTAGGGTCACTAGTTTATGCCGTTTTCCTCTTCCAGGGTTATGAATCCTTTAAACCAAAGGGTCTGATATGCTTCAGGGTCGAAGCAGATGATTGGCTAGCCATCAATGTACCGGGCCACATAGAAAGTACGACCTCCCCACTTTCAAAGATGGTCTGGCCTTCCCAAGTGGGATTACAACGTACGCGGGGTACGTCTATCCTTGCAAGTGTGTTTGCAGCAGATATATATAATCTTGTCACCTTAGCTAGATCAGTAAAAACATTTGGCATGCTTTGAGCAATGCTCTGAAGATCTATAATTTGTCGTAAATCAATTTCATACTGGGCAGTGCATGGATCTAAATAAGACATAGTGAGAGCATACCACGACAATTCGTGGTGTTCTTCAGGAACGTTAACATGCTTATCTCCCCTTAACGACAGGAAGACTGTCTCATCAAAGTGACAATCCGCAAAACGTGTGGTAAAGATATCTTCTGTCAATGGCTCTAAATAGCGAATAATTGATGGTGAATCATAACCAACATAGGTTCCCATTTTTCTCTGAGGACCCATTTTGGTACGTAGTGGCGGAGCTATTGGTACATAGACTACGCACCCAAACACACGTAAATGCAATATGTCAGGCTCGTATCCAGTAACCAACTGTAACAGTGAATGAGGTTGGGTAGCGATGGGCCTCAGGCGGACTAGTATAACTGCGTGCAATATTGCATAGCCCCAGGCATATACCAGCAACTTGGTTGGCATAACCAAAGTTCGACCTATCAATTGAAGATGCTTTATGAAAGCTTCTGCCAGGCCATTTTGGGTGTGAACATGGGGTACGAGATGTTCGACTTTAATCATTCAATAATCGTTAAAAGTATGTGATTTAAACTCTTCAGCGTTACCTAATTGAATCGACTTGATCGAATAATCAGATGGTAAGCCCTTAGCTTCATAATTTGTGCTAGGAGTTTCGCAAATGCAGTGTTGCATGTCGATAGTAGGCAAACATGTGACCATCGTGTCGATGCATCAACCAACACCATAAAATATCTAAATGATCTGCATGTTGATTAGATAGGTCCACAAATATCCCTTTGAATCCTCTGAAGAAACTTACGAGGGTTGTGAATAATCTTTGTAATTAAGGGTTGAGTACTCAACTTACCCAAAGAACACGCTTTGCATGGTGGGAATCCAACGTATGGAGGTAAATAATGCCCATGTGATGATTTGAGGATACGGCGCATCATGTCATGTCCGAGATGTCCCATACGGTCATGCCAAAGCAGCAAAGTACTATGGAACTCAGGCACAAGGTCGGCCACATGGTGAGCTTCTATGCCACAAATGACTGTGATGTACAACCCACTCGGGAGATGTTCTAACTTCTTGTGAATATGCTTATGGCCATATTCGTAAGAAGTGATACAAAGAAATTCAGATCCATTCTCTTCAGTGGTTTCAATATGATATTGATTATCTCGAATATCTCTAAAACTCAACAACGTTCTTCCAAAACGTGGAGAATAGAGGGCCTCTTTAATGGTTAAGACGGTACCATTAGACAACATGATACAAGCCTTTTTGTATCCTTCAATTAGGTTGGATGAGCCTGAGAGAGTTGTTAGAGGTGTTTTCTTAGGTACAAAATTAGTAAAATAGTGTCGCTCACGCAATATGGTGTGCGTGGCACTATTAACCAGACAACTAACTTCCCTACTAGACATACCTAGAAATAAATTGGTTGAATTGGTCACATGCATAAATATAATTCCATTCATTCAATTAATCAATTCGAGAAATAATATCCATAAAAAAGTTATCCATAATTCAAAACAAACAAAAACCAAACAAATTATTCTAAATACTTAGGAAAATTGTCCAAAAATTAAACCATAAAGATACAAATTGAGGGCGGGGGTTCGGCCACTCCTAGTGGGTTCGGCCACGAGGGGTAAAAACACCTTAAAACATGTCTAGAAGAATAAAACTTATTCATCCATAGGAGTTGATGCCTCCTGAAAATATGATATCTCCATGGATGTAGTAGCATCTTCGGGATGTTCTACATGGGCAAAGTTAGACTCACGACAGGAATGATACTTGGCAAGAGCCTTAGGGGTAGCTCAGCATACACGTGACCAATAACCCTTTGATCCACAATGGTAACATATGTCCATTTCAGTGGAAGCCGATTGAACGGTAGTTTTTCCCTTGTTCTTGAAGTTTGGGGCCTTAGGAGCAAGGGGTTGGCACTTCTGGGTCAAATTTCCTCTTTTGGGTGAGCCTTGGCTCTGTTGACATTGGGCCCATGGTTGGGCTTGCCGCCCATTGGCATGGTCAAGATGATTTTTATGTCGTTTGTGGCTGCTAGAATTGGTCGCATGCCTTCAGGCGCAACGTTCGATTTAGTGGGTCAAGCTTGATGAACTTCTGTGCCCTATATTGTTGCTGCAGGACACTATTGGTGACATGGAAGGTCGAATAAGTCTTCTCTAAGAGATCTGATTCTGTTAAGTCCATTTTACAAAACTTAAGCAGTGATCGAATTCTATAAACTTCAGAGTTGTACTCATTCACAGACTTAAAGTCTTGGAAGCAAAGATGTTGCTAGCTGTGTCTTGCTTTAGGCAAGTAGATGTCTTTTTGGTGATCGAAACGATTAGCTAAAATAAGCTAGAGGGTGCGTCCATCCTCCTCAGCGAGGAACTCGGTCTACAGAGCATTATGGATGTGTCTTCGAATGAAGATCATTGCAATAGCTTTCTGAGCTTCATTGATGGGTTTTAGCGTCAGTAGGTGCCTCGATAGTGGCTCTAATACTCTTTGCAGTAAGATGAAGTTTCATGTCTTGAACCCACTTTAGGTAGTTTCTTCTATAGACTTCCATAGTGGTGAAATCAAGCTTATTCAAGTTGGACATGTCCCTAAAAGAGGTTACAACAAAACATGGTTAGTTATATGGTAATCCATAGACATACATTGTAGAACATTAGGGTTCCATAGACATGTATTGGTTTAATTTAAACATGAAAGCTACAGGTTTCATGTGGTAAGTTTTGATTGAAAACTTTGGGTTTCAAAGACACTAAATATGAAACTATAGGTTCAATTTAGTTTTATGAACGATTAGTTCATAAAGGAGAGGTTCCTACAAGAACACAAAATGCAATATGCTGATTGAAGTGTAGTGGATTTGAGTTGCTTCGGGAACTCAAGTGTGAGAGATTCGAGACTACGAAAAGATGTTAACGGTTCAAAGTATTTAAATAAATTATTGACTCGTTAATGTCCAAAAGTGATCTCCATGTCAATAATTTTGGATTAATTATCAGATTAATGGACTGCATGTCACTTTTAATTAATTCAATAGATCGGGACCAAACTGGGTTGATTGTGGAAGCAAAATAATGACAGACATGTCAAATTAGCTTTGGTTGGTGATAAACCAAGTGATACTTAAATTAGAATTAATCAGTGTAAACCAAATATCCCAAAAAATATTTTGGGCATGATTTATAGGCGGGGATTGCCAAAAATTGGCATTGGGTCGAAAAAATAATACAGCAATAGGCCATGCAATTTGGTTGCAGACTTATTGGGTCACGGGAGGGCTGCAGGCCTCTGGTCGTGTGATTTGGGCAGCCCAATAGCAAAAACTACTGGTTTTAGACCTAAAAACCAGGCATGGGGCAAGCCCAGCCTAAGGCTGGCTTACGGGTTAGTGTGGGGAAGCCCAGTCGAAGCTAGGGTTTTGGATTTTTGGGTTGGGGCGAGTCAAGCTCAGTAGCAAAAACTTCAGGCAAGTTGGCTGAGGCATGGATAACGCCCAGCAAATGACATGGGCTTACAGTAGGCGGGCCTAGGGTGCAAGACAAAGCCAGTAGCATAAGACTGCTAGTTTATTGGGTTGGGAACACATGGATAGGTCCAAGAAAAGGCTGCAAGCTTTTTTAGGGGATGAGCTAGGTTTCGGGCCTATGTAAGCCTACCAGGCCATGTCCGTTTAGGTGCAGCAAAGCCCAAAGGGCTGCTGCCATGGTCCAGACGTCGAAACGACATCGTCCTAGTGGCGTGCTAGACGTGGCTGGGCTACAGACCAACGTAGAGGTCAATGGTGGTGCCACAGTGGTGGTGCAGCGGCGTTGCCTCACGGTTCCCAGAATTTTATTATTATTTTTTTCGACTTCTCTAGGGTTTGAAAAACCCTAAATTGCTTCTAATTTATTTATATTCTTTGACTCACAAATTCCACACATATATATATATATATATATATGTTTGAAACATATATAATTGCATAATGCATGAAACATATATATATATATATATATATTGACAAATATATGAAACATATACAATATATATATATATATCGGAAGAAAAATATAAACATAGGGGGTTCATGCATCATAGGGAATGTTTTCATGCTTCATGGTCGTTTCAAATATCTTATGTTATTTTAAGTGTACCTGATTGGCAGAAAAAAAAAAAAAGAAGAAGTAAAAGCCTTTGAATTTTGTAGAAGATAGCCTCCTCCTACGATCCTTCAGTTCCTTAGCTTCTGACAAGAGCATACTGATAACGTATTGTAGGTTTATTTAACTGAGCTATTCTAAGGGAATAGAGAGGGGGAGGCCGACGACAATAAGAGAGAGAAGAGAGAGATTTAATTGTGAGGGGTGTCTTGTATCACATCCCTTGTGCCTTTATTTATAGTAGTAAGATATGTTAAATCCTTACCTTTTTGGGATTACAACTTTAATAATATATTAACTACCAAAGGGGAATATTCAAATATATCCCTAGATACACTAGGATTTACACAATCACATTCTTATTTTACATATGACTACAACACATTTTAATTTTTTTAATATTTTATGGTGGATGGAATTATAATGTGAGTTTAGAATAGAATAATAAGATGGGTTTAATAGCACTCATTAATTTTAATGCAAGCGGCGTATTTCTTTGCCGAATATGACATTTCTTCTCATTTATCTGCATTAAGGTCTTGACTAATCCTTTATTAATGTTCGTTTAAAGAAAACTGCTTTCCTATAATTGAAAACTCATGCGGGAAAAAGTAAACCTCCCATTCATATCATCACCGATCAACAATTCCTCAACTCTTTTTTGTTTTTTAAACAAACGATATTATCTACATTTAAAAAAAAGGGAGGGGGAGGGGGAGTGGGCTTAGGCTCACAATGAGTTTGCCATAATAATGTGGTTCAACTTCACATTTGACGAGAATCGAACCTAAGACCTCTCACTTTTAAGTATTTTAAGTGATGAGAAATATTACTAGATCGTAGTCATGAATATGATGAAATGAAGCCGTAATCCATTATAACATTTACGATCACTATATATATAGGTTAAGTAGATACATACCATTTATGATTCTATTTGCAAAAGAAGAACTAATACATGGATTGTATTTGGATTGTTGCTTTCGTATATAGTAGTAGCTAGAATTAGAGCATCCAATCCAAAATTAACTGTGACGTTGTATAACAAACAAGCAATGGTTGAATTTTGATTTGCTGTATTTCTTGTCAAGCCCGTCAATTTTGTTCCTAGCTAGAGCGTTTTGTTGTTAAGTACACAAAACTATATTATCCATCAGATAGCTCTGTTTTGTCTTTTGATCTATGAGTATTGACTAATGATAACTAAGCATGAGAAACAATATATCCTGTACGTATACATATGTGAGTATATTCCCCAAAGCATATTCATCAGCAAGCTCTCTGGTGTTTAATAATAAATACAATCGCACATGATCGAGAAGAGAGGTAATGAGTTGAAAACTAGGTTTAGAGTTCGAAGCTTGCTCATCATCGATACGATATTAGTAAGCCGCAGGTTAAAAAGCCCCTATTGATTGTGACTCGATATGGATAAAAGAAAATTGAACTGCCAAGACATATTGACACAAGATTTAAAGATGGAAACAAATCGATAAAAGAAAATTGAACTGCCAAGACATATTGACACAAGATTTAAAGATGGAAACAAATCAATATATACTAGCTTGATACCTCCTCCACAAGATATCTTTTAGACTCCAAAAATTACTCCTTCACAAGAAGAGTTTCATATATTTATTAATGCTAATTTGAGGAATTATGTATGTTATTTTTCATGTCAAGTGCCTTTATTATTACTAATTATAATGGTTTTACTTACCCTCCAAATAATACAAGTTATACAAGAAAAAATGGTCTTTTAAATTCTTTAGAATTACTACTTTTTGTTTACACAATCACACTAGTTATAAAACACTATTTTCAACATATATTGGTTTTATATTGCGTTTATTGAGGACTATAAGTCTCATGCTAATCTACTACATCTTCCTCTGATCATATTAAAGCAGTGTCTGTATGTCTTTCATTTTTAAGGAGGGTATGGGGGTGGGTTCTTACCGTCTTAGGCTTTTAATTTAGAAAGAGATGAATTTATAAATACCCAACAGAAAAGCAATCCTCAGCCCTAGAAGATTATAATCCTTTTCCTATTATAAAATCCTAACAAAACCGACCAACCACAAAAAATCCTAATAAAAAACCGACCCTTGTCATATTTTGTTCGTACACAATCAACGGAGGCCTCCCCATTCTCTAAATCGGGCCCGATGCCTCGATCACTTGGCAGGGGGTTTCGGAGGTATTGTTGAGTGCATATTTCTCGTTTCTTTAGTGAGAGCCGAAGCTTTCCATAAAAATTAAGACTCGCGCAGGGGCCTGGACTCTCAAATCTTTTGCTTCTTGGGTGGTTGCGAACAACGTGCTTACGTTGCGGGAGATGCCTGCCCGTGGGAGTTGGAACACAAGTAAACCGGCCCACATACATACATAAAATTCAATGATTCTCAACCGTACTTGTGTAGTACAATATTGATTCCTAAACCTACTTTGAATGATGAAATTTTAATGTAAGTAACATGTGATTCTGCAACACTAAATTCATATGATTCATGCCTTATATACTACGAATCTTTAATATGTGTCACTCATATTCTCATTAGAATTATAAAAAAAAGTATTAGGCCAAACTTGTAGAACTCGCCACCCAAACTCAACCCACTTAAGAATAGTTTGGGTGAGTTGGTTTACCATCTACTTAGGTTACCAACCCGATCTGAACCACCCAATGCTCACCCTTACTCTTTAATGAGTGCTTTTATTTGACAATTTTTCTTCAATCTTTCAATTACCAACCATAATTTAAGGAGTGATCTATCCATTATTGTGAAACAAGCCATCAGTACCTAACGTGAATAACTGTCCAATAAAAACAGTGCATGGTTAAAAATATTTCTTCATGGTTCTGAGTTTTTTTTTTTTTTTTCCCTCTCTTTTCTATCAAACAACGTTATTAGCTTAGGGACTTTGAACTTGAGAAGTACGGAACGATTAAATTTGCTTAATCAATAAAGCTATATGTCCTATCATGGTTCTAAAGTTGAAGTACTCTATGTTTGTGATAATGTGGTGAATTAAGCCTAATGTGGCAAATAGATTTTCATTCTTTAGTTTCATCAATTTTTACCTGAAAAGAGAACTGCTAAGATGGTTCCCTCTTTCCTTTATGTACTCTGCATTTTTATGTCAATCATTTTTTTCTTTCCTTTTCTTTTCTACAAAACATATAAGTTATTCGCCCTAAGTTTACAAAACAGTTGGATTTTCTGGGTGCTTCAAAGCCCACAGAACTTTTCCCTCCTTTTGGTGAAAAAAGCCCATTATATTCGAATGTTTGCTCATCTGAAGATCTCTACCATATTCCAAGTTTCCAACCATACGGACAAACAATGAACTGTAGTTTTATTACATACATACCTAATCCAACTAGATTGTTTGTCTGATCACAGAAATTTACATGCAGCCCAAAATATGCATGCGTTTGCATTATATGGGCCAAACCCTAATTCAACAGCATTGGATGCTAAAATCATTCCACCTGCGATTACATATATCTGTAAGATCTTGCATATCTATAAGCAGAGAAACCGAATCAAAGGACTGTTTTTCACTCAGTTTGCAATGCATGAGTCACGATAATGCAACTTGTCCATGGAAACCTTCAATAATCTCCCTGCTGCTACGAACATGGTGTTTCATCCACTTGTCACAGAAGGAAGAATGATTCATTAATAGTTGGCACTTTTAAAATACATACTATACGTACCAAATAAATGTTTGAGATGACTATTCCCTACGTAATCTTTATCCATATCTCAGAAAAACATTTTGGACGACAAGAGAAGCAGGAAATTTAAATGAATTTTGTCAATATATACTACCCTATAAATTATTGTGTAGTGACTCTGATGGGACGTATATTTGATGTTTTTCCACAGCTTGGAGTTTTATGGTGAAAAGGTCGATCGGTCCTCCTCAATGTCGCAAACTTGATTAAATGCCATGCAGCAACCAGTCGTGGCTATTGCCTAGCCAGTAGCCACAGTGACAAGAGATGCTAACTTGCATGATAACCCTGCAATGCAGCCAGCCAGCCATGGCGCGATTCACATGGGTCTAATTGAATCTGTCTGCCTATTTGCACCGAGCCGCATGGGTTGCCCAGTCCTATATGTCAATAGGTTAAACTTATAAAAAGAGAAAACTACTACTGACAACACCAGTTCAATCCAATCGATATGTCTAATGAAACATGGCTTTCATAAAGAAACTTGAGCTCTTTCATAGGTCTCTAATGAAACATGGCTTTCATAGAGAAAATGTTGCTATATATCTGGTTCATCATTCATTGCTCGAAAGAGAAACAATATGGTCACTGTCAGAGTAATATGATCTTATGTCTTGCTAAATGAACATATTTAATTTTGGTAAAGTCACTCGTGAAACATATTCAGAAATATTTTTCTTAGAGGAGGCATGATGAAGTATGGCTCTCAAGGAAATATATGTTTACCCCTACTGATCTTATCAAGCAACTTTTTCCCCCCAACCTTAAAAGAAAAACAATGAGCTGTGATATTGAAGACTGCTATAGGGTATTGTGATGACTGGCATGAATGTTGAGAGGGAGTAATAGCCTTTCATGGTCTCCTATGTGGATCCGTCATCGACCCTAATTATTTATTTATTTAATCAACTTGGAAACTTCTTATTTTAACATTCTAGAATAATAACTGATGATCAAGAGTTATCCATACATATGTGTGATCTTCAAGTCTTAAAAGATAGAACATTGTACTTAATAATTCAAATGCATAATATAAGAACATAACATATAAGGCTGGTAAGAAAAACATTATACAATTGATGTCCGAGTGTAGTTTAAGTGTGGCTTGACCTAAACCCCATAGTATAGAAGGGTAAAACCATCAATCTAACTATTAGTCAACAGCTGACATTGCAGAAATATGCCATGTCCTACACTACTGAAATGAATCCTCCTGGAGCAGTGACTAGTCAAGCCTGGCTTAGCTGGTCCATATATGGTTGTCCCAAGGACTTACACGTACTGGTGTCGTTGACAAAAAGCTCTGGGGAGACAATTGGGCTGGTGGTTCAAACGCCGCAAAGTCGTGGGCTCGCAGCCCCGGCCATCCCCTCATTTTCTTACTTTTCCATCCTCTCCCATTTCTACTTAGGACCACATTGTACGGCAGTCCACTGATAAGTGGACACGTCGCATCACCAAAAGTTGTGGTACTACACGATGTGGATGATAAGAGTAAAGATCTAAAGGTTGTATTGACTGCCAAGTGGCAATAGATTAGGGGTTTTTTTTTTTTTTTTTTTTTTTTTTTTTTTTTTTTTGGTGAAAGGCAATATATTAGGAGGTTTGTTGTAATGAATTGTTGTGTTAACAGATAAAGGATCCTCGTAGGATTTTCTTTGTGAGGATTCTCATCGGATTCTTTTTATGAGGATTCTCGTCGGATTATCTTTGTGAGGATTATGATGATCTTTCAATCACATCCGTTTATCGTACATCGTGAGGTTAGTTTTTATCAAGTACTGTTTATATTCAATTTAAATAAAAAATTTACAATCATTTCTGACCATACAATATATGATGAACGGATGTGATTGGAAGATCCCTAAACTCCTCACAAAGAGGATCCGGCGAGAATCTTTACAAAGAAGATCCAGTGAAGATCATCATTTGTAATTGAACAATGTTATTATTAGGCAATCATTAGTGAAATCAGTTTTCCTTTTCTCGCTCTAGAAATCTTTCAATTCTTGTGACACTATTCTCTCTCTTTCTTTGTTCTCTCTTTGCTATTTGAGAATTCCACCGCTTAGTTAACAGTGGATGTGACTCCTATAAATACGATTGACGGCCAATAATTTTCACTTGGTGCACCTCTTAAGTTTCATAATATTAAAGAAAAATGCTGAGATGATTATGTTTTTAGATTATATTTTGTTGATCACATAATAAGGTAATTAATAATTGAATACCTTATTTAATAATTTAAACAAGGAATTTATCTATTAACTGTCACATCATATAGTCTATAAAATATACTTTAAGCAGATAATCTCTTTAGTATCACCAATATTAAAAATATATCACTACATGATATGGTTGCTTTGCCCGACTTGGCCATGAAATATATTTAGTATTTTCGAATTGCGATCGCGTTTAGGGGCTAAAATAGACCACACAAACTTGGTGAAACCCATCAAACTTTTAGCCGCATACAAGGGTTATTCTCCTTAAAATTTTCCTAGCGGGGGGAGGGGTCTTTTGAATGAAGCTCTTTTGTTCAATGTCATCAAAGATGGTAGCAGTAAATCCCCTCTGTGATTTTGGGAAAGTAGAGTAGCTCCTTTGGGATTGTGAGAACAAAATAGACAAGTTATTCTTTGTTATTAGTAATTAGTATCATTAGTCTATCTAATTTTGAAATAACTTTGCTTTTACACAAATAATATTATGGAGTGGAAAACTCAATTTCGAGTGGAACATGAAATGCTCTTAACGCTAAATATATATTGTCAATAGAAAAAAGATAAACTTATCTCCCAAGAAAATTGAGGGTTTGCAATGGAAATAATAATGTCATCATGCGTCTTTATAAATAATGTGATATTAGGAGAAAAAAGGTGTGTGCGTGGAAGTATAGGGTAAGTTAGTTTTATACAAAATTTGCGCACATATATA
Organism: Pyrus x bretschneideri; assembly: GCF_019419815.1. NCBI lineage: Eukaryota > Viridiplantae > Streptophyta > Magnoliopsida > Rosales > Rosaceae > Pyrus > Pyrus x bretschneideri. The sequence goes on from NW_025999446.1 coordinate 2,706,720, forward strand.
TAATTCATGTGAATATGTATTTAATATAATAACAATTTGACCGTCAAAATGGTGATTGTGTTGAATACATGCAAGTATTTTATCTAAAACTGACTAAATAATGTTTAGATTGATTTATAACGATTATTTTTTTCTTTTATTTTTTTTAAATGATCTTTGAGACTAAATTTGTTTACATAATTTGCAAACTAAATGATGTGTTACTAATAGAAAATGAGCATATTTATCTACGTTTATGTAATAATCCAATCATCAACTTTCATGTTATTTAGTTTACAAAATTTAGTCTACAAAATTAATCTCTCTACAAATTTGCAAACTAAAATTATGTGACAGTTTTGTAATTATTAATGAGTGGATTATATATTATGCCATATTATAATAATAAATATATGTTATATAGCTTCCCATATCATTGTTTCGGGACTAGGATGCTCTCCGGATCCTTTACGCCGTCAGCTTCTCCTTGCTAGATTAGGCGTAAGAGGTTATCATGGACGGGGTTGATGATGTCACGCCAGTGGAAGTAGAGGATGGAGAGGTGGTGGGTGTCGTAGGAGAGGGATTGAGAGGGGAAGAAAAGGGGTTGTAGACTTGTAGTAGGGGGAGTTGGAGTAGGCAATGGTGGGTTGTTGGGAGGTTCAGAAGTCTGTGAAGGTAGAGAAAAAGAGGAAGAAGAAGAAAAGGAGAGATGGACGCATATGGCAGTAGAAAAGGGAGAGAGAGAAGGCAGTGAACAATCTGAGTGGGATCTTAACCCTTAGATTTGTCATGAACGATTAGGATCAATGAATCTCGAAGGTCCGCACATAAAATATCGGAAAGTATCCTGTCCTATTGTTAAGAATCTAAATTATTTGACACTACTGGCAAGCCTTCCATGGTTCCATGGGACAATTAGATATAGACCTCCATCAACTACAAGTCAAGTGGAGCTTTTTATTTCCCTTTTTTTGGAGATCACACTCAATCAGTTTTTGATATTTTCCATGCCGACAAAGAAAATTTGAAATTCTGTCTTATATTTTGCTTGAGTTTGAACATAAGCCATTAGACCCAAAAATTATTGGCCCAGCTCTTTGGCTTTGCTTGCACATGATGATGAACAATTTCTTGGGATTCAACACATCTCCTGGTTAGTCGTAATCTTGAGAAGAAAAGCCAATAATTTTGTATACTGATCTTTCCAATAATATTACAGCATATTTCATTAATCGATCGCCGACTGTATCTTGACATCATTTATGAGCTCTCTTCACTTTTATGTTTGGACCACTAGCCAACCAATGCTTACCTCCTTCCTTCCTACAAGTTGTATATTAGAAGTTTCGTGCATATTAGCATCGCACTATGGTTGGACAGCCACAAATATTGAGAATGCAGGGACACGTGGAGACCTAATGCAATGCCGACAGTCGTTGTCAGGGTCAGCTTGCATTTCCTTTCTTTTCTGCCCCAAACACGACACCGATTGTGACCGGAGCCCGTTAAGTCGCCACAACCACTGTCCTTCCCGTTTACCCAAAGACGAATACAATTTGAGGTGTTCCCTTTGGAAAATGACTACGTCCACTCTAATCATAGTAGGCATAGAAGCCATGTTTTGTTAACAGTTGAATTCTAGGATTTGAGCTTGAAGAAATATGATCACAGTTTAGAGAGAGAGAAAAGGAGAGAGAAAGAGAGCTCGAAGAAAGGATTGTAATGTTTTTGTATTTTCTCATCAACCTGCTTTATTACAACTCAGATTATTTATAGTTTTGCAATCTTAGCAACAATGATACCTATACTCATTTGACAAATAGATCAATACAACAATGACACTATACATTTATGCTATTACACCCCCCGCCCCCCTCAATCTTAACCAAGGACACCAAGATTAAGATTATAACAATGACGCACAAAAACAGGACTGTGAAGCCCTTTTGTAAAGACATCAGCTACCTGATTAGTAGTAGGAACATACTACACCAAGATATCGCTTTTTGAACTTTTTCCCGCACAAAATGATAATCAGTATCAAGATGTTTGATACAGGAATAGAAGACAGATTGGTGCTAAGAGCAAGAGCAGACAAGGTTTCACACTGCAGCAAAGGAGGAGAAGAAAGAAAAATATGCAAATCCTTTAGAATAGATCACAACCAACACACATTTGTAGCACAGTGAGCAAGTGCTTTATATTCAGCTTCAGTGGAGCTACAAGACACGAATACTTGCCGCTTGGACTGCCATGAGACTGGATTGGCACCCAAAAAGACAACATAAGCAGTGATGGAACGCCGTGTATTAATATTAGCTGCCCAATCGGAATCAGAATAAGCTGATAGTGTAGCAGAAGAGGCAGCTTGGTAAGTAAGACCACATGTTAAGGTGCCTTTGATATATCGAAGAATGCGTTTGACCAAGAAGAAATGAGCATCAGTAGGTTGATGCATAAATTGATAAACAACACCAACTGAATGAGCAATATCGGTCTGTGTGAATGTGAGATACTGGAGAGCACCGACAAGACTACGATATAAAGTTGCATCAGGAAGTGGAGTATCTTCTGTGACAAGTAATTGAGAGTGAGGCTTAGAAGGAGTGAGAGCAGGTTTACAATTCTCCATCCCTGGCTTTTTTCAGTAAGTCAATAGCATACTTGGTTTGATTTACAAACAAATCCCCATTATCTTTTGACAGAATGTGAAGACCAAGAAAGTATGTCAGTTTGCCCATGTCCTTCAAATAGTTCACCAAGAGTATTGATAACATATTGAACCTGTGTATCACTGGATCCTGTGATGATTATATCGTCCATGTATAATAATAAAATCACAATATGAGTGCCATCATGTTTGACAAATAAACTGGTGTCAGATTGAGAAACAACAAAGCCTAATGCAGGTAAAACTCCAGTGAACTTAGAATGCCAAGCCCTAGGGACTTGTTTAAGACCATATAAGGATTTGACTAATCTACACACATGAGAAGGATGTTAAGAAACCACAAAACCTGGGGGCTATTGCATATAAACTTCATCCTGCAATTCACCACGTAAGAACGCATTCTTTATATCCAATTGGCGTAGATTCCAACGATGAGTCATAGCAAAAGCCAAAATAAGCCGAACTGTGGAATGCCGCACAACAGGACTAAATATCTCAAAAAAATCAACACCTTATTCTTGTGTAAAACCCTAAGCAACCAAACAGGCCTTATAGCGAGAAAATTGCCATCGGAGTTTCTTTTAATTTTATAAATCCACTTGCAACCCACGACAGACCTATCTGGAAGAGAGGGAACTAGAGCCCATGTGCCTTAAGATTTCAAGGCATCAAATTCTTCTTGCATAGCCTTCTACCACAAAGGATTGGTACACGCACTTCAAAAAGTTCTTAGTTTATCCATATCAACAACATTGGCAAGAAAAGTAAAACCAGAGAAACTAAATTCATCAACATTAATTTGCATGGACTTAGACTCGGAGGAAGTAGCCAAATAAGCTGAATAATCTTGTCTAGAGATATCACTTGTCTTAAGCCTAGTCTTGATGGGGGAATGATGAACTGGAGTATCACTAGAAACATTAGAAGCAAGGGGAGGAAGTAATACCTGTAATTGCGCAAGAGGGAGAACAGGTAACAGGGTTGAAGTAGAGGAAGGGGCAGCTAGAATGAGTTGTTGGTGTAAAAGTTTTAGATTCCTGTTCAAACAATCTTGCACTAGAAGTATCTGAATTCTGTTGCTGATGAACCATGGAAGGCAATGTAACTACCAAAGGATGAGACAATTGAAAGTCTGGTACCACACAATTAAAAGGCTCAGATGAATGCCTTTGTTTAGCAGGAAATAAACTCTTATCATAAACCATATGTTTGGATAATAATAATTTCTTGTGTTGAAGATCATAACAAATAATACCTTTGTAACCAACTACATAGCCCAGAAAGATACATAACACAGATCGAAATTAAAGTTTATGAGAATTATATGGCCTGATATAAGAGTAAACAGCTGATCCAAAGACCCTTATATGCTGTAACTGAGGAGGTGATGATAGAACATTGAGAAAGGGGATTCCATATGTAATGCTTTACAAGGCATACGATTAATAAGATACACAGAGTGTACACATGCATGATGCTAGAAATGCAAGGACAATCCAGCAACAGATAACAAAGTAATAGCAGTATCGATGATATGTCTATTCATTCGCTCAACAAACTTATTCTATTATGGAGCGTAAGGCAAGAAATCTTGTGTAAAATTCCTTTAGAAGCAAGAAAATTATCAAACTGCTTGAAACATATTCACCACCTCCATTAGTTTGGAAAAACTTTATGGCAGAACCAAAATGCACAAAAACAAAGGTGTAGAATCTCACAAATAATGGGAAAGCATCAGATTTATTGCATAACGGAAAGATCCATACAAATCTGGTACAATCATCCACGAAGGTTATATAATACCTATATTTTTCAATGGATTTAAGTGGGGAGGGACCCCAAATATCTGAATGAATTCTCTCAAAAGGTACTAAACATCTAGAAGAATCCTGAGAAAAAGGTAATTTAGACATTTTCCCTTAATACAATATGAGCACAATTTACAATTGTCATCTACTTGGTGACTTATTTGAGACTTATGTAACATAACACAGAGGACCTCATTGGTAGGATGACCCATCCGTTGGTGCTAGAGAGTAGACCTGATAGCTTGACCGAGAAATGCAGAGGTATGTCTTGGAAAATGTTGAGATTGTACATTCTTGAACACAGGAATCTGAAACAACTCATTAGGCTTACTCCTGCCTTGGTACAGTATCGCCTTATTACCTTGTCCTGCACAAAAAACAGTGTATCATCATAAATAAACCAACATCGATTGTCTTTACATAATTGTTTCACAGATAAAAGGTCCTCAGTAAGATTAGGAACATGAAGAACTTGATTAAGTTTAAGAGATGAAGGAGTTGTAAGCATTGTAGATCCAACATGCTTGATAGGCAAACCTTGACCATTGCCTATTTTCATCTTCTCAGAGCCTTCAAATGGCTGAACTTGAGTGAAACTGTTAACATCCGAAGTCATATGATGCGAGGCACCTGTATCCATGATTCAAGCATGTTTAGTGGGATATGGTGCAATGGTATGAGCTAACATATCATTCAGATTAAGACCGGATTAAGTGGATCCTGAGAAAGCTGGTAAAGTGGGAGGCTGAAACTGTGAAGATGAATATGTAGGACCAGGCATAGACTGAAGAGAGGAATGAGGACCAAAACCTTGATATGCATAGTTATCTCTATGGTAACACTCCAGAGCGATGTGACCCTTTTTACCACAAATTTGGCATTCTTAAAAATTATGTCTAGAAGTAGAACTTCTATAAAAGCAGTTTGGAGCTGTTTGGCCCTTCTTTGGCAGATTTGACATTCAGGTTGCATTTGAAATCTGGAATCAGTGTTTCCATTCTAGCCACCTTGTCGAGAACACAAACCATTACCTCGACCCCTGTTGTAACTGTATTTAAATCCTCCATTGTTTCGTTCGTATAGTCTCTGATTAAATGAGGAAAATGGAGGAATGATAGGGTATAGACATCTGAAACTGTGAACCATTGCCAATGAAACCATATCCATAACCTAGAAATTAAACAAATGGACCAACAGGAAATGGTTGTGATGCAAGAGGAACATAGGGACCTGGAGTAATGGTACCAGCAGTGGTAGAAGATAGACCATCATGTAGAGTAGAGTTAGATGATGATCCTTGAGAAAAGCCCTGAGATGAAGAAGAACCTTGCCCTTACATAGCAGACATAAAATGTGACAAAGTAGTCTCCATTGTGTCAATGTCCATTTCAGTATTTAAAAGTTGAGCTCGAAACTCTTTCAATGAAATTGTGGTCTCTCTAGCTAGAATCATTGTTCAGATGATAGCATATTCTCTTGGAAGACCAGCAAGGGCTGCTATTATGAACTTATTTTCAGAAATACATTCTCCTACAACAATGAGTTGATCCCGAATAGATTTAAGTCTAGACAGATACTTATTAATGCAATCAATGCCCTTTTGCATTGTTTGAAATTCAGTTTTAAGCATGTTAATTCTAGACTTAGACACTGTAGCATATCTATCTGTAAGAATAGACCATGCTTTTGAAACAGTTCTGCATCTAATCATATGCTCAATAGCATCATCGGACAATGTTGCAATTAACAAACTCAGAAGAGCTAAATCTACAGTTTCCCATTCTTGGAAGGCAGGTGAAATTTCCTTAGTAACACCAGTCTCGGTGCTAATAACAAACTTTGATGGAGGAACAGCGGTTCCATCAAAGTGATCAAACAACTTACATCCCCAACGCACAGACTGGAATTGAAAAGCCCACTTAGAGTAATTTGTATCATTCAACTTAATTGTCAACATCCCCAAAACACTCTCAATTTTCACCGTAGAAGTAGTCATTATGAAAAATCCCAGTTAACAGAAACAAGCTATGGCTTTAGGTATTAAGAAAAAGATTCAACCAACACCAACTTAGGTCTTCACTGACTAAAAACAGAATAATATCACAAATGGCTGATTTTAGCAAACATGATATATGGTATCGGCCTTCAAGAAAGCATCCACAGTAACTACTAACAAATATGGCATTGGCCTTCAAGATATCAATCACATCGACAACAAACTATGCAATACTATGGCATCGGCCTTCAGATCTCAATCAAAATCAAGCTATCAAGCAGTATAGAAAGTGCAGATAAAGAATCGAAGCACCTGAAAGAACAAGAATGCAATGAAAATTGACGAACTCACAACATCGCCATCACTGCACCGCCATTAATACAAGACCGACTCAAACAATATGGAAATTGTAGCTAAAGAACCAAAGTAACCGAAAGAACAAGAATTCAGTGGGAATGAATGAACTCACAGCACCGACAACAATAGCAACACCGCCATTAATCACATCACCGACATCAATTGCAGCACCGCCCCAAAAAAAAAAAAAACAAATTAGCCTTCTAGAACCGCAACGAACCATGATTGCTTAGTAACCCAGCAGATCCACAACAGAAAAACCTGCTCTGGATACCATGTTAACAGTTGAATTCTAGGATTTGAGCTTGAAGAAATATGATCACAGTTTAGAGAGAGAGAGAAAGCTTAAAGAAAGGATTGCAATGTTTCTGTATTTTCTCATTAACCGCCTTATTACAACTCAGACTATTTATAGTTTTGCAACCTTAGCTTATGAAATAAGCTATTACACAACCAATACTCATTTGATAGATGGACCAATACAACAATGACACCTATACATTTATGAAATAAACCCTTTCATGTTTAAAAAGAAAAAAAATTAAAAACCTAACATAGGCAGAAGAGGAGCTAGAAATTTTCTTTAAGGAAACAACCTTAATCTCCAGTTATATTTAAGAAAAAAAATTCATTATGGTTGATTATCTTTCATAATTTCATTGCTCTTTTTTCTTTTCAAATTTCATTAAGCCAACTTGTTGATATTTTGTCATAAAGATCACTTATTATTATACATTATTTAAAAATTTTAAATAATTAATTAAAGTACCTAAATTTAATAAATTTAATTTATATTACTTCATATTTCATTACAAGGAACATAAGTAATATGGTAAATATGTTCTCTGCCTCTTCTTCAAACATCATGATTTTTTTCTTCGCACAAAATTTCAATGGAAGCAGTTGCCTTCAGTGGGCCTTAATTGTCTACGCCCTGTGCATGGATAATGGATTGTGGTCGAGGAACCCTAGAAATTTTTTTCCATTGCAATCATGAATGCAACATTTTTCTCACAATAATAAATTACCTACCGAATAAAATGATTTTAAGTATGATTCTTCTATTCAATAACAATGTTGTAGTGACAGGGTTACCAAGATTTTTTAAAGGGACTTTTAGATTTTAGGGCTTCAATACGATTGTTTTTGGATTTTAACCTGAATGGTTTTCAAAATCTAATATAAGTCACTATTTTTAAAACTTACCATATTTAAGTAATTATAGCACATTTATTATTTATAAACATACCATTCAAAATTCTTTAGCCATCCATAATTATGTTTTTTTATTTTGTGCTCTAATCATATTAATAGATAAAAATTTATTCAAAATTCAAATTCTCATTATTAAAAAAATTCAACAACAAAACAAAATCAATTTCTTCAAAATTGGCATTTGCTAAATTTAGCATATAACTGGTGTTCTCTTAATTTCTTCAAAACCAAAGTGAGATGTCGAACATGTTTTGCCTTAGACTTGGAATACACCAAGATGTCATCGATAAAAACAATGACGAACCTGTCAAGGCATGGCTTGAATACCCAATTAATTAGATCCATAAAAGTTGCCGGTGCATTAGTTAGTCTGAATGGCATCACGAGGAACTCGTAATGACCATACTGAGTCCTAAAAGTCGTCTTAGCAACATCTTCACTTTTGATTTTTAATTGATAATACCCAGACCTCAAATCAATCTTGGAAAACACGCAGGCACCTCGAAGATGATCAAATAAATCATCTATACACGGCAACGGATAACGGTTTTTAATCGTTACCTGATTCACCTGTCGATAATCAATACACAGCCTCAAATTCCAGTCTTTCTTCCGGACAAAAAAATTGGAGCTCCCCAAGGTGAAGTAATAGGTTGAATAAAACCTTTATCAACCAATTCCTGCAACTGGGCTTTCAATTCCATTAACTCAGCAGGAGCCATTCGGTACGGAGTTAGGGAAATAGGATCAATACCTGGAAGTAAATCAATGGTGAACTCAACTTTTCTATCTGGTGGTAATCTAGGCAAATCCTCGGGAAACACATCAGGGAAATGTCTAACTACTCGAACATCCTCTACTCGAACAGGAGTATCATCATTCAATGCTACATGAGCCAAATACCCCTGACAACCTTTCTTTAACAACTTTCTAGCTCTCCCGACAGAGATAATGTTATGTCTCAATCCACCTCGCTCACCCACGAATGTAACCACAGGCAAGCCTGAACGATGGAAAGTAACCATTTTCTTATAACAATCCAACTTAGCACGATTGTAGTGTAACCAATCCATGCCCAGAATCACATCAAAATCAACAATATCCAGTGGAACGAGATTAGCTGGCAACACGACATCTTCCACAAAAATAAGGCACGCCTGATATACTCAGCTAACATAACATGTCTCACCTTTAAGCATCGAAAACTCTAACGCGTACCCGAGAAGTGTGGGGTGTGGTTGAGTCGTCTAAGTAAACGTATGAGAAATAACAGAATGTGTAGCCTCATAATCAATTAATACTCTAGCAAAATAGCCAAGAATATTTAACATACCCATAATCAGATCAGGATTGTTCTGAGCATCCTGCAGAGTAATATGCTAAACTCGGCCCTGTGTCTGCTGTTGTCCTCCACGACCTCTTTTACCTTGGTTTCCACGTCCTTGTGTACCTTGTCCTTGACCAGGCTGGTTAAGCTGCCTCAATGATCCAGCACTGCTGGAAACAACTTCAACATTCTGGGATGGTCCCTTAAAATACCGTTGTGACCCACCAGCTGGACATGGTGGATATCATGCTTAACCTCCGGAATACTGAGCATAACCACTCTGCTGATACAAATCGTGTGGGTGCTGATATGGTCATCTAGAATATGGGGTTATATCTCCCTGATAATGATATACTCCACCATAACCCGTCTGGTTATAACCACTAGACCCTGGAATCTGCTGGAAAGAAACTGGTGATGGCAAGGCAGATGGTTGGGATTTCTGCTAGTTCTATGGGCACTGAATAGCCCGATGTCCCATCTGGCCACAAGTAAAACATCATTTGCTACCTTGCCTGCACTCTCCAAAATGTTGACTGTTACATCTACGGTAAAACAGACCACCAGAACTACTAGAACCTCTCTGTCCCTGAAAGTGGGAACTGCCTGAACGACCGCCCATCCGCGGCGCAGTGGCACTCAAACCCCTACTAAAAGAACTAGAACTAATACCACCTCTTTTAAAACTCTGCGTCTTGCGAGGTCCAGAGATGACTGACCTTTATCTTTACTATCGTTTTTCTTCTGGCTATTATCTTTTTCTTCCCCTACATCAATGTTACTGGGCATATTTTCAAAATCCTCTATTCTCAGTAAAATCTCATAAAACTTTTGGTTTGTGGTGCAGGGAGTCATGGTCGTCATAAAACGTCATTTCTTTCTAGTACCCAACTTAAATCGTCGAAGCATCTCTATGGGATTCTCAGCAACCTCTGGATACAATACCGAGACAAATCGGTAAACTTCCGATAATACTCATTAGCTGACATCTTCCCTTGCCTTAAACACGTAAATTCTTGCTTCTTAGTGTCTATATATGCTTGGGGTACAAATCTCTTCTGAAATAACTGCTTAAAAATCTCCCAGTTTACAGCTTCCATTAGTGTCAGCTGAAAAGATTCCTGCATCCACCAGGATGCAGGTTCTACATGTAAAAACCAGGTAGTCGTCTTAACCCACTTATCCTCAGGAAATTTCCCTGCCTCAACATCACTTGATAAGTTTTCTCGATATGATTGAGCCAACGCTCAACTCCCACAGGCCCCTTAGTACCAACAAAGTTACTCAACTTCAAGTTATATATTGTCTCCAAATGAGTCCTCTGGGGATGATGAAAAGATGACTGAATGGCATTAGCAATAGATTCCCCAAGTTGAGTAATATCGGGGAAATTAGACTTAGACGTAGTGCGGGGCTCTCTACGAGGCGGCTGATGTGTTATAAAATAGAACTCAAATTAAACCCTCTTATTAATAATTGTAGTAAAGATGTAAGTAAAGATCGTTTTAGATCAGGGTTTAGGAGAGATTGCTAATCTACTCTAAACTGACTTAAAAACACAAAACTAAACTTAAAAACGAAAAACTAGACTCTAAGACTTTTAACTAGACTTATATGACTCAAAATAAGCTAATCAAACTCAAAACTGCACATAAACAATCAAAAAGACTCAAAACAGACGCTAGGACTTACTTTGGACAAAAATTGAATTAATTTTGACTCAAAACACTCAAAAACACAAATTTGGACAGATTCTAACTAATTTGACACAACAAAGTAAAGGGGATTGGGTTTTTGATGAATTTAAAACTTAAACAAACAAATTGTAGAAACTAAGTAAAGGGATACAAATTTGGGTGAATGGATGGGTGATAGGCTAGCTAGACGGTTATTCTCCACACATGACATACTTGCATACAAATCGATTTCCAGTTGCTTTTCCAATAAACCATGAACCTTAACACCCTAGATTAACCGTGAACAACACTAATTAACCCTCATATTTTCCTTAAGTCATTGAATTGGATGGAATACGCTTTGGCAACCAAATTATTCTTCAATAGTTCCCTACATGAACAGCATAACAAAGATACAATCAAAGATCATTAAGCTTTGTGAAAATCATAAGCATTGACATGGCATTCGTAACTATGAACATCATGATACTCCTACAAGGAATTTACTTAACACGATTGTGACTAGCAACCTCCACTACTTGCAAATATAAGTTCATAACGATTAGGTGAAAATCCCTTATATTTTAGCATCAAATTCATGCATGCAAACTAAGTGTGCACCCTCAATCAACATACAAGAATAAGTTATCAATCAAGCAGTTAAGAAAATTGCATTCACGATTTATGAAATCATAACTGGAGGTAATCAATTCATATTGCAAATATGTTCATGGCTTTGAATTCTCCTCCAGCTAAAATGAGTTTAGCTCCTCATGTTCACAATTAAACAAAGAAAACTTAAATTAAACATTGAAAACAAAAGATTGAATACACCTAGAAACGCTCCAACAATCCAACAAGTCTTGAATGGCAAGCACGGCTCCAAGCTATCCTCTCTCTTTTCTCTTTGCAAAGCTACGGCACAAGGTGTGTGTCGCTGAAATTGGGTTGTGGTGTGAGATGGATGGCTGGTACGAATTATGGTGAAGGATGAAATATGGATGTATGGTTCAATCAATGGTTTTGTGCGGCAAATTGTATATATTTTAAGGGAAAGGGCAAGACATTAATTAATTAATTTTGGGAAATATTTGCTCTCCAAATCCTTAAGGAAAAAAGGTAAATAAATGTCAGAATCCAAGAGGGAAAAGGGAAGGAAATATGCGGCAATGAACTAGGAAAGGGAAAGGGAAAACTGTGGCAAGGATTTAGAGGAAATGGTATGCCTTGCACGGCAAGGAAAGGGATTTAGGCTTCTAGAACCATATATTTAAGTGTCCCAATATCATTTGGGATCCTCTTGGCAGCTGGAACATAAGTAGGAAAACACTAGGATTGACTAAGTTAAAATAAGGTAGTTTGACTCATGTTTACTTCTTTGTAGCTGATTCCTTGTCTTCCAAGTCTTGAATTAATTTCTTCAACTCTTTAGCATATTCCTAGCCCTTCTTGAACTTTAATTTCATCCATCCACCTTGCTCCAAGCATATGATATCCATTCCAAGGCCAAAACTGCTCTAAAATGCTCCAAATTGCCTTTTCTTGCTACTTTAGCCAATTGAACCTACAAACACACGAAAATAGCATAAATCACTATAATAACTAGAAACTAACTCACTAAATGCAAGGAATTAAACTAACAAAGTCACATAAATATGCTTCTATCAGTAGCATAGTTCTGACATAAGACATCAAATAATTAGAATACTCATAAAATATACAAGACTGCTAACATTAGGCTCTGATACCAACTGACACACCCCGACCTCAATCGAGGCATGTTGGCCATCACATGAGGGTGACATAACCATGTGCGCTGTGCAGAAGTGGTAATGATATAAAAATGCGAATAAATAAAAACCACTAGTTACCTTACCTTAGACTAGCCTATAAGTACAAGTGAATGTGATTAGAGTAAAGACACAGACAATCAGAGCATAGGTATCGAAGTGCAGTCCAGAAGACTAAGTAATAATTATATAGATTATAAAAGAAGCCCTACACTAGTGAATGTTTATCAGAACCGCCGAGAAGTCCTCATGAGCCACCGACACAAACTTCTATCTAGAACCTGGAAGGGCGCAAAACAGAAAGTGTGAGTGGGCAAAAAAAAAACTTCCAAATCCATTTATCTTTTCAAATGTAATAACCCATCACTGTAAAACCCATATAAGTTTCCCAAAGAATAATACTATAAACATATATGAAAACTATACTCGAGAATAACCAAACCATGTGTATGCCATGACAATCATGTCAACCATGAATAAGTAAGCCAGGTGAATTGCACTAATATAAAGTGACATATCAGCCGGAGTCACCTAACGTGACCTGTACGGCTAAATCAATAACTCAACAATCAAATCAAATCCTGCACATGAGTCGGAACCACCGATGTGGTCTGTACAATAGGCTAGGTGTAAATAAGTACGCTCAAGTGCTACGATCACGTGAAGGCTGTGCGAAGTAACGCAAGTCACCTACGAGTCGGAACCACCTAATGTGGTTTGTATGACAGGCTGGCACCTGCCTTAGATCCAAGGTAAGCGTGTGGTGCGAAAGGTGAACGATCACGTGAAGGCTAGGCCCTATCCTCGGGCAGAGCACTAACACCAAGGTGCATGATATAAATCACTAAATGCAATCCAACATAATCATACAATACATCATCACTACTATTAAAATATACTCACCTGAGGCTTACCTGAGCATTCGCAGCGTCAAGCAGTAATATACACAACTATACGAATGCATATTCTAGTATGTAATGCATACGACATGGCATTTAAAACTTAAAAACCATTTAAACAGTTTCTGGGAAACATAATGCACATATATATATATATATATAACCAAAAGCCCACTCATTGGTATGTAGCCGGGTTGTAACCCCCAAGTCTCGCCTGGTTGCGTTCTTCCTCTGGAAACGTCTCACCTATATGTGAAACAACTAATTTAATGTTATTTTAAAGCACATAACCATCACTATGAAATAACTTCTCATACATTGCTCAATTCGAGTGTTGGAATATACTATCGTGGTCTACTCAACACCCCGAGTATCCCCATATTTTTAGAATAATTTTTTGACGTCCCATGCGCCCTCACGCGCCGACCACACGCAAGCACGTGCCTAGCACACTGACGGTAACTCTAATGCCGTTAGGGAATATTCTGTTAAATATCAGCATATACCGTCTAAAAACTAACGGTGTTACCTTACGCCGTTTGTATATTCCGTCAAAGTTGACAAAATATTCCTTGTCTTCTACGATGGTTCATCAAATTCCGGCGCCAGCCATCGCTGCACTCGCCGGTTTCTGGAAAAACTTTAAACCTTAATGTCTTTGTCGTTTCAACACCAAATTTCATGAAATTTGTACCAAAATGAAGCTCTCAACTAGGAGAACACTTTCATGCCTATTGAGGCCCTAACTTCAATGGAAAATGATCGGGAAAATCCTTGAAAAATCGGCTACTCCTGCACACCCACTACCGAGCTCATTCTGACATCCAAACTTAACCAAAAGTAGTCTAAAACACTAGAGGAGTTGTAATAATACCTTTCTAAGTCTCAAAACTAGCTAAGACCTTCGTGATCACGTCGAAGAAATTACACTCCTTGCCGAACTCGGGTATCTCAAGTATCCGTGGTCCTTTCCTCGAACCAAGGGTATGGCTCGACTTGTGAAGTTGAGGAAAGCACGATATTGTTATCCTTACACTCAATCTATAAGTGTGTGACAATGTTTGAAGGTTAGAGGGTTTGGTTGTATGGATGTGAAGAGAGTTCGAGAAGGAATAGAGAAATGGGAAGAAGGGCACATGTATGTGTGTGTGGCTCATGGAATTAGGCAATTTTAAATTGCTTCAAATCCCATAGGGTTGTAGGTTTAGGCTAACCATTTGGTCCAAAAAGAACTCTACAATTTTAATTGGACCCAAGAAGGTAGGTGGTGAAATAGTTGGTCAAATTCCTTAGCACGCTTATACATCCACCACCCATCGTTACAAGGGCAAAATCATCATTTCCACGCTTTCGAAGATAAAATATATTATAATTCATAACGGGTTGTCACAACCTACCCTCTTAATTAAATTTCATCCTCAAAATTTCTTACATTAACATAACAACTACTAATATCCATAAAACAAGCGTGGATACATATCTCGCATATGATCCTCCGTTTCCCACGTGGCTTCCTCCACTGAGTGATTCCTCCACAAAACTTTCACCAAACGCACTGTTTTATTCCTCAAAACCTTATCCTTCTATTCCAAAATTGTCACGGGCTCCTCTTCATATGTTAAGTCTGGGTTAATTTCTAATGGCTGAGGAGGTAATACGTGTGACGGATAAAAAATAGAATGGCGAATCATAGAAACATGAAAAACATCGTGCACCTTTGACAACTCTGGAGGCAGCTCAAGTCTGTAAGCAACTTCACCAATCCGCTCGTTGATCTGGTACGGTCCGATATATCGAGGACTTAACTTACCTTTCTTACCAAACCGTACAACACCTTTCCACGAGGATAACTTCAAAAATACACAATCTCCCACATTATACACTTTATCTGTGGCATGCCTGTTAGCAAGGCTCTTTTGTCAATCCTGGGCCACTTTCAGGTTAGATTTAATTACCTGAATATTCTGAGTAGTTTTGTCCATAATATCTGGGCCCACTAATATTCTCTCACCAACTTCTGACCAACAAAAAGGTGTACGACAAGATTTACCATAGAGTACCTCAAAAGGTGACATCCCGATGCTAGAATGGTAGCTATTGTTATAAGCAAACTCCATTAATTCCAAACACTTATGCCAAGCATCACCAAAATGTAGTACCGAAAATCTCAGCATATCCTCTAATGTCTGGATAGTCCTCTTGAATTGTCCGTCAATCTGGGGTGATATGTCGTACTATAAAGCAATCTCAAACCAAGTGCCTCCTGAACTGCCATCCAAAACTTAGAAGTAAATCTAGGAACCCGATTAGAAATGATACTAATCGGAATCCCGTGGTATTTAGCAATTCCTGAGATAAACAACTCAACTAATCGGCTTAAGGAATAGTTCTCCTGAACTGGTATGAAGTGTGCTGACTTAGTAAGTTGATCTACTATCACCCAAATGCCGTCATAACCATTCTGTGTACGAGGAAGCTTGTACGCGAAATCCATAGTAATCTTTTCCCATTTCCACTAGGGTACAGGGAAGTGGCTGCATCAACCCAAAAGGTCTTTTCGTTTCAGCTTTAACCTGCTAGCAAATTGCACATCTACTCATATACTCGGTAATCTCCCTTGCAATCTCCCTTTTCATACCAGACCAATAGTAGAAAGGCCGAATGGTATGATACATTTTAGTACTTTTAGGATGCATTGCATAAGCTAAAACATGTGCCTCATCAAGAATATCTTTCTTTAGCTCAGCAATATTCGGTACGTATATCCGTTTCTCCTACATAAGCATGCCATCAGATTCCTACACTCTGAGGTATTTTTTTTTTCCCTTGTGACACTGCCTAAATTAACTCCTGAATTTCTTCATCATTCACTTGAGCCTCAAGTTCACGATCAATCAAAATTGGCCTGACCTGAAAGTTAGTAAGTAAAGCTTCCTCCCGATCTTCCACCCCTTATTTCACTCTAGTGGATCTCAAGTCTGCAAGAAGAAGAACATGACAAGCATATAAAGCATTAACTCGACCTCGGGATTTTTTGCTAAGTGCGTCTACCACTACATTTGCATGACCAGGGTGATACTTAATTGTGCAATCATAATCGACGAGCAACTTCTATCCACCTCCGTTGTCGAAGATTAAGATCTATTTAGGTGAAAAGAACTGAAGACCTTTATGATCTGTAAAGATCTTACACTTTTCTCTAATAATGCCTCCAAATCTTCAGGCAAAGATAATGACTGCTAATTCAAGATTAGGCGTTAGATAATTCATCTCATGAGGCTTCAACTGTCGTAAAGCATAAGTAATCACCTTTCATGCTACATCAACACACAGGCTAAACCATTCAAGGAAGCATCACTATAAATCTTAAAGTTACCACCGTCATCTGGAAGAGCCAAAACAGGTGCATGAGTGAGACAATACTTAAGTTGCTGGAAACTCCGTTCACAATTATCGTCCCACTCGAATTTAACATCTTTCCTCGTCAACTTCGTCAATGGTAATGCTATAACTGAGAAATCTTTAACAAACCGTCTATAATAACTTGCCAAGCCCAGAAAACTTTGTACTTCAGTGATGGTTCGTGGGTGCTCCTAATTTTCAACGGCAGCTACTTTTTGAGGGTCTACCTGAATACCCTGGGCCGATATTACATGCCCCAAAAATGCTACTTGATCTAACCAAAATTGACATTTGCTAAATTTAGCATATAATTGGTGTTCTCTCAATTTCTTCAAAACCAAAGTGAGATGTCGAACGGGTTCTGCCTTAGACTTAGAATACACCAATATGTCATCGATAAAAACAATGACAAACTTGTCAAGGTATGGCTTGAATACCCGATTCATCAGATCCATAAAAGTTGCCGGTGCATTAGTTAGTCCGAATGGCATCATGAGGAACTCGTAATGAGCATACCAAGTCCTAAAATCGTCTTAGGAACATCTTCACTTTTGATTTTTAATTGATAATACCCAGACCTCAAATCAATTTTGGAAAACACGCAGGCACATCGAAGCTGATCGAATAAATCATCTATACGTGGCAACGGATAACGGTTTTTAATCGTTACCCAATTCAACTGTCGATAATCAATACACAGCCTCGAAGTCCCGTCTTTCTTCCAGACAAATAAAACCGGAGCTCCCCAAGGTGAAGTGCTAGGTTGAATAAAACCTTTATTAACCAATTCCTGCAATTGGGCTTTCAATTCCTTTAACTCAACAGGAGCTATTCGGTACGGAGTTAGGGAAATAGGATCAATACTTGGAAGTAAATCAATGGTGAACTCGACTTCTCTATCTGGTGGTAATCCAGGCAAATCCTCGGGAAACACATCAGGGAAATGTCTAACTACTTAAACATTCTCCACTCGAACAGGAGTATCATCATTGAATACTACGTGAGCCAAATACCCCTCACAACCTTTCTTCAACAACTTTCTAGCTCTCACGGCATAGATAATATCGTGTCTCAATCCACCTCACTCGCCCACAAATGTAACCACAGGCAAGCCTGGATAATGGAAAGTAACCGTTTTCTCATAACAATCCAACTTAGCACGATTGTAGCGTAACCAATCCATGCCTAGAATCACATCAAAATCAACAATATCCAGTAGAACGAGATTAGCTGGCAACACGACATCTTCCACTAAAACAGGGCACGCCTGATATACCCAGCTAAAATGACATGTCTCACCTCTAAGCATCGAAAACTCTAACACGTAACCAAGAGGTGTGGGGTATGGTTGTGTCATCTAAGCAAACATATGAGAAATAACAGAATGTGTAGCCCCATAATCAATTAATACTCTAGCAAAATAGCCTAGAATATTTAACATACCCATAATCAGATCAGGATTGTTCTGAGCATCCTGCAAAGTAATATGATGAACTCGATCATGTGTCTGTTGTCGTCCTTCACGACCTCTGTTACCTTGGTTTCCACGTCCCTGTGTACCTTGTCCTTGACTAGGCTGGTTAAGCTACCTTGATGATCCAGCACTGTTGGAAGCAACTTCAATATTCTGGGATGGTCATTCGGAATACCAATGTGACCCACCAGCTGGATATAGAGGATATGGTGCGCAACCTCCCGAATACTAGAGGTAACCGCTCTGTTGATACGAATCGTGTGGGTATTGATACGGTCTTCCCAAATTATGGGGTTATATCTCCTTGATAATGATATGTTTCACCATAACCAGTCTGGTTATAACCACTAGACCCTGGAATCTGTTGGATAAGAACTGGTGGTAACAAGGCAGATGGTTGGGATTTCTGCTAGTTCAGTGGGCACTGAATAGCCTGATGTCCCATCTGGCCACAAGTAAAACATCCTCTGTTACCTTGCATGCACTCTCAAAAATGTCGATTGTTACATCTACAGTAAAATGGACCACCAGAACTACTAGAACCTCTATGTCCCTAAAAGCGAGAACCATCTGAACGGCCGCCCCTTCGCGACGTAGTGGCACTCAAACCCACACTAGAAGAACTATAACTAGTACCATCTTTCTTAAAACTCTGCGTCTTGCGAGGTCCCAGAGATGACTGACCTTTATTTTTACTTTCGTTTTTCTTCCGGCTATTATCTTTTTCTTCCTCTACATCACTGTCACTGGGCATATTTTCAGAATCCTCTATTCTCAGTAAAATCTCATAAAACTCCTAGTATGTGGTGCAGGGAGTCGTGGTCGCCATAGAACGCCATTTCTTTCTAGTACCCAACTTAAATCGTCGAAGCATCTCTACGGGATTCTCAGCAACCTCTGGACAATACCGAGACAAATCGGTAAACTTTCGATAATACTCATTAGCTGACATCTTCCCTTGCCTTAAATGCATAAATTATTGTTTCTTACTGTCTATATACGCTGGGGGTACAAATCTTTTCTGAAATAACTGCTTAAAAATCTCCCAGTCTGCAGCTTGCACTAGTGTCAACTGAAAAGATTCCTGCCTCCACCAGGATGCAGGCTCCACACCTAAAAACTATGTAGTCGTCTCAACCCACCTATCCTCAGGGAAATTTCCGTGCCTCTGCATCACTTGATAAGTTTTCTTGACATGATTGAGCCAATGCTCAGCTCCCTCGGCCCCTCAGTACCAACAAAGTTACTCAACTTCAAGTTATATACTGTCTCCAAATGAGTCCTCTGGGGATGACGAAATGAGGACTGAATGGCATTAGCAATAGCTTCCCAAGTTGAGTAATATCAGGGAAATTAGACTCAGACGAAGTGCGGGGCTCTCTACAAGGTAGCATAATTCTGACATAAGACATCAAATAATTAGAATACTCACAAAATATACAGGTCTGCCAACCCTAGGCTTTGATACCAACTGACACAACCCGACCTCAATCGAGGCATGCTGGCCGTCACGTGAGGGTGACGTAACCATGTGTACTATGCGGAAGCGGTAATGATATAAAAATGCGAATATATAAAAACCACTAGTTACCTTACCTTAGACTAGCCTATAAGTATGAGTGAATGTGATTAGAGTAAAGATACACACAATCAAAGCATAGGTATCGAAGTGCAGTCGAGAAGACTAAGTAATAATTTATACTAATCATAAAAGAAACCCTACACCGGGGGATGTCCATCAGAACCACCGAGAAGTCCTCATGCGCCACCGACACAAACTTCTATCTATAGCGTGGAAGGAAGCAAAACAGAAAATGTGAGTGGGCAACAACAAAACTTTCAAATCCATTCATCTTTGCAAATGTAATAACCCCTCACTATAAAACCCGTATAAGTTTCCCAGAGAATAATATTGTAAACATATGTGAAAACTATACTCGAGAATAACCAAACCATGTGTATGCCATGACAATCATCTCAACCATGAATAAGTAAGCCAGGTGAATTGCACTAATATAAAGTGACATATCAGTCGGAGTCACCTAACATGACCTGTACGGTTGAATCAATAACTCAACAATCAAATCAAATCCTGCACTCCAGTTGGAACCACTGATGTGGTTTGTACGACAGGCTAGGTGTAAATAAGTACATTCAAGTGCTATGATCACGTGAAGGCTGTGCAAAGTATCGCAATTCACCTACGAGTCAGAACCACCTAATGTGGTATGTAGGACAGGTTGGCACTTACCTTGGATCCAAGGTGAAAGTGTGGTGTGGGAAGTGAACGATCACGTGAAGGCTAGGCCCTATCCCTAGCGGAGCACTAACACCGGGGTGCAGGATATAAATCACTAAATGCAATCCAGCATAATCATACACAACATTATCACTACTATTAAAATATACTCACCTGAGGCTTACCTAAGCGTTTGCAGCATCAAGCAGTATTATACACAACTATACGAATGCATATTCTAGTATGTAATGCATACAACATGGCATTTAAAACGTTAAAACCATTTAAACAGTTTCTGGGAAACATAATGCGCGCACACACACACACACACATATATATATATATATATATATCAACCAGAAGCCCATTTACTAGTATGTAGCCGGGTCGTAACCCCCAAGTCTCGCCTGGCTGCGTTCGTCCTTTGGAAACATCTCACCTATATGTGAAATAACTAATTTAATGTTATTTTAAAGCACTTGACAATCACTATGAAATAACTTCTCATACGTTGCTCAATTGAGGTGTTTGAATATACTATCGTGATCTACTCAACACCCCGAGCATCCCCATATTTTTAGAAGAGTTTTCTGACGTCCCATGCGCCCTCACGCACCGGCTAAGGCACTGCCACATGCCCCAGCCACGCGTAGGCACGTGCCTGGCATGCTAACGGTAACCCTAACGCCGTTAGGGAATATTCTGTTAATTATCAGCATATACCGTCTAAAAACTAACGGTGTTACATTAAGCCGTTAGTATATTCCATCAAAGTTGACAGAATATTCCTTGTCTTCTTCGATGGTTCACCGGATTTCGGCGCCGGCCACCGCTACACTCGCCGGTTTCTAGAAAAACTTTAAACCTTAATATCTACGTCGTTTCAACACCAAATTTCATGAAATTTGTTCCAAAATGAAGCTCTCAACTAGGATAACACATCCATATCTGTTTGAAGCCCTAACTTCAATGGAAAATGACCAGAACAATCCTTGAAAAGCCGGCTACTTCTACACACCCACTATCGAGCTCATTCCGACATCCAAACTTAACCAAAAGTAGTCTAAAACACTAGAGGAGTTGCAATAATACCTTTCTAAGTCTCAAAACTAGCTAAGTCTTTCACGATCACGTCGGAGAAATTACACTCCTTGCCGGAGCTCGGGTATCTCGAGTTTTCGTGGTCCTTTCCTCAAACCAAATGTACGGCTCGACTTGTGAAGTCGAGGGAAGCACGATAGTGTTATCCTTACATTCGATCTGTGAGTGTTTGACGATGTTTGAAGGTTAGAGGGTTTGGTCGTACGGACGTGAAGAGAGTTCGAGAAGGAAGAGAGAAACAGGAAAAATGGCATGTGTGTGTGTGTGGCTCATGGAATTGGGCAATTTTAAATTGCCTCAAATTCCATTAGGCTGCAGGTTTAGGCTAACCATTTGGTCCAAAAACAACTCTACAATTTTAATTGGACCCGAGAAGGTAAGAGGTGAAGTAATTGGTCCAATTCCTTAGCAGGCTTATACATCCACCACCCATCGTTACAAGGGCAGAATCGTCATTTCCACATCTTCGAAGATAAAATATATTATAATTCAGAACGGGTTGTCACACGGTACATAAGTTTTGGTACATAACTTTAGGTACCTTATATTACTCATAGGTACAGAAGTATCAATTCGTAAGTTTCAATAAGAATATATTGGTACATAACTTTCGGTACGAATGTATCAATACAAATATGTCGGTACAAATGTATCGGTATGTAACTATAGTATCTAAACATATATATGTACATAATATGCATATACATATATATAGAGAAATTCACGCACAATGAAAAATATATGAGTATATGACTTTTCTTATTACGGGAACTTAATAATAACTATCAATGATAAATAACATTTTTATTATTTATGGGAATCAATATATAACATACAAACAAAAAACTCAATAATTATTACAACCTATTTAATATTAAAAAGTTACAATTAAATGCCAAGGGATTAGAATTAGTTTTTAATCTTAGATAAGGTTTTATTCAAAAAGTAATCTTAGGCAAGGATTAGAATAGAATTTTCCGTTTTTTAAACTAGTTGATAGATAATGAGACAAATGGATAGAGGTGGAGCTACAAGTAGTTTTTGAGGTGACGCCTATGTCGCCTCTTACACATTGCATACATTTTGGAAAGACTATCCTAATTACCACCCTGTATGCAGATTCTTTTCCATATAGCTAGGTTTGCTAAGCCTTTATAAGTTTTAGATATCAAATAAGGGAACTTTAACGAAAAGTTCTAGGTACTGTTCACTTTAAAGAAAAACCACATTTTTTCACTAAAAAGTCAATCATGGTACTATTCACTTTACCTTTATTTTGTCTTTATCGTTAAAACTCAAAATTTTCAAGCCTTTTTCATTAGTTTTCCTATCAAATAATGAGACCAGTCAAAAACCTAGAGTTTTAGGTCGAGATATGATCAAGGACGGAGCAACATTTAGGTTTAAGGTACGTAAACCTTCATGTCTCTCATTTTGATTTTTATAAGTAATAGGTAATCACGAAGCTACAAATTGGTTTGAGGTAGTCATTTCCCACCCAAGCCTCTATGCCTTTCACTTCACTTTTTAAAATCTAAACACTAGTACGAAAAACTACTTCCACGACAGAATTTTGCACAACAAAGCAAATTCCGTCGAGCAATGAGACCTTGTGCAACGATGAACATACCTTCATCGTGCAAGGGTAGTGAACATTGCGCGACAAAGCACTTAGTCGCATCAAAACCTTTTGCACGACGACAAAAAACATGTTCGTCACGCAAAGCCAACAAGAAAACGCGATTTTTTTTTAGCGAGAAAACTAACGTGCAACGAAGATTTTCCCTCTGTATCTTTGCATGACAAAGTCTTTGTCACGCAAAGCTTGTTCATTTTCTAGGGCAGAACATTCAACGCTTGGGAAACCGAGGAACACTTGCGCGATAAAGGCTTCATTGAGCAAGTTACAGTCAGAGCATTGAGTGCATGTGAATCAACATAATCTGCAATGTATTTAGTGAGATCTTTGCGCAACAAAGCCTTTGTCGCGCAAAGGCCCTAGCCTTCCTATAAAACAAGGATGATAACGTAACCTGAATGATTTGAGGCAGCATTTTCAGTTCGCGCATGCAATTGTTGTAGCCATGGGGAACAATTGTCCTACTATTAAGTGGCATTCTTGGAATGATGTGTCGGAGAATACGAAGAAGGCGGTGATGGATGAATTATTAGTAAGTATATTGTTGACGGATCAATAATTAACTTTGTGAAATTTTTTGTTATATGTTAGAATTAATTATTTGCATATATGTGTAATAGTGTAAGTATACTCTTGATGATGATACAAACGAATAGTTGATGAAGTTGATAGAGGATGCATTGGAGGGAGATTACAATAGGTGGCGTTATGAAGTCTAGCGGAATGGAGGACCATAGAAATAGTTGTTTTAAATTTATGTTTTGTATGACAATATTTAAATTTAAGGTACTTTTTATAAGTTATGTATTTGGAGTTAATTATGTATTAATTCATGTTTGGTTATTTAAATAATTGAATGGAGTATAATATCAATTTATTTAAGGTATTAATTATTGAAGGTATTAATTGAATGGAATATAATATAATTTCTTTAAGTTATTAATTATTTAGTGTATTAAGTGAATGGAATATAATATCAATTTATTTAAGGTAGTAATTATTTTTAGAATATATATTATAACTGAAAATTTGTTGGTAATTATAAAGTTTACGTAAACATAGATATCTATGTTTACGTAAACTTTATAATTACAATAACTTGGTCGCTAAAACCTTTTCACGACAAAGTTGTTGTTGTGCAAACTCTTGAGCGACAAAGGTTTAGTCACGCAAGGGCGTTCAGTTATAGGGAGTGTTGGTATGATGGGCAACAAAGATGTACGTTCATCAAAGGCAACGGATGGAGAAGTTTCTGGAAAAGGTTTGCGTTGAAATTTTTGCATTTTGTATAAAGTTTTTATTTAGCTTTAGTATTATGAAATTATTTTTTGTTGATAGACAAGAAGAAAAGAGCTGCGGTACGGGTCCGACACACTTATGGCGGAAGCCGTTACCAAATCACTACGGACGAAATAATAGGGGTTGTGAAGTCAGATAAGCGAGCCGACATTTCGTCCGATGTAGGAGCAATGGTGCGTACCAAATGTGCTGCGGATTGGGAGTCTTGGAGAGCCATCCCCGAGGAGCTGAAGATGCACATGATTTCTGAGTTAGCTGTATGTGCTAATTTCATTAGTTAAATAATAATTATGTTGTTAAATATAATATAATAGTGAGATTTTAATTTTTATTAATTTTTGCATGATAGGCCAATTGGGACATTGACAAAAGTGACCTAAATCTAATGAAGGCTATCGACAATGTGTTCAAGTCGAGATTCCAAGAGTGGAAGTTTGATAATGAATGCGCTGCAGCACTACAACAAGAACCAGAAGTACTGGCGGATGAGTAGAATAAGATTTCTTATTTTGATTTTATAGCTTATTTAATAATTATATATGAATTTTACGTTTTTTTAGTATGAATTTTTTTATTAAATATGTACTTGATGTTTATTATGAATGAAATTAATGCATTTTAATAAGTATATTAATTAAATATGCACAAATGGTATTATTTATTAAATATGTATGTGGTTTGAAAAAATTTGAAGAGTTAGTGGAAAAATGTTGTCAATATCCCAAAAACAAAAATAATAATAAATAAAATACACGCGCGACAAACCATAGTTTGTCACGCAATGGATTTAAAAAAACTAGGGAAAGTCGGAAGGCGTGCAAAAAGTGGAAGGCCACGTCAATGTCCTGGGAATCGTAGTCAAATGGTGCCAAAAATGTTGA
Organism: Pyrus x bretschneideri; assembly: GCF_019419815.1. Lineage (NCBI taxonomy): Eukaryota > Viridiplantae > Streptophyta > Magnoliopsida > Rosales > Rosaceae > Pyrus > Pyrus x bretschneideri. The sequence goes on from NW_025999446.1 coordinate 2,732,476, forward strand.
AGCCCAAGGTTTTGCGTGATGATGGTTGCGTTGGACAAAGTTCTTCACTTTACTGAACTTAACCAGATTGCAAGAAGGCAGAAGCTGCAAAACAATTGCAGCAGCTGCCTTCCCCTAGTGCAATTTCCAACAGTTTGAGGTATAATTTTTCTTAACTAATTTATCTAATTTCCATTCATTTAAATTGTGTTGTATGTAGTTTATAGGTGTCGTGAGTTTATGTATTTATATGCAATCATTTTAGTATGGATGTACAAAAAATGGTTCGCAATGTTCATATGTGCTTAATTTCTCGTTTAAGAATTAGCTGGATTTCAAGAATGGATGCGAAAGCATGACTACGGTCCAATTAATTCTTGAATTGTCCCAAAATTTTGGACAGTTTGAGATTGCACATTTACATGTTGTAGTTTCCGGTTCACGTATTAGAGTTTGAACGTGAGAAATAGTGGTAGCATCTCTTTGAGTTCTTTGGGTGCTTCGTAGTTTTTTGTATCTACATCGTGCACTTGAAGAACTGCAGGAAGATGCTGCTGAATTTTTCCCACCTCGAACTCTAATGTGTTGGAACCTTAAATTACAGCACGTAACTGTGCATTCTCGAATAAGATGAAACTCATATCAGAGGCATAAGGTGGCATGTCATAATTGAAGTTGTTGTAAACCTTTGTAATTTTTTTTTGTTTGCAGATGAAATGGACAAACAGTGGATACATAATCCTAACAGATGTGTTGATGAATATTTGGATGGAATAAATTAGTTCATCGATTTTGCAATTGCAAACAACCGAAATTCAACTCAAATTCGATGTCCTTGTAGAAAGTGTAACAACTTAAGGATTCAATATTTTGAAACTGTTCGATACCATTTAGTGAGAAATGGGATGATGGAAACCTATACTATGTGAAATCATCATGGAGAACAAATACAATATGCTTCATCCTCCCACGTTACCCAAGCAGTGGATACAGTTGACTCTGTTGTGGAGCCAAATGATCAAATTATAGACATTATAAATGATGCTTTTTCAACCGCTAGTTCGAATACGAATGTGGAAGTAGAAGATGGCGTTCCTTCCACCATGGACAGTGAAGCACTCAAAAAATACAAAATACTATTAAAAAGTGCCAAGCAAGAATTATACCCCGGTTACGAAGGATTTTCGATGCTCACGGCCATTGTTGAGTTAATGCATGGAAAAAAAAATGTTTTGTATGTCGAACTAATGTTTTGATTACTTTTTGGGGGTTTTCAAGAGGATACTTCCAAAAGACAATTGCTTTCCTAAAGATCATAAAAGTGCAAAGAAGGTGTTGAGTGATCTTGGATTAGGATATGAAAAAATTCACACATGTAAAAATAATTGCATTTTGTTCTACAAAGAGAATAAAGCGTTGGGTAAATGTCCTGTATGTAGAGTCGCGGTTTAAAATGACATCTCAGAATAGAAAAACAAAGATTCCACAAAAAGTTATGCTTTATCTCCCATTAAAGCCCAAGTTACAGCGAATGTATATGTCACGCACACTGCAAGCGACATGAGGTGGTATAATGACAAACGAGTGGATGACGAAGTTATGAGACATTCTGCAGATGGAGTGGCCTAGAAAGAGTTTGATCAACTGTACCCCGAATTTGCACGTGAGCCTCGGAACGTTAGATTGGGACTTGCGACGGATGGGTTTAATCCGTTCGGGGTTCTAAACCAAAACCACATCACTTGGCCAATCTTCACAATTCCGTATAATTTGTTGCCTTAGAAGTGCATGAAAAATGAATTTATGATGATGACGTTGTTAATAACTGAAGATTTGGGCACGTGTATTGTTGTGTATTTACAACCGTTGGTCGATGAACTAAAAGAATTATCGGAAAATGGTGTTCCCACGTACAATAAATCTATTGGGAAGATGTTCACTTTGAGAGCAGCCGTGATGTGGACTATAAACAATTTTCCTGCGTACGCTATGATCTTTAGGTGGAGTAATAAGGGCTATTACGCATGCCCAGTTTGCAAAGAGGACACGATGTCTAGTTGGCATGCGAGAAAAGTTTGTTACCTAGGGCATCGTAGGTGATTGTCATGGGACCACGAGTGGCGTCAAAACAAGACAACATTCTTCAATGGCACAAAGCTTCGGCCAAGATCCAGAGAATGGTCCGGCAATGAAATTTTGGCTCAGGTGAATCGATTGGATTTTGCTCCATTAGGAAAATTCGTAAGTAGGACAAGACCAGACACACATCTAAACTGGACACACAAGACGAGGTTGTTCGAGTTCCCGTACTGGTCCAAATTAAAATTGAGACACAACATCGATGTAATGCATGCTGAGAAAAATGTGTTTGATACACTGGTCGGAACTATATTAGACATCGAGGGAAAAACAAAGGACACAATAAAAGCTCGGATCGATATGGAAAAAATGGGCATTAGGCAAGGTTTATGGATGACGAGGGACAAAAAATAGCTAGAAAGAAGCTCGCATCGTTTTTGGTGAAACTAGAAAAGAGGAAAGAGTTTTTGCAGTTTTTATCTTCTGTAAAGTTTCCAGATAGGTATGCTTCAAACATCAGTCGTTGCACAAACGTGGATGGAGGCAAATTTTCCGACCTCAAGAGTCATGATTGCCATGTCATACTTCAACACCTTCTCCCAATAGAATTCGACATCTCTTGCCCGAAGACGTGGTGAAGCCGATTATGTTGTTGGTGAAATATTTTTCTCAATTAACTGCAAAAACTTTACGGAAGTCCGATGTTAAACAGTTGTACGACGATATTATTAAAGTGCTATGCAAGTTTGAACAAATATTTTCTCCAGCTTTCTTCATAAGCATGATCCACATGATGATTCACTTGCCAGATAAGGCACTTCTAGTTTGACCCGTCAACTATCGATAAATGTATCCAATTGAAAGGTATATAATCGCCATAAATACTTTAGTTTGTGATGTATGTACAATTACACTAATTTTATACGATAATTTGTTTATTGATACAGACTACTAGGTGAATGAAAAAAGAGTGTACGAAACAAGGCAAAGCTCGAAAGATCAATCGTGGAGGCATGGGTCGGCTTTAGGTTCCTTACATTTTGTGCAATGTACCTAGAAGATGTTGAGACTACGATCAACTGACAACAACGCAATAATGATAGTGGTGTGAGACGTGAAAAAAATTCTGTTTTTGCCCAAATTGCACGACCATTTGGCGAACAAATCTAAGGGGAGGCGTTTGACAAAAAGGACATGGAGGTAGTACATTGGTTTGTACTTAATAATTGCGACGAGACAATTACGTACCTAGATGAGCATGAAGAGTTGATGAAGCGGGAACATCTTCACATTTATATGCCAAAAAGCATCGTGAATTGTTTCCTCAATGGTTTCGTGAAAATGATGTTGTTCATGTTTGGGTTGTTTGCATAATTGTAAATGTTAAACTAACATGACATCTTTTTTCTCTTTTATTTAGGTGAAGAAATTGAAGGAAATTAATTCGCCCATTCACAGTGAAGAATTGTACAACTTGGCAATTGGGCCCCTAAGCGCAGAATTGTACTCTGGTTGTCATGTAAATGGCATCAAGTTTTTGAAAGTAGATCTCAATGACAAGCTTTGTACGCAAAATAGTGGGGTACATGTACCGGGTGCAGGCGACATTGCAAACATTGATTTCAATGGAAAACTAACAAGTGTTGTGCAATTGCTTTACAAAGACTGATTTCAAGTTATCCTTTTTAAGTGTCGCTAGTTTGATACAAACCCACGTTGGGTTGGAGGGGTTAAGCGAGATGATGGTTTACTATCAGTCAACACTAACAGATGTTGGTGTAACGATGACCCTTACATTTTGGCAACGATGACTAAACAAATTTTCTATATAAATGACTCTAAGGCCAAGAAGGGATGGAAAGTAGTTTAGAAGATTGAGCACAGAGGGGTGTATGATATTATGAACCGAGATCCTACTGCCGATGACAATTATGGTGACGTTGTTGACCAACAATTAGAGACTTCAACGACACTTGGTGCAAATACACTGTGGGATGTGACTATTGTACAAGAACCGTATCGGTAGCTAGAGGTCCTGAAATCGAAATACCGATCGATTCCATTACGATTGACCTCGGGGATCTGTCGTGATACAATACACTTGAGCACGCGAACGACGATGTTGATGTGCCTACAAACGAGGAGGAATAGGAGTCTGAATCTGACGATAGTGATGATCTATATTCTAGTTTAGACGAGGATTAATGAAAAATTGTGATGTATAATAATTAAATATATTGAATGGTATTGAAAATGTTCTATATAAACAAAAGTTTCTTTAAAATTTGTATAAAAGTAAATTAAAATAAATTTATTTATTTATTTAAACCAAAAAATATATTAAATTTACAGTTATGCACGACGACGTTTTATAAATATTTATCGCGCAAATATTAAAGAATTCATTTTTTTTAACTGGTTATGCGACGAAAGTTTAAACATCTTCGTCGCACAAAAATGTAAAAATTTGATTTTTTTTTTTTCCCAAAATTGGGCGCATATGTATTTCAGCGCCATTAATTTATTTCACTTTCTCTGTCTATCTCAGACTTAAGCTCCTCTTGCGATTGTAATTCGAACTCCTTTCAGACCCAAGCTCCTCTCTCTTTCTCTCTCTCTTCATTCAATCAACCTCCTCACTCTATCTCTCACTATCTCAGACTCAATCTCAGTGTCTCCCTCTCTCCCTCTCTCGCACTCCCTCGGTTTCTCTGCCTCTCTGTCACTCTCCGTTTCGATTCCACAGCACTTCGACGCCACACCACATGCAAATTTATTAGGTAAGGACCCAGTCTTCCTTAATTCATCTCACGTAATTCAATTATTTATAAGTGCAATTTTCTGAATTTTGATCTTCAATTGTATTAGTTACAACATTTAGGGATTTAGGGTTGGAATTGGGAATCCTGGGTTAGGGATTTAGGGTTGGGATTGGGTATCATAGTTGCTCACAGGGAATTTTTTTTTTTTTTTTTTTTTTTAATAAAGTTTCGATTTTTATACACTTTTTCAAATTTTCTGTTAAATAATTATCCTTTTGTAGTATTTGCAGCACTTCAATTTTTGCCTGAAGCTTCAGTTCAATTGGTGCATGAATTTCGTTGATTTCTTTGGTTTTTGTTTTAGGTTTTTGGTGGTCGAATAAAACCCAGAATTGGGGAACATAGCAGTGAGCCGAAGGTACCAATTTTTGTGTTTTTTACTTTCATGCATGAGTTATATAATTTTTTTAGGAATAATTTTATATGTGATTAGTGGAGATTTTGTGTATAAGTAGCTAAATTTGGTCTTAGTATTTGTTCTTGAATTGTTTTGTTAGGGTTTCTGAAACCCTAGATTTGATTTGAGTGTGGTGAATTTATTGTAGTGGGCTATATGAAAGTATAATGCATAAGTGATGTGTGTGTGTGTGTTTGTGTGAGCAAGTCAGAACCAAGAGCATGTTTTATGGGGTTTTTGTTGCTTTAGAATCTCAGTGAGTTACCGTGCAGAGGGTTGAGACTTTGTGTTGACTCGGGTCCTTTTCGCTCCGGAAGAAAACCATGCAACTCTATTAGAAAACCTCTACCCTTTGTTTTGTTTTCGGTTCCTTCTGTTGGGGGAAAGGGGGAGAGTACATAGGGTTTTGGGTACGAACAGTTGCACGCAATTTTCATTGCTTGTGTTTAGTTTTGACCTTTGATTGAAAGGCGAATTGGCCATCCCAAGTGCAGTTCGTACTTATCGAATGACTGAGGTATACTATTTGTTCCCAAAAAAAGTTCTAGGGATTTTTCCTATTAAGACAGAATACTCGATTTCAGATATTAGTCTTGTTTCTGTTTGTTTTATATGATTTTCTCATCATTTTTATGGATTTGAGATTCAAAAAATAAACCTAAACTCTATATCTATTTATAGAGCTAATTGCTTGCATATTATTATATCCGGTTCTTACTTCTCCCTTAGCCTGGCATGTTTATCTCATTCTTCCCCCACATTCATGTATGGGTAAAAGTACACAAAGGAATATATTGCATGTGTGCAGTTTTAGTTGAATGAATAATACACTTTCTTCTTAGTATGGATGGAGGACCCCCAAATCCTAGATTTGAAGAGCTAGGAAATATAATATGAACACCTTCTATTTGACGCAGTTGGAGAATGAGTTTTATCATTCATAGGAATCTTTGACCCAATGTAACTTGGTTGTAAGCTTTAGTTTTTTTTATGATATGTGACATTCCGCACCCTCTTGAGACAAAGTTTTTAAAAATTACAATAACATCTTCTAGATATTCCAGGTGTTATAAAGTTTTTTGGGGATTTCATATTATCTTTACGAATGGATGGCTGTAATTAACATACATTACAAAGTAAGCCTTCATATTGGAACCTAATATGTCACATGTTTTGGTATTTGTACAAGTCAAAAAAAAAATAAATAAATAAATAAAAGCTTTTATCACTCTTTGGATACATAAAGCATCTAGTGTGATGTTTGTGTGATTGAAAAGATCGAATAACTAATAATTAGTGGCTTTAAGCGTTGAATAAATCATGGTTTGTGGTTTTTTGGATTTTCTTGTGTTGTTTTCATTCACCTTATATATGTGAAATGAAATGCATATAATAAGATGATATCTAAACAGATTCATGATCGTTTTTGTAGATGTCTAGCTTAATATCAAACCGACGGGCAGCTAGTAGGGGCAGTCAGACACCTTCTGAAGGAGGTAATGTTGTTGCCACCTCCACACTTGATATGGCCACAACAGGTGTCCCTCCGATCACGCCTTTGGGGCCAACGGTGTCTACAGCTGCTGCATCATCGACTTCTTTGGTGACGCATCATGTCCTAAACACTTGACGGACTCATCGACGGCCCTGGACTTCTGAGGAGGCTCAACAATCTAGTGACGCTTCCTCTGTCCATGGAGAGGGGTCCCAGAGGTAAGCTCCCTCCCTCCCTCCCTCCCTCCCTCCCTTCCGCCTTCTCCTCCTCTTCTGGTGTATAGTAGTGTAGATAGCTTACATGCAAACACATTTAAACAAAAACAAATAGGGAACATATAAGTATGGAGATGCTCATTTAAAATGATTCTATATCCTTGATTGTATACACCAGTTGAAGTACTTCAAGCATAATAATCGTTTTGCTCTTGTTTCAAAGAGCATCATAATTAAATATTCTTCTTGATTTTTGAAGAAACTTGTATGATTCATAAGAGCTAAGGACACCTCCCTAAAAAACCAAATGTGATATAAAAGAAAGCATATATTAGCTCCTGTAAGTATAATTCTGTTCACTGAAACATTAAGCACAAATCTCTCATCTATTGTAGAATATGTTTATACAAAATGCCTTTTATTTAGCAACCGCCTTACGCACAAAAATCATAAAAATATATATGTAAAGAGCATATTACAATGTACGTGTTAGAGATTGACTTAGCAACTAGAGGCATAAAGTGCAAATTTACTGCATTAATCAAACTTCCACTTAAAAGATGGATATTCAAAATCCCACCATTTCCTTCAAGTATAGAATGTGAACTTATCTTGTGTAATTAAAATGGGAACCATAATATAATTAAGGAATCTTATCCTCTCTAATAATTAAGTAGCAAAGTAAAAAATATTTGATGCAAGTCGAACTGATCTGTTAATTTATGCAAAGAATAACATGCATGCTAGCTAGTTATTTTGAATTGTGATTTTGACCTATATTAATGATAGTTAAGTAGCATTGAGAAGCCAACAAGTTGTAAATTTTGTTCTAACGTCCCCAGTTGGTATAAACTGTTTGAATTGTTGGGTGGATGTGTTGTTTTTGTTGTTATATTGTGTGCAGGCTTTAGGAAATGTTATAGTTTTAGGGGAGGTTCTGCCGAATTTTCGATAGAAAATAGAAATCGTCTATGTTTACTTTGTTTATTTGGTAGGTCAAAAAAAAAAAAAAAAAAAAAAACAGGGCTTTTGTAGTCTACAAAAGACTTCTCAGACCACTCGCACCACGACCTAGAAGATCACCATTACGTGGGATCTTCGACATTGTGTGGCTGCAACAAAGGAGCAGCACAGTGCGTTGGCCATCGACGTTGGCTGTGTTATCAGGAACCATTGCCCCCTCAGTTAGGAGTCATGGAGAGTGTGCCACAAGAAACCAAATACACCGTGCTTTATGAATTATCGATAAGTATTTTTAACCTCAAATACTAAATTTTTATTAAAGTATACAAAGATTATAAATTTTAACTACTATTTATTTGTTGAGTTTTGCAGCATCACTATAAGCTCTCCAACCTCGATTCCAACCAAATGAAGTACATCCACGACCTTTGCTCCAGTAGGTTCACTCAATGGAAGAGCGACCTCCACAAGCATTACGAGCTATATGACGGTCCGGAGGTCGCTCTAGAAGTTGGGTGCCTTATAGAGTTGCTGGACTATCAGGATGAAAGGGAGTGGCTCTGCGACCATTTACAAGACGAGAAATACTTGGTACATATAATTTACATTTCAATAATATATTAATAAAAAAATTACAATTTAAAAAAAAAAAAAAACATTTCACTTTTTTTCATTCATTTGTTATAAATATCTAAACTAATATGTTTTTTTAATTCAACAAAAAAAAGTGAAGGCAAACTCCATTAATCAGTCGAAGAAGAAAATTCTTCACCGATCCGGGTCACGACGCTTCTCTTATAGGTTGGAGGAGTGACGTAAGGCAACCGTATATTTATTTTCAGTTTCAATCTTTTTACTCTTTATTACACAATTGGTAATCTATGTTAATACTTTTTAAATTTTTTCAGGGGGGTCAAAGTTTCCTGAAATTGACATTTTAAGAAGGTGTACGTTCGACCCAGGGATGAGCTAACGCAGCAACTTCATGTATCAAATTTATAATATTCAATTTGTATTAATATTAATTACATGTATATTCAAATTAATTTGTTTTTTTTCATTTTCCTAGTCCACCATGGTGGAGAAAGGCCAGATAGTTCTGTAGGAGGTGGCTTCCTAGCTTCCCCTAGAGACCCCGATGGAGGAGGTGTTTTCCCCTGAGGATGCTCAGTTTCAGATCATGACCGACACACTTGATCAAACCCTCCGTCGTCGGCATGGGAATGTTCACCTGGGGCTTGGGAAAGGCCACCTTCAAGACCCATCCACCTCATCCTCTAGGCAAAGAACTAAACAGGTCGAAACATTGACATCTGAAGTGGCGGGCTTGAAGGAGCAGATTACAGCCCAGTAGTCTTAGATTGCTGCCCAAAATAATTGGATGAACCAAATTCGTCGCGCACTTCAGATCTCTGGCATTCAATTCCCCAACTTTGAACTAGCTCCAGAAACGACCTCTCAACCCCCTAAAACAGAAACAACACCACCAACCAGCGATTGTGACATCGCAGACTTCTTTTTTTTAGTTTTGTTTTAAATTGTTTTCAAATTTAAAAATACTTTTTTCCATTGTATGTACATTTACAATAATTTTTCAATTCAATATTCTTCTTTACATTTTCTATTTTCATTAAATTCATTTTTACATAAACGAAAAAAAAAAATTTATAAAACTAATTTACAATAAATAAATAATAGATTATTTAAAAACTAATTTTAAAATCTTACAGTGACGGCCTCTATATCCATTGTGCAAGAGTTTGTGAGTCAAACCTACATGTCTTTCGTGCAATAGTTTGTGGGTCGAAGTTGAATGTCCGTCGCGCAAGACTTTGAGGGTCGAACCCATGTCACCATTGCGCAAGAGTTTGGGTATCGAAACCCATTTTCGTCGCTCGGTACGTGCAATGACCACGACTTCCATCGCGTAATCTTCATTTTGCGCGACGAAGACATTTCCTCAGTCGCACAATGCCTGACGTCATGAGCTTTGCATGACGGAATCTTCCTCACGCAATGTTTCTGGCGACAGTTTTTCCATTTGCACAACAATTTCCCCTTCGTCGTCCAAGAAGTTATTCCTAATAGTGAAAATGCATTTTAAGCAATGTGTCATTCCAATTGCACCAAAATTCCGATCGCCCGACTGAAACCATTTAAAATGCTTCTTTTGTAAAACCAAACATAAAACTAATATATAGATAATGCAAAAAATTTGGAAAGACTATGCTAATCCCCAACACAACAACAACAACCCACCCCTCCTCCCCACCCCCCCCCCCCCCCCACCCCCAAAAAAAAAAAAAAAAAAAAAAAGGTCGTTTTCCATTGGGTGAGACCTTTAGTAGTGCACCTTGCTACACAAGATTCTTAAAAAGAAAGAAAAACTAATGAAAATGGCTTGAAAACTTTGAGTTTTAACGATAAGGACAAAATAAAGGGTAAAGTGAATAGTATCATGATTGACTTTTTAGTATAAAAATATGATTTTTTGTTAAAATAAACAATACCGAAAGCTTTTTTGTAAAATTTCTTAAAAATGATGAGGTCTGCAACTTCCTGTGGGTCACTTTAATCCACATCATCGCTAGTTACCAGTTTCTAGTATGCATGATGCATATAAAGGAATAGGTGCTAGCTGCTGCTGCTTTTCCTTACGAGTAATGACTTCAGTTTCTTAACAATCCAAAAGAAAAACATATTATTACATCGTAGTACCTTTATTTTCTCCTTCGTTGTCAGCAATGAAGAAATTGAAAATAGCAAATTTGGTTTTGTGGCTGTTGTGTTTTTGGGGTACCAAATGGATTCGAAATCTTTTTTTTTTATTTCGGTATCATAGTTTAGAGACACACGGTAAATAATATGTTTAGTATTGGTGGAAAACAACTAAAAGTCTACAAGAAGCCTTACGAAGCTGACAGCCATTTGTGGTTGTGTGATCAATCATAATCAAGAATCTTATTGTCGTCACAATCATTTTTGTTTTTATATAATATAAAGAAAAATAATAAAAAAATTTGAAAATTTTGAATTTTAACAATAAAAATAAAATAAAAGATAAATGAATATTACCAGAATTAACTTTTTAATATACAAATGTAATTTTTTTTATTAAAATAAACAGTACTAAAAGTTTTTCATAAAATTTTCTAATAATAATCAAGAAAATAGAATCCTACTGTTACAGAAGTAGAAGACACCAGATAAAGCTTCTCTTTCCTTTTTGATAAAAATTAGAAAATCATGCATATGACCCTCTAAAAAGAAAGAAAGAGTAGGTGCTAACGCAGGTGTCCTTGTTTCGGGCCAATTCCCAAGGTAGACAGGAAACATCAAACCAGATACCAAAAAAAAGTAAAAGAAAAGGTCACCTCCAAATCCACAGGCAATCCCATACATAATACAAAAAGTTAGTAGGTTCACCCTACGAATAATGCCAATAACATTATTCTTGTGAGCATAATTAGTATTTCAGCACATAGTTTTCAAATCCAAGGTCTATAATGTTGATCTTCAATGTTAACCCATCTTCAATTATTGGGCTAAAATCTAAAATTTTTAACCTAGAAATAATTTTTCTGCTCCAACCCTTCTGGCCTAAATTTTTTAGCCTGAGATTATTAAAGAATAAATTTAGACTAATTGTTCTTTTAAAGTACATTAAAAAATATATATGTACACTATCATATTTTAATTTTATGAACATTTTAATCTAAAAATATTTAAATTCCGATAAATATTGAAATATCACTAAATTTGGGTGAATTTTGAGTTAAATAATTTTTTTAATTATTTTAGTCGTTAGATTTAAATTTGGGTCGTTAAACTTTTTTTTTTTTTTACCGTTAGATTTGATTATATTCAATCTCAGTCGTTGGATTTAATAAATCCTAATAGACATGCACATGTGGGTGAGGTCCCACTGGTGGTGTCCACACCATTTTCTAGGCTAAATCCTAGAGGGAATTTGGCTTTTAGCTTTTAGTCCACACATTTAGCATGGGTTTGGTTGGGGGAATAAAATCTAAAAAATAGCATTTTGCCCAGGGTCGGGTTTGGTCTTAGAGAGAGATTGAATTTGCATGTGATTATAAGAAGTTGAGTTATTTTCTGTATTGTTAACTTTGCATGTGATTACGGGGAACTTCGAATTCCGTTATGATATCAAAGCAAGTTAGCCCATGTATAAAGTCAAACATATGGTCACACGTGTTTCATGTCATCCAATTTGTGTTGTCCACGTATTCAGTTACAAAATTTGTCACATGTGAAGCTCAACATGTGTTAACCATCTCTTAAATTATGAAGGAGTTGATGTTCCATTATAAAATTAATTGGTAATATAAGGAGTAGCTCAACTCCTTACAAATATATGCAAGCTGCCTTAATTTCCTGATGTTAAATTCACACTCTTAACAAAAGAATTATCATGAACTCCTCGAGCTTTCCAATTAATTCGTGTTTTAATTAAAAAGTTTAGTTTCCTACTTGGTTTTGGACTTGGAGACATTATTGCTTTCCTTGGTTTTGGACTTGGAGACAGTATTTCCGAAATCTTGTTTCCTTGGTGCACAAGAATTTGGAAATCTTGTTTCCTAGGTGAATCATATAACAGCCTTCAATGAAACACAACGATACGCTCCATTTTCTTTAATAATAAAAGACAATTAACCTTCAACACAATTTTTTAACGAACTAGTAAAATTAGGGTTTGAGTGAGCTTTAGATTGTTTAGTGGTCTCAAGTGGTGGTCAAATTGAGGGTTTGTCCGTCCACGTGGAATTTTGGGCTTTCTTTTCGAGAGATTATCAAATTATGAGGTTTGGATCTTAGTTAATTTGAGAGAGAGACAATGAGAGATATTAGAATGGTTAAATAATTAGTTTACAGGGAAGTGGGATTTTGGGTGTTTTATGAAACGGAAAGGGATCCTCACCGGATTGAATGGTTAAATAATTAGTTTACAGGGAAGTGGGATTTTGGGTGTTTTATGAAACGGAAAAGGATCCTCACGGATTCTTTTTTGGGAATCCAAAGGATCTCGTGATCGTGATTGTGATCGTTTATCGTACATCGTACAGTCAAAAATCATTTCAAAATTTAAAATTAATATAAATAGTACCTAACGAAAACTGACCGCACAATATACGATAAACGGTTACGATCACGGGATCCCTAGGATCCCCAGGAAAAGGATCTGGCGAGGATCCTTTTCCTTATGAAACCTCTAGCCACCAGCCCTATTTCAGTGTAGGGTCGATGGCAGCCTCTCCTTTCTCCAAGAGGATCCTCTCTAGATCCTCTTTATGAGGATCCTAGGGATCCTCAAATCGTGTCCATTCATCATAAATCGTGTTTGTTTACAAAGAGGATCCGGAGAGGATCCTCATTCCTCTTTTCTGGTTATTTGGTGGTTTCCTCAGTTTTCCTCCTTGTTTTTCTTGCCTTTCCACCCTATTTGCCACTAAGCTTTCCAACCCTTAGATCTGATTTCTTTTCCCCATTCAACCAATCAACATATCCCCATCCATCCACCCACCCATCTGCATGTTCTTTTGTTTTCCATGGATTCCATCTCCGCTTCAATCTGCAACCATTTTTAGCCGCATTCTATTGCGGCCTTTCAACAAGAAGGTGCGTAGAGTTCCTGTGTTTACACCTGCTCGGGTGGTCACACCACCACCTTCTCCCTGTTTGCCTTCTTTGGCAGTGTTGCTTGTGAAAATCCCACAGCTTCTTTGGTTTCAATTACTTGGTGGTTACGATCTGCAGTATGCTATCATATGGAGAATGAAATATGTTTTCTTTCCATCTCTAAGGTGCTATTTGGCTGGGCTCTTGGCAAATGTTGGTTGTGGAGGCTTGTGCTCGTTGTGCTGCTGTGGCGCTTTCGGCTGCAGCGGGTGGAGAAACTGTTAGGGTTTGTTTGTGTGCTTCTATTTTGGGCTCAAAACTATGTTTTGGGCTCTTGGGTTACTACGGAGGTCCATCTTTTGCTTCTGTTGTTTATGTATTGGGGCCTATGTTATGTAATTATGTTGTTTTTTAATAATAAAGTAACCCCTTTACCGGAAAAAAAAGAAAAGAAAAGAAAAGAGAGGAGAATAATCATCCAGAGAGTTGAAAGAGACTATTTTCTCTTTGTTGATTGTAATCATTTTTCTATTAACTTGTTTAGGGAAATCGCGACTATTTAGGATGGATCTCGTTATATCATGTTTCTTTTTTTTTTTTTTATAAAGAGTAACATATTCATTAATATTGTAAAAACTAAATAAGTACAACGAAGGATAGGATGCATTTATTCAAGCTTCAATAAAATTTTGTCTAGAATTTCAACTCGGTTGAAGGAAAAAAAAGTATTACACTATAGTTACAAATTAATTTCTATTCTTTAACAACACATCATCAATCAAAGTCGGAGGTTCCTTGTTTTATCTTGTGTTTCTTTGTTTGTTGTTTTATGCGTTAAATATCTATCAAATTGGACTTTACGATTAGTAAGAAATATGAAGGATTTAGCCGTATACAGCAAGATATGACGACTTAGATATATGCTAGAGAAGGCGAGCTACAAGAAATCAACTCGATTACTTTTTATTAATTATAATTAGTCATGATGTGGCCCATCGATCGAGTAATGCCAAGAAGATATTTATGGAAAGCAATAAGATATTATCATCCACTCCTTAAAATCCAAAAAAAGGTTGTTCTACTTTCTACTTTAGGGTAATGGTAGTCAGACGATGATTGTTGAAATTAAAGAGAAATCGATCATGGTGTTTAAATCCATACTCAAATCATTAATTTGTTCCTTGCTAGACAATGACTTGTTAGGACTTTACCTCCATGAGTAATTATTAGTTTTTGTATGAGCGTGACATGTTACTTTAATTACTACTATTATGTAATATTAGGATTTAGTGATATTTTATTTTCTTAGAAGTGAAACATTTTGAACTCGACTCTTGTAAACAGCAAATTCGACAACAAAATATTATTACCGTCCCTTTGCATGACTTAACCCAAATTTCGGCCTTGAATATCAATATATCATTGTATTAAAAAAACTTTGTTCTTGTTGTATGTGAGTGTGTATAATATCTTCGTGTATGCATTATTTTTCCTAGAGTAATGCTATGAAGAACAAATTTTTTAAATCAATTTTACAAAATAAATGATGTGATTGTAGATGATTGAGTTATTAATTAAATGTCGATTAACATGCTTGTTTCTTATTGATGACACATCATTTGATTTGTAATTTAGTTTAAAAAAATTGATCTCGCTAG
The DNA here is from genome assembly GCF_019419815.1 of Pyrus x bretschneideri. Taxonomy (NCBI): domain Eukaryota; kingdom Viridiplantae; phylum Streptophyta; class Magnoliopsida; order Rosales; family Rosaceae; genus Pyrus; species Pyrus x bretschneideri. The sequence goes on from NW_025999446.1 coordinate 2,747,721, forward strand.
CATTATTCTTTTTTCCAGAACACCCGTGATATGACCAAGGCCATGCAATGAAGCTCTGGTAGGAAGAGATATCTCTCAATTGTATGCTTGAATATCCCCGATGTACCGTTTGCTAATCAGAAAAGGGATGTGCAAATGTTGATTAGACATTTTAAAGAAGAAAAAACATGAAATGGAATGATGTATTTATTTTTTTACACCGGAACTACACAAAGTAAGTACAAGTAATGTTTGGACTAACAATTTCGAGTGTTCTTGGACTGTGATTTGAAATGTAATATTTGGTAGGAGCTTGTTTGAATGTGCTTTTAAAATGATTGAAAGCGCTTTTGGCGAAAATAATTTTAAAACCTAATTCTTAATAAAAATGTTAATAAATCCTGAAAAAACACTTAAAGTGCTTTCTAAAATAAGCACATAACTAATGCTTCTTATATAAAGCACTTAAAGTACTTTTGGAACCCCAAAACTTTTTTTTTCTAAAATCACTTTCAATCATTTTAAAAATACATCCAAATGAGCTCTATATCTATCGTGAGATGAATTTTGTTGATAATGAGTTGGTCAAACTAAGCCCTCCTCATCCTTAGGGTCCGATCTATTTTGAGCAAGCTCCATCTTCTTATCATAAAAAGTGAGTATTGTCTGATAGTTCTAGGATATCTCGATCTCTCTATACAATTTTATAATTTCTTTTTTGTCGAGCTAATAGTCCCTTTGTTTAACCAAGAAAAGATAGTAATGCGATGGGGACTTTGTCCCACATAAATATGTATATATTAGTAATGTATGGTGGAGAAGATATAGGCTTTTTACATATAAAAATCGAAACGTGCAGATAATTGATAAATATAACCATTCTAGAAAATGAATCTAAAGATTATAAACGCACCGAAGGATATCAATTATCATGCATGACGCTAATTTTTATCATTATAGTTTTGAATGCATGATGATTATTTTGCTGTATAAACATAGCTAGTTGTGTTAAAGTAGTGCTTAATATAGTATAAAGTATAAACGCTAGATGCCTAATATAGGTAGCAAGCAGGTAGAAGAAAGGATCGACACGGAAGAAGAATGGATCTTCTTTCCGTAGCTAATAGTCAATAGCCACTGAGAGTTCTATTTATTTCTTTAATTAGTAGGTACCAAAACAAGTAGAAAAATCTTATCCATAACAATATTATAAATCAGAACCTGCTAGATTTTACACCTTCTATGTTTAGAGCGATTTTTTAAAATAAGTTACTATATTTGAATTTTCTTATATTGCTCCTTAAGATTTTGAGCAACAATTTACACTTTTTATCTACTTGAATTATTTGAAATTTTGTTACATCGATATGTAAATTAATATAATTTTAAAATCTTAGAAAGTAATGTGAGAAAATTTAAATCTCGTGGTCCATTTTAAAAATCATCTCAAAGTTAGAATATGAAAAATGTAATTAACTCTGTAAGGTATAATACTCATCCTAATTACGTCAAACTATAATATATATTATCCCAACCGCATAAACAAAAAGTCTCATTCCAGGAAAAAAAATATATCGGGTTCATACGATCATAATATAGACAATAGAAAAATGAGAGGGAGGTCGACGTCGGCATTCACGTATCATGTTGAATTGTTGGTAATGTAATTATAAAAAAATAGCAAAATGAGTATACAGTATAGTAAGGCTGGAAACCTGGGCCATGACCATAAATAGCAAAATATCTAGTTGACCATGACCATAAATAGCAAAATATCTAGCTCGACAGTTTGAGCCATCAATATTACAGTGTTAATTGTCTGGTACATTGCAATTGGTCTGTTATAATACAATTCTTAAAAATCTTTTACGCATCACTTACTACGGTTTAGTAATATTCTTTTTACTTGTAAGTAAAAGGTCTTAGGTTCGATTCTCGCAAAAGGCGAATTTGAACCACGTTATTACTTTTCCACTCCCTTAACTCCTGAAAAATAAAATAAAATAAAATAAAAATAAAAAAATCACTTTTCCAAACATATCTTTTTTTTGTATTGAAAGTATATATCTACTAGCATGCATGCCAGTTTCATACGACCAAGGGAATGGAACAAGATTTGCCTCTTGGCTTATGTCGAGTTATTGATTCCTCCACACAATAATTTGCTTCTCATACTTATGGGGGAAATTTCATTATTGTCACCCCAATTTCCTCTTATTCGTTCCAAAAAAAATCCCCAACAAAGTAGTAATTGAGGGGGAATCCCTGTGAGAAATAGACATACCGATGCCGATTGGTTACGGCCAAGGTTCGCAGGGTATCAAACATCTTTTTACTAAGCGAAACGGAGCTAGCAATTGACGATTGCCCTATCAAAGAGTCATTATTTTATGCATGTGGTCAATATCCTAATATATATAGTGTTGAGTTTCTACCCATGTGTCCTGAATTCGAAACGCTTCTCCAAAATATTGTAATAGTTTCGAACTCTCTTCCCTTTCACAATTATAATAAAAAAAGAAGTTATTATTCTACCAGCTTCTTAGCTCATACAGATTGCACTTAGAGGAGCATTCAAATAGTAAAAAAAGAAGTCATTATTCTACAAGCTTCTTATAGCTCATACAAATTGCATACTTAGAGGAGCATTCAAATAATAAAAATATGTCATTTTTATCTTCTTACACGCTTTTGTTAAATAATGTTCATTGTTTTCATTTAATTTATTTAATTTGATAAAATAGGGGTATGAGAAGTTATAAATGGTGTGTAAAATCAGCTCCTCAAATAATTGACATGAATCTTGATGAATAACACATAATATATACGAATTTTGAGGATGTTAAATATACTCGCTGCAAATATTATTTAGACTCTTAAATAAAATTGTGGTTGATACTTTAAAAATCTAATTATGCACTCCTCATGAATTTTTTTTTTTTTAAATATAGAAAATTTGAAGTGCACAATTAAATTTTTAGTGTCAATAACAATTAAAAAAAGAGAGAATTGTAGCAATGGTCCCTCAACTTTAACCCAATTGGAGCAATGGTCCCTTAAAAGGTCTTCATAATCATTCTTTTGTAAAACATTGCTACAATATCAAGCTTGGAAATCCCAGCTAAGGTTGAAGGGGATGTTGACTATCATTCACTAAGCATCTTGTTTGTTAGATCCCACATCGCCTAAGGGATAGGATCATCTATGCCTTATATGTACATGCCCACCTCCATATAGCACGAGGCCTTTTGGGAGCTCACTGGCTTCGGGTTCCATAAGAACTCCAAAGTTAAGCGAGTTCGCACGAGAGCAATCCCAGGATGGGTGACCCATTGGGAAGTTCTCGTGTGAGTTCCTAGAAGCAAAACTGTGAGGGTGTGGTTTGAGCCCAAAACGGACAATATCGTGCTACGGTAGAGTCGAGCCCGGGATGTGACATTGTTAGTTAACTCTTTTATAACTGCCTTAGCTAGTTTCTTCTCCGTTGAGGTTGAAGGGGATGTTGACTATCATTCACATCGGCGACCGTTTCTTCTTCGCTGGATTTGAATCCACGAATGGCAAGATGAATGAGACCACGGAGTACCGCTCCCCTAGATACTCTGATGGTCACGAGACTCACACGGTCTAGATCACCGCTAGACGATTCGTTTTTCCAGCGTCTACTCTCAGGTACACCAAGGGAGTTGTTGTTGGCATGACTCTCAAGGTCTGGCTATTCGCATACAAGGTTTGCTGGAGCCTTGACTACTATGACCCCCACATCATCGTCGCTGTCGTTAACAGTTGCAACCAAGGACGAAGCCTGAAATCTATATGAATGGGGGCATCCTCAAATAACAAAGATATAAATTAAGAAGATAAAGAATTTACTAAACAAAACACATATATTAATCCATAAGGTTTTCATACAACATATATATTATAATATCTCTCGACAAATTTTCATTTTTTAAAAGTGTTGCATGACAACTTCATTACCAATACCATCCAACATCTCTCTATAAAAATAATCATGTTATCATTCATCTATTAATTTTCATTTGATTTCTTATCCAAAAATGCTGTATCACGTGGAATTTCTATATGCATTGCATTTTTTCAAACAAAACCCAAAAAAATTAAGTGGGGGCCTCCACCCCCTCTAGCCCCAAGGTGGCTCCGTCCATGGTTGCAATGTAGGCGACGTCGTCGTCCCGACGCAACTATTTTCATTTTTTTAATTTATGTTGTAAGAGTAAAATAAATATTAATCCAACTTATATAAGGTGTACATATGGTAGATTTCGAGTAGAAGTATCAATGCTGAATTGATGATACAGATCACTCTATAATTTCTCGAAACTATGCTACCGGAGATCGGTTAATATTTAATACCCTCATCCTGGAAAGGACGAAAGCCACAAATGGTCACTTTAATAGTTCATACTTACTTTTTAGACCAACTCCAATCCTTAGAGTAAGTCCTAAAATTTCCCTTTCATTCCCTCTCTCATTTCTTTCCAACCCTTATTCTAAAATTGGGTTAAGTGTTAGAACTAAAAAAAAAAAAAAACCCAAATACCAGCCAAGATTTAGCCCAAAATTAATGGTGGAGCCCAGATGTGAAAGTGGATAAAAAGGACTGAACTGAACTTGCCAGCTCAGACGTGCACCACGAACCGCACACGCTAGGCTGGCTCAGACCTTTTGCCCCACCCACGTGGGGCTAGTCTCCCCTCTTTGCTGGGATTAGATACATGAACATTGTTTGTAATTTTTTTATATTTTATTATTGTTAAGTAGAAAAAAGAGAGTTCTAAACAATTACATTACTTTTTTAAAAGGAAGAGTTTTGCAAGTGATCATTTATCACAGTGGTGAAAATGTGTTGTACCTTTACATGATGGTGTGAGTTCGAACTCTATTGTTAGCTAATCTAACATCTAACTTTCTAACGTTATCGCTCAACTAAAAAAAAAAAAGAAAGAGTAGGGTTTGAACTTTTTTTTTGTTTGTTTTTGGGTCAAGTTTTGAACTCTCTTAAATGGATAGAAACCCATAAACAGTAGTATTGGAATGGAATTCATTCACATATGATAGAATAAAAAATAAAAAAAAAATAAAAATAAAAAACATGAACTTTGTTTTAGCTGTGCCATATAAAACTTTATCTAATATTATCCCATGTTTTCTTTAAAAAAAATAGTATTACATCATGACTCACCGATTTCCTTTACTCTGAGCAAAATATTTGGTATTATCTTATTCTATATTAATTTTAAGAGTAAATTATATTTTAGACTCCTAAGTTTAGATGAATTGCAACTTTTTACAAAAACATGCGAAACCCACATTGTACTAATTTGGAGTCTAAAGTTGTGTGGTTAATTCATTTAATTATTTTATTTAGAAAATTAAATTAAAAAAAAAACAGAAAAAAGCCCAAACAATTAAAAAGGCTTTTTATATTAGCATATCACAAAATGTTGAATGCACCCCATATTAAAATTTAATATTGATGACTTATTTATCCTATTATGCAATGACAATTTTGACCTTATTAGGTTAAAAAAAAATAAAAAATTTCTAAATACATCCCAAATCACGTTTAATGTATTACTTATCTTCTTCAACTATTAAAACCCCTCCCACCCTCCATTGTTAAATAAAACCCTAACCAATGAAATTATAAGCATGTTGATTGTGAAAACTTATTTTTGACGAATGGAATACGAAATCGGTGTTTCGAAAGCTTCACATGAGGTAAGGCTTCATATTTTACATTGTTTTAGTGATTTTGACGATATCGATAATTATTTAATCTTGGTTTTACTGCGTTATGTAAGCTTTTATGTTTGTATTCATCTTTTAGCGATCACGGAGGTTACCTGAAGAATTAAACACCTAAAATTACCACCTAATATTAAAAATAGACGACATGAGTTTTAATAGTGGAATTGAAAACAAACCCACATATGCTTAAATTTCAGGCGGCATCTTTTGTCAAAAATTTTTTTTGTCCAAATAAGAAGCTTTATTGATTATTTGCATAAGACTACGTCCCTTTTACCGATTAAAGTATTAGACTAATATTGATATTGAGTTGTATGATGATTCGTAGTAAATAATTGAGGTGTATTGATTATTTTCAAATCATTCAATTTGAAAATCATTCGGCAAACTAACGTTTAAATGATTTGAAATCATTCGGCAAAATTAAAAATAAGTGTTATAAAATTTGAGAAATGTGAGGTGTATAAAAAATGTGGGGGATGTATGTTGAAAATATAAGGTGTATATTGAAAATGTGTGGAATGTGAGGGTATTATGGAGAAGGAAGTAAGGTGTATTAAGATAATTTTTAATTGAAAAAACAAATATAAAGTATATTAAGTACGTAGAGTTTATTCAACAATTTGTAAATATTAATATAATATGCCTTAAAAAAAAAACGAAAAAAAGAAGGGTGGGGGACCGGGTTCTTGCGAAGATGAAGATTTGGGGTCACCCTTTTATCCTTGAACGGCGCCGACTCCACCCCTGAAATTGGCTTGGGGTCAAAACGCCTCCTCCTCCTGCCCCGTCGTCCGTTCCCTAGAGCTCCCCAGCGCCAACCTCGCACCAGCCCATTCCCCAACGGCGCGAGGGTTTGGATGATTTTCTCGAGATCTTTGACGAGAGTTTCGAGAGGGATGCGGATTCTCTGCTGGACCTCCACCATCGCGGCGTCGCCAGGTGGGTCGAGAGGGAAGAAGAAGAGGATTTTGGTGGTTGTTGCGACTGCGGCGGCGTTGTGGCTGCCTTGGCCTCTCGGGCTACGTAGTCCCGACCGAATTTCCCCTTTCCGAGCGGTTTTCCGATCTCGAAGTCCCGCAAGGACCAATCTTTCTTCTGGGTTTCTTGCACTTTTTTGGGTTTTTGTTCTTGATTCCATTGCCCTCTCTTGAAATGCCAGAGAGAGAAGAGAAGAGACGATGTGGAGTAGCTCAAATGGGTTAATTAATTAGTTTACAGGCGTGCGTGATTCTCGGTGTTTTATGAAATCTCTATCGAAATTTGGGTGGCTAAAGAGGAGAATAATCATCCAGAGAGTTGAACGAGACTATTCCCTCTTTGTTGATTGTAATCATTTTTCTATTAACTTGTTTAGGGAAGTTGCCACTAATTAACTTTTGGAGTGTAAGCCCAATTTAGGATGGATCTCGTTACATATTCATTCATACTGTAAAGAGTAATATATTCATTCATACTGTAAAAAATAAATAAGTACAACAAAGGATAGAATGCATTTACTAAAGCTTCGATAAAATTTTGTTTAGAATTTCAACTCGGTTAAGAGAAAAGAGAGCTCTACGCCATGGTTACAAATTAATTTCTATTCTTTAACAACACATCACCAATCAACGTCGGAGGTTCCTTGTTTTATATTGTGTTTCTTTGTTTGTTGTTTTATGCGTTAAATATCTATCAAATTTGACTTTACGATCAGTAAGAAATATGAAGGATTTAGGTGCATACAGCAAGATATGACGACTTATTAATAAATGCTAGGGAAGGCGAGGAACAAGAAACCAACTCGATTACTTTTAATTAATTATAACTAGTCACGACGTGGCGCCATCGATCGAGTAATGCCATGAAGATATTTATGGAAAGGAACAAGATATTATCATCCACTCCTGAAAATCCAATAAAAACAAAGGCTATTCTACTTTCTACTTTAGGGTATTGGTATCCAGACGAGGATTGTTGAAATTAAAGAGACAATCGATCATGGTGTTCAAATCCATACTCAAATCATTAATTTGTTCCTTGCTAGACAATGACTTGTTAGGACTTTACCTCCATGAGTAATTATTAGTTTTTGTATGAGCGTGACCTGGTACTTCAACTATTACTATTATTTCACATTACAATTTAGTGATATTTTTATTTTTTTAGAAGTAAAAAGTTTTGGACTCAATTTTCGTAAACAACAAATTCGACAACAAAATATTATGACCGTCCTCTTACATGATTTAATCATATTTTTGACTTTGAATATAAATATATCATTGTATTAAAAACGTAACGTGTACAACCTGAGATTAATTTCTCTACAACTAGCAATCACCATCTAAATAATTAAGACGAATCTTATTCTAACCCCGCAAGAGAAGATATTTGTTATATTTGACCCTAATTCCCTTTTTTTTTAATTTTGTATGTCAGTGTGTATAATATCTCCATGTATCCATTATTTTTCCTAGAATAATATTAAAGAGATCAATTTTTTTAAACCAAGTTTACAAATAAAATGATGTGATTATAGAAGATTGGATTATTAATTAAGTATCGATTAACGTGCTTATTTCTTATTGATAACATGTTATTTGATTTGCAATTTGATTTAAAAAATTTAATCTCTCTAGCATATTACTCTTTTTCCTACAACACCCGTGATGTGACCTAGGCCATGCAATGAATGCTCTGATAGGAAGATATATCTCTCAATTGTATGCTTGAATATCCCCGAATTACCGTTTGCTAATCAGAAAAGGGATGTGAAAATGTTGATTAGACATTTTAAAGAAGAAAAAACATGAAATGGAATGATATATTTATTTTTTTACACCGCAACCACACAAAGTAATTACGAGTAATGTTTGGATAACAATTTGGAGTGTTCTTGGACTGTGATTTGAAGTGTAATATTCGGTATATTTATTAAGAGATGAATTTTATTGCTAATGAGTTGGTCAAATTGAGCCCTCCTCATCCTTAGAGTCCGGTCTGTTTTGAGCAAGCTCTATTTTTATTGCGTAAAATGTTATTATTGTCTAATAGTTCTAAGATATCTCAACCTCTCGATACAATTTTATAATTTTTTTTTTGTCGAGCTAATAGTCCCTTTGTTTAACCAAGAAAAGATAGTGATGGGATGGGGACTTTGTCACACATAAATATGTATATATTAGTAATGTATGGTGGAGAAGATATAGGCTTTTTACATATAAAAATCGAAAGGTGCAGATAATTGATAAATATGGCCATTCCAGAAAAGGAATCTAAAGATTATAAATGCACTCAAGGACATCAATTATCATGCATGACGCTAATTTTTATCATTATAGTTTTGAATGCATGATGATTATTTTGCTGTATAAACATAGCTAGTTGTGTTAAAGTAGTGCTTAATATAGTATAAAGTATAAACCCTATATACCCAATATAGGCAGCAAGCAGACAGAAAGAATGTCACTTCTTTCCGTAGCTAATAGTCAACAGCCACTGAGAGTTATATTTATTTCTTTAATTAGTAGGTACCAAAACAAGTAGAAAAATATTATCCATAACAATATTCTATATCAGAACCAGCTAGATTTTACACCCTCTATGTTCAGAGCGATTTTTTAAAATAAGTTACTATGTTTGAATTTTCTCATATTGCTTTTTAAGATTTTGAGCAACGAGTTACACTTTTTATTTAGTGAATTATTTGAAATTTCATTACATCGATATGTAAATTAATATAATTTTAAAATCTTAGAAAATAAAGTGAGAAAATTTAAATCTCCTGACCCATTTTAAAAATTATCTCAAACCTTGAAAGTAAAAAATGTAATTAACTCTGTAAGCTATAAGACTCATCCTAATTACATCAAACTATAATTTATATTATCCCAACCGCATAAACCAAAAGTCTCGTTTCCAGGAAGAAAATATGTCGGGTTCATACGATCAGAATATTGACAATAGAACAAAGAGAGGGAGGTCGGCGTCGGCATTCACGTAACATGTTGCCATGTTGGTAATGTAATTAAAAAAACAATAGAAAAATGAGTATATAGTAGGGTAAGGCTGGCCATGACCATAAATAGCAAAATATCTAGCTCACCATGACCATAAATAGAAAAATATCAAGTTCACTTGTAATTGAGCCACCAATATTACAGTGTTAATTATCTGGTACATTGCAATTGGTATGTTATAATACAATTCTTAAGAATCTTTTACCCATAGTCACTTATTATGATCCAGTGGTATTCTTCTTAACTTGTAATTATCTGATTTAAGGTTCGATTCTCGCCAAATGCAAATTTGATCTACATTATTATATTCCCGCTCCCTCACACCTCCCTCAGAGTAGATAATATCGTTCATTAAAAAAACAAAAACATAAAAAATTTCCACACATATCTTTCTTTTTGTATTGAAAGTATATATCTACAAGGATGCATGCCAGTTTCATACGACCAAGTGGAGTGGAACAAGATTTGCCTCTTGGCTTATGTAGAGTTATTGATTCCTCCACACAACAATGTGCTTCTCGTACTTACAGGGAAAATTTCATTATTGTCACCCCAAATTCCTCCGATTCCTTCCAAAAAAAATCCCCAACAAAATAGTAATTGACGGGGATTCCCTATGAGAAATAGACTTATCGATGCCGATTGGTTATGGCCAAGGTTCGCAAGGTATCAAACATCTTTTTCCTAAGCGAGAACGGAGCTGGCGATTGGCGATTGACGATTGCCCTATCAAAGAGTCATTATTTTATGCATGTGGTCAATATCCTAGTATATATAGTGTTGACATTCTATCTATACGTCCCGAATTAGAAACGCTTCTCTAAAATGTTGTAATAGTTCGAACTCTCTTCCCACCCATAATAATAGTTAAAAAAGAAGAAGTCTTTATTCTACAAGCTTCTTAGCTCATACAGATTGCATACATAGAGGAGCATTCAAATAGTAAAAAAAAGTCATTATTCTACAAGCTTCTTAGCTTATACAGATTGCATACTTAGAGGAGAAGCTTATACAGATTGCATACTTAGAGGAGCATTCAAATAGTAAAAAAAAAGCCATTATTCTCTTCTTACACACTTTTGTTAAATAATGCTCATTGCTTTCATTTGATTTATTTAATTTGATGGAGGATAAATCTTAGTTTACTACCTTTAAGTTTCGTGGTTTTCAACATTTAGTACATGAAGTTTTTTTCGTCTCAAAGTTATACCTAAAGTGTTAATTTTGGAACAATCTCATAATTCATTAGTCTGACTGTTAAATCTCTCTTTAATTGATGACGTTGCACCCATATGGACAATGATTAAGCACCACATATCATTAAAAAAATTTAAAATAATTAAATAAAAAAGTTAAAAAAAAAAAACCCAGAACCCACTTCTTCTTCCCCATCCGACATCCTCCATCCCCACCTCCCCGCCGTCTTCTCCACCCGAGCTTACTAATTCGAAGATAAAATCAAAGTTGGCACACAAAAACACAAAACTTCAACGAGTCCTCAATTTCAAACCGAATAATGGGGTCAGGCAAATTTGTAAATTGATTGTATCTAAATCAAATTAACTAAAAATCAATGAAAAATTCTATCAAAACCCAGCAGATAATCCTTCACACTAACAAATTATCAAAAAGATTCAAAATTCAATCAATCCCAACTCGCAGAGAACTTCAAATCTGAGACAGAAAAGCTTCAATCACTGGATTCAATAAAAAAAATATTGGGATCAATACAAAACAGAACATTCAACTCTAGTCAAGGGAAAACCCTAAATCACTTACCGAACTGAGCTTGGAAGAGCGAAGAGCAGAGATTCCACTGAGACAGAAAGTCGACAACGATCGCAACAGAGCACATTTGACGATCGAATCGAAGAAAAGGAGAATTTGAAAAACGATATGCTCACACACAATGCAGAGTAGAGAGAGAGGGATAGAGATTGAAACGGTCCGGAGCTTTAAAAGAAAAATAAAAACCCAAAACCCAAAACCCACTTCTTCTTCCCAACCCGACACCCTCCATCCCCTCCACCCCCTTCGTCTTCTCCACCCGAGCCACCCCTTCTCCCATCCCCCATCTGCAACCCCACCGCCGAGTCCGTCATCGTCCTCTTCCTCCAAAGCGTACACAGTCTCTGAGGCTGAGGCGGCTCTGCGCTCTGCTCCTCCGTTTGCCGCTGCTTGATTCTCAGATCCTCTTCCTGCTGCCTCGCGTGACGATGCTTGATCGATCGCCAATTTTTGTGTGCCGCTGCTTGATTCTCAGAATCTCACATCCTCTTTCTGTTCGATGTGCAACCGAATCTCTGGAATCTTCTTCTTCAGCATCCGTCTGGTGCTCGGGTGGAGAAGACGAAGGGCTGGTTTGGTATTATCGTGCTTTGAAAAAAAATTACTTTTACTGTATTGTGTGTTGTGAGGATAAGCAGCTGTGAAATAAAACAGTAGAATGTTTGATAAACTTTTTTGTAAAAATGCTTTTGAAAAAAAAAAGTATTATAGAAAAAAAAACCGATTTTTCAAAGCTGGGTTGTGTAGCTTCTTGTTTTTGGCTTTTTTCACCCAAAATTGTAAAAAAAAACTGAAGCTGAATGTTTACCAAACACAAAAATAGCTTACAGCTTTTTTTTATATCAATTTTTTTCAGAATCACCTCAGTACCAAATCAGGCTGAAGGAGGTGGAAGGGATGTAAAGGTGGAGGGGATGGAGGGTGTTGAGTGGGGAAGAAGAAGTGGGTTCTTTTTTTTTTTTTACTTTTTTAAATTAATTTTTTTTTAATTTTTTAATGACACATGACGTCCAATCATTGTCCACATGAGCGCTACATCATTAGTTAATAGAAAACTTAATAATCAGACTAACGGATGTTTGCGATTGTCCCAAAATTAACACTTTAGGTATGACTCTGGGACGAAAAAAACTTCAGATACTAAATGTTGCAAACCAAAAAACTTGAAGATAGTAAACTGAGATTTAGCATTTGATAAAATAGCTGTATGAGAAGTTATAAATGGTGTGTAAAATCAACTCCCCAAGCAATTGACATGAATCTAATGAATAACGCATAATATGTACGAATTTTGAGGATGTTAAGTATACATGCTGCAAATATTATTTAGAATATTAAATAAAATTGTGGTTGATACTTAAAAAAACCTAATTATGCACTCCTCATGAAATTATTTTATTTCTAAATATAGAAAATTTAATATGCACAATTAAATTTTTAGTGTCAATAACAATTAAAAAAAAAAGAGAGAATAATAGCAATAGTCCTTCTTTTGTAAAAGATCTTCATAATCATTCTTTTGAAAAACATTGCTACAATATCAAGCTTAGAAATCCCGGCTGAGGTTGAAGGGGATGTTGACTATCGTTCACTAAGCAGTTTGTTAGTTAACTCTTTTATAACTGCCTCAGCCAGTTGAAAGTTTGTTATGTTTGTTAAAACATAATTGCTTAGCTCGTAAGAAAGCTCTCAAAGCTATATAAATAAGGTTGTAAAAATTATTGAGCTTCGTTCAGTGAAAAATACACAAGATTAATTGCTTCAATTCTCTCTGTATTTTCTACAATTATCTTCTTCATCCTTTCTTGCTTCTTTTCTGCATTTCTGTGTTCACTGCAACGAGAACATATATAATATGGTATATAAACATATTATGTTTGCCATCATAAGAACACTTTTATGAACAACATTAAGTACTGGTTTTTATTATATTTTCTAATGGCTAAATATTAGTTATTCAAGTTATCTTAATACACGCATGTCGTTTAATATCTTAACAGATAGTGTTGTTTTTTTACTCTTGTGTCTCAAATTCGAAACTCTCCCTCTTTGAAATTATTGTAATAGTTTGTAACACTCTCTCTCCTCTTAATAAAAAATAATAATAATAATTTTTCTTTGAAAAAGAAGTTATCTTAATTTATTAATATTTTTAATTCCGACTATCAACAAAGTACAAAAAAGTGCTTATTTATCTGACTTTTAGGGCTATTTTGGTATTGCTGTGCTTTAAAAAAAAACTGTTTCTGCTGTGCTGTGAGAATAAAAAGATGTAAAATAAAGTTGTAAAGTGTTGGGTAAACTTTTTTCTGTAAAAGTGCTTTTAATAAAAAAAAATTAAAAAAAAAACAATATCTAAGTGTTTGGTAAACTTATAAATTGCTTTAAATATGTTAAATGACTAAAAAGGATATAGTATTTAATGTGATATAATAATTGTAAAGGACAATAATGTAGGGGTAAAGATTGTAAATTTGTAAAACATGTGGGGGTATACTTGCCATTTAAAAATTTCTTAAATGAGCATTGATTACTATGTTTTGAAGAAAAAAAAAAGCAATTTTTTTTAGAAGCATACCATGCTTCTATTTTTCTTTTTTTTTTTTTTTTTTTTTTTAACTTTCATTGACAACAGTTTTTTAAAAAGTTTTTTTTTTTTTTTTTTTTTAATTTCACTTTCATGCCAGGACACTTAACCATGGAGGCAATCTATCTCTTACGAAGATTGATGGAATGATATAAAGATATGAAAAAGGATTTGCACATGGTTTTTATAGATTTGGAAAAAGCGTATGGTAGGGTCCCAAGAGACATTCTTTGGATGATTTTAGAGAAGAAAGGAGTACGAGTAGCATATATCCAAGCTATAAAGGATATATATGATGGAGCACGGATTGCCGTAAGAACTCACGAAGGATAAATTGAAAGCTTCCCCATAACTGTAGGGTTACGTCAAGGCTCATCTTTAAGTCATTACCTTTTTGCATTGGTAATGGATGAGTTAACATAACATATTCAGGATGATATTCCTTGGTGTATGCTTTTCACAAACGACATAGTGTTGATAGATGAAACTCATAAGTAAATGCAAAGCTTAACTTTGGAGAGAAGTGTTGGAATCTAAAGGTCTTTGACTAAGTTAGGCAACGACAAAGTATATGGAGTTCAAGTTCAGTGCAAACGGAAGCTCAAATGAGTTAGGGGTGAGGATTGGTGATCAAGAAGTACCAAAAAGCGACCGCTTTTGCTACCTAGGATCTATCTTGCAAAAGAACGGAGAGTTGGATGGAGACCTCAACCATAGAATACAAGCTGGATGGATGAAGTGGAATCGTGTATCCGACATGTTGTGTGACCGTCGTATGCCACTGAAGCTCAAGGAAAAATTTTATAGGACGACAATAATGCCAATAATGCTTTATGGTGCAAAATGTTGGGTGGTAAAGCATCAACACGTACATAAAATGGGTGTAGCAGAGATGAGAATGCTTTGTTAGATGTGTAGGCACACAAGAAAGGATATGATTAGGAATGAGGATATCCGAGGTAAAGTATGAGTAGCTGAAATTGAAGGAAAGATGAGAGAAAATAGTTACAGTGGTTTGGACATGTGAAACGAATGCCTATTGACGCTCCGGTTAGAAGATGCGATTACGAGAGAGATGTTCAGTGCCAAAGGGTTAGAGGAAGACCTATGAAAACTTTGGAAGAAACTCTAAGAAAAGACTTAGAGTAGTTGGACCTAACAAAAGACGTGGCACATAACCGAGTATAATGGCGTTCTAGGATTCACTAGGATTCATACAGCCGACCCCATTTAGTAAGAAAAGACTTTTTTGTTGTTGTTATACCAAACACATTTTTAACACCACAAGATTAAGCTTCAAATATTAGGAAAGGGTGATATGCTTCACAATCTTTGCTTTGTGCAAGTAGATACTGATCTATCATATATCCGATTTGGAGGAAAAGATACTTAAGATAATCTTCAAGGGTAGGTTTGGCAATTTTTGATGCGGCTCATTAACTAGACATGAAACGACACGAAATTAAAAGGTTTTTGGGTCGACAAGATAACGAATGTCATTATCGAGTAACTCAATAAGCACCTATTAAGATAATGACTCGATTCAAGTATACATATGGGTAACCCGTTACACGATAAGAAAATATTAATTTAATAATTTTAACCACTAAAAAAATACTATAATTAACAGCAGTAGGATTTAATTTCGAACCAAACTGAAAATTAAAATATATACATATATATATATAAATTAAATTTAGAAAATTGATGACCATTAGATCAACTGAGATTTAATCTCAGTCGTCCAATGTTTTTTTAGTCTTAAATCAGACTTTCTCTCTCATTCTCAAAGGCTCGAATTGAAGCAGTTGATCTCTCTCTTTCGAATCTCAGTCTCGAACTGAACTCTCAAATCGCAATCTTGAACCTCAACTCCAGCCAGTCACGGGTCCACGACCACCCTTTCCAATCTCCCTCCACCACGCCATTGTCACCACATACGACCTAGTAACCTACCACCAATCGATCTGCTACTTTTGTCTTCGATTATCTTTCTCTAGATTGAGCGACTCTCGTTAAGATTTTTTTTGTGGCAATGTGGTATGTGGCAATGTTAAGATATTTTGAAATAATATTTATGTGATAATGTGGTATGTTCAAGTTTAGAAAGAAAAAAAACATTTTTCTTAACGGGACATAACAGGTCAGGTCATTTTACATGTTGGGTAAAATGACCCAACCTATTAAGAACCTATTAAGATAATGGGTGTGACATGACATTACCCGTTAAGATAACAAGTGTTACATGAAAACAACACAAACACAGCAAACACGACTCATTTGCCATGCCTATCCAAAGGAGATATCAAATTTTAAACATAAAATTTAAATTTGAAGGCTTATGTAGCACAATGATCTTTTTGTAAATTTTTTTCTTCACCAGATATGTCAAATTTAAACTATTATTAATTGCATTATTTACTTTTCATAATTGTATTTAATATTTTTAAAACAAAAGATAATAACAAAAATTATAAAAAGCATTTAATATACCCACTAAAAATAGATTTGAAGCTACTGTCAAAGTTGACAGCAACTCCTTATGTTGCCATTCCATGACATGCCGTATAAAAATTGGCATATCAGTTGGAAAACACTATTGCTGTGTTTTTTTTTTTTTTTACCGTTATTGCTGATGTGAACATTTTGACATCTCATTTGGAGATGCTCAAACAGAATATTTAAGTGTTTGGTTATAATGGGACAAGCTAAATATAGCCCACTATTTTGATGTAATATGTATCAATAAATTTTTTGTTGGAGAGAATAATTACTTGAATATTTGACATTTTTCTTGGGATCCACAAGTGAGCAGTGGAGGAGCCAATATTGTAGTATAGAAAGGGCTCAAAAGTTGCAATTTGAAACGCTCTTTTTGATCTTACAAAAGTTACCCTATCGTGTGGTGAGCAACTGACTAATGTTGTTTGGGTTTGGTATGGTGTCGTCTTCATCATCATTTTCCTTAAACCTAAACCCCAAGTTTTGTTTACTTTCTTCCTTTCTCCTTCCATTGATGCCCAGACCAGAGTCCTCCTCAAAACTTACAAGCAATGAATTGTCTGAACTCCATAGTAGCCACTAACCTCAAATAAAATCTGATGAACAAAATTAAAGTAAAAACATTGGATTGGAATCCTGAGCTTACAAAAAAAACCTTGAAAACACAAGCATAAAACTAAACTTTCATATATGAAAAAAAAAAAAAAATGTCATGATGGGCACGGGACCATCCTGGTCCCTTCCTGGCTCTACCTCTGCAAGTGATGTTTGTATATATTCAGGAAAATGATAACCACACACTTCTTTTAGCTTCTTACACACCATATTGAATTATATTTGTTACTTTTGTTTGATTTATCTAATTTGATAGCAAAAAAATAAAAAGTGTGCTTGTGAAGCCAAAAACAGTATGTGAAAATCATTTCACTGTATTTAAGTTATCGCAAAATCTTGTAAAAAAAAAAATAAAAACTTATAAACAGTCTATGGTACCTAATTAATCAGGTGGGGGATAATAGATTTGTGGGGTGTGATATCCACACACTCCATTTTACTTCTCACACATCTTTTTAATTTTCGGCTGTCGGATAAGATGAATTAAAGAAGATTAATGAACATAAATTATCAAGGGGTGTGTGAGAAGTAAAATAAAGTGTGTGGATAGCACACCCCTAGATTTGTTACTAAAGCCACGTGATTTACGCCATTCTCTCCTTTAGGAAGGAGACAAGAAATATTTGACTTTGGAAGAGAGAAATCTGGAAACGTTCAAAGTGCTTTATCCTAAGGCAAAATGTGGTCTAACTTTACCAAAAGATTAAGTAGGGTAACAAAGAAGTTGGACTTTTTTTTGGAATTTTTGTATGGAAGTTTAGTCTTGAAGAGCAGTTTTTAGCTCAATTAAAGGGTAAGCCTTCAATAGTTTGGACTATTGAATAATATGTTATTTATTTACCACATTGGTTATAAGTAAGCAAAAATAGTATTTTCTTAATTCATTGTCGTCGGATAAGTTATGTTCGTCGGGTCAAATTGGTTAACGCACTTTTCTCGGCGACTCTTTCTTCGGTAATATTGTTGGGCAAATATCATTTGTTGGTTAGATTTTACATCAGGCAAACGTTTGGACAACGAGCTTTTCACGACGACCTTTACCCAACGAAACTTCGTCGGGCTAAACCATGACCATGGACGACGAAACCTTAGTTGACCCGACGAAATCCTTCGTCTCAAAAGGGTTTTATTTATTTATTTTTTTTTTTTTTTGTTTTAAATTTTTTGTAGTGAAGGTTTTTCATATAAAGGTGTTAAACTATTAAGATATTACATATTGACCTATAAGTGAGCAACCACATAATGCACATTATTTACAACAAAAATGGTATATATGAAATTACAAGTTAACTAAGAGTGTCTGATTCTTATTCAAATTCACATGAACTACTATAAAAGGCCAAGGACTCACCATTAAAACTAAAAACGTACCTTATCTTTTTTTTCATAAGCTAATACATTTGTATGTTTGGCTACAGATTAAGTTTCTTGTTTCTTTTTATTAAAACGGGGACCAGCTGGTAGTTTTGTCAAGGCAGTCCACTTGAAGACTGACAAAGACATTTCAGCCTCTTTCTAGCAACATCGTGTGATTCACTACGCCAAGAGTTTAACCTAAAATGTGCAATGTAGAATATAAATTTGAAATTCATCCTAACCATTAGGCTACCCTTGGTGGTTGGAATAAGTTTCTTGTTTGGGGAACAACAATGTTGTTTAGAATTATAAAAATGACACACTAGAAGCGAATTAAATGATATTATATATGTGAAAAATTATCTATATTATACAGAGTGTGTTAATTTTTTATATTTATTTTTTTTTTTAGGAAAAAATAGGAAAAAAATGATGAAGCACTAAAAAATACACATGAAAAACAATAATTGAGAGAGAAATAACGATGCAAAAAAGAATATACTTAACAATTATGCATTTTCTCTTCATTTCCTGACCGCCAAAGATAGGCGTAAGAAAATAACCCTACAGGTCAAGACAAGTAAGAAACCATAA
Source organism: Pyrus x bretschneideri (assembly GCF_019419815.1). NCBI lineage: Eukaryota > Viridiplantae > Streptophyta > Magnoliopsida > Rosales > Rosaceae > Pyrus > Pyrus x bretschneideri. The sequence goes on from NW_025999446.1 coordinate 2,766,915, forward strand.
AAATATTATTAGATAATTCTTTTTTGCGGTTGTTGGTGCTCAAGTCCCAAAGAGCATGTGCCCTCCTTTAGGAATATGAAAGTAGAAGGGTTCAACGTCAGTAAAAGGATATTGCAGGTGTTTATAAGAAGTTGTACTAGTCTTCATATTACCAATTAGTTTTATAATAGAATCTTAACTTTTTCATGGATCTCAGAACCCCCGAAAAGTACTACACACCGACTGTTTACTTAATCATACAATATTACAGTGGCTTCAAACCATAGAAAAGAGGAAAAATAAAAAGAATAAAGTAAATAAGACCTACCACTTAAATAATAAATAAGAAGAAGAAATACAAAATAGAGAAAATCATGTATAAAATGACAAAAATATGTTAAAACCATCAAAATGTGGGTGGGTCTTTTACTTCTGCAACTTGGCTTTGAAGTTAGGGGACCAAAATTTAAAAGGCTAGATATACATAGCTAGGAAATGGGGTCACGGAGGTTGATGTTGAGTTCTCGTACAGAAAATCTTCATAATACAGGTGTGCAAACTGCAAAAGGCGTTCAATAAACCGAGGACGGTTTTGTGGGGGTCCTGAAAATATTGGAGATTTCATCATTTCATGTCACATAAGAGTGCATTTGGATATATTTATTTGTAAAAAAGGCGGAAGATTCTTTCTCTGATCTCTATAAATATGGCTTGTCGAGTCGAAATGAACAAACATTAGTATTGGAAATGATGGCCTAGATATTGCAAGAAACGTGGAATATAATTGAGAAGCATATATGTAATGTGTACAAAACTCGTATCTGCCGGAGCCTAGGAATTTGCATGGAGGGATTTAAGGGATTTTTGATACCTAATGTCGGATCGATACAAGTCAGGCCATTGGAAAATTCATATATGCAATACTTGTAAGAACTTTTAAGTTTTGAATGAAAAGGAGGGAAACTCTTCATTTTTGTTGGTCAAAAGCACAGACATCGCATTTTCTTTGGATTCATTTTAGCAGCCTTCTCTTCTTTTTTGGTTTCTTGCTTATTTAAGACAGGTCCAGTTCATGCTCCTCTCTTATAACTTTTCTTAATAAATAAAATTCACCCTCCTATTGTCGAGATTTTAAAGAAATAAATAAATAGTTACTATCGAAGGTGTACTATTATTCTTTTGAAAAGCGCTTATGCTTGCGTAGTGGTTCAAGTGATCATCAGCTTCTTCACGTTTTGCCAGTCAGTTTAATATTGAATAGGCACATTCTAATCCTAGAAGGAAAACGGGGGAAACAGATATTCAATTTAATGTGAGTAAACAAAATTCCATACTCGATTTCACAAATATATATATATAATTTTGTGAAAATCAGTACATACGACTATATATATTTTTACAAATCCATTGTTTTAAATAGAGGTTCGCTTTTTTGAAACTGCCATTAAAAAGTTATAATAGCTTTTCCGAGATTGCACATGACAAATCATAAGGCTTCGTGTTCAAATTGTAATTATAGTAATGAACCAAGCAATTAGTCAATCTTGTAAAATTAGTACCAATGACTGCTATTATAGTATTATATATCTTCTTAAATAAGACATACAATAGTTTACTCAAAAGAAAAAAGAAGACTAATACAAATATCGCATGTTTATAAAAAAATAAAAAAAATCTAATAGCCTATTTTAATTAGGCAATTGACTTAAATAATCAAAAACTAAATTTTAAATGCTAAACTGATTATACACCCTTATAGAGCCATCATATTGCCTTTATAGTCATATATATAAATAGGCCCATTATGCTACTCAGTACTACGGTCTAGTGGTATTCCTCTTCACTTCACTTGTAAATGAGAGGTCTTAGGTTCGATTCTCGCCAAAAGCGAATTTGAACCACATTATTGCTAAGTTTATTATGAGGTTAAGTGTCACATCCCGGTCCGGGCGGGACCACTTCTCGAGCCCGCTCCACCACTGTAGCACGATATTGTCAGCTTTGGGCCTCGACCACGCCCTCACGGTTTTGTTTCTGGGAACTAACACGAGAACTTCTCGATGGGTCACCCATCCTGGAAATGCTCTCGCGCACTACTTGCTTAACTTCAGAGTTCCTATGAAATCCGAAGCCAGTGAGCTCCCAAAAGGCAACACGAGAACTTCCCGATGGGTCACCCATCCTGAAAATGCTCTCGCGCGCTACTTGCTTAACTTCAGAGTTCCTATGAAATCCGAAGCCAGTGAGCTCCCAAAAGGCCTCGTGCTAGGTAGGGATGGGAATATACATATAAGGATCACTCCCCTGGGCGATGTGGGATGTCACAATTAAGCGAGAAGGGCGTGGTTGGGGCCTAAAGCGGACAATATCGTGCTACGGTGGTGGAGCGGGCTCGGGAAGTGGTCCCGCCCAGGTTGGGATGTGACAATTGGTATCAGAGCCTAACCCTGGCCGTGGTGTGCCGACGAGGACGTCAGACCCCTAGGGGGGTGGATTGTAAGATCCCACATCACCCAAGGGAGTGATCCTTATATGTATATTCTCATCCCTACCTAGCATGAGGCCAATTGTCACATCCCGCTTGGGGCGGATCACTTCTCGGGCCCGCTTCACCACCGTAGCATGATATTGTCCGCTTTAGGCTTACCATTCCCTCACGGTTTTGTTTTTGGAAACTCACGAGCAACTTCCCAGTGGGTCACCCATCATGGGATTGCTCTAGCCCCCTTCTCGCTTAACTTCGGAGTTCCTACGGAACCCGAAGCCAGTGAGTTCCCAAAAGGCCTCGTGCTAGGTAAGGATGAGAATATACATATAAGGATCACTCTCCTGGGCGATGTGGGATGTCACAATCCACCCCCTTAAAGGCCCGACGTACTCGTCGGCACACCACGGCCAGGGTTAGGCTCTGATACCAAATTGTCATATCTCGGTTCGGGACGGATCACTTCCCAGGGCCGCTCCACCACCGTAGCATGATATTGTCCGCTTTGGGCTTACCATTCCCTCACGGTTTTGTTTTTGGGAACTCACAAGCAACTTTCCAGTGGGTCACCCATCATGGGATTGCTCTAGCCCCCTTCTCACTTAACTTTGGAGTTCCTACAGAACTTAAAGCCAGTGAGCTCCCAAAAGGCCTCGTGCTAGGTAGGGATGAGAATATACATATAAGGATCACTCCCCTGGGCGATGTGGGATGTCACAATCCACCCCCTTAGGGGCCTGACGTCCTCGTCGGCACACCACGGCCAGTGTTAGGCTCTGATACCAAATTGTCACATCCCGGCCCGGATCACTTCCCGGCCCCGCTCCACCACCAGTAGCACGATATTGTTCGCTTTGAGCTTACCATTCCCTCACGGTTTTGTTTTTGGGAACTCACGAGCAACTTCCAAGTGGGTCACCCATCATGGGATTGCTCTAACCCTCTTCTCACTTAACTTCGGAGTTCCTACGGAACTCGAAGCCAGTGAGCTTCCAAAAGGCCTTGTGCTAGATAGAGATGAGAATATACATATAAGGATCACTCCCCTAGACGATATGGGATGTCACATTAAGCGTACCTCATTCCCTTAGTATAGATAATGAATTGATTAATTCAGCACTTGAATGCTGTTAAATCATTATAACAATCAATATCCATTCTAATTAGAGTAATATCATAATCCACTAGCCATAATATGCATGTTTGATATATCTGTATCCTTGTGAAGGTCTCATCTCTTTGTCAAGTGGAGTTCCAACCGTCATATCCGACATGACATAGAATAATTAAGTTGTAACTATAAAATCCGATTTCCAATTATTAATTAAGAAGTGGACTGGTTTTTTATTGTTTTTACTTTTTTTTTTGTCAAAAGAGGTGGACTGGTTAGAATACATCACAATTTAACTCAGCTGACTAAACCCTAATTAACGATGGTGTTTGAACGTCTGCTAGCCATGCAGATTATTGCGGACACGAAGAAAAATAAAACCAGCAATAGCGGTTATAACGTCACCGTAATGCTTTTGCATAATTCTGATTGTAAATAGTTTTATTCTTTAATTTGATTAGCTTGTCTCATCCTCTCCCACTACTTGATTTTATATAGACAGCTTTAATTGGAAAAAATCCTTGCTGAATTTTTTTCTTGGAATTCTAAGGATTCAGTGATTGTGATTGTTTATCATACATCGTGTGATCAGTTTTCATTAGATACTATATATATTTAATTTTAAATTTTAAATTTTTAAATGATTTTTAACTTCACAATGTACGATTAACGATCATGATCACAAAAAGTTCCTATTCCGCTTTAATCATGTATTGGATCAGGAATCGAACATGCCAAAGCATGAAGTAATCATTGAAAAATAGAAAATTAATAATTAAGAAATGTTGTTAGGTACTTATTGCAGTTTACACCCTTCAGTCCTTGACCTAACAATTTATAGGGTATTGTTACCCAAACATTTATTTTTATATTTCACAAATTCGTTCAATTTTTAGCTGTATCGAATGAATTGAAAAAGATAAATGATAAAAAATTTAATAAAAAAGTGTGAGTAGTAAAAATAAGTATGTGATTAACATTTTCCTAATCTATATATCTAACTTCCTTTTTTTTTTTTTTTTTTTTTTTGTATTTATCCCTGATGGTGTTGTGATATGCGTTGAAGATCCTGTAATTTCATTTTCTATTGCATTATTGTGGTACCGTTTTACTTAATTAGAAACCCTGCACCCTGCAGTGCTGCAGTGCCAGAAATCTTACATGTGACACCATATAGGGTTTCAAATGATGAAAAAAAAAGAAGAAAATAATAATATTTTCAAATGTAGTGAAATGACTACATCTTGCTAAGATTTTATTCGAAAAGAATTACAAGAGATGTATTTATAAATAACTAATCTTGAAACAAACAAGAAAGCAATCATAAACCCTGATAACACATAGAAAAGTAATCTTAATCCTTGTCTTAATGCAAAACCCTAATACAGAAAATACAAATATAAAACTAAATCAAATTGCTAACTTGTTTAACAATCAATTATATCGTTTACTTAATTATATCATAATGCATGCGTTTCTAACTCTACATTATCCTTTGATGTAATTAACAAGAATGATTACCACACACGAAGGGATATGCCATCTCAGAAACAAGATCCTGCAATGCATGGGATTGAAAGTGGTCAATGTCTGGATTAATTGAAAAATATGGCTTTTGGTTCACTAGCATGGACTCCCTTCGTTACCCTCTGGCCCGGGAGAGTCCCTATGGTAAGCGTACATGTGTCATTTGTCTTCCCATGTCACAAACCATGGAGTGGGACCAAAATGGCTGAAAATCGAAAGCGTGGAACTTTAGAAATAGAGGAGGTAATAATGACATCCAACCATGCAATTTATCACTAATTGGTTCATTAAATATCTAGCTCGGTTATTGTTTTGTGGCCAAATAGTTGAGCTAACTTTCAGCAACACAATTATTTGCTGATGGAAATCAAAAAGAGGGCAGTGGTTTTATCTGCGGGAGAATATAGTCCCTAGTATAACAAAATAATATATAACTTATATACGGGAGATTGTATCTTCAATATCCCCGAGATCCAAAATTTTTATGATAAAATCTCACACTTCGTAATAGGTGATAATGTTTGAAACATCTGGGACGTTAGCTGTCAGTTAGTAAACACTGAGATCCTTAGTCGTTAACTGCAGATCCAAAGATTCACTGTTCCAGACTTCCAGTGCATATCACAACGGAGATTAGTAGAATTTTGCAGATTCATAATCAAAAGATGGTTTTGTCTTCCGCAGCAAAGGAGAAAGAGGGCAAATATCATGGACTCTGGCTTTTCTGGCAAAGCTGTCATTTTCCGCACCACAAAAACAGAAGAGAGGTCGAAAAATCAGTGGACCGATAGAGCTAAACTGTCATGAATTGCAAAGGGAACGGATGAAGATAAGTTTAAAAGGCGAAAGCAGCGAAATAAGCTGAAAGCAGGCCAATTTGCTTTTACTCCATTTATGGTAAAAAAATAATTAGCTGTCACTGTCACTGTCCCATCCACAGCTCATCATGTTTCACCATGCATCAGCCAAAAAATCTCTCTTTCAGGAACTGGAGTCTCTTAAAAAAAAAAAAAAAAAAAAAAAAAAAAATTAAAGAGAGGACTCTTCCTTTTCTTGTAGTGTCCCTGTTGTTGTTCGTATTATTGTATTATTCATTTGGATAAATAAATGAAGAGGAGGACCTTTATTTAGTGGCTAGTTAGAGTTACATCACCAATCCCATTTTCTCTCTTCTGGACTTATTCTTGCACGGTGGTGTTTAATTTAAGGACCCAACTAAAGGATTCTTGCATACAGCTGGAGGTATATTCTGTTTTTCATACAACACTCCAATAAACAGGAGATTTTGTATTTAGTCGAAGATATATCATGTTGTATTAATTTTGTATTTAGTCGAAGATACATCATATCTTAATCCAACGCTTCGATTACAGTGTCTCGTGATGAATGTTGTAGAAACATACTGAATAATCCAGCACTTCCCATGTCACTCCAGTCACAGGGTCTCGTGGCGAGTGCAATTGAAGGAAATGGATGGATCATCCTGGTCCTATGACACTACAGTCATAGGGTCTCGTGACGAGTGTTAATGAAAGAGACGAGATATATTTTCGCAATTACAGGACAAATTCGGTCAATAATGGATCAAAACGTGTAAGGAACTAGTGGCATTTCACTATTAATAGACCTGAAACTCGATGAATTTGCAAATTAGGACAAGAATTCCAAGAAATGAGTACGGAATGAAAGTACTTTTGGGTGCAATTAGTTTGATGTTAAAATTGGATCAGAAAAAGGAAGAGAAAGACAGAGGCTTTATTCCATTTGCATCAAAGTCGCCAACCAAAGGGAAAGAAAATGTCTCATGGCACTTGCTTTCCATCCTAAAAACAGAGGAGAGTACTAAACTGTACAATTACACAAGACAGAGGACAAAGTAAAAAGTAGAAGAGAGATTATCAGAATTTAAGCCCTTCACATTTAAAAGCCAAAAGAGCCAAAAAAACTGAAAAGCAAAACAAGAAAAAAGAGAGAGAGATTAAGATGATTTACACAAAACTATTAATTAATTAACATCTAATTAGCAGTTAGAAACTGCTAATTATTATAGTCCCATAACAAACCCTCAAACCCAACTGAACTCGCCGCCCCCAACTCACCGCATTCGAACTCCTCAACGCGCTGCAGCCACGGCGGCGGATAAACCCATTGGTCCTCCGACTCCACAAACACGAACTCGCTTCTCAACTCGGTCGACTCGTAACTCAGACTCGGCAACTCGACGATCTCGCTCAGCTCCTCCGACTCGGTCGACAGGTTGTCTATAGCCGAGACGAGCGAGGACAGCGACGAGGAGGAGGAAGAGGAGAGTATGGACGGCGACATTGACCGGATGGAGTCGAACTGATGCATTTGGGCGGCTTTGGTGGCGGCGGCCTGGACGTCTCTGGGGGCGAGAGAAACCGGGCGAGGCAGCGAGTTGGAGAGCTCCGGGAAGTTGAGAATCGCCGAGTTGCCCTTGATGCTCAAGGCGGCGACGTCGTGGGCCCGGGCGGCCATTTCAGGAGTCGGGAAGGTGCCGAGCCAAATGCGCGATTTCTTGCGGGGCTCGCGGATTTCGGATACCCATTTGCCCCAGTTCCTCATTCGGACCCCACGATAAACCGGGTGCTTGCTGGAGTCTCTGACCCGTTTGGCATTGTTTTTGCTGGGTAAGTCGGTTTCTTGGTGAATTGGCGAGCTGGGTTTTTGTGGGTTTTGGTTTTGGAGTGAGGAAGGCGAGGAAGGAGGCGATGCGGAAGTGGATGAGTTGGAGGTGCTCTCAGTTTCTGAACTTTGGGGTTGATCAGCGCTCATTGCTAACGGTGCCTTGTACGCGTTTGTGGAATGCCTCAATGAAAAGACTCTGTATTTTGTGGTGAAAGAGAGTAGCACTGCTTTTCTTTAGCAGGGGAATGGAAATGGAAATCAGAGCATGCAAAGTTATGGAGGAGAGGTTTTAATTATTTCTCCTTTTTTTTGTATTTGATATCTTTTCCCAACGAGCCATCCAACACTTATAGAGAATGAAAGAGAGAGAGAGAGAGAGAGAAAGAAAGTGACAAACAAGAAATAAGGGGGGAGAGAGAGAGAGACTCCTTTAGGGAAATGGTACGCTGTGGTCGCCTTCCTCTAGCAGCACCTCGCAAGCCATTTATTCGTGGTTTTTCACCCATGTTTCCCTGTTCATTTATCCCTTTTTAACTTCCTCTTTGTCGACCTCCTTACCAAGTTAATCCTCATAGATTAGGGTTTTGTTTTGTTTTGTTTTTTTTTTTTAATACAAACAATATTCTTACTCTAAATTCAATGGCGTAGGCGTAGCCAGAAATTATTTGAATGTAATAATTTGAAGCAAAAACAGAATGATACACATAAAGTTATTACATTGAAGTTTTTATGTATAATAGTAAAAACTTGAATAGTAAAAACTTGAATGTAATAATTTGACGCAAGAATTTTATGTTATGTTTTCTAGGTTTCTAGCTTTCAAAGCTTTCAAGTGAATAAAATAAGAAACTATTTGTTATATGGAAGTTTTAATTTATTATTATTAAATATAATATTAGTTAAAGTGATGAGTTTATTTAACATCTATTAGCTCTAATTATTCTTAAAAAAGGCTTACTAATAAAAAAATTTCATTTCTTATGTGAAATATGACAATTAAAAATCATAAACTAACCTAAAAATTAATATTTTTAAGCTTGAAGAACCAAACTCTCCCTATGCTATAGCCTAGGAGAGCCTTGTACTTGGCTCCTCCCTTGTCTAAACTATCTTAAGGGGAGGAGGAATGGTATAATTTAACAGAAAATCCGTAACCACATGGGCAATTAATACCACTTGTGTAGTTGGTTGATAGATTACAGTTACGAAACTCTAAAACTAGTATGCGCTACTAATTTCAATAGTCTAGCAACATAACATATCGTATTTGGAAAAATTTCTCTGAATGTATTTGTATAAAAAGTCAAATTCTTGGATTTATTTTCTTGATCAAATTGAAATTTTAATTAGTATTTAGCTGGGGATTGTTGGAGAGCTTGCATTATCTTCTTCCTCCTTTTCGACCTCTTTACCTGGTAATCCATGTAGTTATAGATATAAGATTACGTTCTCTAATCAGATGTCAAAAAATGTGAGTAAACTCTAGCATCAGGATGCACTACTAATCTCAACAATCTAACAACGTAATATGTTATGTCTTCGAAACAAATTTCTGAATGTGTGTACATAAAGCGACATTCTTGTGATTTCTTTTGTTGATCAAATTGTCATTTTAATTAGTGTTTGGTAGAGAGGAAAATTAGTCAGCTAAAGGAGAGAAAAAAACAGAGGAAAAAGAAGAGGAGATAAGGATGGTTTTGATGAATTAGTACGTGTGGTATAATCAAGAGGGGTTTGTGTGAGGTGGCAATCAGTAAGGGTTTACAGCGTCGTCGTCGTATGATCCATGACTTCATGCTGTTGCATCCATGTACAAATATTTAATTATCATCTTGCATCACATTGTAAGACAAGTAAGCAATACATACATATATATATATATATATATGTACACAAAAAATAAAAAATACAAGACAAAAATCACAATTGCAGTGACTTTACTGTGGAGTGAGAAGATTGTAAAAATTATGGTGAGTATCAATAACTTTGTCAATTACATCACTTGATTCGAGTGATCTTGAAGCTCTAATTTGATTTGTTTGTACTATATTTGATCAATCCCAAAATTATCAAGTACCAGTCAACGTCATATCTTTAAAAATCCACTGAGGAGTTCATACTGAGGCACTCCTGCCGAAGCACAAGAGTTTCCCTTCAACCAGGAGGCCAATCACAACACGACACATGCCAATGTCAGAATAAAGCTCATAGAGTCCCACATCGATTGCGAACAAAAGCTGGAGACTCTCCTCAACTATAAAAGAAGATCATTCTCCTACAATGAATCGCAAATGTCATTATTGTACTTAATCTAGTCATTAGAACTCACTAATGATGATTATGCTTGAACCTATGTACGTATTTGTATAAACCCTTCACTATTAATGAGAACTCCTCTACTTCGTGGACGTAGCCAAACTTAGGGTGAACCACATACATCTTGTGTTTGCTTCCCTATCTCTATCTCTTTACATATTTATCCTCACTAGTGACCGAAGCAACCGACCGAAGGTTACAAACTTGACACTTTACATTGTTCCAAAGTCTTCACTGATTTTGTGCATCAACATGATTAGAATAATAGAGAGTTGATTGACTAATTACATAAGTCCTACATATTTGGTGAGACTTATTATGGTGGGTATAAAATATATAATGTGATTATGAGTATCTCTCATTTAACAATAGGCTTGATTGAGAGATATCCTAGCAACTATATAAGGATTGTCCCTACTCTCACAATAAACGTCTATTACGTACTAAACCTATTTGGAGATGGTAAAAGACATTTTTATGCATAGCCAATTCATTGTTAGAAGCAAGAGCCATGTCTTTCTCTTTACAGATAAGTTAATTGTAATCCGTTTGTTGAATTATTGGTTTATTGAATCTATGATCCTAATGGCACGTTGGTGTGATTTTAGAATATAGCTTACAAAGATATGTACTGCCTGTTAAAATCAATAAAATATCAATTATACAATATATGATAATTGCACAATTTATTTCGAATTACAATTTCACTATATACACAATATAACAAAATATGAACAATTAATAAAATTGCATATAAAATCACAACAATAATCACTGACTTGTTTATGGAAGATAGAGGCTTGCAGTAGCAATCTCCTAAGACATAAATTCACCCTTACACCAATGCAGTAGTTCAACGGATGCCTATCTTGTAGGATACAACTATCTAACCCAAGTTCTTGTACTCGAACTTGGATTCTTGGCGAATTTACTATGGTTTCTCTGTGAAGGATTAAAGAGAGAGCGATGGATTTTTTCTACTTCGCTTCTGATCTTATAGCCATATATATAATGGCATTTTTTTGAACATTTATGGCTGTTCATTCTTATCCTTTCGAAAAAATGTAACTATTTTGAAACAGTCTTATCCTTTTGGAAAAAAAAAATTGACTCCTAAAATCAAAACGAAAAAAAAAAAAAAAAAAAAAATCATACTTCTGTTTTTCATCCATCAAAGACCCATCTTTGACATTTAACATATACACCCAACCAAACCTTTCAAGTCCAAGGCCCAAAGTCTATGGGTTTGGCCCAATTCCTTTCAAACAAATAATGAGTGAACTCACTTATAAAGGGGAATTAGAAAGGGTGAATGAACGATGCGGGACAATTGTCCCTCACAAGTTCCAACACTACCAGTCTACCACTTTAACATTTATAACATAAGGAGAATGACTTTTATAACACAAGTTACATAATTATTGGCATTTCGTGCTAATAATAATATATGTCATGTTGAGAGAAATTTATACATAATATATTATGGACGAAAAATATTTGATGACATACTTGTAGCATATAAGTTGTTATCCTGAATATGGGATCTAGAGCCTCCTCTCGGTTTAGTTAATCAATTGAGTATGAATCATTAGTTCAAAACAATTTTAGTTAAATAAATGTGAGTGCAAGGTTCCTTCCATTTTGTACGTTCCTTTTGTACTTTGTGATTTCATCATACAAGTGGGTCGTCTATGATAACTTCTAGGACATTTTTTGAATATCGTTCACATATACAATCAACAAAACGATTTTTTTTTCAGTCATATAATTATTTTAAGATAAATAAATTAACTCAGCATTTTGATTCAATACTGAATTATTGTGACATCCTACACCGTTTTGGGGAGTGATCCTTATATGTATATTCCCATCCCTACCTAGCACGAGACCTTTTGGGAGCTCATTGGCTTCGGGTTCCATGGGAACTTCGAAGTTAAGCGAGTAGCGCGTGAGAGCATTCCTAGGATGAGTGACCCATCGGGAAGTTCTTATGTGAGTTCCCAAAAACAAAATCGTGAAGGCGTGGTCGGGGCCTAAAACGGACAATATCGTGCTACGGTGGTGGAGCGGGCCCGGGAAGTGATCCGCCCCGGGCCGGGATGTGACAATTTGGTATCAGAGCCTAACCCTGGTCGGCAAATTGTCACATCCCTGCCCGGGAAGGATCATTTCCCCAGCCCGCTCCACCACCGTAGCACGATATTGTCCGCTTTGGGCCCTAACCACGTCCTCACTGTTTTGTTTTTGGGAACTCACATAAGAACTTCCCGATAGGTTACCCATCCTGGGAATGCTCTCGCGCGCTACTCGCTTAACTTCGGAGTTCCCATGGAACCCAAAGCCAGTGAGCTCCCAAAAGGCCTCATGCTAAGTAGGGATATGAATATACATATAAGGATCACTTCCCTGGGCGATGTGGGATGTCACAAAATTGCCACATCCCCGCCCGGGGGGGGACCACTTCTCTGGCCCGCTTCACCTTCGTAGCACGATATTGTCTGCTTTGGGCTCCGACCACACCCTCACGGTTTTGTTTCTGGGAACTCACACGAGAACTTCCCAATGGGTCACTCATCCTGGGAATGCTCTCGCACGTTACTCGCTTACCTTCGGAGTTCCCATGGAACCCGAAGCCAGTGAACTCCCAAAAAGCCTCGTGCTAAGTAGGGATGGGAATATACATATAAGGATCACTCCCCTGGACGATGTGGGATGTCACAAAATTGTCACATCTCCGCCCGGGGGGACTACTTCTCGGGCTCGCTTCACCATCGTAGCACGATATTGTCCGCTTTGGGCTCCGATCACGCCCTTACGGTTTTGTTTCTGGGAACTCACACGAGAACTTCCCGATGGGTCACCCATCCTGGGAATGCTCTCGCGCGTTACTTGCTTAACTTCAGAGTTCCCATGGAACCCGAAGCCAGTGAGCTCCCAAAAGGCCTCGTGCTAGGTAGGGATGAGAATATACATATAAGGATCACTCCCATGGGCGATGTGGGATGTCACAAAATTGTCACATCCCTGCCCGGGGGGTACCACTTCTCGGGCCCGCTTCACCATCGTAGCATGATATTGTCCACTTTGGGCTCCGACCACGCCCTTACGGTTTTGTTTTTGGGAACTCACACGAGAACTTCCCGATAGGTCACCCATCCTGGGAATGCTCTCGCGCGCTACTCGCTTAACTTCAGAGTTCCCATGGAACCCGAAGCCAGTGAGCTTCCAAAAAGCCTTGTGCTAGGTAGGGATGGGAATATACATATAAGGATCACTCCCCTGGGTGATGTGGGATGTAACAATCCACCCCCTTTAGGGGCCCGACGTCCTCGTCGGCACACCACGACCAGGGTTAAGCTCTGATACCAAATTGTCACATCCCGGCCCAGGGCGGATCCACTTCCGGGCCCGCTCCACCACCGTAGCACGATATTGTCTGCTTTAGGCTTCGACCACGCCCTCACGGTTTTGTTTCTGGGAACTCACACAAGAACTTCCCGATGGGTCACCCATCCTGGGAATGCTCTTGCGCTCTACTCGCTTAACTTCGGAGTTCCCATGGAACCTAAAGCCAGTGAGCTTCCAAAAGGCCTCGTGCTAGGTAGGGATGAGAATATACATATAAGGATCACTCTCCTGGGTGATGTGGGATGTCACAATTATTATATTGTTAATCAAATAGAAAACAAAATTTTTAATTTGATTAAGTTTTTGCATAAATAATCTTGATATTATGACTTAAAAATGAACGGTATTGATTCCCCTATAACATTACATATCAGAAAAGTACGAGCAAAAGGTTGAACCAAAAAAGGGATGGTATAGAAAGGGATGGCAGATAGAAGACAACTAGCATTAATTTTATGTAAAATAAATTAAGACGCATGAGTTCATTCCTCCACTTGGCAAATAACGTATCTTTATCATAAAAATTTCATAACCGAAACTGTTCAATGTCTTATTTGAAGATCATTCTTACAAACAATCATTCAAATTAAAGATTGTTTTGTCATTCAAATGTATCAAAGATAGTGAGCATAAAAAGGTTACATACTAGGTGTAGTCCTAGCATTATTGTTCAAAATTACATAGATGAAGGTCTCCAAATTTGTTACCAATGAAGAAGGTCATGTTCAAAATGGTAGGGGTCCAGAACTTGACATAGAGTTAGATGAGTGATTCTCCAATTCATTTGATCAGGTAGTGGTTGCAATGTTGCATTGAACACCAACCTGTATTAGAACCACCAATCTTGAGTCACACCTCATCATGGGGTCCCAACTATTACATGATGGATCGATCTTGGCCCATCCATGGCAACGGTCCCTATTGTGCTTGGTCCATGATTATACGGTTTCTTGATATTCTAATAAATGTGACTTTACCCTGCAACATTGCATGTTAAAGTTGCCATTTATATTAAACTATAAATTAAGAGTCCCTTTTCCCTAGGCTCTCTCTTAGAATGTCCTCTTCAAATTTTACGAATGAATACTGTTAGGAACATCAAATTTTGTGCCTTAAATAATGTTATAATGTTTGATTTTATTATAACATTCTTGGCTCACTTTAAACTTTATTTGTTACGTAATAACATGTATAATGATAAATCATTGAAGACTCAATTTGCTACACAATCTAGTGCCTTTACAGCATTTCTTTATATGAACAATATTAATCTATAGTCTAACTTATTAGCGGAAATTTGAACTTAAATGCAGAAGGAGAGCACACTACTCTAGATAGTCTACCTGTTTACATCTAAATCTGTGTCTCTCTAGCATTATTATTATGAATTACATTGCATTTATATGTGACAATATATATTACTCTATATTGATCAAAGGTCGTCATCCTCATATCATGATTTTATCTTAGTTATGTTATGCTGAAATCAAAACTACTATATATCACCATGATTGATTGCCCTAGATATATACCCTACAATATTCCTTACTGTTCCAATAGGGTACATGGTACTTTCATAACAAATTAAAAATGTACGTCGTAAATGAGCTGTTGATTTACGCATAAACTTGGACCCATATATAAGCTTGAAGTTCTTGTCGTGAGATAGTACTTAGAAGTCCTATCTATATATGTTTCCATAGGCAGTACTACAACTTAAATCCATAGCCATACAATTTTGATATTAAGCATTGATCATGTGATTTAATATTCTAATGGATCAAGTATTAGGTTTCTATCTATATTTTTCGGATTCAAAACTCTATCATTTCTTAAATTATTGTAATAATTTTAAATTATTCATCATCTCCTTAACAATAATAAATTTAAAAAAAAGTACTAAGCATTGAGTATCTGGCCGTAATGCCACGACACACGTATAGCTATATATGTCATATCATGCAAGAACTACCAATAGAAAATAAACAAATCATCAAACCACCATATCATCATATCATCATAGTGAATAATTAGTACTCATATACAACCATTTTACCCAAATCAACCGGCAAACGCACCTCCAAGTCAAAGCTGTCACCAATGTTCAGTGTTTTATTAGCTAACAAACCCAACATATCACTCATTTCTCGATCATTTCAAGGGATGAATTTTTTTATCAAAACAATATAATTTCGAGGTCCATATAGTATCACATGTTAAAAGGGACATTTTGGTTTATCACATGTCGGTGATTACATGCATGGATTGACAGCCTGACCGAATAATAAAATAACAGAATTATGTACCAAAAATGTTTAAGCAAAACTATGGGGATTACATATTCCCATAAGAATCGACTTGATCTGTGATTTCCAATTGATGATCTCCATTATTGATAAAATAACAATTTGGTGGACACACAAGTCTGATAAGAGATTGTAAATTTAAATCATCAATCATGTCGATTCTTTTTTTATCTAAATGTTTATTTCTTCCATTGCGATATATACAAATTTGATAATTTGTTTATCTAAATTTTTATTTCTAACATTACGACACATACAAGTCAGATAAAAGAATGTTGATGTAAAATTTACATTATTGTTATTTTCTCGATAATTTAAGCTTTTGGTTGAGGAAACTTGACTCGACCCAACTACCGTACGAGCAATTTATATTGGTGGGGTTGGTAGGTCCATGTGGCTTTACTTAGCAGTTGATCAGTCGTATCCAAGTCTCGTGTGGATTTAAAAGTTGCAGAATCAAGATTTTGATTTGTTTCTATATTTTGCATAGCATGGCATTTCAAGGGACTGGACTTTTGAGCGCTTGCGCATACGTAAATGGATTTAGAGGTATAGACTCTATATAAAGTTGTTTAGATGATTACTTAGATGAAGGTTGTCACGTTGGGGTCACTTTCACCCCCATGGTATATCTTAGCATACTAGTAGTCAGTAGTGATTCCAGAAGTTTAACATTGGGTGATTCTAATATAAAAGTTCTAAAAAAAACTAGATGAAAATAATATTAAAAAATTAAATGATAAACTACCAACATTTTATTTATGATCTTCTTTGTATAAACAAGTTACAAGTTACAAAGACTAAATTTTTCCATAACGAAGTTACAACTTTGAAACATGTCATGATTCATTGCCAATACAAGACAAATCATATTTATTAATGTAAACAACTAAGTTATCCCCTATTTTGTTGTGGAGTGAATACTTAATGATATTCATGGCGAAAACTACTCTCTCCCCATTGAAATAGTTGCAACTAGTATAACCAAAGCCAATTCAATAAGTAAATACACATATTGGAACACTCGATGCAACCCTTTTCCCACCATTTTTAGCAAGATCACAAATCTTTCGCAATTGAGAAAAGTCACTTCTTGAATGCATAAAATGAATATAAATATTAAGTTAATCAAAACACAAAACAATATCGACTAATGAAGCTAAAAAAAATACATATGAACTAACTAACACATGATCCAACAGTATAAAAAAATCATAACAAATAAATTATAACTATAATCTATTATTAATTTAACATCCTATATGATTAATTTAGACTAAAATTAGATTTAGAAATTAGGGGATTAAGTGATGGTGGAGAGAAGTGAACCAGGTGGTGGTCGTCGAGAGAAGACGGGTGCTGGCCTGGGGATCAGTTGGGTGGGGATAGGCAAGTAGCCAATTAGGAAATTGGAATTGGGAAAGTGAATGAAATTGGATTGGATTAAGTGAAGTCTGGGAGGTTTGGGGTAGGAGAGATTTTTCAATGTGACCGAAACACGGGGTGGTACATCATGTACTACTGTACTAATAGTGTGATATGTGTGTTAAAAAGGTAACAACTTAAAAAATAAAATTTCCCACTACTTGCATAAAAACATGTGGTGTACCTCCTTATTCTTGTCACAATGAAAATTTTCTCCTGGGATAGAGGAAACAATGTTTGAACCTCTCTTTTCTTTTTTCTTTTTTTTTTAAATTAAAAATAGTGAGGCTCCCACGTGACTTAATAAGAAGCTGGGTTTTATTTATTTATTTTTTTAAATAGCTTGCTTAAAATGATGACGTTTTGGCTAAGTCATTAAAAAAAAATAATCTTCTTCTTCTCCTTCTACAGAATCTGTAGTGCAGTCATCACCGTTCTTCTCTTTTACTACATGGCCAGACTTGAGTGATCCTTGAAGGTCCTCACTGCCACTCATGCAGGCTTCTTGGTGGTCCCAAGACCACCCATGTCGCTTAATAGATCCACCCCTGCTAGCATTAGGAGTAGGTTCTCATTTCATTTCGTAATCTTATAGGAAAATTCATAGTTACCCATGCGTATTACTGATGGTATTTTGTGAACCTTAAGTGCATAAGCTATCAAGATCAATTCATTCTTCACGCAAGTGAGTGACCTTAATTACCGTGCTCATTCTTTAATTAGCTAGTTCTAAATTGGCATTGTGTGGCTTTAAAACAATCTTTTAGTTTTGTTCAGAAAAAAGAAAAAAAAAATCTTTTAGCATACTAGCATTAGCAGTAGGTGTGGAGTTCATTTCTCTTATTTTTTGCTAAAGAAATGTTACATGGTAAAACAATCTTTTAGCAAAAGGTGGGTTTGAAAAACTGAAGCCGAAAAAAAAAAGGAATTGAAGACCAAACTAAAACTAAAAAAATTGAACTAAAACTAGAAAACTGAATCGAACAATAAGTATATAAAATATCGTTTTTACCCCTAAGGATTGAGCGACGTCAGCCTTTTCATTCATTCCTTTCCTTCTTCGTATTTTTCTCCTTGCGCTGTCTCACATTCAGAGTCTGCTCAAGCTCACCTAGCGGCTAGCATTAGTAAAAAAAACTCCTTGCACGACAAAATTTTAGACTTCGTCACACAATATGTTTAAAAAAAATGAAAAAATAAAAAAAAAATTTAAAACCTTTTCGCGACAAAATCCAAATATTTCATCACCTAAACCCAATTTATTTTCTTTTTTATTTAATTTTATATTTTAAATTGTAAAATAAATTATTTTCATAGTTTTTATTATTTTTTAAAAACTTTGCGCGACGAATATTAATATTTTGTCGTCTAAACCCTATTTATGTTATTTTATATTTTATATTGTTAACCTAAATTATTTTCTTTGCACGATGAACCAACATTTCGTCGCCTAAACCCTATTTATTTTATTTTATTTATATTTTAAATTGTAAAATAAAATTATTTCTTTTTTATTATTTTTTAAAAATTTTGCACAATGAATACTAATATTTCACCGCATAAACCCTCTTTATTTATTTTATTTAATTTATATTTTAAATTTTCTAATAAAATTTACATGACAAACCAATGTTTCGTCACGCAAAATCGTTAAATTTGGGCGGGTGCCAAAAATGGGACGCGGGAAATTTAATTTATAAATTTTTTTAAAACTTTGCCGACCAATCGCGCAAAACCCTAAAAATTTGGGTGGGCGCCAAAAATGGGGCATGGGATTTTTTTTTATTTAATTTTTTAAGACTTTGTGCGACCAATCTTTCGTTGCGCAAAATCATATCCTTCGTGGTGCAAAGTGATATGGTTTTTAAAACCAAAATAACTCCTCCGCAATTTTCTCAATGTATCTCTCTAATTCTCTTACCTCTCCTCTCTTTCCCTCTCCCAAATCTGACCCCCTCTCTCACACTCAATCTTTCCCCCCTCTCTCTATCTCTCACTCTCAATCATTCTCTCACTATCTCTTCTCACTCTCTCCTATCTCCCTATCTCTCACTTACTCCTCTCTCCCTATCTCTCACTCGCTCTCAATCTTGCCAAAATGTATTTTCTCTCTAAATTTAATTTATTTTTCATTAATATGTGTTTCTGGAGTTAATTTTGGGTTTGGGGTATGTTGTTTTTTTTTTTTTTTTGTTATTTGACCATGTTTGTTTGTTTTTTTTTTTTTTTTTTTTGTAGGGAATTGTTGGGACTTTGACGGTGAAAGTTGAGGAGTTGAGGATTATGACGCTATCGGACCATATCCCCCCCCCCCCACCCCCCACCAACACAATAGACTTGTATTAGGATTTTTTATTGTAATTTGTTAATTTATATGTACATATTTAATCAAATGTATATTATGTTTAATTTGATCACTATTTTTCATATGTAATTTTATTTTGAATATGCCAATTTAAATTAAAGTAATTAAAAAAAAACAAAGCCATACAATTAAATTAAATTAAAAAAGTAAAAATTCAAAAAATCTTGCGCTACCAAATATTTCGTCGCACAAACAATTACTATAATTAAATTAAATAATAGAAATAATAAAACAAAAGGTCAATTTAATTAAATAAAAAAATAAAAACCAAAAACTTTTGTCATGCAAAATCTTGTGCCACCCAAATATTTTGTCGCACAAAATATTAAATTAATTTAAATAAATAAAAAATAAATAAAGAACCAAAAATTTTTGCTTTCGTCATGCAAAGTGTTTTTGGTAGTAGCCTCACTCACACCTGCGACCCCTGAGCTTCCTCGAATGAGGTGGAACATGTGTAGCTGTTAGGCCACACATAAGATAACCTGCTCTGATAGTATGAAGAAGTTGAGATTCCACTATAAAACTAATTGGTAATATAGAAAGTAACCCAACCTCTTATAAACCCTTACAAAGTTTATCCTTTCACCAACGTTGAATTCTCTTACCTTACATTCTCACAACATTGAGCGGTTATACTTCGCTTACCTGCTATGAGGTTGTGTGTGTGTGTGTGTGTTATATGCGGCACTGTCATTGATTGTTTAGTAAGAACATAACGTACAATTGTACTGTTTAAACATAATTCTTTGTGGGAATTTAATTAGAATCTGGGAAAGTCCACAGCCGACTTGACTATGGTGAATGAATGATCAGAGAATAGCGGATTCATATCTGGAGGCAGATTGTTTGTCCTTCTGTTTAGGTGCTCTTTTTATCTTTTTCTATTTATGCGGTCACGGTTAAGACACGTTAACATATGAAATTCATATTATTTTTTATCTTATTATCTCTATTAAAAAATTAATATAAAATATTGACATGGTTTAACCGTGATCGTATAAAATAGAAAGAGATGAAAATGACATCCAAACAGAAGGGCAGACAATCTGTCTCCTTCATATTTCAGGCACAAGCAATAATAAACCCTTGTGAGAAATCAAATCAAATTAACGTTTCGTATTAGAACATCATATCATCAAAACAGAACTGTCAGGTACTCTCGAAAGGACTAATGTACCTTGGCAAAGAATTGACCAGTTTCTGCATGCAGGTAAGAAGTTAATGTGTCCTTAATTCTTTTGGTGTCGAAACACATATTAGTATGAACAAAAATCCCAACACTGTATCCGCATGGTTTCTGCTGTTGAGGACTTTTTAGCTACATAATTTTTTCAAAAAAATAACCAATGAAAACGGTTTGAAAACTTTAAATTTTAACTATAATAATAAAATAAAAGGTAAAATAAATAGTACCAAAATTGATTTTTTAGTGTAAAAAATATAATTTTTCGTTAAAATGAACAGTACCAAGACATTTTCGTTAAAATTCTTTTTTTCAACGAAAAAGGAAAAATAAAAAATAAAAAATCCCCACCTAGTTGTTTTTTTTTTTTTTTTTTTTTTTTTTTTTGGGTGGTGGGAATCCTAGCTAGCTAATGACTGCAATTTTATATCTGTTATGGTCAACTCTCATTCCACTGACCTGTATGGTCTGTTGGATTTAAATGTGGATATGGGATGGGACTGAAGTGGGAAATGGGGGTTTTCTGCATCTTTGAAATCATGTGGCTTTAATTTTCATCAGTTATACGAATCCTTCACACACCTCCCATAACTTGGATGGCATTTTATAACTTGGTTCAATTCATTTCTAGACATTATTCGTTAATTACTTCAAGAAATCTTTTAATTTCTTACTATTATGTTTTTTATTATTATTATTGAGAAATATTATTTGTCAAAATTATAGAATCGGATTGGTGACCCACAATTAATTATATAAATATTATTCCAACTTACCATCTACACAACTATTGATCAGTTTTATCACAAAAGGTCGGTATGCATTAAGAGAAAAACCATCCAATATAAAGTTCAACTTTGTTTTGTCAAGTTTCCGACTAGGATTGTGTTCTTCAATATTAAATTATTATTATTATAACTAACATATGGGCACACACAAAGTCTGTGAGAAATTTTTTATTTTTGCTTTTGAAATAGAAGGAAAGAGGAAGAGGGTGATAGAAAATGTGGAAGTGGGAAGTTTTTATTTATTTTATTCATTTTAATTAGAGATATGTTATAATTTACATGTAGGTGAGGCTTTGAAAAAAAACAGCAAAATTTGGTTGTGTGAAATTACATTTCTATCCCATATTTTTTATTCATATTCTGTTTTAATTAGAGGGTTAAACTGATAATTTTATAGAATTTTGGTTGACAATAAGTATTTTATTAATTAGTAGAGATTATTATTATTATTAATCATCATCATCAATCTCTACACTAAATAATCTGTTACTTCTACGCTCTATTCACATGCAAACTGATGTGAAAGCGTGATCATGAATCTAAACACATCAGACTAAACATTAATCTCAAACTTTGTGTGTGGGGCCTGATGATCTATGTATACACACATATATCATATATAAAGATTTCTAATTGGTTGATCATATTTATTATTTTAGATAATAAAGAATATATGATGAAGTGTCGATTTAGTCCCTAAACTAATAAACTAACATCTCAGTTAAAATTAGGTCATTGAATTATTTTTTCTGTAAAATAGTCTATAAATTCATTAAAAATTGCTAATTTCATCCCTACTATTATATTCAAAGCTATTTAATCCAATTTTTCGTCAACTTAAGTCACTTGACACACTTTAGAGTGTAATACCATCATTTTCTCGCTTATAAACCCTTAACATGTCTTATAGGTTGTGAATCTAACGTCTAGTTTATCCTTCAAAGTTAACTTATACTATTTCTTATGTAAAACTACCAATTTACCCTCTAAAGTTAACTCTGTACATTATTTCTTTATGAAAATGTGTATCACATAGGAGTAATGTGACTTAAATTGACGAAAAATTGAATATAGTAGCTTTGAATATAATATTAGGAATGTAATTGGTAGATTTTTATAATTCAAGGACTGAATTTTTCTGAAAAAAATAGTTTAAGGATCTAATTTTTACTGATGTGATAATTTAAGGACTAAATTGACAGTTCATCCAAGAATATATATATATATATATATATATATATATATATATATATATGTAGTTTCATGTTTAATTCACGTGCGGCTCAGCATACTGATCTGTCTTTGTGTTGATTTTAATTTACAGAAAATATTTATTGTATGACCATGCTGCTGCAGCTATGTACTAGTCTTCGATCACATTTAGAAGCTCATGCTTCCATATATATATATATATAGCACCGTTCGATGGGTAGTAACTGCTGCGGGAGGAAGACTAGGTGAAAACAATTTGAAATCATTAATATGCTTTAGAATAACAAAGGTTTTGTATTTTAATTATTTAAGAATTTGTTAAGTTATTTTGGGAGTTGTAAGGGTGTCATGGAAACTTGAGTTCTATTAATTTGTAAATGCTTATAAATATTGTACGAGAAAGTCTTGAATGACAAATTTGAATGAATTAGAAATATATTTTGCTTTGTGCAATTGAAGTTAGTGATATCTCCTTCCCTAATCAAGCATTTGGCTTGGTCGTATGAGTGAATCCACAATTAGTGACGTGAGCGAGCTCCGTTGCCCCTGGTTGAGTGAATCCCAAGTTATCTATCCCCCTTTCCTCGATACCCTTAGTTTTGTCCTGCATCAAGTGGCATCAGAGCAGGTTTTCGGATTTTTATTTGAAATCCTGGTGGTAGCGCTAAGCACATCATTTGTGTTCGTCCTCAAAACCAACTCAATTCCTGTGACTTTTATCTAGAGAGTCATACATCACTGGAAAGCTGTGGAAGTCCAGTTTCCAACGCAACAAACTGTGCATCAAACCGAATTTTGTGTGTGCAGATATTGGCAAAACACCATAGAGCATCAGTGATGTCGTGAAAACAAAATCAGTTCTCTTGTGGGTCATTTTTCGATTTGGTTAAGCATTTCTCGACCTTCATGCCATATATCATTTGAAAGCCGTTCCAGTCTAGTTTCTAAATTCTCAAGCGATTCCTCAATCCGTTATTTCTACAAAGCAATATCTTCAATTTGCTAAAGTATATTGTTGCCTCCAGTAAATGAGGTTAGATGGGTTCTAGAAACGGCTGTCTTTGATTTTTCAAGTGACGATTTTCTAAATCTCAATCTTCCTCCAAATTTTGATCGTTGTCCAGATGGTGCATGTGAGATTTTTTGTGCATGTAATGAGGTTGAAAAACGTTCCAACATGGAGTTTGGCACGAAAGGGGAATATACAGAAAGCAGTGATGTAATCGATAACTTGGCCGAATGGGATTCCGTCCCAGTTTATGATCAATACGAGGGCAATGAACATATGGTTGAAGAGTTCCATGGACAACTATATAATGGAGTACAAGCTCTTAATATCCGTAGCATTCATGATCCTTTTTGGGACAGTTTCATTGCTCAACATGAGAAGAGAGCTCTTTGATAGAAGAACTTTTCAACATGACTTGAAATCTCTCGGCTCATTTGAAGAAGTGATTTGGAAGCACTATTCCAAGGTAATTATTTTCACGAAGAAAATAATTAATGTGTGCATGGTCTATAGGAACTTCGAAAATTTTGGTGCTAAATTGGGTATTGTGGAACATCTTGGTTGGACATCCAAAAGATCGAGGGGAAAAAAAAAAAAAAAAAAAAAAAAAGAGACCAAATGAAATTCAAGGACGAATCTTCTTCGAGAAGGGGAGAATGATGCGGGAGGAAGACTTGGAGAAACCAATTTGAAACTATTAATATGCTTTGGAATAACAAAGGTTTTGTATTTTAATTACTTAAGAATTTGTTAAGTTATTTTGGGAGTTGTAAGGGTGTCATGGAAAGTTGAGGTCTATTAATTTGTAAACGCTTATAAATATTGTACTAGAAAGCCTTGAAGGACATACTTAAATGAATTAAAATATATGTTTCTTTGTGCAATTGAAGTGAGTGATTTCTCTTTCCCTAATCAAGCATTTGGCTTGGTCGTGTGAGCGAATTCACGATTAACGACGTGAGCGAGCTCCGTTGTCCCTGATTGAGTGATTCCCAGGTTATCATCCCCCGCCTCCCCGAGAACCCTTGGCTTGTCCTGCATCAATAACTATATGTGAGTTCCCTTGCTCTAAATTTTTTATATGCTATTCTTGTTTGATATATATATATATATATATATATAGCACTGACTTAATTTGTGAATTAAAGACAGCCGATGGCAATGGGTGAGACTCCCCATGGGCCATGGTCATCAAAGCATGGACACAGTGACAGATGACAGATAACATTACAGACCCTCTCTCGTCTTTGTAAATGGCATCTAAGTTGAAGATTAATTCTTACCTATTCTTGGTTGTATATCTCATTGTTATCTTTTTCATATGTCACACAGCACATGCATTACAGACCTCTTATCTTAGTCGTTGATGCGTGTAATATCAATTTTGTGATTCTCAGTCAACTATTCTTAGGTGTATACTCCTTTGTGTTTGTCTGTCATCATGTGATTAGTCATGAATAAAATTGATTCCTTCCAATCGCTAAAAGATGGTAGGATTGGAAAGGATAAATTTTAAGTGCTAATCATTCTTATAACTACAGAGTGAAAAATATTTGGAAGTCAACATCCATTAAAACCTCAATTAATTTCCACTCCAGTTTGTTTAATCTTCATCTCTGTGAGCTGAAATTAAATTGAAAAATGCCCCATAGCTAAGTTTATGTACAACCCTAACCCCTTGGCTAGTTGGCTTTCTCCAACAGGCAAGAACAAGAGGAGGTAGCCCTATTGGATACATGGAACAGAAACAATGAATGTATACATCAGCAAGGTACACGGATCGGAAAAACTGCGAATCCGGTTATCTTTTGAGTGTTGGAATGGAAGCTTGAGATAAGTATCATAAGAGAGCTTAACAATAACATTAATTCTTCGGCTAATCAGCGTTTATGTGACACAGTTGATGAACTACTGACAAGTCGAAGAAATGAAACAGAAGTAACCTGAGAGTCTTTGCTTATTGTTTTCATAAGTTTGACAATAATAAAGAATGTCTCACTCTCACCTTGTCTGATATCTAACAGTTCCCGGCTTTTTTTCCCGATCAAATAAGAAGAAATCTAAACAAGCAATTCCTAAAAGTACACAGATAAGGGGTTCTTTTAATATTTTCGCTTACGCTTTCCTCCTCCTGGAACTTAAAATGAAATCGTCGTCGTCGTCACTCTCTTTGACAACTCTCTTCTTGGCTTTTACATCGCCGTTCTTAGATGCCTGCTGTTGTGGCCTCTGTGAACTCTCAGGTTTACTTGCTGGTTTTGGTGTAGACTTAATAGGAGTTCCCAAACGAAGTTGCTTTTGCTTTCTCTGCTTCTTCTCATATGCCTTTCTAGATCTTTCATGGGACAATAGGCCATGTTCCATCATCCTGCAAACGAAAAGGGCATACCAATATTTAAAAGAAAATCCACGTAGCATCTAATTCACGGCACCAGAAATTAAAAGACTACCGATGCACATCAATCATTTACTAGCTCGCATCATAGATATCAACAAGACTGCTGTATATTTCCCCTTAAAAGAGACAGTTCTTACAAGTTGGTCGGTTAGTTTTCAAATTTGTGTAGGGTACAAGTGTAAATAAGTTCATTAACCACATAGTTTACCAGTGCAGCAAAGAACCAAAAAAAATCCAAAACATAAGAAACATCATCAGAAGTAAATGGCTTCCAAAGTTCAAAACAAACATTTGAGGATAACATCCAAGAAGGATTCCTCATGTATAAAAAAACTTGAGAGCATGTTTTGATCGGAGATTCAGAACTGTGATAACGCACATTGCTCAGAAACGCTTGATCCACTAGCCCCAAAACATTCACAGGAGAAGCAATGGAGATTGAAGAGAATATGAATTACTGTATTGAAGAACTGCAAATGCGTGGTGTCATGTTGAAGTGCACAGTGTAAGGGACTGAGCACATTCTTCAGCAGCCAAATACAAAGTTGGCTGGTTCCACACCATGTAAGATTGGTCTACTTGTTCTTCTACAAATTGCTATTGTTTTTCATGGCCCTAACTGATCAAAACATGTTTTCAAGAAAAAATTAGAACGTAAGGCAATTTCAACAAGATCATCTGAAGCTAGCCAACCTACCAGAGTGCAGACTAGGGAAAAGCAGGGCCTGTTCAAAATCACGAGTCACTAGCTGTTTTGTTGGTTCAATAAGAAAAAGATTATGCTACTTGGCTAAAGACCTCCGAAAATGCAACCAAAAGGACATAGCAGGCTGCTTCTCTGACTTTTCCTCACTTCCAATAAAGTTTAGATTCTTCACTCTTCATTGAAACTCATATAATCAATCCCCACTACATATAGAATTGGAGGCCATCAAATACACACATATAGACTTGTTTTGTTAGTGAACATGTGGCTTAATTGGTAAAGTTGTTGTCCACATAACAATGTGTATATGCAATTCTTCCAAATGGATATTTGGCTTAGGCATATCCAAGACAGTGAACAGGCACCGTCGTTGCACAGTCGAAGTCAACTAAGTTTAAATTGTCTTTGAAGAATTGCTATCATCATTAGGAACTTTTGAATGGAAGGGGGCATTGCGATACACAGTTTACTTCCAAGTTCCACTAATATCAACCTTGAAATCAAATTTAAGCATCCTACACATTCGCCATATAATCAGATAGAAGGAGAGAGGCTTTCGTAACATAAGGAAAAAGTTACCAGAATTCAGCCATTTCACTTGTTGGTATCTGTTTGGACAATGACTCGTAGAAGATCCGCAGAGGTTCTCTCTGGAAATTGGAAGCATAAGAAACTCAAGGATGAGTGACACTTTATCCCATATAGCCATTATTGTCTCAAACAATCATAGGAATAATCAAATAAATGTCATGGGGGAAGAAGTACCTCTTCAGGAGGATCAAATTTCTGGCCAGCCAAAGTGTACACTTTCTTCTCTCTCACTTTTGTGGTGGTTTTCTTTGTTATCGTCTTTGATGCCGAATTTGGTTTTGATTTTACCTTCACATTTGAACAAATAATACTGAATCCATCACATCCACCATGAAATCAACACAATCAAGTCTGATACCGGGAACGGGAACCCCTCAGAGAGGCATATAGGTTGCACGGCAAATCAACTATGTCATTGCCAATTATCCAAAGGGTAGGATTTTCACTCGCCTAGTTTCTCCTTCTGCACTCCTCCCTTGTTTCTGCCTCTTAATTCTCCGAAGATTTATTCAATCCTAAAACTATTTACAAGGGGCAGGGTGCAGAAGGAGGAAATAGGAGTGCGGAGATCACTTTGCTTGTCCAAATTAATTAAGAAACCCCCCAACCTAATATCACCTAATCCATTAGAAATAGATAAACCAATTCAAAACCCCACAAATCCAATTCACCAAATAGAAAAACCAATCATAAGACCACATCTTTAAGGTCAAAAAACTAAGAACAAGCAAATCAGAACCACAAATTCCACTATGTCATTGTCAATTATCCAAATTAATTAACATGCCAAATTAGAACATCCCCTAATTCATTAGAAAAAGCTAAATCAATTCACAACCCCACAAACCCAATTTACCCAATTGAAAAACCAATCCAAAGATCACAACTTTAAGGTCAAAATGTTAAAATATCAATGAAATTTGGCCTGGGTTTTACCTCAGTTTTTGTAACAGTTTGCACAGATTTCTGCTTGGAATCAGCTGCCTGCTTGCTTGAAGAGCTCTCAATCTTCTCTTGGTAACAGAATATCCAATCTTTCCCTTTGAAGAACCATCCTGCACGTTGCCGCCGCTCTTCACCTTCAACGAAGTAGCCATGGATTCCCACCACAAATCTCTGTAAATTAATTTAATTTAATCTCTTGCTGTTTGGTTTTGATCGGATAATATGAGACTTTATCTGCTTTTTGTTTCCACCTACTCTTTTCATTGAAAATTCATCAATGTAATAAACTTTGATGAATTCAAAGGATTTAATCTTATTAAAATATCAAATAAAATAAAGGGAAAACTAATTGAAAAATCAAGGAAAAAAAATATGGATATTTGGATTTGGATATATCAGATTTGCAGGTTAATGCGTATCTTTTAACTGCTTTTTTCAGGTTTTGCAAACAGATGAACAACAGCTTCTGTCCTCTTTTATTTATTTATTTATTTTTGCTTGTTCACCTCATTCGTGCATCTTGAACGTTTATCTGTGGACGTTGGAGAATCTTATGATCGAACGGTCATGATATAAAACTTGAGGATTTTAGACTGTCGAGGCAATGCACTAACTTTCACATTAACGATGATCGGGCAACGTGTTGGAATGATAACCGAGCTTGCTTTGTAACTTTTACCGGTTGATTTAGGTTGTCCAAAACTCCAAGGAGATCAAATTATAAGAGGTTGAGTTAATACCATAATTAAATTGTTTAAATATAACACATGTTATTGACATTCTGGAAAAATTATCTACACTTTAATTATAAACATAAAAAAAAAATTGTATAACAAAGTGTGCATGATGAACATTTTTAAGCAGCAACAACAACAACATCCGAAATATGATCATAACAATATAGAAACTATCAAAACTATGTAGTTTGATACTGTTCCCTAGATACACATACTTGCTCCTAACCAACATTTGTTTCCAATATCGGGCGGATTTGTTTCTAAGATTTTCAACCCAAAATAGGATTCAGTGGTGTATTCATTTGAGATTCTAAAGAAATTTAAGGGTTTTGAATTTGGTATTCTACTAGAAAAGTTTCATTAGTTTTAAAAATACTTTTTGGGACCATCTCTTAAGAGAATAGTTTTTTTTATAAAACCCAAAAACTTGTTTAGTATGACACATAATTGTTTTTAAGTCTTAACAATTAAAAATAATTCTCTTATCAACAACTCGCTGCTAGGGCTGAAGGGGAGAGAGAGAGACAGAGAGGGGAGCGGGATAAGAATGGGCTTTTTATGTTTTCATGACTTAAGTTATATTTTCAAGTTAATTTTGAGTTCAGTTTCTCAAAATAGTCCTCCTAAACAAGAATTTTAGGCTTAAGTTGAGACTAAAAAACTGTTTTTGAGTTTAAATAATTGAATTCAAATTGAATACTAAACATGCTCTAAAGAATTTTAAAGGAATCCGCCAAACTCTACTGGCACTCAATTCAGATTTTATAAAGCTCTTCAAAGTCTAGTACAAATTAGAGTTTTTTAAAATTTGGTGATCCAATATAGAATTGGCGTAATATCCCAATAAAAAAATACAATTAGTATTTCAATTACAACCAATTGGAATCATTTACCAACTGAATAGTGATTGAGCGCTATATCCCAATATATATGAGAGAACAAAAACCAGCTCTCTGCCTTGATATATACAATAGACTTTAATAACAATTCTTGTACCAAAAGTTTCTGAAATTTCAAATGTAACCTGCCACTACATTTTCTTGTTATTTCACTTTCTTCCAAAAATAAACAATAAAAAAAAAATACAAAAGCAGAATTTACATGACTAGAATGATACTGTGTCAATTGGGTTTTATCTGCTGAAGTCTATTGTACCAAATATTGTGCAGTATCATATGAAAAATATCATACTTCTCAGGCTTAGCATGCCACAGAAAATGCTGTTGCACCCTTCTCACCCTCATTTGCATCTGTAGATATCTCTTCTTCGGGATCGAAAGGAGTATGTTCTTCAAATTCGGGATATCCTTCTCCAACACGAAAACAGCAAACGACTCCCACTTCAGAATTTCGAAAAATGGAGGCACGAAATTGTCTGAAATGATCACCGGAACACACTCGTAGAAAATGGCCTCTACCACTCGCGGACTGTTCACTTCGTAACCTTTTGCGCAAATACAGTACTTGCTGCTCTGCATATGACGGACGTAGTTCTTATTGCCCTTTCCCTCAGGCAATCGACCGAAGATCTGCATGTCAGGATCTTTGTTTTCCCAATGCTGCAACAGAATTGGCCTGACATAGCCATGCATGCTTCCAGCAAAGAAAGCGAGTATTGACCTCTTGGAAGGACGAGTGCCTCCAAGATCTCTGAGAGGCTTCTTATCATTCTTGATGTATGTTTCGGGAAGAGACACATCCTTGCCAACTACAAAACCTTCTTTGACATCAGCATTGCAGAGGGCTCTTATGCACTTAGCCATAATTTTCTTTGTTTCTGACGGGGCCTGAAGAAGTGGCTTTTATTAGAAAAATATAATGTACTTAAAACTATCTACAGTTTGAATTTGAAGGCTACTTAGAAATTAATTAAAAATAAATGCCCTTACGTAAATCGCAAAGCAAACTATACAGGAAGCATGGAAAGCATACCCAGTCATGGCAAGCAACAAGAAAATGATCGGCTCCTCCAGTTCTGTTCCAGAAAGGATACTTCCCGGCAATCATGTCCACATAGTCCTTCAAATATTGTACAAGATTTTTACGATTGTGTGAATTGGGTACATACAAACTTTCCTCTAACCTTCGAGAGCTAAAAGGCAAGTAATACAGGTGGGCTTTCCGAGGGTTTTTGGTAACAAATCTCTTGTCCGCTTCCATCTGCTTCATGAACCAACCCTCGGAAGCATATATTCCCCTGAG
The DNA here is from genome assembly GCF_019419815.1 of Pyrus x bretschneideri. NCBI lineage: Eukaryota > Viridiplantae > Streptophyta > Magnoliopsida > Rosales > Rosaceae > Pyrus > Pyrus x bretschneideri. The sequence continues at coordinate 2,798,260 of NW_025999446.1, forward strand.
AAATGGGGAGTGTAATATAGGTCTTTCTCCTTCCCGGTATACGTATACTTTAAGAGTGTTCTCCATTAGTTCATAGCTCCTGCAAATTAGATGAGAATTTACTTGAGCAGGAGTAACTACTTGAATAGTCACAACACGCAGCTTATGAAATTCTAGGGATGATTTTAAACGGGAAAAGTAACGACCAACATTGCAAGATAATGCATATGCCAACATTTTCATTTGACTCTATCCACATAGGTTACCAGCTTGTGACCGATATCATCAACTGTTTTTTTCAGTAAGAACAGGTTCGTGTTCGTAATAACTTCTAAAAGTGACTGTACTGTAAGAGTTCATACATATAACGGTTTCATCGACTGACCTTTTAAACATGGAAAGATTCCTGTATAGTGGAGCATAAAGAGTTTGATCACTCTTTAGAAGGGGTGCGTTTTCAATCTGTGATGCTGCATATTGCAACTCTTGGTCAACCGTTGAAGACCATCGTGGTTTCTGACCAAAAACAATACAAAACACGAAAAGTCAAAAATAAGAACAAGGAGTTGAAGCATTCTAAGAAAAACTTAGTCAGATTCAAATAACATAAATCAAATCTTTAAAACGTACCACTGAATGGTATGAGGAACGACTCTTACGCAACAGCTTGTTCATATCAGATATTGAATATACATCCAAGGCTGGAACCTCTGGCTCTTTGTTCATTTCTGGGACCCTGGTCAGTGAAGAACTTCGTTCTGTTCGGCTGAGGTTACTATGCAATTGCTCAGAGCTTTCGGGTTTCTGGGACAAAGTTGTTTGATCTTTCTGAACCAAAGTCACATTTGAGCCAACAGCTATAGGGGGTGCTCCGACGTTTGTTTCAATAATTGCTGGAGCTGCGATCGATGATGAATTTATCATTGGGGATGCAGGTGAAGTGGTTGGAAAACCAGCAGTAGAATTTACAACCTCATCTGTTGTATTATTTTCATTCCTAGTCCCACCTTCTGAAAAAGTAGTATCAGTGGTATTTTGCTTTTCAAAAGAGCTATGTCGCCGCTCTTGTTCAATGTCAGTCTCCAAGGGGTTGACATTTTCAACAATGAAAGTTCTATTTTGCTTTACAAAAATATCAGATGGCTCCTCCTGATCATTACCTGTATCCTCATCGATTTCTAAAGTTCTGTTTGAGACTTCATTTCTTTCTAATACAAAACCAGAGGTCCTAGTATCGTTAGCCATCTCGTGAATTCCATATGTACCAGTGTAGTTCAAATCATTAGAAAGCGACACGTTACCAACAGCCTCAGAATCAGACGGCGAATCCACAGCTTCGAAGCGACTTTTCCCCTCTACCGGAACCTTTGCAGCAGAGAGGATAGATGATAAGACAGTACCATATGGAAGCTCAAGATGCTGGACAACTAAAATCACAGCAAACAACATTCCCACAATCCACAGCAATCTCCTCGTTTCGACTTGACACAGAGACAAAAGCTCCTGACCCATTTTGACAGACCGCTCTAGTGATTATTGGGCAGTTTTTAACAAAATTATAAAAAAACATAATCCACCCTGCACATTTTCCAGTGCCACAATCACGAACTGTAATTATTAAAGAGGGACCGAAAAAATTGAATGCATTCTTCAATCAGTCCTCAAATGCACTTAATAAGATACCTTAAAAACAAACATATGCAACTAGTTGTTGGCAAATTATATCTAAACCAGTCAAGAAATTTAAGCGCACCATCGGGAAACAGATGAGATTTAAGCTGCTCATCAGCAATTAAACAACAATCCTTGCATTTCTTAATTTCCAAGTGAATCAAATTACATTCAAGAAATTTGAATTATGTATTACAGCTGACATCTACCATTTCCCTCCAAGCAAACCACAAAGAACCCTTCTACTACCAAAAAAACAATAAGGTTGAATTTTCAATCAAAAATCTCAGCATGCAAGAACAAACCCATTAAACTATGATCATTTTGCAACTTGACTAAAACAGGAAAACATTCAAGAATCAAACTTTAAACTATAATCACAGCTGATTGTGAGAGAGAGAGAGAGAGAGGCAAAAATAAAGATTCCAAATTTATCCGGAATCTCTACAAACTGGGTTTTGCTCGTTTTACATTCCCAGCCTAGTACTTTCCTTCCATTTCCCACACTTTCTCAGCAACCAAACAGCTATTTTCTCGCTGTGAACAGAAAAAAGAAACGGAGTAGCTTAATGGGTTCAAGGAAATACCTTCGCTTTCAGAGAAAAGCTGCCGAGCTTCTTCGCTCCCCTTCTGCACTGGCCTCACCGAGACGGGGGAAGCTGTGAGATTTTCATTGACTTGTATTTCCAATTTGCCAAAGCTACACATTTTCTTGTCTAAATATTTACAAAAATGGCACCTCCTAATCGCCTTTGCTGACAGGAAAATGAGAGATTAGACCGACAAGACGGCGACTATTGTCTGATTGATTGGTTGCTTGCAACGTTGCATTGCAATCGGTTGGTAAAGCGTGATCCCTTGGGCATTCCCTTTTATTTTTATATCGATAAAAGGAGGAAAATGAATATAACCTCATAATAAGTTAATAATAACGTAATTTAAATATATTTTTAATGGAATCAAATGTAAGACTTTTCATGTTTAAATGAGTATTTAGATAAATGCAGGGCCACATCTTTTGTCAACTTATGCCATTTTGCATTATATATAAATAGTTAGCAGACCAAAACAGAATGTCTAAAAGTTTAAAGGCATATTTTATTGCATATTTTAATTGAGTTTCTACTAAATCAATACATGCATGTAGATGTAGGTAAGCTTTCAATTTTCAAATTTTTATGTTGTCCATAACCGTTATATTTAGACAAAGAAAAAAAATCTAAATTCATAATGCAATGAATTAAAGAAAAAGTTCTAACCGTTACATACAAATTTTTATATTTTACGACAAGAGGCAAACTGATTGCAAACAAAATTAAGCGTAAATTCATAAATAAATAAAAAAAGCTTGTAGTTTCACTTTGTTTAAATACTTAAATCACGAGATTTGAACTCGAATATAGAAAATAAATATGTTACTATAGCCAACATAATCAGTGGATTTAGCTCACACTTGAAATTATTGCGAGTAAAATTTAACAGATTCTTTCGTGACGAGCAAGGTGGAAGCATCGTTTTCAAGTCCTAGACAAAAAATTCCAGCCTACTTTACCTAAAAAGAAAAGATAAATATTCTTGGTTTGGCAGTGAAGTAATAATTTGATTTGGTCCCTTGCGGTGGGACCTGTCACCTGTGACTTAGGCTTGATTGAGCATTTGATTAAACCTTTTTGGGCCGTTTGATTACGATCATTTACAATGACATTCACGTGATGTGGCAGTGTCGTGACACGTGCAACGTGCACACGATGCATGCAACTGAAGCGTTTCAGGTCAGCTGGTAATAGTAATTCTCATTGGATTGCAGAATCACACTTTCAATTGTACGACAAGTAGTTCTTTATCACAGCGGTGAACAGGTGTTAAGTTCTTGTATAAGAGCATGAGTTTAAACTTCGTCAATAACTACTTTAACTTTTAATTTAAAAAAAAAATTTCATCGTTTGACAAAAAAATTAAAAATAAAATTGCATGACAAATGGACATCCAAGTTTAAACCCATTTTTTTCTCACATACTCTTTTTAATTTCTAATCGTGAATCGAATGAATTGAAGAAAATTAATGAATAAAATTTAATAAAAATGTGTAAGAAGTAAAATTTAACTATGATATGATGTTACAAAATATTTAAGGAACTAACTACAATATTTAAATGTATTTAATACAGTCACTTAGTGTTACGGTTCGATTCTCGCTAAAAGGGAATTTGAATTACATTATTGTTAACTCATTGTGAGGCTAAGCTCACCCCCTTCCCTTTACTATAGACAATATTGTTTGTTAAAAAAAATGTATTTAATACAATATCATCTAGCAGTCAGATTTATTTTACGTATTTAAACATAAATGTTTCGATTCTTGGCTTCATATATGTTTACCAATACATGAAATCACATCAACTAAGATCATAGACCCATTCATTCTTTCACTTGGATGTGGTCTTAATTTACGACCGTCGATCGACTGAATTAAGAAAATTAAAAGACAAATTAACGAAGAATATATGAAAAGTAAAAAAGACAAGGAAAACACATCACTTCCTGATTCCCAGCAAGTAATATGCCAGCAATTGCAATGCGGAGGTTCTGGGCTTCCTCTTGGCCCAATTGGTTCAAACAAAGTTTATCAAATCCCTTCCTTTAGGCTCAAGCAAGAAATTTTTTCCAAAATTAAAAAAAAAGGGCTCAAGTAAGAAAATGTAAAGAATATTTTACAAGTTGAATGTTTATATGTCATCTGGGTTTTATTTGATGGAGTCTATTGTGCCAAATAGAGTGCAGTATCATATGAAAAATATCATACTTTTCAGGCTTAGCATGCCACAGAAAATGTTGTCGCACCTTTGTCACCCTCATTTGCATCAGAAGATATCTATTCTCCGGGATCGAAAGGAGTATGTTCTTCAAATTCGGAATATCTTTCTCCAAAACAAATACGGCAAATGACTCCCAATTCAGAACTTCGAAAAACGGAGGCACAAAGTTATCTGATATAATCACCGGAACACACTCATAGAAAATGGCTTCAACCACTCGCGGACTGTTCACTTCGTAACCTTTTGCGCAAATGCAGTACTTGCTGCTCTGCATATGATGCGCGTAGTTCTTACTACCCTTCCCCTTAGGCAACCGGCCAAAGATCTTCATGTCGGGGTCTTTGTTTTCCCAATGCTGCAACAGAATTGGCCTAACGTAACCATGGAGCTTCCCGGCAAAGAAAGCAAGTATTGGCCTCTTGGAAGGACGATTGCCTCCAATATTTCTGAGGGGATTCTTCGCTGTGTGGACGTAGGTTTCAGGAAGAGACACATCTTTGCCAAATACAAAACCTTCTTTGACATCAGCATTGCAGAGGGCTCTGATAGACCTAGCCATGTATTTCTTTGTTTCTGTTGGGGCCTGTGGAGGTAGCTTTTATTAGATAATATACTAATACATAATCTACATTATCTCGGGTTTGTATATTTTTTATACAAGCGATATTCTACTTTAAACACTGCAGGGAGGATATTCTCTCAACAACGTCATGATAATGTCAGAAAAGTGGAAATCTGTTTTATTTTCTTGACAAATGAAACACCTTCAAGTAATTCGGAAACTAACTATAAAGGAAGTATAAAAAGCATACCCAATCATGGCAAGCAACAAAAAAATGATCAGCTCCTCCAGTTCGATTCCAGAAAGGATATTTAACCGCAATTGTGTCCACGTAGTTCTTCAAGTATTGCACAAGATTCGTATAACTGTGTGAATCGCGAACATATAAAGTTTCCTCTAACATTAGAGAGCTAAAAGGCAAGTAGTACAGGTGGGCTTTCCGAGGGTCTGTAGTAACAAATTTTTTGTCAGCCTCCATCTGCTTCATGAACCATCCCTCGGAAGCATATATCCCGGTTAATACTGGCTTGTGTAATATCGGTCTTTCTCCTTCACGGTAAACGTATACCTTAAGAGTGTCCTCCATTAATTCATAGCTCCTGCAGATTAGATGAGATTTTCACTTGAGCGGTACTAGTAAATTGTACGGTTGTAACACAATGCTTATGAAATATACATAGGGGCCTTAAACATACCTTTTAAACATGGAAAGATTCCAATAAAGTGGAGCATACAGAGTTGGATCATTCTTAATAATGGGTACATTTTCAATCTGGGAGGCTGCATATTGCAGCTCTTCGTCAACAGTCGAAGACCATTGTGGTATCTAGTACCCAAACAAAAGAGAGGTGAATAATAAGAATGAGGAGTTGAAGCATTTTAATAATTTAATGAATTCCATGTAATATAAACCAGAACTTTCAAGCGTACCACTGAATGATCCGATGCACGACTCTGAAGTAACAGAGTCTTCATATCAGACATCGAATAGACATCCAAGACCGGGACCTCTGGCTCTTTGTCCACTTCAGGGGCTCTGATCAATGAAGAATTATGTTGTGTTTGCTTGAGGTCATTGTGCAATTGCTCAGAATTTTTGGTTTTCTCGGAAGACGCTGTTCCATCTTTCTCGACCAAAGTCACATTTGAGTCAACAACTATAGTGGGAGCTCCAACTTTAGGAGATGAATTTACCATGGGGACACAGGTGACGCGGTTAGAAAACCAGCAGTTGAATTGATCACAACTTCATCTGTAGTATCCCTTTCATTCCTAGTCTTGCTATCTAAAAATGCATTATCTGTAGTGTTTTTCTTTTCTACAAAGCTCAGATCATTCAAAAGCGACACATTACCGACCATCTGAGAAGTAGACAGTGAAGTTAAGGGAACCTTTGCAGCAGAGAGTATAGATGATAACAGATTACCGTACGGAAGTTCAAGACGCTGGACAACTATAACCAAAGCAAATATCATTCCTACAATCCACACCACTCTCCTCGGTTCGACTTGAGATACAGATAAAAGCTCCATCCCCATTTGTGACACCACTCCAGTGATTCCTGGACAAAATCTCGACAGCCTTAACCTGTTAGACCAAGTCATAGAACAAGGCTACTGCCAAATCAGTTACATTCGAACTCAAATAACTGTCGCAACCGATAGATTATAGTCTGAGCTGATAAGTTTGTTATGTAATTCTGAACAGTTTTCGGTTTCAGCTGCTTCCCTTTCCAGGAACAGCTTTTGCAACTCAAAATTTATCTTCTGTTCTTGGTTATTCAAATCCTCCCTATACAAATTCAACAACTACAAAACGCGATTACTGAGATTGAGAGGGCGATTTTCTGTTGTATAATTAATTATACGTTGGTTTACTTCACTCAGACCTCAAATGCACTTGATATATAGGAGAAACTAATTGTTGAAAAAATGACATCCAAATTAACCAATCAAGAAATTCAAATGCACCAGATATCTATGAAAATAAAGAGAAAAAATTAAATTCAGTTTCCATGAATAGCTGTGCAAGCAGGCGAAGGAACAATTCCAAACTATGATAATGTAAGAAGTATTTTCAAATTAATAAAAAAATTAATTCAGATGTAAATATTAAAATAGGAAAAGACTTCAACAATTTATACTTCAGTAGTACTATAAATACAGCTTCTTAATTCCATTGCACCAGCTGAATAAATGGGGGGAGAGAGAGAGAGAGAGATATATTAAAACTGAAGGAAGAAAGATATTAAAACTGGGTTTGGCTTGTAAGTTTGAATTCTAACCTTGTATGCCAAGCTTTGTTTCCTTTTCCTTTCATTTCATCATTTTCCCACAGTTTCTCAGCAACCAAACAGTTATTTTCTAGGCAAGGACAGGGAAAGAAAGAAAATACCTAGCTGGGTTTAAGGAAATTAAAGTGCGTTGGTTTGAGAGAAAATCTTCTTAATTAGCTTCAACGTTCTTCTACCGTTACTGGTTTTGGCCTTTCCTAGAGAAACGTGGGAAGCTGTGTGATTTTTATGGGACTTCGGCCAGTTTGCCAAAGACTACTCCTTATCTATGACGGATTGTGGTCCAATTACGTTTTACGTAGACGCCACCACTACATTTTAACCTTCAAAATACAGACAGAAAGAGTGCAACGACATAGAAGTCAAGTCACGTTATTGTTAGTGTGTAAATTGTGATCTGATGTGGCAGTTGTAATTCTAACTCATATTGCTAGAATAATGAGCTAAGTGCTGATTTAGTTGTATCTTTCTTATTTGAGTCTCATTGGTCTTAAGTAAGTAAGGTGCCAAGTGTCTACATCTCATAGGGTGTAAGATGGAAGGCTAAGATTGCCTTGATGTATTTTGAATACTGCCAAAAGTGTATAAATGTTAGAAGTAGAGTGATATTCCTTCACTCTCAGAGTCATGTCACTACTAGAATTATGGCTACAGGACACCAATATTTGCACACTATTTGCAATTGGTGACTATAGACATAAAGATAACACTCTTGGCTTTTTTTGGTGTCTTTTTAGTTAATGCCACTAATCCCAGTGACCTTCAAATTTGAGATTGGTGTCCTTTTATTTTTGGTGTCTTTTAAGCTGAGATTGATGTCTTGCTTTTTGTGTAAAAAGCTAAATCCTCTCTCACCCCTTCACAAATGTCCAACACCTTATTCGCTTCATTCTTTCTCCTCTCCCTCTTCTCTTCACGCAACATCACCGACAACGGGAGTCGAAGACAAACGACGGCAATGAGAACGCCAACACCCGTCAACTTGTACCTCCAAAATCCTTTTCCCATCCTCTTTCCAACTCCCAAGTTAGGGAGAGAGGGGGGGGGTGTAGTCAAACTAAGATTTTAAAGGATTTTAAAAGTGATAGATTTGATAGGATTTAGGAGGATTTAAGACTCCTACAAAATTCATATGGGTTTTAAAGAATTTGAATGGATTTAGTTTGTAGATTTTGGTGGATTGTGGTGGATTTTCTTATAATTTTTTTATTGAAAAAAAAAGGAAAAATCTTTCCCTTTGCCCTACTGTACTCGATAACCACTTTATCCCCTCCTTTTTGGGTCCCCTTCCACACAACCACGTCTCCATCTCTTTCTCAATTGATAGATCAACATAACTTTGGTGAGCTTTTGAGCACTACACCACCAACAACCATCACCATTGATTGCCCTTTTTCCACAGACGTACGTTGTGGTACTTCAATAGTGCTTGTAGTACCACAGGCATTAAAATATCAGAATGGCAAGAGAGTAGTATTAACCAAAATCCTAGATCGATCATGTCCTTCGATGATCATACATGCCTAATTAAGGTCTAAGGGTCATAATAATACATGAAACTAGTATAAGAAACTGTTACCTGCACCCTTGCACACCTTGCAGTCAACCAAGCTTGTCTGTAGCTTCATTTTTCCATTGTTGCAGACTACACATTTTGTACCACCTACCGGTCACAAGTCTCAGTGATTGAAGTGGCAAAATGTTGAAAGAAATAAAAGAATTACTGAATGTTGAAATAAAGAAGCATAATAGATGATGTACAGATTCGTATTTTACATGCACTACTAATATTTTTCGTTTGTAGCACTGTGATTCTAATCCTATGTATGATATATCTTTGAATGTTTCAAACTAATATTATGTATAGTAGGGATCAACTATTAGGGTTGAACATTGGATTAAGTTCTAACCGTTGAGCATCAATGCGATTCCCCTTTGACTCGAGAATTCAAGAACTCGTCCAAAAATCTAGCTCAAACTATTTGCAATACAGTGAAATGCTTACAAAAAGAGATTCCACCAAAGTATATGGTGGTTACTTGTGTGTAGTTGGGGTTGGTAGAGACTTGAGGACGGCCTAGATGGAAAAAGATTTGAAATCTTAGGGGGTGAGGTTTGATTCTTTTTAGTCTTGGCTATATATACTTCTTACTCTCAAATCTCATGAAATCCACAACTTATTGAAATCCTCCAAAATCTTAATTTTTTGAATACGCTTAGATTTGGATGAATTTTAAAATCCTTTAAAATCTTTTAATTGACTGCACCTAGATTTGAATGGATTATAAAATCCTTTAAAATCTTTTAATTGACTACACTAGGATTTTAAAGTCTTTTAAAATCCTCTCAAATCCTAGTTTGACTACATCCCCCTTAGTTTCATCAAAGTCAAAGCCGAATTTCCTCAATTTCAAATCTAAGAAACTGATAACCGCGGATTTTCCGGCCAATTACGGCCAAACTTGCCAGAATTGGACCTCGACCTAGGTAAAGATAGTTCATCTCCTTGTGGGCTGTCTTCCAGTGTAAGTTCTTTTCCAAAATAAAAACGTTTAGTTTTTGGATCGATTCTAGATTTCAAATCTTAATTCCATTTTCTGCATGCATGTCGAAGATTGGGATAAGGAAGGTGAATCAAGGTTGTTTGCGACCTGGGCCGAGAAGAATGGAAGGTTATGGGTGAAATTAAGGTGAAATTCGAGAAAATCCTTATTCTATTTCGGTTTTAAGCTTTGGGTTTCACTGCCCCTCGTAATCAGGTTAGTTATCAGCTTATGTTCTGTGATCTAGTATTTAAAAATATGGTTGTTGTTTGTCGCAGAAGAAGTTTGGGTCTACTTACTAGTTGTATAGCTACTTCTGCATGAAGTGTCTTTATATATATGTTTTATATTCAGTCTAATCTTGCAAGTGTAACTACTGTAAGTTTCATTTCTACTGCTACTACTGCATATGTGACTGGTTTTATTAAGTTATTTTTGTAGGTCTTAGTTAAGAGTCTTGAGATTTTGAATAGTTTGAAGCTTTCGTAATACGCCTGGTAAATTGCTTATTCTCAAAACTTTGCTTGGCAGGATGCTGAACCAAATGATAGAAAAATTGGGAAACTTGTGAATATGCTTTGAAGAACCCATTGTGAATTCCCTAGGTAATGCTTTTGGTGAGCTTGATGTAGAGTTTAAAGTTCAAAGTTGATTCCATAGTGTACTATGCATTTAGAGAAAGTTATTATCATCATGTAAGGAGAACAATGATAGAAAAATTGGAAAACTTGTGAATATACTTTGAAGAACCCACTGTGAATTCCCTAGGTAATGCTTTTGGTGAGCTTGATGTAGTGTTTAAAGTTCAAAGTTGATTCCACAGTGTGCTATGCATTTATAGAAAGTTGTTATCATCATGTAAGGAGAAAATGTAAGTCTTAAGTAGGTTAATGTTGTAATAGAATTACGATTTCAGCAAGGGAAGCTTTCGTCCATTAGCCCTTCGTTGATTCTAACTTTTCAGTGTATTTATCACCACTCATATGGGTTCCTATGGTCCATTTTTCTTTGAAGCAATTCAGTAATTATATTTGATGCTTACTAGATCACAGAGAAGTTGATATCAGATATGTTCTTAGTTGAAGTTGCAAAATGGTTGCAGTGAATTTGTTGAGATTTTTGTATGGTAAATTATGACTGCAAACCCTTTGAAAATCTACTTTTCCCAGGTATTTATATAATCATATCTCAGTGTTGTCCTAACTCTAATCACTTTAACAGTTGGACTTGAGTTAACGTTATTCTTACGAAATTTGTGGGTTTGATATTAGCTGTAGGTTGCATCTAATGATCAGATTCAAGTTATTGAGATGATTAAGCTCTTGGAAACAAAGGGTTCAAAGTACTTTAAAGTTTGTTTCCAACATTTGTACATAATTGTATAAAATATCAGTTATGCGAATTTATAGTTGTATTCTTATATTTAATGATATTACAATTTGTTTTCTCACCAAAAACAGCTAAAAGAATCATGATACTCCAATTTGGGTGCCCACACAGGGCATCATTTTTTAAAAACACAATTTTCAACTTTGACACCAATGAATTAGGGTGGCATTGTTTTAGGTGGCACCAATCTATTAAGGGTAGCCATTGTTACAATAGAGACTTCTCTATAAGACATGTACACCTATTCAGTGGCTACTTGGTACTCTAACATGGCCTCAGAGCTAGGTTGGATCTGAATTTTTGGGCGTCGATTATGTGAGTGGTAGTGAGTTCATTCTCGCAACATCTCGTTACAAAGAAACTAGTGAGAAAGAGGTGTGATCTTAGTTTGACATAGCTGGGTCTGGCAGAGAGCTCTGATATTTAACGAAGAGAACTTCGATTTCTGGCAAGTTCAAATGAAGACAATTTTTCGATCTCACGAGTTATGGAGTATTGTTGAGACGGGTTTTACTTCTCCAGCGAAGGCGAAGGAAGAGATAACAAAGGGGGAGATGAAGCTGCATCGTGAAAATTTGGTCAAGGATGCAAGGCTCTTGGAATCATTCAAGGAGCTGTATCGAATCAGATTTTTCCACGCAATTGTAACTCTAGAAACTGCAAAAGTAGCATGGGATATTCTGAAGCAAGAGTTCGTAGGAGGCAAACATATACGACCTATGAAATTACATGGTATTCGTCGTGATTTTAAGTATACTTTTATGAGTGAAGGTGAGTCTCTAGCTACATATTTGGCTAGGTTGTTTGATTTGATAAATCAGATAAAGAGTTATGGAGAATACTTTAGTAATCAGAGAATTGTGCAAAAGTTATTGACCAGTTTACCTAAAACATATGATAGTACAGCTTATGTTATAGAGAATACTAAAGATATTGAAGTAATTGATGCTCAAGATATGGTTGCTATATTGCAAGAGGGATTTGGATACTCTCCTGAGCCCAATGAGTGGATCCTCCTAAACAAGTAGTATGGGCTGTTGGATTTTCATCCAACGACTATAATTAATATAACTTTAAAGGGACCCCCCCCTGTTTATAGCTGTTGGATTAATACTTGGTCATGATGATCCTCGTTTTGGGCTCAGGAGAGGATCTGAATCCTTGAAAGGGTATGAACTGAGGCCAACTAGACATGGAGAAAGTAGTACTGAGTGTGCATTTGCTAGTTTGAATATCTCACCTAAGAATGGTAACTTTGGTAATCAAAATAGCAATACTAGTGGAACAAAATTTCAAAAGAATTTCAAGTTCAAGGGGAAACAGTGGAATAACAAGTCCACTCCGGGTGTAAGAAATGAAACTAGCAACACTGGTGGTGCTTGTAAATGCTGTGATAGACTCCACTATGGAGAGTGTTGGATGAAAGGGAAGATTAAATGTCACAAATGTGGCAAGCTTAAGTCATATTGCCAGGGTTTGTAATCTCAATAAGATGTTTAGCAAAGGAATTTTTGCAAACAAAGTGAACAAACCTGGATGCATGACAATGAAGGTGTGCATCAAGGATGTGCATTGGGAAAGAATCACAGGGAGTATTTTTCAAAAGAATCAACATGGAAAGCAAAGATGCCACTTAAGCTAATACACTCAGATTTGTGTGGCCCTATGCAAACACCAACATTGAGTGGAAATAAGTACTTCATTACATTCATTGATGACTACTCAAGGATGTGCTGGATCTATTTCTTGAGACACAAGTCAGAAGTCTTCCATGTGTTCAAGAAGTTTAAGGCTATGGTAGAGCTTCAAATGGTTATTCTATGAAGAAATTGAGAACTGATAGGGGAGGAGAATTCACTTCAAATAAGTTTGAAAAGTTCTGTGAATCTTTGAGGTTAGAGAGGCAGCTCACTGTTGCATATTCTCTACAATAGAATAAAGTTACAAAAAGAAAAAACAGAACTAGAGTGGAGATGGCTAAATGCACGCTTCATGAGAAAGACCTTCCATATAATCTCTAGGGTGAATTAGTGAACACATATGTGTATTTACTAAACAGGTGTCCCACAAAAGCATTAGAGAATATTACACTCTTTAAGAAGTTCAGTGGAAGAAAACGTGGAATTAAACACCTGAGAGTGTTTAGGTCAGTGTTTTATTCCCTCATTCCAAGAAATTTTAAGGCATAAACTAGAAGAAACTAGTGTCACTGGTATCCTCATTGGACATGGTACTTGTGAAAAAGGATATAGAGTGTTTAACCTTGAAACACAGAAGGTGATACTCTCAAGGGATGTGATCTTTGATGAGAATGGCAAATAAGACTGGGAGAAACATAAAGTCAAGGAAGTGTGCATCCCATTTTCTGCAAATGAATCTCTAAAAATGAATGAAGTTGATGAAGGTTCAGACTCTATGGAACATGTTATATCTGAATGTTCTCAAATCCAAATTGAAGGTTCTCCAGCTAATGTCTTTGGTGAATCAACTAGTTCTGTTTCTATACCTCAGTATGATAATACTCCACTGAGATATAGAAACTTAAATGAGCTTTATGAAAGATGCCATTTGTGTATCATTAAACCAGAATGCTATGATAAGGCTGCACAGGATGAAGCATGAAGATATTAATATAACTTTAAAGGGACCCCCTGTTTATAACTGTTGGATTAATACTTGGTCATGATGAAATATGTATGATTGAGAATAATCAGACATAGGAATTGGTAAGGAGACCATTTGATAAACCTATGATTGGGGTAAAATGGGTGTAAACCTTTGCACCTGTTGCAAGGTTAGACATAATAAGAACTTTGATTGCACTGGCTGTAAAGAACAAGTAAAAGTTATTTCAGATGGATGTGAAATTAGCTTTTGTTAAATGGTGTACTTGAAGATGAGGTGTATGTAGATCAACCATATGGGTTCATTGTGCAAGAAGATGAGGATAAGGTTTACAAACTACACAAAGCTTTGTATGGTTTGAAGTAGGCACTTAGGGCCTGGTATGGAGAGATTGATTCATACTTTGCATAGTGTGGTTTCAAAAGGAGTAGCAGTGAGGCAACATTATATACCAAGTGTAGAGGAGACTCATATATGATTTTAATGCCTATCTATGTTGATGATATAATCTACACTGGAAGCTGTCAAGATTTAATGGATAAATTCAAAGCTAATATGATGCATAAATATGAGATGACTGATCTGGGACTTCTACATCATTTTCTTGGTATAAGAGTAATTTGAAGAATGCATTTTCATACACCAGATAAAGTATGCTTCATCTTTGTTGAAGAAATTTGGACTCAGGATTGTAAACTTGTGAGAAAACTTTATGGGTATGCTTTTACCTTCGGGAGTGGAGTTTTCTCTTGGGCTTCAGTTAATATAACTTTATGGGTATGCTTTTACCTTCGGGAGTGGAGTTTTCTCTTAGGCTTCAGTTAAGGAACAATGTGTTGCTTTATTTGAAGCCAAGGTTCTAAAAAACGCTAGGCGCTAGTCGGGCGGCGGGCTAGCGCCTAGGCAGCTAGGAAGGGGTTGACGTCTAGGCGGATTTAGGTAAAATTCTTGCATATCTTGTAAATAAGTGCATATTGACACTTACAAAAAATTATACTTGTTTGAAATCCATAGATAAGATAATAAAATAATGATAAAATGCAAAAAGAGTATCTAACAAGTCCAAAATTTAAAAACACATTAAGCATATATGTCATATAACCATAGTGAAGAGCATTCTAGGATAACACATGCACATGAAGTTCAAAAACCACATAAAATGCAAAATAGGAGGAAAATAAGAAAATATAGTAATGTAAGATACTTATCTTTAGCATCCTAGATTTCAATTAAGACGTTTTGTTGCAACCCTCCTTTTCAATTAAATAAATTTACTATATATAGGAATCCCTTCCCAAGAGGGATCCCCATTTAAAAAAAAAAAAATCGGGATCCCCTCTTGACCATTAGATTTGGCTTTAACGAAATTCTGTGGCTTGTGATTTAATCTTAACCATAGAATTTCATTAAAGCCAAATATAACGGTCAAGAGGGTATCCCCATTAAAAAAAAAAAAAAATAGGGACCCCTCTTGGGAAGGGGCCTATGTATGTATGTATGTATGTATGTATGTATGTATGTATGTATGTATTTATACCAAGGGCAATGATGATTAGGATTGAATGAACTTTTAAATGAAGTATTCATGGAATTATGTGAAATTTGATGTGGAGGATAACCCAGGTTGAAGATACCATGAAACCAATTGTTATAAACAAATAGAAAGAATTGAATAAATGATTGATCGGTATTTACCTTGAATTTGAGATACTCGATGAATTAACTGTGAGTAAGAATTCTATGCCATTCAAAATCAGTTGTTATGAAAATATTCTTCATAATGAAAATAATGAATTCAAAATAATGATGCAAATATAATTTGAAAATAAGTTTTATTGCAAAACTTACGTTGGAACTTACAATTGATTTACTGACGATTGAGTTAGTAAATGAGAAAATAACTGATGAAAAAGATATTGGTGCATGCAGGCATCCTTGATATTTGAAAATTAAAAGTGTTTACAAATTTTGAACTGGGATATTTATAGCTGAATATTGCTTTTGTTCTGAAATGAGAATGCGCAAAAGTTTCAGTCTCCTATAAATGAGGCTTGAGCTTTGATTAAATAGATTACTGATGATTGAAACGGAAAATCCTATTGTATTGTGAGCTAGAAAGATGATAAAAGCAGATGATTATTAATGACTGTTGAATCATGCGGTCATAATTGGGGAACAGCATGATGGATGAATAATAAAAAATAATTTTACTATTCATGAATAGTATTTTGTCTGGAATCTGGAATGATGGCTATTGCTTTCAGTACTAGAAATGATATGTTTCCTATTGGGGTTACATGCCTGATTACTGTGTCTTCACATGATTGAATTATTCAAATTTCAAATGGGACTTGGGAATCCTGATAGTATGTTGTCTAACTTGCTGAGTTGGCTAGATGTTGTGAGGATGCGTCCGAAACATCAGAGTCTGAGTCTTTGTCATGAAGCAAAGCTGCTTCTACCATTAATTGTTGAGCTAAATCTTTGAGCTGAGATGATTTTTCTTTCTTCTTTGAGCGTGTTGACTTGGATGACTTGGTTGTCCCTTTGAGAGATGATGAAGGACTAATGTCTGATAGAGATTGTTTTGAAGTTATTGGCAACGCCATTGTTGATGGAGTTGGAATAGTTGGAACTGGATCGATGAGAAATTCAAAGAGGACCAGATTAATGATCTTCTGATGGTTGAATTTATCTCACCACTTGACTGATCTTGATCTGTAGACTTCACTGGTTTCAACTTCATAATTCCACTTTAAAATTCATGGGACTTTGTACTTGGCCATAAATAATGGGAGAAGTGTAATCCTGTAGTTGAATTGGCTTCTGTCAAATTTCTTTTGAAAGTTGGCTGATAGGGCTTGTATGAGTTCTTCTGGTAAGAGGCTGGTTGTTAGGTCGTAGACTGACCACCATTTTGGGAACCATGCAGGGAAATATTAATCTGAAACTTTTGTCAAAATTGATAAACCATGAATGATTAAAGTCTTCTGTTTAATGGAGAAAAATGTTAGTCTATGCTTGAATATAATCAAAATAATTGTAATGGTTATTAGGAATGAGAACATTCTGTGTATGAAGGGTTTGGTTTGGTAGAGGAGAGTCCTCATTCTGATTCAGCTAGAAATTTTCTAATGTAAAGGGAATGGTAAAGGATTTTGTTGTAGAGAGGTTTGACTGAAATGGATTCGGTCTTATTAAGAATGACTTAATAATATTTGAGGGTTTATGTGATTCAGTAGGTTGATAATGAGGTTGGGAGGAAAAATTGTTTTAGCTATTTTTTCTGGTGCTTGTTCTTGATGGATGTTGAAAAGGTACTCATCGAGGTTTTTATTGACATATGGTGATGTTTTAGTGTAACTGGTTGATTGAGATGGTGAAAATTGACATGATGAAATTGAATATGGATTATATTGGCTAACTAATGCCGTTTGGTAATTTGGACAGGGTGTCTGGTAGTTTGACCTGAGGTTTCCTTTTGTGGAACCTAGGGGTGAAACAGTTGGTAATGGTTAAGGCCGATGAGGAATTTGGGTTTGATTCTTGTTTTACTGGTGGTGGTGGTAGAATGGCTTCTAGCCTTCTTTGATTAGTTCTTTTGTCTATCATTCTTCCCCTGCAAAAATTCTCTGGTTAGAAAATTAGGATACAACTTTTGCTGCCTTTAATATATTTAATTTCAAAATAAAAAATACTTAATATAGGCTTGCTATCATGAAAAAATCTATATGGATGCAATATTTTGAACATTTTTTGTAAAACATGTTTTTTAGATTTGCAATCAACGCTGATTAAAAACTTTTGATTTAATAAATCATCTTGAAATTTGCTAATGCATAATACTATAGATAATATTTCTTTCTTAATAGTACTATAATTACTTTGTGTTAGATTCCATACTCCTAAATGGAAACGAACAATTTGTTCAGGAGATATGGAAGAAATTGACTGTTTGAGAATACTTCCGTAACCAATTTCAGAGGCATTAGTTTCAACAATTTTGAATGAATTAGGAGTTGGAATGCCAAGACAGGGCAAAGTCTACCATGTGATTTGATTTGTTTGACTATGGAAGTATGAATATTGGACCATGGTGAGGATTTTCTTTTAGATGATCAAACAAGGGTTTGCATTGCTGTCGAAGATGGGGTTAAAATTTTGCAATATAATTTAAGATCCTAGAAATCTCTATAACTAGGTTTTGTTAGTGATTTCATCTGGAAACTTATCTACAAATTGGATTACTCTATCTATTGGTTGAATGGTTGACTGGTGGATATTGTATCCTAAGAACTTGATTTTGGTTTGAAATAACTTAATCTTGGTTGCTGAGACAACTAATCTATTTGACTTAATTATCATAGCAAACATGTTTAAGTGTTTCCAATGTTCATCTATCGATTTGGATAAATGAGGACATTATTAATGTAAACAATTGAGAAATAACTGTATTAATTAAATATTTCATTCATGATATTCTGAAATTCATTGGGTGCATTCTTAAGGCTGAATGGCATTGCATTCATTCATAATGACCAAAAGAAGTGACAAATGCTGTTTTGTATTTATCATCCTCATAAATTTGAATTTACCAAAATCCAAACTTCATGTCGAATTTTGAGAAAATTATTGCCTGACTGAGTCTCTTGATTAAATCTTTTTTTTTGTTAAGAATTGGATATCGTATCCATTCTAAGACTTCATTAAGAGGTTTGTAATTGATGACTAACCTAGGGGTTCCTTGTTCTAATTCTGCATTCTTTCGAACATAGAAAGTAGGACATGACCATGGTGATTTACTTTTTCTAATTATCCCTTTATTGAGAAGTTCTTGAATTTTTGTTTTGTAGAATTCCATGATTTCTTGACTCATTTGAATTGGTCTGGCTTTGGTAGGTATTTTCTTTTCATCAAAATCCTTATTGTAAGGAAGTTTGACAATGTGTTGTTTTCTATACCAAAAGGCGTTGGGGATATCCAAACAAATTTCATTAACAAGTTTCTTTTGAAAATTGTCAATGCTTTGTAACAAAGATTTGTTTGTTAATTGTTCTTCAATTCTTTTGTAATTAATTTCTTCTTTTAAGAAATTAATCTGTTGTGATTTTTTGGTAACTAAATTGATTGTTTTTGAGATGATATCTTTCTATAATTGTCATAATATTTTGAGATCTGTTTCCGTGTAGAACTCAAATGTGATTTTTTGTCCCAACATTCTGGTGGTAATACGATTATAGTGTATCTTAAAAGGATATAGGAGAGCTATGAAGGGAAGACCTAGAATGACTAGGTCTGAAATATTTTTGATTAAAACAAATGAGGTTTTAAAACAAACATTGTTTTGGTAGACATGGGCTTTTGGAATTTCATATGTTAATTGCATTGGCAACTGGTTTACAGCACTAAGTATTTCTGTTGTTTTGTGAAAGTACTTTGTAAGAATTAATCATTCTTGAATACAATTCAAGTCTTCTCCTGAATCAATCAAAGCAATTGTTTCTAAGTGAAAATCTTCAATTATTATTTACTTAGAAACAATTCAAGTTTGCTCTTGAATCAATCAAAGCAATTGCTTCTAAACAATTGCTTTGATTGATTCAGGGGCAGACTTGAATTGTATTCAAGAATGATTAATTCCTGCTAAGTACTTTCACAATTCAACATAAATACTTAATGCTGCAAACTAGTCACCAATGCAATTAAAATATGAAATTCCAAAAGCCCATGTCTGTCAAAACAATGTTTGTTTTAAAACCTCATTTGTTTTTAATCAAAAATATTTCAAACCCAGTCATTCTAGGTTTCCCCTTCATAGCTCTCCTATATCATTTTAAGGTACACTAGAATGTTAGGACAAAAAATCACATTTGAATTCTGCATGGAATAGATCTCAAAAAATTAAGACAATTACAGAAACATAGCTTCTAAAAAACCATCAATTTAGTTACCAAAAAACCACAACAGATTAATTTCTTAAAAGAAGAAATTAATTACAAAAGAATTGAAGAACAATTAACAAACAAATCTTTGTTAGAAAGCATTGACAATTTTCAAAAGTAACTTGTTAATGAAATTTGTTCGGATATCCCCAACGCATTTTGGCATAGAAAACAACACATTGTCAAACAAATCAAATCGCATGTTAAGACTTTGCCCTGTCTTGGCATTTTAACTCCCAATTCATTCAAAATTGTTGAAACTAATGCATCTGAAATTGGTTACAGAGGTATTCTCAAACAGTCAATTTCTTCCTGATCTCCTGAACAAATTGTTCGTTTCCATTCAGGAGTATGAAATCCAGCACAAAGTAATTATAATACTACTAAGAAAGAAATATTATCTATAGTATTATGCATTAGCAAATTTCAAGATGATTTATTAAATCAAAAGTTTTTAATCAGAATGGGTTGCAAATTTGCAAAACATGTTTCACAAAAAGATGTTCAAAATATTGCATCCAAACATATTTTTGCATGATGGCAAGCCATATTAAGTATTTTTTTTTTGAAATTGAATATATTAAAGGTAGCCAAAATTACATCCCTGATTTCCTAACCAGAGAATTTTTGCAGAGGGAGAATGACAGACAAAAGAATTGATCAGATAAAGCTTCCAACCACTGTACCATCACCACCTAGTAAAATAAGAATCAAACCCAGATTCCTCATCGGCTTTAGCCATTACCAACCATTTCACCCCTCTAGGTTCCACAATAGGAAACCTCAGGTCAAATTACCAAACACCTCGTCCAAATTACCAGACTGCATTAGTCAGCCAATATGATCCATATTCAATCTCTTCATATCAATTCTCATCATCTCAATCAGCCAGTTATACCAAAACATCACCATATGTCAAGAAAAACCCTAATGAATACCTTTCCAGCATTCCTTTCAACATTCATCAAGAATAAGCACCAGAAAAAAAAATAGCCAAAACAGTTTTTCCTCCCAATTTCCATTTTCAGCCTACTAAATCACATAAAACCCTTAAATATTATCAAGCCATTCTCAGTGAGACCGAATCTATTTCAGTAAAACCACTTTACAACAAAACCTATGAAAACAAAATCCTTTATCATTCTCTTTACATCGAAAAATTTCTAACTGAATCAGAATGAGGACTCCCCCTCTACCAAACCAAACCCTTTCATACACAACATGTTCTTATTGCTAATAACCATTACAATTATTTTGATTATATTTAAGCATGGACTAACATTTTTCTCCATTAAACAGAAGACTTTAGTTATTCATGGTTTATCAATTTTGACAAAAGTTTCAGATTAAATTTCCCTGCATGGTTCTCAAAATGGTGGTCAGTCCACAACCTAACAACCATCCTTTTACCAGAAGAACTTATGCAAGCCCTATCAGCCAACTTTCAAAAGAAATTTGACAGAAGCTGATTCAACTACAGGATTACACTTTTCTTATTATTTATGGCCAAGTACAAAGTCCGATGGATTTTAAAGTGGAATTATGAAGTTGAAACCAATGAAGTCTACAGATCAAGATCAGTCAAGTGGTGGGATAAATTCAACAATCAGAAGATTATCAATCTGGTCCTCTTTGAGTTTCCCATCGATCCAGTTCCAGCTATTCTAGCTCCATCAACAATGGTGTTGCCAATCATTCCAGAACAATATCTATCAGACATTAGTCCTTCATCATCCCTCAAAGGAACAACCAAGTCATCCAAATCAACAAGTTTAAGGAAGAAAGAAAAATCATCTCAACTCAAGGATCTAACTCAACAGCTAATGGCAAAAGCAGCTTTGCTCCATGACGAAGACTCAGATTTTGATGCTTTGGATGCATGCTCACACCATCCAGCCAACTCAGCAAGTCAGAAAACTCAGACATCATATTATCAGGATTCCCAAGACCCATTTGAAATTTGAATAATTCAACCATGTGAAGACATAATAATCAAGTATGTGACCCCAATAGGAAACATGTCATTTCCAGCATCGAAAGCAGTAGCCATCATTCCAGATTTCAGACAAAACACTATTCATGAATAGTAAAATTACTTTTTACTATTCATCCATTATTTTGTTTCCCAATTATGGCCTGCGTGATTTAATAGTCATCTACTTTTAGCATCTTTCTAGCTCACAGCATAGCTGGATTTTTCGCTTCAATTATCAGCAGTCTATTTAATCAAAGCTTAAGCCTTTATCAATATCCCAGTTCAAAATTTGTAAACACTTTTAATTTTCAAATATCAAGGATGCCTGTGTGCACCAATATCCTTTTCATCAGTTACTTTCTCATTTACTGACTCAATCGTCAGTAAATCATTGTAAGTTCCAACGTAAATTTTGCAATAAAACTTATTTTCAAATTATATCTGCATCATTATTTTGAATTCATTATTTTCATTATGAAAAATATTTTCATAACAACTGATTTTAAATGGCATAAAATTCTTACTCACAGTCAATTCATCGAGTATCTCAAATTCAAGGTAAACACCGATCAATCATTTATTTAATTCTTTCTATTTGTTTATAACAGTTGATTTCATGGCATATTTAAACTAGGATATCCTCTTCATCAAATTTCACATAATTCTGTGAATACTTCATTTAACAGTTCATGGTATAATTGTCATCATCGTTATTATTTTCATTAATTCCGCCCCCATTTGTACATATATATATATATATATATAAGTGCTTATGTACACTTAAAAAATAGAAAGAAAAAGAACACATATATATGGATTTATGTACAAAATGTTAGGGTAAATGTTGGTTTTGTAATATTTTTTAAACCCATAGATGTTATAAATAATTGGTGGGCCTCGTTTTCAAATAAATAAAGGAAGGCTGGGCTTTGTTTCTTATGAAACCATATTTGCTTTTTCTTCTATCAGAACCATATTTGTTAGGCTTTTACTAATTAGGATGTTAGGTGGCGCTTCCTTATTGGAAAACAATTAAAAACAAAATTGAAAAAAAAATGAGGCTTTGTCATGTGGGTGTGGCTCAGTGTATTCTGCTTCCTTGGAAAAGCAGCTTTCTTCATGGAGTTGTAGAGTTAAAACAGAGTCATAGCGTTGCTTCTTTCTCACCCATGCCTAGACCGCCTAAGTCTTTGGCGCTCGCCTAGGCACCCCAGTCGCCGCCTAGCACTCTTAGGTGCCTGTCTTATCTCTTCTCAATTTGCCTCCCGATTTGAGCTGTGTAGCGCCTAGGCCAATTTTTTAAACACTGTCTGAAGCAGAGTATATTGGTGCATCTGAGGCAACATCACATGCTACTTGGCTAAGGTTTGTTCTGGAAGACTTTGGTGAGGTGTTATCTGTTGCACCACCAATGAATTGTGACAATACTTCAGCCATAGCTATCACTAAGAATCCTATTTTTCATCAGAAAACCAAGCATATAAACAAGAGGTATCATTTCATAAAGGAGGCATTGCATCAAGGAGTGATTGTTTTGGTTCACTGTCCTACAAAGGAGCAAGTTGCTGATATCTTTACAAAGGCATTAGCAAGAGAGCAATTCACCTATCTCAAAGAACTTCTTGGAGTGAAATCAGTTCACAATTTAAAGGGGTTTGTTAGTGTGTAAATTGTGATCTAATGTGGCAGTTGTAATTCTAGCTCATATTGCTAGAATAATTAGCTAAGTGCTGATTTGGTTGTATCTTTCTTATTTGAGTCTCATTGGTCTTAAGTAAGTAAGGTGCCAAGTGTCTACATCTCATAGGGTGTATGATGGAAGGCTGAGGTTGCCTTGATATTTTGAATACTGCCAAAAGTGTATAACCGTTAGAAGTAGAGTGGTATTCCTTCACTCTTTCTCTAGCAAATGTCATGGTGAATGAAAATCTCATAGTCATATTCTTTGTTGCTCTCTCTCTCTCTCTCTCTCTCTCTCTCTCTCTCTCTCTCCCTCTCTATCATCATCCTTTATTCCTGTACTAGTATTTCATCTAAATTCTGCGTGAATCTGTGAAGTCAGAGCTCACAGTGAACCATTTTCAGCTTACTCTAACAGTTATCACATTTGAATGCAGCATGAATTGCCACAGATTATGAGAGTTGGCCAAAAACAGGCCAGAGTGGTGACATTTTGCTACTACACTTGTATTATTATTTGGGACTGGATACTGTGTTAGTAGAGTGGCGGATTTTGTTATTTCCGTCTAAATTTGAAAATTTTGTTGTATGATATAGAAAAAAGGGAAAGGGAATATGAGATGATATTGAAGAGGACCTTGTTAAGCATTCTTGATCCAAATATCACAATCTCGGTTATTGTTAAGATGGGATGTTTTATTTATATGAAAAAAATTATGTTTGAAATATCTTAAGTGTGGTGTAGGCCGCTTGAGATAATTGTAATGCAATACATGTAATCTGGATGCCTTTTGCGTTAGAGACGTGTTTGTTTAATTGGAATCAAACCTTACAATGTACAAACATTTGTTTTGTCTTTCGACGCATATAACTTCGCAGAATCATGTAGAGGATCACATTAAGAATATGTTGATGTTATTTTTAAAGCTGATGACTTTCAATGGGCTAGTGGTGGTAAATATGTTATGAATGTGTAGTTTGCAAGTGTTACAAAGACAGGTAAGAGTTTCTAAGAAGTGCAGCTCTGGTTTTGCCTTTTAAGCCTGTGCTTAGAATAGTTGTGCCAATTTCAACCGCTAAGTTGTGTCTCATGGATTAAATTCATTTCCTTTATGTGTTAATAAAGTTCCATACTGCGCAAGGGACAAGTAATTGTTTGTGGTGAATAAGCTCGAGGCATATAAGTATATTGTTTGACGCTGCACATATCCAAATGAATAGGTTAGCTTCTCGCTTTCTTCTCTTATCATCTTTGCATGTTGATATGAAAGTGTAATTAAGTTGGCTATTTCCTAGCAAATGTAAAGAGTCTGTAAGTTGGTTATTCCTAGTTTTAGGATTAATTGTAACATGCAAAGGTTGGAGCTTGCGTTAAATGAGGAGCATGATTGACTAATGTTACACGGCAAAGCTCTTTTATGGTAAGATTCATTTGCATTCATAAATGATTTGTTTTCCCTATTAAAGATTGATTTGGTGTGGGATTCTAGAAGTCTATACAAATCTGCGTAGAGTCTTAAATAAGGAAGAGGTTTAAATAAGGCAAATCTATTTGTTTATTAGGTAAAAGAGTTAACCTAGTGTATAAAGGGTTGTGCTGGGAGTTTTACACGACACCTTTTGCACTCTAATAAAAATCGTGAGATTGTTTTATAAGGTCAAGGGGGAGAGCCAAAAGACTGTTCGGTTCTTAGATTTATCTAGGTGATAGTATGAGAGCATAACACATCATTCATATATCATGGAACATTGTGTAAGCTTTGCCTATGAGAAAGATCATCAACCTGCGTGAATCGGTATTCATCCAAGAGAAGGTGAAGAGGGTGCGTTCTACAAGACAAGAATATTTGATCAAGCTCTTTTGTGGTGTAAGTAAGTATCAATTGAGTCTTGTATAAGCCCTTAAATTTTTAGTGAAATTAGTTATGTGCCTTGAGGTTTTTTTTTCTCCTGTTTGGAGGGTTTTTTCCTCATGCGAGATTTTGTACAAATACTCTGTCTATTTTTCTCAGTTTGTTGTGTTTTGATTTTTGTTGTGAAGAACCAGGATTGAATGATATATCAATCCTGCATATTGCATTTTAACATTGATCCATCCAAGTTTACAATTACATGATCTAAGTAGAAGTATCTTGACAACCACTTGTATAGTTTCTTCCATGAGCCATCAATGCAGCATGTGCTGCCTTGTTGAGAGCAATTCCACCCCTAAAAAGCCCCCTATGCTATAAGAAATTCAATCCCCAAAGTGAACAATAACTCCCCTTAGTGGGTTGGAGGGAGGGGGTGGGAGTTTCTTCACGAGTGACTTCTAACTCTAAATTGCACACATTTTTTTAGTTCTTTGTTCAATGTACCCTTAAATTAGTGGTTTATCCATCCCAATTCAATCATCTACCAAATGAGGCCCATACTCTAAATGATAGCAGGTTTCACTTTGGCTTTAAGATCCCTTAATAGTTTCTTCCACTTTTCGCCCTACGTTTCGCTTTCATTATCAGTCATATTCAAAACTGCATGTGAATGCATATATTCCCTTGCCTCCTTCAGCACCTATAATCATTTAACTAGTTCTGGACTGTTGTATATGTAACTCCATGTTCAAGTGGAGCTAGTTTCCCACTTCTGTAACTTGATATGTCTACTCCTGCTCAATATACGGCTCTTTAAACAGTCTTTCATTTAGAAGTCTCTACAGCTTCATCAGGCTTGTTACTGATACTCGGCATTCATTTCATACGTTAGTTGTGCTCGTAACATTGCTGATACTTGATCTAATCGAGGACTTGTCTATATTTTTCTAGTGGACGGCCATCTTCACTGTTTAGAACAAGAGCGTGCCGCCGCTGCAACTCTCCGGATGAAGCTCGCAACCACAACCTCCGATTGATTAATCTAAAGCTGGGTGATTTCACATCTACTGACAGTAAACAACGTAAAGTCTCTGTAGCTAGATTTCACAGCTATACTTGATAATAATGAAACCTTTGTGTGGAAGGTTTCTTGTAATATCTTGAAAAAGTGATCCCTCCACTAGATTTTAGAACACCTCAAGATCAATGTAATACAGTAACTTTCAATATATAGAAAGGGAATGATTTCTTGTTATTCAACACACTGAATAATTACACAGAGTTTGTTATTTATGGGTGTGGGCATTCTGACATATTACATTTATGCCCTTAACAAAACTAACAAGTTACAGACTAACCAAACAAACTACAATTAGTATTTATCAACACTTCGATGACTGAATATTGGCTTCTTTACACCCCCTCAAGCTGAACTTGGAAGCATCAAAAGGACCAAGAGACAGCTTCGATTGAAGATAGAAAAATCGCTGCCGGGACAGAGATTTGGTATGAATGTCGGCCAATTGATCTTGACTACAAACATACTGAAGCTTGATAAGATGAGCAAGAACAAGTTCACGGATGTAATGATAGTCAATTTCAATATGTTTAGTTCGGGCATGGAAAATAGGATTAGAAGCTAAAGAGATTGCAGAGATATTATCACACCAAAGATGAGGAATCTGAGGTAGTGAAAAACCGATATCTCTGAAAACTTTACAGATCCATGTGATTTCGGCCGATATGTAAGCTAAAGACCGGTATTCAGCTTCAGTAGATGAGCGTGCAATCGTTGACTGTTTCTGGGCACTCCAACTGATCAAATTAGAACCAAAAAAGACGCAGTAGCCACTGGTGGACCTTCTGTCAAAGGTACACCCTGCCCAATCAGCATCTGAATATGCTATAAGATGAAGGTTTCCTGGTTTAAACCATAATCCATGGGTAATAGTACCTTTCAAAAACTTGAGAATTCTTTTAGTAGCTTGAAGATGAGAATCTCGTGGAGCATGCATGAATTAACATACTTGATTCACTGCAAAGGATATGTCTGGTCGTGTCCAGGTGAGACATTGCAAGGCACCCACTAAGGATCGATACTCTATGGGATTAGACAAAAGTAAACCTGTATGATCAAGTTTGGCCGTCCCTAAGGGAGTGGAACAGGGTTTGGCGCCATCCATGTTGGTCTTTTGAAGGAGATCAAGTAAATATTTTCCTTGAGGTAAAAATATACCCTCAGAAGATCTGTGCACTTCAAGACCCAAAAAATAGTGTAAGGAGCCCAGATCTTTAACTAGAAAGACAATGCTCAGTTTGTTGATAAAATGTTGACAAAGATTAGCATTGGGGCCAGTGACTAAGATATCGTCAACATATACAAGAATGATAACCAAGGTTGGAGCTTGTAAAACAAACAGAGAAGCATCTGAAGAGGACTGCTCAAAACCAAAGGAGCGCAACACTTGAAATAATTTGCCAAACCAAGCCCTGGGAGCTTGTTTAAGACCATAGAGGGATTTTTTAAGCTTGCAAACATGATTGGGAAATGAGGGATCACTGAACCCAGGAGGCTGTTGCATAAAAACATCTTCTTGTAAATCCCCATGCAAGAAAGCATTACTAATATCTAACTGGTTTAAAAACCAATTAAACTGAGCAGCAAGAGACAATAGTATACGAATTGAAACAGGCTTGGCTACAGGGCTGAAAGTTTCCTTATAGTCAATGCCCTCTTGTTGGTGAAAACCTTTGGCAACAAGCCGAGCCTTGTATCGATCAATAGAACCATCAGGATGTTTCTTAATCTGGAAAACCCATTTACAACCAACAACATTCGGAAGAGGAGAAGAAGGGACAAGAACCCAAGTGCCTGTAGATTGCAAAGCATTAAACTCTTCTTGCATGGCAGTTCTCCAGTGAGCATGCTTAGAAGCCTGCAAATAAGTATTGGGGACGAACTCAATGGAAGAGGGAAGAGGATGGTTGGTTGCCGAGAATGCTTTGGGTTTGAAAATTCCTGCTTTTGACCGTGTAGTCATAGGATGACTATTGTGCACAGTAGCAGAAACATGAGGAACCAGAGCTGCATATGAGTCAACAGTAGGGGCATGTGAGTCAACAGTAGTGGCATGTGAGTCAATAGGTGCAATAGGTGAATGATCAGTAGTAGCAGCATGTGTGTCAGTAGTGGCAGTACGTGGATGAACAGGAGCAACATGTGAAGAAGGATTGAGAGCATGCGGGGTAGGAGCATTATGGGTGTGCAAGTCAGCAGAGGACACACCATGATTAACTGATGAGACAGGTGCAGAAAGATGAGGGGATGTACTCTTAGGAATAGTAAACTGCAAGTCCATGGAGGGAACAATTGGAGAGGCTGCATTTATCCGAGAATCACACTTGGACAATGGTTGAGAATGCTAAAATGGAAATGTTGATTCATCAAAAACAACATGGCGAGATATATAGACCCACTGCGTTAAAGGATCTAAGCATCGGTATCCCTTATGTTGAAGACTGTACCCCAAGAACACACATTATTTACTTTTACTGTCCAGTTTGGAGGTTGTGTAAGGCTTAAGCCATGGAAAACAGCTGCAACCAAATACTTTGAGGCGACTGTAATCAGGTAAAATATGAAATAGTAACTCCCATGGAGATTGCAATATGCCATAAATTGGAAGTCGATTAATCAAGTATATAGCAGTGGAAAAAGCTTCTACCCAGAAAACATGAGGTACATTAGAAGCAACCAAAAGGGTACGAGCAGTCTCTACAAGATGACGATGTTTCCGTTCAGCACAACCATTCTGTTCAGGTGTGTGTGGACAACTAAATTGATGAATAATACCATGAGTGTGGAGAAAATTCTGTAGTGCAGTACTAGTAAATTCACCCCCTGAATCAGAACGAAGAACTTTGATTTTATTACCAAGAGATTTTCTACATAACTCTTGAACTCAACTATTACAGAATACACTTCAGACTTGGACTTTAATGGAAAGAACCAACTGTATTTACTATAGTCATCCGCAAGTAACAGATAGTACCTATAACCACTTGCTGACATAACAGGAGCAGGGCCCCAAAGATCACAATGTAAAAGTTCTAAACTTGAAGAAGAATGAGAACTAGTAGAACTGAAGGATTGCTTATGACTTTTTGCAAGAGCACAGTTGGAACAAAAAAAGTCCACTGAAGGTCTTCCAGTAATAGAAATTTTATTCTTTGACAGAACACGCTTGAATACGGATAAAGAAGGATGGCCAAGACGACTGTGCCATACTAAAACCGGTGCTTGGAGACTGATTAAGGCAGTAGTTGGAGCAGTAGAGCATGGAGGTGATGGAGATGAACATTGCAGGGGATAAAAACCATCCTTAACCGGTCCCCGCAAAAGCGTCTTCCCCTTAGAACGATCCTTTACAGAGGATCCATCAGAATTAAGTGTCAAAGAATAGTAATTATCTTTGAGAAATTGATATGCAGAAAGTAAATTGTGGTGCATTTGTGGTACATGAAGAACATTTTGCAGCTTAAAAGTAGCAGATGGAGTGTGCAAAAAAGAGGAGCCAATGTTGTTAATTTTCAAACCTTTACCATCACCAATATAGACCTTGTCTTCACCACGATAAGGAGCAGGAGATGAAATGTTAGAAATGTCATTTGTAATGTGTGAAGTTGCACCCGAATCAATAAGCCAAGAAGGAGCAGGCTTTGAGGAAAAATGTGCACACATAGCAGCAAGTTTAGCTGGAGGAACTTTGCCAAAAATATCCGGATTCATGCGATCAAAATAGTCAATAGCTTCATGACTGTGTGATCCACATATTTGACAATTAAGAGCACTAGAGCCTTGAGAGTGGCCACCACGAAAAGTATTGGCACGAAAATTAGTGCCACGGAAATTATTGCCTTTAAAGTTGCCACGATGGCCACGAGCAGGGCCACTATAATTGCCACGATGATTTCCACAATAATTTCCACGAAAAGGTTGAGGTTGAACAGCAAGCGCTTGATGTGGTGGTGGTGTAGGCAAGAGAGAAGGCTGCGATTAAGCAGCAAATGCGTGGAAAGGCTCTGTGAGGCTAGATGAAATAGCTTTCTTCCTTCAAGATATGGAGAGTTCTTTGGTGAGTAATAAGCCATGCAATTCATCCAGGGTAGTGGTGGATAGACGAAGAAGAAGTGAATCAGTAAAAGATTCAAACTCATCAGGTAAACCAGCCAGTGTAGCTGTAATTAGATCACGATCGGTGACGGGAGCACCAGCTGCCATTAAGGCATCAGAAATTTCCTTGATCTGTTGAAGATAATCAGAAATTGACTGTGAACCTTTCTGAATAGACTGAAGACAAGATCGTAACTGATGAATGTGAGCATCAGAGACACCTCCAAAACGTTGCTCAAGTTTAAGCCATAGATCCCGAGACGATGAGACACCAACAATGAAAGGAATCACTTCTTCAGACAAAGTAGAATTCAACCAAATGAGAAGATTCTGATCTTTCTCATACCAAATTTCAAAGGCTGGATTAATAGAACGATCAGGAAGAAGAGGGGAGGGACAAACCTCAGTACCATCGATAATACTCAGAAGCTTATACCTACGCAGAATTGGGGCAAATAATGCACGCCATGGAAGATAATTGGAGAGTTTGAGTTTGATTGGCACCATACTTCCAATGTTTTGTATGGTAAGAGAGGCATACGAATTCGAAGGCGGCGCAGAATTGGAGAAATTAGGGTTTGCAGCTTGCACCGACTCAATGGGAGAAGACGATTCTGACGGTGACGCCATTTCTGATTGCAGAGAGAAATACACCAATCAACAAGATCGAAGAAGAGTAGAGAAGAATCGCAGCAGGGATTGAGAAGAAAAGTCAGAAATTGGAAGTGAAGAGGATCAAGAGAAAGAAAACCGTGAGGTGAAAAGGGCGTGATACCATATAGAAAGGGAATGATTTCTTGTTATTCAGCACACTGAATAATTACACAGAGTTTGTTATATATAGCTGTGGGCATTTTGACATATTACATTTATGCCCTTAACAAAACTAACAAGTTACAGACTAACCAAACAAACAACAATTAGTATTTATCAACACTTCAATGACTGAATCTTGGCTTCTTTACAATATAGCCCCCCGAATAAATTTTGTGATCATAAAAAATAACTGTTGAGAATAACCTTCTCTTTTTCAAGATTTAGAATTATAATTTATATCTACTGGTGGCCCTCTCAAGGACTGCACACTCTCGAGTATACCCGAGTTCTGCTCAAGTGGTTTAATTTTCAGAAGTCTAAAAAAATAAGAAAAAGTTGTTTGAAAGTATTTTTAAGATAATTAGAAACACTTCAAGTAATTTTTGAAAAGATAATTTTTTATTAAAAATATGGTAGAAGCCCAAAGTTTTAACATGTCTACTTTTCAAAGTGTCCATGTTTGACTTACCGAAGATTACATAATTAAGAGCTTCATCATCTTTGTAATTTTCGTATAACTGGCACATCATCTTTGACTTCCCACCGTTGTCAGCCAGTTGGCTTATGTCTACAGCATATTCCAAAGCCTTCTAACCACTAATCAAGGGATTAGGATGTCTGGCCTGTTAGAGACAATCAAATGTTAAGTATATATTATACAACAATTGCACAGTTTATTTCGAATGGAAAAACTCAACGACAAATATAATATATTAAAACATAAACACTTAGTGTAATTATATATATAATCACAAATCACTGACTTGTTCTTCGAAGATAGAGGCTTGCAGAAGCAATCTCCTAAGACAGAAATTCGTCCCTACACCAGTGCAGCAGTTCAATGGACGTCTATCTTGCATGATACAACTATCTAATCCAAGTTCTTGCACTCGAACTCGGATTCTTGGCGAATTGGTTGTGGTGTTTCTTTGTGAACTGTGAGGGATTTGATGGAAGATTGTTATTCTTGTTTCTGATCCGACAGCCATACATAATGGCATAAATGAGCAGTTGAAACCGTTCACATTTATCACTAAGAACGGTTACAACCGTTCATGTGATCGGTTTTATCCTTTCAGAAAATAAAAAAAATGAATGCAAAAATCAAAAACATAAAAATGATACTTGGGTTTTTCGTCCATCTGAGCCCAAGAGCCCCAAGGCGCAAGGCCCATCTTTGACATTTAATATATGCACCCAAACCCTCCAAGTCTAAGGCCCAAGGTCCATGGCTTTGGCCCAATTCACTTCAAACTATAAGTGAGTTCAATCACTTATAAAGAAGAAGTTTTAAAGTGGTTTGGGCGATGTAGGACTTGGAGTCCCACATTAAACTCAAGTTCCAACAATACCCCACATTTTCTATTCAAACTCTAGCAATACCCCACATTTGAATTGAAAATAAGATACTAGCTAAATTAGTAATGTCTTTCCAGAGAACTTAGATATGATATGCATCGGGATATATGTCTTTTGAACTTGAATCTTCTCTAGTGAGTACTTATCGGTTTTACCTAATGAAGCAGTGAATGTACTATCTTGAACTGATCATTCTTTGTAGTAAAATCGAAGCAATAAGTATCACACATATCACATCTTGACACACATCAATTCATACGGTAGTGTTCATTTTGGTCCTGAACATATCTTGATTTCATGAGACCTTTAGAGAATTGTAGCCATACCAATTCTCAAAGATGCGACCCCACATCAATCTCATATAGGTAATGCTAATAAAGAATATCCCGTTCTATTCATCTTAATCATAAGATATTAGAATTATTAAGAATAGTTATTCACCCTCTTCGTCTTACAGGCAACACACTATTTTCCATCATAAGAATGAGTAAAGATTGTGTGTTTCTTACTTTGAGTTTTCCTCAACTAGTTTGCCTATTGAACCTAGACCATGGGATCTCCAATTAGCTAGGTTAGGTTTCCGTCAAGTTATAACTCATTGAGTTGGCTTTAAACCCATTCCCCTCGATGTAAATGCTACTTGATCCTTGGATAGGCCTTTTGTCAAAGGATCGGCAATATTCTCCTTAGATTTAATATAATCAATGGAAATAGTTCCATTCTTGAGTAGTTGTCTAATGGTTAGGTTAGGTTTCCCATTATATTCAGCATTTTTGGCTCGACCTTATGCAGCCATGCTGTCACAATGTATATATATTGCAGTCATAGGCTTGGGCCATAATGGAATATCTTCCAGAAAATGTTTAAGCATTCAGCTTCATCAGCAGCTGTATTCAAGGCTATAAACTCTGATTCCATTGTTGAACGTGCTATACATGTTTGCTTAGATGATTTCCATGACACAACTGCTTCACCAAGTGTAAATACATATCCACTTGTGGATTTACTGTCTGTGCTCCCTGAAATCCAATTTGCATCACTATATCCTTCTAATACTGGGGGATATTGAGTGCAATGCAAACCATAGTTCATTGTATGCTTTAAGTATCTTAATACCCTTATTAAAGCATTCCAATGATCTCTTTCGGGATTACTTGAATACCTACTTAGTCGGCTTATTGAATAAGCAAGATCAGGTCTTGTACAATTCATAATGTACATCAAGCAACCTATAACTTGGGTATACTCGAATTGAGATACGCTATCTTCTTCATTTTTAGAAAGTTTATGAATGGGATCAAAAGGAGTTACTGCAGGTTTACAATTATAATGTCCAAACCTTTTTAGAACATTTTCCACATAATGTGATTGAGTTAGGACATATCCATCTGAATTCCTTAGAATTTGAACTCCAAGAATCACATCAGCTAATCCCATATCTTTCATATCAAAACTAGAATTTAGCATTTTCTTTGTGGAGTTAATCACATCTTTGTTTGTTCCCATTATAAGCATGTCATCAACATATAGACATACAATAACACAAGCATTTTTCGTTTTCTTAACATAAATGCATTTATCACTTTCATTGATTACAAATCCATTCGTAATCATATTATGATCGAATTTTTCATGCCATTGCTTAGGCGCTTGTTTGAGTCCATATAATGACTTAATCAACTTACAAACTTTCTTTTCTTGACCTTTGACAATGAAACCTTCAGGTTGATCCATATATATTTCTTCATCTAATTCACCATTTAGAAATGCAGTCTTGACATCCATTTGATGTATCTCAAGATTGTACACAGACGCTATAACTATTAATAACCTTATAGATGTTATTCTAGCTACTAGTGAATAAGTGTCAAAGTAGTCAAGTCCTTCTTTTTGACGATACCCTTTGGCAACTAAACGAGCCTTATACTTGTCTATGGTACCATCCGGTCTCAATTTCCTCTTGAAAATCCATTTGTGTCCTATTGGTTTATTTCCAGGAGGCAAATTAACCAATTCCCATGTATTATTTTGCATGATGGATTCTATTTCACTTTGAATAGCTTCTTTCCAATAAGGTGCTTCAGATGATTCTAATGCAGCCTTATAAGTTTGAGGCTCTTCTTCGATTACAAAAGTGAGGAAATCAAGACCAAAATCCTTTGCAATTTTTGCTCTTTTACTTTTTCGTGGTTCCAAATCTTGGCTTTGAACTCTAGAAGTTGAAGCATGATTATAGTCATCATTTCTTGTAGTAACCTCATGCACTCTTTTGTTCAAAACATATGACCTATCTTTATAAGGAAAAATTTACTCAAAGAACTCAACTTCTGCAGATTCAAGTATAGTATTTATATGAATGTCTGCAATTTCAGATTTATAAACCAACAATCTATATGCCGAACTATATTGGCATGACCAATAAATATACAATCCATTGTTTTTGGTCCAAGTTTTTGTCTCTTCGGAAGAGGCACTTGAACTTTTGCAAGACAACCCCACACTTTCAAGGTTTTATATGTAGGTAACCTACCTTTCCAAATTTCATAAGGAGATTAATTAGTCTTCTTATGTGGAATTCGGTTCAAAATCGTATTTGCAGCAAGGAGTGCCTCACCCCATAAATTATGTGGTGCACCAGAACTGTTCAACATGGAATTAATCATATCCTTCAATGTACGATTTTTCCGTTCAGCCACTCCATTTTGTTGAGGAGTATATGGTGTTGTTGTTTGATGTATTATTCCATGTGTTGAACAAAATTCTGCAAAGTCATTAGATTCGTATTCACCACCTCTATCCGATCTTAAGACCTTTATTCTTTTGTCTAGTTGATTTTCGACTTCGGCTTTAAATGTCTTAAACATGTTTAAAGCTTCATCTTTATTATGAATCAAATAGACATAACAATACTTGCTGCAATCATCAATGAAGGAAATATAATAGTTGTTTCCTCCACGAGTTGGTGTGGATTTGAAATCACAAAGATCACTATGGATTAAACCAAGTATTTCGTTGGATTTTTCCACTGATTTATATGAGTGTCTTGCATATTTAGATTCTGTGCATATCTCACATTTAGATACTTTGTTCATGGAACATTTCGGCAATAGGCCTATGTTAACCATTCTTTGAAGAGAACGAAAATTAACATGTCCTAATCTTGCATGCCATAATGTAGAGGACTCAATCAAGTAAGTAGAAGAAGCACTCGGCTTGTTATTATTAAAAGCATTAGCAGAAAGTACATTCATTTTGAATAGCCCCTCAACCAGGTAGCCCTTTCCCACATACACCCCACCTTTGGTGATTACAAACTTGTCAAATTCAAACACAATTTTGAAACCTTTGTTACTCAGAAGTGATCCAGAAATCAAGTTCTTACGAATATCAGGAACATGCAGAACATTGGTAAGTGAAAGCTCTTTTCCGGAAGTGAGTTTGAGCGTCACTTTTCCCTTCCCTACAACGGCAGACGCAGTTGCATTTCCCATGTACAGATTTTCTCCGCCATCAACAGATTGGTAAGTAACAAATAAATTTCGATCAGCACACACATGCCTTGTTGCTCTTGTATCAACAAACCAGTCATTTGAATTAGTCAATAAATTGACTTTAGAGACAACAGCAACAAATGTGTCTTCTGCAACATTTGCTTGATTGGAACTTCCAGAATTCTAATCCTTCTTGTGGCGGCAGTCCTTTGCCCTATGTCTTGTCTTTCCACAAACCCAGCAACCTCCTTTGATTTTCTTAAAGGTTTTCCCTTTCACAGCAGTCATTGTTTTCTTTGCAGCATCCTTGCCTTTGTTTTTCTGATGGTGCTTTGCCTTGTGTGAGTCACCTCCTTCCACAACATTGGCTTTTGCCTCCAGCGATGAGACATCATACTTCTCATTTTTGGGATGATCCTCTTCCACACGCAGTTTGAGAATCAACTGATCCATGCTCATGTCTTCAGTTAGATGCTTCAGATAAATCTTGAAGTCCTTCCAATTCGAAGGCAGTTTCTCTATGATAGAGCCAACCACAAAACCTTCTTTCAGACCAAGGTTTTCTTCATCTAACTCATGAACAATCACTTGGAGTTCTTCAACTTGCTTGACAACAGACTTGGTGTCACTCATCTTGTAATTCAGAAATTTTCCAATTACAAACTTCTTGGAACTTGCCACTTCAAACTTGTACTTCTTATCCAGAGACTCCCACAGTTCATTCGCTGTCTTATATGATGAATAAACATCATACAGAGAGTCATCTAGCACATTCAGAATGTAGTTCCTGCATAGAAATTCACTGTGAGTCCAGGCTTCTATAGCCTGCAGAATTTCGGCAGGAATGTCTCCCTCTTCTGGTGCTTTGGGGGACTTAGAAGTAATCACATGACTCAAGTTCAGAGTTGTTAAGTAGAACAACATTTTCTGTTGCCAACGTTTGAAATCAACTCCCTTGAACTTCTCAGGTTTCTCAACGTGTTGCTTGACGACACCAACATTTGATTGATCCATAATTTCTGTCTTAGATTGTTAGAGACAATGAAATGTTAAGTATAAATTATACAACAATTGCACAGTTTATTTCGAATGGAAAAACTCAATGACAAATACAATATATTAAAACATAAACAGTTAGTGTAATTATATATAAAATCACAAATTACTGACTTGTTCTTTGAAGATAGAGGCTTGCAGAAGCAATCTCCTAAGACAGAAATTCGTCCCTACACCAGTGCAGCAGTTCGATGATCGTCTATCTTGCAGGATACAACTATCTAATCCAAGTTCTTGCACTCGAACTCGGATTCTTGGCAAATTGGTTGTGGTGTTTCTCTGTGAACTGTGAGGGATTTGATGGAAGATTGTTATTCTTGTTTCTGATCCGATAACCATATATAATGGCATAAATGAGCAGTTGAAATCGTTCACATTTATCACTAAGAACGGTTATAACCGTTCATGTGATCGGTTTTATCCTTTCAGAAAGAAAAAAAATGAAAGCAAAAATCAAAAACGTAAAAATGATACTTGGGTTTTTCGTCCATCCGAGCCCAAGAGCCCCAAGGCGCAAGGCCCATCTTTGACATTTAATATATGCACCCAAACCCTCTAAGTCTAAGGCCCAAGGTCTATGGCTTTGGCCCAATTCAATTCAAACTATAAGTGAGTTTAATCACTTATAAAGAAGAAGTTTTAAAGTGGTTTGGGCGATGTGGGACTTGGAGTCCCACATTAAACTCAAGTTCCAACATGGCCATTTGTAATAGATCATGAGGCCAGAATCAAGTTTCAATTTTTTCTTCAATTTTGCACTAGAGAATTCTCTCTCCCGTTCCACAGTTCCATTCGTCTTTCTCTTCCCTTCTCCTTCCGTTCCACAGCTCCTTGGAATCAGCCGATTCTAAAACACTAAAACCTAGCTCGTTCCTCCAATCCCCTACTAAAAGGTACCCAACAAAGACAACAAGGAAGAAAACCAGATCAGATGGCGGAGATGGGGTTTACCAGTTGGCCATGGAAGCCATGAAAATATGGATTCGTCGGAAGCTGCATCAGTCCCTACGAATCTGGATTCATTAAAAAAATATTATATCAATTCATTTCCAACTTTTTTTTTTTACCTTTTCATTTCAAATTAATCATCAACGAAACGAGAAAAATTGTGAAAGAGAGAATGATGGAGAAAAGAAGCATGTGGAATATACAAAGATCCAGAAAAGAGAGAAAGAAGATGATCAGGAGAAGTCCAAAAAGGTGTTTGGGTTAATATTTGAACATTGGGTTGTAAGTGTGTGGAAGCCCAAAGATACCAACTAAAGGGAGATTTGCCCGACGCCTAAGCATCAAGCCCAGAGACAAATTGGCACCTTCCCATTAATGCATAGGCCATGTGCCTATGATTTAAATGTCAAGTGATGGGGACTAACTCACAATCAACCAAAAAGCACTTTTCAGTGGCAATACAAGTAAAAGCTAATGACTCACTACCCTCTAAGTGCTTTCGGGCAAGAGCAAAGTCACTGCAGTCGGGCTAATTTACCTATAAAATGATGAAGAGGCCCCAAAGACAAGGACACTCAACCAATCAAACAAACAAACATACAATCGCTACTCTCAAGACAGATTTGCATCTAAAAGCTGTAATCAACTCAGATCTCAATCATTTTCAGGATATCTCCCTCACAAAAGCCATTTTTGTCTTGTGTAGAAGCTCTGCTATCACCCTAGTGGTGTAGTATTAATTCCCTTATGTAAACTGGTTTACCATCCTTCCCTTTGTAGCATAGAAACCTCTGTAAACTCAAAGAGAAGTAATTGCAAGAGGTTCAACCTTGCTAGACAAGGTGAAATCTTGCCCGAAACTCTTTGTTTGCTTTTTGAATTTGTAAATCTATTACTTAATGCATTCTCCAGTATGTATTCAAGTCATTTCCACCTGTTTTCCTACTTTAAAATTTTTATTTGTATCTAGATTTGGTCAATTTGATGGATATGCTTTCATTTAAAACCAATCAAGAACCAAACAAATGATTTAAGGAATCTGGACTCCCTCATTCAAATATACAAGACTATGAACTAAAAGTCCTTGGTCACAAGGCAAGAAAAAGAACTTAATGTTGACTTAACCCATCCACGACAATCCTTTGATAACAAGAAGTCCGAGTAACTTAGGGTGCAAGTAATCAACTAAACACAATCTTGTTCTACATTTGCTATACTGAGATAGCAGTGGCATGCCTAGCACTTAGTTAGTTTTGATTGCGAGCCTCAAAGCCTACACCTAAGGCCTCACAAAGGCGCCTTTCAAAACTAACTCTGTCCTCTTCTTGCAGCACATCAGCAAGTAAGAGCCCGACTACACATCCAAAGTGCCAATCCCTTGGGGAGCTGTTCTGAGAGCCGAGGGGCCCTCTCTAGAGAAATCTTCTCCTGAAAAGAAGGGGCTGGGCTTCGTTTTGCATAAAAAAAAAAACAAAAAACAAAATGATAATCCTCATCGCACGATTTATTATGAAAGGATAGGATCGGTTAACCCCCGGATCCGGATAGATAATCTGACGAGGATCCTTACCCCTAATCAATTAATTAATCCAACTATGATAGAGATAAATGTCCAATAAGCGACACTAAACGAAAAGCATTAGACAAGGAAAGATTCTTTTAAGCTCAAACGAATCTTCATCTTTTTTATTTGGTACAATGAAAATGTGGCTCATTTATGACCCAAAGATTACGGGTTCGAGTTGTAGAAATAGTCTTTTTGCAAAGTAAGGATAAAACTGCGTACGATAGACATTTCCCCCTTCAGACCCTCGCAAAACGAGGAGCCTTGTTTGCCTGAGATCGCCCTTAATGCTATGACAGAGATTAATGTCCATTAAGTAATCGCTAGATATTTTCTTTATACTTAATCCTTAACGTTATTAATTAAGATTGGTGTGCTGTCGATTAAGAGTACTAGTGTTGTTTTTAGCTTCTGCCTTGATCTTCCCTCTATTTTTCCTATCTGGTAAAATCGTATGGATCATGTGGCATTTGTCTTGAGGCTCTGACGCCGTTTATCATGTGAATTTAGGGTTTCAAGGTTGTTTGCTTTGTATGTACTTGCTAATAAGACCAAACGAATAACATTAGGGAATATATCAGACACCCTTATACTAAAAATATAACTTTAGCTCCTAAAACTTAATTTTCTCCACATAAAACCTGACATAAGTTTTTTACTCGAATAAAACCCATTTACTAGATTCCACATCAGTAAATTATTAATTATGTTTGACTTAACACATTTAAAATTTTTTGAATGCCTAAAATACCCCTATTTGAATGTTTGATGTACACAATTAATGGCATGAGAATTATAAGGGAGAATTAACAATTTTACAAAAAAGAAAAAAAAAACATTTGTTATAAATTCAGTGCCTAATATATAATAACAATAAAAATGCCTAATATATTGACATGCTTATTTAAGTCACTAAAATTATATTTTACATATTAATGTAGGTAAATTATTTCACACGCATATATAAAAAAAATGACTAATATATGTAAAACTTCATGCAAAATAATTTACCTAAAAAAAATGTTATTTGATTCAAATAGGGCACCTACTATTAAAATTTTAAAATGTTATATTGCTCAAAATAATTTACCCTATCTATGTAAAATACATGAAAAATAATTTACCTATATAATAAACAAACCCAATATATGCAAAATACATGCAAAAATAATTTACCTACGTAATAAAGCAATACTATTTTATTTAATACTAATTTACCTACAAAATGTTATTAATTTACCTACAATGCTAATCATAAATTTACAAATAGGTAAACTAATTACATATAATAATTTTTTAACATATATGTTAGTACTGCACATATATATGTGTGTGTGTGTGTGTGTATTTGAACGTATAGTAGTACTATATACATATAGGTAAATCATATGTATATTGAACTTTTAGTAGTATGATATGCTTTTGAATGTATTTATGTGTGTGTGTATATATATATTTATATATGTTAGGGATAATAGTATGTGCAATAATTATTTGTTCATTATAATTAAGGTAAGTAATAAGAATTATTGATTTGATTTGAATATTGTGGCACAAGTTGCAAATATTTTGTAATAATAGGTCAATTACTTTTCTATTTGGCAGTCTTTTGCAAATTTGGATTTTATTTTGATGTTTAGATTTAGGTGGATTTTTATGCAAGAAATAAGAGTTGTAAGAGTCCATATCTAAAAAACTCTATATTATATGTATGTATGCATATATATAGTGGGAAGCCGTGGCTCTGAGAGAGAAGGACGCAGAAGAGATATGGCATCTTCATGTATGAGATTTCAACTGAAATGCTCTGCTTTTAAGAAGAAGCCTTCTATCTCTGAAAATCTTTTTACTTGAAGAAATCCCTCTCCTTAGGTTTCATGGTGAGTAGTGTACTTGATCTCATTCAATAATTCAAATGCATATATATGTGTGTGTGTGTTATAAACACTTCTTATACCTGACTTGATCAACTATATGTAGAACAAGATTCCGCTTTATTTTCTAAATGAGTACCGTGTATAGAAGAATTTACATTTTCAATTGGATTTGTGTTGATAGTGTAGGTAGTAAATTCAGGTTTAAAGGGATATTAAAATTTTAATAAAACATAATATAAGTGTACATAGTAAGTTATGCAGAAAAATGTTATATGAGTTTGTATAAAATTTGCTATAGCTTATTTTTAGGTTGTATATGATATTCTATTGTAGTTTTTTTTTAATTCTCATTCAAATTTTAAACTGATTTTATTCCATATTCTCACTAGCAATTTGTAATTCATTTTCTAAAGTTAAGAGGGCCATGTATAAAATTTTCATGCGATCACTTTTTTCGATCATGAGAACTTTTTATAAACTAAAAAATTGCATTAATTAGATATGAATATTTGGATGCAAATGTTATGATTTAGGTTTATTCAAATAGGTATATAATTTAGATGCACTCAAGTAGGTACTAAGATTTAGCTGCTTTCAAATAGATACTATAATCACATATTTAGTTACATTCGGCTAGATATGATTACATATTTAGGTGCATTTGACTAGATACTGTGAATTAAGTGCATTCAGTAAGTATATATCATGGTTTAGATGCATTTGACTTGGTATATAAACCAATTAAGAATTATTATTTTTTACAAAAGATTTGTTAGATTAGGAAACCAACCTAGTTCGAACCCACGCCATGGTGCAAGGGTAACACTCATCTCCACCATTGTGGTAGAGGGCCACTTGCACCAATTAAGAATTTAAAAACAAACAAATATGAAGTTCAATATTTATGATGACGTAGAAATATAATCAAAGGATTATAATCGATATATAATCCAACACATGATTTTAATAGAATTTCAATCTTTGTTAAGGATTAAAATGAAGAAACATATATATTTAGTGCTCTATATAGCCCTTAATTTTCACGTTAAATTATATACTAATTATTGGTACGTATCGTCACATACTTAGTTCTCTTTTGTTTTCTTTTCAATGTTCCAGAGAGCTCCCGGCTTAGAGGAGCTGGTCATTCACGGATTTGACGCAGTAAACCATATATGGAAATTGGAATAATTTTAGGTATTGTGTTGCTTACACTCTCTAACAGGCATAGATCTATCACTGTATGTAAGACTCACCTGTATTAGAAATTGTGAATACAATGTGTACAGTTAGCATTGCACATTTCATAAATATCATTGAGAAATAATCTAG
Source organism: Pyrus x bretschneideri (assembly GCF_019419815.1). NCBI lineage: Eukaryota > Viridiplantae > Streptophyta > Magnoliopsida > Rosales > Rosaceae > Pyrus > Pyrus x bretschneideri. Next base: position 2,841,204 of record NW_025999446.1, read on the forward strand.
GACATCAAAATAACAAAATAGACACTAGAAAATTTGATGTATCACATATTTTCCCCTTGCTCAGCTGATGGAAAGGAGATAATTCACAAAGTAGATCTCAAACTCAGCAGGAGCAGCTTTTGCCACTTAATTAACTCAAAATCATGCATACTTTGCTTGCAGGTATAATGTACTCATGGATTGTCCTCTAACTTTTGACATAAACAGACTCGTTAACGGAGGCCTGTAAGTGATGCAATCCTTCATAGTTCCACTCTACAACTTCTGATTATATCCCCATGAAAACATGCATGCAATGTTCTTAAATATATTGCTTGATGTGCTGGTTTTGATATGCAGATTATTAGAGTACAATCATGAAGGATATGCACGAATCGGTGCGATGCCACGCTACGGCAATGCAGATTCAATACACTGGTTTAAAGTTGAACCCAATTGCACATTTCACATAATCAGTAGTTTTGAAGATCGTGATGAGGTAACCTAAATAAATTGGCAATTTTATTTGAATTTCCACTATTTTGGAGGAATAATAATCCAGTAATTACTATTTGTATACATAAAACTGAGATGCATTTTTTGACATGCTGTTTAATAGAGGTGGGTCGTTCCGTTGTATGTGAGACCACTAATATTAGAGTGTATATCAGCAAATGAGTCATTTTTGTGAGTCTAAAGCTTTGCTCGTAATAAGCAGTAGACTTCTAATTAACTTGTACGCCAAACCGCATTTGGTATCTAATTTTTGTTTGTTGGATGAGCAGGCTGTAGTGTGGGGTTGTAAAGCTCTGGACTCAATTATACCAGAACCTGACATGGCATCGACTCAATTTGGATGGTTGCCAAGAAAATTTAAGCCTACAAGTCCAAGTAAAGAAAATGATCATGATACTATCTCATCAGTTGACGATGGAAACTTATTTTCTCGTGCTTATGAATGGAGATTAAACATGCAAAGTGGGGAAGTCAGTGAGATATATCTCACTGGAAAAAGGTTTTGTATGGATTTTTCCATGATCAATGGAGCTTTCTCCGGCGTTAAAAATAGATATGGCTACGCCCAAGTGGCTGATTCCGTCGCAAGCTCTGCCTCAGGTAATTAGGGTTAATCTTTCCCAAACAATAACTTAACTGCACTCTCTAATTAAATTGCTCTTTCTCAGACCATTAATGGTTATCTATGGCGGTATGTGTCTCCGGCATGCTCAAATATAATGGTCTAGCCAAGCTACAATTTGAAGAACCAGCTGATGTTTCTTTGGTACAATCAATTAGGCCTGGACATGTTTTCATTATAATTTTTCTCCTGCAATTTTATGCATGAATATGTGACTAACATTCTTTATTATTTTATTTCATGGATTACTAGAGAAGTGAAGGCCAATTAGAAGAGGCAATAAAGGTGGAAACTCACATGTTTGAGGAGAACAGCTTTAGCACTGGAGCTTCTTTTGTCCCAAAACAAGGGGGTTTTGAAGAAGATGATGGATGGCTGATCACTTTTGTTCACAATGAAGATACCAACATATCTCAAGTAAGTCGATCAGTCTATAATAATATTTGAAGTCTTGTTTTGAGAAATTTTGTTATTTTGTTTAGATCGATTCACATTTGTATGCGTTGAAGTGCTAACTAATTAGTATAACTTAATATATTTTCCTTTTACGTTTATGTGATTGAGACAAAGATGTTTTCCAATGAGCCTGTTGCCAAAATTACATTGCCCTGTAGAGTTCCATACGAATTTCATGGATCATTCATGCCAATCTCATCACCCACTTAGGATTAGCTTCGGTATTGTTATGCTTTTTAAAAATATGTTTTTATTGTGTTGTCATAATAAACTGTTGTAAAATAAAGCAGTTGTTTGATTAGTAAACTCTAGTTGTAAAGTGCTTGTAACAACAACAACAACAACAAAAATAAAAAATAAAAAAAAAAAATTGAAAAAAGAAAACCAGTGTGAGGCTTGGTAATTTTTTATAAAAGTGTTGTGGTTGTGTGAAGTGATTGAAATAAATATGATCGTGAATATTAGATTATTGTTGCCGAGGAAAATAATTTGATAGAGAATGACATAATTCTATTAGAGAAATTCTTGGTATGTTACAATGTGATGCATACTGTGACTATCTTGGCAAATTACACAAATACTCCTAATTTAATAAGGAGAGTCAACTGAAGAATGAATTGTCTAACGGTTACAATAGATAATTGAGGAATGAATGACCTTCACACTTATACATATCAACCGGACTGTCACACTGTGGGCTCAGCAATCTCACTGAGGGTCTTAAGGTGAAATTTAAGTTCTTATCAACAAATATAAGATATCTGTGATGCCTCAGGCCTAAGCTATTTGCATACTACAACCATAAGCTTTGTGACACTTAACATGTGGTAAGTTTCCATACGTTTAACCTTCTTGGACAGTCAGTGTTCAGTGAACTTGTCCAACAGACAAGCACCTGTATAACTATCATGTGTCCAGCACGTAGGGTGGAAAAAAAATCCCGATCCCAAATAAAAAATGTCCCAAACCGAAATTCTCAAAATTTTCGGGATGCTATCCCGAACCGATCCTGAAATTTTGGTATGGGATTCGGGATTGTCTCCTCAATATTTCGGGAATACCATACCAAACCGAAAATATATATTATTTATTTATTTTATATATATATATACATATATATTTTATATATATATATATATATTTTTTTTAATTATAGTTAGAGTTAATTTTAACCATTGGATTGATTCAAATTGATCTGTGCCATCCATTCATTGTTAGGGTTCTCCAGTATTCTCTCTCCATTGTTCATTCATAATTTTCAATTCACCAAGCCCTCAGCCACGAAGCACTCTCCTCTCTATCTCGAATTTGAAGCTCAACTCCGGTCAATCACCGGCCCACCACCACACCATACTATTACTATCATCTCTGACTGTGGAGCCTTCTTTCACCACACATCTTAAAGACTTTTAAAATTTTCAATTGGCAACTATAATTTCTGGTTGTTCTGGAATTTTTTGATGTTAAACTGAAGTAAATGTAGAGATGTGAATAACTTTGTTGACCGTAGGTTCCCGACAGTTATATATGTTGTGCGGACAAACCTGCATTTTGTAATGCACTGCTCCTCTCAAATGTGTTGTGTTTCTCCATTTTTGTTTACTTCCATTCCACGGAGAAGTCACAATTAAGTTGTATATTATCAGTATGATTTTAAAGTTTGTGTGGTCCTCTCTTTAGGAGCACCGTGGTTGAATTATGTGCTTTAATTTACACAGATTTGAGAGATTTAATCACGTATGTGTCATTGTTTTGTCCATTTGTAGGTTACTCTTCATTTCCAAAACTCAGAAACTTCATCACACAATGGAATGCAGCAGCAACAATAGGAATTATAAAGGTGTAGATTTTAAGTCATGTTTTCTCCACAATTTTTTGCTTATTTATATATACTTTTCAACTTTCGAATTTGTCTTTAATGCTTTAATAGGTTTTCTTCAATTTTTCTCTGCTTATTTGTCTTGAATATTTTAATAGGTTTTCTTCAACCTGAGATTTATAGCACCAATTGTACCATTCCGTTACCCGATGTAGTTGACTAGTGTATTCGGTTTGCTCCAATTGACACTAGGAGGTCTTTGTATAAAGTGAAGTTGGCCTTGAATTGAGCTTAAGGAGATAGGTCCTCGGTTTGAATTGAGGCTTTTTAAGGTTAGTACTCTATCTTCATTGTTGAGAAATTTGTGCTTCTTGCAAGGATATAGCACGTGTTTCATTTTACAATTACATGTTTGTGTTGTTTATGTCGTATGGACATTAGTTAGATATGAATAAATATGAATTATCTTTATGAATAGATATGAATTCTCTTTAATTGTTTCCTTTTTATGAAGAGCACCAACAAGAAGGGGAAGGGGTCAGCAATCAACAACAATAAGCATGGTAAGGGAGCGACCACAACCATCAACAAGATCAAGGGGCCGAAAGCGCCAACAATCTTCATGAACTTTAAGCTTTTCTTTTTGCTTTTGGTTTGTAACTTAATTTATTTTGAAACTTTGGCTTGTAACTAATTTTTTTTGCTTTTGGGTTTGTTACTTAATTTATTTTTGTTGCATGCATGTGGAATGTTGAATTTAAATAGTTTGATGGTAGAATATATTTGAAGAACAATTCATAATTTCATATTTCAATTAGGGCTCTGTGACTGCACAGATTGGTATGTATGAAGTAAAAGGCTCAAAATAGATTGCATTGGTGGCTCAAAATAGTTTGCACAAACACACATATGACATATTTTATGTATGACAGATTAGTATTTATGAAATTGGGCTGACAATTTCAATCTAAAAGGCTAAATTTAGCCCAAAAGCCCAATATGTTAAGTTTCAAACCAATAACCCAAAAGCCCAAAATAAAAATTTGATCCTGATTTATCCCGAAATACTGAAAATATTTTGGGATTCCCAAAATTTTGGTTTGATATTGGCCTTCAAATTTCCATCCAGAAAAATTTTGATTTGGGATTTGGGATACTAGTTTCGGTTCGGTATCCCATACCGAAATAGCTCTTCCAACACGCATAGCACAAGCCTATGCTAACCTTGATGCGGAATACACCGACTTTTCGGATAATTAATGTCCAGTAGATTTCCAAATGGCTAGTGATGTGAGAATTACTTGACACTCAAATTAAACCCTCGTTTGACAATTGTAGTAGAATGGATAAGTGAGGGATCGTTCTAGACCGGGGATTAGGAGGGCTTGTTAATCACTTGGATTTTGACTCAAAAACGTAAAAACAATATAAAACACTAAACTAGACTCAAAGAATGTGAAACTAAACGTTAAAACATTAAGACAAACCAAAAGACTCAAAATTCTTTAAAAACACAAACTAAATTGATTTCTAACTAATTTGACAATAAAGTAAAGGGGGGATTGTGTTTGGACGAGATTAAATTAAATGGACAAATTGTAATTAAAGGCAAAACGTAAATATGAATGAGATGAAAATATGGATGATGGAATAGCCAAGGGGTTCATCTCCACACATGTTATACTTGCATACAAAATTGATTCTCAGTTGGTCTTTCGATAAATTATGAAACTCAACACCCCGGGTTAATTAGGTCCGCTTAAATTAACCGTCAAGTTTTCCTAATGTTATTGAATTGGATGACATCATTCGACAACCCAAAGCATTCCTCACAAGTTCCCTACATGAATTGCATAATAGAGATACAAGCAAGAATCATTAAGCATCATGAAAACTATAAGTGTTGACGAGGCATTCGTTACTATGATTGCATGAAACTTATGCCAAGAATTTGTTTAACGCGATTGTTTATAAGCAACCTCCACTACTTGTGAATATAAGTTCATAACGATTAGGTGAAATTCACTTATATTCTAGCGTCAAATTCATGCATGAAAATTAAGCGCGCATTCTTAATAAACATACATAAATAAGTTATCAATCAAACAGTTAAACAAATTGAATCCACAACTTATGAAATTCCAACGAAAGTTAATCAATTCATATTGGAAATATAAAAATAGTTTCGAATCACCCCCTAGCTAAAGGGGGTTTAGTTCTTCATAACCTTGAAATCAAAGAAACACCTAAACATTCCAACAACTCAAACTTGAATTGTATGAACGTTTAGGCACTCTTCTCTTCCATTCCTCATACGTACAAAACAAAGAGAATTGAATTTAAACTTTGAAATCAAAGAAACACCTAAACATTCCAACAACTCAAACTTGAATTGTATGAACGTTTAGGCCCTCTTATCTTCCTCTTTATTGTAGCATAAGGTCTAGGGATAGTTGGTTGGGGGGATGGAAGTGTGGAATGGAGTGGGGAGTGATGGAAATGGAAGATGGTTTTTGGATTCTAAGGGGAAGTGTTTATTTGTGGTGTGAGAATGGAGAGATGGAATTGAATGAAATGGAAGTGTGGGATGAATTGAATGATGCAAATGAATGAAGTGTGTGTGGTTTATATAGGGAGAGAATGGATGGGAGAGCATGCGAATGATAGCTAGGAGAATGATTAAAGGGGTGTGAATGGTTGGAAATGCATGTGGGTGAATTGGTGGTGCAATGATGAAAGAATAAGTGCATGTGTGTGTTTTGTGTTGGAATGAATGTGGATGCATGATGAAGAGTTAATAAATAATGCATGTAGGGTTAGGAAATAAAATCATAACTTAAAGGGGGGATGATTAAAGGGTGTGTGAATGCATGTGTTGAATTGGTGGTTCGATGATGAAAGAATAAGTGCATGTGTGTGTGAATGGTGGTAGCTAGGGTGAATTATGATAAATGCATGTGGAATAAAGATGGAGAAGGTGGTGAAATGATGAAGTAGGAAGGTGGAAATGCATGTGAGATGTTCTTTGGAGAAAGGTGGATGAATGTGCATGTGAATTAAGTTGTGAAAGCATGTGGAATGTTTTAAATGGTTGAAATGTGTAGATGATTATGAGTATGATAAGTGATAAGTGTATGGTTATGATAAGTGATAAATGAATGATATGTGGTGATAAATGAATGATATGATAAATGAATGATATGTTAAGTAATAAATGAATGATATGTGGTGAGTGATAAGTGAATGGTTTGATAATTGATAAATGAATGATATGCTAAGTGATAAATGAATGATATGTTAAGTGATAAATGAATGATATGTTAAGTGATGATAAGTAATGATAGGTGGTTATGATAGTTTGGTCTTTAATTTCGTCCATTCCTTTTGCTCCAAATATAAGCTATCCAATCCAAGTCCGATTTTGCTCCAAAATGCTCCAAAAGGCATCCTTTTGCATACCTTGCCCTTAGAACCTGAAAACACACAAAAGAAGCATAAAGGACTAAAATAACTAGAGAAACATAACGTAAATGCACGAGAACAAGCCTTTTAAGTCGCATGAATATGCTCCTATCAAATACCCCCACACTTATCTTTTGCTAGTCCTCGAGCAAAACAGAAAGAAAAACAAAACAAAACGAAACGAAACAAAACAAGTAAAACACAACCTAAACCTTCCAACAACTGTCTTAGGGATTTCCAATGCACATGACATGTTAAAAATCATCATTCCCACAGATTTTAGTCATCTTCACACTTAAGTACATTCTTAATCATAGTCACCACATACTAGTTCACAATTAAGCATTTAAAACCATGTTTTGAATGTAGTAACATGCCTTAGAGAATTTGCTCAATTCCTTACAAGATATGCACTCAATTTTCACTCAGATTTTCTAACTACACACCCTACACTAAGTATATGTGAGAAGATTGATGTAAATATGAAAACGAACACTCACATATATGTATCACAAGGAACGCAATTTCTGGAGTTAATAAGCATGTTTAGATATGATCTCATGAATGGAATGCTACTACTTAGACGCGAGAACCAGTGACACCATATGCTCATACCAAGTTCAAACTCCACAATTGAAATGCACAACACATCAAGATAGAAGTCAAGGGTTGTAACGGGGCTTGGGTATTGGCTAACAATGAAAGGTGAAGGATAAACAAACATTCTTAAAGCAATAGTGAGCAAAGTATTGAATCAGGCACTTAGAATTCCCTTAAGAACGCAGAAGCCAACTTTGAACACCCAAGGGAAAGTCACACAAAACTTAGGGCCATATTCACTTTTTGGACCCTTTCTTCAATCACTCATTCTTTCATTTTTTTCAAGCTCTTTTTTTTTTTTTTTTTTTCTTTCTTTCTTTCTTTTCTTTTCTGTTTTTCTTTTCTTTACTGTCTCAAAACATACTTAAGAACAAGCATTCCTTCCCCCACACTCATTTTCTTGCATAATGTAAAAAGGAATTCGTTTAAGTCATGCTCACTATCTTTTAAGAACAAGGGTGTGGATTGTCCTAAACTAGGCTAGGTGAGGAAAATGTGGGTAAACAAAGAATACAGGCTAAACAAAACTCAACGGGGTTAAAACTTACAACAAATACGAAATATGGGAAGTAAGGCTATTTGGCTATGGTGGTGGTCACTACGCAACTTCTTCTTGAATATGTGTTATGCAAATTAATAACATGCTTTGAATGAAATGGGCATGAGTTCTAGCATTTGGAACTATATGATGAAACGCCTTCTAAGTAGTAACCAAGCAAAGAATAATGAGATCATGCAACGACTTTAGAAAACAAGAAATCACAGATTATACTCTCTAAAGAACGTTATAGGCTCAAGTCTTTCAGGGTTGTAGCGTTTGTTTGAGTTCCTTCCTTCAAGCATGTTACAAAAACGAATTTTTCTTTTATGATTGCATGTGAAGTCATACATTATAACCATAACCAAGCATATACCAAGAGTAAATCAACTTTTTCTCTATGTTTATAACTCTTTTTAACAGTCATGCACTTACAAACCAAATCCTTATCATTGTGTTGGAAGGTATCCTAAGACATAAACACACACACAAAAACAACTTTAAAACAACTCTTTTTGGGTTTTTCAAAACAATTTTTCAAATTTTTATGGGATTTTCGAATTTTTAAGTCAAAACACACTAAAACAGTTTAAAACAGTGAGAAACAACATGTGAAGTGATAGGTGATAAAATCCAACGAATTTGCATCAAATATACTTAGTTACCCTCCCACACTTAAATCAAACATTGTCCTCAATGTTTTAAGCTTAAAAGCACACCAAACGAACGTAAACACATAAACAGCAACTAAACATACTAAACATAGCAGAATGTATCTAACAAAGAGAAGAGTTTAGAGACGCAAATCTGGTTATAGAGTGTAAATTCCATCTTCTCCTTGGTAATTGCATTGAGGCTTGGATCTTTGTGATTCCACAGGCTTACTCTTGAACTGCGCTGCTCCATCGTTGATTTTCCTTTGTGCTACTCTTGAACTGGGCAGCAGGCTTCTTTTGGTCTCCCCCGAAGGTTTAAGCTTCATTCTCTTATCTGTTTCTTTGTTCAATCTCTCCAATTCGTATTGAAGAGGGTTAGAGGATAGCTCAGCAAAGCTAGGTAAGCAACCAGGGAATAGAGTCTAGATAGACTCCAAGTGCCGGCTAATTGCTTCTTTCACTTTGCCATGCAAGTAATAACAAAGACAAAGGAAAAGACAGGGAAAGAGCATGATATGAGATACCTTTGCTTTTGACCTTGATGATATGAGATACCTTTGCTTTTGAAGAAGCGGTGAATGAATCAGCACATGTATTTGTTGTGCTGCTTCCTCCTGGGTCATCTGTACTCCAGGCATCTGGTATCATCTTTGGGGAAGAAGAAAGAATTGAGTGTTTCGAAAGGCTTTGCTGGGAGTGCGCCCTCAGAGGTGAGGAAGAGTCGGGCATTTTCTTCAAGTTTGCCTTGTCATAAAAGATGAAAGTCGACAAATATAGGGATTTCCCAATAGCAAGTGGTGGTACTGTTCTTTTACCCTTGTCGACAAACGTTTTGATCCCGCAAATCCAGCTTTTTGAAATAGTGACGACTCTTCGATCTTTGAAGACGCCTCTTCGATTTCTGAGCAGGCGCTTTCTGAAAAGCAGAGAAAGCGTCGCCGAACTTTGCGCTTGTCGGCTAAAGACATGTAGTTGTGATGGTGGCCTCCACGTGTCGAACGCGTTTTCTGAAAAAGCCGAGGGAGCGTCGCCGAACTTTACGCCTCAAATTCCGGCTTTTTGAATCGGTGGACGCGTTGCCTTGGCTTTTTATAAAGCTATCGATCACTGCCAACTTACACACTCTGAAGATTTCCCATTCTTGATACTCGTCTCCGGCCCTTTTGAAAATTTACTCCGTCCACCCCTTCTCTTTGAACACTTTTGAAAAATGGCAAACCCATCGAACCTTAGCTTAGAATTGAGTCTCCGCAGTGATACGGGCGTGCCGCGTCAAGGTAACGTATGGCGCCCTTCTTTCTTATCTTCTAACGGTCCTCTTACAGGTGAAGACTCCGTGATGCAGGACGCCACAACAGCTACGATAGTAGCTCGGAACCTCCTCACTCCCAGAGATAGTCAGCTGCTTTCAGGACGGTCCGATGAGTTGGCCGTTCAAGAGTCCCTGGCTCTCAGCGTTCAGTGCGCAGGCTCTGTGTCCAACATGGGCCAACGCCTCCTTGCTCGCTCCCGTCAGGTTGAATCTTTGATGGCGGAGGTGGAGAACCTGAAACAAGAGATCAAACAACTTAAGTACGAGAATAGAACTTTGCATGTACTTGCCAATAACTATTCGTCGGGCATGAAGAGGAAGCTTGATGAGATGCAAGAATCTCAAGGTCGGATGCAAAGTGACCGTCAACGGCTTGCGTCTTTCTTCCAGGGGCACCTTTTTCCTGGGTCATCCAGCGTTCCGCCAAGTATTGGGGCCTGGAATGCTCTATATCCGATGCCTCCTGCTCCTATGCCTCTCGCTCCGATGCCTCTTGCTCCGATGCCTCTTGCTCCGATGCCTCCTACTTCGATGCCTCCTGCTTCGATGACTTCCGCTTCTAGAGTTTTGCCTCGTGGTGGGTCTTCACGCAAACAAAAACAAAAACAACCTTTGTGAAGCTCCATTTGTTAGATACATTTGTAATTTCTCGAAAATTAATGAAAAAGCTTTGTTTTATTCACTGTATTGGGTTGCCTCCCAAGTAGCGCTTTCTTTAACGTCTTGCAGCCGGACGAAGAACACAATCATGCCTTAATGGAACCCACGGCATGGAGTTGATCATTGAATGGATGATGATACTTGAAATGTTCCGGCAATGGTTGAATTTCAAGAGTGGGTGCCCTAATCATTGACATCAACAACATATTAGTCAAAAACGACTTTGGATTTTGAGTTGGTGGCTTACCTACATGCTCCAATAAGAACTTAAGTACATCCTCCACGAAATGCTTCTCAACACATTCAAGAATTGGATCTTTGTATGGAGTGGAATAGAGATCTGTCCTAAGATCCATGTAAACTCTTTCACCAAATTGGATTTGAGTAGGTGCCTGTAATGAAGAATGTAACACACGATTAATTGAAGTGGGAATTGGAATTTGAGTTGATGGCTTACCTATGGGCTGCAATATTGGCTCTAAAGTCGCAGCACATTCAACAAATGCACAAGGGATGTTTTCATTCAGATTGGACATTCTGAAGGTTGTGGCTGTGTGATCCACTCCAATTTCCTCCTTGATGAATTCAAGATGCTCCTCAACCACTTTTTCCTCGTGAATTGTTGGAAAGGTGTCCAAGATGTCTTTCTTCCCCTCATCTTTCATGGATTGCATGAACCTGCCAGGGAAGGGTGCATTTGGGGGAACAAAGTTAGAAATAATTAAATTTGGAACAACCTTACTTGAATGGGGTGGTGTAGGAATATTGGGAGGTTGCGGCAAGGGTTGTTCTTCCCTTGCCGTGCCTTGTGCATCCTCCTCCTCTTCGAGCAGTAGCAATTTATCCATGGGCTCATCTTCAACCATTTGTTCTTGAATTTGTTCCATGCATTCTGCATTCTGCCTAAATTGACTGTTCCACTCAGCCAACTTTTTTGCTTGATAGAAATCCTCAATTGGTCGCCAAAATGCGTCTTGTTGAAATGGTTGAGCTTCCCTGCCCTGCTCCACAGAATTCAGTTGTTGAATAACTTCCTTATAATAATTTGATATACCTGAATTTGGATGTGAAGATTGAGGGGAAGGCTGTGGTGGTGCATATGAATCCTCATATGGTTGCCAATATGTTTCTTGGTGAGTCTCCTTAGCTTGATTTTGTGAACCCTGCACCAAAGAGTTTAATTCATTAAGAATTTGATTATAATCTATTGACGAATTTGAGTTTGGTTGGGCATATTGAATATGAGGTGGCTCCCAATATCTTTCTTGTTGAACATTTTGAGGTTCCCACCACATAGAAGTTGAATGATCACTCCAATCCGAATTGTAAGTATTGGAAAACACGTTATTCCTTGATTGAAGATCAACTATATCAACGTTTTGCATTTGGGACCTTTCCATGAGCTGTGACAAAAGATAAGCATTATCAAGTGCCATGTTGTGCTTCTAAAATCAACAAAATAAAACTAAAAATATATACACACAAACGAAAATAAAAGAATCCAAGAGATTAGCAAAGTTGCTAATCCCCGGCAACGGCGCCAAAATTTGATGTGAGAATTACTTGACACTCAAATTAAACCCTCGTTTGACAATTGTAGTAGAATGGATAAGTGAGGGATCGTTCTAGACCGGGGATTAGGAGGGCTTGTTAATCACTTGGATTTTGACTCAAAAACGTAAAAACAATATAAAACACTAAACTAGACTCAAAGAATGTGAAACTAAACGTTAAAACATTAAGACAAACCAAAAGACTCAAAATTCTTTAAAAACACAAACTAAATTGATTTCTAACTAATTTGACAATAAAGTAAAGGGGGGATTGTGTTTGGACGAGATTAAATTAAATGGACAAATTGTAATTAAAGGCAAAACGTAAATATGAATGAGATGAAAATATAGATGATGGAATAGCCAAGGGGTTCATCTCCACACATGTTATACTTGCATACAAAATTGATTCTCAGTTGGTCTTTCGATAAATTATGAAACTCAACACCCCGGGTTAATTAGGTCCGCTTAAATTAACCGTCAAGTTTTCCTAATGTTATTGAATTGGATGACATCATTCGACAACCCAAAGCATTCCTCACAAGTTCCCTACATGAATTGCATAATAGAGATACAAGCAAGAATCATTAAGCATCATGAAAACTATAAGTGTTGACGAGGCATTCGTTACTATGATTGCATGAAACTTATGCCAAGAATTTGTTTAACGCGATTGTTTATAAGCAACCTCCACTACTTGTGAATATAAGTTCATAACGATTAGGTGAAATTCACTTATATTCTAGCGTCAAATTCATGCATGAAAATTAAGCGCGCATTCTTAATAAACATACATAAATAAGTTATCAATCAAACAGTTAAACAAATTGAATCCACAACTTATGAAATTCCAACGAAAGTTAATCAATTCATATTGGAAATATAAACATAGTTTCGAATCACCCCCTAGCTAAAGGGGGTTTAGTTCTTCATAACCTTGAAATCAAAGAAACACCTAAACATTCCAACAACTCAAACTTGAATTGTATGAACGTTTAGGCACTCTTCTCTTCCATTCCTCATACGTACAAAACAAAGAGAATTGAATTTAAACTTTGAAATCAAAGAAACACCTAAACATTCCAACAACTCAAACTTGAATTGTATGAACGTTTAGGCCCTCTTATCTTCCTCTTTATTGTAGCATAAGGTCTAGGGATAGTTGGTTGGGGGGATGGAAGTGTGGAATGGAGTGGGGAGTGATGGAAATGGAAGATGGTTTTTGGATTCTAAGGGGAAGTGTTTATTTGTGGTGTGAGAATGGAGAGATGGAATTGAATGAAATGGAAGTGTGGGATGAATTGAATGATGCAAATGAATGAAGTGTGTGTGGTTTATATAGGGAGAGAATGGATGGGAGAGCATGCGAATGATAGCTAGGAGAATGATTAAAGGGGTGTGAATGGTTGGAAATGCATGTGGGTGAATTGGTGGTGCAATGATGAAAGAATAAGTGCATGTGTGTGTTTTGTGTTGGAATGAATGTGGATGCATGATGAAGAGTTAATAAATAATGCATGTAGGGTTAGGAAATAAAATCATAACTTAAAGGGGGGATGATTAAAGGGTGTGTGAATGCATGTGTTGAATTGGTGGTTCGATGATGAAAGAATAAGTGCATGTGTGTGTGAATGGTGGTAGCTAGGGTGAATTATGATAAATGCATGTGGAATAAAGATGGAGAAGGTGGTGAAATGATGAAGTAGGAAGGTGGAAATGCATGTGAGATGTTCTTTGGAGAAAGGTGGATGAATGTGCATGTGAATTAAGTTGTGAAAGCATGTGGAATGTTTTAAATGGTTGAAATGTGTAGATGATTATGAGTATGATAAGTGATAAGTGTATGGTTATGATAAGTGATAAATGAATGATATGTGGTGATAAATGAATGATATGATAAATGAATGATATGTTAAGTAATAAATGAATGATATGTGGTGAGTGATAAGTGAATGGTTTGATAATTGATAAATGAATGATATGCTAAGTGATAAATGAATGATATGTTAAGTGATAAATGAATGATATGTTAAGTGATGATAAGTAATGATAGGTGGTTATGATAGTTTGGTCTTTAATTTCGTCCATTCCTTTTGCTCCAAATATAAGCTATCCAATCCAAGTCCGATTTTGCTCCAAAAGGCATCCTTTTGCATACCTTGCCCTTAGAACCTGAAAACACACAAAAGAAGCATAAAGGACTAAAATAACTAGAGAAACATAACGTAAATGCACGAGAACAAGCCTTTTAAGTCGCATGAATATGCTCCTATCAGCTAGGAACTTTAAGAACTAAGTGACTATGAAATACAAGTCTTCCTGCTCTAAATTCATTTACAACATTGCTTCCATACCAAACTGACACATCTCAACCCAGTATGTCCACGTGTCCATCCGAATCATGATGTGCTAGCTAACACCTAGAGAGTAACGAAGCCATTAATTCTGCTTGACGTGCAAAAGTGTGAATAAATTTAAACTTTGATTGAATAAAGTAGAGTGCACAATGTGATTGGCTGGAAACCCTTATTACAAAATATGAAGTTCAAAGCATAGCATAGGACCATAAAGGATGATTATTCTTACAGAGATAATCCACTTTGACCATAGTACTGTCAGCTACTTCCACTGAATCCTCATAGTCCCACAAGCTCAATTTCTATGTCCTAAAAGGGACCCAAAAAAAAAGACTGAGTGGGCCTATAAAATAAAGTTTTCTGAAAACCTTATCGAAAACATGTAACCCTCGATGTAAAACAAGTATATAGTTTCTTAAAGTAATAATATAATAATAGATAATAGGGAACCCTGCAACACAAATGAGTTAAAGGATATAGGGTGCTACTATGAAATATCTCAAATCACTATCATAGAAAAATCCATGCTCATTACTTAATGAAGGCACACAAGTCATGTAGAAAGTAATAATGTGAATAGGCTAGGTGTAAATGTTCACATTCTAGTACTACACCACGTGAAGTTGTGCTAGTCCCCTCACATACATGTATGTCAACACCCTAAAGGGATTTGTACCACTTCCTAAGGGGGAACAAGTTGGCACCTACTCTGTATCCAAAATGAATGTGAACTACACGTGAGCTCATCTTGCACTCGGACTAGTACAATAAAAGGCACCAATGCAATCATGTAATAATGAGCATATATAATATAAAGATGTCAGGCCACGAGTTTATGCTCACAATAAATATAATAAATGTAAAGTGTATGAAAATCTAACTGTAAGCTAAACATGGCTAACTCATCATGGTATATAAAAGCAGTTAGCAAGAAAACCATAAATATATATATATATATATATATATATATATATATTTATATATGTCACAGGGTCGTAGCCGCCCAACCTATTATGCCCGCAATACTCTTTTGGTGATCATCTTCTATATAAGAAATTACTACTTTAATCATTACGCTAATTATAATTATGTAATAAACCTCAGTTCCTCCTAATTTGCTCAAATATGGAATTTAGAAACAATTGAAATTGAATTTGAAAAAAACGGAGCGTTTGAAATTTTTCCCAAAAATCTGGCGAAATCTATTCAAACCAACAACCTCGAACCAGATCGACTCAACCTGAATCCATCTGGATCTGACCCGAATCCACTTCAGAATTTGGAAGGACTATTTTAAGGTATATTCCCTTAACTTTCAATTAAATTTAACGGAATAGTCACTATTAGTTTACCGAAGTTGAATTTTTCAAAAAATTGCTCGAGATCCCTCTTAGTGTATTTTAATTAAATCCCATGGACTCATTCATAACATATTATCACTACAATATAAAGACAAACATATGAATGAATAAAATTACCAATAGTAATTATTTAATTTGGAGTTCTTACATAATATCCAATAATTTTTAGGGCATAACTCCAACATAAGAACACTCCAGTCACACTAAGATAAGGATTTTTTTAATCCCAGAATCTCTTTTTCATCTTCCTTAGGACAAAAATGGTGTTTCTTAGGATTCAAAGATTGAATGACCATCATATTACTAGATGACTTTGCTTCTAGGAAGTTAAATTGACGTAACACTTTATGAGTGTAGTTTGTTGGAGGACTAAGATCTTGTTGTCACCGTGCTCAATATGCAGATTGGTACAATAGGTCCAACCTACATTCTTCATCTCAAATTCCATCTTCAAGTGCATAACAATCATTGGTATCTCTTCTCGAGTTCCAATAAGGTTCATGTCATCGACATATATTGCAATTATCGCAAAATCAGAATTGGTGGTCTTAATGAACACGCATGGGCACAGTTTCGTTGTTTACATATCTTATTCCAATCAAGTACTCACTTAGGCGGTTGTACCAAATTTGTCCATATTGTTTCAAACCATATAGCGAACACTTCAACCTAATTGAAAATGTGTTCCATGGTCGAGCATATGCACTGATTCTGGTATTACTAGTCCTACTCGGACTTTCATATAAATCTCAGTATCTAGATCCCTATATAGATATATAGAGACCACGTCCATAGGTTATATACTCGGTTTTTTGGAAACTACTAAACTGATTAAGTAACGACATTTAATAACATGTATTATGAGAAAATACGTCTTCTCATAATCAATCCTAGGACGTTGTGAGAAACCTTACGCCACGAGGCAGGCCTTATACCTTACAACCTCATTATTCTCATTAAGATTCCTAACGGATACCAATTTGAAGGCTATGGGTTTTACGTCTAAGGGTGTTGGAACGACTGGTCTGAACATGCAACGTTTTGCTAATGAATCAAGTTGAACATGGATTGCCTTTTCCCATTTTGGCTAGTCGGATTAGAGTTATGCTTCAACAGATTGTGGTCTAATGTCATCGCTTTTTACTATTTCGGTGGCCACCGCATAAGCAAATACATCATCAACGATGATCTCGTTTCCACATGTCTTCCAAACAAGTGTAGTTGACATAGATCTTAAAGTTCTCGGAATCGGTATTCTTAGGTCTTGCGTCCAAGATACTTCCGTGATCTAAGACAATGTCAAGTTGTGGAACGGATGAGGCAGCGACAGAAAGACCAACACTGCTGATGTCTCTTCATGTGCCGTTGCTCTTCTTTTTTTTGGGAAGCTTATCCTTCGAACCAAAGGATCTGCCTTGCTTCAAGGAGGTGACACTAGACTGGTTAGCTGCCAATATCGGTCTTTGTTCATCTGAAATGACATATTCGTTAGGAACATGATGTTCGACATGGACGATTTTAAGAACATCAATCCTTGCAGAGACATTTGCTACAGGAGTAAGTGTGCAACAAAGACTATAAGTAGTGCACCTCTGCTTTCGCTTTTTAAGCCTGTGCTTGGAAAAGCATCTGCCGATTTCTAAGTTGTGTAGACCATTTATATATGTAGTTTCTCCAACCGATAAGATGAATAGTTATGCTAATTTTAAGGAAGGAAAAATAAGTAATTGAACGTACGTTACCCTGGTAGGCACGATCAAGTACATATAGTGTTGAATACCTGTACTAAATGCTGATTTTGTTTGAAATTGTGTCAATTGAGTAATGTAGGCTCCCTTTTCTTGTATTTCTTCACGTATGTAAATTGACTTTATGTCCCTGGTAACTAAGTCAGTTTCTACGGCAAGTTGTCAATGATAATAGTGCTGCATCCTTAAAGGGTTTACATTTATGTTACATTAGAATTTTAACAGTTTTAATAGGTATGTTGGAGCTCCATTTTGACATTTGTTGAACTTTTGTTTTGCAAGTTTATACTTTCTCTGTGTGTGTGCCTTCATGATGCAGGTTTTTCTCCCTACGTATCTTCTTTTCTTCTCTTTCTGATTCATCTAAATTCTCTTAGGCCTATCTCTTTTATGTCATCTAGCTCAAAATCCTAATTTCTGGTTACTCGTTCTACATCACTCTCTTTCTCCGTGGTACTAAATAGATGGGATTATGACCCCCCTTGGAGGCTAAATAAGTTAACAGAAAAAAAGGGGCTACTGATTTCTTTTTCAAAGCTCAAGATTCACAATTCTCGCGAAAACGATTAGTGGATGTTCCGTGGATTAAATTCATTTCCTTTACGTGTTAGTAAAGTTCTATACTGCACAAGACAAAAAGACAGACCTTTAATTTTAGAGTCAATGACCTAACAAAGTTTTTCATTCTTTCTCATACATTCACTCATAAATGTTCTATCATCTTAAAAGTGAGATTAAAAACACATGAAAAATAAATGTTTTATCCTCTTAGTTTTTGTGTAAGAGAGTGTTAATGTGAAAAGCGTTACCGAAAACATGATCTGACACTTGAAGACAATATATCAAGCCAAATTCCAATGCCATTTTCTTTGGTAGTTGATGAAAATTGAAGGGTTTTATTGTCAAAAAATGTGCAAGGTTCTACAATCTTGAAACATAACTCCCTTTATTTTTCATTAGGCTCTTATTTTGGGGTAGGTAAGGCCATCTCCAACTGACGCGGCCAAAAGGCCATAGGACAAAATATAACCCATTTTAACATGAAAGCCGTCTCCAATCGAAGGCTAGGCCAAAGGGTTGTGGGCCCCACTGGGCCATAATTCATCCACCAGGCCAACCAGCCATCCCGTTTGCACTAGCCCAAACCCATGCTAGCTGACGTCAGGTTATTGTTGGATTTGAATTTTTTTTTTAGATGAAATTTAAAAAAATAAATACCTAAGTCATTTGTACACCATTTCTCACCTCCTTTTCACCATTCCATACTATATTTCTCATTTTATATCATTTCTTCACCAATGTTTCACATCCTTTTCATTATATAAAGATAAGAAATTCGGAAGCTTATTCATTTAGCGACAAGTGACACTCAAAATATATTCGAAAACCTTATTTTAATATGACAGTTTAATTCAATTAAAATAATAAATTATTGAGAGGGCTAAAAAATAGCCCCATTCGGTTGGAGATGAGTTTTTTGTCAAACGGGCTATGTTTTAACTGATAGCCCTTTGGCCTCCTTGGTTGGAGATGGTATGGCATGGCATTGTTCATGAAAAAATAATTTCTTGCAAGGCTATAGCGATAAACATGGCCCTTTGGACCCTTTCTGTTGGAGATGACCTAATACTTGAAAGACAAAAGTGTTTTTGAAGTAATATTTATGTGACAATAGAGTATGTAAATAATAATTTACTATTATGTTTTTCATTTCATTATTTGTTGATTTTAAATATATTTTTTTAATAGGTAATGGATCGGTTTATATTACCTGTTCATTTTAAAAGGTGTTACACGACACGACCTATTAAGATATCAGGTATGACACAAATGTCAGGTCTAGTGGGTCCTTGCATCAAAGTTTTTTAGTTTTTTTTTTTTCTTGTTTAATTTTTTATGTTTTTGACAAATAATAGATTTTGTTAGATTAGATATTAGATTAGTTACCGACGAGGTTCGAACCCACGCTATCATGCAAAGGCTCAACACCGTTCCACCACTGTAGTAAAGGGCCACTTGCAGTTTTTTTTCTTATCATATTAAACTTTTTATTCTGTTTATTAATGTTATGGTCATCTTCATTAAATAAGCTATTACGTTGTTTATTGTTGAGAAAAAAATTTGGAAAACCGTTAAAGGTCCCTCATAATATTTGTGTGAAGAAAGCCCACCCTTGTTGGCCAGTGGTCTTATTTAATTCCACAGCACACTCCAAAGCTTTCAACCACTAATCGAGAAGCATTAGACACGGAAAGATACTTTTAAGCTCAAACGAATCTTCACGTTTTTTTTTTACTTAAACAATTAATTAATCCAATGCTATGACAGAGATTAATGTCCAATAAGATACTTTCTTCATACTTATCCTTACGATAATTAATTTATTTTGTCTTGAGGCTCAGACGTTGTGTATCACGTGAATTTAAGATTTCAAGGTTGTTTGCTATGTATGTACTTTTTTGCTTTTGTATGTATTTGCTAATTGGACCAAACCAAAGACACTATGGAATCTATTCGATATATTATATATGTATGTATGTATATAGTTGTAAGCCGTAGCTCTTAGAGATAAGGACGCAGAAAGTGAGATATGGCTTCATGTATTCCATTTCAACTGAACTGCTCTTCACTTAAGAAGAAGCCTTCTGCCTCTGAAAATCTTTATCACTTGAAGAGCACCCTCTCCTCAGCTTTCATGGTGACTAGTGTACTTGATCTCGTTCAATTGTTCAAGTGCATATGTGTGTGTGTCTTATAAACATTTGGGTTCTTTAGAGAAACCCTTACAACACTTATTTCCTTCACAAAAACTCATGTCATTTTAAATATCCAAATAGAACCCAAAATTTAAACAAAGTATTTTTTAGGATCAGCTATTACATTTCTTTTATTTGTTGACAACCATTGTAGGTAAATTATTTTGCATGTATATATGTATTAGGAACATTTTCTTATTATTATTTTTATGCAAAATGTAGGTAATTACTTAGTTTTTAATCAAGAAAATTGTTATTTAGACTCCAAAAATCTCATTTGGCAATAAACTTTCTATAATTAGAAAGAAAAATACACTTGTGAGGAATGTAGAATGAGATTTTTGGAATGCTAATAACAGTTCCCATAATTAATTAACTAAAAACATTTGTTTATTTTGCAGATAAATTATTTTGCACGTATTTACTTAAATTAGGCATGTTTTGTTATTAGAGGTGTCTTGCTATTTATACTAAAAATATGATTTTACCCCTTTAAATTCAATTTTTATTTACATAAAACCCACAATAATAAATTTTTATAACCAAAACCCGATTATTAGGCTCCACCTAAGCGAATTAACTAATCTAGATTGTGTATAATATTTAATATTTTTCGGATTCCCCGAATTCCTCTCAGTTAAGTCATTATAGCATTTTATGTTGATATCAAAATTAAAATGGAAAACTTGTTTATTTGCTTGTAATGTGTGTAATGGCTTTGAAATTTTAATTGATGTAGGAATGGAAATTCAAAACGTTTTTTATTCAACAATAAAATTTCAGATTAATGTACCCTATTGATTTAATAAAAAAAAAAAAACCATGTTTTTGTATTCTTTAAAATATGTATCTAGTATGCTTTGTTTTATTTTTCGAATATCAATGTACCTTTTTTTTTTTTATGAAAAGATTAGTGTACCTATATTTTAAGTAAATTATTTTGAATGCTACTAGACCCACCCCCATTATCTTATTTTCCCACCCACTATTATTCCTAAAATACCCTTTAATATATTTAAACAAAAACACAAAAAAAAAAAAAAAAAACCTTGATCTCCATCCTTATTCACACGCCGCACCTTCATTATACTCTAGCCACACCAACACATGACTTACAATGAAACTTTGGATTGGGTGGTGGGTCGGGGTCCGGCTGTTGTGGTCTAGTTGGTGGTTTGTCATTTCTATGCAGGTTTTTGGTTCTCTGAAACATTGGATTCAAAACAACCCACCAATGACTTTCAATGAGGTTGTGAGCTTCTTGGTGTTGGAAAGATGGAAGCATTTTAGGGAAAATCATGAGCTGGTGCTTTGATGCTGTCTTTCTTAAGCTTGAGTGCATCTTGTCGAATCCAGCCCCAATTGACACCCAAACCCCTCACACCTGCCTCAAATTCAAGCCTTATCAATATTCACTTTTGCATATCGATGTCACTGAGGATGATGGGAGGTGATTACTTGTTAGTGGCAGGTCACCCCGTTTTCTCTTCCCTCCTCCCCCCTTCTTATTTCGCCAGTCATACAATCAAATCCACTCAATCGTGGCTGTTACAAAAATAGTTGTGTTGACTGCTACGTAGGGTTTAAAAGCACTCATTATTTCACATGTATTATTACATATATTAGTACGTTTTGTTATTATTATATGGTGTGTGCAGTCAAACAACATTCTTCTATTTTATAGGTAAATTAGTTTGCATGTATTATTACATATATTAGGCACATTCACTTCTAAAAATTTCCGCCTAATGCCACCTAGGTCCTGCCTAGGTGCTAGTCAGTTGGCCATCATCCCAATTAATTCCTTGGCAATTGAAAATTAAGAAATGATCCTTGGATTGCCTAGGAACCCACTAGCCAGCCTGGACCCCGCAATCACCCGCTTAGCTATCGACTCTTAGTTAGACAGAAAGTAGATAATTTTCATTTTGCATATTATTTTTAAAATAAACTATAAAGACTTGTTGAATACTTGGGAAAGCACTCATAATATGCTTGTTTCCCAAGTTTTCATGTTCTAATGCTTTATAATGTATATGTCATATTGCAATTTATAAACTCCAATATAATTATGTAATTTTTAAGCATAAGTAGACATTTATTTATATGTTATATTATAAATTTGATTAAAATTAAAGAAAAAACTGCATAAGCCCATGCCTAGACGTATAGGCGCATGACCCTACCTGCCTCCCTGCCAAGATGCCTAGGCATCTAGCGCATATTAGAACCTCAGACACATTTTGATATTAGGGGTCCTTTAGACATCCAAATTTTTTTTTTTTTCATATTTCATATTGTAAACTCAGTAATATTTAACAAATGAGAATTTTGTTTCATATGCGTGTTATTGGAACTGAATTAAATTTGTGAAAAACATATGATTAAGATTTCATATAAAAAAAGGCTGCAAAGTCAAACCTAATTATGGATATTGCTTTAGTTGTAGCCTAGTAATTGAGTTTTTGTTAAGTCAAGCTTAATTATGAATATTGCTTTAGTTATAGCTTAGTCCTTGAGTTTTTGTTAGAACAATTTATCATGGGGGTTTAGCTAGTGAAAGAAAATTAAATTTCAAGGGTATAATTTTCAGTAAACGGTTCTTATACCCGACTTGATCAACTATATGTAGAACAAGATTCAGCCATTTATGATGGGAAAAATGGAACAAGTCATTCCCATGCAAATAGAGATCTCCAAAACTTTCAAGATTACTTCTGACAAAGTGTTGGACTTCTTGGTAGATTCAATGTTCGAATTCGTCGATCAAGAGTATCTTCCATCTCAGGTAGCTTACTCACTTTCAGGCACTACAATAACTAGTTTCTCACAAATTAATGCTGTCCAAAATTTCAATTTAATTAGTTTGTAACTTTCTTTGTTGATTAATGTAGAGCAACTTCAGGCCGGTTGAAGAGTTGGGAGGAGTAGTTGCTGTCACCAGCAGCATCAGAGGGAAAATCCCAGATGATTTTCCAGAGGGTGTCTACATAAGAAATGGTCAGTACCAGTCCTGTTCTCAAGAAAAACATTAACCTATAACAAAATTCTGCCGTACGTCAACTTAATATTTAACGCTTGCTTAGATTTTAATTTTTTCTGGTTTTATACATTTAATTATGTGTACACAATGTAGCGAAGGTTAATACCTGTCCTGCTCTCTTAAGGTTCTTATTTTGAGAACTTGTGAGGACTAAATGCATATTGACCACAAGATTATATTAGCTTAGGTTCAAATGCTTAAAATATTTCACAACTTAATAAGGCAAAACCAACTTAAAATCCATGATTCATTAAAAACCCATTTTTTTATTTTGCTTTATTAATTAAGTTGTTAAATATTTGAAGCCATTGGATAAAAACTAATATAATCTTTTGGCTAATATGCATTTAGTCCTCACATATCCTCAAAATAAGGACCTTAGAAGAGTAGGACTAAGGTTAATATACATGCACATAAAGCTAAGTTTGGAAGATTTTTTTATCACGGTGTTTATGAGATTTGAACTCATGAACTTCTCAAACAAAGTCTAACGAATGAACTCGGCTGACTAGTTAAGTTTGGTATTATATTTATACTAATCCAACTAAGTTTTCATTTGGAGAAATGAAAACTATCCATCTAAGTTTTCATTTGGAGAAATAAAAACTAAGTTTTCAAATAGGAGTTTTTTTTGTAATGTTTCTTTATTTGGAATTATACTTTAGGGAAGTGTTATTGACACTCCAAAAATTTCATTCTACACTCCTTACAAGTGTATTTTTCTTTCCAAATATAGAAAGTTTGGAGTGTAGAATGAAATTTTTGAAGTGCTAATAACAATTCTCATACTTTATTGTGTTAATTATCAGTTCAACACAATATTGGTCAAAATTGTATTTTCGCTAGAAGAAAAACTTTGCTAACAATATGATTTACAAATCAGAAAGGAATTATATTACTAGATGCTCCCTACAACTTCAGCACTAAAAACAACTGGGATTCGGAACTAATTGGTGACCACTCAATTGTTTGAATTATTTTGTGCATGTGGATGTATGGCGTTATATTTTCAATTTATAATTGTTTTTGGGTCAATTTTTCAAGTTATACAT
Source organism: Pyrus x bretschneideri (assembly GCF_019419815.1). Lineage (NCBI taxonomy): Eukaryota > Viridiplantae > Streptophyta > Magnoliopsida > Rosales > Rosaceae > Pyrus > Pyrus x bretschneideri. The sequence continues at coordinate 2,865,694 of NW_025999446.1, forward strand.
ATTATGTAGGGCCAAACCCTCTATTTGGAGGATTTAAATCGACAAGATCTGTGTTTGGAAGGTCAAGTCACATATGGGTTGAAGGAGAAGGTATGCTACATGCTTTATATTTCAGTAGGGACGGCGACGTCAGTGATGGAGGCTGGACTGTCCGGTACAACAACAGACACGTTGAAACGGAAACGTTCAAGCTTGAAAAACAGCGAAACAAGCCGTCTTTTCTTTCCGCCATAGGCGGGGACTCGCCTGCTATTTTGGCCGGTTACCTCCTCAATTTGGTAGGCACGTTAACTTATTAACGTAGTTTATTTCGGAACCAGTACCTTCATGTATCTCTTTCATATAAATTATTAGGGTTTTTCACATCTATCAATTTAAAGTACATATATATAACCCCGATAATTATAAGTTTCCTCTTATTAGTTCGTGATGCTTGTTCCAGTTGAGATTTGGCAAAGTGAACAAGTATTATAGCAACACCAATGTTTTCGAGCATTCGGGGAAGTTCTACTCCGTAGCAGAAAATCACATACCTCAAGAGATTGACATCATTACATTAGAAACTTTAGGCAACTGGGATTTCTCTGGAGCTTGGAACAGACCTTTTACCAGCCACTCTAAGGTATATCTACATATATATACATACATACATACATATATATATATATATATAATATTATATATATTTATATATTTGTTGGTTTCTATTTTATTCTTCCAATTATATACCCTTTTATGGATGTTTGTATTGAAAACGGAATTTTTTTTTTTTTTTTTCTTTTTTTTTCTGTTAACAATCATAGACATCATCATTATAGCTCATGTGCAATTTTATTGAACCTATAATAACCTCTTTCTACATCTAATTTAAACTTTAAGCATGAGTTATCTTTTTTCTATTGCATATACCATCAAAAACAAGATGTTGGAAATTTTGAGTAGAAATTTCATTGTCCCACATTGGCCATTCTCAAAAGGTTTCGTCACTTTATAAGGCTTTATCCCTTATAGAAAGTGATTTTAGTGATAGACTTTGGAGAATAAAATTGGGCTCACCCTTGGGGTTGGGGTGTACTAATTAATTAATAATTAATATATAATTAAGAGAATTGTTATTAGCACTCCAAAAATCTCATTCTACACTTCTCCTAAGTGTATTTTTCTCTTTCTAATTATAGAAAGTTTGGAGTGCCAAATGAGATTTTTGGAGTGCTAATAACATTTCCCTATAATTAATTATCAAAAGATGGGCCTTGAAAATTAAATTCTTTAATTAATTTCGAATTTAATTAAATTATTTTTATTTGAACAGACTCATCTTTTCAGATGAAATCTGAAATAAAAAAAACGCAGAGAGCATAGCACCCCTCTAATGAGATGTCTTCCAACAGTCACATCTCATTCTCATACCTGTTGCAAACGAGCATAATCCCACTATATATACATTCATCTGCATGACATTTAGAACACAGAAAATATCAAATTCTTCTTCTACATTCCTAAACCTTCTTACTGAGAGAACCACACAGAAATTCGCCAGAAGTTAAGTTTTCCGATGCTGGAATTCTAACTTGATTGTTGAATCCTGATGAAGCAGACGTCCATAGAATTATAAGCACTGAGTAGGGACAAAATTTCTGTTTCAAGGACATTGCGGTACGCAAGCCTCGATCTTCAAGTTGTTTGTTTTATATTTTTGTTTTGTTCATACTCTGTTAATTTTTCTATTCGCATTTATTATTTATTAGCATATATAATTATATCACAGATTGTTGACATATATCCAACACAAGATGGAAGTAACAATAAAACTAAAATTTGTTAATAAAATCACACTCAATAATTAACCCCTACCATCACGCATATTTTATTTTATCGATAGAAGGTGGTTTTGGAGTTTTGAAACCTCTAACTAAGGTATGAATCGATTTATGCAAATTTTTTACTGCACTGATCTCAGTAGCTACGCCACCCACGAAATTTAAAGAACCTAAAGGAGCATGAGTCATACATTCCGCATAAAATCATTCTTACCAGGGCCGACCCTGAGATTTTAAGGGCTCAAGGTGAGCCACTGAAAATGGGCCCTCGAGTTCTCAGGCACTATAATTTAGGTGCATTAGGCTAGGTACTATGATTTAAGTGCATTTAAGTATGTACAATATTTAATTTTGGTATTTTTATTTTCTCCATGTTTTGGATGATGATATTGAATATTTTGAATTTATACATTTTTTAATTTTTTGATGTATTACTGCTATTTTTTTTTTTTTGGAAGGTATGTTTATTGTTTGAGAAAGTCAACCAATAATCAATGCCAAAAATTGTGCAGCAGAATAAAACAATTAAGATTTTTTTTTTAAATAGATTTGTTAGATTAGATGTTAGATTAGAAAGCAAACATAGTTCGAACCCATACTGTGATGCAATGGTAACACTCCTCTCCACCACTGTGGTAGAGGGCCACTTGCACCAATTTAGAATTTATAAACAAACAAATATGAAGTTCAATATTTATGAAGATGTAGAAATATAATCAAAGGACTATAACGATATATAATCCAACACAAGATCTTAATAGAATTTTAATTTTTGTTAAGGATTAAAAGGAAGAAACATATAAATTTAGTGCTCTATATAGCCCTTAATTTTCACTTTAAATTATATACTAATTATTGGTACGTATCGTCACATACTTGGTTCTCCCTTGTTTTCTTTTCAATGTTCCAGAGAGCTCCAGGCTCAGAGGAGCTGGTCATTCACGGATTTGACGCAGTAAAACCATATATGGAAATTGGAATAATTTCAGGTATTGTCTTCCTTACACTCTCTAACAGGCATAGATCTATCATTGTATGTAAGACTCACTCATTAAAAATTGTGAATACGTGTGTACATTTAGCATTGCACATTTCATAAATATCATTTAGAAATAATCTAGGACTTCAAAATAACAAAGTAGACATTAGAAAATTTGATGTGTCACATACTTACCCCTTGCTCAGCTGATGGAAAGGAGCTAATTCACAAAGTAGATCTCAAACTCAGCAGGAGCAGCTTTTTCCATGAATTAGGGATCACAGAGAGGTATTCAAGCAAGCACTAATAATTTTTGGTTAATCTCTAAGAAAACTTTTGCCACTTAATTAACTCAAAATCATGCATACTTTGCTTGCAGGTATAATGTACTCATGGATTTTCCTCTAACTTTTGACATAAACAGACTCGTTAACGGAGGCCCGTAAGTGATGCATCCTTCATAGTTCCGCTCTACACCTTCTGATTATATCCCCATGAAAACATGCATGCCATGTTTTATATATATTGCTTGATGTGCTGGTTTTGATATGCAGATTATTAGAGTACAATCATGAAGAATATGCACGAATCGGTGTGATGCCACGCTACGGCAATGTAGATTCAATCCGCTGGTTTAAAGTTGAACCCAATTGCACATTTCACATAATCAATTGTTTTGAAGATGGTGATGAGGTAACTTGAACAAATTGGCAATTTTATTTGAAATTCTACTATTTTGGAGGAATAATAATCCAGTCATTACTATTTGTATACATAAAACTGAGATGCATTTTTTGACATGCTGTTTAATAGAGGTGGGTCGTTCCATTGTATGTGAGACCACTTATATTAGAGTGTATATGAGCAAATGTGTCATTTTTGTGAATCTAAAGCTTTGCTCGTAATAATCAGTAGACTTCTAATTAACTTGTAAGCCAAACCACATTTGGTATCTAATTTTTGTTTGTTCGATGAGCAGGTTGTAGTGTGGGGTTGTAAAGCTCTGGACTCAATTATACCAGGACCTGACATGGCATCGACTCAATTTGGGTGGTTGCCAAGAAAATTTCAGCCTATAAGTCCAAGTAAAGAAAATGATCATGGTACTATCTCATCAGTTGACGATGGAAACTTATTGTCTCATGCTTATGAATGGAGATTAAACATGCAAAGTGGGGAAGTCAGTGAGAGATATCTAACTGGAAAAAGGTTTTGTATGGATTTTCCCATGATCAATGGAGCTTTCTCCGGCGTTAAAAATAGATATGGCTACGCCCAAGTGGTTGATTCCATCGCAAGCTCTGCCTCAGGTAATTAGGGTTAATCTTTCCCAAACAATAACTTAACTGCACTCTCTAATTAAATTGCCTTTTCTCAGACCATTAATGGTTATCTATGTTGGTATGTCTCTCAGGCATGCTCAAATATAATGGTCTAGCCAAGCTACACTTTGAAGAACCCGCTGATGTTTCTTTGGTATAATCAATTAGGCCTGGACATGTTTTCATTATAATTTTTCTCCTGCAATTTTATGCATGAATATGTGACTAACATTCTTTATTATTTTATTTCATGGGGATTACTAGAGAAGTGAAGGCCAATTAGAAGAGGCAATAAAGGTGGAAACTCACATGTTTGAGGAGAACAGCTTTTGCACTGGAGCTTCTTTTGTCCCAAAACAAGGGGGTTTTGAAGAAGATGATGGATGGCTTATCACTTTTGTTCACAATGAAGATACCAACATATCTCAAGTAAGTCGATCAGTCTACAATAATATTTGAATTCTTGTTTTGAGAAAATTTGTTATTTTGTTTAGATTGATTCACACTTATATGCGTTGAAGTGCTAACTAGTTAGTATAACTTAATATATTTTCCTTTTAGGTTTATGTGATCGAGACAAAGAAGTTTTCTAATGAGCCTGTTGCCAAAATTACATTGCCCTGTAGAGTTCCATACGGATTTCATGGAGCCTTCATGCCAATCTCATCACCCACTTAAGATTAGTTTGGTATTGGTATGCTTTTTAAAAATGTTTTTTATTTTGTTGTCATAATAAATTGTTGTAAAATAAAGCAGTTGTTTGATTGGTAAATTCTAGTTGTTAAGTTCTTGTAACTAAAAAAAAAAACCCAGTGTTAGTTTTGGTAAATTTTTATATAAAAGTGTTGTGGTTGTGTGAAGTGATTGAAATACATATGATCGTGAATATTATATAATTGTTGTAGAGGAAAATAATTTGATAGAGAATGACAGAATTTTATTAGAGAAATTCTTGGTATGTTACAATGTGATGCATACTGTGGCTATCTTGACAAATTACACAAATACTCCTAATTTAATAAGGAGAGTCAACTGAAGAATGAATTGTCTAAAGGTTACAATTGATAATTGAGAAATGAATGGCCTTCAAACTTATACATATGAACTCGACTATCAAGCACCTGTATATCCATCACGTGTCCAACACGTATGGGTGGAAAATATTCCCCAAAATCCCGAACTGACCGAATTGAAAAAATCCCGATCCTAAACCAAAAATTTCCCAAACCGAAATTCTCAAAATTTTCAGCATGCTATCCCAAACCGATCCTGAAATTTTGGTACGGGATTTGGGATTGTCTCCTCAATATTTCGGGAATCTCATACCGAACCGAAAATATATATTATTAATTTATTACATATGTATATATTTATACATATTATATATATATATATATATATATTATTTTTTTAATTATAGTTAGAGTTAATTTTAATCGTTGGATTGTTTCAAATTGATCTGTGTTGTCCATTCATTGTCAGGGTTCTCTAGCTTTCTCTCTCCATCATTCGTTCATAACTTTGATTTCAATTGAAGCCAACCTCCCTCCCTCAGCCACAGAGCCCTTTCTTCTCTATCTCGAATTTGAAGCTTAACTCCGGCCAATCACCGGCCCACCACCACACCATACTATTACTACCATCTCTGACCGTGGAGCATTCCTTCACCACATAGAGCCACCACTCTCTCTCACACGATTCTCTCTATCAGACATTCAGAGTCTGAGAGTCTTCTTCATCCAGTGCACTGTGCACCGATTCTCCCCCAAATCAGGTAAATTTTGGAATTAATTTAGGGTTCGAATTCTAGATTAGGGTTTGTGAAATTTGTTCATGTTTTGGATTGGGTGTTCATGATTCCAGCCCTAATTTAATTTTTATATTTATATTTACCATTAGGTTAGGGTTTATGAATTTTTTTTTTTCGATTTAGGAGTTTGGCTATGATTTGCTATGATTTTTTATGCTTTATTTTTGTTAGGCAGCTTAAAGACTTTTAAAAATTTCAATTGGCTACTATACTTTCTGGTTGTTTTGGAAATTTCTGATGTTAAACTGAAGTAAATGCAGAGATGTGAATAATTTTCTTGCCCGTAGGTTCCCGATAGGTATATATGTTGTGCAAACAAACTTGCATTTTGTAATGCGCTGCTTCTCTCAAATGTGTTGTGTTTCTCCATTTTTGTTTACTTCCATTCCACGGAGAAGTCACAATTAAGTTGTATATTATCAGTATGATTTAAAAGTTTGTGTTGTCCTCTCTTTAGGAGCACCGTGGTTGAATTATGTGCTTTAATTTACACAGATTTGAGAAATTTAATCATGTATGTTTCATTGTTTTGTCCATTTGTAGGTTCCACTTTTTTGCCAAAACTCAGAAACTTCATCACACAATGGAATGCAGCAGCAACAATAGGAATTATAAAGGTGTAGATTTTATGTCCTGTTTTCATCACAAATTTTTGCTTCTTTATATATACTTTTCAACTTTCTAATTTGTCTTTAATGCTTTAATAGGTTTTCTTCAATCCTTTTCCCTGCTAATTTGTCTTGAATTCTTTACTAGGTTTTCTTCAATCCTGAGATTTATAGCACCAGCTGCACCACTCCATTACCCGCTATAATTGACAAGTGTATTCCGTCTGCTCCAATTGACACTAGGAGGTCTCTGTTTAAGATGAAGTTGGCCTTGAATTGAGCTTAAGGAGATCGGTCCTCACTTTGAATTGAGGCTTTTTAAGGTTAGTACACTATCTTCATTGTTGAGAAATTTGTGCTTCTTGCAAGCATATAGCACATGTTTCATTTTGCATTCACATGTTTGTGTTGTTTATGTCGTATGGACATTAGTTAGATATGAATAAATATGAAATCTCTTTAATTGTTTCATCTTTATGAAGAGTACCAACAAGAAGGGGAAGGGGTCAACAATCAACAACAATAAGCATGGCAAGGGAGCAACCACAACCATCAACAAGATCAAGGGGCTGAATGGGCCAACAATCTTCATGAATTTTAAGCTTTTCTTTTTGCTTTTGGTTTATAACTTAATTTATTTCGACACTTTGGCTTGTAACTAATTTTTTTGCATTTGGGTTTGTTACTTAATTCATTGTTGTTGCATGCATGTGGAATGTTGAATTTAAATAGTTTGATAGTAGAATATATTTGAAGAACAATTCATAATTTCATATTTCAATTAGGGCTATAAATCTATGATTGCACAGATTGGTATATATATGAAGTAAAGGGCTCAACATAGATTGCATTGGTGGCTCAAAATAGATTGCACAAACGCACATATGGCATATTTGTATGTATGACAGATTGGTATTTATGAAATTGGACTGAAAATTTCAATCTAAAAGGCTAAATTTTAGCCCAAAAGCCCAAAATCAAAATTTAATCCCGATTTGTCCCGCAATACAAAAAATATTTGGGATTCCCGAAACTTTGGTTTGGAATTGGTCTTCAAATTTCTGTCTCGAAAAATTTCGGTTTGGGATTTGGGATACTAGTTTCGGTTCGGTACCATTCCAAACCAGCCCTACCAGCACACGTAGTACAAGACTATGCTAACCTTGATGCGGAATACACTGACTTTCCGAATGGTTAATGTCCAGTTGATTTTCCAAACGGCTAGCAACTTTATTTAAGAACTAAGTGAATATGGAATACAAGTCTCCTTCCCCTAAATTCGTTTAGAACATTGCTTCCATACCAAACTAACATGTCTTGACCCCAAACTAACATGTCTTGACCCAATATGTCCACATGTCCATCCAAATCATGATGTGCTAGCTGACATCTGGGGAGTAACGAAGCCATTAATAATGCTTGACGTGTAAAGTGTGAATAAATTTAAACTTTAATTAAATAAAGCAGAGTGCACAATATGATTGGTTGGAAACCCTTGTTACCAAATATGAAGTTCAGAGCATAGCGCAGAAAATAAAGGTACCATAAAGGATAATTATTCTTACAGAGATAATCCACTTTGACTGTAGTACTGTCAGCTACTTTCACTGAATCCTCGTACTCCCACGAGCTCAATTTCTATGTCCTGAAAGAGAGAAAAAGAAAACTGAGTAGGCCTATAAAATAAAGTTTTTTGAAAACCTTACCGAAAACATGTAACCCCTCGATGTAAAACAAATATATAGTTCTTCAAAGTAGTAATATAATAATGGGTAAATATCAGTTTACTACTCTCAAGTTTCGTGGTTTTCAACATTTGGTACATGAAGTTTTTGTCGTCCCAGAGTCATACCTAAAGTGTTAATTTTAAGGCAATCTCATACATCCGTTAGTCTAGCTGTTAAGTCTTCTGTTAACTGATGATGTGGCGCTCATGTGGACAATGAATGGGCTGTCACGTGTCATTAAAAGTCCACGTGGAAATTAAAAATTCAAAAACAAAAATTATAATTTAAAAAAAAAATTGGGCTTCTACCTCACCCACTCCCAGTTCATCCTTTGCAGCCAGTGCACCCCGTTCCCAGAGTAGCAGCCCGGACACCAACTCCTCCTCCCCCTCAAATCCGAAGGTTTCAAGCACCGCCTACACCCCTACCAGTTCATCCTCTGCCTTGGCTCTGCCGACCGCGCAGTGGACTAGGCCTTGGCCGCCGACCTCGGGATCCGGCTTGGCGTAGATGAGAGAAGAGAGGGAAGGAGGGTTGGGTGGGAGGGGGTGAAAATTGGACTGAGATCCTCGCCGGATCTCTTTTCTACGGATCCGACGGTCCCTTAAATCTTGGTCGTTCACACGGATCAAATGACCAGAAGTAAATCCTCTTTTTCACGCGAAACGAGGTTGCCTCACCTCTTTCTGGTTTCTTCCTTCCGTTCTTCATTCCGTTCAGTTTCGTCTCCACCTTCTTTCTCTCTGTTCATGGCACGACTGCCATGGTTTCAAGGCTCATAACTCAATTTTTTTTTCTTTCTAATCCCCTTGTTTTTCCCCTTTGATTTCAATTTGCCACCGATGTGTGATTAGAAATTTTTCTTGGTTTCAGTGATATGAGATTCATAAATTTTCTCTGCATCTATCTATGTCCAGGTTCTGAAAAAAATTAATCAAAAAAACCCAAGAACTGTTTTTGCATTTTTTTCTTTTCTTTTAAGAACTCAATGGAATTAATGATAACAAAATCCAAGAAGAAGGTTGGAGATGGAGGCATTGAACAAAGATAAAAAGAGGAGAGAGCATAAGTGAACAGAAGAAAATGGTGGTGCTGTGTCGTTTTTCGTGATTTATTTCTGGCCGTTTGATTGGCTGGAACGACCACGATTTAAGGGTTCGTCAGATCTGCAGAAAAGAGATTCGGCGAGGATCTCAGTCCGTGAAGATTTTGGAGTTTTAGAGAGAGAAATAAAGAAGAGAGAGAGAGAGAGAAGAGAATGGGTCTCTGCAAATTCAACCTGCTATTACCGGTGGGTTGTAGTTCGGCTTCGACGAGACCGAAGGCAGACGCCGTCGTTGAATTTCTGCTTTTGCAGAAAGGAGAGGGACGAGAGAGTTGGGAGAGAGGGAGAGGTTGAGAGATAGTAAAGGGGTTTTTTTTTTTTTTTTTTTTTTTTGAAATTTTAATTTCCATGTTTTAATGACACGTGGCGCCCAGTCATTGTCCACATGGGCACCACGTCATCAGTTAACAGAAGACTTAATAGTCAGATTAATGGATGTATGAGACTGTCCCAAAATTAATATTTTAGATATGGTTCTGGGACGAAAAAAACTTCATGTACCAAATGTTGAAAACTACGAAACTTGAGGGTAGTAAACTGAGATTTACCTTTTAATAATAGATAGTAGGAAACCCTGCAACACAAATGAGTTGAAGGATATAGGGTGCTACTACGAAATATCTCAAATCAATGTCATAGAAAAATCCATGCTCATTACCTAATGAAGGCACACAAGTCATGTAGAAAATAACTAAGTGAACAGGCTGGGTGTAAAGGTTTTACATTCTAGTACTACACTACATGAAGTTGTGCTAGTCCCCTCACATACATGTATGTCAACACCCTAAGGGATTTGTACCATTTCCTAAGGGGGAACAAGCTGGCACTTACTCTATATCTAAAACGAATGTGAACTACACGTGACCTCGTCCTGCGCTCGGATTAGTACAATAAAGGGCACCATTGCAATCATGTAAAAATGAGCATGTATGATATAAAGATGTTAGGCCACAAGTTTATGCTCACAATAAATATAATAAATGTAAAGTGTATGAAAATCTAACTGTAAGCTAAACATGGCTATTTCATCATGGTATGTAAAAGCAGTTAACGAGAAAACCATATATATTTATTTATTTATTTATGTCCTAGGGTCGTAGCAGCCCAACCTATTATGCCCGCAGTACTCTTCTGGGTGATCATTAAGCTAATTATAATTAATGTAATAAACCTCAGTTCCTCCTAGTTTGCTCAAAGATGGAATTTGGAAACAATTGAAATTGAATTTGAAAAAAAAAGGAGCATTTGAATTTTTCCCCAAAAATCTGGTGAAATTTATATAAACCAGTGACCTCGAACTAGATCACCCAACCTGAATCCATTTGGATCCAACCAAAATCCACTTCAGAATTTGGAAGGAATACTTTAAGGTATATTTCATTAACTTTCAGTTAAATTTAACAGAATATTCCATCATTGATGGAATATTTCGTTAAAATTGATTGTTGACCGTTAGTTTACCGAAGTTGAATTTTTCAAAATCTCACTCGGGATCCCTCTTAGTGTATTTCGATTAAATCCCATGGACTCATTCCTAACATATTATCACTACAATATAAAGACAAACTCATGAATGAATAAAATTACCAATAGTAATTATTTAATTTGGAGTTCTTACATAATATCCAATATTACATAAATTGGCTTTTAGGGCATAACTCCAACATATTAAAGCTCCAATCACACTAAGATAGGGATTTTTTATCCCATGATCTCTTCATCATCTTCCTTAGGACAAAAATGGTCTTTCTTCGGATTCAAAGATTGAACAACCATCAGATTACTAGATGACTTTGCTTCTAGGAAGTTAAATCGACGTAAGACTTTATGAGTGTAGTTTGCTTGGTGGACTAAGATCTTGTTGTCATGGTGCTCGATATGCAGGCCGGTACAATAGGTCCTACCTACATTCTTAATCTCAAATTCCATCTTCAAGTGTGTAACAATCATTAGGATATCTTCTAGAGTTCCAATAAGGTTCATGTCATCGAAATATATTACAATTATCGCAAAATCAGAATTGGTGGTCTTAAGGAACACGCATGGGCACAATTTAGTTGTTTACATATCTTATTCCGATCAAGTACTCACTTAGGCACTTGTACCAAATTCATCCATATTGTTTCAAACCATATAACTAATGCTTCAACCTAATTGAAAACGTGTTCCATGGTCGAGCATGCATTGATTATGGTATTACTAGTCCTACTGGGACTTTCATATAAATCTCGGTATCTAGATCCCTATATAGATACGTAGAGACCACGTCCATAAGTTGTATACTCGGTCTTTCAGAAACTACTAAATTGATTAAGTAATGGCACGTAGAAAAGAAGATACACAGGGAGAAAATCCTGCATCATGAAGGCACACACACAGAGAAAGAACAAACTTGCAAAACGGAAGTTCAAAATGGAGCCCCAACATATTAACTATATCAAGAAAAGCTTGATGAACAATGGAGATTGAAAAGTACAGAGGAAGAATCAATGAGAAGTGTAGAGAAAGTAAGATAGAAATCTAGAGAGAAGGCAAAGAGAAAGCAATGAAACTGAACTGATTCTTCTTAATTCACACAGTGCCAAACTCACAGTACATATACAGTAATCCTGACTAACTTGCCTATGTGGTATATCTAGTACATCCAACTCTATTGTAACAACCTTATCTCTTCATATCGACCAATAAACTATTGACACCTGTTATTACTCCCCCTCAATCTCAGCTAGGATTCCCGAGTCTGAAATTATAGCAATGTTTGATGAATAGAGGACTATGCAATCCTTTGGTAAGTATATCAGCAACCTGAGAATCTGTTGACACATAATGCACTGTTATATCCCTCTTTTGAACCCTTTTCTCTAATAAAGTGATAGTCAGTATCTAGGTGTTTAATGCGAGAGTGAAACATTGGATTGGAGGAGAGTGCCAAAGTAGACAAATTATCACAGTGTAGAGCTGGAGGGTGGTTTAACACTTGATGCAAATCTTTTAGGACTGATCTTATCTAGCAAACATCAGCAGTGCAATGAGCTAAAGCTTTATACTCAGCTTTGGTTAAACTTCGTGAAACGGATGCTTGTTTCTTCGATTGCCAAGAAACAGGATTATTGCCAACATACACTACATATCCTAAAATTGATCTCCTTATGTTGACATTTGCAGCCCAGTCAGCATCAGAGAATGCTAAAATATTAATATCTAGTGATGGTGTATAAGTGAGTCCATAATCAATTGTTCCCCTGTATATATCTTAAGATTCTTTTTACCAAGAAGAAATGTGCATCAATAAGATTAGTCATGTACTGACAAACCACATTCACCGTATGTGCTATATCTGGCCTTGTGAAAGTCAAGTATTGCAGTACTTTTACTATACTTTTGTACAACATTGGATCTTCCATAAGTGTTCCTTCTAATGTAAGCAATTGTGTATGAGGTTTTGATGGTGTTGAAGCAGGTTTACATGAATTCATTCTTGCCTTATTGATCAACTCTTTTGCATACTTCGACTAATTGATAAACAAACTGCCATCAGGTTTATATTGAATGTGCAATCCCAGAAAATATTTCAATTTTCCAATATCTGTTAAATCAAACAACTCTGCAAGCTGAGTAATGATTGTTTGCACTTTTGCTCTATTAGAACCAGTCAGAATTATACCATTTACATAAAGCAATAGAATGATAATATCCTCACTATCATGCTTGATGAATAAGCTTGTATCAGATTAAGATATATGGAATCCAAGAAAAGGCAAGACTTCAGTAAACTTTGCATTCTAGGCTCTTGGAGCTTGTTTAAGCCCATACAAGGACTTAGTCAATTTGCACACATGATTGGGATGCTTTGAATCTAAAAATCCTTGTGGCTATTTCATATAGATCTCCTCTTGAAGCTCTCCATGCATAAAGGCATTCTTGATGTCAAGTTGCCTTAGTTCCCACTTATGACAAGTTGTCAATATCAATCTGACGGGGTATGTCGAACCACTGGACTAAATGTTTCTGAGTAATCAACAACTTGTTCTTGAGTAAACCCCTGAGCTACCAATCTTGCCTTATATCGTGGAATACTTCCATCAAGATTTCGTTTTATTTTATAGACCTATTTGCTGCCAATTATTGATCTATTGGATGGTGGGGGTACAAGATTCCAGGTTCCTTAAGTTTTCAATGCATCAAACTCTTCTTGCATTGTTTGTTGCCATTTAAGATTTGATGCAACAACTCTAAATGTTTTTGGTTCACCACCACCATGAATATCAGCAATAAACGAAAAACCAACAAAGGCAACATCACATGTATCATCAATATCCAATGATTGGAGCTCTGGAAATGAAGCAAGATAGGCTGCATAATTCTTCATTTGACTAGCTCCTGTCTTTAATCTTGTTTGCATAGAGTATGTATTAAGTGAAACTAGTTCTTGTGTATAATCAGAAGTTGAAGATGCACTAGGAATGAAAAGAAGAATTACTTGAAGCTGATCAGAATTGAGGACAGGCAACAAAGGTTGAAGTTGATCTTGACCTTGAGAAAGAGCCTGAGAGTTTGAAGTTTTAGATCCCTGTCAAGATTCTGTTACTGATTGATATGTTGTATCATCACTACTATTCTCAGAAGAATCATGAATTGGAAAAGCTTGTCTGAAATTAGAACTAAAACCTGAGATGCTTTGAGATCCTTGTAATGAAAGGGAATTAGGATTATAACCAATAGATTGTACTCCAGTTGGCAAACTAGGATATGCAGTTGAAAGGGCAACATTCACTAGAATTGGAAAATTATGAATTGTAGGAACATTTCTCATTATTTCTGGAATTCTAGGTTTAACCACCTTAGCTGGAAAGATTGATTCATCATGCAGCACATGCCTTGACAAAATTAATCTTTTTTATTCCAAATTGTAGCAAATAACACCTTTATACCCAAGAGCATAACCTAGAAACAAACTCACAGATGTTCTAGGTTAAAGTTTGGAATCATTGTAATGCCTCAAATATGGATACACATCTGATCCAAAAATCTTTAAGTCATGTAACTGTGGTGGTTTATTAAACAGTGCAAAATAAAGAGAAGTCATCTGCAAAATTTTACTTGGCATTCTGTTAATCAAATACACTGCATGAGCACAAGCATAAAACCAAAACTCTTGAGGTAATCCAGCAGCATTCATTAAGGTAATATCAATTTCAATTATATGTCTATGCTTCCTCTCAACTAAACCATTTTGTTGAGGTGTGTAAGGACACGAGATCTTATGAATCATTTCTTTCAAAGCAACAAACTTCTTAAAAACTTTACTAGTAAACTCACCACCTCTATCTGATTGCATACATTTGATCTTAAGTCCAAATTATACCTCAACAAAATTATAAAAATGGACAAAAATGGAGAAAACTTCAGATTTATTGAATAGTGGGAATACCCATACATGTTTAGTACAATCATCCACAAAAGTAACATAAAACCTATATCCTTCAATTGATTTAACAGAAGCTGGTCCCCAAACATCCATATGAATCATGTCCAAAGGAAAAATACATCTCACATATTCACCAGAGAAAGGTTTCCTAGCTAACTTTCCATGAATACAAGCAGTACACATATTATGCACATCATCTATAGCATAAGATATCTGAGACTTAGCTAACATAACAAACATTACTTCATTTGTTGGATGCCCCAATCTGTGATGCCACACTGAAGATTTCACCAATTGTCTAATAAAGGCTGCAGAAGATGCAAAGGTTGATGCAGGGATCCAAAACAACTCTCCAGGCTTAATCCTTCCTTGGTACAAGATTTGCTTTGTTGCTTTGTCATGCACAAAGAACACTGTGTCATCACAAATAAGCCAACATTTATTATCTTTGCACAGTTAAGTTACTGATAAAAGATTAACTGTTATTGAGGGAACATGTAACACTTGTTTTAGTATTAGTGAACTAAATGGTGTTTTTAACATAGAGCTACCAATATTGTGAATTGATAATCCCTAACCATTTCCAATTTTAATTGTTTCAGCACCTTCAAATGGAGCAACATTATTCAAACAAGTGATTTCAGAAGTCATATGATGAGACGCTCCAGTATCAAGAATCCATGTTGGAGAATTCTGTGTAGTGGCATCAGTTGAATTATTCTGAGCAGTTATAGCATTGACTTGATATGCACCTTGGTCTTGATCTGGAATATTGGGACATGTTGTATACATTACAAATCCTGGAACATGATAAGAATAATGGACCATGAAAAGAGGAAATGCACCAGAATTGCCTTGCTGCTAAGGAAATGAACCAGAAGAAACTAAAGGAACAGATAAGGACGTAGTAAATGTTGGTGCTTGAGAAACAGGTATTCCAATAGGCTGATATACATAATTTCCCCTGTAATAACATTCAAGTGCAGTGTGACATCGTTTTCCACAGATCTGACACTTAGTAGAGATTCCATTTGTAGGTGTTTGAGATGTTCTAAAGAAACAATTCGCAGCAGTATGACTTCTTTGTTGACAGATTTGACATTCAGGATGCAAAGTTATCCTTGACTCAGTATTTCCATTCCATGTATTGTTCTACCTGTAACCATTAGACCTTTTACCTTTGTAATTGGACCTGTACCCTTCATTATTTCTTTGTTGACCTTTATTATATGGCCTTTATTGTTGCTGCTGCCCACCATTATATTGATTTGTCCCAGAGAATTAACTAGATCCTGATTGAGTGTTGCTGCTACCAATAAACCTAGTCATATATCCAAAATTTTGAGGAGGAAAATAAGGAACAAATCAAAAGGGCTGAAAAGGGAAACCAGGTAGCAGGGAACCATATGCAACCTAAGGCACTACAGTAATTCTACCACCAGTACTAGATTCAACATCTGCAGAGTTAGAACTTAAAACACCACTACTAAATTGAGAATTACTCGAAGAGTTAGATGCTGCACCATTCATATACAAAGCTGACATGCTTTGAGATAAAGAATTAATCACATAATCATTTTCTCTTTCAGCACCAAGAAGTAATGCCCTAAATTCTTTCATTGAAATAGTAGTATCTCTGGCCAAAATCACAATCCTTATAGTTGCATATTCCTTTGGCAATCCAGCTAAAGCAGCAATAATAACATCATTGTCTAAGATAAACTCTCATGCAGCAGTTAATTGATCTTTAATAGATTTGAGCCTCAACAAATACTTATCCATCGAATCTCCACCCTTTTGGATTGTATGTAACTCAGTCTTTAGATGATTAACACTAGTTTTAGACACAAAAGCAAATTTATCCTCAAGATTGGACAAAGCATCTTTAGCAGTTCTCCAACCAATAACATGTTCAATTGCATCATCAGAGAGAGTAGCAATTAACAAGCTTAACAAAGCCAAATCTAATGACTCTCATTCTTGATATTCAGCAGTAACATCTTTAGTCACCCTAGTTTCAACACTTACAGTAAATCTAGGTGGACAATCCACAGATCCATCAAAATGTCCAAACAACTTGTAACCTTTCAAGACTAACTTAAACTAAAATGCTCACTTAGTGTAATTGTTTTCACCAAGTTTTATGGTTAACATACCCAATAACCCTTCAACCTTCACAGTATTCGACACCATGATATCTTCAAACAACTATCTTACTAATCAAGAAACAAGAAATCTGCAAATCTTTCACAGGAATCTAACAAACAACTAGCAAGAAAATACCCAAAACCAACTTTGATCTTCAAGATTCTACAAATCACAACAGTCACTGGAGCATTGGCTTTTCATAACCCAGAACTCAAATCTTGAGAATAAAAGCAATAAAATTTGGCATCGGCCTTTGTAGAAAACACACAAACAAAGTAATCCAAACAACCACAGCGCACCAAACAGATGCGGAAGAATTTGCAAGCAATCGCCGGAAAAAAAACTAATCAAGCAACAGAAAGGAATGGCTATTAGCCTTTGTATTCCTTCAACAATCTTGCAAAAAATAGCTATCAGCCTTAACAAAGAAACTTGCATACAAGAAACCCCATCGAATAAACAAATTTTCACTCGGCATTTAAGCAAATAGATGGAGTGCATAATTTAGCAACAAAACCTGAAACTTAAGCTTGTGATCAGAAAACCCCACTGGAGAACCTCCAGCAAACCACCAACTACCAGAAAACCTTCGCGAACAAAAAGAAACCCTCAGCAATCATAGTGGAAGAACAACCCCAAAGATCGAAACCTTTGACGATGATACCATATTAACTATCTCAAGAAAAGCTTGATGAACAATGGAGATTGAAAAACACAGAGGAAGAATCAATGAGAAGTGTAGAGAAAGTAAGATAGAAATCTAAAAAGAAGGCAGAGAGAAAGCAATGAAACTGAATTGATTCTTCTTAATTCACACAGTGCCAAACTCACAGTACATATACAGTAATCCTAGCTAACTTGCCTATATGGCATATCCAATACATCCAACTCTGTTGGAACAACCTTATCTCTTCATATCAACCAGTAAACTATTGACACCTGTTATTACAACATACGTATTAAAACTATTAAAATTCTAATGTAACATAAATGTAAACCCTTTAAGGATGCAACATTATTATCATTGACAACCTGCTGTAGAAACTGAAGAATTATTTGGTGACTTAGTTACCAAGTACATAAAGTCAATTTACATACGTGAAGATATACAAGAAAAGGGAACCTATATTACTCAATGGACACAACTTCAAACAAAATCAGCATTTAGTATAGGTATTCAACACTATATGTACTCGATCGTGCCTACCAAGGTAACATACATTCAATTAGTTATTTTCCTTCGATAAAATTGGCATAACTATTCATCTTATCGATCGAAGAAACTACATATATAAATGGTCTACACAACTTAGAAATTGGCAGATGCTTTTCCAAGAATAGGCTTAAAAAGCGAAAGCAGAGGTACACTTCTTAAAAACTCTTTGTTGCACACTTTTTCTTGTAGCAAATGTCTCTACAAGGATTGATGTTCTTAATATCGTCCATGTTGAACATTATGTTCCTAATGAATATGTCATTTCAAATGAATGAAGAACGATATTAACAGCTAACCAGTCTATGTTAGAGTACTAAGAAGGGTTAGCCAAATTAAGTGGTATGTGTATGTTCTGTTAGTTCAGGGAACTTTTATTAGATGTTTGACATTTGTCATTGGATTAGATGGTTAGTTGGGTGGTTATTGTGATGGAAACTTAGCTTGCAAGTCTGAAAGGAATATATATAGCAGACTAAGTGTGCAAGGCAGGTTATGATGAGAAAAGTATATTGTGAACAATAATACAATAGACTTATGTGTGTCATGCATTGAAGGTTAGAACAAGGTTCTTATTTTTGGTATCAGCCAATTCTACTATCCCACATTTCCCTTGCGTATGCCGAGAGCAACCACTCGCGCCACAAAGATGGATGCTCACGTCACCGCCCTTGAAGCTTCAAATTCCAAAATCAAAGAATTGGTTCAGAACCTTGCAACCCAAATGACCAAATTCATAGCGTTGATCAATACACGTCTCTCGTTGGTGGAATTTCGTTCTGTTCCCATGGAAGAGCAAGGCCGCGCCAATTGTGTGGGTCCGTCGAAATTGGGGGGGAATCCCATAGATTCAGAAAAAACCTTCAACGATCAGAATCTTGATCCAAATCTGCAATTCTAGCGTCAAGATCCTCGATTCCATCATCAAGATTATGAATTTTAATTTCGTCAACCACCGATCAAGCTTGACTTTCCAAGATTTGTTGAAGGTGATGATCCCTTAGCTTGGGTGTATAAGGCGGAACATTTCTTTGAATATTTATTGGTCGTTGTAAACACGAGAAATTCCTGAAACAAGCGACAAGAATACGTGTACAAAATATATTTTTTTGTATTAATGATTTTGGGGTTACAATCTCTTTGTAATTTGGTCCTCTGATTCTATCTTCGTAGGGTGTGGGTTTGTGGATGAGTTGTTGATCCAAAGGGCCGTCGGGGCTTGATCTAAGGATGAACAGTTGATGAATGGATCTTCAAGGGGCGTTGAGCTTGATCTTGAAGAATGGGTGTATGAGTTTGTTGAGGTTGTTGATCCAAAGGGGCCGTTGGGGCTTGATCTTAGGATGAACGGATGATGAGCGATGAACACTTTCCTCAAGGCCCGTCGGGGCTTGATCTTGAGTTGGTGGAAGTTCTTCAAGGGCCGTCGGGGCTTGATCTTGAATTGAACGGATGATGAATGATGAACACTTTCCTCAAGGGCCGTCGGGGCTTGATCTTGAGTTGGTGGAAGTTCTTCAAGGGCCGTCGGGGCTTGATCTTGAAGGTGGACGGATGATGAACGATGAACACTTTCCTCAAGGGCCGTCGGGGCTTGATCTTGAGTTGGTGGAAGTTCTTCAAGGGCCGTCGGGGCTTGATCTTGAAGGTGGATTTGACGAAGAACGAAGAGTGCTTTCTTGATCCTTCGGGATTTGCTTGAGAGCTTTAGAGTTTCAAGGCTTCTTCCTTTCTTCCTTCTTTCTTCCTTCTTTCTTCTTTCTTCCTTCTTTCTTCTTTCTTCCTTCCCCCCAAAATGAATGCCTTGGCCTCCTATTTATAGAATTCCAAAACTTAATTTTTGGATTTAAATAATCAGATGAAATAAATCATTTCTGCCAGGTATTGACACGTGTCATATTTGATGACTTTTCCAATTTATTTCGATTTTTCGTTGAATCACACGCTACATGTAAAATTTATGTGACACGTGAACGTTGAAATTTTAATTATTGGTCAACATTCATTTCACCGAAATTTTGATGTCTACAAATGCCCCCACTTCAAGGCGCGTCGTAGGCATGTGCTTTTCACGTGTAGAAGATGCGTTTTGAAGTCCCTTAATGTAGATGTCAACCCAAGGGCCGTCGAGGCTTGATCTTGAATTGGGCTGGAAATTTCTTCAAGGGCCATTGAGGCTTGATCTTGAGTTCGACTGGAAGATTTTCTGGTTTCCTCCAATCGTTGATTTTCCGCAGGCTTACTCTTGAACTGAGCTGGATGATTCTTTTGGTCTCCTCCGAAGGTCTGAACTTACTCCTTTGATCTGGAGTTGAATTTGATTCAAGGGTGGTGAACACTTGATTTTGAATCGGACTTGTGATTTCTTCAAGGGCCATCGAGGATTGATCTTGAACTAGGCTGGAGGATTCTTTTGGTCTCCCCCTATCGTTGATTTTCCTTTGTGCTACTCTTGAACTAGGTAGCAAGATTCAGACACATGGCAGGCAAGCACGAGGTGGAAGTGATGACCTGTTTCTTTGTTCAATCTTTCCAATTCGTATTGAAGAGGGTAGATCGGAAGACTGACTCCAAGTGCCGGCTGATTGCTCTTTTCACTTTGCTATGCAAGTAAGAACAAGGACAAAGGAAAGGGCATGGAGAAAGCATGATATGAGATACCTTTGCTTTTGAAGAAGCAGCGAATGAATCAGCATATATATTTGTTGTGTTTGTCTCCACATGCTTTGATGTATCATTTTCACTTGCCTTACTTGCTCCCTTTGCAGAAGTGGTATTTCCTTATGCAGGTTTGGCATCTTCTCGTGTAGTATTTGTCCTCTGATGCAGGAGTGGAATGCAACCTTTGCATTTAAATGGTGCTTCAAAACATTACTTCTCAGCGACGATGAGTACTCGAGAGCAATGCAAGGTAAGCAACCAGGCAAAGGTTCCAGGCAATTAGTTCCAGGTCGGAAGTTTGATTTCAGGTTCCGACTGATAACTCTATTTCCCCTTGTCCTGCAGGTAAGAGCAAGGGTAAAGGAAAAGACAGGGAAAAGCATGATATGAGATACCTTTGCTTTCGCCCTTGATGATATGAGATACTTTTGCCTTGGTGTCATTTGTTTGCAAGGGTATTCCCGGAGAGGAAGAAAACTGAGCATTTTGAGATGCTTTGCTGGGAGTGTACTCTCAGAGGTGATGAAGAGTCAGGCATTTTTTTTTTTCTGTTTGCAGGTCTGCCTTGCCATAAAAGATGAAGGTCGAAATATATATAGGGATTTCCCAATAGCAAGTGGTGGTACTGTTCTTTTACCCTTGTCGACAAACGTTTTGATCCCGCAAATCCGGCTTTTTGAAATAGTGACGACTCTTCGATCTTTGAATACGCCTCTTTGATTTTTGAACGACGCCTCTTCGATTTCTAAACGAGCGCCTCTTTTGACAAAACTGCACGCGTTTTCTGAAAGCAGAGAAAGCGTCGCCGAACTTTGCGCTTGTCGGCTAAAGATGTGTAGCTGCGATGATGACCTCCACGTGATCTTTTTACAAAGTGGCATCCGTGCTCTGAAAAGCCGAGAAAGCGTCGCCAACCTCCACGTGTTTTCAACTTTGTCGGAGATCTTTTGACAAAGTTGAACGCGTTTTCTGAAAAGCCGAGAAAGCGTCGCCTAACTTACGCCGGAAAATCCAGCTTTTGAGATTTGCAGAGCGATGTCTCTTCACTTTTGAATAAGCGGCCCTTCGATTTCTGAACCAACGCCTCTTTGATTTCTGAGCAAGCGCCTCTTCCTTTTTATAGAGGTATTGATCACCTCTAACATGCACACTTTGAAGGTTGCTCATTCCTGAAAATCATCTCCGGCCTTTTGAGTTTTAACTCCATCCACCCATCTCTTTTAACACCTTTGAAAAATGGCTAACCCATCGAACCTTAGCTTAGAATTGAGTCTCAGCAGTGATCCGGTTGCGCCGCGTCAAGGTAATGTATGGTGCCCGTCTTTCTTATCTCCTAACGGTCCTCTTACATGTGAAGACTCAGTGATGCAGGATGCAACAACAGCTACAATAGTAGCTAGGAACCTCCTCACACCAAAAGATAGTAGGCTGCTTTCAAGACGGTCCGATGAGTTGGCCGTTCAAGAGTCCCTCGCTCTTAGTGTTCAGTGTACGGGCTCTGTGTCCAACATGGGCCAACGCCTGCTTGCTCGGTCCCGTCAGGTGGAATCATTGATGGCAGAGGTGGAAAATCTTAAGCAGGAGATTAAACAGCTTAAGTACGAGAATAGAAGTTTGCATGTGCTTGCAAATAACTATTCGTCGGGCATGAAGAGGAAGCTTGATGAGATGCAAGAATCTCAAGGTCGCATTCAAAGTGACCGTCAAAGGCTTGCGTCTTTCTTCCAGAGGCACATTTTTCCGGCGTCATCAAGCGTTCCACCAAGTATTGGGGCCTCGAATGATTTATCTTCGTTGCTTCCCGCTCCTGGAGTTTGGCCAAGTAGTGGGGCTTCACGTGAACGACCTTTGTGAAGGCTCCATCTTCCTCTTTCTTTGTTAGATACATTTTTTTTTCGCACTTGTAATTGCTCTCGGTGTGCCTGGCACCGTGTGAGTTTCAAACTCTACAAAATTACAACTTGTATATAACAAATATGTCCACACATGAATGATGACCTTCATTACTTTCTTTACTTTTAATTCCAAAACTTGTACACACACACGCATATAGGCCACTGCATGGCCACTGCATTTTGCTCAATGCCTTGCATCTTCCAATTTTGCTAATTTAAACAATTGGCAGCTGATGCTGCCTTTGAAAGATGCTTCCCAATATCATCATTGCTATCTTTTTTTTTATTATTATTCTTTTTGAAAGATGTTTCCCAACATCATCATTGCCACCTTTTTTTTTTCTTTTGCCTTCACGCCTGAAGCTTTTATAATTATATATATATATATATATATATATATATATTTCAGATGGTGCCAGAAGCATCATCATTGTTTTTTTCTTTATTATTCTTTTGAAAGATGCTTCCCCGCATCATTATTATTTTTTCCCTTATATGGCCATCTGCAAGGCTGAGTTCGTGGGTGAAAACCCAGGCGAGTCCGAGAGAAGACGGAAGAGATCTTTGGGTGTGAGTTGACAAACTTTGATTTTGTCAATCACATTCAAAGGCAGCAGCAGAGGCAAGCAGACGGATGAGATCTTTGGGTGTGAGTTGACAAACTTTGATTTTGTTGATCACATTCAAAGGCAGCAGCCATGGCGGAGATGCAGAAGCAACCAGAGCTTGAAGTAGTGCAAAGCGTCGAGTTTGAAGACCGGCTAGTCGTTTGACAGCGGTCAATGAAGCTCTTCGTTGATTTTGATCAAGGTGGCCAGAATGACGAGCTCGAGGTCCTTACAGGCGAGGAGCTGCATGGATGGAGAGGAAGAAGTGCCTTGTCGTGTTCCGTCACTTTCTCTTAACCTCTCTTACTGACTTCATGTTCTTTTGTTGCAGAAAAAGGGGAGCAGAGCTCTTGGATTTGATTGGAAATTCACAGGGTGAACATGTGCAAACACACATTACTCCAACAAAAACGAAGACGTCCAGTTTCTTGATTGATTGCGGATGCCAGAGATGAGTCCATCTCACTGTATTCAACCACAGTAAGAGATCCTCCTTTTCCTCGACGTACAAACACACCAACCTTTTCTTGTGGGTATGCCTTACGGACAACTTTTGCAGCAGCTGAAACACCTTTATCAATGAAATATCCTAAGAACGTTGGATCAGCTACACGAACCAGTGCATTGTCAACTCCATAGCAATCCACGTATTTAATTCCTCTTGTAGCCATATCTTCTAATAATCTTGATGACTTTAAAGCTGAATATACTCCTCCATTCCCATCTGGAGCCTTAGCTACTCTATACGGAGTTTCCATGATAAATCTGCCATCCTTTGAAACACAAAGTATGGTTCCTTGCTGAAAGAAGGTTATCTGGTCAGTGTCGAGACCAAAGTATTTATGACTTTCAAAAAATTTCCGTGTGGATTCATCAGTAAATGGGCTGGTCATGATATACCAATGTATTTGCAGTGAAGCAGCGTTACCCTCATTTGTAGCTTGAGCAGCTAGTCTTTGGACACACAAAATCCGCTCAGCTTGGAGTTGAAAGAGTGACTTTCCAGAATACCCAACAGGATCTCGATTTGTGTGTCCGTGACCTTGAGGTCCTTTTCGATGTAGAGTGAAGCTCCGCTCATCACTCCAATATCATAACCCATCAGGATTGAAGTCATGGAGGCCATAATAGCACAAGCGAGCGCATACTTGTTCCTCTTGGGCTTTTTTGGCGGATCAAATTTGATCGGAGGTGGTGGAGATGATGATGCGGTACCAGGATTTGCACACGAACGGGATGAAAAGGAGGAGCGACTCCAGTCCGACTCGGATGAACACTTGAGCCAAACAGTTCTGTTCCATGTCCTCCCAGCTGCGGTTGAGGTTCCGCCGGTGGTTGAGCTTCCTCGGTCTGTCCATGGCGGAAATTGGGGGTTGTTGATGGTTCCAGAAGGCAGCGCATCGATCACGATGTCGTAGTCGCCGATCGGCTGAGCAGTAGGGATCTGGTGCTCCTCACCGCGAACCCCTTCACCCGGCTCGGATCAATCTCCGTCTTGATCCTCACGTTCTTCGCCCCCGTCAACTTCTGCACCTGTTTCGCTATCTGCACCAAGTGCTGCGACTCCAGCTTCACCACCGAGCTCACGATCGCCAGCTCCGTGTCCGTTATCTTGTTGTACACCACCTCGAACCCCTTCACGATGTCCTTTATCAGGTCGATCCGCTTCGCGTCCACCAGGATGTTGATGAAGTTGATCGTGTGCGGCTGCAGCGCCGACGACTTGGCGATGTCGTCCAGCACCTGCCACTTCTTCTCCAGGCCGATGGTCGGGTTGATGAAGAAGTCGAACACCGACGGCTTGCCGAAGAACTTCTCGATTTTTTTTCACGTCGCCGCTGGTGGTTTCAAGGGTGTTGTTCGAGTTCGCCACGTCGGCTAGCGCAGAGGCATAGCTGGCGGCGGCAGAGGAGTTCATGCGGGCGCCGAGGGAGCGGTCGCTGTGATAGCCGACGATGGGTTGGACGAGCAAACCAGAGATGGGGCCACAAAGCCAGATGAAGGCGGCCCAGGTGTGGGGGAGTCGTGGGGGGTGAGAGAAGAAGCAGCTCTTGAGATTAGCGCAGTAGATGTCGCGGGAGCCTCTGGTACGATTTGCCTTCCATTCTCACTCGTCTGACAGTCCGAGGGAGAGAGAGAAGAGAGAGGCTGATCCAATCTTGAAGAAGAGCCGCCACAAAGATCTGAGAAAGAGAAAGAGATTGAGAGCTGTGCCTGGGCCCGGATTTGGGCTTCAACGAGGATCTGCACTGTCCGTTTTGTCTAGGGCCTTGAGGTCCATCTGCTAAGCCTGGGGCTGCTACTGTATATGTTATTTGGGCCGAGAAGGAATTTGTATATATATATATATATATATTTTTTTTTTTTTTTTTGAGTAGAGAATATATATATTTTTTCTAATACATAGTAACATATGTATTTTTTTTTCTTTTCTTTTGTAATAAAATTGACTTTCTTTAATGAAACATTTATTTATTTATTTTTATGTGACTGTACTTGAAGTTTTGAAGTTTCAAGTTGCCTACGTACTCTTCCAAAGAAGAGATCAAGTCATAACATAGTTCAAATGGGTGATGGTTTTGATGATGATTTTGCCGTACACAGTTTATGCTCTTGCGGGCCAGGAGCATCTTGGTGCCGTTTGCATTTTCAGCTCATGCAGGCAAGGAGCGTTTGTTGTCGCCTTTTATGCTCGTGCGGACAAGGAGCTTTGGTTGTCGCCTTTTAGGCTCGTGCAAACGAGGAGCTTTTTAAATTTGTCAAACAATCTTAGAGGGGCATTCCTTGCAATCTTCATAGCAAAGAGTCTTGACTGAGTGATTGAAGAAGTCTTTGGGGAAGAAATCGCGCATCGTGATGGCAACGGACGATCTTTGTGTCATAACTTCATCATCCTCAACACTTTCATGTAGCTTTGAAGGTTGACGGTAGCTGCTTTGCCCCCTTTCCGATTGGTGAACTTGTGGAGGAGACCTATGTTTCTTGTGCATTTTCTTTGGAGTGACATAAGTCCACCCTTCAACTTCACTTGACTTGACTGACATGGTTTTGAAGCATGCCCCCAGCGGTTGAGGTGAAGATTTTGAGTTCAAAGAGCCAGAAGTGACGGTGGTATAGTTTGACTTCACCACATCATTAAGATCTAGCTCGATGATCCCTTTCTGAGCCAACTTCATGATGAGATCTTTTAGCACAAAGCACTTTTCTGTCGGATGACTAATGAAGCGGTGGAATTTACAGTACCTTGGACTGTCAGTACGGTTCATATCTTCTGGCCGTTTGCACTCAGGGAGGTCGATCACCTTTTTGTCAAGCAAGTCTTTCAACATGGCAACCACGTCAGAGTCGGGGAATGGATAAGTCTTCTCCTCAAGCTCCTTCAAAGTGCGTCTACGTATCTCCTGATCACGAAAAGCTTCGGTTTGAATCGCCTTACTTCGTGTAGGGATTTTGACTGGAGTTGTGTTGACCGTCATTGCTTCCTTGGTGGGTTTCCACGTAGCCTTATCCACCTTTGGCCCCAAAACTTTGTCATTCTTGTAGTCGGCGATCTGTTCTTTCTTCCCATGACGGTTGATGCTTAACTCCATATCATGGGCGCGGGTGGCTAACTCCTCAAATGTTCGTGGTTTGATGCCTTGAAGGATGTAGTGTAGTCCCCACTGCATGCCTTGAACGCACATCTCAATGGCAGAGGTTTCAGAAAGACGATCTTTGCAATCCAGACTTAAAGAACGCCATCTATTTATGTAGTCGACGACAGGTTCATCTTTCCACTGTTTCGTGCTGGTCAGCTCTAGCATGCTTACAGTACGACGAGTGCTGTAGAAACGGTTGAGGAATTCCCTTTCTAGCTGGTCCCAACTGTTGATAGACTCAGGTTCGAGGTCAGTGTACCAGTCAAAAGCGTTACTTTTCAGTGAACGCACGAACTGTTTAACGAGGTAGTCTCCCTCTGTCCCAGCATTGTTGCAAGTTTCAATGAAATGGGCGACATGTTGCTTCGGGTTGCCTTTTCCATCGAACTGCATGAATTTTGGGGGCTGATAACCCCTTGGCATCTTCAAAGCATCAATCTTCTTGGAGTAAGGCTTTGAGTACAGTATGGAGTCATGCGAGCTTCCTTCGTACTGTGTCTTGATAGTGCTTGCGATCATCTCCTGTAGCTGCTGGATAGAGAGAGATCACATGGATGCCGTTGCTTGGTCTAGCTTCGGCTGCTCTTCATCTTCCTCCTCTGGTGGCTCCTCTTCTTCTTTCTTTAATGGGCCAACATTTGGGTCGACTTTCACGTCGAGCTGCGCATCTAGTTGGTTGACGAGTGCGGCAATCTGCAAGTCCTTCTCTTCCACAGTCCGTGTGAGCTTTGCAATTGCTTCATTCATCTGAGCTAGCTGCTCCTCGCTTGAAGTTGCTCCGGTGGTCATGACTTGCATGGTTGTACTGCCGCTCAAATCAGCGTCGGAGAGTAGGGACTCTGAGTATTTCCTCGGGCTCTCCCCTTTTGATGCCCTTAGCGAGGCTAGGGTGATCACAGGCTCGTACCTCAGGTGCTCTTGTTCATTTGACAGAGTTAATGCAGGGGCGGAAGCCGCGGCAAAAAGATCTCTTGCCCTACTTCGGGTTATGATGCCCGAAATATCACCACTTGCGGTGATGATGTTCTTGTTCTTTGCTTTGATTGCAGGAACAACTT
The DNA here is from genome assembly GCF_019419815.1 of Pyrus x bretschneideri. Classification (NCBI taxonomy): domain Eukaryota; kingdom Viridiplantae; phylum Streptophyta; class Magnoliopsida; order Rosales; family Rosaceae; genus Pyrus; species Pyrus x bretschneideri. The sequence continues at coordinate 2,893,714 of NW_025999446.1, forward strand.
GATCATTTCTTGATGCCATTTGCGTTTTTTCGATGATTTGAGGATAGAGATGAGAGGTAGAGATTGTCCCACTGGGCGTGCCAAATTTGTAAACACGAGAAATTCCTGAAACAAGCGACAAGAATACGTGTACAAAATATATTTTTTTGTATTAATGATTTTGGGGTTACAATCTCTTTGTAATTTGGTCCTCTGATTCTATCTTCGTAGGGTGTGGGTTTGTGGATGAGTTGTTGATCCAAAAGGCCGTCGGGGCTTGATCTAAGGATGAACAGTTGATGAATGGATCTTCAAGGGGCGTTGGGCTTGATCTTGAAGAATGGGTGTATGAGTTTGTTGAGGTTGTTGATCCAAAGGGGTCATTGGGGCTTGATCTTAGGATGAACGGATGATGAGCGATGAACACTTTCCTCAAGGGCCGTCGGGGCTTGATCTTGAGTTGGTGGAAGTTCTTCAAGGGCCGTCGGGGCTTGATCTTGAAGGTGGATTTGACGAAGAACGAAGAGTGCTTTCTTGATCCTTCGGGATTTGCTTGAGAGCTTTAGAGTTTCAAGGCTTCTTCCTTTCTTCCTTCTTTCTTCCTTCTTTCTTCTTTCTTCCTTCCCCCCAAAATGAATGCCTTGGCCTCCTATTTATAGAATTCCAAAACTTGATTTTTGGATTTAAATAATCAGATGAGATAAATCATTTCTGCCAGGTATTGACACGTGTCATATTTGATGACTTTTCCAATTTATTTCGATTTTTCGTTGAATCACACGCTACATGTAAAATTTATGTGACACGTGAACGTTGAAATTTTAATTATTGGTCAACATTCATTTCACCGAAATTTTGATGTCTACAGTCGTCAACGATCACAAGGTTCAACTGGCATCTTTTCATTTTGATCGAGAAACCCTTCAATGGTTTCAATGGCAGAATTGTCTCAAGAACTTTCCTCACTGGCCTGATTTTGTTAAGTTTTTTGTCGTGAGTTTGGGCCTTCGGAGTTTGAGGACTTCTCTAAAGCTTTGATTCAATTGCGACAAACTGAGTTGGTTAGAGATTACATTGCAGAGTTCCAGCGTTTGGCCAATCGAACCCATGAGATTGCTCCGTCGATGCTTAAAAGTTGTTTCATTGGAGGATTGAAATCAGAGCTCCGTTACGATGTCAAGCTTCTGCGACCATTAGATGTTTATGAGGCGTAGGCTATTGCCTTACAACTTGATGCCAAACTTGCTGATTCCAAGGTCCGATCTTTCTCTAAGACCCCAAATTTCTCTTGGCATAATTCGATGGGCAGTAAAGCTACACCAGGTCTTACAGATCCAGGTAACCCTAATTCTTTTTTTAATTTTCCCAATCAGAACAATGTTAAGAAGATGACATTTGAGGAAAGTAGGGAACGCTGGAAAAAAGGGTCTTTGCGATTATTGTTCTGTCAAATGGTTTAGATGGCATGTCAAAATCAGCAACTTTTACTACTTGATTTGTCTGATAGATCTGAAGAGATTCTTGATATTGATCTTGTGTTAGATAAAGGTGATGAATTATCAAATGCTCATATTACTGCTTGTGCTTTGTATGGTGTATCTGCTCTTGATAATATTCAAACTATGAAGGTCTTCGGGTCTGTTAAACATTGCCCTGCAGTGATTCTTTTCGACTCGGGAAGTTTTCATAATTTCATCAACTCTGCTTTAGCCAAAAAGATGGGTTGGAGAATCAACCTACTTAAGAAGTTTGACGTGATGATTGCCAAGGGTGGTACAATTACCAGTATAGGGTGTTGTTCTTAGGTCAAAATTGATATCCAAGACTATGAATACATCTCAAATTTGTATGTTTTATAGTTGGGTGGTTGTGATGTTGTCTTGGGCGCTTAATGGCTGAGAACTTTGGGACCCATTCTCTAGGATTTCGAGAAATTAAAGATGGAATTGGATTTCGAGAAATTAAAGATGGAATTCACCTTAGGCCAACGACAATATTGTTTGTATAGCTCTCCTCCTCCTGCACCAAGTTCTGTATCAGTGTGTCAAATGGAACGGTTGTTGAGTCAAAGGTCATTTGGGGTAGTTTTATTCTTTCTTACCCCGAGTACAGCAGTAGCATTGGTTGGAGATCTCTCTGATAGTCAACAAGCGGAGTTACATGAATTGCTTTCTCAGTTTGAATCCATCTTCCAAACACTTACTACTTTACCTTCATCAAGATCTCATGGCCATCAAATTCCACTTTTGGAGGGCAGTAAACCACCTAGTGCAAGACCTTATCGTTATAGTCCTATGCAAAAATATGAAATTGAGAAATGTGTTCAGGAGCTATTGGATTCGGGGTTTATCCATGCTAGTAATAGTCCATTTTCATCTCTTGTTTTGTTGGTTAGAAAAAAGGACAACAGTTGGAGGATATGTATGGATTACCGGGCCTTGAATTTGTTGATGATCAAAGATAAGTATCTAATTCCTTTAAGAGCTGGGTATCATCAAATTCGAGTCTATCATGATGATATTGCCAAAACAGCTTTCCGTACTCTCAGTGCCACTATGAGTTCCTTGTAATGTCATTCAGCCTTATCAATGTTCCAACAACCTTTCAAAGCCTTATGAATGAGATTTTCAAGCCTTTTTTGCGTCAATTTGTTCTGGTATTCTTTAATGATATTTTAGTTTACAGCGTAATGTGGGAGGATCATCTGTCACATCTTACTTCGGTCTTTTAATTGCTGCAACATCACAAGCTGTTTGTTAAGAAATCAAAGTGTGATTTCGACAGATCTTAGATTGAATACTTAGGACATGTGGTTTCATGACAAGAAGTGGCGGTTGACCCTTCTAAATGACAAGTTATTCAGAATTGGCTGTTGCATGTTTCGATTAAGGCTTTGAAAGGATTCTTAGGGTTGACTGGATATTACCAAAAATTTATCCCCGATTACGGTTGCATTTGTGGTCCATTAACTTCCTTAACTAAAAAAGATGATTTTTGCTGGAATTCAGAGGCTACGGATGCCCAACTTCGTCTTGCGATTCCAACATATAAATATGGCACCACCAAGCTGGATATGGTCTACAGGTTTATGCAAACCCGATCACAAATTTTATCACAACTCAAAACCAATTTGGAAGCTGCTTAAGTACGAATGAAGCAACAAGCAGATAAACATCGTACTGAACGCGCTTTTGTAGTTGGTGACATGGTTTACCTCAAACTTGTTTTTTACCAATATTAGTCTTTGAGTTCTCATCTGTTTCACAAGCTACAACCAAAGTTTTATGGGCCTTTTGAGGTGCTGGAAAAGATTGGGACAGTAGCTTACAAAATCAAACCTCCAGCTCACTCCAAATTACATCTTGTTTTTCATGTGTCATGTTTGAAAAAGCAGTTGGGGGTGGGTGTGGCTCCTACTACTATGCTTCCTGATGTCACTGATGAAGGGTTGTTACAAGCAACCTCATTAACCATTCTTCAGCATCGTGTGGTCACCAAGGCTAACTCTCAGGTTCCTGAAGTTCTTGTGCACTGGAAAAATCATTGCACGGAGGATGCAACTTAGGAAGAATATGAAAAATTCAAACGTCGGTTTCCTTGTTTTCAACCTTGAGGACAAGGTTTGTTTCTACAGGTGGGGTAATGTTAGGATACTAAGAAGGGTTAGCCAAATTAAGTGGTATGTGTATGTTTTGTTAGTTCAGGGCACTCTTATTAGATGTTTGACACTTGTCATTAGATTAGATGGTTAGTTGGGTGGTTATTGTGATGGAAACTTAGCTTGAAAGTCTGAAAGGAATATATATAACAGACTAAGTATGCAGGGCAGGTTATGATGAGAAAAGTATATTGTGAACAATAATACAATAAACTTATGTGTGTCATGCGTTGAAGGTTAAAACAAGGTTCTTATTAGTCTAGTGTCACCTCTTTGAAGCAAGGCAGATCCTTTGGTTCGAAGGACAAGCTTCCCAAAAAAAGAAAAGCAACGGCACATGAAGAGACATCCCGAGCGTTGTGAGAAATGTTACCCAAACGTTTAAGAGAAACAAAATGCAGAGAAACACTTTGTATTAGCGATTTTGAAGCTCGAATAGCAGGGGCCCTTCAACGGCAACGACAACATCAATAGAGAGTAGATGAAGCCACGGTGACGGCGACGACGAGAAAAAAAAAAAGGGTAAAGTACAAAAAACTACCTCAACTATTGGGGTCACGACAGTTTCATACCTCATCTTTTAAAATTGATAATGTCATACCGCATCTTACGAAATTGTGACAATGTCATACCTCCGTTAATTTTTCTGTTAGTTTTTTGTTAAGTGCTAACGTGGCAAGAGACAGGGACCACTCACTAATCCAGCTGGATTAAAAAATAATTAAATATATTTTTAATAATTAAATATTAAAAAAATTAAGAATAAAAAAACAAAACAAAAAAATTTTCTAGGGGTGCAGGGACCCTTTCCCCTCTCCTTCTTCTTCTGGGTTTTTTTGTTTTTTTTTTTTTTTTTTGTTTTTTTCCTCCCCTTCTTCTTCCTCCTTCTTCTTCTTCGGTTCTTCCTCCTTCTCCTAGGGGGGTTGGGTTTTCAAATATTTTTTTTTTATTTTTTATTTTCCTCCTCCTCTTCTTCCTCCTTCTTCTTCTTCGGTTCTTCCTCCTTCTCCTAGGGGGGTTGGGTTTTCAAATATTTTTTTTTTATTTTTTATTTTCCTCCTCCTCTTCTTCCTCCTTCTTCTTCTTCGGTTCTTCCTCCTTCTCCTGGGGGGGGCAGGTGGGGTTGGGTTTTCAATTTTTTTTTTTTTCCTCCTCCTCTTCTTCCTCCTTCTTCTTCTTCTTCTTCTTCGGTTCTTCCTCCTTCTCCTGGGGGGGGGGGGGGGTAGGTGGGGTTGGGTTTTCAATTTTTTTTTTTTTCCTCCTCTTTTTCCTCCTTCTTCTTCTTCTTCTTCGGTTCTTCCTCCTTCTTCTTCGGTTCTTCGTCCTTCTCCTGGGGGGCAGGTGGGGTTGGGATTTCAATTTTGTGTGTGTGTGTGTGTGTGTTAAAGATTAAGCAGAAGAAGATGAAGATGGGGAAGAGAGAGAGAGGGGGAGGGAAGGGACGACTGAGGTTTTTTTTTTTTTTTTTTTTTTTTTTTTTTTTTTAGTTTTAGTTTTATTTATTATTTTAATATTAAAAAATATTAAAAAAAAATTTAGTTTTTAATAATATTTTATTAATTTTTTAATAGAAAGTGGTCCCAGTCTCTTGCCACGTTAACACTTAATAGAAAAACTAACAGAAAAATTGACGGAGGTATGACATTGTCACAAATTCGTAAGATGCGGTATAACATTGTCAATTTAAAAGATAAGGTATGAAATTATCGTAACCCCAATAGTTAAGGTAATTTTTTGTACTTTGCCCAAAAAATAATGTTGACGGAAAGCGAAGAGCGACACCTTGTGAGATAGAGAGAAGAGGGGACGGTTATCTACAAATAATAGGGTTTTCCAACATTGTATCTAAGAATTAAGGGGAAAATTCTTTCAACGAAAAAATTCGAAAAGACAAAAAACAAGGGGCGGGAAGAGATGGAATTTCTAGGGCCGATTTTTCTTTTTCAATTTTATAGAAAAAGTCAATTGTTTTGAATTTTCGTTTAGCGCCGATTTTTTTAGCTTTTTAGGGGGCTTTTAGAAGAACGTTGCAATTGTTGATGCCTGCACACATCTCTTTGTAAATATAAAAGATTTAAAACAAAAAAAAAATATGGAAGAGGGAGAAGTTTGAGAAAAATATTAGGTGTGGAGTGGAAAAGTTTAGGCGCGAAGCTAGAAGCCATTATTTACGACGTGTCATTCGTGCCATAAAAGGTAGGGATCCAAATATATAGAAAATTCACTTTACAACATAATGCGATGCCTTAAAAGAGAAGGAAAATGCGTCGTGTAAATTATCAAATACGACACACAACACTTAAACTGTAAATATTTTTATTTAACGACTTGCACAAAAATGACGCCGTGAATGCTAGATTATGTGCAAGTATTAAGACATGAACTTTAGGAATGTCATGAATAATATCATTTAAGGCATGCCAATACTGTACACCGTATATTTCAAGTTGTTAAAAAAGGGGCTATTGATTTCTTTTTCAAAGCTCAGGATTCACAATTCTCGCGAAAACGATCAATGGATGTCCTGTGTATTAAATTCATTTCCTTTACGTGTTAGTAAAGTTCTATACTGCACAAGACAAAAAGACGGACTTTTAATTTTAGAGTCAACGACCTAACAAAGTTTTTTACTCTTTCTCATACATTCATACTCATAAATGTTTTATCATCTTAAAAGTGAGATTAAAAACACATTAAAAATAGGGAATTATTATTAGCACTCCAAAAATCTCATTCTACACTCCTCACAATTGTATTTTTCTTTCTAATTATAGAATATTTGGAGTGTCAAATGAGATTTTTGGAGTGCTAATAACAATTCCCTAAAAATAAATGTTTTATCCTCTTAGTTTATGTGGAAAAGAGTGCTAATGTGAAAAGTGTTACCGAAAACATGATCTAACTCTAGAAGACAATATATCAAGCCAAAATTTCAATAACATTTTCTCTGGTAATTGATGAAAATTAAAGGGTTTTATTGTCAAAAAACGTACAAGGTTCCACAACCTAGAAACATAACTCCCTTTATATTTCATTAGGCTCTTATTTTGGGGTACGTAAGGCCATCTCCAACCGACACGGCCAAAGGGCCATAGGTCAAAATATAACCTGTTTGACACGAAAACCATCTCCAACCGAGGGTTAGGCCAAAGGGCTTGTGGGCCCCACCAGGCCATAATTCATCCACCAAGCTAACAGACTGGCCAAAATGAGCCAGACAGCCAACCTGTTTGCACTAGCCCAAACCCATGCTAGCTGACGTCAGATACTGTTGGACTTGAATATTTTTTGTTAGACGAAATTTTAAAAAATAAAATAAAATTCTAATTTTTTTTTTATAAATACCTAAGCCATTTCTCACCTCCTTTTCACCATTCCATACTATCTTTCTCATTTTATTTCAATTCTTCACCAATTTTTCACATCCTTTTCATTATATAAAGATAAGAAATCCGGAAGCTTATTCATTTAGCAACAAGTGGAACTCAAAATATGTCCGAAAACCTTATTTTAATATGGTAGTTTAATTCAATTAAAATAATAAATTATTGAGGGGGCTAAAAAATAGCCCCCTTCGGTTGGAGATGGGTTTTTTTGTCAAATGGGCTATGTTTTGGCCTATGACCCTTTAGCCCCCTCGGTTAGAGATGGTATAAAATGTGGCATGGCACTATTCATGAAAAAAATAATTTCTTGCAAGGCTATAGGGCTAAACATGGCCCTTCGGCCCCCTTTCGGTTGGAGATGGCCTAATACTTGAAAGACAAATGTGTTTTTGAAGTAATATTTATGTGACAATGTAGTATGTACATAATAATTTAGTATTATGTTTGTCATTTGATTATTTATTGGTTTAAAATACTTTTGTTTAACGAATAACAAGTCGGTTCATATTAGTCATTAATATTAACCAGTCAAGTTCGGGTCAGCTCATATTACCTGTTCATTTTAACGGATGTTACACGACACGACCCGTTAAGATATCGGATATGATACAAATGCCAGGTCTAGCGGGTCCTCACATTAGTGTTTTTTAGTTTTTTTTTTATTTTTGACAAATAATAAATTTTGTTAGATTAGATGTTAGATTAGCCACCGACAGGGTTCAAACTCACACTGTCATGCAAAAACTCAACACCTTTCGACCACTATGCTAAAGGGCCACTTGCATTTTTTTTTCTTATCATATTAAACTTTTTTTTTTCTGTTTATTAATGTTATAGTCATCTTCATTAAATAAGGTCCCTCATAATTTTTGTGTGACGAAAGCCCACGCTTGTTGGCCAGTGGGCTTATTTAATTCTACAGCATTGGACACGGAAAGATGCTTTTAAGCTCAAACGAATCTTCATGTTTTTTTACTTAAACAATTAATTAATCCAATGCCATGACAGAGATTAATGTCCAATAAGATACTTTCTTCATACTTATCCTTACGATTATTAATTTATTATTCCTCCAGTTATACCCTCTCCAGTTACACCATGTCCACTAAAATCATATTGAGATCGTAGCATTTTGTATTGAGGCTCAGATGTCGTGTATCATGTGAATTTAAGATTTTAAGGTTGTTTGCTATGAATGTACTGTTTGCTTTGTATGTACTTGCTAATAGGACCAAACCAAGGGCATTATGGAATCTATTCCATATATTATATATGTATGTATGTATATAGTTGTAAGCCGTGGCTCTTAGAGATAAGGACGCAGAAAGAGAGATATGGCTTCATGTAGTCCATTTCAACTGAACTGCTCTTCTCTTAAGAAGAAGCCTTCTGCCTCTGAAAATCTTTATCACTTGAAGAGCACCCTCTCCTCAGCTTTCATGGTGACTAGTGTACTTGATCTCATTCAATAGTTCAAATGCATACGTGTGTGCGTCTTATAAACATTTGGGTTTTTTAGAGAAGTCCTTGCAATACTTATTTCCTTCACAAAAAACTCATGTCGTTTTAAACATCCAAATAGAACCCAAAATTTAAACAAAGTATTTCTTAGGATCAACTATTTCATTTCTTTTATTTGTTGACAACCATTGTAGGTAAATTATTTTGCATATATATATATATATGTATGTATGTATGTATGTATTAGGCACATTTTCTTATTATTATTTTTATGCAAAATGTAGGTAATTAATTAGTTTTTAATCAAGAAAATCGTTATTTAAACTTCAAAAATCTCATTTGGCACTCCAAACTTTCTATAATTAGAAAGAAAAATACACTTGTGAGGAATATAGAATGAGATTTTTGGAGTGCTAATAACAGTTCCCATAATTAATTAACTAAAAACATTCTTTTATTTTGCAAATAAATTATTTTGCACGTATTTACATATATAAGGCATGTTTTGTTAGTAGAGGTGCCTTGTTATTAATATATGGTGTGTGCAATCAAACAACATTCTTTTATTTGTAGGAGCTTTAATGAAAAGCTCATGTTACTATTTACTTTAACGAAAAATCATATTTTTACACTAAAAGTCAATCCTGTTACTATTCACTTTACCCTTTATTTTGTCTTTATTGTTAAAACTCAAAGTTTTCAAGCCCTTTTCATTAGTTTTCCTTATTGAATAGTACCAGGCTTAACTTTTAGTGTAAAAATGTGGTTTTTCGTTAAAGTAAACAGTACCAAGAGCTTTTCGTTAAAGTTCTATTTATTTTATAGGTAAATTATTTTACATGGATTATTATATTAGGCACGTTTAGAATAGGCATGTTTTGTTATTATTATATGGTGTATACAATCAAACAACATTCTTTTATTATATATGTAGGTAAAATATTTTACATGCATTCTTATATATATTAGGCACGTTTTGATATTATTATGTATATGTGTGTGCAAATAATTTACCTATATTTTAAGTAAATTATTTTGCATGTATTATTACATATATTAGGCACGTTTTGTTGTTATTATATGGTGTATGCAGTCAAACAACATTCTTTTATTTTGCAGGTAAATTAGTTTGCATCTATTATTACTTATATTAGGCACATTCAATATTCTAAAAATCTCCGCCTAGTGCCGCATAGGTCCCACCTTGGTGCTAGCCAGCTAGTCACCATCCTGATTAATTCCTAGGCAATTGAAAATTAAGAAATGACCCCTAAACCTGCCTAGGCACCCACTAGCCAGCCTAGACCCTGCAATCACTGGCTTAGCTCTCGACTCTTAGTTAGACAGAAAATAGATAATTTTCATTTTGCATCTTATTTTTTCAATAAATTGTAAAGACTTGTTGAATACTTGGAAAAGCACTCATGAAATGCTTGTTTTCCATGTTTTTATGTTCTAATGCTTTATAATGTATATGTCAATTTATATTGCAATTTATAAACTCCAATACAATTATGTATTTTCTAAGCATAAGTAGACATTTATTTATATATTATATAATAAATTTAATTAAAATTAAAGAAAAAACTTCATAAGCCCCTGTCTAGACGCATGACCCTACCTGCATGACCCCGCCAAGACGCCTAGGCGTCTAACGCCTTTTAGAACCTCAGACACGTTTCAATATTAGGGGTCTTTTAGACATCCAATGTTTTTTTTTTTCATATTTCATATTGTAAACTCAATTTTATTTAAGAAACGAGAATTTTGTTTCATATGCATGTTATTTGAACTCAATTAAATTTGTGAAAAAGATGTGATTATGATTTCATATAAAAAATATACTGCAAAGCCAAACTTAATTATGGATATTGCTTTAGTTGTAGCCTAGTCATTGAGTTTTTGTTAAGTCAAGCTTAATTATGGATATTGCTTTAGTTGTAGCTTAGCCATTTAGTTTTTGTTAGAACAATTTATCATGGGGGTTTAGCTAGTTAAAGAAAATTAAATTTCAAAGGGTATAATTTTCAGTAAACGGTTCTTATACCCGACTTGATCAACTATATGTAGAACAAGATCCAGCCATTTATGATGGGAAAAATGCAACAAGTCATTCCCATGCAAATAGATGTCTCCCAAACTTTCAAGAACACTTCTGACAAAGTGCTGGACTTCTTGGTAGATTCAATGTTTGAATTCGTCGATCAAGGGTATCTTCCATCTCAGGTAGCTTACTCACTTTCAGGCACTACAATAGCTAGTTTCTCACAAATTAATGTTGTAAGAAATTTCAAATTAATTAACTTGTAACTTTCTGTGTTGATTAATGTAGAGCAACTTCAGGCCGGTCGATGAGTTGGGAGGAGAAGTTGATGTCACCAGCAGCATCAGAGGGAAAATCCCAGATGATTTTCCCGAGGGTGTCTACATAAGAAATGGTCAGTACTTGCCTAATATTTATGTATAATTTGTTAATTAAGGATTTCAGATCAATACAATATTTTCTTCTAATTGATAGAACAGTTTACTATGGTTTTTTTTTTCTTTCGGATTTCTTAAAGGGAAATATAACCTATAACGAAATTCTGCCCAACTAATGGATAGTTGCATTCTACTCATTGCTTGAAGGATCATGTTTTCCAGAGTAATGCGAAGTAATAATGTCATTTGGATTTTTTTATGTGGGAGAATCCGAGTCCATAACTGCCCTGTGGTGTTGGAGTTGTTCTAAATTTATGTGTGAGAGCGTTGAAAGGTGTCCAGCGTACGCATATCTCAAAAATTTACTTCTTACTCCACATAGTATGTCTTTTGTCCTTTTTCAGTATGAGCTAGTAGTGCAAGAGGACATGTGTGGAGTTGTCACGCCTGTCCTTTTCCATTATGAGCTAGCAGTGGAAGAGGATAAGCGTGGAATATTCATGCAGTGATTTGAGAGTGACTTTATTTTTAGGGGTGTGTTATCTACACATTACTTTTCACACATTCTTTGATAATTTATATCTATTCATTTTCTTCAATTCATTCGATCCGACGGCCGAAAATTAAAAAGGTGTGTGAATATCACACCCCTATTTTTAACTCGTCATACTAAACTTATTGCTGGCTAGAACCCTTAGGTTACCCGTGTCGTCTCAAGCAATTGCTTGGACGGAATACCATGGTGAGTGGAGTTAATTCATGGATCGTATGAACGTTTCTTCACTCTATCTGCGTCCAATCTTTATGACTGTAAAATTCGCGAAGTATTAATCCTGGATCAATCCATCTTGGAATCACAAGTTGAATCGGCACACAAAAAGTACACAACTCATTAAATTAGCCATAGCTTAGACAATTAAAACAATTAAATAATATAATAGAGACAAAACTCTCCCCTTTTATCTAATATGGATTTCGTCATGAAGTGGAGATGGTGAGATTAGGGGAGTAGATTCTTTCCCCTCCCAATCCCTCTTTTCTTTCATTTCCTCTTATTTTAAACGGTTATGATTAAATCATGTCAACATCTTATATTGATTTTTTATAAAGAGAAAGATAAAAAATGAAGTGTGAGATGAGGGAAGAGAAGGATAGAAAAATAAAAGGAGAGAAAATCTTACCCCAAGATTAGGTGGTCTGAGACTTTTGACTTCGTAGCATCAGAACAAACTTTTTCCCCATCTTTTTCGATTCAGAGAAATCACTCTAAATCAGCAGTAGTCAGTGGTCCTGCCGAGTTGATCTGGCTTTGAACGTGGTATGCGTTTTTAAGGAATTTACAAAGTTGGTCCGTGGAGCATCAATCACTGCTTCGTTTCCATAATCTTCTAGCTTTCTTCGTTGTTCATAGTATAAGAGGCCATTGGTCGGGGAAATATGATTCTTCTCTCATCAAAAACACCAATTGTTGGAACTAAATTTGCGCACTTCAGCAGACAGGATCCCGTTTCAAAAGAAAGGTTCCAATTCATGCATTACGCAAAAATGGTTCCGATTAGAGTGGAGGAATACAGTTCCTATTTGAATCTCTACGACAATGAATAATAGAGTTCGATTTCCCCCTCATTCATATTAGAATTGACTTGATTCTATAAATGCCTTTCTGAATATTCCTTAATGTCTCAGTTATTTACGGAACCTGATAAGCAGATAAATAAGCATATGCTCCTGGAAGAAATCAAAAAATTTCTTGGGAATCCCACAAGATTCATTTGTTTTTTTTTTTTTCTTTCTTTTCTAACAGATGGTCAAAACTTCATTTGGGTTCGAATCCTACTAACATGTATACTAGATACCAGAATTGTTTAAGAAAGAACAAGATGTAGGGAGATCGAAAAAAATAAAAAAGTTAATGTATTCAAGATAATTATGTATTTGCAAAATACTGTCTCAATTTGTCCTACTTCATCATATTCGGGATGTAATATAGTTTCGAATGATGAATTTCAGTCGAAATTACACATGAACTCCGGCGATGGGTGAATGAGGTTAATTGGGAGGTGTAATTGAATCTGAATCGGACTAGCTACATATCTCTAGGATTGAAAAATCACATCATGGGTGTAGTTATACAGAAGGAACGGTGTGATGCGTGCAATATCGTGAACCATTGACGAAGGAGACTTGGCTTAGGCGTGTAAGAGAGATCCTTGGAGATCATTGGTGGTCAAAGAGATCCTTGGAGATCAAAGAATTGTCCCCTGATAAATACCCAAACTAGGGTATTTATAGAGATCTTGAGAAGTAATCCTATTAAATCGTGAGACTATCTAGAGGGAATTTAGGATAGATATCCAATCCTTCTAGGATTATGATTACGTTGCTTAATCCTTAAGATATCTTAATTTGACATGAATTTGAGTTTCCTTACTTGCATGGGAGACAAGTAATATAGGTTATGACTTAGTCTAGTCTGACTAATACTGTCTAACAGTCTAACTACACATTCCGGAATATGTCCCTCCATCGGAGTACCGTACTCCTATTATGACTAGGAAATCTTACTAGCTCGATAATCCGAGAATCATGGGCGATGGTCATTCCGGTCATTCTTGCCACCCGGAGTGCCATGTGTCAGGGATCCAAAATTTATGGTCCCAAACTCGGCAAACTAATTAAGTTACGATACGTATTCTATTACACTAATCCAACTAAGTTGTCAAATATGAGTTTTTTCTTAAACATTTTCTTTATTTGGACTTGTACTTAATTGAGTTAATCAACAGTTCAACACAATACTGGTCCAAATTGTATTTTTGCTAGAAGAAGGAACTTTGCTAAAATATGATTTACCAAATCAGAAAGGAATTTTATTGCTAGATGCTCCCGTACCACTCCAGCACTAAACAACTGGGGATCGGAGCTAATTGGTGACCACTCAACTGTTTAAATTATTTTTGTGCATGTCCATGCATGGCGTTATATTTTTTCAATTTACATATTTTTTTTCGGTCTGATTTTCAATTTATATTATGTAGGGCCAAACCCTCTATTTGGAGGATTGAAATCGACAAGATCTGTGTTTGGAAGGTCAAGTCACGTATGGGTTGAAGGAGAAGGCATGCTACATGCTTATATTTTAGTAGGGACGACAACGTTAGTGATGGAGGCTGGATTATCCGGTACAACAACAAACATGTTGAAACCGACACGTTCAAGCTCGAAAAACAGCGAAACAAGCCGTCTTTTCTCCCCACCTTTAGCGGCGATTCGCAGGCTATTTTGTCCGCTTTCCTCTTCAATTTGGTAGGCACGTTAACTTATTGACGTAGTTCATTTCAAAACCAGCACCTTCTATATCTCTTTCATATTAGGCTTTTTCCCATCTATCAACTTAAAGTACGTATATATAGAACCCTGATAGTTATAAGTTTGTTCTTATTAGTTTGTGATGCTTCTTCCAGTTGAGGTTTGGTAAAGCGAACAAGGATTTGAGCAACACCAATGTTTTCGAGCATTCGGGGAAGTTCTACTCCATAGCAGAAAATCACATACCTCAAGAGATTGACATCATTAAATTAGAAACTTTGGACAATTGGGATATCTCTGGAGCTTGGAACAGACCTTTTACCACCCACCCTAAGGTGTGTGTGTGTGTGTGTGTGTGTGTGTGCGTGGGCTATATATAACCCTTAATTTTCACTTTAATTAAATTATACACTAATCTCTCGCTTTTGTCACATAGTTCTCGTTTGTTTTTTTTTCAATGTTCCAGAGAGCTCCAGGCTCAGAGGAGCTGATCATTTTTGGAGTTGACGCAGTAAAACCATATGTGGAAATTGGAATAATTTCAGGTATTGTCTTGCTTAAACTCTCTAACATATACAGACCTATCACAATATGTGAGACTCATCTGCATTAGAGAGTGTGAATAAGTGTGTACCAATAGCATTGCACATTCATGAATATCATTTAGAAATAATCTAGGACTTCAAAAATAACAAGACATTCAGAAATTCCGATGTGATCTATTTCCCCCTTGCTCAGCTGATGGAAAGGAACTAATTCACAAAGTGGATCTCAAACTCAACAAGAGCATCTTTTTCCATGAATTAGGGGTCACAGAGAGGTATTAAAGCAAGTGGTTATTTTTGGTTAATCTATAAGCCAAACTTTTGCCACTTAATTAACTGAAAATCATGCTTACTTTTCTTGTAGGTATAATATAATCATGGATTTTCGTGTAACTTTGGACATAAACAGACTCGTTAACGGAGGCCGGTAAGTGATGCATCCTTCATGGTTCCACTCTACACATTCTGATTATATCCCCATGAAAACATGCATGCAATGTTTTATATATATTGCTTGATGTGCTGGTTTTGATATGCAGATTAGTCGGGTACAATCATGAAGGATATGCACGAATCGGTGTGATGCCACGCTATGGCGAGGCAGATTCAATCCGCTGGTTTAAAGTTGAACCCGGTTGCGCATTTCACATCATCAATAGTTTTGAAGATGGGGAAGAGGTAACTTAAACAAATTAGCAATTTTATTAGAAAATTCACTATCTTCTTGGAGGAATAATAATCCAATAATTGCTATTTGTATAAAACATTGCCCATAATATATAGTCAGTAGACTTCTAAAGCATCGCCCATAATAATCAGTAGACTTCTATTTAATTTGCAAACCAAACCGCATTTGGAATCTAATTTTTGTTTGTGGGATGAGCAGGTTGTAGTGTGGGGTTGTAAAGCTCTGGACTCAGTTATACCAGGACCGGACAATGCATTGAATCAATTTGGGTGGCCGCCAAGAAAATTTAAGCCTACAAGTCCAAGTAAAGAAAATGATCATGATAATATCTCACCAGTCGACTATGAAAACTTATTTTCTCATGCTTATGAATGGAGATTAAACATGCAAAGTAGCGAAGTCAGTGAGAGATATCTCACTGGAAAAAGGTTTTGCATGGATTTTCCCATGATCAACGGAGCTTTTTCCGGTATTAGAAATAGATATGGCTACGCCCAAGTGGTTGATTCCGCCGCAAGCTCTGCCTCAGGTAATTAGGGTTAATCTTTCCCAAAAATAAATTCCTTGTACTCTCTAAATTGCTTTTCTCAGACCATTAATGTCTGTTCTATGGCTACATGTCTTTCAGGCGTGCTCAAATATAATGGTCTAGCCAAGCTACACTTTGAAGAACCAGCTGATGTTTCTTTGGTATAATCAAATAGGCCTGTACAGGTTTTCATTATAATTCTTCTCCTACAATTTTATGCATGAATACGTGACTTACATTCTTTATTCCTTTATTTCATGGATTACTAGAGAAGTGAAGGCCAATTAGAAGAGTCAATAAAGGTGGAAACTCACATGTTTGAGGAGAATAGCTTTTGCACTGGAGCTTCTTTTGTCCCAAAACAAAGGGGTCTTGAAGAAGATGATGGATGGGTTATCACTTTTGTTCACAATGAAGATACCAACATATCTCAAGTAAGTCGATCAGTCTATATTCTATAATAATATTTGAAGTCTTTTAAGAAATTTCGTTACTTTCTTTAGATTGATTCACATTTATATGCCTTGAAGTGCTAACCAATTAGTATAACTTAACGATTTTTTTAGGCTTATGTGATCGATACAAAGAAGTTTTTCAGTGAGCCTGTTGCCAAAATTACATTGCCCTGTAGAGTTCCATATGGATTTCATGGAGCCTTCATGCCAATCTCAACCCCCACTTAGGACTAGTTTGGTACTGTTGTGTTTAAAAAAATTGTCTTTGGTGTGCTGTGAGAATAAACCTTTGTATTGTGCTGGGAGAATAAACTTTTGTAAAATAAAGCAGTTGATTGTTTAGTAAACTTTAGTTGTAAAAGTGCTTATAGCACCAAAAACAATGTACAAGTATTTGATAAATGTTTAAATAAAAGTGTTGTGGTTGTGTAAATGATCGAAATACATAAGATAATGAATATTATATTATTATGTTTATCCTTGATTTTTTTTTTTTTTTTTTAGTCTTTATCTTCTTAATCTGAAAGCATTTTTATTCACCATCATAAATTAAGGATGAAAAGACACGTTACACATGATGAGTGTATAATGAGCATAAACCTAGTTATGGTGGTAAATAAAATTGCGCCCTCTCCATCTTTTTATTTTTTTCACCGTCTATTCTCCATAATCACGCATCTAAAAAAAAGGCCATCAAATAATAAAATAGAATTTGATAATAAAAAGGGGAAATTAAAAATGATTGATCTGGAGAAGGCCTCGGTTGCAGAACCGTCCTATCCCCTCTGCCCCTGTCCATGAAATTGTGCTCCAATCTATTGCTTCTCATCTGGTCGTCGCCGACCTAGGACACGAACGCCGGCGAGCTGGGAGGTATGTGCTTAGCGTTTCGGGTTGCGCGACTCAAATTGCAATCCATAGTGGGCGAGTGAATTCTGTAAGTATGGTTCTGCCCTAGGCATGGGTAAATTTGTATGTGCAAAATTATATTTGGAGGATCAATCACATTCTATGTCATCTGGCAGTAGTACAAAAACATGTTTCAGTGATGGAAACTTACGCAACGTAGGAAATTTCATTGCGCAAAGTATGTTTGTGCGACGCTAAACACAAAACGTCGCGCAAAGGCCATTTGCGCGACATTTTGTGCGTCATGCAAGATTTTGGCGCCAAACCAAGAATGCTTTACCGTTTTTTTTCCCAACTTTGCGCGACACAAGTGCACCTATGTCGCGCAAAACAATTTTCCGTGACACATGCCTTCATCACGCAAAGTCTGTTTGCGGGACATTTTGTGCGTCGTGCAAGATTTTGGCTCCAAACCAAGAATGCTTTACTGTTTTTTTTCCCAACTTTGTGCGACGCAGGTGCACCTACGTAATTTTACTTGCTTTTTTTTCCCAACTTTGCTGTGGTTTGCTGAATGATTCTTTTTCTTGCTTTCTCATTGTTCCGATATTTATGTAATTTTACTTTACCGTCCCTTTTTTTCTCTTAATGTTTCATATCCGTTGAATAGGTAAAATTGACCAAGAAGGTCACTGAACAATTAAGATTGCTAGCAAAGAATGAAAATGGGGAACTTACAAAGACAAGCCCAGATGAATAGCAGTGCACCATGTGTTACCCCTGCAGGCTAGGTTGAATGAGATTATTACTTCTATTTTAAAGACAGGTAATAACTATGTAATGTTAAAGAATACCATTCCTATCTTTCTAGCAAATAAAATAGTAGTGCACCAAGTGTATTCATATAGGGTCAAGGAGTATAGCTCTAAAAAATCATCAAAATCAGAGTTAAAACTACCGTTAAATTATACTTTTTTGTTTATAACCGTCAAAAAGTTTTGTCCCGTTACTTGATCTCTGAATGTTTGTTTTTTTCGATTTTTGGCGTATGCGATCTCGAAGCATGTACAAACAAGTTTGACAGTTGGATCGTTGAAACTAGTTTCGTACAATGCGTTTCCCATCAAAGCGATACATTCACTAACACTTAGAGTTTATTTATACTTTCATCAATTATAACATAAGATTTTGTGGTATCCACTAGTGTAAATATTTTAAATTGAAGATCGAATCAGTTCATTGTATTCATATAGGGTCAAGGACTGTAGCTCTAAAAAATCATCAAAATCGGAGTTAAAACTACCATTAAATTGTGCTTTTTCGTTTATAACTATCGAAAAGTTTTGTCCCGTTACTTGATCTCTAAATGTTTGTTTTTTGCGATTTTTGGCGTACTGCGATCTCAAAGCATGTACAAACAAGTTTGATGGTTGGATTGTTGAAACTAGTTTCGTACAATGCGTTTCCCATCAAGTTCAATGGTATATATATTTACTAAGTAGATTTTAATTTATTTATTATGTACTTATAACACTTAAGAAATTGAATAATATATATGTAAAAAAAATTATTGTGGGTTTTTGTTAGAAAAATATATTATTGTGGGGTTTATGTAAAAAAAAAATAATAATTTGAATTTGAAATGAGTAAAGTCACATTTTCAGTAATTTTTATAATAATTTATAAAATAAAAAAAAATACCTTGCGCAACGCCTTAACGTGGTCGTTGCGCAAAACCACTTTGCGCGACGTCAAATTGTATACCTACGTCGCACAAGTTGTGATAATTTTGGCGGTACAATAATGAAAAATAGGCGCATTTTTTTTAAATTTCCAAGTTGGACCTCTTTCTCGTAGACTTCTCACTTCCCTATTTCCACCCTCTTTCCCGTACACCTCTCACTTCCCTATTTCCACCTCTTTCCCGTAGATCACCTCTCACTTCCCTATTTCTCGTAGACCTATCTTCCCTCTCACGCGCTCATCTCTCCCTCTCTATTTCCCGTAGATCTCTCTTCCCTCTCGCAAGCTTTCCTCTTCACAATCTCGAATCCAACGCGAATCTCGAAGCTGACACAAATCAAGTCCTAAAATCAAGGTAAGGGTTTTTTATTTATGATGGGTTTTTGTTATTTAGGCTCAAATTGCATGTTATTTAGGGTTTCTGATAAAATTGGATGTTGGTTTTGGTTTGCAAAGGGGTTGATGGGTTGCAGGTAGAGAGAGGGATCACACTCTCAGTCACTACCAGCGCAGCGCCTCAGCTCAAGGTCCTTCTTCTTCTTCGTCTTCATTCTTTTGGCCCTAAACTTCTCAAAATCCCCAATTTTTGTTTTGTTATATGTAAACAGGGTTTAGTTGAAATCGGGTATTTGGATATGAATTTTTGTTTTGTTATATGTAAACAGGGTTTATGATGTCGTCTTGGTTGATTGGCATTTGCTTATTTGAAATGGGTATGTTGGATGTCAAAATTTTATTGCTTTTTTCTTTTTCTTCCTCAAACCCCCAAGTGCCCATCTTTTCTTCCAAAAATATGTTCGGAGTGGATACTTTGAAGTTTGTTGCCTCTTATGATTCTCTTCTTAGGTTGCGAGTGTGCTATTCTACTATGTTAACTATGCATGGTTCTTAAATTGTATCATAACAGAAATTGTCTTTCCTATTACTAACCCTTTTTAAATGCAAGCATGTACTGACATTTTACTACTTATAAGAAAACAAAAAGTTAAGAGTGATGGGGCAGCATATAGTCCTACAATGAATAAGCAATTAAATAAGCAGTTGGCTTTGGAATGGGCGTGCTCTTATGAAGGGATAAGTAAGGCTCACCAAGTTTTGTCACCTCAACGTTTGTTTGTATACTTGTTCTTCTAGTAGGATCTCTAGAATAATAAGTGGAGAAGAACTGGGGGAATTCTTTCCTGCAACTTCATAGAAAAATGACCTCTCTTTCATCTGAAACTTTTCAATTAAAGAGTTCATTCCTAACATATAAATAACATGAGATGAACCTACACCTCTAAATATGAAGGATGATTAACTCTATAGCCATTTACAATCTCCCAAGGCTTGCCTTATAAATGGTTTGATAGCAATGAAATAAAATGTCATCGTTTCTTTTGCGGCGGCGTTTTTTATTATAAGTCCCACTTATCTTCTTAGAATGAATTTCCTTGTTCTTAGTATAACATAAAAGCCTCAAACTGGTTGTTGCAAATGCAAGGAAGATCGAGTGTTGTTAACTTTGTAGCAAGTGACTTCTTTTGTTTGAAATTTAATCTCATGTTTCTTGTATTTTCAGATCAACATTAACAAACAGAAGAAAGAAACATTCCAGATTCTTAAACCTGAATTGGATGTGGATCCTGAAAAGAATCCTCATTTTGATCCGGATGTGGGCATTAGTAAAAAAAATTTTAGGCCAAAGAGGATGGAAAATGGACAAGAGATGCTGAGCTTATAAAATTAAAGGTATTTATTGATGTCTCTTTAACCCATTTGATCATTTTTTGAGTTATGTACCTATCTTTTTGTAAAAAAAAAATTCCCACCTCTGTACAGAGTAAATTTGGAGAAGCACAAGCCAAAGAGCAAAGCAGCGCTGGATATAAATCCAAATTTGATAGAAGTAGGAGAGAGAGTTATCACCAAAGAAAAACCAAAGGATCCAATTCCAGAAATCGAGTGGTGGTAAGTAGATTGCCTTTTCATTTGCTGTGGCATGTGTCTGGTTGAATGGCTTGTATGAAGTAAATTGTTTTTGTACGGTACCTTGATCATATCAATTAGTCTAATGAAGTTTTGGTACCTTTGATTGATTACAATGTTTGGTAATCCCAATGTCGAATTACCTATTCTTTTTTGTTTCACTTGATGCACTTTTTTTTTGTTGGCTATGAAAATGGATAGGTAGTTTCCTCTTGTTTTGAAATTAAGAATATTGGTAACCTACTTACTTACTACTTTGGCTGCTAATTGATTAGTTTCAAATGCAAGAAAGGATTAGTTTCTAATGTTATAATTTTATGGTTCAAAAAATGTATAGATGTCGCGGTTGATCACTCGTCGTCGAAGTGTGACCAATGAGCCTCCCGCATTATCAGCATCTATTGCTCCAAGCATGAGTGCTCCATTGATTGAGTAGCCTACACCCCTTACTAAGGCTACTCCTATGGCGTCCTAGGTGCCCGTCTCATTGACGTCATCAGTGTCGGTTCAGCCGCTCAGTGCACGACGGCTTAATTGATGCCGCCGCGAGCCGGAGCCTTCTAATCACACTTCCTCAGCATCCAGAGTCGAGGGTGAGGCCTCCCAGCCAAGTAGTTTTTTCTAATTCTCGATCACTACGTTGTATTTTTTTTTTTTCATTTTAAAATTATTATTTTTATGATGGTGAAAATTTGCTGGATAGTGAAAATGTGATGGGGGTTGTGAATTATTGTTATTTTACTATTTTAAGGATTTGGGAAATGCTATACTATTAGGGAAGGTTGTGTTGAATTTTCTATACAAATTTAAGCTTAGGGATTTCACCGTTGAATTATTTTTGTTTAGCTAAAAAAAACACCAGGGAACTTAGTCAAATGTTGAAGGAGGCACAGAGCGTACGACTGACCAACTCCAGGATCAAGATTGAGTATAACCCGCGACATCATGGAACGGCTACCTCACAGCAGCATAACAGCGTCGCTAGTAGTTGTGGTGTTGTTATTAAACAAAATTGTCCTATGAAGTGGGAGTCTTGGGCAGAAATTCCCAAGGGGACGAAGAAACTAGTGCGAGACAAGTTGTTGGTTAGTATATTAATTTTTAGCCTTTATCAGTTTTTTAATTTTGTTTACAAATATTAAAAACCAAAATATATTATCTTAATATTATTAAATTTCTTACTATTATTTTATTATTTTTCATATTCGTAGGACAATTTTGATCTTGAGGACATATCCCCTGAGGCCATGGCCTACTTAGAGGAGACCTTAGCAACTCGGTACAAACATTGGAAGAACTATCTTCACACGCATTTTAAGCTATCGGATGATCCGGAGTTTGCTCGCCTACATGGTTGCCCAACCGAGTTGCAGGATCGACCGGAGGATTGGGAGTGGCTCTGCAAACATTTTACGGACCCAAAATTTGTGGTATGTACATAATATTTTAATAATAATAATTTATTATTGTTTTAGTTAATTTTTTTAAGCTTCCTTATTAATTTATTTTAAATAGTCGCACTAACATGTATATTGTGTGTTTAACAGAAGAAATCTATTGCTGGCAAGATAGCTCGAGACTCAAAGACACTTCTCCACCATTCTAGTTCGAATCCCTTTCCGTATAGACTTGAGGCACGGCGTCAGGTAAAAGTTTATTAATTTTGAAATTTTATACAATTTATTTATTATTATTGATTAATAAAATTTTCTTAACGTTTTTTTCTTCAGGAAGGTTCTAAGTTTCCAGAGATCGACATGTTCGAGGACGTTTACATTCGACCTGGTGATGAGACAGCTAAGCAGCTTCATGTAAGTATATGTAATTGTTATTATTCTTATATGTATGAATCATTCAAATATTATTTATATTATGTTATTAAACATTATATGTTTTTTCCTTTATTATTACAAGTTGCTATGGTGGAACAGCGCACTACTGTTCTCCAAGAAGCAACATCACAGCTTCCCCCGGAGACCCCGATCGAGGACGTCACGGTACTCGAGGATGCAAGTTTTCAGATCCTGACTAATGTCATGGATCAGAACTTTGGTCGTCGTCATGGCAAAGATGTTTGGTGTATGGGGAAAGCACGAGTTCATGAGACGGGTGCCTCTTCTTCCGGATTGAACACAGCAGAGGTCAGTGCATTGAAGGAGGAAGTGACAACCCCAAAGGGTTAGCTTGTGGTCCAAAATGAGCAGATGAGGGCCCGGGACGAGCAGATGAGGGCCCAGGAATAGCAGATTAGGGCCTAGGGCGAGCAGATTAGGGCCCATGGCGAGGAGATGAAAACCTATCTCGGGCACGTGAGAGACCTTGTACGAGCCATACAGATGTCCGGCCTCCAAATCTAGCTACTAGTACCTGATCTTGCTACACCTTCGACCTCTAAGCCACTTCGCCCTGCCGATACCTAGCAGCCTGATGTATCAAACCTAGAAGACTACTTGTAGTTTTTTCTTTTTTTGTTCAGATATCTTGTATGTACATTTTCATATATTTTATAATTAAATACTTTTCCTTGGTTAATTAATTATTGTTTAGAATTTAATTACAATATTTATTAAAAATTTTAAAAATAATTTTTTTGACCAAAACAAAAAAAAAAGGGTTCACGCAACGAAGATTCTACCTAAGTCACTTTGCGCAACGTATGTCCTTACGTCGCGCAAAAAGGCTTTGCGCTATGAAGGGGCATGCGTCGCGCAAAGTGGCTTTGCATGACACATGCCCCTTCTTCGTTGCGCAAACCCTTCTGTCAATGCCTTGCCGCGACAGTTAGCGTGCGACGAAGGTGCGTTGGGCTAAGTTTTGTGCTACGTTTTTTTGACTTTGCGCGACAAATGACCTACGTCGCACAAAGTGTTTTTTGTACTAGTGTGGGGTACTAACAAATTCATATCTCATTTTAGTTTACAGTTTTTTTAAGTCAAATTAATAACTGAAGGCTCTATTTGGGCAAGGGATTTCTAAATCCCACACCCAAATGGATTGAAATCAACTTAGTAAGATACGATCCACAAAATGTTCGATATAGGAATATTAGAGTTTCCCTTCATGACATGAGTATTTGCAAACGCATGTAGAGAAATATATAATTATCTCATGAGAAAGAAAATCTTTCAAGTTACTAGTATCTTAGGATAAAAATAAAAAAAAGACCTTTCAATTTACTAGTTGTAAAAAAAATTTGACACATTTTAGCAACTTTTAATCTCTAAAGAACAAAACAATGCTATCCATATATACGAGAAATTTTTCTTTGTGACGGGAACACAAGTGGTACACCACGTGTTTTAATATAAGTGGTGAGAAATTTTAGTTTTTAAGTTATTAAATTTTTAGCACACATATCCCACCTCGGGTGTACCCATCCCGTGTACCGGTCACACTGAAAAATTTCTCCCATATATACACACAAAGTGCTCAACAAAATGTTTCATTTTAAAAAATTTCACGTTGCACATTTTTTCCTACAAAATTCTTGGATCTATTATACTAGGACCAATCGAGGTTGGAATCTTGAATCCTCCACTAGTTGTGGGACCTATCTTACCGAACTTCAACTATCTGAACAGTCTATTTTGTAAGTCTCGATTCATAGATCATCATTGCAAAATTCAATTCAAGCTGAAACCATTTGCCTATTTAATTATCACAATGAAATTTCATTATTTCTTATAGAACAAAGTGTTCATCAATTTCTTTAAATTCAATTAGATGTCTCAAATAGTTCTGATTTGGCTAATATTTTGCAATGATGATCTAAGAGGTATGCAACTTGACCAAACGGACAGTTCGGATTGTGGAAGTTTGATGCGGTGTGCACCCCACAACTATGTATATATATACACAGTTCAAATATATATCTTGCAACATGCAGGTTCATGTAATTGATGCAATGAAGTTTCAAAATGAACCGATTGCGAAAATCAAATTGCCACAAAGGGTGCCATATGGTTTCCATGGGATTTTTGTGTCAATGCTTAGTCAATATTAGTATTAGGCAGGGTGTCTAGCTTCACAAAGTCCCATGCATATATATATACTCTCTAGTCTAAGGAAACTTCGCAAGGATTGAGTCAGAAAAAGAAAATTACACAGTCGGGGACATAAACTTTGTACTTGTCCCATGCGTATGTGACAGGTAACAGGTTTCATTTGATTAGAGAATCTGGAAGTCTAGTTTGTTAATATATCGTGTTAGTGAAAGATAGGAGTGATTAAAGAGTACACATTCCTCTACGTAATTGCATCTGTAATCATGTTCCTATGTATACTGAAATCATCAGTTTATCTCTATACCTCAAGCTCTCTTTGTTGTCTCTCTCTATTTTAATATGGTATATATCAGGGTCGGGTTTCTCACTGAATTGTATTGCAATCATCTTCTTCCTATAATGATATCAGCCATACGTTAATCTGATGAAGATTTTCTTTTACGAGTCAAAAACAACAACAACAACAAAAAACAATTAGTAGTTGATCAAATAATACGAGCTACCCCTCATCCAATGCTCCCAACTATATCTTGCTTCAATATTGTTTCACCATTCCACCTTCACCAACTATTGATATAGAAATCAAACGAACCACCAGCAATATGTTGGCTTATTGATGGGGTGCTCTAAATATGTGTCTGAATTGATCTTATACAAGCCTTTTCTATTACCGAAATTAATGTTAATGGGATAAGGACGTTGAGGTTGGAACTTGGAAGAGGGAATTCATTAAAGAAAAGTTAGAAACTATATGTAATGGATGCTACCTAACAGATTTTCCAAATCAAAGTATAGCATATATATAGTCATTTATATCTATAGCATTAAAAGAAAAGAAAAAAAAAAAAACTGAAAGTATATATACATCACCCTTTCTAACTTTTATATCTAGCTAGCCCTAATTCCATGGAATTCTTTCACAAGAAATCTCTTTGGCTTCATAGATGTAGAAGAAAATGATGCAATAGAAGACACCCCCAATGACCTCTCCAATAATGATCAGCAATTCATGTATGACCAAGATCTCCAACTGATAATTAGCAGCCCTTCAATGTCTTCCATCCCCCTCACCACAATGCTTACCCTAATGTCCCCAAGCCCAGAGTCCCCATGGACCCTTTCCCCTCTCCAAACTCCATCCCCTTCACTTCTCTACAAATCCATTGCCTCCCTCCACCGCCGCGAAGGCACCATCTACTCCATTGCAATTTCAAGGCAGCATGGAGTAGTCTTTACTGGCTCCAAGAGTACCAGAATCCGTGCATGGAGGCACATGGAATTTGGATGCCTCCAGGCAGCTTCAGGTGAAATAAGAAGCATTTTGGCTTATAGTAACATGCTTTTCACCATACATAAAGATCACAAAATCAGAATATGGAACTTCACAGCCACAGATAATTTCAAATCCAAAAAGGTTTCCTCCATCCCCAAAAAAAGCTCATTTCCTTTATTTTCAAAATCCAAAAAAACCCTAAAACACAAAGACTCTGTTTCATGCTTAGCATATTACCAAGCAGAAGGTTTTATTGAGTTTTTGAAGGTGTATTTTCTATTATGTGAACAAAGTACAAAAATAGCTCATATATATGAGCGTGGGAAGAAGAGAAAAAACAAGGAACAAGAAACAATCTTCTTTCCTTGATTTACACCTAATCACATAACAACTAAAGCAAGATCAGCAAATCCCTTGAATTAGGGAGAATGACAGCCATACTTCAAGTTGTTAGACAACATCCCATGCACACACCCATGCTACCTACCGGCTAGGGTAAATGACAGCACCCCATGCACACACCCATGTCGGTTAGGGTAACTGACAGAAAGTATATCTTCTTCCCGATCTTCTTCCAATACTCCCCCTCAAGCTGGATCAAACGGGTCGATTGATCCAAGCTTGAACAGGAGGAGGTGATGGAAAGTAGCAAACGGTAATCCTTTTGTGAAGATCTCTGCAAGTTGATTATGACTACGAATGATGTGTGTATTAATCACCTTGGACTACACTTGATTTCGAACATAGTGGCAGTCAACTTCAATGTGTTTAGTTCGCTCATGGAAGACAAGATTTGATGCTATGTGCATCGCAGCTTGATTATCACAGTAGAGAGACATAGGTTGCTGATGGGGAAACCCTAAGTCCAATAACAGATTTTTGAGCCAAATAAGTTCACAAGCAGTTGAAGCCATAGCACAGTATTCTGCTTCTGCACTAGAGCGTGCAACCATGCTTTTTTTCTTGCTCTTCTAGGTGACTAAATTACCTCCTACGAAGGTGCAGAAACCAATGATAGACTTACGATCAAGAGCGTTCCCCGCCCAATCTGCATTTGTATATCTTGAGATATGAGTGTGATTATTGTTGCGCATGAGAATCCCTCGACCAATGGAGCCCTTTAGATATCGAAGCACAAGATGAACAATCTTCATGTGATCCATGCTTGGAGCATGCATAAACTGGCTAACAAGCTCACGGCATATGCTATATCAGGGTGAGTGATAGTTAGATAAATGAGTTTGCCGACCAATTTCTGATAGTATTCTATATTGGGAATGAGATCACCATGAGCTTGCAGCTTCAAGTTACTATTCAAAGGTGTGCGAGCAGGTTTACAATCTGTCATGTTGGCCTCACGAACAAGATCAATAACATACTTGCGCTGATTTAGAAAACTAACTCTTGTGAGAGTGTGCCATCTCGATCCCTAGAAAATATTTAAGAATGCCGAGATCTTTGATAGCAAACTTGTGATTGAGATATTGTTTAAGAGCACTAATCTCTGACATATTATCACCTGTCACAATGAGATCATCAACGTAAATAAGCACCACAAGTTTACCCGATGTGCTTGAACGCACAAATAAGGAAGAATCTGCATTGCTCCTACAAAAACCAACTCTTTCTAGAACATGACTAAGCTTGGTATACCATGCACGTGGACTTTGCTTGAGACCATAAATGGATTTATGAAGTTTGCACACTAGTTTCTGGATTGTTTGATTGAGGATGACCTGGGGACAGTTTCATGAAAACTTCTTCTTTAAGTTCACCATGCAGAAAAGCATTTTTAACATCCATTTGGAAGAGAGGCCATGCATTGTTAATAGCAACAGATAACAGCACCCTCACAGTGTTTATCTTTGCCACGGAAGCAAATGTCTCATTGTAATCCACTCCATAGGTTTGTGTAAATCCTCGAGCAACCAAACGAGCCTTGTTCCTTTCAATCGTGCCATCTGAATGCAACTTGGTCTTGTATACCCAACGACTTCCCACAGCCTTCTTCCCTTTGGGAAGTTTCATTATAGTCCAGGTGTTGTTTTCATGAAGAGCTTGAAGCTCTTCTGCCATAGCAGCTCTCCACTCACTATGTAGATTAGCTTCTTGAAAGCTTTGTGGTTCACTAGTTTCAGTAATTGCACTGAGGAATGCAGCAAAAGAGGATGAAACTTTGTTGTAATCAATAGCAGAAGTCAAGGGGTACCTGGCATTGTAATTTACATAATCATGTAACTTGGATGGAAGTTTCCTCTCACGGAGAGGATTTCGACGAACTGTAGGAGATTGAGTTGCTGGCACATAAGCAGTTTCTTGGTTGGAGGGACTACTTGAGGGCTCTGGTGAGATAGGTTCTTCAAAGACCAAATGTGGAGAATTCTGCAGGTTGCTAACATCATCCTCATTCAATACCTGGTCCCTTGAAATATCTGTTATATCCTCTTCACTGGGATATGGTATTGGGAACAAATCAAGCAAATTCTCCCCCTCTCTAGAATAGTCTACAGGTTGAGTGAAGTAAGGCATGGTTTCTTCAAATTTCACATCTCTTGAAACAACTATTTTCCTAGTTGTTGGATTGTAACATTTGTAACCCTTTTGAATGGATGAATAGCCTAGGAAAACACATTTAGCAGCCCTTGGATCTAGCTTGTCATGATTTGGTGCTTAAATGTGAACAAAGCATGTACATCCAAACACTCTCAAATGGGATAAATTGATATGTCTATCTTTCAATACCTCATAAGGTGATTTGAAGTTCAATATCTTGCTAGGTAATCTATTAATGAGATATGCAGCAATAAGAACACCTTGTGACCAGAATTTTTTAGGCACATTCGAGTGAAACATAAGAGCTCTAGTTTTTTCAAGTAGATCTATATTCTTCCTTTCTGCTACCCCCGTTTTGTTGAGGTGTTCCAACACAACTAGTTTGATGTAATATAACATGTGTGCTTAGATAGTGAGACATGTTATGGGACATATATTCGTAGCCATTATCTAATCGTAAGACATGAATGTTTGAAGAAAATTGTGTGTTTACAAGTCTATGAAAATCTTGAAAAACTTCCAGCACTTCACTTTTAAATTTTAAAAGATACAACCAAGTGATCCTTGTGAAATCATCCACAAAAGTTACAAAATATTTGTATCCGTCAAAGGACTCTAGGACTGGTCCCCAAACATCTAAATGCACGATTTCAAAAAGATTACTAGCCCTAGACAAGGAGGAAGTGAAAGGTAATCTAGTGAACTTAGAGAAGTGACAAACATCACAAGAACTTGTAAATTTGCACAGGTTTGGAAACAAAAAGGACAGAACTTTATCAGAAGGATGTGCAAGTCGTTGGTGCCAAAGTTGGTGTTCTTAAACCAGGCTTGAAGTGACTTGAAAAACCTTGGGAGTTTGGACATGCTTGGAAATGTAGTAGAGACCATTTAAGAAAAAACCTTCACCAATCATCTTCTTGTGATGATATCCTGAAAACCCACAGTTTTTGGGGAGAAAATAGCAAGACAGTTTAGTGAGTTTGTGATTTTTCCAACAGATAAGAGTTGAAAAGGGAAGGAGGGAACATAAAGAGCCTCAGACTCGACATCACTAGAAATCAAATGTGTTTTCCCTCTCCCTACAACCATAGCACCTTTGCTATTGGCAACTGACACTTGAGATGGACATGAGAGTTTTTCAAAATTATGCAGATTTGTAGACTTGTTAGTCATATGATTAGTAGCTCCTGAATCTATAATCCAATAATCATGCACATTACCGACTTTGAGAGCAGTTGAGAAGGATTGCAAGATACCTGGAATATCTTGTTGTGTCACACCTTCATTTTCAGCCAAAAAACCAGCAAACTGCCGAGTAGAGTAGCTTTTTTTTGTTGTCACCTTGATTAGTTGATCCTTCATTATCTCCATAACCTTGTTTCTTGTGGAGGAAGGAAGCAGATTCATTGATCAGGTTGGCTAGATTGAAGGTGAACTTCTGTGCTCCCTCAGAATAAGTGGTGATAGTATAATTTGCCTTGTAGGTGAGTTATGTGAACTCTTAGGAAACCCTTGTTGTTGTCCCTCGAAGACTTGGGCCTTAGCTCAGGGTGGAGACTGCAGCAATGATCTCGTGTATGTCCACCAGTATCACAGCAGCTACATTTTATAATAGGTTACTTTCCTTTGTAGCCCCTCTTGTCACCAGTTCTGTGGTTAGAGAGATATACCCTAGCTTCTGGTATATTTGCCTTTAATTCCACAGTCAAGATTTTTCTACGAGTTTCTTCCCGTTGAATGGTGGCACACACACTTAAGAATGAGGGAATATCAGGATTCATGAGGACATAACTCCTGAGATCTTCGTATTCAGAACTTAAACTTGTAAGAAGTTGAAATATTTTGTCTTCCTCAGCTCTCTTGGTCAACACGGCAATGTCAATGGTGTGTGGCCGATAAACATTTAACTCGTTCCACATGGTGGTAACTTCCCAAGATGCTGCACAAATGAGTTTCCTTCCTGTTGAAGACCAGCAATATCCTTTTTTAACTGGAACACTCGAGCTACATTATTCTGATTCCCATACATTTCTTTGAGATTTTTCCAAAGGATGTAGGAGGATTCAGCATAGCTGAAAATTTCTGCAATCTTTCGATCCATAGAATTTAGTAGTCATGACATGACCAACTGGTCCTTGCACAACCAGTCATTATAATCTGGTGAGGACACATCAGGCGCTAGAATAACACCATTAACAAAACCAAGTTTCGATCGTCCTCCCAAGGCAAGAATGACTGCTCTCTCCCAGGAAAGATAATTGAACTCATTTAGTAAGACAAAACTGAGACGTTGATTTGGGTTGACATCAACATCTAAATGAAATAAAGATGGCGCAGCATGTGAGCTAACTTCTTCGCAATGCACTAAACTCTTTTCAGCCATGATAGCGAATCAGGAAAAAAACTCACATATCTCTCAAGAAACTACTCAGAAGCAGGTCGATTAGGATCACTGCTCTGATACCATATTGAGTTTTTGAAGGTGTATTTTCTATTATGTGAACAAAGTACAAAGATAGCTCATATATATGAGGGTGGGAAGAAGAGAAAAAACAAGGAACAAGAAACAATCTTCTTTCCTTGATTTACGCCTAATCATATAACAACTAAAGCAGGATCAGCAAATCCCTTGAAGTAGGGAGAATAACAACCATACTTCAAGTTGTTAGACAACACCCCATGCACACACCTATGCCAGTTAGGGTAACTAACAGAAAGTAGATCTTCTTCTCGTTCTTCTTCCAAGGTTTGTTGTACACTGGCTCATATGACACAACAGTTAAAGCCTGGAGAGTTTTAACCAAAAACTGTGTCGATTCGTTTGTGTCCCAGAACACAATGTTAATGGAATTTTGGTGAACCAAGAGGATATGTGTGTCTTCACTTGCTCCTCTGATAGGTCTGTAAAAATTTGGAGAAGGGTTTTGGGAGAAAACTCTCACACTCTCACAACGACACTGAAATTTCAAAACTACCCCATAAACACCATAGCCCTAAGCACTTCATCACTTAACTCTAGTTGCTTCCTGTACTCTGGGTCTTCAGATGGACCATTAATTTTTGGGAGAATGAGAAGTTGACCTACAGATTTAACCATTGTGGGTTTTTACAAGGTCACAAGTCTGCAGTCCTATGCCTAGTGGCTGTGGAGAAGTTGGTATTTAGTGGGTCAGAGGATACAACAATTAGGGTTTGGAGGAGAGAGGAGGGAATTGCTTCCATGAGTGTTTGGTTGTATTGGATGGGCATAGAGGACCTGTCAGGTGTTTGGTTGCTTGTTTAGAGACAGACAGAATTGTAATAGGTTTTTTGGTTTGTAGTGCAAGTTTGGACCAGAGTTTTAAGGTGTGGAGGGTAAAGGTGTCACCTGAAGAGAAAATGGGATTGAACTATAGGGACAAGAGTTTTTCGAACCCTGTGTTGTCCCCAATTCATGGGTTGAGAGAAAGCTGCTTCAAAGGTAGACATTTTTAAGTAGGTCATGAAGTATCATAATAATCTATAATATCTGTAGCTGCATGCAATTTATTTTATACTAAGAATGATTAGAGTAAACATATTTTCCATGCATTTTGTGTATTTGATCTTTGTTATTTTAACCAAGTCTTAGAGAGACTGGTAAATGCATATACAGAATAGTGCCCACTCTGGTCCGAGAAATCTTCATTAACAATAACACGACCATGTAATATTATAGTATACTCTGAATTTCCACTCTGAGTGAAGATATTGTAATTCCTATTTGTATCGGTTTCTATTACCATTATATTGATTATTTATCAGTGTGATCATTTAGTAGGAATGATGCTTTACGCAATTAATATTGTCACAATTATGTGTAGCTAAGGCCATCTCCAACCGAAGGGTCCAAAGGGTCAGAGGGCCGAAAATAGTCTGAAAACCGTCTCCAACCAAGGGCTAGGCCAGAGGGCTGTGGAATCTAAAAGGGCCCCACAGAATCGGAGAGGGCTAGAGGGCTGGCTGCATGCAACCAACCAACCCAGGGCTAGCCAGAATTCAAATCAATCATGTCGGTTTTAACCGACAGGATTGATTTGAATTTTTTTTTTTTACAGTTTTATTATTATTTTTTATTTACAAAATTTTTCCTATAACTTCTATTTTTCATTTTTTTTTAATTCTATTTTTTTCCTATAACTTTTATTTTACAAAATTTGTAGTTTTTAACAACATGAAACTTAAATAACATTTAAGTTGTAGTTTTTAAATAATAAATTATGTTTGGCCCTATGGCCTTCAGTTGGAGACGGTTTTTTGTGATAGGGCTAAAACTAGCCCTCTGGCCCTTTAGCCCTCGATTAGAGACGGAAGCAAATATGACCATGTACTATTCATTAAAATATTAATATCTTAGAGAATCTTGGAGGGCCAGAGGGCTAGAGCCCTCTTGCCAGCCATCGGTTGAAGATGGCCTAAATTAAAAGGAAAACTAATGAACAAGGTTTGAAAACTTTGAGTTGTAACGTTAAGGACAAAATTAAGGGTAAAGTGAATAGTACATGATTGACTTTTTAGTGTAAAAATATTGTTTTTCATTAAAGTGAATAGTATCGGGAGTTTTTCATTAAAGTTCCGTAAATTAAATTACATTCGTAATGATTCCAACAATGTGTTACGATATGAACATTCATCGTTCCATTCCCAACCCTGTTTTTTTTTTCCACTACTCCACAGTGCCATGGGTAGGGCCAGAATGAACGAGGGGGTTTGTGAAGCTTAAGCTTGGTCCAAAAAGAAAGGAGAGAGAGATTCGAATTTTTCTACATTAGCTTGAGAATAATGTTACTGATTAGTCGATGCAAGCATGAATAAGAAAAGTCAAAATATATATAATAGCTTTGGGGTTGAACTTTTCAATTACATAAGAAGCAGAGCTGCAAATTAACCTAACAAAGCATCTTCCACTGTGGGAATTGGGAGATGAGTTTGTTCGATAATGAAGAAATTTTCATAAATGAACCCAGCAAGTCCACCACCAATAAGAGGACCAACCCAGTAAACCCAGTGGTCAGTCCAGTTCCAGCTTACTAAAGCAGGACCAAAGGACCTAGCTGGGTTCATTGAAGCTCCTGAGAAGGCTCCGCCAGCTAGGATATTGGCCCCAACAACAAACCCAGTTAGTGTA
Organism: Pyrus x bretschneideri; assembly: GCF_019419815.1. Classification (NCBI taxonomy): domain Eukaryota; kingdom Viridiplantae; phylum Streptophyta; class Magnoliopsida; order Rosales; family Rosaceae; genus Pyrus; species Pyrus x bretschneideri. The sequence continues at coordinate 2,927,681 of NW_025999446.1, forward strand.
GGGCCCAATCCATAAAGAGATCCTCTCTTGTCGACTATTGTAGCATAGACTGTGAATAGCAAGGAGAATGTGAGGACAATCTCCCATATCACACCTTGTAAGTAGCCCACCCCACTTGCAAGTGAATGAATCGGAGTAGTCTGCAAAGAAAAATAACAATTAAATTATGTGATATGTAACACGACAATATAAATGATATTTGAACTTGGATTAGATTTGAATAACTAAAAATTAACTTCTACTTAGCGTGGATGAAAAATTCTAAACTCACCAATCCGCCACTGAGGTACTCTAAAAGGTAACAAGCTGCGGCGGCTGCTAACAATTGATCAATCCAATAGAGTACAGATCGAAACAGGGTAATGTGACCGCCACACAGGAGGCCAAGCGTGACGGCAGGGTTAAGGTGACCGCCAGATATGTGACCGCCAGATATCATCACGGCCACGACTAGTGCATGTGCCACAGCTACGGCAAACAACGCCACTAGTGCATCTGCTTCTAGCTTATCTGCCCCACCAAATTACACATCTAAGACAGTTACTATGCATATATAATATAAACAAAATTATGGTAGTCATGTAAGGGTTTTTATCTCATTTATAACTATGCGAATTTCTTTACCGTTTAAGAAATTTGCCACTGGAGAATATATATATATATATATATAACCTCAAATCAAAAATGTTTAAGACTAATTGAGTTCAAAGAAATTAACGAATACTTTGATATATAAAAAACAATGAAATTTTATCTTAATAATTAAATAGGCAAATGGTTTCAGATGAATTAAATTTTTACAAGGATGATCTATGAATCGAGACTTACAAAATAGATGGTTCAGATCATTGAAGTTCGATGTGAAGTGGGTGCCACACCTAATTCTTTTTTCTTTTTTTTTTTTTTTTAAATGAGAATCTCTTGCATAAATAGTCTATATATATCACCTCTTATATTTGTTCGATTCATGTTAATGAAAGATCCCTATATGTTCTTGTTAAAAAATTTGTTCGATTCATGTTAATGAAATATCTCTATCTGTTCTTGTTAAAAAAAATTACATGACTAGTAATTATGTATTAGGCGACAAAGAAATTATGATCTTGGATCTGTGGCCATGATATGATGATGGACTTTTCGTTGTAAGAGTTTTGATTCATTAATCAACAGTAGATTTTTCCAAGTACCCAGTATTCGAGTTGGTATTTTATGTGCCATAGTATGTGAATAGAAGATATATTTTTTCGTTCCCTTCACTTGTATTGTATTATGACATATGAAATACCAACTTAAATCCCAAATATTTGAAAAATTCTCTTAATCAACAACTCATGTGGTTTATATGAGATTTGAAATCAAAGTATGTTCTCGTAAGGTGGAACATTTGTGTGTGACGAGACCAAATAGTTATTGAAAGACTATAAAGGATAAAGCAATGGCATATAATTAATTGGGTGTTTATTTGTAAATTACCAGTACCCATGGCTGATCCAACACCAGCAAAGACGAAGAGGAAGGTAGTGATAAACTCAACCACAAGGGCTCTCCAGACTTCTGGGAGAGCAGCCTCACCGGTGGTTCCCAAGGCTATTTTCGCCATTTTATCCTCTGGCTTTTATGGTCTCTGCACTTCGCAGTTGCTAACTTGCAAGCACAATGAAAATGTATACTATTTATAAGGATATCAAAATGATGAACCAGGTTATGTATGTATGTATGTATGTATGTATAGTATGGGTCCAATAATATAATTATTGAGTAGACTTGGCAGATTTCTATTCACTTAAATAGTAAATTGTCCTTATTCCCTTTACCACTATCCACCCATTGTAAATAGTTACCGTCATAGCAATTATTGTTTACCAATTATTCAACGGATGAGATTAATTTAGCATATGTTGCAATAGTTATGCTGCTCCATCCATTATGAATATTAACTCCATAGATTTGGACCTAGAATCGAAATCATTGCTGCCAAGACTCCATCATGGCTTGCCAAAATGCTTGGACCTGTATTTTGGAAAAGGATTCTCGCCGAATCTTTTTCTAGAGATCTAGAATTTCATGATCGTGATCGTTTATTGTATATCGTGCAGTGAGAAATCATTTTAAAATTTAAAATTTAAAATTAAATATAAGTAGTACCTAACGATTTATGATCGCATGATGTACGATAAACGATCACGATCACAAAATCTCTATAATCTCTAGGAAAAGGATCTGACAAAGATCCTTTTCCTTGTATTTTGGGTTGGATTTGGAATCTAACCATGTCAGTTTAGCATGGGTAGAAATGCTTTAAGACGTTGGCGAATTACCAAGCAAGCCAGAAATGACAGTATAGCTGGTCCAATATTCACTACTATTGGAAATTTACATGGTAACTCTACCTTGTTTGGCATTAAGATCAGAAAGGAGATACAAATACAATGATACCTTTGTATTTAAATGATTTTATAAACAAGGATCATCGTCCTCTTATATTAAAAAAAATAAAAATCTTGGAAGGGGATGGCGTTGACGAAAGGATTAATTAGTTAACAATTTGGTTTATTATTGTTTAAGGTATGTTGTTATTTGAAGACTTAGGTTTTTCTAATTTGTTTTAGGATTAATTCTTTATAAATGCACTTTTTTTAAGGAAGTTTTAACGAAACACTCCTGGTTGTTCACTTTAACGAAAAATAACATTTTTACTCTAAAAAGACATTCATGGTACTATTCACCTACAACACCTTTTTGTCCTTTTGATTAAAACTCAAAGTTTTCAAGCCCTTTTCATTAGCTTTCTTTTTTTTTAACTCAGTAAAAAAAAAAATATAGCAAGATATATATAGTACTTTGATAACGTATAGCCGTCTTGATTATTTTATAATGTTTTTTTTTTTTTTTTGTCAATGAAATAAAAAAAATCTGTTTCTATGGTCGGTTTGATACCGTCTTTTTCCTTGCTATGTTATTTTCACATTTTGAATTTACATGGTAACTTAAGTGATTATTTTTATCTTTATATATAAAGTCAACAACTCTTTTTGAGGTTACAAACTTCATCAAAAAAATTTAGACAAAAATATCTTCAAATAAAAATTTCTAAAGCAACCCAAAATAATACACCAAATAATACAGGGGTATTTTCATCATTTTAACAGTGTTTTTTTAATAATTAATTCGTTTGGTACAATTTTTTTTAATTAGTATCTCACAATAGGCTAGTAATAATGTGATTTAATTAGTTGTTCATTAAATATTATTTTTTCTATTTTTAAACACGTTCAAAACATCTTAAGAGGTGTATAATGCCTAGTAATAAAAAAAAGTCTTTCGCACGCACATAATAATATGATTAAATTAGTTGTCAAATGATTTTTTTTTAACAAACGATATTATCTACACTAAGGGAGAGGGGGTGGGCTTAGCCTCACAATGGGCTAGCAATAATGTGATTCAATCAGTTGTTTATTAGATATTATTTTCTCAATTCTTAATGTAAATTCAATATAATGTAGATGGAAATTAAAAACCGATTTTATAATGTGAATTCAGCTACTTTGATTGGTTTGTAAGGGGTTTTTTCTAGCATGATCTAAGGTTATTCATTTACCTCAAATATTTGATTTTCCTTTTGTCAATTCACGCATATAAATACACTAAGAGGGAGATGGCAGGCTTAACCTCATAATGGACTAGCAATAATATGGTTCAAATTCGCATTTGGCGAGAATCAAACCTAAAACCTCTTACAAGTGAAGAGGAATCCTACTAGACCGTAGTACTAAGTGGCAATTAACATTAATTAAATAGTTTGAATTATGGAAAGGCAGAGTTGAAGTATTATTTTTATTGCCTTAATCCTTTAGTGAACGTTAATTTTTTTTTTTTTTTTTTTTTAAGAAACAATATTATCTACACTAAGGGAGATGGGGTGGGCTTAGCTTCACAATGAACGAGCAATAATGGGTTCAATTCAATTGTAGTTAAATATGAATTGATATTGTACATATATTATACGTATGTTTGTTACCAGTGAAAACTTAGACTTATTCCTCTCCAAAACTTTATATTATAATACCACTGCTCTTGAATTATGAAATATGCAGAAGAACTTTCGTTTTCTGCTCACGCTTTAGGATTATAATTTATTTTTAGGGAGTGATAACTGAGTGGAGCTGCACCATCATTTAATCCTTTTTTCTTTTTCTGGGGAATTAATATTCGCCTGCTTTAATATTTGGCCCTTGCCCTCTTGCATTATATTATTGCGCGTGTTTTATTCTTTGGTCAATAAATAATTGCATGATGTGTTGCAAAAGCCAAACGGTTGATTGAGCATTGGAACTGAAACTCACCATCTTGTCTGTAGTTCATCGTCACTCCACCATTCTCCTCCAATAATTATGCAAATTGCTCATACACAAACGATGGTTGACTTTAAAAAAAATTGGTATTAGCACTCTAAGGCAATTTAGGATTGTTGTGCTCATTAAAGAAATTGTTTTTTTGTTTTGCTTTAAGAATAATCAACTATTAAATAAAGAAATAAGGTGTTTGATAAATTGTATTTTTGTAATTGCAGTGTAAAAGTGTTTGGTCAATTTCAATGTAAGTGATATAATTTAATTTAATGACAAAACTAGACATGGTAGTGGTTGTGGCAACGACAACGATGACAGCAGCAGTGGTGGTGGTGGTGGTGATGGCAGAACGCAATGGCAGGGTTATGGTGGTGATGTCAATAGTAGGGTGTGGTAGCTGATGTATAGAGGTAGCAATGCTGGCAAAAACAGTAGTGTCTATTATGGCCGCATCGTTTGCAGTGGCGATAGAAACGATAGTGGTGGTGTAAGGCTAGTGGTTGCAATTGTAGGTGGTGGTGGTGAAGATGGCGGTGTCGGTGCCGATGGAGATAGGGGTAGTGATGGCAGCGACAATCATAGTGGTGTCAATAGTGGAGTGTAGTGATTAGGGTGCATAAATAACAATTGTGGTAAGGACGGAGATAGTGGCGGTGGTGGTGGTTGTGGTTGTGGTGGCAGTGGTGGCAGTTCAAGGGATAAAATGTGCGTAGAATGATAAATAATGTCGTGTTTAAAAATTAATTAGGATATGTTGGGGACTTTTAGGTTAAGGTGGACTTGGGCTATGAGAATATCCTCTTGTCTTCCTTGGTTCAGATTCGTACCAAACCACGGAATATCTCGAAAGAGTTAGTTTGTCTTAGGAAATACCCTGATAACATCAACGACTTGAAGATAACATGATTGATCAAGATAATGACTAACTCAAGTGAAGCGTGGTGTGAAAGCTAGAAGATTATTGGTTTAACATGAGAAAAGGGATTTGCATGGTTGCATGAGATTCTTGGCTGGATGATTTGGGTTTTCCTAAGGTGGTAACAAAGCTTCTAATGGCTAAAATCTTTAGTGCAAGGCTATGGAAATTACTAAGATTGCATGGATGATGATTCTTGAGACTTAGAGTATGTTTCTGGGCTAGATCGAACTCTCTGGGCTTATTTCTAGGGTGGTTCTCTCCTCTGCGTTCTACCCTTTCTAATGGCTTTTCCCCCTCCTTTTGTAAGAGAAGGGTTCTCCTCTAGGCTTCAAAGGAATCTCCCTTTGTGGCTTGGTCTTCCCTTTCCTTTTTCCCTAGCTTTCCTACTATTTCCTTTTTCGTGTAATGTAGTTGCAATGTTGAGACCTACATTCTGCTTCTTCCAAAGGCGTGGTTTTCCCAGGCCAGCCTTCTGCAAGCTCTACTTCTAGTAGCGTGCCTCATGGCTTTTACGCGTTGGTTGTCTGTGCAAGCTGGGAAGGTAAAGTCAGCATTAAATGCCTGACTTGCTAGGTTTAGCATACATTTAATGCTAGAATCTAGTTTAGTCCTAACTAAGAGGGTTTGCTTGCTAGGGAAAGAGGTAAACTAGGCTAGTTCTCTCTCAATGTTGCCTGCGTGAAATGCAAAGGGTATGGGCTTGGATCCTTGGGCCCCCAAGCAGCCCAAAGTCTTCCGTAACCTTGATCCGCATAAGCCCAATAACCTTATGTAACCATCCACACCACAATCTACTTGACAAGCCCCGAATATGTGACTTGGGCTTAGTATGAACAGTGATGAACATGAGGAAGCTTGGTGTAATGAATAGGCATGAACATGGCGTGATTTGTGTAAATATCTAGCTTAATAATCACAACGTGGCATGTTTGTAAATATATTCCTTATCGACCCCGCACCTTGGCATGTGTTTGGGCTCAAATGAAGGCTTTGCATGACAATTGGACCTTGAGACTTGGTTGTATTGATGTGTGACATTTTTGAGCCCCAACAGGGTTTTATATAGGAATTAAAATATTCATCAAAAACTCAACTCTGTTTTTTTATTAAAACTGCTTTTAAAAGCAACACAAATGCTGCTTTTAAAAACTGTTGTCTGGAGGTCAATGCTTTTTAAATAAACAAGATATTTTAATTTTATCAAACAATTTGTATAGTTTAACTTTAAAGTGAAAAATTTGAGAGAAAAAAGCAATACAAACCAGGCCTAAATAAGTATTTATTTTGCATTTTTTCAAGCGTTCATGTTGTAATTATTTAATCGCATTATTATTATTTTAATTGTCAATAATTTCTAAATTGTCAATTTTTACCAGGTTTGAGGTTCCAAAAACACGCAAAGCGTTTACCAAACTTTATGTGCATGTCCAACCTTTGTATAATGCATTAAATTATTCAGGTCACATCGATGCCAACTTTTGTATAATGTATTTGCAATGGTGGGATGATCAACAAGACATACTTTATACATAAAACTGGATGAAAAAACGAGAGTCGACAAGAATATGCCAATCATGTGAATGTGTCCATGCGAAGCAATGCATGCGGCCGGCTTCCAATGCGGTTGAGAATTGGATTTGAATTATTGTTCCTTTTGTTTTGCCTACCAAAATACAAGTGTTATATACGTTGACTTTTGTTTTTAATTATTTTTAGAACCATGAAATAACGGATATAAGTAAGTACATTAATCAACACTTAAGTAATAATCTAATCATTAACTTCCATTTTATTTAGCTTACAAAATTTTACCTACACATTTAGTCTCTCTAGCATTACCTATATTATATGGTGAAAGGAACTTCATAGAGAACGAACTAAAATGTGCTATATTATATAGATAATGTTATTCACACACTCATTTTTACCTCTCACACACCCCTTATTAATCTTTTGTCATTGAACTTCTTCAATTTATTTGATTCGGCAGCCGAAAATTAAAAAATGTGTGAGAAATAAAAATAGGTGTTTGGATAATACAATCCTATTATATACGAAAGTTTTAGAGTCAGATTTAGATTTTGGTGAGAGTACGACGTCCATGTTATAAAGGTATTTACATCTTCAGAATTCATAATTGTCTCCAATTAGCTGCAGCAAATCCGAGTCATAACCTAAATATGTTTCTTAATTTTCCACAAATTAACTCAATAGTGATCTTGTATTATGAAAAAAAAGAACAAACTATCTATGCACACTACTATATTCTTCAATGTGTCAAATGATAAACTTTTTTTAAGTATGACATGGTCCATCATTAACATTATCGATATTGTTCCAACTTAACCATATATTGTTACGTGTTGGGTTTTATCACAAAATGCATCGATCTTATTAGGAGTGGAAAATCTCATATATTAATTGTATATTATTTTGTTATTTACTCGATGCGGCATCCTATTCTCCAATACGCCCCCTCACAAATGGCCTCACACGACGTCACAAAAGGGAAACCAATTCCCTCACGGGAACTGGTCAAATTCATTATTGAATGATACACGAATTAATGGTAAATAATGAATTCCCTGGAGTTGAAGTGCAAAGGTATGCGGTAGGTGGCCACTTAAAATATGTTAGATGTTCAGTTGTCAGCATGATTGGAGTATCCAAATACAAGGAAGATTTAACAGGAAATGAATAGTGAAGCATAATACTATAAGCAAATTCTAAAAGTTCGGAAATCTAGATGTGACTCAAATAATTGCATGGTAAGTTTGTTCATAAAACTTGGAAGGAAACATTTCTATTAGAAGCTAGAACAACATCAGTAGACAATTTATACAGCAAAAAGAAAAGATCATGAGTATTCATGTCATAGAAAAACACTGCAAGGCCCAGTTACAATCTTTTCCAACGTGCATAACTACTCAGAGTGAGCTAGACAGGGGGCAGGTGGTGCAGAAGAAAGATAACCAAAAATATCCTCTTTATCTTCACAAAAAAAAAAAAAAAATTCATCTTTATCGACTACTCTGAGTCTGTTAAGCAAACTCAATGTAGTTGTATCAAACTCCGTAATGCGGTTTTCGTGAAGATTAAGAAATTTAAATTATACGAAAGCTTTAGTTACTTGAGTTCCTATATGGAAGAAAGAAAAAAACTAATAAAAAATAAAACTTTACATAATTCAGCATAAACAGCTATATATAATGCTTCACCCTTACGAAAATTTTAACAAAGTTTCTGAGCACTCAGTCTAGCTAATTTAAGATTTTGATAACAAAATATATCAATTGGTTATAACATGCCTTTCCCTTGTGAATTGGGGTGGTTCTCCAGCTCTACCTCAGCCAAAACTGTTAGGTGCAAAAGCATCTGAGCTGCTAAGAGGAGAGTGAAACCCTTTAGAGGCTGCCCTAGTTGCGAATTTGGCACAAGTAGGCACCGCTATTGCCAAGGAAATGCATTGGAGTGGGTAAAAAATAACTTAAGAAGAAAGCTTCATGTTGTATATCGTGTTGGGTACTTGGACAAGACTGTAAAGTACGTGTCTATTTAGTAAAAGAAATATTGCTTCCATAATGCGTGGTTTGCAGAGGTAGCTAGGTATTCTTTCGGTATGTAGATTCTGTTGAATATATGTCAACAATCTGTGTATGCCAATAAATAATAAATGCAAATAGAAAATTAACAGAGTATGAACAATGAAATAATATTGAACATAAATATTGAAGATCGAGGCTTGCGTACCGCAATGTCCTTGAAACAAAAATTTCGTCCCTACTCAGTACTTGTAGTTCTACAGACGTCTGCTTCACCAGGATTCAACGATCAAGTCAAAATTCCAGCACCAGAAAAATTGACTTCTGGCGAATTTGTATGTGGTTCTCTCAATAAGGATGTTTTGGATTATAGAAGAATAATTGTTTTTGTTGTATTCTCAATGCCGTGCAAATGGATGTATATATAATATGATTATACCTGTTCGCAATAGGTATGAGGAAGGGATGCATCTGTTGGGAGACATCTTCTCAGATGGGTGTTTTCTTTCTATGTTTTTTCACACTTCAGAATGATGAGTCTGTTGGTAAAAAAATAATTAATGAATAAATTCGAAATTAATTAAAAATAATTACTTAAATCCGAAAATAATTAATTAATTTAATTATTAGGAGGCCCATCTTTTGATAATTAATTATCAATTAATTAGTACACCCCAAAGCCCAACTCAAAGGATGAGCCCAATTTTGGTCTCCAAGACCTATCACTCCAATCATTTTCTATAAGGGACAAAACCTTATAAAGTGATGAAACCTTTTAGGAATGGCCAATGTGGGACAAAGAAATTTCTACTCAAAATTTCCAACAAATTCTAAATGAATGTTTGGGGATGAAGCTGTTAAGAAAACGTGACACGCCTGAGAAGCGATTTTTAAATGCTTTTCTAGGATATGGGCCAGAAGAATCCTTCTTTGTGGTTGAACTTACTGTAGACATCGAAATTTCAGTGAAATAAATGTTAACCAAGGTATTAAAATTACAACATTTATTTATTTCACCAACCTCACACACTTACTTCACCCTACCAACTCCATTTACTTCACCTACAACATCCACTCACTTCACCAAAAAAATGGATGGTGGTGATTCACTCTCAAAGCCTATAAATAGGCTTCTCCATCAAGAGGAAAAGAGACCAATTCACAAAGAGACCAATTCACAAATACATTTCTCTACTCCCAAAATGGAAGAGAATAGTCCCCACACATCCAAAATCCTTGAAGCTTTGAAACTTTAAAGCTCTCAAGCATCCAACCCCCAAATTCCCAAGAATCCCGAAGAATGGAGAAAGCAATCTTCGTTCTTCGTCAAATCCTCCTTCAAGATCAAGCCCCGACGGCCCTTGAAGAAAGTGTTCATCGTTCATCCTAAGATCAAGCCCCAACGGCCCTTTGGATCAACAGCACAAACAAATCCACACATCTATTCTTCAAGATCAAGCCCACAAAAGCCCTTGAAGATCCTTGAAGATCCATTCATCAACTGTTCATCCTTAGATCAAGCCTCGACGGCCCTTTGGATCAACAACTCATCCACACACACCAAAACCTTGAAGCCTTAAAGCTCTAAAGCTCTCAAGAAAATCCCGAATGATCAAGAAAGCAATTTTCGTTCTTCGTCAAATCCTCCTTCAAGATCAAGCCCCAACGGCCCTTGAAGAACTTCCACCAACTCAAGATCAAGCCTCGACGGCCCTTGAAGAAAGTGTTCATCATTCATCATCCGTTCATCCTAAGATCAAGCCCCAACGGCCCTTTGGATCAACAACCTCAACAAACCCATACACCCATTCTTCAAGATCAAGCCCAACGCCCCTTGAAGATCCATTCATCAACTGTTCATCCTTAGATCAAGCCCCGACGGCCCTTTGGATCAACAACTCATCCACAAACCTACACCCTACGAAGATAGAATAAGAGGACCAAATTTGAGAGAGATCGTAACCCCAAAATCATTAAACACAAAATATTATTTTGTACACATATTCTTGTTTCTTGTTTCAGGAATTTTTCGTGTTTACACTTACATACTGTAAGTCTTTTATAAGTATTTCTTATGATTTCAGTGTTGTATTTTGATGCTTAAGAGAAGGTTTTGTTACATACCGTACATTTGATTTCATTCGAGTGCGAACCTGGCAGATTACGTACATTTGATCTCGTGTCAAAATACGCTTATTTGTGCTTGTTTTCTAGGTTGAAATTTTGAATTCATTAACCACTGCTGGGAGACCGCCACGGCTGACAGACTCCACGATCTGGCCAGAAACTCCATCGACTGCGTCGGGGTTTCGCCGGCGCGGCAGATCTCGATGGCCCCCCTGTCCCGCTCACTATACCGCCATTTTCGCTTATGTTGTCCAGCCCGCCATACAGTAGTCCGTTTATCGAGCATTTCAAACCGCAAGAGCTCACTAACATCATAACACACAAAGAGTTGGCTTACACCAGTCATTATTTGTCACATCCCAGCCCGGGACGGATCACTTCTCGGACCCGCTCCACCACCGTAGCAGGATATTGTACACTTTGGGCTTACCATTTTCTCGCGGTTTTGTTTTTGGGAACTCACGAGCAACTTCTCAGTACTTCCCGGGCCCGCTCCACCACCGTAGCACGATATTGTACGCTTTGGGCTTACCATTCCCTCACGGTTTTATTTTTGGGAACTCACAAACAACTTTCCAGTGGGTCACCCATCATGGGATTGCTCTAGCCCCCTTCTCGCTTAACTTCGGAGTTCCAATGGAACCCGAAACCAGTGAGCTCCCAAAATGCCTCGTGCTAGGTAGGGATGAAAATATACATATAAGGATCACTCCCCCGGGCGATGTGAGATGTCACAATCCACCCCCCTTAGGGGCCCGACGTCCTCGTCGGCACACACGCGACCAGGGTTAGGCTCTGATACCAAATTGTCACATCCCGGCCCTGGGCGGATCACTTCCTGTGCCCGCTCCACCACCGTAACACGATATTGTACGCTTTGGGCTTACCATTCCCTCACGGCTTTGTTTTTGGGAACTCACGAGCAACTTCCCAGTGGGTCACCCATCATGAGATTGCTCTAGCCCCCTTTTCGCTTAACTTTGGAGTTCCAATGGAACCCGAAGCCAGTGAGCTCCCAAAATGCCTCATGCTAGGTAGGGATGACCCTAACTATCAATATTTTTTTTACTGAAACCATATTGGTTTTTAATTTTTTTATTGAAATCTCTGAAATTAATGTGATATGTATTGCTATGTAGGTTACTATATTTTAAAATTAAAAATTGAAATTTATAGTTGTTTGTATTAATGAGATTTTAAATATAAAAAAGCCCATAAATTGTGGATTAAAATTATTAAAATATAAATTATACTCTCCAATATATTTTGTGTGTGTGTGTGTGTGTCTATATATATTTATATAAACATGACTACATTCATCAAAATTAACAAAAAATTTATTGTACCAAAGTATGGGTACATTCTTCAAAATCAACAAAAATAATAGATATTAGGCTTAATAACATTAGTAAATTTCTTTGATTAAACTTGGCATGGAAACATTCTCAAATCAAGAAAAAGAATGTACCCATATAAGTTTAAAAATGGATTAGAAAAAAATTGAATAGATTTTATATAAAAAAAAAAAAAGGGTACATTTTACATAGAACAAATTGGTATAGTTAAGAATTGGTACATTTTAAAATTAAAAAATTGCAAAATTACATGAATGGGTACGTATAAAAATTAAGGGATACAAACTTATTCTAATTTTTTTTTTTTTTTTTTTGGAAAGGCTTTTTAGCCAAAATAATCTCTGAGATATGCATAACTCCTCATTTTGGTCCCTGAGATTGTCTACCATCAATTATTTTGGTCATTCGGTGAAAAATTTTGTTAAATAAGGATCAACATGACAAAATTACCCTCAATTTAATAAACAAAAGTCCAAAATGTTTTGACAAAAAATAAGGGTATTTTTGTCATTTTATCCTTATTTTATGGAGATTTTCCACGTAATGATCAAAGTGATTGATTATGGAACCAACTCTATCGATTTCAAATCTCAGTGACCAAAGTGAGTAGTTATGCAAATCTCATGGACCATTTTGGCTAAAAAGTCTTTTGGAAATGTTTTGAAATAAAGGTGTGCGATTAAAATCCTAAATCAATTATTAATTTTTTATTTTAAAAATTATGTAACTAACATGTAAATTTATTATTGCATTAATCTTAAGGACTTTGATCAAAATCTGAAAATTAATAATTTTTCAGTTAATAAACATTAATAACTAGAGACCAGATATTAATTTTTCCTAAAATTAATAATAAATAAATAAAAATTGTTTTCTTACTTTTGAAGCCAAATACTTTCATTCATGGAGGCTCATTGGCAAAGCTCTGGCATTGAGAGCATCTCGGTTGACCTAAGAAAGCAAGAGTGACTAAATGAGATGATGAGGAGGGTGTACTATGCAGTACCTATTTAACATGGGTTACAAAAGTAAGTTGCAAGAGTGACTGAATGAGATGATGAGGAAGAATATTATTGTTTTCTTACTCCTCACGTATAAGGAAGAAGCATTTCTTTTGTACGAACAGACAAATTACACTTTGATAGGTATATAAAATTTTCTTTCTCTGTTAGTGAGTGACTTCAATATACTAGTGAGTGACTTCAATATACTAGTGAATGATTTCAATATACGTATCAGTTTCTGCTTTGCAGTTACGGTAAATGACTTCTTACATGTAAAGGGAATAGACATTTATTCTTTACAGACAAATAATAGTTTGACACTTTTTTCCTTTTGTGTTACTGAAATGCTTTAGTAAGTGGATGATTCTTCATTTGAAAGAAGACAAACAATGTTCTTATTTGTTACGAAAAATGTTACTAATTTAGCAGCAGTTCTAACATTCTCAAGCACTCCTAATGACACTCGTAACAGGAGGGACGAAAATAAATAATAGTGTAGAATCGTTACCCTACAAATTCAATGTACAAAGCGAAGGGACACAAATAAAGTTGAACGATATTCATCTTTTGTCTCCATTTTGATTGTTCCTTTTCCTTTTTCCTCACTCAGTGCTTTATTATGCATAAATATGTAAAGATCCATATTTTCATCGGCCTTGTTCATGATTGCTAGGGCTCCTTTTGTCACCTAAGTCAATCGAGTTCCCTAGTTTTATTAAGCATGAAATCAATGGAATATTTGACCAAAATTATATAAAGCATGAAATCTAACAATTGCTAATTAACTAAAATGTGTTTTACTGTGCTACTAGAAATTCTTCGGTAATTCTACAATTTACTCATGTTATAATGTATTCTATCTACTAATTTGATACTTCAAAACACAAACATGTTTACCCGCATCATAAGGCATGAATTAATAACGTCACAATGTTACAATCACACCGTGTTTTCTTTTTCTCCCACTCCAACAACACTATAACTTCAGCATGGTAGTAGTGGTGGTAAAACTTAATAGTATCAAGACCCACGCACCAAGAGGAATGGTATCAGCAGTTTGCGGAGATTTTTCAATGTATCCGAACTATGGTGGTGCACAACGTGTCTCTATATAAGTAGTGAGATTCTTGTGTTAAAAATTTAATAAATTAAAAAATAAAATTTCCCACAACTTATATAATAACATGTGATGTACTACTTGTGTTACGGGCACAAGGAAAAATTTCTCCAATTTATGATACAACTTTCAGAGTTGCTTGGAGCCTAATCATATCTTAAAATTCATGATTAATTATCATAATCCAAAAATCTTAAAAGCATCTCCAAGACTCGATAGGAGATGTCAAAATTCTAGGTGGCATGCCACTGTGCATATTTAACATCAAAACTTTCTTCAACCGAAGTGTTATTTGCTAACTGGATTTGAGGCTGTGTTTTGAAGTCAATTTTATTTTTAATTCATTTTGATGGTTGATCCCTTATTCCATTAACATTTCAACCAATAAAAATTTTGTTTTAACATTTTTTTAATAATTACAACTATTTAAGGCTCTATTTAAATAATAAAATAATATTTGACAATTCGATTAAAGAAGTACAAAATTTAAGGCTCTTGTAATTTGACATTTTCTTTGGAGACCCCAAAAGAAAACAGATTTTTCAATGTGACCAGCACACAAAGTGATACATTACGTGTCACTATATAAATGGTAGAATATGTGTGTTAAAATGTTAACGACTTAAAAAATAAAATTTCTCACCACTTACATAAAAACACATGGTATACCACTCATGTTCCCGTCACATTAAAAAATTTCTCCAAAAAAAAACCCTTTCAGCTTTCCAACCTCCAAAGATACCAAAGGAGCTCAAAATCACAAGTTTTATACTACAAGAACTCAAGACGCCGAAAGGAGTATTCTACAATGGCTGGAAAAATAAATCCTTCAATAACATAGAAACAAAAACAAATCATTGATCAAGTCCAGCCTGCTTCAATTATGCACTGCTTAAAGCTTCTACATATAAAGCTCGAAGAATTTAACGAGCGATAGAAAGAGGGATCTCTAATACCCTCTTCAATTGAGATCAAGACGCCCAATGAAGTTCTCCCATTCAAGATCTGAAGCAAAGAAAAATATCATTAATGAGCATTTTATGTAGCAAATGAAACATAGCAACTCAAAAGGGACATTTCCGTTGAGAAAAGGTCAGTGTAGTCGATACCTGAACTACTAGTGTACTCTTTTTCCAGATTCTGAAGGACCTGGTGAACATATCCAGGGCTTTGATCCGAAAAAGACTAAGAACAGAAAGCAACTCAATCCTGAATCGAATGAAATACATAGTCAAAACAACCTTATAATGCCGGAAAGGATTGTATGATCTATCATCTATTATCAGAATAATGGAAAATACACTTTACACATATCCACACAACACGATATGGGCTTAGTCATTTTTTCCACCTATAAACGCGGAAACTCCAAGCTTCAGAGGTCAGAAGTCCAAGCACATCCTGTGTGTCCAGATTTTGCCAGGCGAAGTTTTCACATGTGTAATGAAATTTGACATGGGAGAAAACAAGCAACCCAAACTTCCCGGCATTTGCTACATAAAGATGCAAGCTCTGGGCAATCTCATTCAGGTCTGTAGCTGAAGAAAGAAAACAAGGGTGAAGAGCTTGAATACTATTTATGCAGTTTTGGAGCGATACACTGAATAAATGCAAATCAAACAAAAGATAATCTTGCACGATGAAAACTCCATACCTATTACTTTGCTGAAGAAATTTGGTTTACTGACGGCATCCAACTGCTTGAAGCACCATTTTGATTCCCAACTCTACGGCCTAAGTCTGCATTTTCAGCTGGCCCCTCTGGTTTTTGAAAATGTCTTCTGAGAGTAAATGCAGTAGGTGGCGTAGGTGCATTACTCACATTCTGCAACAATTACAACCCAGTACAGCATAAAATGAAATACATGAGAACATCTTCCATGCAAACAGGAATAGATATGTGATATGACTGAAGGAGCAGAGCAGAAACATGCAAAAACAAACATTAATGGTTTAATTACAAGTTACATACGTGTTTCTCAACAGGATTATTAGCACCCGAATTCTGGGTTGTTGAGGATCTATATTGCATATGAACATCTGGATGCACATGATTGCTTGGCCGCTCGCGTTCTGTGAGCTCAGCTGATCTAGAAACATCGCCTGAAACCCATAAATAAAACCTTAGACATGAGAAATACTTGATAAACCAACATTTTGTGTATAAACAGACTCCTCGAGTAATGTAAGTAACAAGGCTCTAGTATACCCAAAGCTTTCCCTCAAGTGAAAACTGGGGTATTGGACTTTTACCTTTAAGCCTCATTGGTACTGCTTGACCACTAGGAACTTCTCGACCGTGGACTACTACAGGTGGCTGCGGTTTCTGAGATGAATTTAGAAGAAACAAGGTTAAACACGTAAGAATGAATACATCAATACTAGAAGGAAAATTAGATACACACGGAACAGAACATGGTCCTGTGCATACAATTCTAGCAGCAGTTAATAGAAGAAAGTTATAAATAAATAAATAAATAAATAAAATAAAAAATAAAAAAAGTGTCATGAAAATACTAACAGATGATTGACCCTGAGTCCTTGTCTGCTGTGCCTGCTGATATTTTAGAATTGTCCAGTCAAATATATAGTCAAACTCGTATCCTGTGAGATATGGGAACAATTTATAAACATCAATAAACAAAGACCACCAGTTCAAAAATAAACCTAGAGCAACACATTTAATAATGCTAAACAGGGAGGAACCGAAAAATCAGTTTTCCATGAAGCAAAAGCTCATCTGTACAAAGCATCGGCATTCCATATAATGCAGGCTGCATTTTTTACAACTATTTATATGTTGTAGGATAAAGAATATGGCGTAATATCATACCTTCACGGCTAAACAAGTCGCGAAACAAGCGCTTCAAGAATGCATAATCCGGGCGTTGATCAAATGTTAAAGAGTGGCAATAATGGAAGTACGACGCAAACTCCACAGGATGTGACTTACATAGGGCCTGGAAAACAAATGTGACATCAGTTCATTTTTACACAGAGAACAGAAATTTCAAGAGAGACAAAAAAAGGATGGATCATAAATTCTTGCTCAATTGTAATGGATCTCTGAAAAGGTTTCAAAAGAAATTAGGAAACCCACCTCCCAAAAGAAAACAAAATAAAAATTGCAAGCTGTTTTTATAATTGCATACTTCTAGATGAGAATTCTTAAAACCTGAACTCATTTAGATATATGGGGCAATTTCAGTAAACTCTACATGTAACAAAAAATGGGAAGAACAAATACAAATGCCTGATACAAAATTTTAGGAGACGTGATCTAACAGAAACAGCATCAACAAGTCAGCCATGTTGGATTGAGTTTTAAGTATGATCCTCCTATTCACAAGATGCAAAAGTATCATCTAATGGACAGTGGCACATACCTCAATGGGAGTTGATAACTTCTTCTCACAAATCTTATCATATTTTTGCTTCTTTGTTGCAGCTTTTAGACCCTGCCAAGGAAGGCTAAATGCAGAAATCAATTAGTCTGCCAGGCCAAAAAACTAGTTGAGTACCCAGTTAACTGGTCAAAACATTGTGCAAAGAGTGCTTGTCATCAAAGTGACAGTTGCGATGTGTTTCACCAATGAAAGTAAATCAGCATAAGAATCCTAACTGGAGTGGTAAATAATTCAAGATATAAAATTCTCATTTAGAAAAGTGGTTCAACTTTATGGCGCACCTTCCTCTTAAGAAGTACAGAAGAACATATCCAAGTGACTCCAAATCATCCCGGCGACTCTGATCTAGAACAATGTACCCAACAAATGAGGAAAAAGATAGCCAAAGCATTTAGAAAATAATTAAATAAACAGTAACTGTCCTTACCTATTCCCAAATGGGTATTGCAACTAGCATAGCGTGCAGTTCCTGTTAAGCTTCTGTTCTCTCTGTATGAGTTTGACAATGAAAAGATAATCACACACTGAAATGCGAAAATACTGTTGAACAGGAAGAGCTCATTCAAGACACAAATATCCTACTAGATTTAAGCATGGACAAAATTATGCAACTTTACCTGTACGGAATATGCCGGTGTGTAATTTGGTCCCGAAATCTTTTTGCAAGTCCAAAATCAATAACATAAACCTAATTCATGTGTATTTAACAATGGTTAATAATTGATAAACAACTTCTTCTCAAAATAATTGATAAACAACACAGAGATCATAAAGGCTTTATTGTTCCTGCAACTTAGTTGTTGAAGAGGAATGCATTAACATTACTTGATTTGCTTTCCTGCCAAGACCCATGAGGAAGTTGTCTGGTTTGATGTCTCTATGAAGAAACCCTTTAGAATGTACATATTCTATTCTGGTAATCTGCAATTGAATGAACAAAGGAATCATATTTACCACTACGCAAACAATTTAGCACTTAGTAATCTGATAATCCAGTAAAAAACCATAAAGTAAGTGTGGTCTTAAAAAGTGAGTCCCTTTTGATTGCAACTGACCAAATAATATGACAAGAATTTCTGTAAGCGATCCATAAGACAAAAACAAAATCCCTTAATAGCAATAACTAACTATAAGCTTAACAAATTACAAGCAATCAAAGAAAATATTCAAGATTACCATCTGATCTGCCAACATTAAGACCGTCTTCAGTGAAAACCTCCTCCCACAGTACACAAAGAGGTCTTCAAGACTCGGTCCCAGCAAGTCGATGACGAGAACATTATCGTCCTTATCAAATCCCGCCCATCTTATGCTTGCAATACCACCTGAAGGTTCATAAACTCAAGTCATTATATATAGTGAAAAAAAAAGATTCAAGGTGATAGTTTTTGAGAACACGTTGTTCAAGAGCAACACTATTATTGAATCCTTACTTCCTCCCTGCAGAATTTTATAAAGCTTTGCCTCGTACAAAAGTTGTGGATGTTTTGTCTTGTTATTTTCCTGCCACAAAAATTACAACCGATTACTCGAACATCATACTATTCGTCTACCTGAAATGAGAACAGGGAATACCAGAACAATATGGTTCCCCAGTTGAAACCCACATCCATTCTAATCCCAATGTTCATCGCCACAATAGAACTTCTGACTCGAAATGCACTCAAACCAGAAAATGAAATTCTTCAAACTTTCAAGATCTATAACACACATCCTAAACACACAGAACCTAATTCTGACGCAAGATTCCACTTTCAATCCAAAGAACCATAACTTGATCAGCTCAAACGCAGGATATTAATTCACAAAAAATGCAGGCTCAATTTTTTTCCCGGAAAGTATTCCCCCCGAAACAAACACTCAAACCATTCGATCAAATTACAAAAATGAAAAGGATCGAATCGAAACTTACAATCTTGGCCGCCAAATTCTCGCCAGTCACTATATGCGTTGCTGACAAACCAAAAAACAAATAAAAAAATTACAATAATTAATCAGGACTATTGAAAATAATCAAAATTAAAGAGAAAAGGGGGGTAAAGATCGCTAAATGAATGATTCACAAACCAAGATACAATTCGCCAAACGAGCCGCTCCCAATTTTGCGACCTAATTTGTATTTCTCTGCCACAACCCTCTCCATAAAAAGCCCTAATCTCTCTGGACCCGATTGACCTAATCTCTCTGGACCCGATTGACTTCGTCGATGAAGAGAGAGAAAGCTAAGGTTTTTAGGGCGAGGTTCAGATCGAATAGCAGAGACGACGATCCGGTCGAATGCAATTTGAGGATTTTTATGGAGAGAGGTCGAAGGAAGAAACGAGCAGGTCTCGGATGGCGGCCACAGGTCAGGGAGACGGGGATCTAAAAGGTAAAAGTGAAAAAGAGCTGGGCGAATAAGGAATTATGGACTCTTAAAATGAGGGGTGGAATTTGGAATTTATGGAGTTTGAGGTGGTTATTGAATTCCAGAAAGTATTTGGGAAGCTTTCGCCGGCCCGAACAACTGTGTGCATTTATAAAAATGCGCAGGCTACGATGGCGGTAAAATCATTTTAAAAGTCTTGAAAATTAAAAGCCGATACGGAGATTAAATCCTAATAAAAAAATAATAATGTTAGAAAAATTATATTTGTAGACAAAATTAAAAAAATTTAAAGAACATAAATTAATGATTGGTTTATTATTATTATTTTTTTTTTCTGAAAAAGTACGATATTTATTACAAAACAGAGATCACATACATAATAAAGATAGTGTGCATTAAAAGGTCTCGACAAAAACTTTGCCGAAGTTTTTAACTCGGTCTAAGGAAAAGAACGTCCCGTACGACAAGAAAGTTATCCTCATATGCCAATACTGAAAAACCAGTCCAAATTACAAACTTTCATCAAGTAAAACACCCCTAAGAAAATGAGGGGGATCTTCAAACCACAAGAATTGCTAAATACCTCCGACTCCAACCAGTCCAAATTACAAACTTTCATTCATATTATTTAATTTACAAATTTTATCTTCAAATTTAATGTTCCTAAAATTATTCTAAAAAAGGTAAATAGTAAAAGTTGGTTCTTTTGGTCAAAGAAACGAAAAGTAATTAAGTTGCCAAATTTTGTTTTTGTTTTTGTTGGAACTAATTACCAAATTAATTACTTAATTAATAACAGAGAGGATAGGATGCAGACAATTAATCCTATGATTTAGGAGATTTTTATTCTTTAATGTTTGGAAGAAAAAAAAGTGAAAATGGGGTAAATTTGATATAACAATAAAATGAGGTGACCTATTTCCATGACAGCAGATAAAGTGGAATTTTTCTAATAATGACTCATAAAATTAAACTTATTATATCAAGCTTACTCCAAAGAAAGCAGTAATACCGCATTATTTGAATCATTCCAGATAACGATTGTCCACGCCCTGATCCTGACATACGTTCAAGATCGACACGTGACGTCACCACATTCCTGTTTATCTATCATGTCTCACCTCCGAGACATTACCAAAACACAATCAATAATTTAACCATGTAGTCATTTTCTTTTATTTCATGGTTGCATCTAACCTTACGTTAGACTGCCTATGTACCCTAAAAAGGGATCAAATCATTCGTAGTTCACCTTTCACTACACTTCGACGTTTATCACAATACATTCAAGCAGAAAAGCATAGCATTCCTCAATCAATTATTAGAACTCGACAAGCATGAAATTACTAGGTTTAGAGCTACATAACAAACCCACAAGACATTCAAGATTTCCATTCCATCCATCATATAAATCACTATGCTTTCAACATGATACCTCAATCCACAACATGCAACATCTCAAAGAACAGTTAACGAAGCACAATATTATTTTCAAGCCACATTGATCAACTAATCTAATCATAATAATAACAATCATATCCAACATCATTCCGCAATCACTCCAATTAATCAATCCCTAGAATCAAAGATGCACAATATTAACATTTAACTACGTTAATCAATCAATAAGATCACATATCAATTTAATAAAGGAATTCCACATAATTCCCTACCTGCATTCCAAG
This sequence comes from Pyrus x bretschneideri, assembly GCF_019419815.1. Lineage (NCBI taxonomy): Eukaryota > Viridiplantae > Streptophyta > Magnoliopsida > Rosales > Rosaceae > Pyrus > Pyrus x bretschneideri. Next base: position 2,949,557 of record NW_025999446.1, read on the forward strand.
TAATAACATGATAAATCTAATTTATAAACACAACGTCTACTGTGAGCAAGAATAGGGATTTTGAACCACTCAATGAAATTTAACTAAGATATGGTCACCTATCGATATGTACCAAGTACAACTAATCCTCATCACCCCTAAAATGCATATGGTCCCCCATTGCGGATATACCAAGCAAAACCATAGGCATAATCTAATCGTGCAAGCAGTGATCACCCATCGCAGATATACCAAGCAGGACCACATCCTAACTCTAGGTAGTGATCACCCCTCGCGGATATACCAAGCATGATCACTCTTAGAATGTGTATGGTCTCCCATTGCAGATAAACCAAGCAGAACCATATGCATAGTCTAATTACGTAGGCAGTGATCACCCATCACGAATATACCAAACATGATCACCCTAACAATCCTCTATCGTGGATATACCAAGCAGGACTGTATCTTATAACTCTAGGTAGTGATTACCCATCACGGATATACCAAGCATGATCACCCCTAGAATGTGTATAATCCCCATTGAGGATAAACCAAGAAAAACCATAAGCATAGTCTAATTGTGCAGACGGCGATCACCCATTGCAAATATACCAAGCATGATCACCCTTGAAATATGTATGGTCCCTTATCGTGGATATACCAAGCAAGACCATCCATGTACCACTGCTACATAGTGTAGTTAGATCAACACAAAAACCTACTTACCCTTATCTCAACCCCTATGATTTACAACGTAATCACCTGCACTATCAATTTCTCATGACCACTAACATGTCACACAAGCATACAAGTTCCACGGGATACTTCTAATAGGATAGGCTCACATTGTCATAATAGTTACCAAACCTGTCATTCATATTATCAAGAAGATAAATACACATCTATATCACAATAAGGCATCATATACACGTAAGCTGAGGTATATATTACCTGAGATAGCTCACTAACCGATATAGGCTCACTAAGCTCTACTTAGTTTCTAGTAATACAAATTTTAGTATTCAAGAACGATTAAGAACATTTTGATCAAAATCAACCATAGTAAATCAATCAGGAAGATCCGCCCACCAGATTTCCGTAAGTTCCTAAAGTCCTCAAATATTACGTATGATAACATATTAAAGTTTGGTAATGATATAACGGCCAGATCGTCGATTGTTATGATGATAAAGTGGCGGCCTCTAACAAACATATGTTTAAACAACGGGATTTCATCAATCAGATGTCAAATATGGAATCCGAGTATTGAATTTAAATTTAAAAGACAAAGTCGGCCCACTGGCTATACGCCGCCACAAGTGGCGGTTTTCGGGGAACGGAAACCCAATTTTCCGATGAACTCTAAAAATTACCAATTTTCACATAAATGTAGAGCAAGTCAAGGGGCATAATTTTCATACATGGGTGAAAGTCCAATTCAGTGGGGAAGTGGCCTGAAAACTCCTCGTTTCGCCAGAAACCCTAGAAATAGGCGTTCTCGATTCGATGCCAAAATGAACTCTGACGCCTCGTCCAATAATTGGGCCTTGCTCCTGGGGGTGAGGGAAGTCTATTGGTAGTATTGATCGATGGTGTTGACTTCAGAAATGGCGGATCGCCGTCGTGCACCCCTCGGCACCACCTATATCATTCTTCGCAAAAAGGGCACCAATCCTTGTCGAGTTTAGGTCAACGGTGGCCGGAATATGAGATAAGGTTAGGTTAGGTAAGGTCGAGTCAGCGGGTCGAAAGGTGGTCCGAGTTTGCTGGGTCTCTCCTTCCCTCATTTCCCTCATTTTCCCCTTCTTGATTGGTCACTTTCCCTCATTTTCTCTCCCACATCTCTCATTTTTCCCCTTTGGTCCCTTCCCAAAGAAATGGGAACCCCTAAAAATATTAAATCCCTATTTTATTTAAGAAACTTTTAACGTTCGTAACTTCTTCTTCCTCGTCCCAATTCACGAATGGCCTTCGCCTACGCGCTCATGGGGTTGAGCTCAATTCAAAAACATTAAGAGTGACCCCCGAAGGTCTATGGATTTTAAATAATTATTTTCAAAAATTCAAACTTTGTAATTAAGTAATTAAAATCTAAAATTAATTTAAATTCGCGAAAATACTATAAAATCCCGCGAATACAAAATACATAAATTATAATAGTGAAATCCCAAGATTTCACAATATTAAAAAATAAAAAGACAAGTAAATTGTAGTAGTAGTCCCTCAACTTTAATCAAATTGGAGCAATAGTCCCTCAACTAAAAATCTATTATTGTTGATCTCTAAACTCATCAAAATGTGTAGCTGTGGTCATTTTCGCCAACTTCACCAGAATTTGTCAAAATAAGTTATGTTGGAAGGACCATTGCTACAATTGGAGTCTCTCAATTCATTAAAACGTGTATCTATAGTCATTTTTGTCAACTTCGTCAGAATTTTGTCAAAATAAGTGATATTGGAAGGACCATTGCTACAATTGGGTTAAAGTTAAGGGACCATTGCTCAAATTGGGTTAAGGTTTAGAGACCATTTCTCCAGTTTGATTAAAGTTGAAGAACCAATGATAATGGATTTTTAGTTGAGGGATCATAACTGCACATTTTGATGAGTTGAGGGATTAAGAAGATGCAATATCACCGAATTCATGGATTCATTTTTCACGAAAGCCCCTCAGCTTTATTCAAATTCCGAAACAAGAGATGCAATAGCACCAGATGGAGGGATTCCATTTTCACGAAAGCCCCTCAGTTTTATTCAAATTCCGAAACAAGAGATGCAATAGCACCAGATGGAGGGATTCCATTTTCACGAAAGCCCCTCAGTTTTATTCAAATTCCTAAACAAGAGATGCAATAACACCAGATAGAGGGATTCCATTTTTACGAAAGCCCCTCAGCTTTATTCAAATTCCCAAAGTGGCATAAAAAACAGTTCCGAGTGTGATCACTTTGAAGCTAATAAGTTGAACATATACTTGTTAATCATATAATGTTTCCTTGTAGTACTATACCACCTGCCCCATCCTCCCAAAGAAATTTCAGATGCAAACTCTAATACATATACTCGTCCCTAACCACGTGATACAATTTGTACAGATCTGGTAACAACACGATAAGCGAGTGAGAGCAGCATCAAGAGCACATTATTTCAAAACCAAGAGTTAGTTCCTTGTATTACTTGGGAGTCTTGGAGGTTTGAACCAAAGATTTCTAAACTTAGGATAACCATTAACCAACATTGGTTTCGTTCCTTTGGAACTGAACGACGTCGTTTGGGTAAGGATTTTCAGTCTTCTACCATACCTTCGAATTCGATCCCATTTTTCCTGCCTCTGCCTTTTGCCTTCTGCCTTGTTGCGTCTTCTTCTCCCGCGCGCCAAAAGCCCAGAGGCTCAGAACACCGGTCCAGTAGCCACGCCGCCATCACCCCGCCGCCGTCACCTCAGCACCATCAGCCCAACCCCAGCGCCGTTAGCAAGATCCCAAAGGTTAGGGTTTCTGAAATTAGGGATTTAGTTTTCTAGGGAAGGTTTTGCATTTTCTGGGGAAGGATTTCGTTTTCTGAGGAAGGATTTAGTTTTCTGGTTCTGGGGAAGGTTTTGCATTTTCTGGGGAAGGATGATTTCTGCGAGAGAGAGAGACAGAGTGAGACAGAGAGAAAGACGCAGAGTAGAAATAGAAAACAGGGGAATAAGGCTATAGCCCACGGTTTTATTTGGATGTTTTGCTATTAAACCATAACCTGTTTTGCAATTATGCAATTATAGTATTATAATTTATACCATAAACTGTTGTGCAATTATACCATAAATTTAATGCTCCTAGCTGCCATAAATTGTGTCTGTGTGCCATAAATTGGCACTTAGATAAATTGTTAGAAATTGGCACTAAAGGGGTATATAAATTAATTAATAAATTGTTAGAAATTGTTAGAAATTGGCACTAAAAGGGTATATAAATTAATTAATAAATTATTAAATTGTTAGAAATTGGCACTAAAGGGGTATATAATTGTTTTAAGATTTTTTTATTCCTAAAGTTTGAAACTTGCAATTGTTACTCCTAGAACTATGCTCGAGACAGACATAATAAAAGACTAAGATGAGATTATTCCAGGCCAACCTATTAATAGTAATAGCAGCCAGTGTACTAGCTTGATTAATCAAATAAACCAATTCAATTTGCCCCTAGCAGTCTATCGATGATGCATAATTTACATCTGAGTAAAAGAATAGACACAGTCACAGAGCCTTCTGGAAATACAACAATTTTAACACTCAATATTTAAACACAAACTAATCTTACTTTTCCCAGGGAAGAATATTCGCTCTTGGAGGAGGAATGTTTCGTTTAAAAGAACATCAAATTGTGAAATGTACCGAAGAGGGAAGAGGGGGATAAAATGAAAACCACGGTATTAATTTGCATTTTGCAGTAATATCAACTGTGTTTGTGTGAATGCAAGACAATGAGACTGATTCTACTGAATTCCTATATTGGCACAATTTAATTAACCCCAGCTTCTCTGGTAAGCTGTATGGTGCATATAATCTAAGAAATCGAAAGAAATTAATAAATTGTTAGAAATTGTTGGTTTATTAATTGTATGCATGCATCTATTGTTTATTGTTTAGGGTATTGAAGAATATGGCTTCTTCTTCTAAGAAAGATTTTGCTTGGCAATGGACAAAAGATTTGGATCCTATCACTAAATACTTCTATTGTGTTTTTTGTAACCACAAATGCACGGGTTCAATTTCTAGATTCAAACATCACTTGGGTGGTGTAAGTTCGGGAGGAATAATAAGTTGTAAAAAAGTCTCACTCAATGTGAAGGAAGAATGTTTTGCTAATGTTATGGGAACTAAAGAAAAAAGGAAAGCTAGTCATGAGTTGTGTTGTGGTGGTGAAGAAGAAAGTGCAAGTGTCGATATGGGCACAACAAGGACAACATATGTAAGTAGTGGGAGTGGGAGTGCGAGTGCCACACATTCACAACAAACCGATTCTTTTCTACCACCTAGGTCAAGGGGACCACTTGATAGGTATGTTACATCGGAAGCTCGTCAAACCACGTTGAATACACCTTTCAAAAAAGAGGAAAGAAGACAAGCATCCCGAGCATTGGCCCGATGGTTCTACACTAGTGCCATTTCATTCAATGCGGCAAACAATGAATATTATGTTAATGCAATGAAATTGGTGTCCAATTTTGGTCCCGGCTTTGATGCTCCTACAAGCCATGAATATAGAACTTGGATGCTCAAAGAAGAAGTTGATGATGTACAAAGTATGATGAAAGAACATCAAAAGGCTTGGAAGAGATATGGATGCACTATTATGTCGGATGGATGGTCGGATGGCAAAAGTAGATGTTTAATCAACTTTCTTGTCAATAGCCCTCAAGATACTTGGTTCTTGAAATCGGTTGATGCATCGGCCTCTATTAAGAGTGGAGATTTGTTGTATGGCTATTTGGATGATGTTATTCAAGAAATTGGGGAGGAGAATGTGGTTCAAGTTATATATGACAATGCTTCGAACTACAAGAATGCCGGGGCAAAACTTATGGAGAGGAAAGAGAAGGTGTGGTGGACTCCATGTGCAGCTCATTGCATTGTTTTGATGCTAGAAGATATTTCTAAGATGGCATGGTTTGATGACACACTCAAACGTCCTAGGTGTATTTCAAAGTATCTATATGGGCATCAATGGGTACTAGCTTTGATGAGAAAGTACACTAACAATTCGGAAATTCTTCGTCCGGCGGTCACTAGGTTTGCCACTTCTTTCCTTACACTACAAAGCTTACAAAAGCAAAAGGAAAATCTTGTTACTTTGTTTACCTCTCAAGAATGGTCGGAAAGTACCTATGCAAAATCCCGTGAAGCAAAGTTGGCTAAGCATCATGTGTTATATGATCGTGAGTTTTGGGGTCGAGTTTCTTTTTGCATTAAGGGCGTTCTTCCTCTTGTTTGTGTTTTGAGAGAGGTTGATTCGGAGGAGAGACCCTTCATGGGTTTTATATATGAGTTGATGGATGCCGCAAAAGAGAAAATTGCAAGCAATCTTAACAAAGTGGAGAAAAAATATATGCCTATTTGGAGAAAGATAGATCATAGATGGGACGATCAACTTCATCAACCACTACATGCAGCAGGCTATTACTTAAACCCACAATTTCGATATGAGGATAATTTCTCAGATACTGATGAAGTGCGAAATGGGTTGTTTGCTTGCATGGATAGGATGCTTGGGAAAGGGAAAGAACATGAAGAGGCCGATGTTCAATTGGATTTATTTACTAATAAGCGTGGTCTATTTGCGGATTCTATGGCTATGCAAACTAGGAAAAAGCGAACACCAAGTAAGATTTAATTAGTTAATTGTTAATATCTTTTTATCATTAACCTTTAAATTACTTACCTTATTAATATTGTTTTTTTAGCGGCTTGGTGGGAGCGCTTTGGGCATAAAACACCCGAGTTAACGAAATTTGCTATCCGAGTTCTAAGCCTTACTTGTAGTGCATCGGGATGTGAGAGGAATTGGCGCACATTTTCAATGGTAAGTAAATATATTATTAGTATCTTAAGTGTCATTTTTGCTTAAAATGTTTAGACTTGAATAATAGAATTGATTTATTTGTATATTCATACAAAACGAAGGAATAGGCTTGAACACAAAAGGCTTAATGCTTTAGCCTATGTCAAGTACAATTTGGCTTTACAAGAAAGAAGTAAGAAAAGGATGGAGAAGTATGATCCTATTGTTGTGGAAGAAATTGCCTCCGATGATGAATGGATAACAAAGATAGAAGGTCCCGTTCTTCCCGAAGATCCTACATGGCTTGAGGATGAGTTATTGTATAATGTTGAGGCCGTAAGGAATGTGCCAACCCTGGTTTATGAAGGTGGCTCATACATTCGAGAGCCTAGAGAGTCTTCTCCTCCTCCTCCTCCTCCTCCTCGTGAGCCTACTCCTCCTCCTTGTGAGCCTACTCCTCCTCCTTCTTCTCGTGAGCCTACTCAACCTCGGGGTCCTATTACATACAAAAGAAAATGGAGTGATGAAGAATCCTCAAGTAGAACTAGAAGAAATGTGGAATATGATTCGGAAGATTCTTTTGATGAAATGATGAGATACCCGACAAGTTCATCTAGAGTTGGCAATGAAGAGGATGATGTGGCCTTTTATTTAGATGAAGAGGATTTAGATGAATGATTTATATCTTTGTTTGTATTTTGATTTATATGAAGATGATTTGGATGAATGATTGTTTTCTTTGTTTGTATTACCTTTTGAATGATGAATTTGGGTGATATTACCTTTGAATGATGAATTTAAATGATATTATCTTTTGAATGACTATGGATTTGAATGAAAAATTGAGAATGGATGTTTATTTTACATAGTATTATTTTTTATACAATTATATGTCTAATATATAAAACATATATATAAAAAAAAATTAAATCCTGTAAGGCTTCGCCTCACGCCTCTAGCCTCACGCCTAGGCTAGGCTTCGCCTCGGACACCTTGCCCACGCCTCACGCTTTTAATACATTGGTAGAAACCAACACGATCTCATTTTTATGATTCCGAACTGGGTTTCAAAAATGTTAGGAAGCTCATCTGCAGGGTTGTTTTCACTGTTCTGACGGAAAAAGACAACGGTTAACAAAGACTTCACTCGTTCAGTCCCGAAAAACAAGTCCAAACGTCAACAATGCACCGATCAATGGGCTACAGACCAGGGGGTTTGAATAATGGAACCAGATTGTATAACCCTTCCACATCAACGGGAACTCTGAGAGCCTGGCTAAGGAGCTCGGGTGTAGTAGTTTTGCCCTTCCAAGTACTGAACCATGGTCCTCCTCCAACTTCTACTGCGGCCATGTTACTTGAAACATCCAATATCATCTACAAAATAGACAAAATCAAAAGGCTCGAATCACAAGTAGGTTTTGCACAAGTCATCAAATCATTAACTAATATATCAAACTACAGTATCTTGTAAGCCGGAAACATAATTATTGGGGGAAAAAAAGGGTGCGGCAAACATTTTATCACATAAACATAGCGGTCGTTGGACTCATGAACCATCCCCAACCCCATAGTCACATTGACAAACAAATTCCCATAACAGAACCTATAGATCAATTGAGACAACTCATGAACCATCCCCAACCCCATAGTCACATTGACAAATAAATGCCCATAACAGAACCAATAGATCAATTGAGACAATGTCCCATCACATCGTCCAATAATCCAGGCCAACTTTAGCATACATTTTTTACTAAAAACCGGCACAAGTCCTTCCAATAATGGGAAAGAGTGATACAAGTGTGACTGTTTGGCCAAAGGATATCCAATCCTAACTACAAAGAAATGATTAACTTATCCATGGTCACTGGATATGGCTTGTTTAATGTTCTTTAATTTTCTTGTTTAATCTATACGAAAAGTTGGAAGAGCAAATGGTTACCTAATGATGGGTGTTATGACTCGGTCTATGAAGAGTACTCGTGCCGTGCCTGCTTAAAAGATTTTGGGCTCGTGTTGGCCATAGAAGCACTTTCAGCTAAAAATTTATATGTTCTAACTCAGGTCATCAAGAAAACTGTTGCTTATTATCCATGCCTTGTCCAGAGTGGCAAACCAGGGAAAGAAGTGTGTTATAAATGGTCTATTAGCATAGTTTTTGTTTCCCACGGCAAACTAAAATAAAATTCCGAGCTTTTACTGACAAAAAAAAATGCAAATGTCAAATAACTAGTCATTTTAGAGTTGTATGGCCTGTCTAAAACATATTGCAAGCCTAGGACACAGAAAAGAAAAGAGTAATTGAAGAAAAGGAGAGTGAGACCAATAAATACATGTGTATATAATATATATGTATATGAGTGAAAACTGTGCACCTTCCCCTTGTTACCATCATATCTTCGTTCCCACATTTTTAATTTTAGATCACCGAAGCAAGTATCTTTACAGGCTGGAGCAAGTCCAGCTTCTGATGTTGGAGCACGCAAAGTTGTACCAGGATCCTCTGTTGTTGCCTCTATTTCAACCTGCTCATTAACAAGAAAAGTGTGTTGGGTGACTACAAAGATTTTCACTAATATTATCAAAAAGGCTAGAACCAGCTTGAACCTTCTGTTAGTGTTATGGTAGAGATTTCATTTCCACTAATATTACCAAAATATTAAAGACCACCCACCACTTAATACAGCTATAGAGATTTCATTTCCAGGGTATACTACTACTATCAAATGTGAGGGAGGGGCAAGATGAAAGAGACGTTCAATTACCATGTGTGTTTCATTCTCTGCAGCAATGGACCAGTAACCCCAAGGAGCAATTTCCCAACTAACAACACCATTCCATGGTACAAATTCATAAAACTTTCCACCATAGTGAACTCCGATCTGCATCATAAATGCATGAACATATTAAAGGGGAAAAAAATGCAGGTACTATTTGTTAGCAATAACGGGCAAGGTTACCTCCAACTTGGAAATTTCATGAATATATCCAATTCTTAATTTATCATGAGCAATTGTAGAATGCAAAGAAAGACGAGACTTTGTTTCATCTTCATCCATTTTCCTTATAGCATGTTTAATGAAGAAATTTTAGAGAGACCAACACAAACATAACACGATCCTGAATGGCAAAGAAACTGCTCAACCCCTACTTCCCTCTCCTCTATGAATCTCATTTAAAATTTCCTCTCAAAGATAACTTAGCAAAATATAAAGTGAGCAGAAGCAAACAAGGGAAAGAAAAGCATCATTTTCAGAGCAATCTCCACTGGAAAAGTACCAAAGCAGCGTTTTCAAAAGATTCTGTTAATCCAGGTAGTTGCCGCAAACCACCGCCTGATGTCAGAGCAACTTCTCCAGCAGCGCCTTCAAAAACATTACACTGAACCTGCAGTGTGGCATCAATCCATCCAAATAAATCAGTGGATGCCAAACCACTAATACAATGAAGAATGAGATTAACCTTTACTATAATAAGATACTGATGAATGGATAAAAGCCTACCCAGAACCATTTTCTTGGGAATGCTCCACCCCAATTCTTTTCAGAATAAGAAGGGGCATTTTCAAACTCAAATCTTTCACCATCCCACTCTATCCAACCTGAGATTTAAACGAAACCTGAGACAATGCCCTGAAAAGTGTGTACAGGTTTCTAAAAAGAGAAGATTTTGGAGTACAGGATATTCAAAAGAAAGAAACACATGATTGTCCAAAATAAAATAGCTAAATGGTACAGGAAATATTTGCGAGGAGTTAAAGGACATAAGCAAATGCCTGTTGACAATCCACCAGACATGCATATTTGCCAATGGGGTTCATATACAGGAAAAGCTGCTAACCAGCCTGCAGTAGACTTCTGCTTAGACCCAACATCACCCCATCCATAAATTGGGCGGGTACTGTATTCCCAGCGAGCAGTTGGCACAGTTTCTACATAATCTGACCTGACACGAACAAGATTGTACATCAAAGTTCTTATAAACTCTATGGGTACGGGCAACCCATATTTGCACAGGTCAAATGAAAAAAAAATAAGAACAAGGAGAGGCGTACCTGCCATCATCACAAATGGAACCTTGATGCCAAAGTGGGGTGACTTGAAAACCTTCTATCACTCTACTATCGAATTCCTATACAATATATCCCACAAATGTGGGGAAATATTAAAAGAAGTAAACATTAATGAAAACCAGTATTTTCTGTTGCAGCCTAACATAATTCTCACAAAATGACAATTGCAAAAACGACGTACTTAATTAGAAACTAAGTGGTCATCTAGAAGAATAATGAATATAAACCGAAAACAAAATAAGGTTCAAATATAGTATATTAACCTTCGGAGGAACCTCATTGTTCGGAGGCTTTGATTGTTTTTCTGCTATAAAAGTGTTCCCCAACATAAGCTCATCCCTGCCTATGCACTAAAAACATTAACAACCAGCATACTTAAGGTGGATACATGAAGAATCCTAACATAATATAGAAGTCAAAAACACGAAACTTAGGACACGGACACCCAAAAGATAAACAGCATTTCTTTCATCAGATAACAACACATCGTCCCGAAAGTTTTGAAATTTGAAATTCTTCAGAAACAACAACTTGAGTAACATTTAAAACAGAAAAAAAGTTCTTACTTCCCCAAAAGTTCTGAGATTCTTCCGAGTACTGGCAAATGTACTTGTCGTAGGCACCCAGAATTTGAGCACCGACCCCGGTCGACCTTGGCCCGTTCTGAACCAATTCTAACGCCGTCAGTGGCTTCCGGAACACGGGATTCTCAACGGAGTACATGAAGCAGAAGCTCTGCCTCCGCTCCGGAATCGCAACCTTGAAGTACCATCCTTCAAAGAATTTCCGGCTCGTTCCATCAAAATGGTACCTAATTACACAATTAATCACCAAAAAAAATCACCCAATTGAGAAATTAAATCCCGAAAAATGTCAAGAAATTAAGCTCAATGCACATACATACCCGCTGTGAGGAGTTCGAAGGTCTCGATTCCGAGGGGTGGGGACGTAGACGGAGCTCGAGGCCGCTTTGTCCTGCTGAGTTGTGGAGGAGGAAACGGTGGAAGTGGTTCCAAACCCATGCTTCAGAGTCCTCAAGGAGCTACGTTTTGAAGAGTGAGAGAGGAGAGGGTTTCTGGTTCGGAAGCTCAAGTTTGGAGAGAAATGGTGGTGATCGCGCAGTGAAGAGAGGCTTGACTCCATTGCTATACTGGGATGGAAATTGAAGAGAGAGAGAGAGAGAGAGAGAGAGAGAGGAGGTGAGGTGTATGTTAATGTAAACTTGTGGTGTAACAGTGCCAGGTGGGTGAGAGATGGCGGGTAATTTGGAAGCAAAGACGAAAGAATGTTCAGAACCCGGCCCAGATTTACATGAACCGAAACCCAAGCCCACATACATGAACCTGAACCCGGACTAGGGCGGATTATTTGCTGTGGAATTGTGATTTGACGAGTAATGTTCTTTTGTTAGGCTGAGAACCTGATTAGTTTGGAGTGAACCGTAACTAGTCATGTGGGATCCAAATGGTTGATATGGACTTTGTGGTTCATCATGTATTCTCTTGTTAAACACTACGCGTTATGTTATCATATTGTCAAGAAACATATATTCAAAATGACCAAGATCAACAGTTTGACAATATAAACGTTATATTATTTGGTAAAGTAACGTTTCTCGTATTGAATACCTATAATGTCACAAAAAAAATTAAAGGATAATGATTTTCACGATCACATTTTCTACTTTTGGAATTCTTTCTCTTGTTTCTGTCTATTGATTGATTCTCGTTTGATTCATCCAATCACGTGACTAGAAAAAAAGCGTAGAGTTCATTAATGAAAAGAAGATTACGAAAATCACTTTTCGCTTATCATTGCATACACAAATCCTAATACAAATCAAACAAATTTGCTTGTGTTGAAGTAAATATAAAAGGCAGCTAAAATTAAGAAGGCCTCAAGCCATCAATAAAATGCATCGCTTGTCTTCCCTTTGCTTTAATTCGAGAAATCTTACATTCAATGAAAGAATTTGAACCCAAGAAAATGGCAACAGCATGACACAACAGCTTGTAAACAATTACAACAAAACCAAGTTCAAGATTAGGGTTCACAACTGTTTCAAAGTAGAAGCAGGAAAGCAAATAGATGTGGTACAAATCATCTAAGAGGATCGAAAAGAGGCCGAGGGCGAATAAAAACAAGAGACAAGTCAACGCGACAGAGATAACGAGAAGAAGAATGCAGATGATGAATGCACCGTGGAGAAATGCAAGTAGGATGAGGTTGAGATTTGGCTCCATCAGAGGATACAGTTGAGGAAAGTAAGAGAGAAGGCTAAGGATGTTATAAAGAAAAAAGGTTGAGCTTGAAGAAGGGAAAAGAATGAAGTGACTTGCACTCATTCTATTGAAAGGCAATGAAGTCATATTTTCTCTGTCATTTGGAGTTCACATCAAGGCATTCTGTTTTGTGCAAAATTAGAGGTCCAAGTGTATAAAATGAATAAGATTCATGTATAAAATGAGTAAGATTGCTGAAGGAAACAAATACAAAATAAAGAAGCGGAAGAAGTTACTTAACGCACCAACTTGATCATTCAAATTTGCTACACAGAATGACACCCAAATAATACCTAAAATCATGACAAAAGGAAGAAAAAAAAAGCTGATATTGACATAGATGAATCTCGGCATCCTTCTAAGACTTTGCAGTTGGCAATTCAAACAACTTTCCCTACTTCAACAAGTAAATTTTTCTCTTGTTAAATAGAGCAGCCTACGAAGGAAATTGGGCATCTCGTATGACTACATGACTAGGGGAATAGAGTTTGATTTAGCAACTGGAAAACGTTGCGAGAAAACTCAACCAATTTGTTGAATGGTCACATGGATCTGCTCAAGTGTTTGAACATTCTGACCCAACATCAACTATAGTCCAGATTAATAATCACTGGCAAGACAATATGTGGATCTTCATCAATCTACCCTGCATTGTAAAACAATTTGCATGACATAACAAAGAAGTTATTTTGTTCTATTTAACCATATGTAGCACTTAAACAAAACATTTTGAATTGTCCACCCCTTACTTCAGCAAGAGCTATCTTTGAGAACCATGTTGGTAGTCACAGGGGAAAGTTCAGCTCTAAGCAACATTCCGACATATATTTACGTCTATATTTGTGCAAAGTCTGGACCAAGAAACTGCATACTAATGACTCTTGAAACATTGAGAATTTTAGGACGCCTTCCCCATATAACTTGTTTTAAACTCTAACAAGAACAATTACGCTTGCCATCCACATGGACTCTATTCACATTAAGAATTTCACTTAAGTGAGGCAATGACATCTAGGCCATCTTTCATGACCCATTTGGGAGGATAGAAAGTATTCGATGATCCATGGTGATGTTGCCAAACCGTGATTCTTGAGCAATTGTGCAATAAACCTTCCATCTGACTTTCATCTTCGACAACTTGTTCAATAAATGTGCTCATCTGCAGATGCAAACAGTAAAGTTAGCTTAAGTGTGGACTTTATTTCTCCAATAGAGGTTGTATTATTGAAGGGTGTGCTTATATATGGTACATGTAAGTAACTTAGGATGTTCTGGTTACTACATCAGTTTACTTAAAAGATACAACTTCTCTTTCGAAGTCTACCACATGTTCTTTTGCTTTAAAGGTCGTAGAAGTTGCTTATGTTTAAAGGTTACCAACCTTGAAATCATCATTGCCTTCGTCAGGCTACCTAATGGGTTCAAGTGTCGGTCGATGCCACCTTTTAGGGTCCAGAGTATCGTACTATGGAAGGCAAATCCTGATATGTTAGCATAAAACCTCTGGAACCTTCTATCTGACTCAGTTACATGCCATCCGATGACCTGAGTTCCATTACAAACAGGGCCTTCAATAAACAGGTTTCATCTTTCCACCTATCATTTTTTCCACGGTCCACGTCCCAAACCGCCTGCAAAAAAATATGAAAAAGGAAAAATAAGTGGCACCACAACATGCTCAGGGAATGCAATGTCAAAAAAAGAGAATTTACTAGAGGGGCAAAGATGATGATCTCTCATACAATACTACATGCACCAATTTTCCAAAATTTAGATACTAATAAATGTGTATGATAATGGAACAATACTTTAGTTGCTAGAATTAAATGTAGATTCAAAGTAAAACCAAATGGGAACATATAAAACAATGTTGCATCAGTTGGCATTCAAATTTTAGAACTTTATTGTGTTTGTGTGTGATGTTAATCTCTCTACAACAGGTTCTATGAGCAATGAACAGACTATATGCAGAGGATCAGAGGATTTCCAATAGAAAAATGATAATTAACTATGAGATTAACATAAAAGACATGCAGGTCTCATGCTTAATTATCAAGAAGCTCAAAATTTTGTTAAATTCTGCAAATGTAACTAAACCACGTTCTCTTATTTTCTCAGGATATCCGCGTGTGATGATGCATAAAAAGATGCTATTCCAACAGCAGTCCCTTACAAATGTAAACTAATACTAAGGAGTTTGGCTTAGAGAAGTGGAATACCTGATCTGCCTCATTTGCTCAAAAATATCGATGGAGTAGACGTTTTCCTCATTTGCAAAGTAGATGATTCCATCAAGACGGTGAGTTTCAATGTAAAAAAGTGCAACATTTCTTTGATGAATACTTTTGTCTCTTACATCAGTAAGATTTTTATTGCAAACAAGATGTTTGTACATAATCCCAAATCTTCTCAAGATGTTTATTGTTTCTGCAGATTGGGAGGTCATCTCCACAACGATCCATAACAATGGAGGTGAGGTTAATTTTAATGTGTACCATACGATTCAGATTATAAGCTTGAAATGACTGAGCATAAGTTGGAGTCACTATTATCAAAAACTTCCGGGATTCCAACTCTGATTCTTGAATGAGTAATTGATTATCTATAGATTTTTCTAGAATCCCATCTTTTGCTTTCCGCTCTTTGACTTGCAACTCGGCTGTAACATTCTCCTTCGATCTCACCCTTTCTGATGGTGTCATATTTCTGCATGTAGTATCATGCAATTGAACCCCAACTAAAGATAACATATCAATGGATAAGTCTTGATGCTTTGACATGAGATTCGCAGATAAATTCATTGAACCAAATGACATAAGTCCACTGACTAGGCCAACAATGAAACAAATGAAGAAATGGCAAAACGCCCTCCTCCAAGTTTGCCATCTTGGTTTTGAGTCTTTTGATTTCTCAAGAAGCCTATTAGACCTTGGTGAATAAACTTTGAGAACAAAAGGGTCGAGCAAAGCGGACACAGATGATAAGAACCTATTGGATGAGGAGTAGTTCTGAGCACAAGATGAGCACTTGGACAATGGAGAAGCAACTGAACAGGTTTCCCCATTGAGTGCAGTTCCTACTCGAGGCACTGGAGACAATGTCATTCTAATAGATGCCATCAACACAAACATGGTATCTGATCTAGCTTATTTCAAACTCCACCTCTGCTTACAAACTCTATCACATAGACCAAAATCTATCCAAACAAATTAAAACATTGCGGTCTTTCGAACGAATGTTATACCAACAGTTTCAAAAGCACTAAATTTCTTCTCTGTATGATCCCCATCAAAAGCTTCATTTTTAACATCAATTGCAAGAAATTGATGTGTGCATTTCATATGAAACTAAAATCCAACCTCCAAACAATCCAAGCCCTCCATCTAATCTACTTCTCCACACAAACTCCCAACCCCAACTTACAAAAAAAAAAAAAACAACTTTTTCCCTAAGTTTAAGTTCTTGATCTACAACAACAATATGACTAAAAAGATACAAACTTTAGACCCAAAAACTATTAGATTCCAAATGAAATGCTGAAAATTCTCAGTAAAACCAAAAAGGTCACCGCATTACCGTTGAAAAGCAGCTGAGTCTTCGATCTTTCAACCCAACTAGCCCCAAAGCAACCAAACTAGCCAGGCAGCTGCAAGCTTCACTCTGTTGAAGCTAGACAAAACGTCAACATTTGGAGCACAAAGATGTTAATGGCAGCAATGATGCTTGCCAGGAGTGTTGGAATTTGAATCTCTCTCCCTCTCTCTCTCTCTCTCATGTAGATTTAGACACCAAAAAAAAAAAAAAAATACAATACAATTTTTTCTTGTCTTGGGTGACCGATGGCCTAATTGGTTCTAATTATTTATAATATTTGGTGGGAACTGTAGTGATACAATGATACAATGATCCAATGTGTGTAAAGAAAGAAAATTACAGTTTAGTAACTATACTAAATGTAGAAATCTCTAACTAATTTTTAGCATTGATTTTTTTCTATACAATTTTAACGGCTATATCTTGAAGATTTATTTTGGGTCAAAGGTATCTCTTGTAAATAGAAAATATTGATTCTATATTATCCTTGATTTTGTACATCTTAACTGCTATATTTTCAATTTTTTTTCTTCCTATGAGTATCTCTATGCTTGGTTGGCAACCATTCTACAAATTGAGTGATTTTTCAATGTGCTGAAAACACAGCTCGGTACACCAAGTATTAGTATACTAGGTCGTGTTCCCACCATTGAAAAATTTCTCCTACCAGAGATTATGAAAGATTTGATTGTCTAGCTCCAAGACTTCCATGAGGTTTCTCTTTGAAATTTTTTACCTTGTTTCATGATTTCATCCAAGGAAAAAAAGGAGGAAATGATATGACTTTTTATATAACGGACATTGGAAGGGATATAAAGTGAGATAGTATTAAATATATAAAGATAATTTATTATTGCAAAGAAAACTAACGAAAAGTTCAAAAAAATTTAGTTTTAATGAAAAATGACAAATAAATGTGTAGTGAATAATACCAGAAAAAGGTAAAAATATGGTTTTTCGTTAAAAATGAACAATACTGGGAGTGTTTCGTTAAAACTCCTCCCTTAACATTCTGATATCATCAACGTCAACTGATTCAAAAACAAAAGAAAAATGAATTCAGAAACAAGGTAGAAGACAATCAACTGGCCTCTAGAAATTCATGAGGAATGAATTGCCTTTCCTTCTTTTTCTGCAATACCATATATATAAAATATAACTCTTGAAAAAAAAAAATATATATATATATATAATATAACTGACATGTTAAATTAAGAAGAAAAATAATGTTAAATTAAGAAAAAAAAATCTCATTTGTAAGAAATCAATTAAACCATTTAATTCGCATAAACGGCAAGTCCAACCCAATTTGGGCCGAGCCTCTCTCATAAATAAGCCCAAACTCGACCCAACTGTCAAAATGTTCAGCCCGCTAGGACCGGTCCAAACAGAAGGGTATTTCCGCCATTTCATATCCTACTCTCCAAAAGCCGGCTCAATTCGCACCTGTGTGGAACTCTCTCTCCCTCATTCGAAGTTCTTCCCCTACAAACTCTTCATCGTAGTCTCAGATCCATCGCTCATTCTCTCACCACCATCGATTGAGGAGGGAGAGAGAAGAGAGAAAGAGAGAGAGAGAGCGAGAATCAGTTTCCATGGGCATGGCGGTTCGAGGTTTCGTGCTTCTTCTTCTGTTCTTATCAGCTGCAAATCTCAGTCTTTCGCTCTACGAAGATCAAGTCGGTCTCATGGATTGGTAAGTTTCAAACGCATACTCTCTCTGCTTCATAACTTAGAAATTATCGGAAAAAAGGATTAAATTTTGAAATTCGATTGGAATCACTTCACTCGATTTCTCTGAATCCAAACGGAAGTTAATATCTGAAGAATTTGATCTTATTTCTATCGAATTGAATCGTAACCGAGCTGTTAATCGAAAGTTTGAATTTTTTTATTTTAGTTTGTGAATTGATTTTTTTGTTTTGCGGGACTTCGAATTGATTTTGTAAGTTTCTGTTCTGTTGCAGGCACCAGCAGTACATAGGGAAAGTAAAGGAAGCAGTGTTCCATACTCCGAAAAGCGGGCGGAGGCGGGTTGTGGTGTCCACTGAGGAGAATGTTATATCATCGCTTGATCTTCGGCATGGGGGGATAAGTAAGTTCCTCACTATTTGAGATGGAATAATCATATGTGAAATCTGTTTTGTAGTCTCGGCTCAAACACTGAACAGAATGTTAACCAGTGCTTTTGTTTTGTGCAGTTTGGAGACGTGTTCTTGGGAGCAATGATGCTATAGACGGAATCGACATAGCATTGGGAAAATGTAATTGTTATGCCTGCATTCATCATTTTTTGTCATAAACTAAATGATTACGGAACTTTGTGATTGAAAGACTCATTTGTCAGGAACAAATAAATTTTATATTATCACGTTATGGAATTGGTTAGATAAAAAAGGGGTTGAATTGGGCCGAATTATGTTTTCTCTTATAGGAATCCATTATTAAACGCTTCCGCAATGAACTTATATTGTTGATCCAAAGGTTGAGCGTTCTATTTCGTTTTTTCAGATGTCGTTACCCTTTCGTCAGACGGAAGTATTTTAAGAGCATGGAACCTTCCTGATGGTCAGATGGTTTGGGAATCTTTTCTAGAGGGCTCGGTGTCCTCTAAATCTTTACTAAGTGTCCCGGTTAGTAAACAACAATTACACTCACTCTTCCAAAGCTTGAATTATGCTACACGATTCAATCTTACATTTAGTGTTTGTGCAGACAAGTTTGAAAGTTGACAAGGGAAATTTGATCCTTGTTTTTGGTAAAGGGTCTCTACATGCTATTTCTAGCATTGATGGTGAGGTTCTTTGGGAAAAGGATTTTGCAGCTGAAAGGTACGCCTACGTAGAGTTTTGCAATTAATGTAATCATTTGTAATATTAATAATACGATTCATTTTTGTATTTAGTAAATATTGCTATTTCATTAATATTCTTGTTGTTTCAATGTTTTCAGTGTAGAGGTTCAACAGATTATTCAGCCTCTGGGCAGGTGATGTAGCTTATGTACTCGGATTTGTTGGTTCTTCCCAGTTTGATGCATATCAAATCAATGTTAGGAATGGAGAGTTGCTGAAGCACAGCAGTGCACCCTTTTCAGGTGGCTTTTCAGGGGAAGCACTGCTTGTTTCTAGTGAAATTCTAGTGACATTGGATTCCACAAGGTCAAAGCTGGTAATTGTAAGTTTTCAGGATGGAGAAATTAACTATCAACAGACACCCATATCCGATATTTTTGGGGATTCTCTTGGAACACCAGTGCTGTTACCTTCAAAACTTCCAGGATTGTTTTCTGTAAAACTTAATGGGGCTGTCATATTCATAAGAGTGACTGATGAAGGAAAGTTGGAGGTGCTGGATACAGTAAATGATGTGGCGGCTATCAGTGATGCAATCTCACTTTCAGACGGGCAACAGGCTTTTGGACGAGTCCAACATGGAGATGGTAAGATCCATCTTACAGTAAAGCCTACTCATGACTCAAGCACTGATCTGCTCAAAGAAAGTATTGTTGTGGACAATCAGAGGGGGGTTGTTCATAAGGTTTTCATAAACAATTATATCCGGACAGACAGGTCTAATGGGTTTAGGGCCTTAATCGTCATGGAGGATGATTCACTTTTGTTGTTACAACAAGGTGCAGTTGTATGGAGTAGGGAGGATGGGCTTGCCTCAATTATTGATGTAGTGACGTCAGAACTACCTGTGGAAAAGGTAGGCGTATCAGTTGCGAAAGTGGAGCAGAACCTCTTCGATTGGCTCAAGGTATGAACTGTGATATGGTTTAATCGAGTTGGAGACTAAGAAGCTAGGTTAAAAAGTTTAAATTTTGGCATGTTTGAGCATAACTGCGTATGTCATCCCACTTTGTAGAATTGCATAGCAGTTTAGTTTCATATGCAGTGTGCATACAAATGCTCTTTTGGTAGTTTGTATACTTTGGTTGTCATTTTGGACCAGGAGTTTTTAGTTAATGTGTCTCATTGACTGTTCTTTTTCTTATTCTTTTTTCATTGATTTTGTGTTATTTTGAAGGGACATGTACTGAAGCTTAAGGGAACCTTAATGCTTGCAAGTGCTACTGATGTTGCCGCTATACAAGAGATGAGGCTAAAAAGTTTTGAAAAGAGCAAACTGACACGTGACCATAATGGTTTTCGGAAGCTCCTCATAGTACTGACGAGAGCAGGAAAACTTTTTGCCTTGCACACCGGATATGGGCAAGTTGTCTGGTCTCTCTTACTGCCTACTCTGCGTAAATCTGAAACGTGCGAGTACCCAACTGGGTTGAAAATTTATCAGTGGCAGGTACCCCATCATCATGCACTGGATGAAAATCCATCTGTCCTCATAGTAGGTCGATGTGGGCAAAGCTCTGAGGCACCAGGTGTTCTTTCTATTGTTGATGCATACACGGGCAAGGAAATTAATTCAATGGCTTCAGTACATTCTATTGTGCAAGTTATACCACTGCCTTTTACTGATTCGACAGAACAGCGTCTTCATCTACTAATTGATGCTAACCAGCGTGGGCATTTATACCCAAGAACATCTGATGCTATTGATATTTTTCGAAGGGAGTTCACAAACATGTACTGGTACTCAGTTGAAGCTGATAATGGCATTATCAAAGGACATGCTTTGAAGGGCAATTGCAACCAGGAAGCTGTAGATGACTATTGCTTTGAGTCCAAGGATATATGGTTGATTGTATTCCCATCCGACTCAGAGAAAATCATTGCAACTGTGACAAGAAAATTGAGCGAGGTATGATTGTGTCTGGCTATCACGTACTATATAGGTGTAACTGTGTAAGGGAACGTAATGTCCTTGAAAATTTTGCATTTTTTCCTTTTGTTGCATCTGTTGTATATATATTTTTAATTTCTTCGCTTTGTTTACTTTTTTATATTATTGGTTCTCTGTATTTTTTGTTATTTCATCTTGTAGATCATTCCCTCTTTACTTTGTCATGTAGATTCTATCATTCCACTGTCAATCTTTTAACAAACCTTGGTCTTACTAGTTCTCTTGGAATGGCCAGTTTTGTTGGAAAGAGGATTCGGTGGTGTGATTTACTACTCTGTTTGTTCTGTAGTGTTTGGTCAGAAAGGAATAGTAGGTTCCTTGAGGAGTGCAGTACTGTAATCATGAGCTTAACATAAACTCTTTTTAGATTGTTATGAGTTCTTTATTGTTATTTCATTCTATCATTACTTGCTTGCACTACAGACTTCTATTTGTTTTTTCACATTTTCAGCCTTGTACTTGGGTTGTTGCCCCTGGCCACTCTATAATAAAATGGATTTTACTTCTCGAAAAAGAAGAAATTTGGTTGTTCAGTCTTTTGGGTATGCTTTGCCGTTTTATGTTTTTGTAACAAAGGTTCGTGATTCTCCGTCCAGGTGGTTCATACTCAAGCAAAGGTTATTGCAGACTCAGAGGTGATGTATAAATACATATCTAAGAATCTACTCTTTGTGGCAACTGTTGCACCAAAAGGCAGTGGTGAAATTGGAACAGCTACCCCAGAGGAGTCCTGGTTGACTGTATATCTTATTGATACTGTAACTGGTCGTATATTGCACCGGATGACCCATCACGGTTCACAGGGGCCTGTCCATGCTGTAAGCTTTCCTTCGGCTTGGTTTATGGTTTTATAATGGAGAATTTGAGAGACAATTAACAACTTTCTTCATCATGCAGGTTTTCAGTGAGAATTGGGTTGTTTACCACTACTTCAATCTTAGAGCACACAGAAACGAAATGTCAGTCATTGAGATATATGATCAGTCCCGAGCGGTATGCTGAAAAACTCAATATATTATGTATAATTTTGTCCAATGGTTCCCATTAAATATGCAATCTGAATCAAAATGCAATTCACAGGATAATAAGGATGTTTTGAAGCTTGTTCTTGGGAAGCATAATCTTACTTCACCAATTTCATCATATTCTCGACCAGAGGTTGTGACGAAATCACAGTCTTACTATTTCACGTACTCTGTTAAAGCAATAGATGTGACGTTAACAGCAAAGGGTATAACATCAAAGCAGCTTCTCATTGGTACAATCAATGATCAGGTAGGGTACTACCTTTCATGATCCTGAGATACTATTTTGTTTCGTTCTTTAGGACTCCATTCCTTGTTTTACACTTGCTCTTACATATCCTTTGACGAGGGTTAACACTTTGTAGGTTTTGGCACTTGACAAGCGTTATCTGGATCCCCGTCGGTCACTTAATCCCACACAAGCAGAGAAAGAGGAAGGCATTATTCCTCTAACTGATGCATTGCCAATAATTCCTCAGGTATGCTAATAGTATGTACCATCATCATTGTGAGAGCATATCTTGCAAAGCAATTCTTAATATTTCCTTGATCCTCTTAATTCTTAGCAAGATTTACCTTAAATCTTCGACTGCATGATTAATTTTACAAAAATCTGATCGCTATCAATTTAGTTGTTGGATTTTAAATGTGGGAGGTTTAAGTGGACTGAATACAAGATGTGCTTGTTTTGGTTCATATTTCCTTGGCTATCTTAATATCTTCTTATTTAGAGTCCAGTCTTCAAAGAAGCAGCTTTCTGGTATGTTACTTTTGAGCGGTATTTGGAAATCTCAATCTTGGTGAATTTTCATGGAATCGGAATGGTTGTGGTGTTTAAAGTGCTAATACAGATTCTTGAGAAATCGGAGCGGTGCTTATTGATCCTTCACTTAGCAATTTCTAGAAACCTGCATTGGAGTTTTGTTATAGCTCTAAAATTTCAAGCACCATGCTTTCTATATGCTAATATTTGTCCGAATCCTGCAGTCATATGTGACACATAACCTCAAAGTGGAAGGACTTCGAGGTATCGTGACAGTACCTGCCAAGCTGGAATCAACAACCCTTGCCTTTACATACGGAGTGGATCTGTTTTTCACTCAACTGGCTCCCTCGAGGACCTATGATTCGCTAACTGATGATTTCAGCTACGCGTTGCTTCTCATCACCATAGTTGCTCTCATAGCAGCAATCTTTGTAACATGGATCTGGTCGAGAAGAAAGAACTAAAAGAGAAGTGGAGGTAACCTGTCTTCTAGGTATTTCGTCCTGACATTTTGTCTTCCCCCCACCCTTATTTTAACTTAAATTAGGAGGTTTACTCCCTAGTTGTAATTTTAGCATGCCTACCTTTAGAGGCATTTTTTGTTGTAAAAAAATTCCCTATATTTTTGCCTCGACGTTCGACATTCTAGATTGTGTCTTGTACATTTGAAGTGCGAGAAAATAGTGACCTCTTTCACGCTCTTTTTCTGTAGTAGAAATGTCTCGTGACATTTTTCTCACTATTGGCACTGGACTTCACATAGCGGTGTACCTGTGCAATGTATGTTCGTGTAATCCTGACCTTAAGGTACCGTTTGGTACATGAGATGGGATGAAACGCAGTGGTTCGAATGCACTCGTCTCAAGTTTGGTGCGCCAAATTGTTTGGGATGTGCTGTCCTGTGAAATAAGTTTTAATCTTTTTTTATTTCACCTTCCCTGGAACGACTTGTTTCGGCCTATGAAACACAAAATTATAAATTTTTTGAACAACTATACCCCTTCTCTTTCTCATTAATTCCACTGTCTACCCTCCCTCTCTTTTACCCTCTCTCCCGTGGCCTCCTCCTCCCCCACCACAAACCTAGCAAACCCATCCGAACCCAACTATACCTTCCTCCTGCCGCCAGCGACGCCCAGGACTGGCATAGCAAGCACCGGCGAGCCCTTTCCGACGACGACGAGGCCGTCGAGAAGTCGTCCAAGCGCCATAAGCACTGCCACCACCACCGCCACCGCCGCCACCGTCACCGTCACCGTCACGTTGGCAAAAAGCGCGAAGAGGAGACCAAGGCCATCTTTGACGATGTCGAAGTTCCTCCACCGCCGCCTGTTCAGTCCCTCCGCACTCCACCTTCTCCGACGCCGTCACCATAGCCAGGGATGGAGATGCTGCAGAAATTGATTGAAATGAATCTGAGGGAGTTGGGGGTTTTGGTGGGCTGGGGGACAATGAGGGAGGAATTGCAAAATGGATACTTTGAGGGAGTTGGGTTCGGAGGAGAGGAAGACGGGATGGAGATGGTGGCTGAATTTTCGACGACTAAGAAGATTCTGCGGCAGAAATGGTTGATCTGTGCGAAGAAGAAGATGACGGCGTGGGTTGATCTGAATTGGGAAATTGGGTATTGATCTGAAATGTTGAAAACAGGGTGAAGTGGTTTGGAATGAGAGTCTTCGAGTTTTTTTTTTATTAATTTTTTAAAATTAAATTTTTTTTTTTTTTATTTTAGGCACTTGAGTAAGTTAATTATTTAATATTTTGGTTTCATTCGTCATGCGCTTACCAGATCAAAATAATTGTCCATTTTCATCTTTTGCGTTCCAAACATAACACGAAATCTCTGTTCCGTCCCATTCCATCCGGTTCTATTCCATCTGTGTACGAAAGGCTACCTAAAGTAATCAATGTTCATGAAATAATGAGATTATTAATTTGGTTTGAGGAGTTAAAATTTCTCAACGATGAATGAATAGTATAAAGAAAAAGTTGAAAGTGCATGTTAGATACTAATTCATCAAACACTTGAAAGTGACTTTTCAAGAAAAATAAGAAGAAATTTATTCTGGGTAGTGAATCTCACACTCGTATCATCGTTTTTCACTAATTTTCTTGTTCGTCTCTTTTCTTCAATTAAAATGCGAAGAAAATTGGAATGCAAGAATCACAATAAGATGTAATCGGAAGCCGAAATGCACGTCATGTTATTTTTGAATTTTGTTTATATTTTTCTCCCCTCGTTTGGCAGCTCGGATTGTACTGATTATTTCTGTCGGATAGGATAAATAGGCACCGGATAGTACTGACTAAATTAGTCGGGTGTTTGGTGCAGTATCGGACTAGTGACCGTATTATTTATACTGTGTTTGGTATTATATTAGATAAGAGGAATCAAACTTAAAAAAAAAATTAAAAAAAAGTGAAATCATTTTTTTGTTCCCAGATCTCTCCGCACTCCCCAAACACCCTTCCTCTCTCTCCCTTCTTCTTCCCCGACTATAGAAGAATCCCAAATAATTGTTCCCCAGCTCTCTCCGCCACACCCCCCAAACTCCCTCCCTTTCTCTCCCATATTCTTCTTCCCCGACTAAATAATCCAGGCGTTTTTGTTGGTTTTATTAAACGGGTGTATACCGTGTTATCCTATCCAACCGGTTAAATTAATCCGATGCTTATTTAGTACGAGTGAACGCCAAACACTCGAGTCCGTATAACTAATCCTATCCGATCCTTTACTCCCCCCACACTATCACACGCCCACGCCCATATCCTTGCAACTTTCACCATCTCCATCCGCACCAGCTCCATCTCCGTCAACTCTCTCTTCTTCCAATGAAACCATTCTCTCTCTCTCTCTCTCTCTCTCTCTCAGGGAGTGGCCCCGATGGGGCAGCTTGTTGAAGATGATAATTGTGGGTAAGGAGGGTACATATTTTTTATGAATTAGAAAATATTCATATTTGGTTAACAGTATAATCTAGCATTTATATTATCTTTTCGTTTTAATTTTTTAATTTATATTTTATTGATCTACATTGCCGACATCCGATATGTTAAAGGAAAATCAGACGGTGTTACACGACAAAGGTTCAATCACGGACATCTGATGCTACATGGTCCAACTCCAGAAAGATATTTTCTGGCCTCCAGAAAGATATGATCTTTTGCATTAAATTAGATATGGGCATAGATTTACAATATCCAACCATAAAGGGCCATACCCAAGTTGGTATACATAATACGCTTATTTATTTAAGGTTTACAAATCTTAGTGTACACTTCAAGTAATTAATTAATTCCATTAATTGGCTCATTCCCTTTAAAGCATTGCCTTCTTCCTTGTCCCTTATCCCTTATCCCCACCCACTCCCTTTGAAACCTAAACACCTCCTTCAAACTTTGTACAACAACCAGTCCTAAATTTAATTAGAATAATTATGCACAGCTTTTGGTGGCTCCTTGGAGTTCTTCACCATGTCATTTGGGTTGCAACCATGCTCATTACCAGCCAAGCCATGCCGCCACCGCCCCCGATTCAATGCGACGCATCAACCGGCTGCAACCTCTCCAACTCCTACGGGGTATGGGGTGACAGAACAGATTGCCATGTTCCATCCGCCGCACACCCACAAACGGAGGAAGACCTCCGCCTCGCTGTGGCTTTTGCAAGCAAAAACAAGATCAAGATCAAAGTGGTGAGCAAATTTTCACATACCATACCAAAGTGGGCATGCCCTGACATGAGTTTTGGAGACGCAATGCTAATAAGCATGGCTAATGTTAATTCCACAATCGAAATCGACGCAGCGAATTTAGCTGTCACGGTGGATGCTGGCGTAGGGCTACGTCAGTTGATCGACAAAGTGGAGGAAGCTGGGCTGAGCTTGGTGGCTGCGCCGTATTGGGAGGGTGTGAGCGTAGGAGGGCTTATAAGCACGGGGGCGCATGGAAGCTCGTGGTGGGGAAGAGGAGGAGCTGTGCATGATCATGTTATTGGTCTCAATCTTGTTGTTCCAGCAAATCAATCGGAAGGGTATGCCAAAGTTCTCAGGTTAGGTTCTAAGGATGAAATCTTCAAAGCTGCCAAAGTTTCATTGGGGTTGCTGGGTATCATCTCCAAGGTTGGTAGTCTCTCTCCATTTTTTGAACTCATTGCCAATATTTTATAGAGTCTTTAACTTATTACACCAACTTCCTTATTTTTGGTGGAAAAGTAAAGGTCTAAAGTGTGTAAGACAGAAAACAAATGAAACATTGTCATAAAATTTGGAGCTTAAAAATTAATGTGATAAGTTGGCGTCTTGACTACTACTCATTAATAGTAGAAAAATCTTCAGGAAAACAAATTCTTTTGTGAGAATAGAATGACAAGCCACGTAATCAGGTGGCGTGTACTAAAGTTTTTCTCCGTTGATAGCTATGTAAAGTTGGATAACTTTCTTATAATTAAGTAATTGAATTATTGAACAAAGATTTAATTAGAAATTGCCCAAATAGGTGAAGTTGAGATTGGAGCCAGCATTCAAAAGAAGCATAGCCTATAACTTTACAGACGATGCTCAAATTGAGGACATATACATGGACCATGCACAAAAATATGAGTTTGGAGACATAACATGGTATCCATCGAAGCATACAGCTGCATACAGATATGATAACAGACTTCCTTTAACCGCATCAGGCGATGGAACATACGATTTTTTAGGCTTCCAGTCCAATTCTGTTGTGGTCTCCAAGACTATAAGACTAACAGGTGATGATGCCTCTAAGGTTCTTTCATTCTTAATTAATTTCTCTTCTTTCATGTTAGTAACTTAGTATATATTACTTTCACAATTTTTTAGCATCGTCCGGTCAGTTTTCGTTAAGTATTGTTTATATTCAATTTTAAATAAAAAAAATTTATAATAATTTCTAACCGTACGATATATGATGAGCGAATGTGATTGGAGAATCTCCGGGATCCTCACAGAGGATCGAGAGAGGATCCTCATTCCATTACTTCTTCTGTTAGTTGTATATAGAAGCAAGAGAAGAGATCCTCTCTGAATCTCTTCCACCAAGACCATCGGATCAAGTGATCTGGGCCATTCAAATTTCATCAAAAGGCAAAAAGTTATTGCAGCTTTTAAAGAGTCAAAATAGGTGGACCATTGGATGAAATTTAAAAGTCCGAATCACTTGATCCGGTGATCTTGGTGGAAGGGATCCGGAGAGGATCTCTTCTCTAGAAGAAAAAGATTAATCATTTCACATATGTGGGACCATTGCTAACAATAGATCTCACCTCCAACTCGAAGGTAAATCATAAGCACAACCAAATAAGTTTATCTGTCTTAATGTGAAATATTATTCTGATGAGAGAGATAGTGCGAGACAATATAAACCCATTTGCATTTAAGTTTTTTTAAACCTATTTAGAGATGTAGGTACATACATTCATATATCATTTCTTTAATTTCAAGTCATGGGTTTCATATATCATTTAATTTTTTAAAACTTGATATATAAGTCCAAATTTTTTAGCCAATATTGAAAATAATCTAGTTTGTTAAAAAAAAAGTCCAATTGGTTAAGTTTACGATTATTTTATAATCAATAATTATATATTTAATGATAAAATTTATTATAAAAATTAAATTTCTTTTTAATTATTTCTTCTCAATTCTTTTTTTGTTATTTCTTGTTCTTGTCCTTGCTCTAAACACTATTTATAGATTTTATTTTTAATTTTTATAATCAAACTATATAACAGGTTAATTGTATTCATCTACCTATATAATAGATTAATGTGTCTTACTTGTAGGTATATTATGTTTTGTACCTTTTAGTTAGGATTCATATCTCACTTATAGGCACGGCTGGCCTATACCTAGTGCAGGTAAGGTGACCGTCTGAAGTCCAAAAACATTTAGGGCACCAAAATTATTAGGATGGTATATTTATATATGTTTTGATAAGAGTATAAATTCATAAAATTTGGTTTGATGACAAAGAAATTTAACTAGAAGTTGTGGTTTTGTCATTTGAAAATAATGAAGAGGTCTTGGGTTCAAAACACCACATGTGCTTATTTACTTTTCAATTTTTACAAATTTCTTTTCATAAGAGTATAAATTTATAAAATTTGGTTAAATGATCAAGAAGTTTAATTAGAGCAATGGTTTTTTTTGTTTAAAATTAACGAGATTTCCTAAGTTCGAAATGCTATATGCATGTTTATTCTTTTCAATTTTTACGAATATTTGTTTGTTGTTAATTTATTTTTAGTTACTAGCTAGTAGCTATGTGGGTTGTTGTTTTTAAATATTCATTTGAATTCAAGTCTAATATTCTACAAGGAGTAATACGACCAATTTTTTAGAGTAAATTTGCAAATCATATGACGTGTCGTCAAAATGTTTAATTTAGTGCCCATTCATTACTTATACATATTAATTAAAGACTCGAAAACATCATTATTTTTTGAGTCTCATATTGACAAGGTTAGTAAGGAAGAAAAAACACCTCTCGATTTATACAAACACCTTAAAAGTTCAGATGGAAAACAAAACTCATCGTCTATTTACGTATAAGCTCGGACTTTTT
The DNA here is from genome assembly GCF_019419815.1 of Pyrus x bretschneideri. Lineage (NCBI taxonomy): Eukaryota > Viridiplantae > Streptophyta > Magnoliopsida > Rosales > Rosaceae > Pyrus > Pyrus x bretschneideri. The sequence goes on from NW_025999446.1 coordinate 2,979,219, forward strand.
TGGTTTCCTTCTCTGGATACAAAATAAATTAGTCTTTATGTATTTATAAATTATTGAGTTTGAACTGCTTTTCTAAGTATAATTTTATCGATGTCTTATGTGTGAAAATAAATAATTTTCTTATATGAAGTTAGGGCACATTTTTTGGCGTCGCGCCAGGCCTCAAAATTCTATGGACTGGCCCTGCTTATAGGTATAATATAAATTCATATATTTGTTACTTGAGTCAGGGTCGCATGTTTTTCTAGATGATTTTGTGTTAGTATATTAGATTTTTATTAGAAGATATTAAGTAAATTATTAAAACTAGAAGATTTTAATTTTATCTTTAATATTTTTAAAAATATAAAATGAATATGAAAAATAAAAATAAAGAAAAGATACTTGGACTTAATTTAATAATTCTGTTCAAAATAAAAATAAAGAAAAGATACTTGGACTTAATCTTAGAATTCTGTTGATTTTTGGACCCATATCTAAATGGCCCTATTTTAAATGATTGATATAATATAGTACCTCTCCAGTAGGAAGTGCTAACGCCTGTTGCGTGTGGATGCATAATGCGTCTTCATGCATAGTACATGATCATTCATTACTCAAAATGTCATTAGCCCATACGTGACTGACTATATACATCATACCTAACTGTGCATAACACACCTCTATTGAGCCATGCTTTCAGAAAAGAGGTATATATAGTCGATAGTCAGTAAAAATGGTATAAATAGTTTAATTCATTACGTTATTATAGTATTCTAGACATAAAACTAAAAGACGGTGTAAATTCGAAACGTGCAGAGAAAACAATCGACAGCGGACGAAGCTCGATTGGGAAATGCACACTAGCATCTACAGTTTTGGAGGCCAAGAAATTAGTGGCCAATGGTTTGAAAAATAACCTAATCTTCACTGGGTACCCGGTTGTAGGTCATCAGGGTAAAATGCAAACCTCAGGTTCCTGTCTGTACTCGGCAGGCACAGACAAGTCCTGTGCGTGGGACCCAAGAATCAACGGCCTCTTCTTCTACGAGACAACGGCAATATTTCCAGCATCAAAATTTGCAGACTTCATCCGAGACGTCAAAAAACTACGAGACCTTAAACCAGAAAACTTCTGTGGGGTGGATATTTACAATGGTTTTCTAATCAGATTCATTAGGGTTTCCGATGCGTATCTTGGTCAACAAGAAAACTCCGTGGTCGTTGACTTTAATTACTACAGAGCCGATGATGCTTCGACTCCAAGGTTCAATCAAGACGTGTGGGAAGAGGTGGAGCAACTGGCGTTTTTCAAGCATGGGGCAAAGCCACACTGGGCTAAAAACAGAAACGCAGCGTTTTTGGACGTGCAGAAAAAGTACCCTAATTTTAACAAGTTTTTGGGTGTGAAAAGACGGTTGGATCCTCAAAATATATTGTCGAGCGTATGGTCGGATGAGATCTTATCTGGGAAAGAAGGTGCAAAGCGTGACGGGTGTGCTTTGGAGGGTCTTTGTGTATGTTCTGAAGATCGGCATTGCAGCCCGGCGAAAGGGTATTTCTGTAAACCTGGACTTGTTTATAAGGAGGCTAGAGTTTGTAGGTACTCATCATCACCATCCTCTGTGGGATCAGAAAGTTACAAAACTGATGCATTATTTGATTAATTATTTCTGAGTGTTAATAACTATTTAGTAAATAAATTATACAAATATTGTTGATAATATGAATGATTGTGCATGTGACATCCCACATCGCCCAGGGGAGTGATCCTTAAATGTATATTCTCATCCCTACCTAGCACGAGGCCTTTTGGGAGCTCACTGGCTTCGGGTTCCGTAGGAACTCCGAAGTTAAGCGAGTAGCGCGCGAGAGCATTCCCAGGATGGGTGACCCATCGGGAAGTTCTCGTGTGAGTTCCCAGAAACAAAACCGTGAGGGCGTGGTCGGGGCCCAAAGCGGACAATATCGTGCTACGGTGGTGGAGCGGGCTCGGGAAGTGGTGCGCCCCGGGCCGGGATGTGACAATTTGGTATCAGAGCCTAACCCTGGCCGCGTGTGTGCCGACGAGGACGTCGGGCCCCTAAGGGGGGTGGATTGTGACATCCCACATCGCCCAAGGGAGTGATCCTTAAATGTATATTCCCATCCCTACCTAGCACGAGGCCTTTTGGGAGCTCACTGACTTCGGGTTCCGTAGGAACTTCGAAGTTAAGCGAGTAGCGCGCGAGAGCATTCCCAGGATGGGTGACCCATCGGGAAGTTCTCGTGTGAGTTCCCAGAAACAAAACCGTGAGGGCGTGGTCGGGGCCCAAAGCGGACAATATCGTGCTACGGTGGTGGAGCGGGCCCGGGAAATGGTGCGCCCCGGGCCGGGATGTGACAGTGCATAGTAGATTTTGATACTTTTTCATATACATTTCAGAGAAAAATAATTTGAATTTAAATTATAGACAAAAAAAAAAAAAAAACGAATTTACTTTGTAACACCAAAGAAATTTTATAACTAATAATCAATTAGAGCACTACAAGAGAAATATAAGAAGGATTTTTTTCCTCCATTTGAACTCTTGAAGTGATTTTATAAAACTTTTAGTCGTTGGGATTTCTTTTTCTTCTAATTTACTGGTGAAGTTTATGTGGAAATTAGACTTTAATCCTTAAATAAGATGAAGTTTAGAAAAATGTCTTATACAAGACTAAAAATTGATGTTAGTCCCTAGACTATTTAATGCCATTATATGTATTTAATATCTTTTTTTATTTATAATTTTATGGTGTTCATAAATAAAATTTTAAGATTATATTATAAATTTTAATTCTCATTATAGTAAGTATCTTATATAAGAAAATATTTTTGTAGAGATTTTTCGGTACACTTATACTTTTGCATATTGTCTTATGCACCACTAATTCATTGTAATATTATTTAGGTATGAACATTTCGGTACACTAGCTTAGTATAATTTATTTAGGTACGAATATTTCAGTACACTAGTTTAGTATAATATAGTTAGGTACGAACATTTCGGTACACTAGCTTAGTATATATATTTAGGTATGGATATTTTGGTATACTAATTTAGTATCATATATTTAGGTACGAAATTTTTGGTATACTTATGTTTTTGCATATTTTCTTATGTGCCACTAATTCACTATGTATTTACGTACTACAATATACTTAAGTACGAACATTTTGGTGCACTAATTTAGTATAATAAATTATGATATGAACATTTACGTACACTAATTAGAAGAAGTTAAATAAAATTAATGAATTAAAATGAGTATAATAATAAATTTAAAATTTAATGTAATGACATTAAATAAGATATCTACTAAATATTAAAACAAAAATATAATATAAATTTAAATTAAATACAACTAAAATCAATATCCAATCTAACACCATAATTTTATGAAATTTTAATCTTCTTCAAGTTCCAAAACAAAATCAAAATTAGGGGTGGGCAAATGGGTATAGAAACCGCGGGTAGGGGCGGGTAATTCAGGTTTGGGGTGAGTCCTAAATTTCTAAACATAAAACGGGACGGGGCGGTTTGGGTATATGAAGTTAGCGGGGCGGGACAGATCTAAAATAGGAGGGAATGGGCCCCCGGCTGGCCCGTTTCTAGCATTGAATAATAGACCTTGATCTCTCTTATTCTCATGTTGGTTTTGTCAAAGCTAGTCTTATTCTCTCATCCTGACTCTTCTTAGTTCTCTCCTCCTTACTCCTTGATCTCTCCTCCTAACTCGCTCCCACCATCCCATCCCAGCTCTGTACACCTACCACCATCATCATGAGACCTTAATCTAGTCCTCCTAATTCGCTCATGTCTTCCTCGCTCCGTCTGCTGCCATCATCATAAGGTATTACGTTTTAGGGATTTAGGATTGAAAATTAAATTAGGTTTTCTAGATTTAGGGATTTTGTTAGATTCTTGAACCTTGACCTCTGTTATGTTCCAATTTCAAATCTTTTATTGAATTGAATTTGAATCAATTGAGTTTGAAATTTCTGTTGAATTAGAATTCCCTCTGATTTGAGCACGACAAAATAGGGTAGCAAAAACGACAACAAAGATGATGAATTTGTGTTGTTGTATACTGATACGCTGCTAGACCTTGAGCTTCCCTACGAAAACGAAAAGCGGAAGCTTTCGGAAGGAGAAATGGCCAGCCTCTGCTTAGAGTTTCTAAATTCCGGCACTGACATGACTTCTACCACACTGCAGTGGATCATGGCCAACGTAGTGAAGCACCCACAAGTTTAGGAGAAGTTGTTTGCGTAGATTAAATGGGTTATGGGAGAAACGGAAGAAGAGTTGTAGAAGGAGGTCTTGCATAAGCTGCTGTATTTGAAAGTCATGATCTTGAAGGGGCTGATGTGCTACCTGCCGGGGACGTAGTGAAACACTCGCTGCAGTGCTGCTGTGCCACAAAAAAAAAAAAAAAAAAAAAAAGTTGGACCCGTGGACTCGCCCTGAATCAGCCCGTTTCGACATACCAGGTTAGGTCTGGTTTCAAAACTTAAAATCTCTAATCAGGTCCAACTTGTCCCGTTACTGTTTAAAACAAGTAAAATCTGGTTCCTTCAAAATTGGGCCCGACCTGGCCCGTGCTCAGCTCTAATCAAAATTCTGCAAAACTCACTTTGCATCAATAAACAAAATAATGTGTAAAATTAGTCAAATCATACATGCATCATTAACTAAAGTGTTTATGGTGATTAAATACCTTTCAATCAGATACATCCATCGATAGTTGATAGGTTCAGTTAGAAGTGCCTTCTCAGGCAAGTGAATCATGATGTGGATCATGCTTGTGAAAAAAGCTGGAGGAAATATTTGTTTAAACTTGCATAACACTTCCATAATATCATCACGCAACTGTTTAACATTGGACTTGCGCAAAGATCTTGCAGTTAATTAAGAAAAATATCTCGCCAACAACATAATCGGCTTCACCACATCTTCGGACAAGAGGTGTCGAGTTCCCATTGAGAGAAGGCGTTGAAGAATCACATGAAAATCATGATTCTTGAGGCCTGAAAATTTACCTCTATCCATGTTTACACGACGGCCGATGTTTGAAGCATGCCCATTTAAAAACTGTACAGAAGATAGAAACAGCAAAAACTCTTTCCTCTTATCTGGTTTCATTCAAAACAATGGAACTTCTTTTTGGCTGTCTCCATCCCTTGTCATCCATAAACCTAGCCTAATGCCCATTTTTTTACAGATCGATCCTAGCTTTATTGTGTCCTTTACTTTTCCCTTGATGTCTAGTATAGTTCCAACCAGTGTATTAAACACATTTTTCTTAACATGCATTATATTGATGTTGTGTCTCAATTTTAATTTGGACCAGTACAGGAGCTCAACATCCTCATCTTGTGTGTCTAGTTCAGATGTGTGTCTGGCCTTGTCTTATTTACGGATTTTCCTAACGAAGCAAAATCCAAATGATTCACCTGAGCCAAAATTTCATTTTCGAACCATTATCTGGGTCTTGGCTAAATCTCTATATTGTTGAAGAAGGCTATCTCGTTCTTACGCCACTCGTGGTCCCACGACAACCATCTGTGATGCCCAAGGTAATAAACTTTTCCCACGTGCCAACCATATGTTGTGTTCTTTTTGCAAACTGAGCATGCATAATAACCCTTAGTGTTTCACCTAGACATCATAGCCTACGCTGGACAATCATTTATTGTCCACATCATTGCTGCTCTCAAAGTGAACATCTTTCTAGTAGATTTATCTTACGTGGGCACAATGTTTTCCCATAGTTCTTTTAGTTCATCGACCATTGGTTCTAAATAAACATTAATAGACGTGCCCGGATCTTTGTTTATCAACAATGTCATCATCATATATTCTTTTTCCATGCACTTCCAAGGTGGCAAATTATACAGAATTGCAAAGATTGGCCAAGTGCTATGGTTTTGGTTTAGAACCCCGAACGGATTAAACCCATTTGTTGCAAGTCCTAATCTAACGTTCCGGGGCTCACGTGCAAAATCAGGGTACAACTAATCAAACTCTTTCCAGGCCTCTCCATCTGCATGATATCTCATAACATCGTCATCCACTTGTTTGTCCTCATGCCACCTTATGTCGCTTGCAGTATGTGTCGACATATACAATCTCTGCAACCTGGACTTTAATAGGAGATAATGCATAACTTTTTGTTGAATCTTCGTTGTTCTATTCAGAGAGGTCATTTTAAATCGTGACTCATTACATACAAGGTATTTATTCAACACTTTATTCTCTTTGTAGAACAAAATGCAATTATTTTTACACGCGTGAATTTTTTCATATCCCAATCCAAGACCACTTAGCACCTTCTTTGCGTTTTTATGATCTTTTGGCAGGCAATTGTCTTTTGGAAGCATCCTCTTGAAAACCCCTAAAAAGTAATCAAAACACTGGTTCAATGTACGAAACTTTATTTTGCCATGCATCAACTCAACAATGGCCGTAAACATCGAAAATCCTTTGCAACCGGGGTATAATTCTTGCTTGGCACTTTTTAATAGTTTTTCATATTGTTCAAATGCTTCATTGTCCATGGTAGGAGGGACGTCATCTTCTACTTCCTTATTCGTATCCGAACTAGCGTTTGGAAAAGCATCATTTATAATGTCCATAATTTGTTCATTTGGGTCCATAGCAGATTCACTGTCTCCACTGCTTGGGTAATATGTGAGATGAAGCATGTTGTACTTGTTCTCTATGATGATTCCATGTAGTATAAGTCTCCATCATCCCATTTCTGACTAAATGGTATTGAACAATTTCAAAATATTCAATCATTGAGTTGTTACACTTTATACAAGGACACCAAATTTGAGTTGAACCATGGTTATTTACAATTGCAAAATCAATGCACTGATTTATTCCATCCAAATAATTATCATCATATATGTTAGGATTATGTATCCACTGTTTGTCCATATCACCTATAAACATAAAAAATTTACAAGAGTTACAATAACTTCAATTATGACATGCCACCTTATGCCTCTAATGTGGGTCCTATCTCATTCGAGAATGCACAGTTATGTGCTGTAATTTACAGTTCCAACACATTAGAGTTCGATCGGGGGAAAATTTCGGTAGTATCTCCCTGTAGTTCCTCAAGTGCACAACGTAGATACAAAAACTATGATGCACCTAAAGAACGCAAAGAGATGCTACCAAAGTTCCCACGTTCAAACTCTAATGCGTGAACCGCAAACGAGAAAATAAGCTCATGTGAACATTGCAAACTAGTTTTTGTACATCTATACAAAAATGTTTGCATACAAATACATAAACTCACAACAATTATAAACTACATACAAAACAATTTAAATGAATGGAAATTAAATAAGTTAGTTAAGAAAATATACCTCCGAGATTAATAGCAACAAAGCTAGAACGGCTGGAAATTCCAGCAGGAAGGCAGCTGCTGCAATTGTTTTGCAGTTGCTGCCTTCCTGCATTCTGGTTAAATTCAGTAAAATGAAAAGACTTTGCACGACGAAAGCACTGTCATGCAAAACATGGTATTTCCACTTTTGGCGCCATCCAACTACACTTTGCTGCGCTTTTATAACACTTTGCGCGACGAATCATAGTTCATCTCGCATTACCTTTTTTTTTTTTTCAATTTTTTTTTTCAGACCACAAAAATACTTAATAAATCAAGAACTTATTTCATTAAATCATTTGTGCATAATTAATTAATATAAATATTTATTAAAATGCATTACTTTTATTCAAAATAAACATTAAGTACATGTTTAATTAAACTGTTCATTAAATAAAAAATAAAAAACTTCTAATTTAGATCTCGTTATTAAATAAGTAATAAATTTAAAATAAAAAACACTATTTTGCTCATCCGCTGGTAGCACTGGTTCTTGTTGTAGTTTTGCTCCACGTTGATTATCAAACTTCTACTCCTAAAAATGAGATTTGAAGATGTTGTCGGTAGTTTTCCTCCGATTTGGGTTACTTTTGTCAATGTCCCAATTAGACTGTCATGCAAAAATTAATAAATTAAAATCTCACTATTATATTAAATTTAACAAACTTAATTATTATTTAACTAATAATTTAACACATACAGCTAACTCATCAATCAAGTGCATCTTCAGCTCTTCGGGGATGGCTTTCTAAGACTCCTAATCCGCAGCATATTTGTCACGCACGAATACTCCAACGTCGGACCAAAAGCTAGCGTGCATATTTGACTTCACAACTTCTATTAGTTCATCAGTAGTGATTCGGTAACGACTTCCACCATAAGTGTTTTATCAACAAAATATATATTCATAATATTGAAGCTAAATAAAAACTTTATACAAAATGCAAAATTTACAACACAAACCATTTCTAGAACCTTCACCATTCATTGTCTTTGACGAACACGCACCACAGTCGGCCAGTCGGCCACCATACCAACAATGAAAGAACAATTTGATTATAATCTGCAAAATTGTAAAGCTTTTCCGAAACGAATTGTGAAGAATAAGGAAAGCAGAAGTACATATTTATAGGAAGGTTGGGGACTTTGTGCGACTGAAACTTTGTTGTGCAAACATCTACACTAAATACGGCATTGATTCCTCTTATTCACATGCATTGAATGCTCTGACTCAAAAAGTAACTGGACTTTGTGTGATGAAGCCTTTGTCGCGTAAAGTTTTCGTGGGCCGAGATGCACATATATGAATTGAAAGGTCTGAATGATCAACTCTGCAATCAGTTGTTGGAATCAATAAGTCTTCAAATCGTTCATTTGAAAAAATTGAAACCCTTCTTATTGGATGATCATGATACTTCCCAAAAATCAAAATTCTTGATCAATGGAGGAACAATATCACCATTTTTGTTCAATAAGATCCGCTGATTTGCATGCACTGAATGCTCTGGCCCAAAAACTGAACGACTTTTCCGCGACAAAGCCTTTGTCATGCAAGGTTTTACCACCTTACATGACAAATGGTTCGTCGCGCAAAACATATAGATTCGAAATGTGACGGTAAAGTTAATCGCGTTTTTTGCAACCTTTGCGTGACAAAATGTTCGTTACGCAAAATTTTTAGCAACGAACGTAATTGATTGTAATTATGAAGTTTACGTAAATATAAATCTTTAGTATCTATATTTACGTAAACTTCATCAGTACAAACAAATATTCAATTATAATATTTACTCTAAAAATAATTAAAAACTTAAATAAATTGAATTAATCCATTCAATTATTTAAACAACAAAACATGAATTAAAGCCTAATTAAGTCCAAATACATAACCTATAAAGAAAACCCTTAAAATTAAATATTGTCATAAAAAACATAAATTTAAAACTACTGTTTCGCTAGTCCTCCATTCCGCTCCACGTCATAACGCCACTGCTTGTAACCCCCCTTCAACGCCTCCTCCATCAACTTCATCAACTCTTCGTTCATATCATCAAGAGTGTAGTTACATTGTTACACATACATGCAAATAATTAATTACAACATATAACAAAAAATTTCACAAAATTAATTATTTTCAACATTTGTCACACTTACTAATAATTGATCCATCATTGCCTTCACATTCTCCGGCACATATTTTCAAGAACTCCACTCAGCAGTAGGACAATTATTCAGCATTGCTACATTAATCACATACGCAAACTCTATATATTGCCTCATATCATAGGGCCCGAGGGGCATGCTTTGCTCCCTTTTTTTATCCTCCATTCGAGCACGAACAGAATTGTAAAGAATAAGGAGAGCAAAAGCACATATTTATAGGAAAGTTAGGGACTTAGCGCAACGAAGCCTTTGTCGCGCAAACATCTGCACTAAATACAGTATTGATTCCTTTGATTCACATGCATTGAATTATCTAACTCAAAAAATGACTGGATTTAGCACGACGAAGACTTTGTTGCGCAAGTGTTCAGCTGATTCGCATGCACTGGATGCTTTGACACAAAAAATTGAACAAACTTTGAGCGACTAAGCCTTTGTCTTCCAAGGTTTTCGTGGAAAAAACTTCTTCGCACATTTATTTTTTCACGCCAAAATAAAATACTCGCGGTTTTCTTACTGACTTTGCACAACGAGTATCTTTTTTTCGTCGTGCGTACTATATTGAGCAACAAAGGTGTGTATCGTGCAAAGTAGCACCATTCTTGTGCGACAAAGGTATTTATTTCATTGCGCAAAACACACTTGCGCGACAAATGTTGCTTTGTCACTCAAACATTTGTCGTGAAAATGGTTTTTCCTACTAGTGTAACGGACTTCACAACAAGGGTTTAAATCCGAATTTTTTTTTTATCACTAGGCTCCCTTCAGAATACTCTATCACCACAAGGACCATTTATCTAATCAGGCCCTTATTTATATGATATATAATAAATATACTTAAATCCGCCTAGGCCCTGCCTAGCAGCCTAGGCTCTAGGCCCCAATTCCCCTCTTGACTAGCTACTAGCGACTTTTAGAACCTTGCTTGATAGAGTTGGTTTTCAATTGGGAATGTATCAATGATAGGATTTAGCAATTAATTATATATTTAATGCCTTTGACTTTTCCACACCACGAGCAGTGGAGCATTGAGAGTCGTAGTCCGCCGCTTAAACTTCCATGGATGTTGAGTTTGGAGTGAGAGTATTTGAAAAGTCTGCCATTTAATGAGGACACTCTTATTTTCTTGAGCAGAAATCTATGCGTTGCCTTCTGAATTTTTGAAATTATTTTTTATTTCACCTATGCTTTTTACAAAAGCGTCAAACTGTTAACGCTTAACATTTGTTGTGGCTCCACAATATTTTGGAGCTTGCGGCAAAAGAACATCATTGTGTCCACACAAATTTAAGTGTCACGTGTCTATCCTTACAAATTTAAGTATCACGTATCCACACAAATACATTTGTACACTTGTTAGCTGTAAACCGAGATGCTTTAAATTACTGTACTGTCTATGCTTACAAATTTAAGTATCACGTGCCAACACAAATACATTTGTACATCTTGTTAGCTGTAAAGCGAGATGCTCTAAATTACTGTACTGTCTATGTTTACAAATTTAAGTATCACATTAGCAACACATTGTCACTCAAGACATTTGTAGACATTTTGAAAATTTCCACATTAGCACTTTAACACCACAAGGTTTTCGTAGGAAAAACTTCGTTGTGCATCTTTTTTTTTTTCGCGCCAAAAAAAATTACCCACGGTTTTCTTACTAACTTTGCACAATGAGTATCTTTTTTTCGTCGTGCGTACTGTATTGAGCAACAAAGGTGTGCGTCGCGCAAAGTAACAGCATTCTTGTGCGACGAAGCTATTGATTTCGTTTTGCACAACAAATGTTGCTTTGTCGCTCAAACATCTGGCGTGAACATGGTTTTTCCTACCAGTGTAACGGACTTCACAACATGGGTTTAAATCAGAATTTTTTTATCACTGGGCTCCCTTTCGAATACTCTATCACCGCAAGGACCATTTATCTAATTAGGCCCTTATTTATATGATATATAATAAATTTATTTAAATCCGCCTAGACCTTGCCTAGCAGCCTATGCGCTAGGCCCCAGTTCCCCGCTTGACTAGCGACTAACGACTTTTAGAACCTTACTTGATAGAATTGGTTTTCAATTGGGAATGTATTAAGGATAGGATTTAGTGATTAATCCTATTTTTAATGTTTTTGACTTTTCCACACCATGATCAGGGGAGCATTGAGAGTTGTAGTCCGCTGCTTGAACTTCCACAGATGCTGAGTTTGGAGTGTGAGTATTTGAGAAGTCTACCCATTTAATGTGGACATTCTTATCTTTCTTGAGCAAAAATCCATGTGTCGCCTTCTGAATTTTTGAAATTATTTTTTATTTCACATATGCATTTTTACAAAAGGGTCAAACTGTTAACGCTTAAAATTTGCAATCATTGTGGCTCCACAATATTATAGTTAGGCTTTTTATCCAAAATGGTCTCTGAGATTTGCATAGCACATCACTTTGGTTCATGAGATTGAAAATGAATAGAAATGGTCCCTAAGATTGTCCACCATCCATTATTTTGGTCATTCTGTTAAAAACTTTGTTAAGTGTCCAGAGCTCTTGGCTGGAAGTTTGAGCAATTTTCAAAGCTTCATAATTCAATCGTTTCTTAACCAAATTCGACCCATAATATATTAAAATGAAGATAGGAATGTGTAGAACAAGATTATACCCATTTGAAAGCCTAATGGTTGCTCGAGATGGCCGAAAAATTGCCTAAAAGGTGACTGGTCCGCGGGAAAACTGAAAAACTTGCTGGTAAACTTTAAACGTTCATAACTTTTCAATAGTCAACAAAATTGAGTGATTCAAAAATGAAAATCATACTCATCGAAGAGACGAAGAGAATGGTACCTTTATCGAAGGTTAAATTGCAGTGGTTTGGCCGGAAAATAACTCGAAAGTGGCTGTCTTGGTCATCGAGTTTTTCAGTTTTCTGTGAACCAGTCACCTTTCAGGCTATTTTCATCCATCTGGGCAACCATTGGGCTTCCAAATGGGTATAGTCTTATTCTACACTTTCTTATCTTCATTTTGATATATTATAGATCGAATTTGGTTAAGAAATGTTTGAGTTACAAAGCTTTGAAAATTGCCCAAACTTCTGGTCAAGAGCTCTGGGACACTTCTCGGAATTTTTAATGGAATGACCAAAATAATGGATGTGGACAATCTCAGGGACTATTTCTATTGATTTTCAATCTTATAAACCAAAATGATGTGTTATGCAATATGTCTGGTTATGATGCTTAAAAGATGCACTGGTCTTCAGTATCAAAATAAAGCCGTCCATCAAGATTTTTGTTCGTAATAATGATTTCAATTATATATACGTCCAATACGTCTAGAAACTCCCTCCGCCACCATCTTCAATTAGCTAGCTAGGTTTAGATTTCTCCCATCTTCAAGGGGTGCTCACAAAATTGAAATCGATTGTGGCGGTGGCCATGTTTGTCGCAATGATTTTCATTGTTAAAATTATATATTCATGTCACAAATTGCAGATATAAAGAATGGAGAACTTAGCGATGGTCATGCCTCTTCAGTCTTGACCATTGCCCGAAAAATTTAACACTGTCTTTGGTATGTAATTGGGCTTTAACGGCAGAAGCGGATTTGTTTTAATTGTATATGTGTCAAATTTCTAGTGGATCAGTACCACCACTCAATATTGCACTTTAGCACCACATTTGCAACACATTGTCACTCAAGACATTTGTAGACATTTTGGAAATTTCCACATTAGCACTTTAGCACCACATTAGCACCACGTTGTCACATCAACACTGCAAGCTGGTGCTACGGTACCCATCAACACTGCAAGCTGGTGCTACGGTACCCAACAAGATCATCTCCGGATCATTTTGGTAAGGATTTTAAGGATCCATAAATCATGTTCGTTCATTGTACATCGTGCGGTCAATTTTTATTAGGTATTGTTTCTATTTAATTGTAAATAAAAATATTTAAAATGATTTTTAATTGTACGATGTACGATGAACGTATATAATTCATGGATCCCCGAGATCCTCACAAAGAGGATCTGACGAGGATCCGGATTCCTCCATACCACCTAATAATTTCTGGATAATGGACCACCTAATAATTTCTAGAGAAGGGACCACCTAATAATTTCTGGAGAATCGATGGAAAATGATCCTTTTCCTAGGGATCCCATGATCTCACTCGTTCATCGTACATTGTACGGTCAGTTTTCGTTAGGTAGTATTCATATTTAATTTTAAATTTTAAAATGATTTCTGACCGCACGATGTATGATGAACATGTGAGATCATGAGATCCCTAAGATCCCTAAGAAAAGGATCCGGCAAGGATCCGGAACACCTCATAATTTTTGGAGAAGGGGACATGTGAGTTAGGTTGTACATATCACTATGAGACAAATTGTTTACTTCATAACTTCTTCCACCAATTTCACGTGGTATATATAGTCCCTTTCCCCACACATGCAGTAAGATAACTTCTAGTGGAATCTCTAAATAAAGACAACCATTGTATAAAGTAAGTATAAAATAAATATATGGACAAAATGTATCTCTAATGGATCAGAAAGTGAGTCCCTAAAGTACAGGGACTTACCGGACTCAGAGTGTATGTCCTCACATATAGGGACTATATAAAGACAACCTTGAGTGGAAAACAAGACCCACAATCTTGATTGAAGCTTTTAATGCTTTAAAAAAAAGTTCACATACACAAAAAAATTGTACACCTTGAGTGGAAAACAAGACCCAAAATCTTGATTGAAGATTTTAATGCTTTTAATTAATAAAAATGTTAACATAAATAAAAAATTTGCACCTAATCAAATTATCACATAAGATCGTAAAAACTTCAAATTTAGGGATTCTATTATAAAAACTCTTCAATTAGAGGCAATATTATTTTAGAGACACAAAGATTCCCTTTAAGTCCTTAAAGGAGTACTCAAAAGTGGTGGTGGGAGTTCCTAAATGGGGACTTCTATTGGAGCTCTAAGATAAAGACTTTTTCGATTAAAGAAATCTTGAATAATGTTTGTATATTGTATATGTACATTAAAAATATCCCAACTTTGAAGGATTCTAGAAGCTAAGATCATCTTCAATCATTGGGTTAAAGCCTAAATTTTTTAACTAGAAACAGCTTTCTGCTCCAACCCTTTTGGGTTAATTTTTTAGCCCGAAATTATTAAATTAGCATAATTTTTTTTCTTAAAGTGACTTCAAAAAAAAAAAAAAAAAAAAAAAAACAAGTACGTAGGCTATCCTAATTTAGTTTTGTGAACATTTTAACTCAAAAGATTTAGATTTTAATAAATATTAAAAAATCACTAAACCAACATCATGAAACTCATGGAACACTATGAAAGAAAATGAAATACATGAAAGAATTTATTTATTTATATTATTTTAACCGTTTGATGTAAATTTAGACCGTTAGATCTTTTTTTACCGTAGGATATGATCATATTAGATTTTAGCCGTTGGATTTAATGAATTTATAAATATAAGCCAAAAAAAATGCACATGTACAATAGACCAGCCTACTAACCCACGGGAAATTCTGGCCTAAATTTGCTCCAAAAATGAGTTTTGGGTTAAAACTCATATTTGAACCCAATGTTGGAGCAAGTTGAGATAGGTTTGGAATCTAAAATTTAAGTTTTACTCCAACGGTTGAAGTGGGTTTAGTAGGATTTCTGATTGCTAAGGAAAAAAAAAAGAGAAGGGGGGGGTGGTTTTGGGAGTGGGTGGGTGTTGTAACATTCATTTCATTGTAACCTTTGAACTTTCCCTTCTTTAGCCATTGGCACTGCAAATCCGCCCAATGTCTACCACCAAAAAGATATCCCGATTTCTTATTCAGAGTCACCAAAAAGGAGCACATAACGGATTTGAAGGAGAAATTTGATCGTATATGTAAGTGTAACTTTTGCAAGTACTACTCGGGATATATAATGCATATGCGTGAAATTACCATATACTTATACATAGTAACGAAAGATATCATGCATAAAATTGTCTTACAGTAGTGTGTAAGGATTTTAACCTCTCTATGGGTTACAACTGATCTTGAGTTGTATGCTCTAATTTTATCACATTTTATGAGATCAAGTGAATCACGTTCTGATGCAACGGCCACACATATCCATGCCAAAATATATGTTGTTATTAACACTAAAAAATAGTCATTAATTTTTATATATGTAAATCTTGTCCACACGCGTCATCTCAAGCATAAAAGAGCTTGGAAACGTTGATGAGGCTTTCAAGTCACTCCACTTTGTACATGCGTCTTCCTTTAGTCCATAAAATCATGTTAGTTAAGATATCAAATAAATTGGTTTAGAGTTTAGGGTTCGCGTTATATAAAATTTTATGTCAACCTCTGGTAATGTTTTGTGATATGAATACATGTCAAAACCTTATTTTAATATTGTTCACTTCAGATTAAAAAACGTATTGAACTCACCTTAATAGTCTTAATTTATTGATAAATAGGTGAGAAGTCAAAAATAAAGAAGTGTTACTTGTACCTAAGAGAAGAGTTTCTAAAGGCTAACCCAAACATACACACCTATATATAAAGCTCCATCACTTGATGTACGCCAAGACATGTTGAACACTGAGGTCCCAAAACTAGGGCAACAAGCAGCATTGAAAGCCAGAGTGGGGCCAACCCATCTCAGAGATCACCCATCTCATCTTTTGCACAGCTTCTTGCGTTGACATGCTAGGTGACAACTTCCAATTGGTCAAGCTCCTTGGCCTTAACCCATCCGTCACTGAATGAGGATCCCATCTGGATCCAAATGGTGGACATCCTAGGATCCTCACATTTTATTAACAATTTATCGTATATCGTGTGGTCAGTTTTCGTTAGGTACTATTTGTGTTTAATTTTAATAATAAAATTCAAATGATTTATGATCGCACGATATACGATGAATGACTATAATGTGAGGATTCCTAGGATCCCCACCATTTAGAACCGGATAGGATCCTCATTTGTCCGTCACCAGAACTATGATCTACAAAGCTAGCTGCTATGCTGGTGCGACTGTCTTACGCTGGCCAAAGACTTTGCAGAGAACAATGAGGGTGCACGTGTCCTTGTGGTGTGCGCCGAGATCTTCACCTTGTATTTCCACAGACTCACCAATATCCACTTGGACAATTTGGTTGGCCAAGCTCTTTTTGCTAATAGAGCATTAGCTGTTATAGTTAGAGCCGATCCAGATCCTGAAACTAAGAGTTCATTGTTTGAAATCTTGGCATACAGGCAGACGATCATTCCCAATTTAGAGCATGGTGTAGTGGTCCACATTCGTGAAATGGGGTTTGAGTATTATTTATCAGAAGAAGTCCCAAAACTTGTTGGTGGAAATGTTGGGGATTGTGTGACTAAAACATTTGAAAAATGGGAATAGGGACTAGAACTACTTGTTTTTCAGTGTGCACCCAGGTGCGCGCGCCATTGTAGACCAAGTAGAAGAGCAGTTGGGTTTGAAGGAAGGAAGCTTAGGGCAACAAGGCATGTGTTGAGTAAGTATGGCAACATGGGAGCTTCATCTGTACTCTTTATTTTGGATGAGATGAGAAACAAGTCCATCAAGGAAGGTAAAGCCACAACTGCTGATGGTTTGGAATGGGGGATTGTGATCGACGTTGGACTAGGACTCACTATCGAGACAATTGTGTTACGAACCGAATCTATTACAGGAAAAAACTTGGGTTAAACAGTGTATGAATGCACCGATTGTGTATTTCACTGATGTGAGAGACTATGGCACAACTGGTGTATACACCTGATGCAACTAAGTTTTCTCCTATTCCTACTTATCAGATGATCATATGCATCGGAAAAGGATCCTCTCCGGATCCATTTTGTGGGGATCTAGGGATCCCCACATTCTAGCCATTCATTGTATATCGTGTGGCCCATTTTTGTCAGGTACTATTTGTGTTTAATTTTAAAGGGTTATTATATAAAATAGTGCCCAAGATTTGCATGATCAATAGAAATGGTCCCTGAGATTGTCCACCATCCATGATTTTGATCATTCCGTTAAAAACTCTTTGGGGAATTTTCAAAGCTTCGTAACTCAATCAATTCTTAACCAAATTCGACCCATAATATATCAAAATGAAGATAAGAAAGTGTAGAACAAGATTATACCTATTTGGAAGCCCAATGATTGCTGGAGATGGCCGAAAAATAGCCTGAAATGTGACTGGTCCGTGGGAAAACTGGAAAACTCGTCGGAAACTGGGTAAACTTTATTGTACATAACTTCTTCAATACTCAACAAAATTCAGTGATTCAACAACAAAAATCATACTTCTTGACGAGACGAAGAGAATGGTATCTTTCTTTACTGCTAACTCGCCGTGATTTGGCCAGAAAACTGCTTGAAAGGGGCTAACTCGAAAATGGTTAACCACTTTTCGAGCCGTTGTCCGACCAAACCACGGCGAGTTAGCCTTCGAAAAGGTACCATTCTCATCATCTCGTCAAGAAGCATTATTTTTATTTTTGAATCACTCAATTTGGTCGAGTATTGAAGAAGTTATCAACGTTTAAAATTTACCCAGTTTTCAGCGAGTTTTTCCAGTTTTCCCGCGGACTAGTCACCTTTCGGGTTATTTTCCGGCCATCTCTGGCAACCATTGGGTTTCAAAATAGGTGTAATCTTATTCTACACTTTCCTATCTTCATTTTGATATATTATGGGTCGAATTTGGTTAAGAAACGATTGAGTTACAAAGCTTTGAAAATTACCCAAAATCATTTTTAATGGAATGATCAAAATCATGGATGGTGGACAATCTCATGGACCATTTCTATTAATCATGCAAATTTCAAGGAGCATTTTGTATAATAACCCAATAAAATTAAACACAAATAGTACTTGACGAAAATTGGCCACACGATATATAATGAATGGCTAGAATGTGGGGATCCCTAGATCCCCACAAATGGATCCGGAGAGGATCCTTTTCCGATGCATATGATCATCTGATAAGTAGGAATATGAGAAAACTTAGTCACATCAGGTGTATACACCGGTTGTGCCATAGTCTCTCGCATTAATGAAATACACAACCGGTGCATTTATACACTGTTTAACCTAAGTTTTTTCCTGTAATAGATTTGGTGCATAACACAATTGTCTTAATAGTGAGTCCTGGTCCAACGTCGATCACAATCCCTTTTTCCAAACCTTCAGTAATTGGGCTCCTTTGGCTACTGTCTTTGGGTCGTGAGGCTTGATGCCTCTTTTTTTTTTTTTTTTTTTTTTGTGCAGTCGTCTAACAAATTTTCCTTCCGTCTTTGTAGAATGTCTTTAGGTATGTCTTCTTCTAGCCATAAGGGATGATGGTGTTCCGCTGTTGTATCATCAAGGTGGGTCCTTGAGTAAGGTGGGCTACTTCAAGGCTGCTCACTTCAAGATTAGCTCTGATGACTCATTTAAAGACTTTCTTAAGGCAAATAGGCAAGCCATTCCGTCAAGGGTGCGCGTGAAGCATGTCAAGAAGGGTAGCAGCCGTAAGCCATGTAATGGGGCTCAGAGAGCCATCAAATTTCACCCCTACTACTTTGCGTTGGGATTTACTTTTCCCATGCTGTATTTTTTCCAAGAAGTTCTTTGTTCCATGAAGTGTGCCCCTGCTCAATGTTCTTCGAATGTAGTCCGTGTGATGGTAAGGTTCCTTAATCTAAGTCAATTCTTTGACTTAGATCTAATTGTCAATGAATTCTAACACTTGTTTGACATAGGCCGCATTGAGGGAGTTGGGCAGCTATGATCCTACCATAGGCTCTTTGATCATTCGAGCAAAAGAGATCATGACTGGGCTATAAAGACTTTGGAGATAAGTCGAGAGTGGGAGTTTAATCCCTTAAGTTGCGTGTTCCGACAGTTTTCATCACTGGTAAGTATAATGCTTAGTACCAGTTTAGTACTGCTTAAATTTTTTTAAAAGCGATTATAAAAAAAAGCTGGGATCTTTCCAGTGTTTGGTAACGTCTTATAACTAGCCTTTTTCAAAGTTTTGGATGAAAAAAAAGCTAAAAGTTCAAAGCAGCAAAAGCCAGCTTTGAAATACCAACTTTTTAGCTTATGTATGCAAACCTCTTTTCCAAGAAGCGTTGAGCCTTTAATGAAACTTTCACGTACCCAAAATGACCTTAAGCAATTAAATAATTTACAATCATACAACATGCTTTTGTCATCTTCCATTATTTTCGGTGAGCTGTTTCAAAATTAGTTAGAGTCGATGCGGTGATGCAGCAGGCAAGATTACACCAACCCTCTCTGTCCACAGAGGCGCCAGATGCCTTTCTCGGTGGTGATATCTCGTTTGCCTCCGATAGTAATATCCCCACAACCGAATTGAACTAACAAAAAACCCAGATGGAATTACCAACAATTTGAAGCTCGAACACTCACCTTCCATGCTGAGACTGGATATTTTTTTAAGGTCGTTCAAGATCGTGAGTTTGTACTTCAAGACCTTAGAGCGGCGGACCTTGAGCTTTCAGACCAAGCAGAGCTATCCTAGGCCCATCCTCCTCCATTATCGACCTGGTTTCGAGCTTGCAATCTGACCTGCCAATGAACCATCTAGCATGGAGGAAATTTTTGAGGATTTCAATTGAAAAAGAAAAAGATCACACGGAGAGAGGAAGATTGAGAAAGAAAATGTGAAATGGGAAGAAGGCGGAAATGATGAGAAAGGGAAAGGAAAGAGAGACACGTGAGAGAAAGAGAGTTTGAGAGTTGCTTCTAGAAAGATAATAGGCTAGTTCCCTTTTAATTATGATAATAAAACATAAAAAGATGGGGATTTTAAATAATAAACTAGTTCAATTTTTATGTTAAAATAACCATTACTGTTGGAGATGTTTACAATAAATTGATTTGTTATTGGAGTTTTTGTCATTTGGCTAGCTAAAATAGCAAAAAATTAGTAATGAAGATCTTATCATATTCAGTTTAAAAATTTTGATATTTTTAAGTAATTTGTGGTACTAATTATTATTTAGAATAGATTTAAATTAAGATATGAATATTTAAAAAAAGCAAAGTATGTTTAATAATTGATCTTTGTTTGTGTTGACCCAAAAAACTATTAAGCAATTAAATTAATAGCACATATAGTACTATACCCTTTTGGTCATTTTATACAGTCATAGTTATTTTACATAAAGATTTACCAAACATTATAGCATTGCTTTTTTTTTTTTTTTTTTTTTTTGCCAAAAGTACATTTTACAACTATAGTTTACCAAACACATTACTGCTTTATTTCACAGCTGCTTATTTCCACAACACAGCAAAAGTAGTGTTCTTTTTTTCTTTTTCTTTTTTTTTTTCTTCCTTCAAAGCACAACAATACCAAACTAGACTTTAGTCTCTAGGCTGCTTTGTACTTTTGCTGAGCTGCTTTCTGATTTACTGATTGCTCTCTTTTGCCCTTGTAGATTCGAAATTTGGTTTAACACCTAAGACTTCTATATATATGAAAAAGGTGCATGTTGCGTTCAGTATCCTTCTGAGTACTGTGAGTGGCGTTGGCTGCTTAGTCATCTTCGCCGAGAAAAAGGTTGGCTACCCCCGAGAAAAGAGATAAAGTGAATCAAAGCAGAGGCTCTAGCTCGTCCAATTACCGTTATGGAGCCTGCTGCAAGTGAAGATGGGAAAAAGAGATCTTCCCTTCCTGCTCAAGAGATGCCAGCTAAGAAAAATCTAAAGACTTCTTCCGTTGCTTGCGAGGATTTGCCAGCTGCTTCCAAGCTTGTGATTGACTTGACTTCTTCCAAGGGTGGGAAAGATGAGGTTGCTAGATCTAAGCTAATGACGCCTGCAGTTCCAAATATGGCTAGTTTGATTGCTAACATAATTACTCAGCGTAGAAGTTCCACCGTGCCCCCAGTGCCGAAATTTATGCCAAAACATTCGTCAAGAGCTAAGTCTGGTTCACAATTGGGGAGATTGCTACTATGAAAAGCAATAAGGCGGACTCCACTGCTAAAATGGTGACAAAACCCATTCCCCTCACTACTGAGACTGATTCTCTTGCTGAGAAAAGGGAGACTACTCGTGTGGGCAATTTTGAGAAATCCACCAAGCTTGTTTTTGAGGAGACTGCTAAGATTTGTACGTTCTTTAAACCTAATATGCTTGAAAACATGGATGTGTGTGCCAAGTTTGTTGATGGTGTTAAATGGGTTGTTTACCCAAGTTCATTTGCGAAGTTTACGCCCGAGTATAGGAAACTACTCTGCTTGCTAAGATGTAGAAAACGGCGATTCTGGCAGTCGAGTCTATGCTCCTTGACCAAGAGGATACCAAGGCTACCAAGAGGGTGGCAAAGACTATGACAACGATAGCCTCTTCCTCGGCCGAGAAGATCAAGAGGTTAGAATCTAAGCTCGCTACTTTGAAAGGGTTTAATATCTCTGCCCCTACTTCTTCGCAGCTTGAGACCGCTCGTCAAGAGATCGTGGATTTGAAGACTAGGCTTAACACGATCTAAGTTAAGTATGAAAGTGTAAAGAAGGAGATTTGATGTTAAATACCTCATATTCAAGACCTTAAGCATGCCGTCTTTGAGCTTTGCTCTGCTGCTTATCCAAAGGATGAAGAGCTGATTGCTACTTATAATCAAGTGATCCACTTCAAGAAGGTCGTTAATAGGATTGAACCCCAAGTGTTGGAACTCCAAGGTTCTTTGAAGATCAACGAAAGTCTAAAGAAAGAAGTGTAGGAGCTGCAGCGCGTCTGTACTAGTCTGCTCGAGGAGAACGAGCTGTTGAAAGGTAAGAATGCTAGGCTCAAGATTTCGCTTACTCAGAGTAAAGCCAATTTCTACAAGCTGGGTTATGTAGATCATCTCTTTGGTAGGTCGTCTGACTTTGAATTTGCTGGGAAAGACTTTGAGACTTTCTATATTTCTCTGGAAGACTTGCTTGTCTTTAGTTTTGAGGCTTCTATTGGTGAAGTAGTCGGAGAAGTTGGTGCCCAAGCTAGAGCAGCCGGGGGTGAAGCTCCGGATGATGCCGCTGCTGGGAGCATTGCAGCTGCTGAAGGTGTGGCAACCGAGTAGTCGTGGGATGTCTAAGTTGCTGAAGAGTAGTCTTCTAGGTAGTCTTTAGGATTTTTTTTTTTCGTTGTTGCCTTTTTCTTTGCTTGAAATTCTTTAGTCTTTGCTAGTGGTTTATCAATTTTGCTAGAAAATTTAATAAACTTGCTTCCTTGGTTTTCTACATCTTCGCTTCTTTTGTTCTCGCCTAACCGTAGACTTTTAGACCAGCGGCAGACGTACTACCTTTCTATAAGCAGACAGGCCTGCATAGCCTATGCAGCCATAGGTGTTGGAATATAACTTTTGCAAAGTTGTTAGCCATAGGGTCGGCAACTGGACACTTTACTTATAGAAGCAGACAAGTTCGTGTGACCATTTGGCTGTTAACCTTGGCTTTCTTCAATCCTTTGAGCTATATGGCCTGCATCACAACATACTAAAGATTTTTGGGTTATGAAATTCGCTAACCTCTTGTATCCAAAGTACGCGGTTATATGGAATTTCGTAAGCAAAGGTTCGAAAGAACTCATTGCCTTTATGCGACTGATTTCGTGGGTTACGTAGCAAGTATCACAACACTTTAGGAATTAGTGTAAATCTTAAACGATCATTCCGTGCTTTGGCAGAGGTGAAGCTTATCGACTGCATAGCATGTCGGCAATGGATAAAGCTTCATATATGCACACTAACTTGTTTAACCTTTCACAAAAACGTGCAGTTGTATAAGTTTAACGCGGCTTACTGCTCGAAGGGTAAGCCATAGGCAGTCTTCTAGAAACCGTAGGCTACCTTAATGCACTCAGTAGCAGCTTTAGGTTCTAGGGTAGTCGTCCATAGGACATACTGCACAATGTGCCTCCTCCGTCTCAAAGGCCCGGTTCCCCATGAATTAGGCCAAGAGCCCCAAAATCATTCAGTTAGATAAGCCTTGAAAAAGACCATTATGGCTACTTCTAGGAATCCCAACACAAACCATTGTGCACCTAGTTACACCAGGGTAGCCTAACTCATCCACGTCTGGATATTCGGAGTGTATAGTTTATCCTTCCACATTGGAGAGCAAACCCATGTGGGTGTCAGGGAATTGGTTTACCCTCTCACACTGGAGAGCATGGTTAGTCCCCAGGGGGTGTAATTCCTGAGATAAGTCCTAAGAATGGCACGGTCTTCTTTTGAAGTGCAGGAATAATCAATTGTTATAAGTATGCAGCATTGAAAAATGAGTTATAGATTACTTTTGAATTCCTTATTGAAAAATGAGTAAAACAAAAGAGAATGTAGCTGTAAGGTAGGAACTGCATAACAACTGGATAGTCCTCAGCTTACGAGGTGGTGCTTGTCGAGCTGTTTGAGTTTTCAGGCTTTGATGTAGCGGGAAGTCACGCATAGGCACTTCCTTAAATTGTAGGTCTTCCACCTGCTTTTCGATATCTTTGTCATTCATAGTGGCGAGGGTGTAACTACTCTTACCACTTACTAAGCTAATATTGTACGTACCTTCCCAGATGGGATCTATCTTTTTGGAACCTTCTCTGTGGGCAGTGATGAAGGCTTTTCTTAAGATTAGACCCCTAGGCTGGAACTGCCGAATCTTGGCTCTTTTGTTGTAGCTGGAAAGGAGCTGTTGCTAGTAGGCTTGGATACAGGTGATGACATTCTCGCTTTCTCCTCTGCCAGAACTAAGTTTATGGCCATCTCCTTTCTGTTCAGTTAGGGATTTCTTAAGGCAGTCAAGAATCATCCCGTTGGATGCTTCGTCCTGTTAGATGTTCCTCCATATGAAATGCTCTATGTTTGTCTGAGTTGTGGTTGTCATAGTCTTGCTTTCACCCACTTGGTGAAGTAGTCAGCTGCCATGATCATCATGCCTCTGCCCCCAGTAACGGGCGGCATTGGCCCTACCAAGTCAATTGTCCACTACATGAACGGCCAATGACTCATCTATAGGTGTAGTTCACTGACAGGTAGTGCTAGTACGACTTATAACGTTGGCAACAGTCATACTTTTGTACTAACTCCTTAGCGTCTTAATGCATAGCAAACCAGTAGTAGCCTGCGTTAAGAGCTTTCTGTGCTAAGGATCGGCCCCAAGAGTGATTTCCACAAACATCTTCGTGGATTGAGCCATTACAATAAAACAGGGCTTATGTGACAACAAATATTCGTCACATAAAATAAAAATGTGTCACATTTGATAATATGTGACGCTTTTATAGCATCACTGTGAGCGTCACCTATAACGCGTCACGGAAAGTATAAGTGACGAATTTTAAAAGCGCCATATATTTTTAGTATATGTGACACTGCTTTCGTCACTTAATACTGGTTTAAATTTATGAAAATAGGAGATTGTGAAGGATAAGGTGTCACAAAAGAATAAATTATGTGACCTACATAATTCGTCACGTATGAAATAGATAAGTGACGCTGAAAGCGTCACATTTTTCTTCCATTTGTGGCATAGCCTGGGTCACTTATGTCAAAATAAACTATCTATTTTGGAAATATATATGACAAACCAATACAATTTCATATTTATAATCTAATATTACAATTCCTTGTTTATAAAAAAGAATAAACTATGTGACCTATATAATTCGTCACGTATGAAATAGATAAGTGACGCTGGAAACGTCACATTTTTCTTCTAATTGTGGCATAGCCTGGGTCACTTATGTCAAAATAAAATATCTGTTTTGGAAATATATGTGACAAACCAATACATATTCCCTGTTTATAATCTGATATTACAATTCATTGTTTATAAAAAAGAGTAAATTATGTGACCTATATAATTCGTCACTTATGAAATAGATAAGTGACACTGAAAGCGTCACATTTTTCTTCCATTTGTGACGTAGCCTAAGTCATTTATGTCAAAATAAAATACCTATTTTGGAAATATATGTGATAGACCAATACATATTCCCTATTTATAATATGAAATTATAATTCCCTGTTTATAAAATAGAATTACAATTCATGTTAAATATAAGGTAATGCTTTGGTTAATTGCATTTTCATTAATAAACTACTTAGGCACATACATCAAGTACATTTCATATACTCACATAAAAATCCCAAAAAAATCTAAATCTTAGTGTCCTATCTCAACTAAATGGCAGTTCATCATGAAGGACACCAACTCCTCTATACATGTTGGGATGCTAACAAAAGAGAAATCTACGACATTGAGGAGCTAACCAAAAAAGTTCTACCATGTGCATGACTAAAGCTAGATAATAGTAAGTTCATCATGAAGGGCACCAACTCCTTTATACATGTTGGGATGCTAACAAAAGAGAAATCTAACACACTAAGGAGCTAACCAAAAAGTTCTACCATGTGCATGAATAAAACTAGTTAACAATAAAAGACTTTGTAATATAAATTAGTCTTCATCCGTACCAAGATTTTCCTTTCAGCATATGCACCATCGACATTTGAAAGATCATCATCAGTACCTATAGAATTGTTGATTCCTTGACACTTTCTTGCTTAAAGAGCTTTCACTTGTAATATGAGAACATCATTCTTCTTTTTCAACTCTTTATTCTCTTTTTCCAAGTTGACGAAACTAGTTGATAGAAGCTTTATTTGATCTTTCATCTCTGTTAACTCAGAACTTGAAGGCATTGAAGAAACATAATCAGATGTATCCATACGAGGAAAAATACCTACACCATTAACAGATTTTCCCTTCCTCCCAAGGTTGATGCCAAACTCATCATCCAATGGAACTTGTAGAGAATTTGTTGGAGTACCATTTGGTGCTTCTTGGATCAATTTCTCCATAACTTCATCCTTCTGTTTTCTCATCTTATCCTTATATAACAAATAGCACCAAGAATACTAAAACAGTGAATTCAATATTCATCAATTGCTAAATAAGTAACATATAAAAAATAGAAATATGTAAAGAATTCAACTTCTTTTGGTGTTTTTGCTTTCTAGGGGAAAAGATGGAGCCTTAATTGCTCAATGGCTGAAAAGAAACCAAATTGTAGACATAGTTCAAGTCCAAATTTGTCATACCTTATAGCTCTTAGAGTAGTGATATCACTTATAATTAACAATAATAATGTTAGTTTATGTCATATTTACTTGTCACCTTGTAACATCATTTTTATAGCAATGAACTTCATACACAAAAGTGAATTCAATATTGATCAATTGCTAAATACCACATTCATACACAAAAGTGACTTACATATTTCTCTTGAGCAATATCATTTATCCATTGGCCGTTCTTGTTTTTGTGGAGAGCCCCTAATTGTCAATCACAGAAAATGGTTCTCCTTTCTACTCCTCATATTCAAAACAAAATATAACAAACATAAGCATATCAAAATTACACACTAAATTTTATATGTGATTTAATTTCATTACCTTGTGAGCATTCCTAGCATGCTGGATGAATGGCCTTGCCCCTCCCTTGTGATGATACTTTTGTTTCTTTCAATTATCAGCAATTTTCTTGGAAACATCCTACATTAGAATGCCATTATGAGGACTACTTGTAACAACATTATACATAAGAGGAAAATGAAACATCTTGAATCCATGAGTGGTTCTAAAGTATTTATCATCACATCACACTTTTGGTCAGGTTTGTTGAATTTTAAGTGTTTGTTTGTATTATGATTCATAAGGAAACAACCACACAAGGATACAAGATATATAGGACAAGGGGTGATCAACACACTGATCACCCTTGAACCATTCCTACATGGCAACTCTATAAAACAGGGAGCAGAAAGAAGGTAAGGCAAAAAGCTTATAACCACCCTAGAGTATGGGAAAGAAGATACAAGATCTAACTAGAAGTAAGTTGACAACTACACCCTAATCATCAACCTTACCAATAGCTGCATATAACTGATGCTGCATATGACTGGTGCTGCCTACTGATGCTACATATGGAATACCTACTCTTGACTTTATTAAGGTTCACGAATATATGGCATGATTTGCAATGTGTAAATTGTAAAATAAAAATTTGATCTTAAATTGACATGGAGTTGAAAAGTTATTGAAATTACTAAAAAGGCTCATAATATTCCTAGGTCACTTTCTATGTACGTTAAAAGAATTTAATTACTAGTGTGAATTTAAGGTAGTGGATTTCTTTTGTTTTTATTATTTTCTTTACATTTCTAAGAAGCTCACGTGTTGATCTCTTTTAATATACTAAGAAATCAAATTGTAGACTATGATTTGTAGGGATTTTTTTTTTTAAATAAATAAAGAAATTGTTCTACAGAAACATACCAAAAAGCATAAATAAGAAACATGGCAAAGTGTTGCAGCAAGATAACATAAATAAGAAAATGTTTTACAGAAACATACCAAAAAGACTTCACTAGTGTAAATATTATCACACAGCCAGTGCCAATGACTCACTGGTCTCTCATTCCATAGTGACTTATCAGGCAGCTTAGTTCGTCCTCTCGCAGGTGTTTCACATGATAAGTAGTGCTCATGCAACCGAAACCTAAATTTGGTGGACAACTTCCCCATCTTCTTATTCACATAAGCAAGAATCTTCGAATTGCACAAGTCTACCTCAAACAGTATCTAAAATCAAAATAAAATATAAATAGATGAGTGGTTGAAATTATTATGACTAAGTTGAAGTACAGTCAAACTCACTAGCAATGACTCCTGCAATTTTTCCTTAGCCATAGCAGGAACCTTCATCCATCTCTTGTAGGACACCGGTGCATCACTTCGAACAAGAATCCCTATTTTAGACGTGAAAAAAGCTGACACACCTGCATCAATTGGTACTTGCTGCTTCAAATTAAAGATGACTGGCATCTTCTTCCCGTTATTGGCCTTTAAAATATCATGGAGGCGTTTCCCAGATGACTTACCACGTGTCTTTTTTTTTTGCAGAAAAATCAAACTCTATTTCTGGAAATGAAAGACAAATATTTATAAAGTGTTGTCATGATAAGACATAAGAATCATTGTACAGTTGTATATATCATGTACAACTGTACAATCATATATAACTCATCTTGACTGTTTTTGGCATATATAACTCATCTTGAGAAATAAAAGTGGCCTTAATGCATTATGTATGCCTTACAACATTTGACCTATTCCTTTCTTTGATACAGGTTAGAATTTGTAGGGAGAAAGCAACTGGTCACGTATATGCAATGAAGAAGCTTAAGAAATTAGTATACATTCTCTCATACCTTTTTTTTAAATCTAATTTAATTTTTCTTCCCTGGGCTTAGTACAATTGGTGTTTTTTTTTTTTTTTGTTTAGGTGGAACATGTGCAAGTTGAGAGGAATCTACTTGCTGAGGTTGACAGTAATTGTATTGTCAAGCTCTATTGTTCAGCTGCATTTTAACACAATATTAACTTACTAAGACTTATTTTTCAAACACTATATGTTTGTCCATGATGTCCAACTGTATTTTATCACAATATTAACTTACTAAGACTTATTTTTCAAACACTTTATGTTTTAGATTAAAATAATTTCGAGTAGCTAGATATGGAATTTACATTAACGAGGAAAAGATATATTAATTTCAACAAGATAGGATACATGTCTTTCGTAGGATGTGTGTGTGCATACATAAAATCCATATGATATTATTAAGATGACAGAATTAATAAAATTTGTATCCTAAAATTTCAAATATTGTATGCATTAATAAATAAATAAAAAGTTTATAGGTTGGTACCTGATTGTTCTATTTTCCAAAGTATTGTAAAATGTATCTTATCCTCTGTGCTGATTCCCTGAAAACACACAGCAGAACACACCACATATAGGTCAAGGGTTTGTTTTGTTGCTAATGAGAGAGTGAGAATTAAAATACTCTGATGCTAAAAACAAATATGCAAAACTACACTCCTGCACATTGGAAACTTTAACAAAACTTAGAGTATTTCAATTTAAGTGGATCTGCCAACCCTAAATTTAGTAGAGTTCTAAAATTGTATTACAATTCTTTTGAGCTGGGTTTTCGTTAGCAGGAAATATAATTGGAGTCTAGAAAGCTCAAAACAAGGGCAGCACACTACTACATGTGGAACGGCATTCACGCTCGAAGATCCTACACTGGACCACATCTCTGTTGCCTAGCGCCTCTCGACGACCTAATGGTTCTAAGCTCACTACAAGAAAACAGGGAATATGTGGCGGAATTTATGGTGGCACCCAGAAATTCATCATATATAATGAAAATAGTGAGGAGATTTTAGAAAGCGTCACATAAAAACTTTTGCTGGACCAGCATGATTTTTTAGATTGTATGCGTCACATAGAACTTTCAAATTCGCCACATATAAATGGGCGGGAAATTTTACCGTCCAAATGAAGGTTTATTGATGACGAATTATAGAATGCGTCACATAATGTTAAATAATATGACATACTCAAATGTGTGGCTAAAGATGCCTCACTGATTATATATAAAAAATTATTCATAAAAGCCAAATATGAAAACTTAAAATAAAATAATTGAAGTTCTTCCATAGAGTCCACCTTCATATTCCTTTGGTTTTCTAAACAGAGAGTACCCACTCTCACTTTCGTCCATTTTCACCCCACCCCTTCATCTCCCTCTTTTGCGCTCTAGTGGTTGCCATCATCGACGACCACCCATCTCCCATAGATTGCACCTTTTTTTTCCCCATTGCATTCTGATTTGCCTCACTCTCCTCAACATCGTACCCTGATACTTGCATCTAACTTGGTGGCTGTAAGTGGGTAAGGTTTTACCTCATTTTAATTTTGTTTTAGGTTATGCACATAAACTTTTGTTTGAATGAACTATAGCAATTTATAGAAGCTAAACAGTATATTGACGGAAATCTTAATCCATTTGGTTTTATGCACTACATATTTGTGTTGGCCGTTTTCATACAAAAGCTGAAAGGGCTGTGTGATATCAGTTGATTTACCAACTGATTCATTTTAAAATGAAAATCTATTTTGACATAATACCCTTGATAAGTTTATGACATATGCCCAATTTTCCCTTACATTTTCTATAGCTATTTTCTTGTCTATCAATCATGTTGCTTTTAATTTTATATAATAGTTTATCTATCATGGATTTGTGAGTTTCTAAGTTAGTTATCAAGCTACATACATTTATGCTATATATGATTTCAATGATATATGAAGTAAAGCATGTATTTAGTGTTGGAAATGATTATATGTGAGCTTCCATGTTCTTTACATGTGTTGACTAAAGTCATTGCATTCACAATCTCTTGATCATCCTTTTGTAATGCTTGTGATAAATGATACGTGATTCCTAATATAAATTTCATCAAAAATATGAGAAACACAAACTCAAAAGATCGTATGTCTTTCAATAACCTATTTGCTTCGACCACACTATCATTGGTATAATCATCAACAATCATTTCAAGCACATTGTGCAGCATCACTGGTGCAGCATCACTTGTGCAGCATCACTAGTGCAGCATCACTTGTACAACATCACTTGTGCAGCATAACTAGTGTAGCATCACTGGTGCAGCACCACTTGTGCAGCATCAGCATCACTGGTGCAGCACCACTTGTGCAGCATCAGCATCATTGGTGTAGCATCACTAGTGCAACATCATGAAACTATGACTTGTATCAAGCGGAATCAGTAAAATTAATTGGAGTAGAATTTAATCTCCTTTTACTCTCATTCCCTTCTTTCCATTCCTCTTACAAATTATTTTCTGTTTTCTTCTGGCTATTCAAAAAATTAGAAAACTAAATTTTAAACCTTAAATAAGATGAAGTTTAGAAAAATATCTTATATAAGATTAAAAATTGATGTTAGTCCCTAGACTCTATTTCATGCCATTATATGTATTTAATGTCTCTTTTTTTATTTATAATTTTATGGTGTTCATAAATAAAACTTTAAGATTATATTATAAATTTTAATTCTGATTATGGTAAGTATCTTATATAAGAAAATATTTTTGTAGAGATTTTTCGGTACACTTATATTTTTGCATGTTGTTTTATGCACCACTAATTCATTGTAAAATTATTTAGATATGACCATTTCAGTACACTAGTTTAGTATAATATGTTTAGGTACGAACATTTTGGTACACTAGTTTAGTATAATATATTTAGGTACGGACATTTCAGTACACTAATTTAGTATCATATATTTAGGTAGGGAATTTTTGGTACACTTATGTTTTTGCATATTTTCTTATGTGCCACTAATTCACTACAATGTATTTAGGTACTACAATATATTTAGGTACGGACATTTTGGTACACTAATTTAGGATAATATATTATGATATGAACGTTTAGGTACATTAATTATAAGAAGTTAAATAAAGTTAATGAATTAAAATGTGTATAATAATAAATTTAGAATTTAATGTAATAACATTAAATAAGATATCTATTAAATATTAAAACAAAAATTTAATATAAATTTAAATTAAGTACACATTAAAGGATTAAAATCAATATCCAATCTAACACTAGATTTTTATTAAAATCAATATTCAAAAAGTCCCTTTTTATATATATAATTTCTACATTCTTTTTTTTTTTGCTCGTATAACTTGTAATTATTACTCTTTAGCTTGTTCTATACGGATTGGAGGTTAACTAAGGGGTGAGACCAAGAATTGGAATACACTTATTGGATTTGTCTTTTTATTTTTTAGCTTTCTTGTCCTTATATTTGTTTTTCTTCATGTAGTTTAATTTCCATGAAATGATTTGGTAATTTGCCCAACTGTAATGGTTGGATACTTGATTTAGAATTTTCCAAATCAATTTAGAGCTCGTTTAGAAGTGCTTTTAAATGGCTGAAAGCGTTTTTTGTGAAATTATTTTTGGAATCAATCCTTAGTAAAAAGGTAAGTAAATCCTAGAAAATTACTTAAAGTGCTTCCTAGAATAAGCACATAACAACTGCTTCTTGCAGAACATAAAGCACTTCATGTGCTTTTGAAACCCAAAAATATTTTTTCTAAATATGTTTTCAATCGTTTTAAAAGCATTTACAAACAATCCCCTAGCCAGTAAGTAGTGATGAATATTTCTCTCTACACTAGTAGAAATAACAGTTTGCGCAACAAGATTTTGCGCGGTGAAAAAAACTTCATCACGTAAATGGCTCTCGTGCAACAAAAACATAGATTGGTCACGCAAAAATGGCATGATTACAAAAAAAAATTATGTGAAGAAAACATTCGTTGTGCAAGAAAAAAGCGGGAAAAAAAATTTTGCCGCCAAATGTTTGTGCGACGAATATTTACACATATTCGTCACGCAAAGTTTCATTGAAAAAGGTCAAATGCCCTTAACCGCTTCCATTTAGTGCGCATTTATAATGCATTTTGCGCGACAAAGGGGTTCGTTGTGCACAAGTTTCACTAAAACGGTCAAATGCCCTTAATCGCTCCCATTTAGTGCGCATTTTGCATGACCAAGGGGTTTGTCGCGCAATAGTGTTAAGGGTTCTATATAAACACAATTTCAGAACCTTAGTTTTCAAAGGTTTTGTTTCAAAGGCGATGGCCAATTTGGTTCCTTATTCAACAAAAAGCTACAAGGGAGAAGGCTCCCGTGAAGGGAAAGGTAAAAAAGAAGTTTATTGTTGAATTAGTTGTCTTATATTTGATATGGTTGAAAATATTTTTTTAAATAGTCTATTACTTTTAAAATTTTGTGGTAGAAAAAGAAATGAGAAAAACTGTGTTGCGAATAGAGATATATCGTCGTAAGCAATTGCCCTCCTTTGAAGACAAAAGTAGGGTTGATGCATACGCCGAACTTAGGTATGATATTGGGGGTTTGGTGTAGAACCAATGTTCTACCGAGTTTAAGTCTTGGAAAATGGTGCTTGAGAAGAAGTCCATGGTAGGGGAGTTATCGGTAAGTTTGTATTAAAGAATGTATAATTATTTTTGTTAGAAAAGTAGCATTTTTTAAATTACTAAGTTATTTTTATTGGCATTAATACAGGTTCATTCAGATGTTGATGAAATGGATGAGAAGTAGCGGAAGTATCTGGATGACCTTTTTAAGATGCCTTTCCGATAGTGGAAGTTCGATGTAGAACGGGCTGTAGAGCGTGGGGGAGTTCCCGATGCCCCTACTGATGCCCGGGATGATGAGGATTGAAGTTTATTTGTTTTTTTTTTTATGAAATTTGGACGTTATGTTTGACTTTATGTAATAAATTTATATTATATGGATGACTATTAATATTTACATTAGTTATAATATGTATTTGGGTTAATAAATTAGTTTTATTAATTATTTTGGTAATGTTTAATTAGGTTTGAGTTTTTTATTTAGATTAAAATAAAAATTTACATTAGTGAAAAAGAAAATGGAAAAAAATGAAAAAAAAAATTTTAATATGTATGTTGCGCAACCAACAGAGTATTCGTCACGCAACTTGTTTACATTAATTAATTATAAAGAAAATGAAAAAAATAAAAAAAAATATTTAGACTTGCGTGACGAATATATAGGTTTGTCGTGCAAATGCAAAAGTAATCTTTATAATGTGACTTCAGCTACAGAGGTAGAAACTGCAGTAAAACTGCAGAATCCGCCTCTGCACCTCTTTCCCCTTCGTTTTTCTTCAATCCGTCATTCATCACTTCCATTTTCTCTCAATTTCATCATCTAATACTCCCTCCATCTTCTTCTCTAGGTTGATCAAGCTATCTAGGTGTGTTGAGGATAAAAGTATTAATGTCAATTCATACTAACGCCATGAAATTCATTGTCTATAAGGATACTGTGTGATTAGCAATTGGTGGAGATTTGGAAGGTATTTTCTTCGTTTTATTTTACAAAAATATAAATTAATTAAATTATGTTATGTTGTTATCTTTATATTAAGTTGTGAAATTATATTTATATTATGTTGCTAAATTTGTACGTGACGTACAAATGTGTTGTGATGTACGGAGTTAATTGTAATTAACTTTATACTTGTTTTTTTTTTTTAGTAAAACTTAGTTTCCCATTCGAGGATTAGTTGGATTTTGCGCATGGATGCAAAAACATGACTGCAGTCTAAGTTGATTCTTGAATTGTCCCATTATTTGGACAGTTTGGGAATGCACAGTTATGGCACGTAGTTTATGGTTCAAGGATTAGGTTTCGATTGTAGGGATTTCGGTGTCATCTCTGTACATTCTTCGGGTGGCACATAGGTATTTCATATACACGTCGTCCATCTGAAGAACTGTACAGAGATGCTGCCAAAATTCCTCTACGTTGAAATCTAATATGATGTAGTCGTAAATTACATGACATAACTTTGCATTCCCGAATGGGATAAGGCCCTTACCGGAGGCATAAGGTGACAATATCATGATGAAGTTGTTGTGATTGTTGTACTGTTATTGTGGTTACGGGAATTATGGACAAAATGTGTATATAGAACCCGAACAGATGCGCGAATGAATACTTGGATGGAATTGAGGATTTTATTGACTTTGAACGTACACACATCCCAGGTGCAACTAGAATCCTGTGTCCTTGTAGAAGGTGTAACAACACGTTAAGAGACACAATTGAAAATGTTCAATTTTATTTAGTAAGGAATGGAATGATAGAGACCTATAATACTTGGAACCATCATAGGGAACAATTAAACAATGCTTCATCTTCAAACGCGACAATAGTGGGCAATGTTGAACTTAATGTGGATCCTAATGAACAAGTCATTGATATTTTAAATGATACTTTTCCATTTGCATCGACAAACACCAATCAAGAAGGGGAAGATTACATGCCTACACTAATGGACAGTGCAAAATTCGAACAATATGAAAAACTATTAAAAAATGACAACTAAGAATTATACCTGAGATGTGAGGGTTTTTCAGTTCTCATAGTCATTGTGAAACTAATGCACGGAAAAATAAAGTATCGTATGTCAAACCAATGTTTCAATTATTTTTTTGGGCTTTTCAAGAGAATGCTACCAAAGGATAATTGTTTGTCGAAAGACCATAGAAACGGGCAAAATGTGTTGAATAGTCTCGGATTGGGTTATGAAAAATTCATGCTTGCAAAACCAATTGTATTTTATTCTATAAAGAGAATAAAGTATTGGATAGATGCCCTGTATGCAATGAGTCGAGGTTCAAAATAACATCTTAGAATAGAACAACTAAGATCCCACAAAAAGTCATGCGTTATCTGCCTTTGAAATATAGGTTGCAGCGATTGTATATGTCAACGCATACTGCCACCTACATGAGATGGCATAAGGAAAAACGGATAGACGATGATGTGATGAGGCATCTTGCAAAAGGGGAGGCATGGAAAGAGTTCGATCGAACGTTCCCTGAGTTTGTTATTGATCCTCGAAATGCTAGATTGGGACTTGTTATTGACGGATTCAATCCGTTCAGGGTTCTAAACTAACACCACAGCACTTGGCCGATTTTCGTATTTCCATATAATTTTCCACCTTGGAAATGCATGAAAAAATAATACATTATGATGACTCTTTTGATAACTAAGGATCCTGGTAGGTCAATCGATGTTTACTTAAGGTTGTTGGTTAATGAGCTAAATGATGTATGGACAAACGGTGTGCGCATATACGATAAGTGTACTGGGAAGATGTTCACTTTATGAGCAGCAGTTATGTGGACTATAAACGATTTTCATGCATATGCAATGGTTTCTAGGTGGAGCACTAGGGGTTATATGGCATGCCCTGTATGGAAGGATGATGTAACATCTAGTTGGTATGTCATAAGAGTTTGTTACCTTGGTCATTGGAGATGGTTGCCATGGGACCACAAATGGGGGAAAAGGATTAAGAGTTCGACGGGAAAACAGAGCCCCGCCTCAAAGCTAGAGAATGGTCCGGTGATCAGATTTTGAAACAGCTTAACTGTTTGGATTTTGCTCCGTTCGGGAAAACAATGAGTAGGACCAGACCTTTTACATATATGAACTGGACGCACAAGTCTATATTTTTTTAGCTCCCGTATTGGTTGAAACTAAAATTGAGACACAACCTTGATGTTATGCATGTTGAGAAAAATGTATTTGACACATTGGTGGGCACCATTCTAGATATCAAGGGCAAAACAAAGGACACGATTAAAGCTCATCTTGATTTGGAATGAATGGGAATACAGAGAGGTTTATGGATGAATAGGGACAATGATAAAGCCAAAAGGGATCTTGCGTTTTTTTTCTATGAAACCGAATGACAAAAAAGAGTTTTCAAAGTTTTTATCATCTATAAAGTTTCCCGATGGTTGTGCTTCTAATATCGCGTGTTGCATGAATGTTGACGAGGGTAAATTTGCTGGACTAAAGAGCCATGACTACCATGTGCTTATGCAATGCCTACTTCCTGTGGGTATTCGACACCTATTGCCAGAAGATGTAGTCAAACCAATCATGTTGTTGTCCAGATTTTTTTCCCCAAATGACGTCAAGAACGTTGCGAAAGACGGACGTTAATCAATTATGCCATGACATTGTCCAAGTCCTATGTAAGTTTGAGATGATATTTCCTCTAGCTTTCCTCACAAGCATGATCCACGTGATTGTTCACTTGCTAGAAGAGGCATTGCTTGCTGATCCTGTCAACTATCGCTAGATGTATCCAATAAAAAGGTATATAATCCTCATCATTTGTTTATTCATCATTAATTGATGCTTACTAATTTGCATCGTATCATTTTATTTTGGCAGGCTTTTCGAGGAGTTGAAAAAAAATGTACGCAATAGGGCAAAGCCTGAAAAATCAATTATAGAGGCTTAGGTAGGCATATGAGTCACTTACATTTTATGGAATGTATTTAAAAGATGTGGAGATGATTTTCAATCGTCCTCAGCACAATAATGATGGGGGTGTGAGAAAGGATAAACTTTCTGTTTTTGCCCAAAGCACATGACCCTTTGGAGATCCTGTACGTGGCGAGTCGTTTTCCAAAAATGACATGGAGGTAGCCCATTGGTTCGTACTGAACAATTATGATGAGACAATGGCATACCTAGATGAGCATAAAGAGATGATGAAGCAAGAACATCCATCACATTTGTATGCCAAGAAACACCTTGAATTGTTTCCACAATGGTTTCTCAAATATGTAAGTTATAAGTGTTTTGTATTTGACATATGTGTTGTAGTATTTAATTTTCTTAAACTAACAGGTGCATGCTTTTGTATAATGTTAGGTGAATCAATTGAAAACATTGAATTCCCCCACTTACAATGAAGAGTTATATTCCCTAGCATTCAGACCGATTCACGCTGAATTGTTCTCAGAGTGCCATGTTAAAGGTGTCGAGTTTTTGGGGGCTACACGAGATGACAAGTTATGTACACAAAACAATGGTGTCCATGTCCCAGGTAGAGGCGAAAGTATAGACATTGATATTTATGGTAAACTAACAAGTATCGTGCAATTGCTTTACAAAGACCAATGCCAAGTGATCATGTTTAAGTGTCGATGGTTTGATACAAACCTAAACAGGCAAGGAAGTGTTAAAATCGACCATGGCTTACTATCTGTGAACATTAACAAAACTTGGTACGATGGCGACCCTTACATTTTGGCAAACATGGCAAAACAAATTTTGAATCTAGACGACCCTAAAGTCGGGAGAGGTTAGAAAGTTGTTCTGAAGATGGATCAAAGGAACGTGTATGCTATACCTTAACAAGACCCTACTAACGACGACATCGATAACGTTGCTGACCAACATTTAGAATTGTCAATTAAAAATGATGCAGAAACACTCTGAGATACAAATCTTATCCAATAACCGTTTCAGATACAAGGAGTGGCTTCAATTGAAATACTAATTCAATCAATTACAATTGATCTCGGTAATCTTCCGCGATACGATGTTGCAATGGGCCCGAACGACGACGGTGACATACGTATCGACAAGGAGGAATGGGAGACTGAAAATGATGATAGGGACGATAGTGAAAGTTATTATAGTTTGGATAATGAATAATGCATTTTATTTGTGACTTCCTTTGTAAAACATATTAAATGATATTTTTTGTAATTTATTTATCTTATGTTATAAATAAATTGTTTTTATTTGAATAAATTTAAATTAAAAAAAAATATTTTGACCCGGGTAAATTAAATTTTTAGCTCATTACGCGACGAACATGAAGGTATTTGTCACGCAAATGTTCTTTGCACGACTACTACCTTCCTTTTCGTCATGCAAGGAGCTAAAATTTTGATTTTATGGGCGGGCACCAAAATAATTTCGTGAAAATTTGAATTTTTTGCGCTACAAATACCTTTCTCTTCGTCGCACAAGAATCTCGGGATTTAATTAAAATGCCAAACACTTTTTCCCCTCAGTTCTTCCTCTCTGTTTTTCTCGACGCTGCAAACTCTCTCTCACTCAACCTTTCTCTTCTCTCTCCCTCTGACAACCCTCTCTCTCACTCAATCTCTGTCACCTTCTCATCCTCTCGTCCTCTCGCCCTCTCGCCATTAGACCCCCTCGCACTCTCTCTTCCTCCTTCGACAACCCTCTCTCTCACTCAATCTTTGTCACACTTTCTCGATCTGAGGTAATTTTTCAATTTACTTAACTCTAGTGTTATACTTGTAATTAGGGTTCTAGGAAGTAGTAATTGTAGGATTATTTCTTAATTTCAAATTAGGGGTGGGAATTTGTAATTTTAGGATTTAGTAAAGGTAGGAATTAGGGTTTTATAAAATTTTAGGAATTTGTAATTTGCTTGATCCTATTGTAACTACTTTGTATGTTTCTGTAAGTGTGTCATGCATATGCATTTAGATAGTACACGTTTATATTTAATGGGCTCGTTAATTTTGGGGTTGTTAATTAAGTATTGGGCTTGCATATTAATTAGAATTACATGATTTTAAGTCAGCATAGAATCCTAGTTGTGCTGCTTATCTTAGCAGTTGTTTATATGCTAATAAAACTGTGTGTTCTTATCCCATGAGTTTTTTCATCTAAGCTAGGATGATAAGTCCTCACCCTAATAACATGCATACTGATTGGCATGCATATCTGATTTGGTTGAAAACAGTTTTCCTAAGTCAGCGTGTTTCCATTGATTTGTTGGAAGCCTATATATAGCCATTAGATAGGATTTCTAAAGGCTGCTGCAGTTTTATGATTAAAAAAAAAACAAAAAAAACAAAAAAAAAAGGTTTCGTACTGCTGCCGTATCACAACATATATATGCATTGAATTTTAAGTCGTAAGGCAGTGACGACTGCACCCTATTCGATTCCCCCACCTCCTATTTCAGCTGCCACTGCTCCTGCGAAAATGAACCCCAGGCCGGTTAATCCGGTTGATTTTGTAAGATCCCACATCACCCGGGGGACAAGAGGTGATGTGCCTTATATGTACATGACCACCTTCCTATAGTAAGACACGTTTTGGGTGGAAGCCCAAGAACAAATCCGTGAGGGCATGGCCCAAAGCGGACAATATCTTACTATGCGGACTGGGATGTGATAGATTTGGTTGGTCCCCGGATCTCCTAGGTGCCAGCGTCATCGACCTCTTCAATGGCGCTACCAGTTAGTGTTAGGCATACTCACCGCCACCGTCACACACCCGACACAACATCGGCATCCACTATTGATGCCTCAGGGTCGCAACCAGGTAAAGTTAAATAACTCCTTTTTATTTCCTTGTGAATTTAGTTATTCATATATTAAGTTCAATCAAAATTGTTACATATTGCAATTATGCGTTTGGTCCAAATTTGGCTTATTCAACTATTGTGATTGTTGTTGGATATCATATAGTATTTGTTACAATGTCCAAGGTTTGGGAAATGTTATAATTTTAGGGGAGGTTCTGCCGAAATTTCGGTATAATTTGTAATGTGTGTTTGACTTTTATATTTTCAGCAAAGAAAAATATATGGGGACCTTGTCACCAGTTGAAAATGGCGAAGGTTATCCAGGTAACCAACAAACGTATCACGATCGGAAACAACAACCGGCATCAGGTTGTACCAACGGCAGAGTAGCATAGCGCATTGGCCAACGACATTGGTCATGTCGTTCGGACGTATTGCCCTATGCGATGGAAGTCTTGGAAGGCGATGTCGGACGAGGTGAGGATGAAGGTTCGTGATTATTTGTCGATAAGTATTCTAACTTTTTATTGCTTTTCCTTTAAAGTTTATATATTTATATTAATTAATGTATTTAATTAATTTGTTACACTGTAGATGAACTACAATTTTGATGACATCAATGACAATATATTGGCATACATCAACAAACTCTTCATGGAACGGTACAAGCAGTGGAAGAGCGACCTACACAAATATTTTGAGACGTTTGATGATGCGCAAGTCGCTCTTAAGGAGGGTTACCCGAAGGAGTTTGAGGACCGAGAATAAAATTGGGTGTGGCTCTGCAATCATTTTCAGGAGCCCGGCTATGTGGTACGTTTTTTATATTAAGTCTAAAAGTATTATACGTTTCTTACTAATGTTTATTGATTTTTTTTATATTTCATTTAAATTACAACTAATACGTTTATTTTGTGTATAATAGAAGAAGGCAAAAGCCACCAAGATCAATCAGGATAAAAAGACTTTTCTCAATCATTCGGGTTCAAGGCCCTTGTCATATAGGATGGAGGCGCAACAGCAGGTAATAATAAAGCTTTTCATATTCAATTTTTATTATGTCAGTAATATTTTTTTTTTCGTACTAACATTTTTCTTATCTTGTTCTATTCAGGGGGTTCAAAATTCCCGGAGATCGATTGTCTTTGTAAGTATTCTTCAATTGTAATTACTATCTTACGCATTCAAGTCTCATGGTTATTATTTTAATGTTATTATTAATATTTCATGTTATATTACACAGGCAATGATGATGGAGAAGAGGCAGTCGGTTCTTCAGGAGTCCGTTTCCTAGCTTCCTCCTAACACTCCAATCAAGTCCATGGATCCCCCCGAGGATGCGGGGTTTCAGATCCTTACAAACACCTTGGATTAGACTATTGATCGAAGGCTGGGGACGTATTGTAGGGGGATAGGGAATGCTTGGTGGCAGAAACCTAGAGCTTCTTCATCCTCGCAGTCAAAGGGTGAGGTGACAACTTTGACAGAAGAGGTGGCCGGCCTTAGGATTGAGATTGCCTCATATAAGAGCCAAATGTCACTGATTGTAAAGGCCCTCAGTGAGTCCAGCATTCATCTCCCAGATATTCGTACCCTGTCGACTTCCGAGCCCCTTCAACCCGAGCATGCCCAGAACTCCACCCGTTTAACCTCTGAGCCCGTCCTCATCCCCGAGGCCTTCTTGCCCCAAGATTTTCAGCCGCCTACCAACGACGACCCCGTAGATTATTCCACCTTCTTTTATTAGTTTTTTACTCCCTTACTTTTTAAACTTTTTCTTGTACGTACATTTTCTTTTTATTTTAAATAAATTCTTTTTCTCTTCATTACATTTTTTTATTGCAATTTAATTTCATTATTTTATTACGAAATTAAAATCAAAACAAAAAATTAATTTAAAAAAATTATATTTTATTTTTTGCTCGACGAATACCTTCGTCTTGCATAATTTTTTGTGACTAGTCCGTTTTCATCATGCAAGAATAACATGTCATCCGTGAAGTTCTTAGAGACGAAGATTAGTCTCCCATGTATGTATCCTGACGACTGCTACTCATATCCTAGCACTTTGTGCAATGAAGATCTTCGTTTCTAAAAATTTCGGGCAACAAATATGGAACCGTCGCGCCTTCTTCTCCGCGACCAATGTGTTTATTCGTCACGCAAAGTCTTTCTTCACGATCTTTGTGTGATGGATTCTGCGTGACGAAGTTTTCATCGCTTTGACATTTGTGTGACGGGGATAAGCTTTGTGCGACCAATTTGTGTTCGTTATGCTAAATGTTAATCATAGTTGCGCTCGCTGCTTACTTTTCAAATTTTTTTCATAAAATACATTTTTTAACTAAAAATAATTGTAACACAGTTCAATTTTTTGCTGATACAACACACTTTTATTTACTTAAGGATTTAATAAGATTAAAATAGTATTACCTTACATTACTGGCTCCTAAATGCCAAGAAATACATGGATATGAAAACAAGAGGAGGATCTGATGTGATGCAAGACAAAACCAAGGGTATCGAGGAGAGGGAGGATAGATGACCTGGGAATCATTCAACCAGGGGCAACGGAGCTCACTCAACGTCGCTAATCGTGGATGCGCTTACACGACCAAGTCAAATGCTTGATTTTAGAAGGAGAAATCACTCTCTTCAAATGCACAAGGCAAATATAAATTTTCATTCATCAAATCTGCCTAAACATACATATGGAGTCCTTTAAATAGAGAGATTACAATACATTGGTAGGATAAATACTTATTACTAACGATTATAGTTACCAGAAACCTAATAAAAAATAGCTTTAAAAGATGAAAAGCCACAAACAATCAAATTTAATATAAAAACTATATTAATGTAGTGCATTGCATCATACTCCTCTTCTCGAAAAATGTCGTCCTCGAGTTTTTCAGTTGATTTTTTGTTTTCCCTCAATCTTTTGGAAGGCCTTTCAAACTTTTCCATAACAGGTATAATAGCACAAGAAATTTACAAGTGTTCGAAGTCTTGATCCATATTCTTTCTTCAAATGGATAAGCTCAAAATGGCACATGCCTCCAATGGTGAGCAATGCTTCTCTTCTTCAAAGACTTTCTTCTAACCAAATCATCATGATAAAGAAATTTATCCCACATATAATCATGAATATCATAGTAAGGAGTTTTTGCCCAATGTAGAAGTTGTGCATTAATTAAGTTTGAATTTACCACCGGGCTCATAAACTATAAAGTTTCCTTCACATCCACAATCTTTACTTGGTGCTCAACATTCAAGAAACTACCTTCAAGAATCTCATTGATCACGTGAAAACCAATATCATCTTCTAAGAAATTATACGAACTTGAGGTGTATAACTTGCTTACCTCACTACCATCCTCATCAACTTCATTCACAAAACGAGTATTGACTTCGTCTTCATCAATGTACTCATCATAAATTGGTGGTGAATCCCAATTGACGAAATTGATTTCTTCGATAGTGTGCTCTTTAAACAAATAGTAAAT
This sequence comes from Pyrus x bretschneideri, assembly GCF_019419815.1. Taxonomy (NCBI): domain Eukaryota; kingdom Viridiplantae; phylum Streptophyta; class Magnoliopsida; order Rosales; family Rosaceae; genus Pyrus; species Pyrus x bretschneideri. The sequence continues at coordinate 3,022,982 of NW_025999446.1, forward strand.
CACAGCCATAGTCTTCAACTACAGCGGAAAACCTGCTCTAATGCCACTTTATGCAGGACAAAACCAAGGGTATCGAGGAGAGGGGGGATAGATGACCTGGGAATCGCTCAACCAGGGGCAACGGAGCTCACTCAATGTCGCTAATTGTGGATGCGCTTACACGACCAAGCCAAATGCTTGATTTTAGAAGGAGAAATCACACTCTTCAAATGCACAAGGCAAATATAAATTTTCATTCATCAAGTCTGCCTAAACATACATATGGAGTCCTTTAAATAGAGAGATTACAACATTGGTAGAATAAATACTTATTCTGAACGATTATAGTTACTAGAAACCTAATAAAATATAGCTTTGAAAGATGAAAAGCCACAAACAATCAAATTTAATATAAAAACTATATTAATGTCGTGCATTGCAACATGATGATATTCACTCTCATTTCCATCGGTTAAATGAGATATAATCGGTTAAAATAGTTTGGATACGTATACCGAAGATTTATAGATGATTCAGTTAGAAGATGCGACTATAAGACGGAGACTCAGGGCAAAAGGAATAGAGGAAGACCAATGAAAACTTTGAAAGAGATTATAAGAAAAAATACGGAGTTCTTAAAGCTAACGAAAGACTTGAAGCACATGAGCACAGTAGTCCTAGAATTCATACAACCGATTCCACTTAGTGAAGTAAAGCTTGATTGTTGTTGTTATAGTTGTAGACCACATTCAATTTTGCTGAGCGTTATCAGCTAGAGATGGATATACTTACGTACCACCTAGTAATGTAATGACTGTCTTATGGGACGAGCCATTATTGGCATAACCTGAAGAACTTAGCTCTATTAATTGCTAAGTATTGTACGTATTGAGAAAGATACTTGTGCAGTTTTTTATGGCTTTTCGGGATGATTTTGAATCGCTTCGTAGTTTTATTCTGCATCGCATTCCACTTTCTTCTGTTGGTTTTGTGCATCATGAGTTACAAGCTAAAGAAGTTCATTTGCAGTCATATGCTGGAACTAGGCTCCATTCATGGACGGATCAAAAACATGGATTTCAAGCGTGACCAACTTCTAAAACTGCAATTGTTTCTTCTGCTTGATCGGTAGAAGAATAGAGCCTAGTTTCAAGCAATTAATTGCAAATGAACTTTTTCGGCTTGTAACTCATGAAACACAAAACCGACAAAAGGATTGCTGGAAAGAAAAAAAAAATGTAAAGAGGGCAGAGTGAAAGTACAATGCTGAAGAAAGGATTCTCTTATAAATTTCTGGTTCGAAAAGAAGTTTTGTTACTGGGCTTAGAAGAGAACTTACGAAACACATTCAATTGACTGAAAATACATGAATCGTAAAAAAAAAATGAGTTTATGCACTTATAAGTTGGCCTTCTAGGATCAATCATGAATGGCCAAGTCCCTCTGCCAACCAAACTACGAATTCTCATTTCTTTGACCGATAGGAACCTCTTTATGTGACATTGCACTAGAAAAATAAAATATCTCTTATAGGATGGGTAGCATACATAGGAAAGAGAATGTGGGTAGCAAAAATACACTTATTGGATTTGTCTTTGTATTTTTTTAGCTTTCTTGTCCCTATATTTGTTTTTCTTCATGTAGTTAAATTTCCATGAAATGATTTGGTAATTTGTCCAACTGTAATGGTTGGATACTTGATTTAGAATTTTCCAAATCAATTTACAGCTCATTTGGAAGTGCTTTTAAATGGTTGAAAACTTTTTTGTGAAATTGTTTTTGGAATCAATCCTTAGTAAAAAGGCAAGTAAATCGTAAAAAATCACTCAAAGCATTTCCTGGAATAAGCACATAACTACTGTTTCTTGCAGAGCAGAAAGCATTTCATATGCTTTTGGAACCCAAAAACAGTTTCTCTAAGAGCGTTTTCAATCATTTTAAAAGTATTTACAAACGATCCCCTAACCAGTAAGTAGTGATGAATATTTCTCTCTAGCTGCTTACTTTTCAATTTTTTTCATAGAATACATTATTTAACTAAAAATAATTGTAACACACTTCAATTTTTTTCTGATGCAACACACTTTTATTTACTTAAGGATTTAATAAGATTAAAATAGCATTACCTTACATTATTTGCTCCTAAATGCCAAGAAATACATGGATCCGACAGCAAGAGGAGGATCAGATGATATTCATTTTCATACAGAAGGTACTGTGGATACACACATTGATCGATCAACATCTCGATGTTTGCATGTCATGGCGTTCCTCCCGAAGTCGATGTCTCCACTAATTTCCTATGAACTTTACCTCAGTACTATTCTTTGATCTTTGAACACGATGATATATAATTTGCATGCCAATTATAAGCCAAAGTCTGTTTCCTTTCGGTCTAAAATTATTAATTGGATCAATAGTTTTGTTGACTTAGACCATCGGTTAAATGAGATATAATCGATTAAAATAGTTTGGATACGTAAACCGAAGATTTATAGATAATTTGGTTAGAAGATGTGACTATGAGACGAAGACTTAGGGTAAAAGGAATAGAAGAAGACCGATGAAGACTTTGGAAGAGATTATAAGAAAAATACGGAGTACTTGAAGCTAACGAAAGACTTGATGCATATGAGCGCAGTAGTTCTAAAATTCATACAACCAATCCTACGTAGTGAAATAAAGCTTGATTGTTGTTGTTGTAGACCACATTCAATTTTGCTGAGGGTTATCAGCTGGAGATGGATATAATTACGTACCACCTAGTAAGGCGATAAAAGCATTAAACAAATTTTAATGTAATGACTGTCTTATGGGACGAGCCATTATTGGCATAACCTGAAGAACTTAGCTCTATTAATTGCTAAGTATTGTACGTAAAGAGAAGAGACTTGTGCAGTTTTTTATGGCTTTTCGGGATGATTTTGAATCGCTTCGTAGTTTTATTTTGCATCGCATTCCACTTTCTTCTGTTTGTTTTGTGCTTCATAGTTACAAACTAAAGAAGTTCATTTGCAGTCACATGCTAGAACTAGGCTCTATTCATGGACGGATCAAAAACATGGATTTCAAGCATGACAAACTTCTAAAACTGCAATTGTTTCTTCTGCTTGATCGGTAGAAGAATAAAGCCTAGTTTCAAGCAATTAATTGCAAATGAACTTTTTCGGCTTGTAACTCATGAAACACATAACCAACAAAAGGGTTGCTTGAAAGAAAAAAAAATGTAAAGAAGGGCAGAGTGAAAGTACAATGTTGAAGAAAGGATTCTCTTATAAATTTCGGGTTCGAAAAGAAGTTTTGTTACTGGGCTTAGAAGAAAACTTACAAAACACATTTAATTGACTGAAAATACCTGAACCGTAAAAAAAATGAGTTTATGCACTTATAAGTTGGCCTTCTAGGATCAATCATGAATGGCCAAGTCCTCTGCCAACCAAACTACGAATTCTCATTTCTTTGACCGATAGGAACCTCTTTATGTGATATTGCACTAGAAAAATAAAATATCTCTTATAGGATGGGTAGCATTCATAGGAGAGAGAATGTGGGTAGCAAAAATGCGATCCTGTCTTTTAGGCCTTCCTCAAAAATCATGTCTACAAAAAATCACTCAAATTCGAAATTATATGATCGTTGAATTAAATGATTGTCATTTTAGTGTTTCTTTCGAAAACCGTATTCTTTCATTTTCTTCCCTAAAGATGAATTTCTTAATAATTTTGGATTTGTCTAATTTTTGCAAGGATAATCTATGAATGATGAATTGAAATATATACAGTTTAAATTCTTAAAAAGAGGTACATAACGGGCCCTACAAAATATGATATATATATATATATGTATGTATGTATAATTGTGTGTGTGTGTGTGTGTGTATTGGGGAATTTAAATTTTGGTATTGTGTTTTTGCTCTTTTGAACATGTGCGTATTCCTACTTTCATTTTCATCAATTTAGAGCATAACTTTTCAAAATTCGTCAATCAGGTGCAGGCATCATCAGTTCACCGGTCAATAAGGAGATAATTCTTAACGTGGTACACGCTGGAGGATTTTTTTAACATGTTGAGAACACGGTCTGATACTCAAGTATCATAATGCAATTAGTTGAAATTTTTTTTAAATGTCTAACCAATTGTATTATCACTTGATGTATCAAATCATGTTTTCGGCACATTGAAAAAATCTCTCTACACGCACGGCTCACCTCCTTATTTTATCTTTTTCCCTTTGATCTCCCGCCCAAACTCATTTGCCACACCGCACAGAGCCCATTTTATGACGAGTTTGGACAGGCGAAATAACAAGGTCATGGAATTTTGACTCTCAAGTCATAACATCAGTTCCTAAGTAAAATTTTAAACAAAAAATTTGAATCTCCAGTTTTGTGTGTAGAAAGTAGAAACTGAAGAAAGATATGCAAATTAACCAGAATTATATGAGACTCAGAAATCATCTGTGTGTGGGTAGGTGTGTAGAGAAAGAGAGAGAGATGTGCTCATCTCTTTCAAGTGCTTGATAGAGATGAGGCAAAATCTTATTCTCAAATCACTCACATAACAGCAGCATGCATAGTCTTCTTTCACATGTTTTGGCAACTACAGAAATTACAATTTCAAGTTTTATCCATGAAAATAACTCACCAGTACGAAAGCCATCTTGTCATTGCGAAAGTATGACCCCGAAAAACAATAACAAGATTTGATACAAAATCAACAGCACAGGCAGGTCAAGACATATGAAGGCTATATACAGGCCTTAACCTCCACCCAGTATGACTGCTATAAACTCCGCTTCCCAGCTTCCGAGTCTCTGACTAATATCAGCTTACAACAACAACTTGGATCCTCTGTGAACCTTATTTTGCGGTAGCTAGCTGGGAAAATCTTCGCCTGTTAAAATAAAACAAATTAACCCCAACTGATAAATTTGTGAATAAGACACGCAATAAGAAAACATTGTATACCAGGCAGCTGAGCAAAGAGTTCTGGTTCGAGCACTTTAGCTAATAAAGGATTATACAATACTACAAGTAAAGATATATCAGGAACCTCATCAAACTCATTGTTGTGCGCGTCCTTTTCCTGTAGTCTGTTTCCTCTTCTTTGGCTGCTTGTTCTGATCTACTTGCACGAGGCCGTGCCTCTGCTTCCCAACTTTTAAGTCTTTCCCGCTAATCATGTACTCATTGCCATCTTCTGGCAAGCTAAACTCAGCTGGGTTTTTGTTTATAGTGCAGATTAAAGAATTGGGACTGCTCCTTGGAGGCCTCATGGCCCCATTAGCTTTATGAGTATCCAATTTCTGCAGCATTGGATATTCAGTGTTGTGGTGGTCCTGGGGAAACATCGTAGAATCAGCCAGCGTAGCGAGTCCTTTGTGCATAACAGGGATAGTTCCGTGATTTTTGCCCAAAACACCACCTTTAAATGCAGAATTCTGGGATCTGGAGCCTCTATTTTCTACGGCAGCCCTTTTGAATCCTTTAGGATAAGAAGAGGTAGATGTGCCACCAGGATTCATAGGAAAAAGGTCAAGAGACCTCTCAAAAATGTGATTTTTGCCGCAACAACTGGATGATGGGTGCTTCATGGTATCAGTAACCTTATAACCACCAGCATCCACCGCAGAATACTCCTTGGAGTAAAAATCAATGGGCCTCTTGGAAAATTTCGGGTTTCCAGCAATGCTGAAGGGAGGACTTGACTGCATACCTGCATCCATGAGGCTGAGCAAATGCATTGCTGGTATGGTTTCATTGGAATATAGATCAAAAGAACCCGCTGAACTCTTAGGAGGCTCAGTCACATTACATTTGCCAGTGAATGAGTACTCTGCATTTGTTCTGCTGAAAGGTTCAGAAACAACACCTTCACTATGCTTTTCCAGGTTGGTAGCATTTAAATTAAATAATTTCAGGCCATAATCGCCATGGAAATTCCCCTTATGCAGCGAGCCTGGAGGGTGTGAAAGCATATCGACATTAGACGGCTGAGCTGCACACTTTTGAGGATTGTAATGCGTTAAGGGAGTTTGAGCTGGCATTGCAGGTGACCATAAGCGAGCTGCTTCTTCCTTTGATTGTGGAACAGACGGCCGCAAGCTAGAATTTGACAACCCATGGCTCATCATATCTCCATTCCATTTGCAATTTTGAGCACAACTACAGCTGCTGTAACCAGCAGCAGGAAATTGCTCTCGAGTACTCATCTTCTTTTTAGGCTGACTGAATGCATTAAACCCTGTAGGGCAATGCATTTGATCAAGACGAAATGTGTCTTTTTCAGGGATATAAGTAGAAAAGTCAACTAACTTTTGTTTGGAAGGTCCCACATTTTTTCTTGCTGTTGCACCATCTTTTGCCTTTCTTGCCTGAGGTTTTCGTTTCTCACCAGTTTCCTCTAATATTCTTAAGTTTCCAAAGCCATAACTATGCACCTGAACATTCCTTGAATTAATGCCTGCTTCCAAAGCTTTCTGATTTCTCTCATAATGATTTTTTGCCATGAATTCAACAATTTCCATCGGTATGTCATCTGCAGCTCCCTTATGAGATGTCTTTTCAGCTCTATGGTTGCCATCTTTCCTACTAACAGTCACAGCTGAATTTTTCGGAACCTCAATGATTTTCTCCTTGTTTCTTGCATGAGAAATATCCTGAAAAGGAAAATGAATCATCATAGAAAGAAATTGCAAAACAAAACTAGAACCAGAGAAGATAATTATGCATATTAGTGTTTACAAATTTACTACAGATATGAGAAACGTGCAATACGATTCTAAGGGCCAGCTAATATGCACATTATCAACATAGGCAACGGAAATACAAGGATAATGGACTTGCTTCCTTATTTCTTTGAACTTGAGCAATGCTGCTAATTTTAGCATATCAGCATAGGTAACGGAAATAAGAAAACAAATTATTTAGACATAACACCAATCAGCAGGGTTCAAAGAAAAAAAAAAAAACTTACTAGTTTCCACTACTTAACTGTGTCAGTAATAATTTGAGACAGATGAGTGATTTATGATATCACAACAATTTTATAACCGCACAGTTGCATATAATAAGCCTTAGAAACAGAAGAAACATGCATTTGCTGCGGACATATATCATGCAACCATCAAGATGAAGACATTCATCGAGGGAATAGTAAAAAGAGAGTAAAGCTCTTACCATTTGCTGCAACAAACTCCCTTCAACCTGGGAGCGATAGTTTTGCTTCTCATTCGCGATAGACATGCTGTAGGTGAAAAAATTACTACTGCGATCATCATGTCCTATTTTCCCAGAAAATGCATTTGAAACAGGTTTAGGAAGTCTGTTCAGATTTGCGTTGGCTTCTGCATTTTTCCTAATAAACTCATCTAGTTTGCCGGTGCCATCTTTCCGAGTTGACCAGGAAGGAAATCCATCTTCAGATTGAGGAATAGATTTCCTGTCATCTCTTTGAGCAGACAAATAGCTGTTAAGAGAAAGATCCAACCCTTTTTCAGCGGGTGAGTCCTCTGCCCGATGAAATGGATGCCCAGTTTGCATGAATTCTGCATCTTTCCTTGTATTTGGGCCTTTCGTGGGCCAAGGAAATAGAGAAGCCAGTCCATTATCAACTTCTGGCATCTTGTCTTTCCGCTTACAGGAACCAGACTTTCTACCTGCTTTTGGGGCAGGCAAAGCAATTTGATCTTTCTCTCTAACTGTGGCTGCATCATACGCAGGAATAGAAAAAGCAATTGTAGTGGCATTACCTTTACTTGAACTTCCAACTTTGTCTAGCGCTTCTATTGGCACAATATCTTTGGGTGGGACTAAGGATGAACATACACCAATATCATTGGATTTCATAATTTTCTTCTTACCAACAGCCAGGATTCGTTCAATTTCAGATCTATTCCAGTTGCTCCTCATATCTGCCTGCAAAGATATTCTGGCAACTGCATCTTCTTCTAATTCAGAATCCTCAACGTGTCTGGTGGTTTCTTCATCTCGCTTGGAAGTCCTAACTTTTCTATTCAAACTTTTTGGAAGGCTCGTCCCTTGGCTTCTCTGTTCCTCTTCCTCAGGCAATTTCCTTTTGTTATTCTCACCAAGATCCACTCTAGCACTTTCTTGGACAGACACCTGACCTTGGGAAACAGTTCCTGCCCCAGATGTATTACTAATTCTGTTGGATGGAGAATCTTCTGTCCTGAAGCAATCAGGCTTTGCATCACCCAACTCACTCAGCAGACGCATACGCACCTTCCTACCATTCTTACGATTCAAACTACTTGACTTATCAAGATTTTCAGATGATGCATAATCACACTCATGCAGAGGATGATTAATGTTGGTCTGGCCCTTGGTAGCATCACCTGCCCTGTCAACAGTTCCGACTATCTTACATGTCCCAGAGGCATTCATTGACTCCTTGTGATTTTCTTCTGCAGAAGGTCGGTGCTCGGCTTCACTAGTGTGGGTGAGGTTCTTATTCCAGAATAATTTGTTGTTCGAGAAATGGAGCTTAATGTTGGTATCATCACGAATTTCACATCCTGATTTCCAGACTTCAACAGATCCATTGCCCTCCAAATTTACTGCTTCTGCTTCAGAAAGCAAAGACATTATGATTGTGAGATACCATATGGAGTCAGTTGTACTGTAATTTTGTTGTTTTTTCTTTGCAAAGTAAATTTACCTGTGGAAATTACAGGTAAACTTTTTCAATCACAGATTCTTATTTTATAATTTTTAACAAAGGGAAAGAACCTGTGTTACCTTTATGTCTCTCCTGCGTCCTTTTTGGGTCAACTTCTGCCTCAACAGAATTGAGTCTCGGCATTTCATGACTCGCATGATTATCTAAGACATTCTTATTCACTGGATGAAGCACAAAAAGTAAATTAATCAAAAGACTATAACATAGCCAACAGTCTATTTAGTTGAATTGAGCTTGACTTTAAGTATACCTGTGATGGCAGTGGGTGCAACTTCATGCCTCCCTTCTTTCTTATCAAAAGGAGATGACGAAGGATGTTGCTCATTGACAATTCCATCGACAGAAACATGAGCTTCAACTCTTTTTCCATCAACAGTTTTTGAAATTGAACCTTGCTCAGAATCTAACAGAAGCAGTGGAGCATCACTGTGGTGTGGGACCTGAGCACACTTGTTATTGGAATCAGATCCAATACGAATGTCTGTACCATGATCTCTTGCAATACTCTCAGAACCACTTTCCAGCACGCAATTCTCGCAAGACCACCTTCTGAATTTTGGAGGATCCAAAGGAGGAAGCAAGGATGTTGGCTCCTGATCAAACTTGTCCAACTCACCATCCAGAGGAAATGGACAACAAAGCTTCCAATTCTTTTTGCGAACTTCAGCTACATAACCACTACATCCAAAACATAAAACAGAAGTTTCAATAAATAAAGAAAAAAAGAAAAAAGATCCATGCGTGAAGTAGAAGTCAATTATTTACTACATACAATTTACTCTTGAAAAATAATGCTCTACACACACACACACACACACACACACACACATCCTCCCCATTGTTTATGTACTTATGTCTTTTCAGACACTATCTTGTTAAATTAGCAACACGCATACTAGCTAGGTAGTATGCCATATGATTGCTGATGAAAACCTTTGCCGCATCAAAGAGTCCAATCCCAACAAGTGTGATATTACAGTGAACTAAAAAGTAAAGAGGATATACTTCTCTAACCATATATAATATATTGCTGCAAAATAGCATAATATATTACCTTTAAAGATCAATCTATATCCAAATTAGAGCTTGAAAATTGAGCCAAAATAAATGACAGCTTCCAACATTGAATACGAAGAAATATAAATCAGTTAATATCATTAGCAAAAGATTCACATTAGTTTATTATGAACAAGTGAGTAATTAACAGCACATAGACATTGAGAAGGATAGGTAATTTCCCTCAAGGGGGTACCAATTAGCAAGGCTCCAAGGCTTACCGTATAGTGAAATGCTCGCAGTTTCCCGCATGGCTGCTACTCTTGTTATTAGCATCAGGAAGATCTATAGATATTGAATCAATTTTAACAAATGATCCCACCGTCTTGGAAGCAATAATAGGATCATTCCTCTTGTGATTATTGTCGATCAGAAGACCCTTCTCCATGTTATAGCATCTATCCAGATCACAGTGTTCTTAATACAGTAGTTCCTATATTCAAACAAACGAAACAATTAATTGAGTGATATCATTATCGTATGATAATTAGAATAGCAAAGAAAGCACCATGGAGGGAGAAAAACCGAGGAAAGTGTAAAGAAAGCATTGATCTATACCATGCGAGAGAAAATCTTTGTCCAAGTAAAAAAAAATTATTAGGGTTATACTCAACCGCCAACAATTCTCATGCGCAACGAATTATCCAGTGTCAAAATTATCATAGAAATAAATGACAAGGTGCAAAAACTCATCCTACACTGACATTGCACATAAAATAACAACCTCCATTGATGTACAAGCATAGATATATACATGTACAGCAACCCAACGGAAGAAATTACAAACCCTAGCATTCCATGAATCAATATAAAGGAGGATGGCAGCTAAATGTATTACGATCGATGAAATTATTCGCACAGCTAAACTCACTAATAAAGATGCAAACTCAATCACAAAAATAGGAACAATAAAGCTAAACCACATATTAGGGTTTTGTTTCAATTAGAGCAATCTAGGTCGAATGAATATTCCAAAATAGCAACAATCGTACAAACCATTTCAGGCTCGCCCTCGGAAACTCCGAATTGGAAAATAAAAGCATGCCAATCAACCAACTTAACAGAAAAAAAATTAGGGTTCTTTCATTATATGCCTTGTATAAATTCACAGTCACTAGACAATTAACTGAGTCCAAGCACATCAAAACGACATGAATAACACCTTAAACGCATAAAATTGTTTATGCTGAGCATAACAGCAAACCCCAGGAAATGAAATGGAAAGTAAAGCCCAAAACTTGACGTACTATACACAGTAAAACCCAGCTCAGAAAAATATTTTTTTTTAAAATATAAAAATTATTAAGCAGCTGAAAAAAATCAGCTCAAAGCTTCAAACTTTATACTAATTAAATCCAAAAAATCATCGATTTCAAAAACCCAATTGAACAAAAGAGTAAATCGAGCAGATAAAAAAAAAGACCTGAAACCTCAAGGCAAATCGACAACCACCGGAAACGACGTCGTAAGAAGCTCAGCTCTCGATTCTCCACGGCGCGTAATGAGCACGACACTGGCAGATAGAGCGGCGGAGGGGGAAGATCGGGAGGCGATTTTTTAGCTGAGATTCGAAGCTGGATGAGTGGAATTTGAGTGCGAACAATCGTAAAACCCTAGAGAGAGAAAAAGGGCGAGAGGAGGTTTCGAAAATGTAGAGAGAGATCTTCACCAAAAAAAAAATGTAGGAGAGAGAGAGAGAGAGAGTGAGTGAGGGTAGGAGGAGAGAGAGAGGGCGGGTTTTAATCTTTCTTTTGTCGTCGAATGTACTTAAAAAAACATCACCATACATGTTACATGTCATGTCCAAACACACACATTTTGTACAATAAATTACTTCAAGATACGGTGCCGGAGCAATCCCGTTCCGCCACGTGGCGCAGTGTGCGTCACTTATCCCTTCGACAAAGGAAAAGGAAACCCTAGCGTGGGTTAAAAAAAGCTACTGTTCCCCTCGCGTGTTATGTACGCTCTGGTTCAGGTGAGGGGGGGATAGTTTATTTATACCTGTCGTGTCAAGGAGGGCCAAAGATGCCTTTGCACATTAGTGGATTCTGATCGGTTCGTGTTGCTCAGGTGAGTCGTTGGAGAGTGTGAGTGCGGTCCAATATGAAACCCTAGGTTTTTCTTGCGGGTAATCAAAGGGCATCTGTGTATCTTAACCCTAGCTAGCAACAATTCGATGATTCACGAAAAGGGGGGGAAATAAAAATGGGAAAGAGGGAGATGGAGGAAAATGTTTAGGGTTTAATTTTTTTTTTTTTTTGGTACAAATATTAATGGAAAATAAATTAGATATTATAGTTGTTATGTCCTGCTGTATTACTTGGAATTACACTAATAAGATGTATTAGCTAAGAAATCTAATTTCCTTATGATATAGATTTTGTACAATTAATAATTTTGAATGAGGAACAACTGGTTTCGATGTGTAATGCATGATACACTCGTGTCTCATTCTGTGGACGGACACAAATTATATTAGTTGGTTTCAGACGGTATACACGTTTTAAACAATGGGCTAATTAAAATTTTACCTTTGTGGAGCTTCGTTACATATGCGTCTTAAATTTTTCAAACTTGCAGAATTAGAATTTTACTTTTGTGGGGATTTATTGGATAAGTTATCTAGTGGGCGGACCTCGAATTTTACTTTTGTGGGGTCAGAGTTTTACTATTTATCCATATTATCTTTGATGAGTTTCATACAGTGGTAAATCTAGAATTTTTTACCAGAATTTTACTTTTATTGATGATCTTGATTGCAATATGTAAGACCCAAAATTTTAAATACCTTGTAAATCCAAATAAAAACACACACACACACACACTATATGAAATTGATTCATTTTGCTTTCTTACCTTTGAGAGAAATGAAGAATTATATATATAGAGAAAAAGTTGTATAGTATTACAATGACTAATTAAAAACATAGTAGAGGATCAACAAGACTATTAAATATAATGGGCTTAGACATCGGGACCGCCATGGATTCATGCAGATTATTGAGTAAAAAGTGATCGGATTCTCTAAAAATAATGGTGATTGCTAGACATGGCAAAAACATTGAATGCATTGCTTACATATTAGAAGGATGTTGATATAAACCTATAACAAAACCAACAGGCCATATATATCATTTTGGTTAGGTCGCTGGCCAGGTCCCATATATGTGTGTGCGCGCGCGCAAGATTATTGGTTAGAGAGGAGTATATTAGCCGATTTGGCTGACTTAATTATTTTAAGTGTGATTTCTATTGGACCAGATTCATTAAGTTAAGAAGGAAGACAAAATTAAGAGGAAGTTTGGAAGGAACATATGCCTGCATGCATGGCAACCTCATTAAGTCAAATGTAGCTAATGTTAACGCTGATTCAAGCCATGCAATTCTATATTAATTTGTATAGCGTCCAAAGGTAAATAATATGGGCTACTCGATGGATCATTTTTTGGCTAGCTAAATACCTCGTAATCTGCAAACTTGAGCCTAGTTAAGCTCACAAAAACAGTGTTTTTCTTGCATCAAGGCTCAAATCTCTTTTTTAATATGAAGGTATTGTAAAATATTGCCTGTATACCCTTCGATCTCAAATATAAATAGGATTGCTTTGGCTGCTCTTAGAAAAAAAAAAAAAAAAAAAAAAAAAAGAAGGTAATGTTCTGCTCATTTTCTTGGCCAAATACACTTTCCAGTATGATTTTATCAATTTGTAATTCATACCAACAGTGACCAGGAAACAAAAAAGAATGAAAAACGGTGATCCTAAAGCACTCGCGCGTAATACTCTTCTCATAACAAAAAAGCTAATTGTGTAAGTATACTCGTCATTTTATAAAGTAATGGAAAACGGTGATCAATTAAGCTAGCCCACTGTTAAATAAAGATCTATATATATCCATATGCACTGCTACAAAGCTAGGGGAGCAATGTAGAGGAAACTAACGGTTCATATACGCATTGAACTTAGCCGTATTTGTAAGTAATGCACTGCTCTATTGCATTCAAATTTAAATTCACTTATCCGTCGTCGTTCGGTTGAAAATACCAATCACATACAAATAAATGAAAAGTCGAACTAAGTTCTTTAAATTAAATCCTGAAAGTAATCCCTGTAAAATGTTAATATGGGGAACAGTACACTCCAATAATTGACTGTGATGTGCCATTTCTGGTACCAGCAATAGACACGATTGGGTTATGCCTAACAATACCTGCATCGATCAATGTTGTCGACCCAAGAAATTAAGATTATGATTTGTACAAAGAAAAGAAAACAAGCACATTCCAGATCTATTAACTTTAATTTCTTCTTGTTTGTATGGAAATAGTCCGGCCTCTATACTATATATGAAGAGAATCAAAAAATACAGAATAAGAAACCGATCGAAGGAGAAGTGAAATATATATATATGCTATATATAAATGTATCATGTATGTAAATATATAATATACATACATATATATATATATTATATATGAATATATCAGTGATTGAAGGCACTGGACCCATTTAGTGATGCGTGTTGAATTGATGGCTAATATTTGACACAAATTTTAAGAGATTGTTTTTTTATTGCAGGAAATTGTGCAAGTTAATCTGAAGGCTGACAGAGATAACCTCACCCTCTTATTATGGAGATCGGGGCCCTCCCTCTTCAGATATCCTTGTCATCATGCATATAGATCTAATTAAAAGACCTCATCAAAGAAGTATATTAACCTAATTGAATATAATTAAATTAACAAAGTGCCTTTCACGACCCAAGAACCCTGTCTGCTCCTTCTTAATTTGTTCTTCGGTTTCTTTTTCTTTAATTCGGGGAGCGTTTGAACTGCAGACTCGGCAAAAAAAAAAAAAAAAAAAAAACCCCAAGCACAGGCAAAAAAAGGAAGAAAAAGTCTGTAATCCACGAACAGACCAAAAGGAACTGCAATGACCCAAGTATGAATTAATTTATGTGCAACCAAAAACTGTTTGTGTTTGTAATAATTACAGAACTCAATATGAGTTGTTTGTGTTTATAGTCTCGCTTTAGGCGAGTTTTTTAATCTCGCTATATGCTATATGCTATATGCGAGTTTGGTTGTTGTGAGATCAATTTAGTAGGCTAATTTTACACTAGAGTATTGGAACTGAGCTGGTTGAGTTTGTTGGATCTTTTTTGTTTTTTTTTATTATCAAACAATATTATTTACACTAAGAGGAGAGGTAGGCTAAGCTTCACAATGAACTAGTAATAATGTGGTTCAAATTCGTCTTTGGCAAGAATCGAACCTAAAACCTCTCACTTACAAGTGAAAAGGAATACCACTAAACCGCAATACTAAGTGGTTGTTGGATCCATTATTAGATCGTGCTTTGAGATCATGAGGAAGTTATAGTCTTGATATCCTGCATCTTGTGCCCAAATAGAGCTAGCTCAACTTAATAATAGTTGTATTACTCGACTTGCTTACTAGCTACAGTTTTTACTAATATATAAATTGAGTTAAAATGACATTTTTAATAAATTTTTAAGATTCTAAAAGACGTTAGGTGCTAGTCGAGCGGCGGGCTGGGGCGTAGTGGCTAGGCAGATTTAAGTAAATCTATTGTATTTCGTGTAAATAAGTATCTGTTTATACTTAAAATATATATAATTTCATCATAACTAGAAAATAGAATGATATATATATTATGAAGTATTGGAACATAATGAAAATATAGGAACAAACATATAATGTGTGTTTATTTAAGTGTTCAATAAGTCTCTTACAATTTATTGGAAACAATAAAATGCAAAAGGAAAGTTATCTATTTTCTATCTAAGTGAGTTGCAACCTAGACAGGTGTCTAGGCGGGTCTGTGCGGGCTAGGCGGGTGCTAGGTAGTCTAGACGGGCGCCTTAGTAGGCTTAGGCGCCCTTTCTTAATTTTAAACACCTAAGTATTAATCGGTCGGGCCAGCCGCCTAGAACCTAGGTGGGGATTTTTAGAACAGTGAGTTTTTAACATAATTAATCTTACAACATTGGATGTATTAATTGATTTCTATGGATCTTCCTCCTTTTCAAAGACGTCCAACATTTAGATTATTATTTTGTATTTTTCAAATTTTTTGCTTACAAGTACCCTTCTCTTGGTACATTTTAAAATCTTCGTCTGATTGTATTGTTAAACAAATTTCTGGATTTAGATTATTTTTAAAAAAATGCATTTAATTATAGTATATACCCATTAGCAAAAAAATAGTTTTTGGATGTCTGCTATGTAGTTCGTGTGTCACTGTGCTATTTTTCTTGAGAACCTTGCCTGCAGCTCAGTCGTTTGTGTGAATAACAGCTACAAATCATACTTCTTTTTCTTAATGCAACTCATTAATTTGATCTTTGTGAGTCAGGAAAAGGTCCTTAGCAAAGGTAATTTGCAGAACAACCATGAATTTTAATCATGCTGTTTTTCTTCTAATTAATTAATTCACTAAATTGTTCATATATATAAGTAAGAAAGGAATTGCTGCGTAATCGTACTTCGATTTATTCGTTTGGGTCGGAGCAGAACCTAATGATTCGGTTTATAAGAATCAACGTGAATTTAATTAAGAAAATGAACTGATTCTTGCGCACAAATTTAACACTTATATAACAAGTGTTAAAGTATTTCTTTTTTAAAACTAATTGATACTCCTATTAAATTTCTAATTACGATACCCAAATTAATTTTAAAAGTACTTAATTAATTAGCCATTCTTGCTTATGTGAGACAAAAACAATAAGTTGCAGAAATTAGTTTTGTACATAGTGTTTCGTTTAACCAAGTTTCTAGGGTTTTCGATATATTGACCCCTTGTGATTATGCTATGGGAAAGACTATATAATTCTAAATTTTGTTGGTCCTGAATTATAAATAACACCTCCACTTTAACGTAAAAAAAAAAAAAAAAAAAAAACTTAACATGAAATAAATTAGATTTGAACGAAACGAAAGTAAATGCAACAGATCATAAGCCTCGTAGATATATACAACAACAACAATAATAAAAAATCATTATCCCACTAAGTAAATTTTATTTTATGAATCATAAAAAATAATTACGTTCGATTTTATGTCTCATTCATCAAAATTTTCTATCAAGGCCATCACTGACCCTAATGTACATGGTCCCCACCGTCAACCTCTGCCGGTACGTTTTGTCACAAGCTGGGGAGTCAATCAAGTGTTATTTGTAGGAAAGTGTACTGTCCTCTTCTAATCCAAACCAGTTTTTCTTGATAAAAAAACTCCTTGCTTTTAATTAAGGGTTAATTCTGATCAAGGAATATTATCGGTGACGACACCAGTTTTGAGTCTGAGTGGTTGGCCAGTTTAAATTTCTGATCCACGTACTGATGAAAGTGACAAGGGTGAACTGCGAATTTCAAAGAAATCTTCTTTTATAACAAAGTATGATGACAAAGTGTGGCACAGTGGTAGCTAGGTTATACATGTATACGTTAGAAAATTTGCAGTGTATACATACATACTACTAGCACCTTTATTTTGAGGTGATGCTATTTACATACCTTTATCGAATTAAATAAATAGAAAAAGTTCAAATAATGACAATTAATAAGTGTGAAAGATAAAAAGGAATACGTGAATATCATCACCCTTATTTGAGAGAGAGAGAGAGAGAGAGAGAGAGAGAGAGAGAGAGAGAGAGAGAGAGAGAGGGTTGGGGGGTGTGGTTGCAGATAGATGGGTCTCGCACATGATCAGCAATGCATGATGCTTAAAAAGAAGAAGAAACAGAAGTACCACGACCCAACATAAAATGCATGAGTACCAAGTAGGCCAAGAGTGAGTATAAAAGTAGGAAATGATTCTACACACTTTTTTCTTTTTCATTTGTACATTTGATTATTTTTGTTCATCGATTTTTATTTATTTTACTCGATTTAGTTGTCAGAAATAAAAATATTGTGTACATGTGAAAAAAAAATAATGTATTTAATCATTTTTCCTAGAAGTAAGCATTATATTTTGATGTTTTGGATTAAACCAATATTAATATGAGAATAAATGTGCTCATTATTTATGCATTATCACCACATTATATGTCCTTGGAATTGTGTGAGTACGCTTGATAATTTTTTCGTTTTTTATTTTTATATTTTGTGTTAGTGATAAAGTGGAAATGCACAAGAGATGAAGGTTCGCGGAAAATATACAAGTAAAGACATAATATAAAAACTAAAAAGAAAAAATTATATTAAATTGTTTTCACTTTCAAAATTTTGTTTTCATTCCTTTTTGTTTATTTCTTCTATATCCCTCTCATCAGCTTCTTCATACCTTCTTTCTCTAGTGCGGTTATATATATATATATATATATCTCTCTCAAGTACAAAAATTGGAAACAAAATCATTATTGAGCGCTTAAATTAAATTTTGAGATTTATGTTGCGTGTACTTAATTTGCAATGTGTGCAAGTTAATTTGTTTTCTCCATAACTATTGCAAATCCTGGTATGTGTGTACGTTTCTTTGTTGTCAAAGCACTGCATGTCCAATATATCAACACCTCTTTTTATCGTCTCATTCTCATAAGAGCGCCTGAGGTATGGAAATAACAAACTCCTCAAGTTTGAGGGAATGGCTGATCATATCCTAATTAGTCATTCAGATTAGACCCTTAATCTGATAGTCACACTTATTAGTCGTAGAATTAATTTCCTTGATCCAGATCAGTGTATGAATTAAACTACTTCATTTTATTCCTAATTAATGGATCCATTTTATTCACTAAGAATCAATTAGTGAATACGTACAAGTTTATGGGTATTTAATCAAGATCTTAAAAGAGTTATAAAGTTTTATAGAAATCGGAGTGTATTCATTTTAAATTTAAAATAGTTCACAAAATTTTATTTGTATTCAATTAGAATTTGATTTTTAAGTATTTTAAAAGATAAATAATTTTAATGGATTTGGAGGGAGTTATAGTGATTTTTAAGCTTTAGGAATCAGACATTTCTCTCTAAGATTTTTAATGATTTCACCCAAGATTCAAATGGTGTCTATGAAACTCCATTAAACTCCATAGATTTATAACTCTTTCGAAATCCTTTAAACTCCTCCTTCAATACAATACAATACACCCCCCTAAAACTAGGTTTTCTTTTTTCTTTTTCTTTTTTTTGGAAAATAATATCACCGCTTACACTATCACTTCCATACACGGCAATTTTTTAGCAAGAAAATGAGAAAACTAAACAACTGGACTTGAAAAGTGTGAAATGATTCCTTGTTATTTCAAATTCACTCTCTCTCTCTCTCTCTCTCTCTCTCTCTCTCTCAATACTTTCCAGTACTTGTTGTAAATTTGGCCTTCTTGTCATTTAAACTACTCAGTCCCCCGGAGCCTTTGAGTTTTTCCAATTTTTTCTTCGTGTGCAGGTTAAACTGCTGGTGGGCAATCACATTTTTGCTGTATAGTTTGTAGGGTTAATTGGTGGTGCTTTAAGTGGAGGGCCGGCCGTCGGTGGTGGTGGTGGTCCCGGTAGACTGGTGGTTCTCTCTTTCTTAATGGGTTGGTTGTGTGGGAGAAATAGATCGGTATAATTGAGCCACTTTGGCAGATGTGCGGATAAGGCAATCTAATTGTGGCAGGGATATATATCATAAAAAAGAAAGGGATATCCACACACCTTTTTTTACTTCTCACATACCCTCTTAATTTTCAATCGTCGTATTGAATGAATTAAAGAAGATTAATAGACTAGAGGTGTGTGAGAAGTAAAAAAAGGGTATGTGGATAACATAACCCAAAACAAAAAAGGTGGGGTTTGGATATGTACCTTTGTTTTAATTGATTTTTAGGAGAAAAAGAAACTTTGGATGTTAACCAGATTCAATTATCAACTTTGTAGCGATTTAAAACTACAGTCTAGTGGTATTCCTCTTTAACTGTAAGTGAGAGGTCTTAGGTTCAATTATCGCCAAAGGCAAATTTGAACCAAATTATTGGTAGCCCATTATGAGGCTTAGCCCACTCTCACACCCCTTAGTATAGATAATATCGTTTGTTAAAAAAAAAAAAAAAAAAAAAGAATTATCAAACTTGTAACCAAGTACCTATTAGAGCATCCCCAATAGTCATCAATTGCCCTTGTAATTGGGTGAAATTGCCTTCTTGCCCAAAGAAAGTTGCTTAACTGGTGGGAAATGAGAGGGCAATTGTGGGAAAGGTAGGTGCCCAGCCAGTTGCCCCGCTGATAATTGTAGGGGCTTGTGCTCGAGTGGAGAAGCAACAAACAGGGGGGCCACCTCATGTGAGGAACATAGAGCCCAACGGCTTAAATTTGATGCAACAATGGTTGGATTTCCTACTGTCTATTAGAGCACTTCCAGTGTAGGAAGGCCCCTCACGGCAATTGGCAATTAAATCCCCTCAAATGAATAGGAACTGCCTTTAATAAACAGTAATTGTCTTTTGTATCTTTACCCCTAAACCAAATGGTCATGGCAATAGGCAATAAAATATTAGTATTTTTTATTTTATAAAATAATAAAAAGTAATTTAAATTTAAATTTCGAATAAGATGTTTAACCAATCTCGTCATGCCACGTGTCATTATTTGAAAGTACGATTTTTGTGATCAATAGATTTCGATAAGATTTTTAATTAATTCCGTTGCGCGATATGTCCATACCTATTTACAACACACAGCCAACAATACTCATCACACTCCCAGGTCTTTCACTCCCATTCCCTTTAATCTCAGATGTTGATCTCTTCCCCCCGTCCATGAACCTCAAGGTTTCCACCATTAATTTCACCCCAATCTTTGCCACCGCCACCATCATCGCCTTCCATGTCGTTGATGGCCAAGATCACTCACCCCAGCCAACAGATCAATGGCTAGATTTTGCCTCAGCCTTGTCCTCACGCTGCAGCTCACGCTTTCTCGATGCCTCCTGGTCATGAGATTGCTGTGGATGTTAACCGAGCAAAGCTCTTCTGATACGCATGTAAAGACCAAGTCTACAATCGCGACTTCGACGCCGCAGTCATCCTTGCTCAGACCACCCTGTCGAGGCTGGCCTCTTTAGCCACGTCAGCAGTCCAACAGTGCGCACCGGAGAATCTCCGGAAGCGACAACATATTGACAACAAGTCGTGGATACCGAATATGAAAGAGCAATACTTGGTGGCTGACGTCATATCCCCTCAGGCACTCAGGCCTTGGACTCATGCTTGCCCTCTCCCACGGGCTCCCCCTTAGCCCAATAGCTCAAATGGGATGAAGCTACTTTGAGGGGCAATTGGATTGGAAATGAAGCCTATCCACCAGGGGAAATAGCATGCTGGAAATGCTCTTAACGGTAAAAAAAATTAAAAATTTTGGGATGCACCATGTGGCGCTTTGTAGCACGTGATATTTTAAAATATTTATAAAAAAATTTAATGGCCAAAATTAATCTAACTCTAAAAACATACCAAAAAATTCAAGCTCACACTTAAAAAGTTGTAAACATTTAAAATTAAACATGCCAAAATATAATAAATAAAACACAAGTAGATATTGTTATTGTTGATGTGGAGGATAAAATAATCTACGACGATAATCACATTTGGAGGATAAAACAAAGAAAATATTAAAAAATATATTTGTGAATAGTAATCACCATTGCCCTTGCCTTTTCTCCTTTAAATGGGTGGACTTGTACAAAGGTAATTACGGTTGAGAGTGAACAGTAAAGGCAATGAAACAGCTTGCCCTCCAAAAATGGGTGAAGATGCTCTTTGTGACGACCTGTCCCTAATTTTCCATGTAATTTTCTTCCCAAGTGTGCAAAATAACATTTATGCCCTTATTGGCAAAGTGGAACCTAACGTGGACGTAGTTATTCAACTTTTAATTTATTTTTTCTATTATTGTAATTAAATAGTACTCATTGTTCCGAATACGTGAGTGCGAGTTAGACCCGAATCGGATTTGTAACGAAGAAATTAGGCTTAGTTAAAGTGCGTTAAAAATGGGTAGAATTGTACACGTGCATGTTAATTATTTAGTGCTAGAAATACTATTTTTGATAAGGTGAGCCGGATTGTGTATTTTTATATTGCACAAAATTTGATCTTTTTCCCTCTTTAAAGATTTGTCCCGTGACCACACTTCACTACCAGTCAGCTTTTCTCACATTTCTTCTCGCCAATCACTTCACTTCCCTCACTTTTCTAACCAATCAGAAATTGTCTCCTTCTTTCTCTTTCTTCTCATTCTCTCCTTCACGTCGAGCTTCATCCCTCTGCAACAACTAAGGCCCAACATCAAATCTCACATATCGGACCTCAAACCACCACCATCGTACTTCTCTCATCCCCATGAGTCCATCCGTACAAACCGATCCTAAAATGGTTGATTTTTGAGCTTCCAACTCAGAGCAACTCGGACCTCCGACTCGGGGGTGGAATCTCTGACGATTCTCAGTTCGTGTTACAAGGTTTTGGGAGATTTGGAAGCACATACTCAACTCCCCATGCCCACTAACCTAAGTTGGAAGTCAAGCTAACGTGTAGAAGCACGGTTTTGGGATGTTGGAGTTAGGGCTGAGAGTTTGGAGACAATTTTAGTCCATTTCCGTCCACCTTTTGGGCTTTTAAGAGGTGCAAACTTGTTCTCCTCTTCTTGAGCTTCATTTCCATATAAAGTACGTCGAAAATAATTGAGAATTGAGAAAGTTAGAAGTTTTAAAAAATTTCCAAAAATCCTGCAATTTTTTCCAAAATCCGGCGAACCAAATGGCGGCGGAGCTCTATCAGAGAATAAGGAGGAATATGCCATTAGGCTAATAGAATATTATGACGCCGTTAAGGTATTTAACTGACGTTAGATTTAATAGAATATTCTGTCAAATCTAACGAAATATTCCCTCGGGTTTCTGCCAATGCGTGCAGGCGTGTGGGCGCGATTTGGCGGCGCTTGAGGGCACTTGAGACCTCACGGCAGTGCGTGGTAGACGTGTACGGGTTCGTGACGTCGTGTAGAATGTTTTCATATATTTAAACCCTCTGTTTGAGCAAACTATAGGGGATTTTCCTAGCCTTTTAGTGTACGTCCTAATTAATTAATTAGTATAGTTGTTTCTCATATAGGAGAGAATTACCGTGAGGAGGTACGTGGACAAGCAAGGCTAGGAGACTACGATCCGACTACATATCAGTGACTGGGCATTTGTTTTTATAGATAATATATATAAAGTTTTATAGTTTCCACAAATGCTTTTGGATTTATATTATGCCTATCATGCCATGATTCATTTAATTTAAAAAAAATATATGCTATTACGACATTGAGATTTATATATTGCCATGGCATGTTTATATACATTATACTTGCTCATCATATATACTTGCACTAGTGTAGAACTAGCCCCAGGCTAAGACCAGGCTTTACATGTACGTTCACATCGCACCGCACACTCACCTTGGATCCATTGTAGGTGCCAGTCATGTCCTAGGTTGCAATAGGCAACTAGGACTCGTATGTTATGCGCCTAGCGCCAATCTTCACATGATTGTAATACTAGAGCGTATATTATGATTACACCCAGTCCTGTTCATGGCAGAACTTATCTGCATGAACTCGTGTGTTAGCATAGATTGATGAGCACCTGATTTTCTTATGCTACGGTTGAGATATTATGATTGACGTATTTATGGAATTATTGCTGATATGCATTTAATTTCATACTTATATGTAGTATGATTTTCTGGAAGCTATACATATTTTACGGCGAGGGGTTAGTATGTTCAAAAAAATAAATGTGTTTTATAAACCTTTGTTTTTGCCCACTCACCCTTCTGTTTTTCTCCCCTCTAGGACTTAGTTAGCTGAAATTCTCTGTGGCACACGAGGGATCTCTGGCGGTTCTGATATTTCCATAAATAAATGTAGGGGTTTACTTCTGGTTGTGTAATAAGTACCTTAACTAAGTTCGACTGCTCTACTTATGTTGTACTGTCATCTGTGTTCTGAACACTTGTGTTTTATGAGTTCTTTCCACTACTGCGCACTTTCTGTATTAGTTTAAATAATGTTAGCTTTGGTTTAAATTGATCCATATTTTTATGCATCACTTTCCTTTTTGGTTACGTCACATTCTAGTGTCAGCCAGCATACCTCGACTCCGGTCAAGATGTGTCACTCTTACGTGAGGAAAATTATTGAATCAAATTCAAGAGTGGCATATAGATATATGTCAAATTCGTAAAAACCATCTGCAAACATGTTGACTTCTCTAAAGATAATTAATCGTTTTGTTCAAAAAAATAAAATAAAATTATTAATCGTGTAATATAAAATTTATCGCCTCCAATAAATTCTAAATATTCTTGATGGCGAAAGAAATATATTTAAATATTCTTGATGACGAAACAAATTTGTCACAGAATATATATCTCAATTTTTGTTTTATGTATTAAAATTTTGGAGTCGCCTTCATTATCAACCTTTGCAAAACGCATTTGTGTTGCCCATTATTTGCACAGCTCTATGTAAGATGTAGCTTCAACCTGCACGAAGGAAGAAATTCCTACCTGAAAAAATAAACTTCTCCCTTCTTGTTTTTTATTTTTATTTTTATTTTTATTTTTATCAAATCAAATAACATATTTAATTAAGGTCCTGCAGTTGGGTCCTACACCAAGTTTATTTCTTTTAAGACTTTGTAATTTTCTAATTTTAGGACGAAAATAAAGGACGTCTTACTTTATTTTTAGTGATTTTCAATGCTGTTTTAATCAGTATCTTGTTGTCAATTTAAGAATCCCATCCTGCATATGATTTATTTTTAGTCTTTTAATTATGTTTCAAACGAGATAATTTTCGGGAGTTCAAGTGGTTTTTTTAGGGTGAGTTTAAAATTAACGGATCTAATCCATGTATTTTTCCAAACATAACCACAAATTTGGCGATAAATTCTTTAATTGATAGTCTGAAACTATGTAATTTTCCAAACATAACCACAAAAACAGATAAAAAAAAGAGATCTAAGAAATATTTGATGACAAAATTAAACTAAAAAACGATCACAAAATTGTTTGATTTGATTAGGTTAAACTGAACTAAATCGAACAATTAATGTTGTTACATCGATTTAGGTGTGTAGAAGCCTAAACCGATCGAACCAACACGACCACCCTAGTTTCATTTATATGGACCAAAAACAAAAAAATAAAAGGAAAAATCACAGCCAAATTATGATTTGGTTTATGTAATTGACATGTGTTGCTTTGAACAAAATATTTCCAATTATTTAATTTGACTTCTAGTTTAATGAACGTTGCATTTCAAGGAAGATAACTTAATTTCATCAGTTTTTAACGAAAACAGCACAAAAGTGGCATATGTGAGCATATGATTGACTCTTAAGAAGTGTAAAACATCTCCCCAATCCCCACATTGCCTAAATGTGCTCATTTTGTAAACAAAATTTTGAAAGAAGTAAGTGTTTTGTCCTTGTAATATTGCAACAACTACTAAACTATGACGAATGGATTGCGATAATTCAAACTACAAAAAATCGTAGTGAAACTTTGTCCAATGTACGTGAATTGAATTTTTGACGTACCTTACTTGTAGTGGCCCTTTTTTTAAGTATCTTATTTAGTTTTGTCTCTTAATATTTTTTTATTTATTCAATATAAAATTTTAAAATAAACAAAAATATGCGAAAATAACTAAAAAGGATTTGAAATCGCTCATTTTTATTTTATTTTTTTATAATTATATCATGTTGTGGCCTATTGTGGTAAATAATTAAGATTGAAGTGAGATCCATGTTTCCATTGTTTTCTGTGCCTTCAAAATTTTATTTTCGTTTAAATAATTTCGGGGCAAAATTAAAAAGGAGTAGCTATTTTTGTAGATAACGACAAACAGCCTTCCTCTTGTAGCCGCCGGGAAATACAAATTCCTAGTTCAAAAAATTAAACGCGTACTTTTCTTGCTTTATCGTTTTCAAATTCTGACCGTCCATTGTTTCCCTAGGTCAAGCAACATCCATTATTGCCCGTACACGTGTCCCCTCCCACTGACCCCCCCGATGCTTTCGGTA
Source organism: Pyrus x bretschneideri (assembly GCF_019419815.1). NCBI lineage: Eukaryota > Viridiplantae > Streptophyta > Magnoliopsida > Rosales > Rosaceae > Pyrus > Pyrus x bretschneideri. The sequence goes on from NW_025999446.1 coordinate 3,048,800, forward strand.
CTCTAATTAGCGCCAAATTCCACTCGCGTCGCTCTCACAGAATATAACCTAAAGCTCCTCCAGATCCAACGGCTGGCCACCACTCCTCACTCTCCCACCCAATCGTGAGCGTCCAACCGAAATTTTAATGAAACCGTCCGATTGCCTGTCGCTCTCATCCAGCCCTCCATTATTTAGGAAATTCAATTTCAAAAAACAACGAGGGGGAGTGAAAGAGAAAAAGACCAAAAGCTCGAAAGCTGCTCTATCTTCCCAACTCTTCCGATTATCTTTAGTCTCTGAAAATCTCTGATCCGATTCGAGATTTTCAGCAGCTTTTTTTATTTCAAAATTTTATGGCTGCTTTTTCGGTACTGGAAATCGCCGCCGAATCACCGCCGTCGGTCCGCGACGGTCTCCGGTGACGATTGAGCTCCGAAACGACACCGTTTATCCGTTACCGATGGTGTGCGCGGTGGAATTATTTCTCGAAGGATTTTGATAATTTGTGTTTTGGAAATTAAATGCGAATTTGGGAGGCTGATTGTGCATGTTGGCGTTTGGATTCATTGGAGATTAATGGAGCAGAGCGAAACGGTCTCCGAGGTGGCGCCGAAGAAATTGGCGAGGCAATTGGATTTCACGACGGTGTACCGAGCGTCGGCGAGCGCGGCGTTGACGGACGTACAGCTACAGCTACAGACACCGTCACAGGCGCAGCAGCAGCCACAAATCTCACCGGCAAGACCGCAGTTGCATTTGCATTTACAGTCGCCGCAGCCTGCGGCAGTTCAGTCGTCGAAGCAGTTAACGCCGCCGCCGCCGATTCCGCAGTTTCAGGCTCGGCGGAGTCCGGCGCCACCCGCAAACGTTCGGATTCCGCACCCGGTGCATAAGCTTTCGCAAGTGAGGTAAATTTCTATGAATTTTGATCATATCTGGAGTTACGGAGTTGAATTTCAAGTTTATATGGTGGATTTTGGTATTGAATATTGGCTTTGATGAGATAGGCTTTGATGTAGAGCTAAAATTTATGATATTTATCGTAGGAAAACAGTGCAAAATTGGTAATTGTATGCTTGGATGGTAAAATGTGGTTGCTTTGGGAGTGTGCATTTTACATTTATGGGAAATTTTGTTAAATTTTTCAGATATGTTATTGATATTGGTAATGTCATTGATAAATTGTCGAAAAAACAATAATTTCCAACTATTGTAATCATAGAGAGGTGGAAGCTCTGCTTTTGAGAATCTATTTGACGTTCTGCTTTGGTTGTGAGATTTGTTGTATTATACTTCTCTTGACCTTTGTGTGCATGTGTGTCTCTTCAGAAAACAAGACTCTCCTGTATCACGCCAACGTGGCGATGAAAAAGATTGTACTCCAAAAAAGCAGAAGCAGTGCAATTGTAAAAACTCTCGGTGCCTGAAGTTGTAAGGACATTTCCTCCTCTTCGTAATTTTTAGCATTAGAATGAAAATGCTCCATTTGTGATTTGTATTTGTTTTTGGAATCTTGTCAATTTGAAACTTGGATACCTAAAACCCCTTTGTGAGTGATGTTTTCACTTCACATCTGCTGAGTGAGATATTCGCACTTTTGGTCCTGAGCACTTCAGCTCACCTTTTGCATATCTTGTCAATTCTCCATTACATTAAAACCTTGAAATTCATTTTAACCCTTTCATGTAGAGTTTCTGTTAACATGTTTTTACAAGCGAAAATGCCCAAGTACTTTATAGTGGAAACACAGCTCATGGTCCATTAACATGTAAACAAAGTAACAAACAGATTTTCTCAATGATGCTTAACTTTGCTTACGTGAAGCTGCAAGCTTGAATGTAATTCTCTGTGGATTTCATTCCATATGCATATTGGAACAAGATAATTTGTGGAATTAATGGAAATCCACTTTAAGTTAAGTTACTATTGATTGTCAGCTTTCTTTTCTAGTACTTTAATTATATAGTTTTAAAGTAGCCCTATGTATGTCAGTATGTGGCTCATCGTCTCTTCTGCTTCCCCCACATTCTTTTTACCACCTAAAGTCAGGACTTGATAATCTTGTAGGTACTGTGAGTGCTTTGCAGCTGGAATTTATTGTGATGGTTGCAACTGCTCAAATTGTCACAATAATGTGAACAATGAAGCTGCTAGGCAAGACGCAAGGGGAGCAATTTTAGAGCGTAATCCAAATGCTTTCCAACCAAAGATTGCTAGCAGCCCACAAGAATCTCGTGATGGTAGGGTATGTAATCTGACTCATATATTGCTTCATCTACGCCCTTGGATTGACTTTTACCAAGTTCTTAGTGGAGACCAAACAAGGAGGTGCAAGCATAGTGACACTTAATTTCTAGTCTAGTTATTGATGTTCTCATTAGATTGCATTTGGTAATTCAGGTCAGTGTACATTAACAGTTTCTTATAACAAATTCAGGAAGATGCTAGGGAAATTCAAGCAGCTGGAAAGCACAACAAAGGATGCCATTGTAAGAAATCAGGCTGCCTCAAGAAGTATTGTGAGTGCTTCCAAGCCAATATTCTATGCTCTGAAAATTGTAAATGCATGGACTGCAAGAACTTTGAAGGAAGTGAAGAGAGAAGAGCTCTCTATCATGACGGCCACAATACCGCGGCCTACATGCAACAGGCTAATGCAGCCATTAGTGGGGCCATTGGAACCTCTGGTTATGGGACCCCTCTGGTGTCCAGAAAAAGAAAAGGGTATGAACTTTATTTTACAACTGGAAATCAATCCACTCATCCGATTGCACAACCTCAACAGGTACATTTTTCTTCAATTACTTGAATACATCTTTGTTAGGTTTTGGGTAGTTGTGTGTTTGGCGTTATGAATATTTTGATACGGTGTTCTTGTCAGGCTTCAAAAAGTCCAGTTTTGCCATTATTAATACTTGAATGACCATAAGTTCACATTAGCTCATGAAGGCTAAGATAATGATCATTATTCTACACAAAATGCTGCTGAATAGGGCAATCCCTTCCAGATTAAATTCGGATCGAGTTCCTTACTTTTTCTTCCTTCCTATCATTCCATCTATTTCTTAAGCAACGGGCTTCATATTAACCTTATTTCAGGAAAATCATCTAAGACCTCACATGGCCTCTTCTTCTCAGTTGTCTGTTCCTATTTTTCATGCTGCTAATGCAGCTGTATCAAGACCTTCAAAAACCACTACATACAGGTGTGCTAATTTTCTTAACATTGCTAATTTAAAAGTTTACTTTATTTTCCTTCAAAATATTGTAATACTAATCATCATGTTTCATGACTGAAGATCTCCATTGGCAGACATCATCCAACCAAAGAATGTAAAGGATCTGTGCTCACGTTTGGTTGTAGTTGCAGGAGTAGCTGCTAAGGCACTTGCAGGTTTTGGTTCTATACATGAGTCAATTAGATTCCTTTCTTCTCTTGCTGATACCTGTGCATCTAATATCACTTTTAAGTTTTTAGCTCTCTTTTCTTTTTCCCTTGTTTAAAAGATTTTAAGGACACCGTAAGCTAGAACCCTACTGGCCTCAAAAGTAGGTGGATTTACAATGGGTTCTCCCAAAGTAACAAATTTTTATCTAATCAGTTGACTGAAAAGGCTATTATTCCAAGGCATGGAACTCTGTTGGTTTTGGGAAGTCACAATTCTATTAAGTTTGGTTTCAGTAAACTTGATTTCCAACTAAAACTCCCTTCATAGGTTTTAAAAGAAAACGAACAAGAGGCTGTTTCTAAAGGGCCCAAGAAAAAGGAGCTCATCTCCTCATGGTTATTGACCAAAATCAAGTACATGTTTTTTCTCTTGTATTTTCGTTCTCCTCCCCGACTTCTGCTTATTTCGGACTAATCAATAGATTTCTAGTTTAATTTTGATTTCCCTGGGGAGGAAAACTTGCTGTTTAGCTGGTAGCCAAAGAAGCATCTAAAAGATCTTTTTCTCCCCCCTTTTGAGTTGCTAGATGGATATTAGATATTCTCCATTTACCATATGGCTTTTCAAATATGTGATTCGGTTTAGGATTTGCTAATTTAATATGTGCAGGAAATATGCAAGGAGAGACAATCAATACTAGTACCACTTCATCCACTCAAGAGGGGGAAGAACATAAAATGGAACATAATAAGCAGCACGACGACCAATTAGGAGTGAACCAAGCAGATAGAGAAGCAAGTACCTTTTCTGGATCAAATGGAGGTGATGTGCAAAATAGTAGGCCAATGTCCCCTGTAACTCTTGCCCTGATGTGTGATGAACAAGATAAGATGTTTATGGAAGCTGGATTGCCAAAGTGTGCGGGAACTGATGATCCAAGTATGCCTCAGAAGCCAGCTCAGGAAATAGGTTTCACAGAGATTTACGCGGAACAGGAAAGGCTTGTCCTGACCGGGTTCAGGGATTTCCTTAACCATCTTATTACGCGGGGGAGCATAAAAGGTGAACTTCTTCAAGTTACAATTCTAACCTTATAATTGTCGAAACACAGAATGCCCATGTGCTTTGTGAATATTGTTGGGAACTTAATACCATGAGAACAACCTAAAAGAAAGATCAGTTTGGCTTTATTCGTATAATTTTCTACCTGTTCCGAGCATTGTGATAAATTGGATGATCATGTCTTCTGTTACTGTAACTAGCAGACCGCAGTTCTAGAGTGAATATGCATTTTGTCATTGATATAAATGGGTTTTCGTTATGTTGAGTTCCCTACATCATCATGTTCTATTTTGTGACCGTTAATTGATCGTGTTCTTCATTCATGCATCCAGCTAATCTAACAAAAGTGAGTCCTTGTCGTTGATTTTTGCAGAAACAATGTGTTCTCCCCAAGCCAAAACGGAGAGGTTAAGCCAGAAAGAATCCGTACAGGTTGGAACAGCAAAACCAAACACTGAACCTGGCTACCAGAAAGAGGTCTACAGCAACGGCATTGTGAAATCTCCACTTTCATCAGCAAACGGTAAAATTCTTCAGTCAGTAACAACAGTCACTTCTGGTGACAATGATCTCACTCTAAAGGTTGGATTGCCCACTGAGAAATAATAACGAGCACTAAAAGCAATACCGGTTGTAACTTAGGATTAGAAGTAGTTCAAATGGTACCACCGTGCCTCTTTCGAGACACTTTGGCTTGATTTCGTGCCACATCAGTCGATCTTTAGGTCTCGCAGTTAGAAAAAAGGAACTTTGAGAAACTAATGAGAGCTAGACCCTTTTTCTCTTGGTGCATAAATTAATTCTCGAAGGAGCTGCTTTCAGTTTCGTTATGCATTTATGCTGTGTACGATAAAAGTGCTTTTCTTTTGCTTCCCGGTTTTGGAAATTTCAATACAGAACTGTTCAAATTTTACAATGATTGTTGTTTATAACCGTTGGATCTCGTTGAATGGCTGGGATTGAAAACCTGGGACTTGGAGCTAGAAAAAGCCTATCCCAGGAAAGCACTTTTCCAAAAAGCCATCCTATTCGACAGTACGATTAGTCGATTACCGTATTGGCGGAGCTTCCTTGCATCTTCCTTAAACTGTATTTTCGTTCTGATTGGTTTGTTTGCCTGAACGTTGCTTCCTACTGCTTTCATTTTTTGTTTTATTTTTCGTTCAAACAAAATTTGGCTCCATTAGGGTTCATCACCGCAAGGAGTCAAGCACATGAACTCAATCGGATCAGAAAATTTCTGTTTGGATGCTGGGAAATTTGAGAAAAGGATGTAAATACCAAATTAGTTTATTTAATTCACCGATTTGTAAAGAACTTGTAGCTTAAGCGATGTAGAGCATTTACTATTGTTATTATGTTTTTGATACTTCACTCCCCCATTATCGTTTGGCCGTATTAAACAAAACCATTGGACGACCATTCTTGCATACGTTATCTTCTGGGGAGGATTATGGAGCGTCAATGATTGTATATAATATTGTGTTTATTTCTCTCATCACGTTACACATATATACCTAAGAGGATCCTCGTTGGATCCTTCAATCACATCTGTTCATCGTAAATCGTACGGTCATAAATCATTGTAAATTTTTTTTATTTTAAATTAAATATAAACATAAAAACTGATCGCACTATATACAATAATATAATTAGAATCCTCATCTATCCTCTCTATCCTCTCTCCATATACATATAACGAATGATAGGACAGATTTCCGACCAGTAAAACAAAAGTACAACTCTGGCACGCAAGTGTAAAGAAAGAAAGACTGATTCCAGACGACTCTGAAATTAAAATAAACAGATCAATTAACCCAAATGGCTTTCATCGTCATCCCAAAATTTTCTCAGCTGCCAATCACATCGATAAAGAAAATTTGGATACGATGAAACCATCGCACGCCCAAAAGGTTTTCATCGTTTGTACTAAATTATATTGTTTAATAATAATAATGTTAATTTAATAATAATAATATTCGTTTCTGGAGGAAAAGGAAGCTGCATCATGAGGGCCCACTCACTCATTGCTGCTCGTCAACAACCTCTGCAATCCAGGTCACCAAGCACCAGGCTATCACAATTGGGACCTTCTCCGTCCCACACGTGTCTCCCCGTACCTACCTCCCCGCCAAAACTGTCCTATAAATGCCGGACCAAGTCACACGCCAGAAGCAGCAGATCAAAACTCAGTGACTGTGAAGTGAGCGAAATGGACGCTCAGAAGCTTCGCTCGGAGTTCCTCCAAGTTCTGCGCAGCAGACGATCGGGCGAAGGTGAGTGAATTTGTAAACGTTTATTTGCTTAATTTTCTGTTTGGCTGGTGAGAAAATTTGAGGGAATCGGTGGAAAATGTCGAATTGAATACTTGCCTATTTGGTAACGTTTTGGATTACTTTCAGTTCCAATGTTGGTTGAGCCGGCGAAACCGGTGGCGAATCCGTTGTTTCAGGAGGCTAATCCCGCAAGCTTCAGTGAGGTTCGAATCTGATTCCAATTTGGAAATGCTTTTCTCACGCAAGTCTAATTTTTAATAAAAGCATCTAGAAATCACTTATTGCTTCGCGAAGAAAAAGCACATTCAAAGGATATGCCAAATATAGTGCGTCAAAATTTTATTTAATAACTGATGTGATAAATTGAATACAAGTGTTAAGTCTTCTTATTTTCCAATGAACGTAGTAAATATTTATTTTATTATTTTATTAACCTTAAAGTTACAATAACTATTAAAAAATAATTAAAATTAGTTTTAGTTTGTATTCTAGTTGTTAATGGGACTCATGTATTAAAAAATTAAATTAAATATATTTGACTTTTTTGTTTGCTATCAAAAAAGCTAGCTACAAAGTAAGAAGTCAAATGACTCACATGCTAAGTCATATATAGCATATTTATTGGAGAACACTTGAATGTCTTTTAATCCTATTTGGCATATTTGACATCTTTTTTGGAGATGGTCTTTAACTCTTTTTTTTTTTTTTTTTTCAAATGTTATTAGAAACACTTCTGGTAATCTGAAGGTACTTTTTAGTTATTCAAAGCACTTCCAAACATGCCCATATGTGTTGAAAGTTGGAACTTGAAAGTTGTGATTTTGACAATTCCAAATTGTTGAATTTATGGTGTTTTGTGTTTTGCTTGCTAGGCAATGAACGCTTGTCCGAAAGCCAGCATCCCCGATTTCAAGGATAAGCTGCAAGAAGAAAACCTTTACTTAATTACTGAGGTAGTTGGTTTAAGTCTAAATAATCAAATTTCTCAAATTATTATCGTTTAAGTAAGTTTCGGATTGGAGTTTTATGGTGGGGAATAATGTTCTTATTATCGTAAACGATAGGCAGGAGAGCAAGGGCGGTTGCCCGTGTTAATTTTGAGCATGAAGGAAAGTTGTACCCAGAAAAGGCCTGCTGTTGTCTTTCTGCATAGTACAAACAAGAACAAAGAATGGTTAAGACCATTGCTTGAGGTACCTAATCTTTTTGTGCGATCTTTCAATTACAATTTACACTCAGTTAGAACGAGAATTCTCATGTTTGTATTGTTTTTCAGGCCTATGCTTCAAGGGGATACGTAGCAATTGCCATTGATTCCCGCTACCATGGCGAACGTGCCAGAAATATCTCCACGTACCAAGTTGTATGTATATTTTTCCACGTTTACTTCGTTGTAATTATGTGATTTTGGCCTGTGGTTTGGTAAAAGAACAATCTAGATGCTGTTTTCAAGTTTTTTGGTGTATGAATCTCCTCATAGATGAAAGTGTCGGGTAAGTACCTATTGTGTGCTGTGCTGTGGTAGTGTGAGTTCTAGACTAGTACTTCACCTGGTTTTCTCAAGAAGACGTGAACCGATCTTAGATTGAGCAAGGCGTCCTACTCAGGTTTAAGCTAGTAAGCATTCCTATGCCATACAATACAAACTGATCCGGGGATTTATTCGCATGCAGGCTCTCGTATCAGCATGGGAAAGAGGTGATACAATGCCATTCTTATTTGATACGGTAACTCCACTTGTTTTTGTGTGAGTAAGATGGTTACTCAACTGGTACATTGAAGTAGGAAAATTGATAAGTGGAAATGTAGTTCGTCATTGGAAATTGTTATCTGATGATTGTGAGTGAGTGAAATGAATTTCATTATCGCAGGTCTGGGACTTGATAAAATTGGCAGATTATTTAACACAGAGGGAGGATATAGACCCTACTAGGGTAGGAATCACCGGTGAATCACTTGGAGGTTTGTGATGGAAAATTTTATGAGACGGAAACTTGAGAATACATTACCTCTTTCTGTGCAACTCCAAAGTCATCTTGTTATTTTCCGATGCAGGGATGCATGCATGGTTTGCTGCTGCTGCTGACACCCGTTATGCAGTAGTGGTTCCTATAATTGGTGTTCAGGTGCTGCATCTAATATCATTAGTTATAAGTTCACCTCTTGTGATTCTAAATTTCTAACTCTGCAACTATATCTGCAGGGATTTCGATGGGCCATAGACAACGATAAGTGGCAGGCTCGAGTTGACAGTATAAAACTTGTTTTTGAGGGTAAGAGAAGTAGAAGATTGAAGGGTAAATTACATTTTAACACCCCCCTTCTTAGATTTGGGGTCGATTTCAATTTCTTACAACATCTTTAAAACATTTCACTTTTATTTCAATATGATACATCCGTTACATTTTCTATCCATTGGTCTGTTAAGAGCTGACATGGCTGCTACATTTGTGCTGACGTGGCTGTCACATTTGTGCCACGTGGTTAAACATTTAATAAAATATTAAAATAATTATTTAAAGAAAGGTTCAAAAAAAAAAAAAAAAAAACTCAAATCTCCTTCTTCCCCATAATCCCTACTCGTGCCCAGCCTCCCACCCCCCATCACCCACCCCTTCTCCCACCCCTCAACACTCTTTCTCTCGCACCACTCTCTCTCCCTCAGCCAACACCTTCACCTCATTTTTCTTATGCGACAAGGTCGTTCCCGCTCCTTTCCCAAATAGTTTCCTACCTAGCGCGGCTAAATTCGAACCCAACCTTTAGCCTGCTTTTTCAATCCGCTCGCGATCAGATCCGACGGAATCACCAGCCCCGTCGGGTTAATCGGCTTGGCCTTGGAAGTCGACCGCTTTTCCATGAACTTTTTCACCATCGTGGAGATATTGGGATCCAGGGGCTTGTATTGGACGACGGCGAGTGAGGAAATGGGGAGCTTAAGCTCTGTGGAAGACGACGGGTTGGAGAAGTGCGAGGAGGTCAAGGAACGCACATCGTACGAGCTGTACCGCGACGAGGGCTTCATTGTAAGCTAAAAACTTACTCTTCTGCTCTACTAGGTTTCTGAGGAAGAAGGAGGGACTGAGCAACTACTATTGTTGTGCCATTTGGATGAGTTTTTGAAAAGAAGAGGAAGGGAGCAGAGTCACACGTGGCTCTGTCAGCACCAGGTGTTTTGCCGCTGCTCTGCTAGGTTTGGAGAAAAACGAACCCCAAACGTCGATTCGACGAGCTCCGACACGGAGCTACTTTGCCGGTATACTGGGGAAAGAGCTTTGCGGGGAGGTTCTCGTAGGAGATGGAGGCGCAGTGGGGAGGGAAGTGGCTGTGGGTGATGGGGGATGGGGGTAGGAGGTTGGGGATTCCGGGGAAGATGAAGGGGATATGGGTTGGTTTTTTTTTTTAATTTTTAATTTTTTTTAATGTTTTTAAAAATTTTATATTAACTTTTCTTTAAATAATTATTTTAAATTTTTTATTAAGTTTTTAGCCACGTGGCATAAATGTGGCAGCCATGTCAGCACAAATAGAGACCATATATTTGCCACGTCATCACTTAACGGTTTACTTAACAGAATTTCTAACTGAGGTATGAAATTGAAATAAAATGATAAGTAAATGTATGAAATTGAAATGTTTTAAAGATGTAAAAAATTGAAATCGACCTCAAACCTAAGGTGGTAAGATTGAATTATATATTAGAAAGTATACTTTTGGTTTCACTCCAACGATTAGTTTCGTTTTTCGCTCTTAGTTCCTTTCCAATAGCAGATTCTTTTGCCTCCATTTTTGTTAGTGATCAGTCTACATACGATTATAGAGTAGTGGATTCAAGTTTCTTCATAAGTTCTCTTTTGTTCGATTCATTTGAACCAAAACCTAGACCTTCTTTTATTGTTTCTTGTCTTCGTAGACAGGGTTGTGTTTACTTCTCTGATTCTTTCCTTTTCTCGGTTGTACTGCAGAAGCACAAATTGATCTTGGGAAGAATGTGATTGACAAAGAAGTGGTGGAGAAGGTTCGTTACACACTTGACTCTCCGATACGAATTGATCTCGGGGAGTCTGGTCTATACATTCGGTATTTCAAACTAGGAAGGGGTAATTGATTGTTATTATGAAGTTGGACGACAGCTTACAATTTACTTATCTGACCAGGTCTGGGATAGGATTGCTCCCGGTCTGGCCTCCCAGTTTGATTCTCCTTACTCGATTCCGGCTATCGCACCTCGCCCTCTGTTGATTTTAAACGGTAAAATTCTGTTTCGCACTGGAGCTACGAATCACAGACATAGTGATGACCTTCATGCTAGTTTTTATCATGTTTCATTTATTTGTGAAAATATTAGGCGCCGAGGATCCTCGATGTGCACTTGCTGGTCTGGAAGTTCCCACATCCAAAGCATGCAAGGCTTATGCAGATGCGCACGCCATAGACAACTTCAAGGTACGGAGTAGCGCTGTCATACCCTGCAAACAATTTTCACAATTTTCACCATCTTCAACCGCATTTAGAGCCTCTGATTTGGCACTTTCTTCTGTTCAAATCTTCCTTCATGCTCATGGCCGACGTTCGTATTTGTTCATCCATGTTCATCCAAACGCAAACAATATCGAACCTCGGCATTTTGTTTTCCCTTTGTAGATTAATTAACGAAGCTATTCAATGACCTTCATTTCATCGTAATGCAGTTCATAGCGCAGCCAGGAATCGGGCACCAAATGACCCCGCTCATGGTAATCGAGGCCAGTGACTGGTTCGATCAGTTTCTGAAGCAGTGAGGCCGTAGTTGCAGTGTTCCGTTCGTTGTTTCTACCCAATCTACTTTCCCAATGTTCATATGTAATTAGATCCAATCGGCTTCTGGGCTTAAGCAATGTACTCTGTGATAATGTATCGTGTTTGCAGCAAAATCATTTGGTAGTACGGACTTTTATTAAAACATCGTTCTTAAACGAGTATGATTTTCAGTTACGTCTATCACAAATTCACATTCAAATCATGATGTATAAATATCCCCCAAGCTAATATGTGTCAAGGTTTACATTATGTGCAACTTCGTGCATAAAATCAGGCAATACAATCACATACCAGCTGCTCCTAAAATTGAAGACAAAAAACTGGAGCACGCCCTGCTTCGTCAGCCTTTCTTGGGCATGGCTGCAAGCCTAGTGTACATTCGTGCCATGGAATAGTACCCTCGGAGGTCGCCAGAACGCAGAAGATTGCCTACCACACAAGCAAGACCAATTAACTAAAACAGAAGATGGAAGATAAAATTGACAGTACATTTCATATTAACTCAAATCTAGCACTCAGTTTAATGCACCATTGTGGAAGGAATAGTTGAAGCTCTCTGTAGTTTAATTCTAAAAAGATATTTTTTGCCACGGCATTTTTTCACGGAATACATGGAATTGGGGATTCCAGGTGAATTTCATCTTCTAAAATGCAAATGCATCAATAAGGGAAAACCTACCATCTTTGGACGGGGGATGCGCCCAATTTCTACAAGTTCTCTCCCTTCTTCATAACAAATGCAGATATGGAAAACTGGACCAACGTTCTTCCTTGTAATGGAGGTAGTCATAAGTAAACTATGGTTCGCTAGTCTCAGACGATTATTTATTTATGCCCTCCCTAGTTTCAGAATCCTAGTTCTTGCACATCCATGGGAACAAAGCTTAGGTGTCATAAGAAACGCCCATTATTGAAACAAAAACTTAAGGGGGTATCCAGTCGCTGGCTTAAGAATTGATAAAGACAACTCACAAAGCACATGGGATGGAAGTATAAATACTGAGCTTCTATAACTTAAAAATCCAATGTCAATGCTCATATACATAATATGCGTGCCAACTAACCAGAATCACAGTTCAATGGGCTGTCAGGTTCTGGATGGGCCATTAAAGCAATTATAGCCCTACAAACAGATTGAAGTGTCCAAGCAGGGCTCCATGCATTCTTCAAAATATCAAGGCAAATCTCTCCCGTCTGCATAGAAAACAACTTCAGAAAAATGAAATAATACTTGATGTGTTTAGAAAAGTACATTAAACATATGGTTTCCAATCTAATTTTCATTTAGTGATCCAGTCATTTGTCAGAGGGTAAGCCCAGTAGACCGAGCAATTAACCAAATGAAATCCTCGGTAAGCTTTGATGCACTATTCAGTTTCAAGAAGAGATGCTATAAATGAAGTTTGAAAACTCTTCTACATTTCTGCCTAGGACAAAAATTATAAAAGAGCTTCCAGTAGTCTTAACTCAATAAAACGATAGTTAAAGAAACTTTTGACTCCTAACAATTGGTGTCAATGAGCATCCCATATTAGTCCATCACTATTCCATCCTGGAAAGATTCACTCAGCTCCCACCCACTTAAGTTTGCTAATCACAATTTCACCCAGATTCCTCAGAATTCCGCTACTTCATTGAAAGTTTTGATAGAACAAATCCAGGCAGTAATTCATATTCAAACAGAGTAGATGCAATTATACAAAGAGTTCATACCTTGAAATGTACATTTGGATGGAATATTTTTGTCAAGAACCTGACTTGTGGAGGTTGCAAAGGATACTGCTCAGGAACCGCAAAAGCAAGCTGGAATATACCGCCTTCAAATGGGGTCTCTGATGGACCCTACAGGCAAAATTTGGACAGATGAGGACAAACAATATAACAATATACCCTCAGAAGTTTTCATTGTAATGACTGAGTGTACCTTGATGAGAGCAGTCCATTTAAATATGTTTGTGTCATCACAAACTAATTGAATATCTGGATCAGCAACTTTCTCTCGCTGCACCTCTTTGTATTCCTTGAAAAGCCGTGCCCTTGATGCCTGCAAAACTTACGTCGTCAAAATGGTTTCACCGCATGGTTTAAAAAAGTTATGCATTACACCAATCAAAGACCAGAAGCAGAGCAAATGCTGTACAAATGCAACACCCAGCTAGCTATTAAAGTTCACCATTCACATTGGATTCAATTCCATCTTAAAGATACGATTGTATTTCACGATTTTATCTTTTCAGTGTGGTATATGTAATGATTCCACACTATGCAATACAACATACTAGTCATTCAAGTTTATCATTATCACTCCATTAGGCCTCACAGTCTCCTTCCTCTCCATAAAACAAACCATGTTTTTTCTCAAACTCAAATCCATTCTCCCTCCATCTGTCACCTTTCTAGCCTTTTACCGCATCTTTCGACAATCCTCCCTCTATCCCAATCCACTTTCAGCCATAAAAGTTTGACACATTTCAAACAATTAACAATTTGTTAACCAACAGCACTCATATTCCAATATCCTCTGAAGCTAAACAGAATTCAGATAAACAACCTATCGAAAATAAACCCGAAAAACAATCTAATGAATTCTAGCTATAACCCGACTGGCCAAAACAAGAACTTGAGCCAACCTGCATGCTGATTGTCGCCTTGGAAACTCAAAACGCAGCACTTCACCACAAAGCCCCACTACCTGGACAGAATCACAACATTTTCACAAAATTAACAAAAGATAAAAATAAATAAATAAAAACTGAAAATTTCAGTTGATTGGAAGTTTTGATTTCGCCACACGCATCCAAAACCAAAACCTCCAGAAAACCGAATCGATACAATTCGATTGAAAGGGGGCTAGATACGCAATTTAATGTAACTCAGAGGTATAAAACGTAAATTTCCATTTTTGCCGAAAATATTCGAGCAATCGATTGGAATTCCAGAAGCTTACCTTGCAGAGAAACTTGCTTTCTGCGGGAGAGATGAATATCGACGATCGATTTCTTTTCAGGGGCGTTAGGAATGGGATTTGTTAGACGGTGCGGAAAGTGACATGGAATGGGGAGCCCACCGCCCAATAAACAGCCGCCACGTTTCAGATTATATTTTGTTCACCAAACAATAGTTTCCTTTTTGAAGAGAGATTTCATTTTCAACATCAAAAAAAAAATACGTAGCACACCATATGTCACACTATAAGTAAATAAATGTTAAAAAATATAGGAAATATATTCTAAAAATACAACAAATCAACTTATTTTGTACTTGTATCATAACATATGATGTATTGCTTTGTGTCGTGTGTACACAAAAAAATTCTCAACGCTGAGACACCTTTCCTTTTTCTTTTTTGTCAAACAACTAAATTATCTTTTTTAAATAAATATCAATATTTGAGAATATTTTTCCGATTTTTCCCTTGAGCTCGTAGTTAGAAGACCGATTTTCCAATTGTTAGAAATATCACATTTGAAGAAAAGAAAAATAACAAATCACGTATAATGGCTAGAATATGATTTTTCTGAATGAAATACAGATAAATAAGAGGTAAAATTGATCATATTTATAATTGTTCAAGAGGTAAATTGGGCAAGGTCTAGGAAAACCAACCAATGGTCAAGGAGAAATCGACAAAATACACTAGTACTTGCATTCACAATCTAACCATCTACTTTGCAAACAAGTTTGTAATTCAATGTGGTTAAAATCGTATATATCTGCACTCAAGGTGGTTATGTGCTTGACACGACCGACTCTAAATAGAACTTGTATAAAATTTCCCGATAGTGGTTAATAAATTTTTATAAAACAAATATGGAATTATACCTGAAAGACTAATTAAATACGAAGAACTCTAGAGTTGTTGTACAAAGTCAAGCAGGCAAGATGCATCATTCTTGCATTCAACATTAGGCTTTGTACACTGGTCGTCTAGTAACTTGTTGGATTTATGTCACGTCTAAAATTCGACAGGATTTATGTCACGTCTAAAATTCGACAGGTCTTGAGTTCGATTGGCAACGAATAAGACCAAAACATAAATCGAGAAAATACGGAAAAAAAGAGAGGTTAGAGTTGGAGACTAAAACTAAAAATACAAATCTCATAAAACTCAATCTCTAAATCACATGGAGGAGGTCTCCCAATTTTATCGGGCTTTTTTTTCTACAAAGAATATACATGTTCCCAATCACAAACCCAGATTACGGAGCCAAATGCCCATAAAAATAATAATAATAATAATAATATATTGAGAAAAAAGGCCAAAAAATTAAAAAAGAAAACGAAATGAAACAAAAACAAAGGGGGAAAAGGGTGAAAACATTAATAACTTCAGACGCTACCAGCTGCACCAGACGTCGGTTTTGTTGGCTTGAGTTTTGCAAAGTCAACGAGGTCTCCGAATAGTTTATCCTCTGGCCTCGATGGCCTGCTTGGAGGAACATAAGATGGCGCGGAAACCTGGTAGGGGTTTTTCAGACCATTATCATTAACAGAAAGACCGTACATTTGCTGCTGAAGGGCATACTGCTGTTGTTGCTGTTGCTGTTGCTGTTGCTGAAGGGCGTACGCTTGTTGATGTTGATATTGCTGTTGCTGTTGTTGCTGAAGGGCGTACGCTTGATGCGGATGCTGTTGCTGTTGTTGATCGTAGCCGTAGGGGACAAGTTGATTACTACCATACATTTGTTGAGGATACATAGATGTCATCTGGCCTGCTTGAATAGCTTGTGGAGTCATACCCGTATATGGCCCTTGGGCTGGTTGAGAGGGCAAACCCAAATGATTGCTCGGACCAACTTGGTTATTGATTGTTGACAAATGGTTGGTTGTAATTGGCTGGATATACATACCTACAACCTGGTCGCTTTGAGGACCCTGGGGATGGAAACCACCCGGTGCACTGACCACCACCTTGGTGGTAACTTGCAGCGGGGGCGGAGAGAATCGAGAACCTGCTACTGGACTGCCATCATCTATTGACTGAGCTTCCCAGGGAGGTGGTGGCAATGATCCACTGGTTGGTGAACCTGTCCAACCATGTGAAACATTAGAGCTTACCGTATTCTATAAAGTATAAACCACATAACATTCTTCCTGGTTCATGCAATCACCACTAGCAGGCACATCACTTGCACTAGCTGGGATTATAGAATTATACTTTGATTCATCTTCCTATATGCAAAAGAATGTAAAAGAAAACAAACAATATGGAGACTGAAACACCAAAAATGTAATGAAAAGCGCACCATAGCCTGGCGAAAGCAGCTGCTGCGACTGCACCATCTGACCATTCCATGCAGGAGCAGCACCTTGTGCAAACGGAGACTGCTCATACTGAGGGACCCCCATGATTGGGGCATTTCCATTCGGGAGAAATCCTCCTTGTGGAGATTGAAAATTCTGCTGCTGTGGGAATTGTGGGGTTGAAGGATTGGGTTGGCTGGCTGCATTAACAGGATGGGTATTCACAGGGTTTGGGACACTCTCGGTGCCAAACATGTCCATAAGAGCAAGGGCATTCTGCTGAGAAACAGGAGTAGTTGGCTGTTGTCCTCCCATGGGAACAAGAGCCAGTGAAGCATCTGCCTTTGGTAAGCCAAAGTCATCCCCACTAAGAAGATCCATCCTGGGATCAGCCTTTGCAGTAGAAGTCGAAGCATTAGTAGCTGGAGGGGCAGTAAGCAATAACTGATTAAGTGGATTAGCACCTGGAACCAGAACTTGAGACGGATCTGCAAAAAAGTTCTGGCATTACTATTTTCAATGGATACACTGTACACAAACACCAATGGATTAGTCACAATTTGTTGTAGTGACTGTGAGTGCGTTAAGATCCTAATTACCTCACATCAGGCTGTTTGTTGTCATTTCCGGTGTCCACTAGAGGACCACCAACATCTACAAGCGCTCCATTAGCTGCAGGCTTGGGTTTATCTGGCTGAACTGGATTTCCCGAAGCAATGGCTTCATGCTTGGCTAGAAGACGTTGCAAGTCATCAGTTCAGCGCTAGTCCTTGACATAGAAGTGATTCATCCCTAACAAAAACCTTTGATGAGTAAAGAAATAGACAAAAACTGACATGGCAGTTACATCTAAAGAACAGAAAACATATCAATAAGCACGTATCATTTATCATTCGAGCAAATCTTATATGGCTGATATTAAAGTTCCCGGATAAACATATACGTCATATCCAAACTTCACTTTAAAAGAAAATTTCCAAGATATACATCTACATCATGCCTATAGGGCTTGTTTCTCTGTTGTTCGTTTAGACTGTTTACAGACCCATGCATCTAATACTCGGACATAATTTCATGTTATTTATGGGCTTCTTTTTTTTTTAATTATTATTATTAAGGGGAGGGGGTGAATTCAAAACTATTACAATAATTTAGGGGAGGGCGGAGTTTCAAACACAAGACTGCATGGGTGGAACCCAACACCCTATCCACTACGATATTGGACCACATGCACATTTTACATATGAGCTTGATTGATGATATCACAAATTCACAATATAACATACCAGACTGTTTTGCAAGACAATACCTATATTTCCTACAAATAAAAGGAATATTAATCTGGAATTTTGTGGCATATTAGTTCAAAGATAGCAACCTCTATCTTCGCATAAAATTCAAGTCGCTTTTTGTTTAACAGTCTTTCTAAAACGTCTAAAAATACCTAACTTCTTTTTCTCTTACTTAACCAATATGAATGGGTAATACACATGCATACACGGTGCAACAAAAAGGGACAATACCGAATTGGCAACTGCTTTTTTCGTGAAAAAAGAAGAAAGGTAGCGGTTAATGAAGTTATGGCCTTACGAAGTCGAGTTTACAAGGTGTACCACTCTCTGCTTATATGTACGGCACTGGTCGACCAAATCAATAATCACCTCCTGCCTAAGCCCCTGCAAATTGAAAGAAAACTACTTCAGCAACAAGCAAATGGAGATTGAAATTATGATATTCAAGCATCTTCCTCAATGTCACATTTCCTTATAGATGAAACATCCAGTGCGATAAAGATCAAGTAGATTCAGCTAAGGGGATTTAAATTTTTTTTCTTTATTAACATGTTGTATTACCCAACGAAGGTTAAAGTAATATTACTTCAGCTGTCATCATTAATCCATATCCCACTGTATATTATTTTCTTCATATCATAAATCGATAGATTTACCTCTTTGTTATCTATGGCACTTAGCATTTCTGCCAGGACATCCATGATACCCCGTGCATTCTGAAGTTCCGTCAAACTAACAAAAAAAATCAGTTAAAATATGAAATAATATTCTGCAATAGTTCAACCGTCTTCAAATTATAAAGAATTAACAGTTTCCTGCTTTCATTTAGACTACTTTTGTCCTTGGAATTTCTCACTGCTAAATTTCTTAGAATAAATCATTCGGAGCATTAAAATGGGATACTCCCAGTATGCAAGTTGAAACTTGATACATCTTACCCATCAAAGACGCAAGCAGAAGCAACATCTTGTTTTTTCCATCCAAAACCAAATTCCTCACTTGCATTAATGTCTCATCAAGGATGAAATATCAGATGCATTGAATCACAGAACAGCAAGACCAAAACAATACAGCAAATCCCCTTTCACCATAAATACCTAGTATATTCATACTTCCACCATACCATTGTATATTCATGCTACCATCATAGCATTTACTCTCAATTGCATCTGTCTAATGATGTCAACAGAGCCTGCCATAGGTAGCAAACTTCCTATGTGATTGGATCACTAACACATGCAAAAAAAGAATTCTCATTGAAGTTTTGACATCATTCAATCAGAAGAAAGAAATTAAAGAGTAAAAAACATGCAGTACTGTACAATAAGAGTTCTAAACTTTAATCAGTCCAGTACGAAATAAGTATCATCTTAAAGCCAGAGAAACTGCTCTACTAAATATATTTAAAGCTTATGTTCATCGGGAGCAAAGAGGAGTTCCATGTGCACCTTAAGGTTGGGAACTCAGCCTGTGCAGAAGGCTCAGCTGCATCTTTTGGACGATCTGGATTTTGCAAATTCTGAGGATATGCTGTCAATGGCTGTGTCTGGGGTGGTGTGAATACAGGCGCAGATGACTCGGATCTTTGAGGGAATACTGCTCCAGAACGCTGAAGAAACATTTTGACTCAGAGAATGTTGAAGAATCAAGCACTAAAACAGAATATAAGCAATGAATAACAATTTCATACTAGAATGTTGAAGAATCAAGCACTAAAACAGAATATAAGCAACGAAATAACAATTTCATACTGATTATGTTATATGAATGCTTCTCATGTTGTATTTTAACAATGAAGCTGGATTATTAATTGACCATTGCTCTTAATGTACATACCAACAAATCCTGGTATGCAGCATAGTATTGTGGATATCTTGCTCTCGGCCCCCCAAAAGCTTCTTGCCAGGTATCTATCAGGATCAATATCTTATCTTTGACATGATAGTCCGGCTACAATTTGCATCATAAATACCATGAGAAAACTTAAATAGAAGTGGAAAAAGTGATATTGTAGAACAAACTATCAGATGGCTGGACGGGGATATATTACCTTCTTTTTTACTATTCTAACCATATCATGGAGGAGATCTTTCTCTGCTACATGCATATGAACAATATCTCCACAATTCTTTATTATTGTTTCCAACAGCTAGAATGTAGCAAACAGACCAAAAGAAAACCAATTTAGACCACTGTAATAACAATTCGTTAACAATGACAAACAATGTATGTATATAAATGGCCTCTACAGCATAAGGGACTTGAGCATCAAATTTCAGTGAGATTTCCGGTAGACCATCATCAACTAGCTTTTTTTCACGCATATAAAGTTTAAATCTGCCAACTCTCTAGAATGATGGATCTAAGCCATTCATTTCTTTCCACTTCTATGAACTGTGTATGAAGTATAAACACATGAAAGTAATCCACACTGACAACATGTCCATCTTATTAAAATAAATTCTCTGTCTTCACATTTTGAGAAAATTTTACCATTATTTTTTCCATATGGGAGTAGCATTGGTATTAAGGATCCACTATGCATACAACAAGAAATGAAGTAAAGATCTAACGTAATACATCGGAACTAATTAATTAATAGACCCAAATAGTGAATAACATAAAGCGCTGATAAAAAAATGACAATACACAAATAAGGTACACCATGCTACAAGCAAAGGCATTGCTCGTAAATATAAAAAAAAAAACTTTTATACACACACACACACCCACAAATACGTGCATCTATCGACAAGTTCTCCTGTAAGCTGAACAAAACACTAACACAACTCAACCAGTAAATGAAAAAGAATGTACTGACAACAACATGGACTGGTAAACAAAATGGCCACTTCACTTAATTAAAATGAAAACAGTTCTGTGGAGCTTACTGTAAGGGAAAGAAGTTGAACTTTTGAATTCTTACTTCCAAGGCGCTTCTTTATACCTTTAACAACATCCTTCGCTTGCCTAATATATGAAAACCAAACAGAGAGTTTAAGTCTAGGTAATCTTCAACAAAAAGATTCAATCTTGCGAAGTAGGCATACATCTAGCTAGCTCGTAACAAGAATTAAAATCAGAAATACCAATGCTTGCTATGCACACGAGAGGGAGAACAGGCATTATCGTGTCTATCACGTCTCACATGTTTTGTACATCCTAAATAATGAAAAAGCATTATCATTCAATTCCATCTTTAGCAGCCTTGGCCTTCCGAACAATTGCAGCAACCTCTATGGTTTGTTTACATAAACCACATCACATCACATACTTATTACTAAGAACTTAAGCATACGAAAATATACGACGAGCGTTACTAACCCTCCTCCAATTGTAAACATTGGGCTCAATTATACATAGTGACCAATAATCAGTAAAATAACCATTAAAATGCATCAAACTGATTAACATTTCAGCTGACCAAATGCAGAAAGAACCAGCTTTTTCCATCATACAAAACCAAGCTCACAATCGAACCCACTAAATTGCACAGCTCGAAAACAGATCCAATTATTTACAAAACCAAATCGTAATGAACCTTAAAATTCAGACTTTGTTCTTTTCTTTTACATCATTTCATCTTTTTGCATTTCTATCCTCAAATTTTCTCAGCAACCAAACACAAAGTTAACAGTTCGATCGAATTCAACCACCATCATCACTCCCTCATTGATTCAAATCATACATATACACATTAGACTCGATCAAAAACATAATTACACTATAAAATGCAACAGTGATCAAACTAAACAAGAAAGAGAGTTATAATCGAGTGCGACGCGTACACAGGGTCGTGGTTGCATATGTCACAGATTTCGATGTTCATGGCCCAATCAGGACCGATGAGCATGTCGCTCGTGGCGCGTTCCACCAGATAATTCACCATCCCTCCTGCTCTTCCTCCGACCGAAAGTCGCCGCCGCGATCCGAATACCACACCCACCCGCCTCCGATTGCCGGCAAGATCGCAGAAGACTCCAAAAATAAGACGCAGTCTTTCTTCCGGCGACTCTCTCTCTCTCCCTCTTTCTCTCTCTAGAAGCGTTCCTCTGTGAGAGATCGCTGGCTGCTGCTGCTTTTCTGTTGAGGAACCGAATTTTTTTCCTTTTTCTGAGTTGTTTTTGGGGGTGGGACTAGATTTGACGGGCGAATCAGGTGAGGACACGTATTGGAAATTCGGAGACTCGCGTGCCGCGGTTCTGTTCTCTTTGTGTCACCGACTTTATGTTTGGTCCTTTTTTTGTTTTTTGTTGTTGTTGGAATTTTACAAACAACTCTAAAGAGAAATGTTAAAGATACTTATATAAGATGCAGGAAGTTTATGAAAAGTTATATTTTGAAATAGTTTCTTTTAACATTTTCGACTTCAAATTATTTGGCTCAAAAATTAGGATTAGGTAAAAGTTTATTGATATGTTTTTTTAAAATTATGTAAGTACAATAAATAAATATGATTGTTTAAAAATTAAATTAAACTAGTATATCCCATAATTAAAGTACGTCGTGAAAATTTTTAAAATTAAAGGAGAAAGGAAGAGAGTGAGAGAGAATTGAGTAGAGAGGGAGAGATGTTTATTTATTTATTTATTTAATTTCTTTAAACTAGAGATGTTAAAATCACTTTAAACAAAAAACAACAAAATTTTATTATATGAAATTACGTTACTATCCCTAATTTTTTTGTTGTGGTAGAAGACAAAAATGTATTTTCACCCTCTTTTGATTGGCAAAGAAAGTTTCATTAACTTTTTTGTTTCTTTTGCAATTAGAATATCGTTATAATATAAAAATAATTCAAATTTAAATAAACTCGATCTCCTCATCCCACTTTAATATAGGACTAGAATTCCACTGCCTATAAGCATCATCTCATTCGCCTTCTTCCCTTTAGCCACATTGTCTACTCTAACTCTCGAAGGTTACCCCCGGCACCAATCCATCTAGATGAGCCAAAACTCTCCTTGATGTGCACCCGCTTAAACCATCTCCAACCCTTAAAGTAAGTCTCAAAATTTTCCTTCTATTTCCCTCCAAAAGCACTCCAACCTTTGGGCTAAAATTGGGTTATGGGTTAGAACTCAAAATAGGGCAAATTCCCCCCAAAATTTGTCCCAGGTTAAGTAGGCACATGCAGGCCTGGGTCCACTGAATGTCGGCAGTAGTTTATGAGCCCAATGGCTCTCTGATTTAATCCAACCGCTCTGACCACTGGACCGTTGGTTGATCCAATGGTCCAGATTCATATGTATTCAATATTTAGTTTTATATTTATAAATTCATTGAATTCAACGGTTGAGATCTAATACGATCAAATCTAATGGTACAAAAAGATCTATTGGCCCAAAATTAAATCCAATGGCTAAAATAATTTTTATAAAAAGTTCTCTATACGTTTCATGGTATCGATTTAGTGATTTTTTAATACTTATTGAAATCTAAATATTTTAAGGTTAAAATATTTATAAAATAAATTAGAATAATGTACATAATGTTTTTATTTTATTTGATTTAAAAAAAAAAGTTACTTTAAAGACAAATATTAACTTTTTTTTAATAGTACAAGACAAATATTAGCTTAAATTCATTCTTTAATAATGTCGGGCTAGAAATTTAACCCAAAAGTGTTAAAGCAGAAAAACTGTTTATGAGTTAATACCTAAATTTTCTAAGTTAAAAATTGTAAATTTTAACCTAAATGTTGGAGATGATCTTATAATTCTGTCAAACTGAGGCATCACAAGTTCCTTATACTCTGTAACAAAAGCCACATTCATGTTAGGCCGTTCCGCTATGAATCCATCAGCATCGAGCCAAATGGCTGCAAAAGCACCATTTTCTTCGACTACATCTTTGAAAACACATTTGGAAGATAATCCACACTATTCATGGTTGCAAATTGAGGGGGTTGTATTGGGATCGAAGAAGTTACTACTTTAATTCCTCTCAAACTAAAAGGAGACTAGTTAGGTCATCTCCAACTGATGGTTGCCAGATGACTCGTTTTAAGCATCTGGCCCTCCAAGATCCTCTAAGATATTAATATTTTAATGAACAGTACATGACCTATATTTGCCTCCGTCTCCAACTGAGGGCCAAAGGGCCAGAGGGCTTGTTTTAGCCCTGTCACAAAAAACCGTCTCCAACCGAGGGCCATAGGGCCAAACATAATTTATTATTTAAATTTAAAAACTACAACTTAAATTTAAAAACAACTTAAATTTAAAAACTACAACTTATATTTAAAAACTACAACTAAAATTTAAAAACGACAAATTAAATTTAAAAACTACAAATTAAATTTGAAAACAACATTAACTTAAATTTAAAAACTACAACAACTTAACTTAATATTCATAATCAACATCATCTTCATCATCCCCCATCGTAGGAGAATAGTCAGAGGTAAACAACTGTCGTCGGCTCATAATTTCTTTTTCCTTTTTTTCCTATCAAAATAAGTCTTACTCATTGGAGTGTTATTCAAAGTGTTCCTTTCCATATTCTTATCATCCATCCATTCTTGTATTTGTTTGGCCCGTTCTTCATGCCTACACTTCCTTTCTTCCGCCTCAAGGGCATTTTGCTCCGCCATTAATCGCAATGAGGCCGCCACTTCATGTTGAGCGGCATAATCATCATTTGTCTTGCCCTTTTCCTTCAACCTTTGCGCCTTGTTTCGTCCCATAGCCCTAGGTATGAAACCTTCACCCAAAGACGGATTTTCTACCCTTGTTTGTTGAATGGTTGGATGTCACACTCCCGCCCAGGGTGGATCACTTCCCGGGCCCGCTCCACCACCGTAGCACGATATTGTCCGCTTTGGGCTCCCAGCACACCCTAACGGTTTTGTTTCTAGGAACTCACACGAGAACTTCCCGATGGGTCACCTATCCTGGGAATGCTCTAGCCCCCTTCTCGCTTAACTTCGGAGTTCCAACGGAACCCCAAGCCAGTGAGCTCCCAAAAGGCTCGTGCTAGGTAAAGATGAGAATATACATTTAAGGATCACTCCCCTAGGCGATGTGGGATGTCACAATCCACCCCCCTTAGGGGCCCGACGTCCTCGTCGGCACACCAAGACCAGGGTTAGGCTTTGATACCAAATTGTCGCATCTCGGCCCAGGGCGGATCACTTCCCGGGCCCGCTCCACCACCGTAGCACGATATTGTCCGCTTTGGGCTCTCAGCACACCCTCACGGTTTTGTTTCTGGGAACTCACACGAGAACTTCCCGATGGGTCACTCATCTTGGGAATGCTCTAGTCCCCTTCTCGCTTAACTTCGGAGTTCCAACGGAACCCAAAACCAGTGAGCTCCCAAAAAGCCTCGTGCTAGGTAGAGATGGGAATATACATTTAAGGATCACTTCCCTGGGCGATGTGGGATGTCACAATCCAGCCCAGGGCAGATCACTTCCCCCGCCCGCTCCACCACCGTAGCACGATATTGTCTGCTTTGGGCTCCCAGCACACCCTCACGGTTTTGTTTCTGGGAATTCACACGAGAACTTCCCGATGAGTCACCAATCCTGAGAATGCTCTAGCCCCCTTATCGCTTAACTTCTGAGTTCCAACGGAACCCGAAGCCAGTGAGCTCCCAAAAGGCCTCGTGCTAGGTAGAGATGGGAATATACATTTAAGGATCACTCCCCTGGGCGATGTGGGATGTCACAATCCACCCCCCTTAGGGGCCTGACGTCCTCGTCGGCACACCACGACCAGGGTTAGGCTCTGATACCAAATGTCACATCCCAGCCCGAGGCGGATCACTTCCCGGGCCCGACTCCACCACCGTAGCACAATATTGTCTGCTGCTCCCAGCACACCCTCACGGTTTTGTTTCTGGGAACTCACACGAGAACTTCCCGATGGGTCACCTATCCTGGGAATGCTCTAGCCCCCTTCTCGCTTAACTTCGGAGTTCCAAAGGAACCCGAAGCCAGTGAGCTCCCAAAAGGTCTCGTGCTAGGTAGAGATATGAATATACATTTAAGGATCACTCCCCTAGGCGATGTGGGATGTCACAATCCACTCCCCTTAGGGACCCGACGTCCTCGTCGGCGCACCATGACCAGGGTTAGGCTCTGATACCAAATGTCACATCCCAGCCCGAGGCGGATCACTTCACAGGCCCGACTTCACCACCGTAGCACGATATTGTCCGCTTTGGGCTCCCAGCACACCCTCATGGTTTTGTTTCTGGGAACTCACACGAGAACTTCCCTATGGGTCACCCATTTTGGGAATGCTCTAGCCCCCTTCTCGCTTAACTTCGGAGTTCCAACGGAACACAAAGCCAGTGAGCTCCCATAAGGCCTCGTGTTAGATAGAGATGAGAATATACATTTAAGGATCACTCCCCTAGGCGATGTGGGATGTCACAATCCACCCCTCTTAAGGGCCCGACGTCTTCGTCGGCACACCACGACCAGGGTTAGGCTCTGATACCAAATGTCACATCCCAGCCCAAGACGGATCGCTTCCCGAGCCCGACTCCACCACCGTAGCACGATATTGTCTGCTTTGGGCTCCTAGCACACCCTCACGGTTTTGTTTCTGGGAACTCACACGAGAACTTCCCGATGGGTCACCCATCTTGGGAATGCTCTAGCCCCCTTCTCGCTTAACTTCGGAGTTCTAACGGAACCCGAAGCCAGTGAGCTCCCAAAAGGCATCGTGCTAGGTAGAGATGGGATTATACATTTAAGGATCACTCCCCTGGGCGATATGGGATGTCACAATCCGGCCCAGGGCGGATCACTTCCTGGGCCCGCTCCACCACCGTAGCACGATATTGTCCGCTTTGGGCTCCCAACACACCCTCACGGTTTTGTTTCTGGGAATTCACACAAGAACTTCCCGATGGGTCATCCATCCTGGGAATGCTCTAGCCCCCTTCTCGCTTAACTTCGGAGTTCTAACAGAACCCGAAGCCAGTGAGCTCTCAAAATGCCTCGTGCTAGGTAGAGATGGGAATATACATTTAAGGATCACTCCCCTAGGCGATGTGGGATGTCACAATCCACCCCCCTTAGGGGCCCGACGTCCTCGTCGGCACACCAAGACTAGGGTTAGGCTTTGATACCAAATTGTCGCATCTCGGCCCAGGGCGGATCACTTCCCGGGCCCGCTCCACCACCGTAGCACGATATTGTTCGCTTTGGGCTCTCAGCACACCCTCACGGTTTTGTTTCTGGGAACTCACACGAGAACTTCCCGATGGGTCAACCATCCTGAGAATGCTCTAGCCCTCTTCTCGCTTAACTTCGGAGTTCCAACGGAACCCAAAGCCAGTAAGCTCCCAAAAGGCCTCGTGCTAGGTAGAGATGAGAATATACAGTTAAGGATCACTCCCCTGGGCGATGTGGGATGCCACATTGGAGATCCATCTTCATCCATATCTGCAGCTGAGGATGCAGTTCCGAACACTGGCGTAGGAGCTCTTTGTGGTGGATCTTCAAATAACACCCACCTTTTACAAATTTCCCAACAATTGTGAAACTGAAAGGGTTTCGAGTTGCTCTCCGTATACAATTCCTCCGCTTGGCGTACCTAGAAAAAAAATTAAAGGAAATTAATTTATGAAATTAAATGTAATATAATTAAATATTTAAAATAAATTGTAAAGACACTTACTTCATCGTAGTAATTAGCGCCGTTTTCATGCCTACTTGCGGCTGCTAACAATGCTTGATGCCATTTGTTCAAACTTGGCTAAAGATGTTTCTTCCATCTTGAAGAACAACTCTCGTGGTTTCGAATATTCACTGAAGTGGTGCCTTCATAGAACTCTAAGTATTTTTTGGACAAACGAGTCCAAACACCGTCATTTGTTTGACAATTCCCCCTCACACTATCTTCTGACACCCATCTATAAGCCTTGCAAAGAGCTTCATCTTCTTTCGGGTCCAAGCCCTACCTTTCATTGCAGACAAGGCCATTTCAAAATTATTAAAAAAATTGAAGGATAGATTTTTGATAGATGAAGGAAAATATGAGAATTGAAATGGTGTAGGAATGGTGAAAATTTTGTGAAGAATGGTTTAGGTATTTATAGGAAAAAAATAGATTTAAAAAAAAAAAAAAGGCCCAAAAAACCTAATAATAAAAAAAAATGAATCCAATGATAACTGGCGCCAGCTAGCCGTTGGATTCAAAATTATTTTTAAGCTTTCCTGTCGGTTTCCCTCCAGCCCTCTCCGATTCTGTGGGCCCTCTCAGATTCCGCAGCCTTCTGGCCTAGCCCTCGGTTGGAGACGATTTTCGGGCCTTTAGCCCTCTGGACCCTTCGGTTGGAGATGACCTTACCTTCAAAAGATAAATCATCTAAGCATAAAAAGAAAAATTCACATAATTCAAAATCTCCTTCCAAATGCATCATAAAAAACTAGAAGTTATAATGAGAATCCGGATATCCTAGGTTGCCAATTATTTGCTCTGATCACATGTTCGTAAATATGTTATGATGTGTGCACATGCACAATTTATAAAATAATCACTTAAAATATAAGAATATAAAACAACACATCTTTGAGGTGCGTAGTTCCTGTGATGCAAAGCGCATGCAGACAGACTAGTAAAAAATTATAACCTAGGCAATGAACTAACTGGAGTCTGGAATAATCATTAGAAGTAAATATTGTCCATGGATTAAACAATAGTTCAAAAGGTTTAACTACTTGGGAATTTCTAGATCTACGTTTATTTTCAACTCCCTGATTCATTTCGTCGTTTATTACGTCATCTCTCGCCTCTGGTTGCCTAGTATTTACTATAAGTATTTTCTCGTTTGAACCTTGCCGTTAAATAATTTATATTTCTTTGATGATTGGTCCTTGTTATTTATAGAATGAAAAATCACAACTGATTGTCTTGAGTTTTCAATGTGCAATTGTATACTTAAAAAATGTATCGACAATCAAAATATGTCAAGAAACCAACTGAAACTTTTTGCTTTGTCTAATAGATTAATGCCATTTTTTATAGATTGATGTCAATCTAACTTTTGTTTGTTTACTTGTAACCTTTGTATTTTTTTTTTTCAAAAAATGAACTAGTTAGTGGATTTGCTACACTAGTCCAATTTTTAAGAGTTAGTGACACATCCTAATCTAAATCAAGGTGTGCTGACCGTCACGTGAGAGTGACATAACTATGTGTACAGTGCGGAAAGCAATAATGATATAGAGAAATACGAGTGAATAAAAACCAAACTACTAAAAGTACTAGCTAAAATAAGGTGCTAGTGCGAGATTAAGTGGAAATACACAATTAGAGTATAAATAGCCTAAGTGCAATCCGATTGGACAAGTACTAATTATACAACACCCAAAGGTGATCCTACATTTGTGATGTTTTGTTAGTTGGTATCAGAGCCACTATACTGTGTGGTGCGATGTGTCGATGAGGGCGACGGGCCCCTAAGGGGGTGGATTGTGACATCCCACATCGCTCAGGGAAGTAGATATTCTAAACCTTATATGTATATTCTCATCTCTACCTAGCACGAGGTTTTTTAGGAGTTCACTAGCTTCAGGTTCCGTAGGAACTCCGAAGTTAAACGAGTAGCGCTCGAGAGCAATCCCATGATGGGTGACCCACTGAGAAATTCTTATGTGAGTTCCCAGAAACAAAACCATAAGGCGTGGTCAGGGCCCAAAGTGGACAATATCGTGCTACGGTGAAGTCGAGGCCCGGGATGTGGTGGGGGCTCAGGTCGGGATGTGACAATTAGAAAGACTTATGGAGACATTTCAGCCTCTCCTAGCCATCATTGTGTGGTTCACACAATGCCAGGAATTGATCTCAGAACTTGCCGTATAGAATATAGAAATTTGTCCCCAATTACTGAATCATCCCTAGGTGGTTTAACCTTTTGTTTTAGAAGTGTGGTTAGTGGACTCACCATTTTGCATTGGAGTATGATTTTCTCCCTTCCTATTTCCCTCCCCTTTCTCTCACATATTGTTTTTTGTCTTATTGTCTCTATAAATAAATCAATATAAGATGTTAACGCGACTAAATCGTAACTATTCAAATAGGAGGGGAGAAAGGGAAGAGAGATTAGAAAGGGAGAGAATCCTCCTCCATTTGCATTAGGGGATGTGTCATGCACCTAATTAGACAAATTACAATCATCTTTCTATAATTAGGCCAATCATTACTTAACGGCGGCGGCCCTACCCAAGTAATAAAATTTTCAGCTAACCAAAGCGGTTGTGAAGTGTACGCGCCACCGCACACCAAAACCCGCCAAATCCCGAAAGCTTGCGTGAAAAGTGGTGCTGAGTTACTGATCATATCTGGAAGCAACACCACCGACTTCTCTCATACATTTCACACGCGAATTTTCTAGGGTTTTGGTCAGGAGCCCCAAAATTTGGGGCAATTGAAGAACCTAGGGTTTGCTAATCAGTCCAAGAAGCAAAAACCCAGTTCGTTTCTGATTCGATTGAGCTAGGGTTTCTCGACCTTGGTTCAAAAATGGCGATAATCGGCGACGCGCTTCGCCAGGCGTTCATGCCAAAGCGCGAGTACGAGAGCCTCCGGGAGGAAGACAGGGCGTGGGAGAAGCTCCAGAGACCGCTGTTAATGGCTTCCGTGGCTTTGGTCTGCCTCGTCGTTGTTGTGTGCACGGTTATCAGCTTGAATATTGTGTTTCCGGCCGACCCGACTAAGAGACCGTTCTGCGGCGACCGGAGGCTTAATTCGTTGCCGATGAATGTGAGAGGCGGGGATTCCGATCTGTTTCCCGGAGCTTTTTATCTTACGGATCAGGAGATTGCGGATTACTATTGGATGGTTGTGTTCATTCCCTCCTTGATCATTTTCTTGGCTACTTTCGTGTACCTTGTCGCGGGTAAGGAAGCTGTTAAGCTCTACTTTAGTTGTTTCCAATTTGAAGTTGTTGCTTGAATGCTAATAAATCTAAGAGGGTGGTAGTTAAAATTTTGATTTTTGTGTATTTCATTGATTTGGGTTGTGGAAAGGTGGAAACTTGGTTAACTAAGAGTGCATTAAGATCGAAAATCTTGTAAAAAATGATTATGATTAGTGATTACAAGCCGAAAGACTTGGGGAATCTATAGGTTATATGTTGGATAGTTGTGCAGTCTTGCTATACTTGCTTAGAAAAATTATTAGAAGTACTATAAGGAAATGGCATTTCTAATCGGGGATTTGCTAGCTCGGATAAATCATGGTCTAAGTATGTCTAAATCGTAGGTTATAGTGTTGGCTTGGTGGAATAGATTTATGCTTATACTACCACAAGTTGATAGCTTTATAGAGGATGCAAGATGATTATGGTTCAAAGATGTAAGCATGGGTACATTTTAGTATTTTCTTGTATCAATAAACCCAATCAAAAGGAAAAGGCATCAAACCGAAAATGGGATTTATATGGTTCAGCAAAGGTTGATTCACACCTCGTGGCCAGCTTCATGTATAAGGCATAATCTGCTTATGAAACGTAGAAATGGGTATTAATTGGCTGTGCATATAGCATGGTATAGAATTTGTAGTTGAAAGTACATTTTTCATTGGATATTGTCTCATTATTCTACATGGATGATATCTAACATTTTTCAGTGCAATAGTTTGATTTCGATATGCTAAATGGTTCTCATAGTTTCAATCTGGTTGCAGGAATCATTGTTGCTTATTCTGCTCCAACACGACATGGATGCTTAAGGGTTGTTGAAAATAACTATTGTGCTTCAAAAAGAGGTATCCTCCCTTTCTTTCTCTCACTTTCTCTCTCTGTCAAACTCTGATTTTCCTTTTCTTTAATGATATTTAGTGGGTCAAACTCATTTACAATTTGTTTTTTCATCTTTCACACACGATAGTTTGCCTCAATTGTTCTTGTTAATGTTTCAAAGAATCAAATGAACTACTGTATCCACTATACGTCAGTCACAGGTATCTATTGTTTATCACATTTCAAAATCTTGCTTGGCTGTTTTGAGTTTTTACACCTGGTACTAGTTATATGGAGCTAATTACTCCTAAACAATGAAGTTTTCGATGTGAGTTTAGTGTGGCAGAATAATTTTTTTTTTTTTTTTCGTACTTTGTTTAGTTGCCAATGAGTCAGGGTAAAGAAAATACATGAGGATCTTACATCTATTTAGCAGGCCGGGCAATGCTTTCTTTTGTTGTTTAAAGGTAGATCTAAGTGATTGATTGCATTCCTTAAGATTTTACGCACTTCTTTTTGGGGTGGGCCTTGCCAGAGCAGGCATACAAAAATTGCGGCCTTGGAAGTTCATCTATTTTATCACATCATTTTTCTTTAGGGGTGTGCTATCCACACACCCCATTTTACTTCTCACACACCCCTTGATAATTTCTGTCCGTTGATCTTCTTCAATTCATCGGATCTGATGCTGAAAATTAAAAAGGTGTGTGAAAAGTAAAATAGGGTGTGTGGATATCACACCCCTTTCTTTAATAACACAAAATGCAGCATGTCCTTTTAACCTGTCTTTCGTATCCTGGTATCTTTGGTCAAAAGTTTAGTTGCGCGACAACCTCCAGTGGGGTTTGAACTCTCATTTGTAATCTGTAGGTGGGGTTCGATGTCTATCGATTCTGAATGCCGTCTTTGCTGTCATATTTGGTCTACTTGCATTGTTTCTTGGTTCAAGCCTCCTCACACAAGGAAGCTCCTGCTCTGTGCCCCTTTTCTGGTGCTATGAGGTTGGTTCTTGGGGAATGGTTATTTTATATGGAGGAACCGCCTTTTTTCTAAGAAGGAGAGCAGCGGCAATCCTTGATGAGGGAGATTTTGGTGGTCGAAACCTGGGGCTAGAAATGTTGGAGAATCCTGTAGAAGTTTCACCACAGGTGGAAAGGCCGGTTAACGAAGGGTTTAAAGCATGGATGGGGTCATCACTCCTATCGTCTGATGAAGAAGATGAACCTGGCAGTTATTAAGAACTTTCTTACATACCTCCGTCAACTCTAACATGCAAATGGTGTGGTATTTACGTGAAGCCTTTCAGAACTAAACAGCTTCCCGCAGATTTTTTGACAAATTCAGGAGTGGATAGAGTAGTTTGAAATTCAACGTTGGCTTGTTGAAGATGCCAGCTTTGAAACGGTTCTAGTGATGATGTAACACAGAGTGAAAGCTAATTTTCGGACATAGCTTCATGTTGATTTTGTAACCTTTGTTGCACATGCCCTCTTTGGTAGCCTGTGAATATCTAACCAGATTTCTCTCTCTCTCTCTCTCTCTCTCTCTATAACAACCAAGTTATCACTTTGATTCTCGACTTCTCTTATTCTAGGCAAACACGTTCCGAGTCTTTTTATCAAATTTTCTTTTCAACCTATGTTTTTGGATGTGATGACCTGGTGCACCGTGCATTCGTATCATGCGACAAGTGATGCAGCCAAAAAGTAAGGACTTGTAGCTTCAAGTGACGCGACGGAATTGGAATTTATTTCACATAATTTTTTTGTGCATAACGTCTCCTGATTATTAAAATTTTTAAAATTTTCTATGCAGGACGTGCATATAGATAGTCTGTTGTACGTTACATGTTTAGCCCAAGTAACGCGTAATCAAAGGCCCGAATAAAAAGGCCCAGCCAACTCATAGGCCCCAACAAACCCAATCCAAGCCCAATGAAATGCGTTCGTCAGTTAGTGTTGCCGTTGAACTGAAGAGCGTAAAACCCTAATCTCTCTCTCCTTCTCTCACCGAGCTGTGGCTGAGCGGCACATTCCCTTCTCGGCTCTCTCGACATTTGAATTCCCAACAGCAACCACCGCCAATCGACCATGGCCGCATACGACTACGACGACGCAGGCACCTACGACGAGACATCGGCGACGCAGCGCCAACCGTCGTCCGGAGCCCCGCCGTCTTCCGACCTCGGTTACGACCCCAACTTCGTCCCCGACTCCGTCAAATCCTTTGTCGTCCACCTCTACCGCTACATCCGCGAGAAGAATGTCTACGAGATCCACCAGATGTACGAGACCTCCTTCCAGACCCTCTCCGATCGCCTCTTCAAGGACACCCCCTGGCCATCCGTCGATGCCGTCGCCGACTACGTCGACAACGACCACGTATTCTGCCTCCTCTACCGCGAGATGTGGTTCCGCCACCTCTACGCCCGCCTGTCCCCGACGCTGAAGCAGCGAATCGACTCCTGGGACAATTACTGCAGCCTCTTCCAGGTCGTCCTCCACGGCGTCGTTAATATGCAGCTGCCGAACCAGTGGCTTTGGGACATGGTCGATGAGTTCGTCTACCAGTTCCAGAGCTTCTGTCAGTACAGGGCTAAGATGAAGAACAAGAACGAGCAGGAGATTGCTCTTCTCAGGCAATTTGATCAAGTAATCATCGCTTCCAAATTTCAATTTCAGAAATTTTGAAACCCTAAACCCTCATTTGTGTTCTCAACTTCTCAATGTTGATTTTGTTGCAGGCTTGGAATGTGTATGGTGTGCTCAATTTCTTGCAAGCTCTGGTTGAGAAGTCGATGATCATTCAGATTCTCGAGCAAGAGAAGGAAGGGCTCGAGCAGTTTACTGCCAATGATGGGTATGATTATAATGGTGGCAGTAATGTGTTGAAGGTGTTGGGGTATTTCAGCATGGTGGGTTTGCTTCGAGTTCATTGTCTTTTGGGCGATTATCATACTGGTCTGAAATGCTTGCAGCCCATCGACATTACCCAACAAGGTGTTTTCACCACTGTTATTGGAAGCCACATTACCACCATTTATCATTATGGTTTCGCCAATCTTATGTTGCGGAGGTACATTGTTCATTGTGTTTTGATCTTGTTTTCGCTTTAGATGTGTACGTGCATCAAACGTTGTTTAGGGAGCCTTAGGAGTATTGTTGGTTTTGTTGCAGGTACGTGGAGGCGATTCGTGAATTCAATAAGATTCTGTTGTACATCTACAAGACCAAGCAGTTCCATCAGAAATCTCCTCAGTATGAGCAGATACTAAAGAAGAATGAGCAGATGTATGCCCTGTTGGCAATTGCTCTTTCACTATGTCCCCAAGTGAAGCTTGTTGAGGAAACTGTGAACTCTCAGTTGCGCGAGAAGTATGGTGAGAAGATGAACAGAATGCAAAGATATGATGATGAAGCATTTGCTATTTATGATGAGCTCTTCTCCTATGCATGCCCTAAGTTCATTACCCCATCTCCTCCAAGTTTTGAGGAGCCCCTTGTTAATTACAACCAGGTATGAACCCCAACTAGGTAAACTGAAATAAGTGGTTTAAAAGAATTTCAATTCAGAAAGCAGTGGTATAACTTTCTGCAATGGTATAGCAGAAGCCAGCTTCCAGGACAAAAAATATATAGTTCCCACATAAATTTTACTAATTTAGTACCTTCCATATATGATACGATGAATATTCGAGGACATAGAGTTGTAATTATCTGTTGCTGAGAGTTTCATGCATTTTACACGATTTGATGATTGGCTTGATACATGCATAGTATCAGTTCATGAGATATTTGAAACAAACACTTCAGCAATAAGAAAATTTCATAGACTTTCTTTGCACCATACTATAGGAAAATTGAACACCGTCTCGAGTCACTCTGTGTGTTATAACTTATAATGTAAAAACAGTTGTGGAAGGAAAGCTAATGAAAATCTTACTTTTGTATTGGGAAAATGTCGTTGTGTTAAATTCTCTATTTGGGGAATTATATTATGTGAATGAATTTTCCGGCACGTGTGCTTGATTAATCAAATTCCATTTTAACCATTGCAGGATGCTTATAGACTTCAATTGAAACTGTTCCTTTATGAAGTGAAGCAGCAACAGTTATTATCAGGCGTCAGGACCTTCTTAAAAGTCTATTCATCCATCTCCGTTGGAAAGCTTGCAAGCTACATGGAAGTGGATGAAGCCAAGTTGAGGTACTTAATGAGGATAGTCTAGTAGTTATGTTGCCTAAAATTCTTCTTTTGGATTCTTTGCTAATGTTTTGTGATTCTGTCTTGTAGGACTATCTTGTTGACGTACAAGCACAAGACACATTCCGTTGATACTGAGGGAAAAGTTATTTCCAATGCTGATGTGGACTTCTATATTGACGATGTATGTTTTCTTCTATTACCTTCTATTTTTGTTAGTGGAAAACTGATCTAAGGCCAATTCAAAGGTCCAAGGGCATCTTTGTGATTTGACCTTTTGTAAGAAACTAGAACTCCTTCAGCACTTGGTTCATGGGACTTTCTTCGAGGTGATTATAAACCTGCCTCAAAAGATCTAAAACAATCTTAGCTCAAGCAAACATGTAATTTCTGTAATTAGTTTGACCTAACTATGTAATTTAGTGCCCCGAAAGGCAAAGCAAAAAGAGTGGGTGCTTGTCATTGGAAATGGGTTCAGTTGTTCTGAATCTTCTGATATGCCCTTCTCTTACACTTGGTGACCTGCCTTCAATGATGATTTATTTACTGGGAAATTGTTAGCCTTATCAAGTGTAAATTGGGCTAGAGTTAATCTAATAAGCTTAACATGCAAGAACTTTAAAGTTATATGGTTCAATCACTGTTTTGGAACATGGTAATTGATGACACATACGTTTTATTCATTTAATAGTTCTAATCTACCGCAGGACTTGATATCTGTCGTCGAATCAAAACCAGCAAAACGATACGGTGATTACTTCTTGCGGCAGGTCGTGAAGGTATGCAGAACTCATTGTTTTCCCATCTTATTTACCAACATTAGGGAAATGCTTAGTTAATCTCTTTTTTAAATATCTTGAACTTTTTTTGTCGCAGCTTGAAGGTGTGATCAATGATATGGACAGGGTAAAGCTTGATTGATTCAGCCATCACTTTTTCAGTTTACCTTCCTTTCCCGCAATTTTCGCTTGCTTAGATTTTTCGACAATGATGTCTTGAGATGTTTTTTCTTCATCTTTCGAATTACCTATATGTCTCATGTTCTGCTACTTTGAATTGGCGGACGTGGTTTTTAACTCTTCAAATTATAATTTTCACCT
Organism: Pyrus x bretschneideri; assembly: GCF_019419815.1. Classification (NCBI taxonomy): domain Eukaryota; kingdom Viridiplantae; phylum Streptophyta; class Magnoliopsida; order Rosales; family Rosaceae; genus Pyrus; species Pyrus x bretschneideri. Next base: position 3,085,852 of record NW_025999446.1, read on the forward strand.
GTTGTGCCTATCTACTCAAAATTGCTAGCATTGAATTTTTGCAAGTATTTTTTTCCTTGAATGAGACATTAACAGTGTAAGTATAGAGAGTCGGGGTCGCTTTGAATATGCCATGGATTATTTACCTGTGTTACTTATTTTATGAAACTCGTCAAAAGAACCAAGTCTTACTCTATTTTCGCCCTCATCGCGTGTTGCTTTTCGCTTATGTTCCTTTGTTGTATAACACCTTGTGTAGTCGTGTCATTCTTCCATGTATGAACTTGGATTCACTTCACAGTGTTTGCAATGGTCGGTTTTTTTATTTTTATTTTTAACAAACGATATTATTCACACTAAGTAGATGATGAGTGGGTTCAGCCTCCGCAACGGTCAATTTTGGAGTCGTACTCATCTTTGAAGGTTTAGGCATGAATTATACATCGGTTTGAGGTTGGAGAGATAAACCCAATCTTCGTGCACTAAATGCGATTAGGCCCCCACATGTGGTCACTCACGCTAATTGACTTGGGGGAACGCGACAATTTACGACAGCACCAATTACGTTGATTTCCCTGTCGTTTTTTTCATTCTTCTATGTCAATTCTCCATGTCTTTTTCTTGGTACCATTTTTCATTCGGCAAGTATAAAACTTTTTGCCCCACTTATTTGTTGTTTGTCCTTCTAATTGATTTGATATTGTATCTTCAGCAACGGATTTATAACTCATTTAGTTTTTTTTTCTTTTTCTTTTTTGTTTGTTTGTTTTTGTGAAATGATAGATTTGTTAGATTAGGGAGCTAACGAAGTTTGAATACCGTGTTGTGGTGTAAGGGCAACACTCATCTCTACCATTGTGATAGAGAGCTACTATTAACATTTGCACCTGCATTTTTCTGTGTGACTCCACTCTTATCCTATATCATTTGTTTCGAAAAGAGAATAATGTATAGAGCAATAATCTTCTACTTCATAAAATGCATGATTGTATTTTTAGAGTGTCAATAATAGCTCAAAAAAAAAAAAAATTCGTTTCGTACTGAACATCTATTGTTTCACTAAGCAAATAGAATTTGAAAAAGAGTCAAATTTGGTGTTGTTGTATGTGCAATTGCAAGGTGTGGTTTTCAAAATTTGTAGTCGTTGAGAGAGAATTTATGGATCAATAAAAAAATATAAAACAATTTAGTCAGCTTTTGAAAATCATCTAGTTTAAAATGGATAAAGAGAACTGAAGGTTTTTTAAAGATATTTTTTATCGATTTTTTGTCACTTCATGTTTTTGGTATAATATTGACACGATGATTGACATTAAATTAAGAAAGAATAAAAAATCCATAAAAAATCTCATTTTTAAGAAAGTGTTCTTAACATTTCGCATGAATAAAATTAATATTGACTATTTTTTTGAACCGAAGTACCAAAGTGGCCAAAATAGAAGAATTAACCGGTCAAGATTTAGTCAAATTTTATATTGTGTACTTAATTTACTTTTAATTAAACAATTATAAGTCCTTAGGACAGATTTGGTGGACATTTTATGGACACGAAGGCTGCGTCTTGAGTGTTTCCTCGTACTTGGTTGAATGTTAGGTGTGCGGTTTCAACTTGGACATAGATGAGTGTGCTGTTCATCTAACATTCAACTTGGATATGTTTTTATCCTAAAAATTTACTTAATTAACAACTGGTATTGATAGAAGTGTGTGATAACTATTTTGAATAACTAATAATAATTTTTTTTTACTTGCGGGTCAATCATTTCATCGAAGACTTACATACAAGAGGGACTCTAGTGCGGCGGTATTTCAATCAATTAGACACTGTCATGTTTTATTGAGATAAACTCAAACACATTGTGAGTCGGATTCTGTTTTTATTGTTGGAGAATAGAGCCTTACATAGAAATACAACAAAATAATTGGGAATTCCACACCTAATATCATCAATGCCTTTTGTGATACCAGTGATGTAGGTGGTGGATCATGTTGATCTTAAAATGTTTGACACCTACGATGAAATCACAAATCAATCACGCACTGTCACATTAAAATGTTAACTAAATTGAGGACCACCACAATTTGTAAGTTTCTCTCCATTTTATGACATGTGAGTTGGGAATGTTGCCCAACCCCCTAACAAGATAACCAATTCCCACATGCACAACCTCCAGGCAGTCACCAAACCCCATCCCAGCAACTCTCCTTCAAGGGCTTCAACCCCCATGGCTTTTGCTCAAGAAGAATGAAAGTTTGAATATTATATAATTGTTGTTTGTCCTGAGATATATATGTAATTGCTAAGTAGCTAGAAATAAATGTGGGTCTGGTAAATAGTACCGCTGACTGAGAGAAAAATGGTAGGCAGTGCAAGGCTTTGCTTGCACAACTCCATGAGAGCTTTGAATTTATTTGTCAACGTTTGTGGAGTTGGAGTCATCATCTACTCCCTTTGGCTCATCAAGAAATGGCAAGTTGGAGTCTCTGAGCTCCCTCCCGTCTCGCATGTCCCAAAGCCATGGTAAAAAAGTTCATATTTCTGCTCTTTATCTTTCTATGGTACTGCGTTTATCCTCGCATCCAAGGTTCTCTGTTCAAATCTCTCGTTCTTGAATATCGCTTGTATCGAAGAAAACAAAAAGCGTTTTTGTTATATCGTGTGATAGACTGATAGGCAGAGGCAATCTGCAGTTTTTTCTTTAATTTTGTTATATTTTTCTTTTGTTAGAAAATCATCGGTTGCAATTTTGTTTGACAGGTTTATCTATACATGTTTAGGTATAGGAATTGCTGTCTGCCTGAGCACGCTTTGCGGTCATATGGTTGCCAATTCCATCAGCAGTTTTACTCTCTTCATTGTATCCTTTCTGGTGATTACAACTTTTCTATTAATTTTCGGCTTCAAATCTTTGTTATAATGTCCAAAAAAAGCTTGGACGGTGATTTTCGCACTCATTTTAACCTCCTGCGCTCCTCCCTTCGAGTGCAAAATGAGTGTCAGAATCGCAATCCAAAAGTTTCCGTCCTTTTTTTCTTGAACTTTTTACCAGGTTTAGCAATACCAATAATTTTTTAGGAGCCTATGCTCTTTGCAATTTGAATCTAGTTTATGAATGTTTACACAAATTTCATCGATCTGGTTTGTCCTTAACCAGTTCTAATTAGTACATAATCTCCATCTTCTGTCTTCTTTGCCTCGAAGTTGGAGTGATTATCAACATTTTCTATAGGATGGACTGGGAAGTGGTATGCCTTCCTGCACTTGTGCTTTTTATGTGCTGCATTCAGTCATTAACTTAAAATCACTTTTTAAAGAAGTTGCTTTTTTGACAGCAATTTGCAAAGTACATTGATGAGGATCACACCGTGTTCAAAAACTTCTTGACGTTTCATCTAAACATCTGCCGCCTCATTGCAATTATCATCTTGATACCACAGGTAAAAAAGAAAATAAAAAAAACCCTCTCTTTTTACTCAACTTCGAAAATTGTCTGAATCGTTAGATCAATATAACTCTATTGACCTAACGGTTCAAACAATGTCGGTAAGACAAAATTTCCAATGACTCTTAGCTAACGCAAGTTCATTTTGCAGATCAAAGCTATTGTGCTAGCGATCATTCTTTGGGCCATTGGTTCCGAGCCGAGGGCGGATCAATGCAACTATTCTGATGTCACAAACTTCAGATATTCGTTTCTGGCAGCGCCTACACAATCTTTACTAGATATATGGCGACATGGATTCCGAAACTATGAAGTTTCGTCAAGAGAATTCGAAAACCCGCCACGCCCGAGTTTTGTTTCAAATGTACAGAGATTTTTCAGAATGCATTTTCACAGAAGAGTCACTCTTAGTTAGGGAAGAAGTATATAAGTTTTGGGTTTAGGGTTCCCCTGCATTTTTTGTATGTTGGTGAAAGGGGAAGTTTGGGAGAGGTTGAAAAGTAGCATAGGAGATAGAATGAAATGGATTAATTTTACAGAAACTAGTAATTCTCTCCAAAATTAATTACTTGAAAAGCATTTGTTTACATTGTTCATGTTAAAACCAATCAAACGTTAAGCATATATTATACAACAATTTGCACAGTTTTATTACAAATGGTAAAACTCAACAACAAACACAATATATATTAAACATAAACACTTAGTGTAATTATATATAGAAACTCAAATCACTGACTTGTTCTTTGACGATAGAGGCTTGCAGAGCAATCTCCTAAGACAGAAACTCGTCCCTACACTTGTGCAGCAGTTCGTTGGACGTCTATCTTGCAGGATACAACTATCTAATCCAAGTTCTTGCACTCGAACTTGGATTCTTTGCGAATTGGTTGTGTGGTTCTCAGCGAAATATGAAGGAATGAATCTGGAAAACTTAATTCTGGTTTCTGAGTTTTATTGCCATATATATAATGGCATCAGTTGAACTTCTCCAACCGTTCATTCTTATCAAGTTTTTGTAAAAAGAAAACTGAATGCAACCTTTCACAAAAACTGATCATAACTGTCAAAAACCGAATCCAAAAAAATCAAAAACGTAACTTGTGTTTTTCGTCCATCCGAGCCCAAGAGCCCCAAGGCCCAAGGCCCATCTTTGACATTTAATATATACACCCAAACTCTCCAATTCTAAGGCCCAAGGTCCATGGCTTTGGCCCAATTCTTTTCAAACTATAAGTGAGTGAACTCACTTATAAAGACTTAATGAGAAACATGTTTGGGCGATGTGGGACTCCAAGTCCCACAGAAAACACAGTTCCAACAATACCCCACATTTTCTATTCAAACTTTAGCAATACCCCACATTTGAATTGAAAATAAGATACTAGTGACATTAGTAATGTACTTCCAGAGAACTTAGATATGATACGCATCGGGATAGGTGTCTTTTGGACTTGAACCTTCTCTAGTGAGTACTTACCGGTTTTACCTAATGAAGCAGTGAATTTTCTATCTTGAACTGATCATTCTTTGTAGTAAAATCGAAACAATAAGTATCACACATATCACATCTTGACACACGTCAATTCATACGGTTGTGTTCATTTTGGTCCTGAACATATCCTGGTTTCATGAGACCTTTAGAGAATTGTAGCCATACCAATTCTCAAAGATGCGACCCCACATCAATCTCATATAGGTAATGCTAATGAAGAATATCCTGTTCTATTCATCTTAATCATAAGATATTAGCATTATTAAGAATAGTTATTCACCCTTTTCGTCTAACAGGCAACACACTGTTTTCCATCATAAGAATGAGTAAAGATTGTGTTGTTTACTTTGAGTTTTCCTCAACTAGTTTGCCTATTGAACCTAGACCATGGGATCTCCAATTAGCTAGGTTAGGTTTCCGTCAAGTTATAACTCATTGAGTTGGCTTTAAACCCATTCCCCTCGATGTAAATGCCACTTGATCCTTGGATAGGCCTTTTGTCAAAGGATCGGCAATATTCTCCTTAGATTTAATATAATCAATGGAAATAGTTCCATTCTTGAGTAATTGTCTAATGGTTTTATGTCGTCGCCTTATATGTCTCGACTTCCCATTATATTCAGCGTTTTTGGCTCGACCTTGTGCAGCCATGCTGTCACAATGTATACATATTGCAGTCACAGGCTTGGGCCAGAATGGAATATCTTCCAGAAAATGTTTAAGCCATTCAGCTTCATCAGCAGCTGTATCTAAAGCTATAAACTCTGATTCCATTGTCGAACGTGCTATACATGTTTGCTTGGATGATTTCCATGACACAGCTGCTCCACCAAGTGTAAATACATATCCACTTGTGGATTTACTGTCTGTGCTCCCTGAAATCCAATTTGCATCACTATATCCTTCTAATACTGGGGGATATTGAGTGTAATGCAAACCATAGTTTAGTGTATGCTTTAAATATCTTAATACCCTTATTAAAGCATTCCAATGATCTCTTCCAGGATTACTTGAATACCTACTTAGTCGGCTTATTGAATAAGCAAGATCAGGTCTTGTACAATTCATAATGTACATCAAGCAACCTATAACTTGGGTATACTCCAATTGAGATACGCTATCTTCTTCGTTTTTAGTAAGTTTATGAATGGGATCAAAAGGAGTTACTGCAGGTTTACAATCATAATGTCCAAACCTTCTTAGAACCTTTTCCACATAATGTGATTGAGTTAGGACATATCCATCTGGATTCCTTAGAATTCGAACTCCAAGAATCACATCAGCTAATCCCATATCTTTCATGTCAAAACTGGAATTTAGCATTTTCTTTGTGGAGTTAATCACATCTTTGTTTGTTCCCATTATAAGCATGTCATCAACATATAGACATACAATAACACAAGCATTTTTCGTTTTCTTAACATAAATGCATTTATCACTTTCATTGATTACAAATCCATTCGTAATCATATTATGATCAAATTTTTCATGCCATTGCTTAGGCGCTTGTTTGAGTCCATATAATGATTTAATCAACTTACAAACTTTCTTTTCTTGACCCTTGACAATGAAACCTTCAGGTTGATCCATATATATTTCTTCGTCTAATTCACCATTTAGAAATGCAGTCTTGACATCCATTTGATGTATCTCAAGATTGTACACAGACGCTATAGCTATTAATAACCTTATAGATGTTATTCTAGCTACTGGTGAATAAGTGTCAAAATAGTCAAGTCCTTCTTTTTGACGATACCCTTTGGCAACTAAACGAGCCTTATACTTGTCTATGGTACCATCCGGTCTCAATTTCCTCTTGAAAATCCATTTGTGTCCTATTGGTTTATTTCCAGGAGGCAAATTAACCAATTCCCATGTATTATTTTGCATGATGGATTCTATTTCACTTTGAATAGCTTCTTTCCAATAAGGTGCTTCAGACGATTCTAATGCAGCCTTATAAGTTTGAGGCTCTTCTTCAGTCACAAAAGTGAGGAAATCAGGACCAAAATCCTTTGCAATTTTTGCTCTTTTACTCTTTCGTGGTTCCAAATCTTGGATTTGAACTCTCGAAGTTGAGGCATGATTATCGTCATCATTTCTTGTAGTAACCTCATGTACTCTTTTGTTCAAAACATATGACCTATCTTTGTAAGGAAAAATTTCCTCAAAGAACTCAACTTCTGCAGATTCAAGTATAGTGTTTATATGAATGTCTGCAATTTCAGATTTATGAACCAAAAATCTATATGCCGAACTATTATAGGCATGACCAATAAAGATACAATCCACTGTTTTTGGTCCAAGTTTTTGTCTCTTCGGAAGAGGCACTTGAACTTTTGCAAGACAACCCCACACTTTCAAGGTTTTATATGTAGGTAACCTACCTTTCCAGATTTCATAAGGAGATTGATTAGTCTTCTTATGTGGAATTCGGTTCAAAATCGTATTTGCAGCAAGGAGTGCCTCACCCCATAAATTATGTGGTGCACCAGAACTGTTCAACATGGAATTAATCATATCCTTCAATGTACGATTTTTCCGTTCAGCCACTCCATTTTGTTGAGGAGTATATGGTGCTGTTGTTTGATGTATTATTCCATGTGTTGAACAAAATTCTGCAAAGTCTTTAGATTCGTATTCACCACCTCTATCCGATCTTAAGACCTTTATTCTTTTGTCTAGTTGATTTTCGACTTCGGCTTTAAATGTCTTAAACATGTTTAAAGCTTCATCTTTACTATGAATCAAATAGACATAACAATACTTGCTGCAATCATCAATGAAGGAAATATAATAGTTCTTTCCTCCACGAGTTGGTGTGGATTTGAAATCACAAAGATCACTATGGATTAAACCAAGAATTTCGTTGGATTTTTCCACTGATTTATATGAGTGTCTTGCATATTTAGATTCTGTGCATATCTCACATTTAGATACTTTGTTCATGGAACATTTTGGCAATAGGCCTAAGTTAACCATTCTTTGAAGAGAACGAAAATTAACATGACCTAATCTTGCATGCCATAATGTAGAGGACTCAATCAAGTAAGCAGAAGAAGCACTTGGCTTGTTATTGTTATTCATAGCATTAACAGAAAGTACATTCATTTTGAAGAGCCCCTCAGCCAGGTAGCCCTTTCCCACATACATCCCACCTTTGGTGATTACAAACTTATCAGATTCAAACACAATTTTGAAACCTTTGTTACTCAGAAGTGATCCAGAAATCAGGTTCTTACGAATATCTGGAACATGCAGAACATTGGTAAGTGAAAGCTCTTTTCCGGAAGTGAGTTTGAGCGTCACTTTTCCCTTCCCTGCAACGGCAGACGCAGTTGCATTTCCCATGTACAGATTTTCTCCACCATCAACAGATTGGTAAGTAACAAATAAATTTCGATCAGCACACACATGCCTTGTTGCTCCTGTATCAACAAACCAGTCATTTGAATTAGTCAATAAATTGACTTCAGAGACAACAGCAACAAATGTGTCTTCTGCAACATTTGCTTGATTGGAACTTCCAGAATTCTGATCCTTCTTATGGCGGCAGTCCTTTGCCCTATGACCTGTCTTTCCACAAACCCAGCAACCTCCTTTGATTTTCTTGAAGGTTTTCCCTTTCACAGCAGTCATTGCTTTCTTTGCAGCATCCTTGCCTTTGTTTTTCTGATGGTGCCTTGCCTTGTGTGAGTCACCTCCTTCCACAACATTGGCCTTTGCCTCCAGCGATGAGACATCATACTTCTCATTTTTTCGATGATCCTCCTCCACACGCAGTTTGAGAATCAACTGATCCATGTTCATGTCTTCAGTTAGATGCTTCAGATAAATCTTGAAGTCCTTCCAATTCGAAGGCAGTTTCTCTATGATAGAGCCAACCACAAAGCCTTCTTTCAGACCAAGATTTTCTTCATCTAACTCATGGACAATCACTTGGAGTTCTTCAACTTGCTTGACAACAGACTTGTTGTCACTCATCTTGTAATTCAGAAATTTTCCAATTACAAACTTCTTGGAACTTGCCACTTCAGACTTGTACTTCTTATCCAGAGACTCCCACAGATCTTTCGCTGTCTTATATGATGAATAAACATCATACAGAGAGTCATCTAGAGCATTCAGAATGTAGTTCCTGCATAGAAATTCACTGTGAGTCCAGGCTTCTATAGCCTGCAGAATTTCGGCAGGAATGTCTCCCTCTTCTGGTGCTTTGGGGGACTCAGAAGTAATCACATGACTCAAGTTCAGAGTTGTTAAGTAGAACAACATCTTCTGTTGCCAACGTTTGAAATCAACTCCCTTGAACTTCTCAGGTTTCTCAACATGTTGCTTGACAACACCAACATTTGATTGATCCATAGTTTCTGTCTTAGATTGTTAAAACCAATCAAACGTTAAGCATATATTATACAACAATTTGCACAGTTTTATTACAAATGGTAAAACTCAACAACAAACACAATATATATTAAACATAAACACTTAGTGTAATTATATATAGAAACTCAAATCACTGACTTGTTCTTTGACGATAGAGGCTTGCAGAGCAATCTCCTAAGACAGAAACTCGTCCCTACACTTGTGCAGCAGTTCGTTGGACGTCTATCTTGCAGGATACAACTATCTAATCCAAGTTCTTGCACTCGAACTTGGATTCTTTGCGAATTGGTTGTGTGGTTCTCAGCGAAATATGAAGGAATGAATCTGGAAAACTTAATTCTGGTTTCTGAGTTTTATTGCCATATATATAATGGCATCAGTTGAACTTCTCCAACCGTTCATTCTTATCAAGTTTTTGTAAAAAGAAAACTGAATGCAACCTTTCACAAAAACTGATCATAACTGTCAAAAACCGAATCCAAAAAAATAAAAAACGTAACTTGTGTTTTTCGTCCATCCGAGCCCAAGAGCCCCAAGGCCCAAGGCCCATCTTTGACATTTAATATATACACCCAAACTCTCCAATTCTAAGGCCCAAGATCCATGGCTTTGGCCCAATTCTTTTCAAACTATAAGTGAGTGAACTCACTTATAAAGACTTAATGAGAAACATGTTTGGGCGATGTGGGACTCCAAGTCCCACAGAAAACACAGTTCCAACAGTTCATTTGTTTACTTTCTGTTGATGTCTCTGTCGTGTTGAGAGAGGAACTGTGTTTTAGGGTTGATTTGGAAGGATAAGGATTGTCTGCCCTCTCACTTTCAGTGTCTTTCTGTTTTGTGTGATCACGGTTAAGCTACGTCAATATTATATATATATATATATATATATATTTAAATAAAGATAATAAGACAAAAATGAATAGTAATATAAAATGTTGACGTGGTTTAACAGTGACTACACAAACAGGAGGGCACGGGAAGTGGGAGGGTAGACAATCCTTGTCTGATTTGAAATCCAAGGGTTTGAACAAATTGGGTGAAGTAGCATATTTATTTTCACGTGTTGGTATGTAAGCCGCATCTTCTAAAAAAGATTTTTTTAGCCAAAATGCTCTTTGAGATTTGCGTAACTCCTCACTTTGGTCCCTGAGATTTGAAATCAATAGAAGTGGTTTATGAGTTTGTCTACTATCAATCATTTTTGTTCTTCCTAAAAAAATTTCCATTAAATAAAGATAAAATAACAAAAATACTCTCAATTTTTATCAAATCTTTTTGGCCTATTGTCTATTACATTGAGGTTATTTTTGTCATTTGGTCTTTATTTAACATAATTTTTCAAGTAAGGGCCAAAATGATTGATGGTGGATAAACTCAAGGACTACATATATTGATTTCAAATGTCAGGAACCAAAGTGATGAGTTACACAAATATCAAGAACTATTTGGTTAAAAAACCTCTAAAAAATATTATTGTTAAGGCTGTGAACGAAGGACCCGGCTTCTCTGCCCTCTCAGTTCCCATACATTTTCATTCCCTCCTATTTTATACGGTCACGATTAAACTACGTCAACATTTTATATTGATTTTTTTATAAAGATAATAAAAAAAAATATAAAATATTAACGTGATTTAATCATGATCGAATAAATAAGAAAAGATAAAAGTGTATGAAAACTAAGAGGGCAGAGAAGCTAGGTACGAATCGGTTGACGCCTCTCATATAGTGCACTAGTGGACCTATAGTGCAATTGTCTCTAGCTTGGGACCCGCCTCCTGCAAGGAAGGCGAAGTTTAATGTGGATTGCTCTTGGCTCAGCACTGCTGGGAATATAGGTGTTGGGGGAATATTACGAGATAACAGTGGTGATTGGCAATTGGTTGAAGCCGAGATTTGGGGGCTTTATTTTAGTCTATAACAGTAAACAAAAGTATTTCAACTCTGTGTGGAGATGGACTCAGCTATTGTGGTTAATTCAATTAAAACTATAATTAATACCAACTTTTATCTTCTTATCAACATTATTGATCAACGCAAACAATTTACGGTATGGATAGTGGATTGCGAGTTGATTCCTGTCTATTGGGAGAAGAATATTGTGTCGAACGGCTTTACCAATTGGAGTTATAATATGAATCTTGAGTATCATCATTTTGAGAATCCACTTGAATGGATTGAACTCATTTATTTGATGACATGGTCGGAGTCTCTACGATTCGAACTGTTTGTAAGAATTTATTGAGTTAATTTTGGGTTGTTCTACCCCCTTATGTTACAATTGTTTTTTAGTACAAGTAATATTCTATACTAAATTTACATTATGGAAAAGGGAGAGGGTTTAAACCTCAAACGCAGTGGGTTAAAGAAAAATGTCCTAACCACCATGATAATCCACTACTTGTATTGAAAAAGAAATTTAAACATATCAAAATGACGTGCATGAGTAGACACATTTAATTACTTGAATACAAGTCGTTTGTATCAATATCTTTGTATTAATTCCAAATTCCAAAAGCTTCCTAGTCAGTCCTTGCACAAGTGAAACATGAAGACTGCATGAGCAAGCAGTCACTCAAAGCAATCATGAAACCTATGGGGATTTGCAAATCAAAATGCCCAAGACCAAGGTCGTCTCCAATCCAAAACTCAAATTCCTGGACTCAAATCAAATGTTTGGGTCAAAAGATTGTAGCGGGTAAGAACCCATTAACTTTTTTGCCTCAAAATCCAAATGTTCGTGTGTTGTCATAAGAATTTTTTGTATAAATTTTCTCACTTTCCTCGCATACAACATTAGTGACAATCAAGAGAGATCACAAATACAGCTAGTTAAGACAAGATAAGTAGATTTTCAAAATTTCAATCACTGTGAAAATTTTTAAATTTTCAATCACGCTGCCACTTAGTATTATATTCTTCTTTACTTATAATAATAAATGAGAAGTCGTAAATTCCGACCTAAATGATGAGTTCAGAGTTTCATACTCATTTATTGTGCCACCTTGGTATAGATATTATGGCCATTGAGAAAATCACACTCAAAGTGAAGGCCACCGTCAAGTCTACTGTCGTTTCCCTATCATGGGAGGCCACTATCTGATTCTGATAATGCGCATTGTCGGTTATCTAAACTTGCCAATGCCGTTTAGTTCAGGTGTTGGTGAGTCCCCGAAATAACAAAAACCTTCACCGTAGGAACCCAACAAACACTTGTCCGAAACTCATAAGCTCAGCTCCACCACAACCAGCCTGCTCCACCACTCTCTCAGCAGCATTCATGGAGTCCCAAGCCGGCGGTTCCGTATTCTCCCACGTCCCTCAGGTCCCTGAAGTCCCACTTTACGCGGTAAAATAAATTGATTACCACATTTTTGCTTTAAACTTCGATTCTTTTGTGTTTAGTTTATATGAAAACATGAATTCGCGGGTTAGGCCAGTTGATCAGGACAGCATGGCCGCCTTCTTCCCCTGCCATCCTCTTAAGTTAGAGTAGTTTAAAATAGAATATCGTCTTGTCAAGAAGTAGAGAGTTTTAAAGAATCTTTTGTTTCTTTTTGTTTTGAGAAAAACAGATGCAGGCTGCTTATGGCAAAGACTCAAGTCCTCAGAAGCTGAATTTGGGCATTGGTGTTTACAGGACTGAGGTGTGTTTTCGTATTTTTCACTTCAAAATTCTTGCGATTTTCAATTTTTTCGGCGCAATTTTACCACTTCAAACAATCGATTACTGTTTGTGAAAATACTTGTGATCCATTTAATTGTGATTAGTGACTAACTAATCTTAGCTTAACAGAACTTACACTCACAACTATCTTTTAGCTTGTTGAATTTCTTGCTGACTGGACCCATCAGGCTTACTTGGATTATATTGCGAAACAATGTCCTTGAGGACCTTGACAAAGTTGTTAACAGTTAATACATCCTTGTTCTTACTTAATGTTTATGCAACAACAGGATGGGAGACCTGTCCTTTTAGATGTGGTTAGTCGAGCGGAGCGGTTACTAGTCAATGACTTGTAAGTTGTAAGGTGTCTCGTTGTTCTTGCAATTGTAATTTGCTTCGAGTAGCGATTATACTCCGGTTTGGATGATTTTCAGGTCCAGTTTTAAGGAGTATCTTCCTATTACTGGAATGCCAGATTTCAACAGATTGAGCGCTGCACTCGTTTTGGGTGCTGACAGGTATTGGAGTCCCGGCCTAATCCACATTATACCATGTTAACGAACTTTGCACCATATGGATACAATACGGGTTTCTTTTGCTGATTGCGCATTTCAATTTTTATGGAATCAGCCCTGCTATAAAGGAGAATAGAGTGACTACTGCCCAGTGCTTGTCTGGTAGCGGTTCAATAAGGATTGGAGCTGATTTTTTAGCAAAGCATTACGGTCAAGTAAAGCACTTATCCTTTTGTCTTTAGCATTTTCGTGTGCTAATGGATTCGTGTGACATGGACTGATTATGTACCTTTCTCAGCATCATATTGTGTACATGTCCCAGCAAACATATGGAAACCACCCAAATTTTTTCTCCGCGGCAGGGATAGCTATTAAGACTTACCGTTACTATGACCCAGGAACGCGTGGACTGGACTTTCAAGGTAATTTTCTGAGTATAAATGCTACCTTCGCATTCCTCCCTTACACCGTAGATTGTGTATTCTGTAGATTCATCTATTATTTCTGTCAGAAGATCAATAAGAGCTGTTGTGAAAATATTTGATTAAAATCTATAATTTGTTTGCGCCTAATATTCTATCCACAGTTTTCCAACCGTTACAATGCTTGAATGTTCTTTCATTTTTCAATTTTGGTGAATGACAGGCATGCTGGAAGATCTTCGATCTTCCCCAACAGGAGCTATCGTGCTTCTCCAAGCATGTGCGCAAAACCCCACTGGTGTTGACCCAACTATGTCACAGTGGAAGCAGATAAGACAGTTGATCAGATCAAAAGGGTTGTTACCGTTTTTTGACTGTGCTTATCAGGTAAGGTACTGTTTCATTAAAGGTCGAGAACACCTTGCATTTTTCAGTTTGCTAGGATCCCCCAAGCGTTGAAGCCTGCGGGTTCTTGCACCTGAGAAATAGGTGCAAGTTTCTTTACATACCTTCATCTAGGGTCTCTATGTAGGGTTTTGTCAGTGGAAATCTGGAAGAGGATGCGCAATCTATTCGCCTTTTTGTTGCTGATGGTGGTGAATGCCTTATAGCCCAGTCATATTCAAAGAATATGGGACTTTACGGAGAACGTGTTGGGGCACTCAGCATTGTAAGACACCAATTTTTCCTACACTGAAAGCCCAAAAACTTAACATAAAAAGAACCTACTGATGCTTGCTTGTATAGACATCTGAAAAATCTTGTTTTTATAGTAGTTCATGTATTTATACTCACTCTTTCTTCTATTTTCTGCACATATCGGCTTCAACGGATTTTCCTGAAATTAGAAATCATAAAGCTTTTTGTTTGATAGGTTTGCAAGACAGCAGAAGTGGCTAGCAACGTCGAAAGCCAGCTGAAACTCGTGATCAGGCCCATGTATTCTAACCCACCCATTCATGGGGCAGCCATAGTGGCTGCTATCCTAAAGGACAGGTATTTGATAATACGAATGTGTCTGCCTTCGTGCAGTGTAACTGAGAGCACTGGAATCAGGAACATGTGTCTGCCTCTGTTTGCAGGGATATGTACAATGAATGGAGTATTGAAGTGAAGGCAATGGCTGACCGCCTTATGAGCATGCGCCAACACCTATTCAATGCGCTGCGTGACAAAGGCACTGCAATCTCTCTCTCTGTGGAATGTATTTTACTGGCAGAAGGATTAACATGACTAAAAGCGTGATTAGTCGCCTATAGATACCCTTTTGCCTCCGTTGGTTCGAGTCATTTTTTCAAGCTCTCGGTTATGATTTGGCAGGTACTCCCGGTGACTGGAGTCACATAATCAGGCAAGTGGGGATGTTTACTTTCTCAGGATTGAGCCCTGAACAAGTTGCCTTCATTACAAAAGAGTACCACATCTACTTGCCATCTGATGGGTAACACCCCACACACTACAAACTTAGCTTTTTCCCCCAATGCATGTGCATTTCCGCATACGTAGTTGCATTTTTTGTTTCGGGTATGGATTACGCAGACAAGAAATGTACTCTCTTATGCAATCCAGTTTAAATATGCAATGCTAGGGTCCGGAGCATGATTTGTCAGTGCACGTCAAGTCTTCCACCGGAACTTTCATAGACCGAACACATAATTTTACTTTGGGGCACAGTTTTACGGCATGATGATACAACATAATTTACTCACTCTTGTTGTTACTGTGCAGGAGGATTAACATGGCAGGTCTTGGTCCTAAGACAGTTCCTCATCTTGCAGATGCAATACATGCGGCTGTAACCACTGCTGTCTAAGCCAATGTTGAAGTGCATAAGAGGGCCAAATTGAAATTCCTTTGTAATCCAAGGGCCACACTAGAAATGAATTATTTTCCATTGGTATTAAAAATAGAAAATGTGAAGGAATGAATAATTGTCAATGACATTTATGTCCGTCTACTAATTGGCGTTGAGCCAATGATTTCTCAATTGATTAGGCACATTATTGTCGGCCATCATCTGATAACGCATTGTCGTTTTATCTAAACTTGGCAATGCCATTAGTTCACTCTCGTTAGATCCTAAAACTCGTAAACACGAAACTAACACTTCTGTCGCTGAAATGGTACAGGCTTTTACCGTTAAAACCCAACAACCGCTTGTCCGAAACTCTAGATCTCAGCCCAGTTCCCCTGCCATTCAGCTCCATAACTGTACGGAGGATTTCCTAGCTCTGCCACTCTCTTGGCGGAGATTATGGCGCAAGATGGTGGTTTTGCATGTGCAAACATTCCTCAGGTTCCTGAGGTAACAATTCCCGCGGTAAAGAAATTAGATTTTCCCACATTTTGCTAAAACTTTGGATTTCTTTATGTTTAGTTCAAAGACTCGATGGTTCAAGGGATTCTGCAATTCTCACCAGTATTAAGTGATGATATTGAGCCCCGATCTATTGATGAATGTAAACAGAGACAAGATTGGTCTAAGTGGAAATATGCAATCTAGACAAAATTAAATTCCTTGGAAATGCGAAATGTTTTTGGACCAGTAGTCCAAACCCTGCTTGGTGTAAACCCTGTGGGTTACAAATGGGTATTCACAAGGAAACGCAATGAGAAAAATGAGATTGCAAGATATAAAGCACGAGTCGTTGCACAAGGCTTTTCGCAAAGACCTGGAATTGATTATTAGGAGACATACTCTCCTGTAATGGACGCAATTACGTTCCGTTACTTAATAAGTTTAGTGGTTTCAGAGAAACTTGACATGTGACTTATGGATGTTATCATTGCGTATCTATATGGAGAATTAGATACTAACATATACATGAAGGTCCTAGAAGGACTAAAGTTGTTTGAAACAACTAACAAACCATGAGGTATGCTTTCAATCAAATTAAGGCGATCATTGTATGGACTGAAACAATCTGGATGAATGTGGTATAATCGTCTCAGTGAGTATTTGATCAAAGAAGGGTATATCAACAATGCCATTTGCCCTTGTGTGTTCATTAAGAAATCCAACTCTGGATTTGCTATAGTGGCAGTATATGTTGATGATATGAACCTAGTTGGAACTCTTGAAGAGCTCAATAAAATTGCTAAATATCTAAAAAGCGAATTTGAAATGAAAGACCTTGGGAAAACAAAATATTGTCTCGGCTTGTAGATTGAGCATTGTGCTAATGGAATTTTGGTCCACCAATTAGCTTACATTGAAAAAATCTTGAAACGATTTGGTATGGACAAGGCTTATCCACTCAGTACGTCAATGGTCGTTCGTTCTTTGGACATAAAGAAAGATTCATTCCGTCCAAAAGAAGATGATGAACTAGTCCTTGGTCCAGAAGTACCATATTTGAGTGCAATAGGTGTTTTATTGTATTTAGCATAATGTACTAAATATAGCTTTTTCAGTTAACTTGTTAGCAAGGTATAGCTCTGCTCCAACAATTCATCATTGGAAGGGTATCAAAGACGTATTGCGATACCTTCGTGTGACAACAGACTATGGGTCTCTTCTACTCAAAGAACTCCATAAATGACCAGGTCCTTGTTAGATATGCAGATGTTGGTTTTCTCTCTGATCCGCATAAAGCTCGCTCACAAACTGGATATGTGTTCAAAAATGGAGATACAACAATCTCATGGCGCTCAACAAAGCAAACATTAGTAGCTACATCTTCAAATCATTCAGAAATACTTGCTTTACATGAAGCAAGTCATGAATGTTCTTGGTTAAGATCAATGATCCATCATATTCGGAATTCATGTGGTCTAACTTCAAAGACAGACAATCCAACTGTTATCCATGAAGATAATGCAACCTGTGTTGCCCAAATGAAGGAAGGATTCATCAAGGACGATAAAACTAAACACATATCTCCGAAGTTTTTCAGTGCACATGAGCTTCAGAAGGCTAAAGTTATTGAAGTCAGATAAATCCGTTCTAATGAAAATCTGGCAGATTTGTTCACCAAATCTCTACCAAAATGCACGTTTCAAAAGTTAGTGCAAAGTATCGGATTACGTCGACTTACCAATTAGCTAAATTTGAAGAATGCGGAATCAGGGGGAGCATCCATGATACATGCTTGTTGTACTCTTTTTCCTTCGACTAGGATTTTTCCCACTGGATTTTTCCTATCAAGGTTTTAACGAGACAACATAAGCATATTTAACACTATATCAACAATCCAGGAAAAGTTGTACTCTTTTTCCTTCGCTGTGGTTTTTTCCACTGGGTTTTTCAAGCAAGGTTTTTAATGAAGCAACCGATGTTGATATGTGGGCATCCAAGGAGGAGTGTTGAAAACATTGGCATTGTTATGAATGCCAACACACACATTTTCAATGCCCATGCAAAGTGAAATTGAATTTGGAAATGCATGGGAATTGTATTGTCAAGGAAAGTGCTGTAAACTTCAATGTGCAATTAATACATTAGTTTGGATAAATAACATCAAAAACATCATTATCTTTCAATACACAGCAAAAACATAGAA
Source organism: Pyrus x bretschneideri (assembly GCF_019419815.1). Classification (NCBI taxonomy): domain Eukaryota; kingdom Viridiplantae; phylum Streptophyta; class Magnoliopsida; order Rosales; family Rosaceae; genus Pyrus; species Pyrus x bretschneideri. The sequence continues at coordinate 3,104,263 of NW_025999446.1, forward strand.
AAGAGAAAGAAAGGAAGAATAAATAACATCACTATCTATTCCTCCTACTTTTATTAGTCATTCACTTGTGTTACAATTATAATATGATATGTTACACCTACTTTATTTCTATAAATAATAAAGTTTATCTTTCTAACTTTTACATATTTATACCAAAAAGCTCAATTGCCCGATTGCCCGACAGTCAAAACGCTTTACAGTTTACACAGCGCGTTACGAAAAAGGCGTATTTTAAGCTCCTGAACGAATAGAACTGCCTAACATGCGCCCACAGTTCATTTCAGTACGTCAGCCCGCGCCCACAGTTCTTCTACTTCCTTTACTATTAGTGATCGGAGGCAAAACGCTCTGGTGCGACAGCTCGCTGCCGAAGAAGATCAATCGTCCTCCGCCATGGATGCTCACAACAACTCCATCTCCGCCTCGCCAACTTCCGCCCACGCCAATTCCGTCTTCGCTCACGTCGTTCGCGCTCCCGAGGATCCAATCCTTGGGGTACTCTCTCTCACTCAAAGCGTTTGATCTTTGCGTAAATCAGTTTACGAGATTTCATATTTTCATGTCATTTGTAGTGCGGGAGCTTTGATTTCGGTTGCGATTAAGCTGAACAGTATTCATATTTGATCGCGCGTGTTTATGTTTAGCTGAAGATCGATCGTATTGATCCCTGACAAATATTTTGAAAATATGAACAGGTGACTGTTGCTTATAACAAGGATCAAAGCCCTCTTAAGCTGAATTTGGGTGTTGGTGCTTATCGAACCGAGGTGAGTCTGTTTTGGACTGAATTTAACATGATTACAAAGCTGTAGTATGTATTGTTAGCGAAATGTATGTTCTCTAATGTATGGGACTCGAGTAGTGCCGGCTCACACACATGAGCTGATGTTTGTTTCATTGTCAAAATTATGCACGTCTTTGCGACTGCATGATTTTTATTTCAAAGGCAGTGGCACTAGTTTTGTTATCGTCCTTTGCGAATTTGTTAATTTCTTAACTGCCTTTGTGTTCGTGGAATGACAGGAGGGAAAACCACTTGTTCTGAATGTGGTGAGAAAAGCTGAACAGCTGCTCGTTAATGACATGTAAGCTATATCGTTGTCAGTATATTTATTTTGCTATTAATTTAAGAAGCTAACATTATTGACGTTAAATTGGTTTGTGTCGTTAATCATTGACTTATGGTTTGATTCCTCATTACATCCAGGTCACGCGTTAAGGAATACCTTCCTATCGTTGGACTGGCAGATTTCAATAAGCTGAGCGCTAGGCTGATTCTTGGTGCTGACAGGTATAAAAGACTAATTGATGTCTTATCCTATCCTTTTTGCTTTATTATGTTCTGTTCGGAGGTGGATTTATCAGTTGTTTTACCGGCTTTCAAGCATAGAATTTACTTGCTTGTTACAGCCCTGCTATTCAAGAGAACCGGATTACTACTGTTCAATGTCTGTCGGGAACTGGCTCATTGAGAGTTGGAGGTGAATTTTTGGCAAAGCATTATCATGAAGTAAGTGATCGTCTCTTGTTTCTACTGTTGTGTAGATAATAGTTCAGCGAACTTAACCTCATCTATTTTACTGCAGCGCACAATATACATACCCCAGCCGACATGGGGAAACCACACAAAAGTTTTCACTCTCTCAGGGTTGACTGTGAAAAGTTACCGGTATTATGATCCAGCAACTCGTGGTCTCAACTTCCAAGGTTTAGAACTAGAATTGTTCATAGTTTCTTATTATTTCTATCACGGTTGAATTTCTTTCCCCCAACTATTTCATCTTCTGACATTATTTTTTAATTTACTAATAGTTCTTCCCTCATGGGGTAAATGGCAACAGGCCTTATAACGTGTCTATTCTTCGTTCTGTTTTAATGCTCTTTTCATTTCATTAACAGGCCTCTTAGAAGACCTCAGTTCTGCCCCAGCTGGAGCAATTGTACTTCTCCATGCATGTGCTCATAACCCCACCGGTGTTGATCCAACTCTTGAGCAGTGGGAGCAGATCAGACAGCTCGTGAGATCAAGAGAATTATTACCTTTCTTCGACAGTGCTTATCAGGTAGACCGCATGTAGAGTTCCAATTTCTCTACACTCTAGTTTCTTCTTTCTGTTTAACATCATGCTATTCCAACTTCTCATGGTGAACTGTTTTCTTGTATTTGTAGGGTTTTGCTAGTGGAAGTTTGGATGGAGATGCACAGTCTGTTCGTAGGTTTGCTGCTGATGGTGGAGAGTGCCTTATTGCTCAAAGTTATGCAAAAAACATGGGTCTGTATGGCGAACGTGTTGGAGCCCTAAGCATTGTAAGACTCATTCCATAACTTTCAGTTGCAAGTTCCCTTATTTTGATGCATCCCACTAAAATTTAATACAAAAAAACTCCATACTTGCCATACATCTTAAATTGTTCTTGATTATATTGGTTGTTGAAAATTCTACTTGAACATAGGTCTGCAAGAATGCTGATGTTGCAAGCAAGGTTGAGAGCCAACTGAAGCTTGTGATCAGGCCCATGTACTCGAACCCACCCATTCATGGTGCATCTATTGTAGCGACTATCCTCAAGGATAGGTACTCTTTGAATCTTGTTCATATACGTGCAAAATGACAATAATTGACTTGATGTATCATCAGCTGCTTATTGAACTCCGACCCGAAAATAGTTTTTCCTTCCCTATGTGATTTCTAGTTACCTTATCACTTAATTCTTCTGTGGTCAGGGATTTGTTCAATGAGTGGACAATTGAGTTGAAGGAAATGGCTGATCGTATCATCAGCATGCGTCATCAACTTTTTGAATCCTTGCGTGCCAAGGGTGAGTATTTCCATATGGGTATATGACAGTAACTAAAAGTACCAATGGTGAAGAAATACAAACATAACTTTTATGAATTCCCGTGGCCGTTTGCATAGTTATTTCACCTTGCTGAGTTTTATATTCCACAGGCACACCTGGTGACTGGAGCCACATCATCAAGCAAATCGGAATGTTTACCTTCACCGGATTGAACTCCGAGCAAGTTGCTTTCATGACCAAAGAGTACCATATTTACATGACATCTGACGGGTAATCAATCAGCATTAATCATGAGTTCTTTTATTTAACGAAGCCTAATCTTCTGTACGTCAAGGATTTGTCCGTCTGTTATCATTAACTACATCAAGGATACAAATTTCATAGCAGACTCCTTAGCGAATATTAATATCCAAACACACGTCTTGACGCAAATAGAGTGAGCATTTGCAGAATGAGGCGATCAACTTTGTTCTTCGTTTTTGCAGGAGGATTAGCATGGCGGGTCTGAGCTCGAGGACCGTCCCTCATCTTACGGAGGCAATACATGCCGCTGTTACTCGCGCTGCCTAGTCATATGTTTAGAAGGCAACATTTTCTTCTTGTGAGCCGACTCCAATATTGGACTCTTCCCCTTGTACGGGTTTGTTGTAATAATTGTTTTACCTTATTAGATGAGGTTAAAGATTTCTCCGACTAAGATTAAATGAAGAAAATCTGGAGGATTTTTGAGTTCTTTTTTTCGACCTTCCCCATGTTACAATTATATGCATTCATGTCAAATTTTGCGTTCATTAGCAGTATTCATGCCAAATTAAAAGTTTTTGGGTCTTCAAATACATCTCTTTCGTATACCATTGTTTCATAATTTTTGGAAATTTTTGGGTTTCAATAGTCCGGGAAGACGTAGTTCGGAAAATGAAATGTGAAGATTGAGTAGTTTTGAAAAATGAATGCTGAAGACTGGTTCAAATATTGATTTTAAGAAATTAAACGGTAAAAATTGTTTGTAAAGCTGGGCTGCTTGTTAGTCTACTGAAAACCAACTGTATTTATAATTGCTTTTGGAAGGCTAAAGCGATTTCTGACGATTAAAAGCACTTTTAACTGCTTCTGGATCATAGAATGGTTTTCTCAAGAATAAGTCTCAGATGTTTCATAAAAAAGTTTTTGGTTTTCCATTAAAAGTTTCAACGCCCTTATAATAAAAACGCTTCTACTAATATAACACATCACTTTCTATCCAGATAATCACTCACAAATAACAGCAACTTATATGAAACGAGTTCACCGTCACGTGTTGTCTCGATTCAATAATATACTATCATGTGGAAAAAACTTGCACTAAGCAATGTATTATTGAATAAAGAATGCCTTGTGACAATGAATACGTTCCATGTAAGTTCTTCCAAACAGTCTTCAAATTTCACCAATGGTAGAAAGTAATTTTTATTTTTCGTTAAGTGGAATGTAATCCTTAGTGGAACAAAACTTAAATTCCCAGTAGGTAATAAAAAAACACGAATACAAAGACACATTGACTAGCTCATGAACAAATTTCTTTTTTTGAACCAATTAGTTAACTGGATCCAGACGTTGTAACAAAAAATTAAAAAGAAAAAAAATTAAATATAAAAAAAAAGAGAGACTGAACTACATACATATATGGATAACAAAAGGACCCAAACAAAAGAACTAGCGCAACCTTCTTACAGGAGGCTACTTATCTGCAACCCTTCAACAAATAAGAGGTCGGACTTGACAAGCTTTTGGCATTAGAGGCAGACTTTACATTTTCTGTTCCCTTCTTCCCGGGCGTCCCGCATTCGCTGAAGTCGAGGGTGCGACGCTCCAGCTACGAAAGTGTTCCCAACATGATCAGCTCATTTCGTTACAATGATACGAAAACAAACCCTTGGGAGCCGAAAATAATTGAAAAGCCTACACGAAACATAAAACGGATCCTACCAAAACATTAGGAGCCGAAAGAGAACTACTCCCTGGCTGATTAGGTAGCCCATGCTTGTTCTCGAGGCCTGCAATATCTCGGTCTTTCTGTCTTTCCCGGAATAAACTTTCAGGAGTTTCATTTCCCAAAACCTCCTGGGCATTGGCATAGGCAGCAGCACTCTGCTCACTTATCTGTTTCATCAGCCCAATGGCATCATAGCTTCTATCCCCTGGGCTCATGAAAAACCCCATATCCTGGAGAGAGGAAAATCGCATTGCATTATATTAATAACAGACCCTCGACCACGTAATTTGAGAAGATAATCATCTTCCAGAAATTGTGGTCACCTCAATTGTAATTTCAGTATCAACACTAGGGCCGGGGACGAAGGAGTTGATGAACCAAGGAGATTTCCATGCGGAAGGAGATTCGATACTTCTCTTAAAAGGAGTACCACCGAACCTAGAAAAACAAACACCATCACCAATGAAACCCATCAGGATCAGGTATTGAGAGTATTCCAGAACTACAAGAAATCTTACATGCCGAACATGCCGGAAACAATGACAATGACAAAATCTTACATGCTTTCAATGCTGACATCATTGCCAGCATTATCACCAGATGTCTCTGGGGGAACTGACGAAGAATCAGATTGTAAGTGTTTATCTGCAAGACTTTCATGCTTCTTTACGCATATAGTGGGGGTTTTAACAGATGGGCATTGTCTTGCAGAGAAAGATTTAGAAGGAACTCCTGGGTTGGTGGCTTCAAAGCTTTTACGTAAGAGACTTTTAGGAGTTCTAGCAGTTGAGCCGAAGGGTTTTTCAGCTTTACAACCAACTACATCAGGAGAATTCAGTAGCAGATCATTTGTGTTACGTTCAACAAGAACTCCAGAGGGTTGTGCCTGAAAAGTGCAATAAGAGAATTTAATACTACAAACAAATGCAATATAAATTCCACCAATATTAAGTGATTGGCCAGTAAAACCAATATTAGGTGATTGGCCGGTACAATATTTATCCTTCAGAAGATGCACAGGATATAAAGCCAGCAAAATAAATTCACAAGAAACTCACACTTTGTGTAGTTGGGACGAGATCAACCTTACTCTCAGCATCAACATCAGAAGTTTGTTGGAACTGCTTTCGCTTTTCCTGGGATTGACCGTCATCAACATCTTTCTGTGCGGTTCCATCATCTGACATTGCAGTGCTGTCAATCCCTTTTTCTACTTTGTTTTCACAGGTACCCTTGTTCTCTTTATCTTCAACAGAGGCATCAGAATTCCTTTTCTGATCAGATGATGGAGAAAGTGAATCTTCTTTGTTCTCTGTATCTTCAAACATAACATCTAGACGTGAAAAATCTCTGGCCAAGCAGGAGGTCACGTCAGTCCCAACCCTTTTATCAAATCTTCTATCGGACAATGGCGACAGTGGAGACAACAAATCTCGGTGTCGTTTCTTCAAAATAGATGGCGTGCCTGTAAAAGTTTTAGCAGCACTTTTTAGCAAGGCATCAGGGCTACCCTCACGAGAGGGTGAATCCCATAACCTATATGGAGTGAGGCAATTCATAGAAGACATCATCAGCTGACGAATGCCGAGGGGACTATATTCTTGCTGCATGTCATTACCAGATTGTATAAGATCACAACTAAAAAATGGAATATCCAAGCTTGGAAAGCGAGGAGGTTCATAACAAAGAGCGCCAGCATCCTGCTGTTCTGTCTGCTCATTTGAACTCACATCCACAGGACAAGTTTGCATGTCCAATCCCGAAGAAAATGTATTTACAGGGACTAATTTTGAAGAATCACTAACCAGATCGGATTTGCAGGGAGAACTGGCAGACTCGTTAGTATAGATAAATCCATCATTTGAACTTGTCACAAACTCTTGATCTTGAACTATGAATAAATGAGTAGGTTCTCCAGCATATATCAGTGGAGTTTCATGAGCAGAAACTACTTGAGAGCAAGAAGTTCCAATTACACCAGAATTCAGATGATGATATAATTGTGAAGCTGAAGTTCTGCCAGTGTCAGATATTTGGAGGTTTGATGGTTGTAGAAGTACTGAATCTGTGCAAGCACCCAAATCAACCATGTTTGAATTATTTGTAAAATCTCTAGAGGGAAAACACCCACCATTCATTGAAAATAATACCCTGCAGCATTCATCGTCAGATATCAACATGTGCTCCGATTTAACCGAACCCACGGCCATGTTACCCATGGAAGTAGAAGTTTGAAACGGAGCCTCCACCCCTCCAGGCATCCTTAATGATTCCTGGCCACATTCTAGTGAAGAAATGTTAGGTAACTCATCCAAATTTAACTGGAAATCCCCACTCATCGAAGTTCCAGCATCATGTGAGAAATTCTGTTCCAGGAATTTGGAGCAAACCAATTCAGGAGGTATTTCTGGGATGGAAACATTGGCATCTCCTATAGATGGGTAATATGGTTCTGAACAAGACACTGGACTGAAGCTTGGGTCATTTGCTAAATGGGATACTTCATTATTCCGAAATTCCTCTATAGGATGTGGTACCACATTGGCCATTTGTGCAGAGAGATAGTGACCAGCAACAGTTGAATCTTGACTGCATTCCGAAATTTCTTCGGCTTCTGCACCTTTGGCACCACTATCATCTCCACTGCTCTGCATCCTTGAAGAAGATGACATCAAGTGTTGGCTTTGATTTCCAACATGAGGCATTCCTTGAAACTGTGTAAGTAAACCGGATTTCAAGTATGAATCCAACTTCTTCTTCACAGAACTGTTCCAGTGATTTTTTATAGCATTGTCGGTCCTGTTGACCATGCAAGCACAGATATATCACAATTATTGCCAGTGCACCAGACTAACAGGACATACAGTAGTAGCAATGGAAGACATTCATTTTTTAAATGTATACAGAAATAACAGAGACTCTTTGCCTCTAGATAACATATGGGCATACCTTCCAGGCAAGAACTTCGTTAGCTCTGCCCATTTGTTCCCATACATTTGATGAGCACGAATCAGAGCCAACTCCTCTTCCTGTGTCCATGCCTCTTTATTTATGCCAGGATTAAGATGATTATGCCACCTAAAAGTAGTTCCAACATGGTAAGAAAAAGAAACAAATACTAGATCAGGATTGAAGAGTAACAGGATTGTATCAATGAAATCATCCACAAGAAATTCGGTTATCATACCTTTCCCGACACTGCTTACCAATACGTCCAGGTAAATGCTGTGCAATAGTGGACCACTTTTTTGGACCATATTTTTTCACCAACTCAATAATAACTTCATCCTCCTAATCAATTTTGCAGAACAGTAAGGAAACATTGCATGTAAAAAAGAGAAATATGAGTTGATCCGACAAAAAATCTCAAAAAACAAATGAGGCGAAGAAACAAACACAAAAATAAGATGCAAGTAGTGAGATGCGATACCTCTTTAGACCACGGACCTTTGACCAGTTCGGGATTCAAGACTTTCTGCCATCTATGTAGGCATTGCACATCAGTCCGATCCTTGAAACACTCCGCTAATAATAGCCAAGATTCCAATTAAAAAATGTACAGTAAATAGATAAATTAAAAAGTAGCATCAACTGAGATAAAAATGTTTGTTCAATTCAATTACTGGGGGAGAAAGAGAGCAAGAGAGAGAGAGAGAGAGAGAGAGAGATAACAAGGCTAAAGTTTAGTAAAAACTATCTTTAGTCTCATGACATGCTAACAGGGATGTATAACAATAATACCTATTTTTTTCCAATTCTTTCCTTTAAAACGCTGAACCGCCCTCCGCAAAATCTCATCCTGCATAGACAGAATAAATTATTGTCTGGCACATATTCCATAAAGGAAGAGGGATAAAGAATGAATGAGTAATAGGCATATAGCTAGGACAATGTATTAAACAATACACAGTAATTTGAGATTTGAAATATCCATTATGAATCAAATAAAGCAGCTTAAATAATTTTGAATTTTCTTTGTAAAAATTTCGACTTCCAAGGTACAACGGCTACTTTTCACATCAGCTGTTAATATGCACCAAGCCATAACATTATGCATCTTTTTTAAGGGGTCTAATTTAAAAAGAAAAATTACCTCTTCGGGTGTCCATTGTCCCTTCGTAGAACGCCTCGTAGGTCCACTAGTCCTCCTACAAAAGAGTTGCTTAGATATCAGAAAAAAATTGAGTTGTATAACTTACTCGCAGTCAAGGAGAATTTTACCATACTAAACCGAAAGAAAAAATGAGAGAGAGAGAGAGAGAGAGAGAGAGAGAGAGAGAGAGAGGAGAGAGTCCTATAACATATAAGATCAAACAATGCACACACGCACTCACACACGACACCCTTGTAATTGGTAAGATAATGTCTTAATGATCAGTGAACATAAGCACTTTAGTTTAAAAGTTTTCAGAAATCACTGAACACATCCTTGTAGTGCATTATCCTTCTTTCATTTCACTGAAAACGATCAAGTAGGTTGACAGGAATAAACATGAAGGAAATTAATTTTAAATGAAGGAGATTGTCAAAGATATATGGAGAACTGGAAATGACATCAACAAAACAATGAATAGTCTTCAACAGAATTACCCATGGAGAGCTCGAACTTTCTGATTGTTGTCACCGAGCACTTCTGAAGGAGTAGAATTTGTTCTTTCACCTTCCATAGTTAAACAACACACAAGTCAAGCTGCATAACCCGATTCCTACTCGACGACTCTCTCTAGTATTTGGACTCCAAATCATGATAATCACCCTAAGCAATGGTGGGGCCGACCTTGTTGCACAGAAGACCCATAAACTGCATAAACACAAGAAAGTTATGAGACATTCCACAAATGAGATCAAGAGTATAACCTAACAATTTCAAATTCCCAAATCGATTTGAAGAGGTCTGAAAATTGGCATATAAATACTCGCTCTTATTCAATGAATTAATTGGTATTAAATTCGGGATAGATCGGTACGGACCAAATGTATACAGATGAACCCATCAGAAACGGGGAAACAAATGAGAATAATTTGATATGGTAATTACCGCATCAGAATAAGACTCGCATAAATCCAGCTACAAGCATTTAAACGTATCACTTATATGTATGTACAAAAAGAAAAAAAGAAAAAAGCATGGTAATATTGGGGAGAACTAACAAACTACAAATTAAGAGACATTCAGCTCAAAATCGATGATAGAAACTCATCAAGAAATGAAACCCAATATGGAGAACTAACAAACTACAAATTAAGTATTGATAATCTAACCTCAATTGTGATTTGATTCAGCAAAAGCTTAGTAATTCGAAGATAAAATCAAAGTTGGCACACAAAATTCACCAAATTCTATCCACTACAACTTCAACGAGTCCTCGATTTCAAACTGAATAATGGGGTGGAGTAAATTTGTAAATCGATTGCATCTAAATCAAATTAACTAAAAATCAACGAAAATTTCTATCAAAACCCAGCAGATGATCCTCCACACACTAACAAACTATCAAAAAGATTCAAAATTCAATCAATCCCAACTCGCAGAGAACTTCAAATCTGAGACAGAAAAGCCTCAATCACTGGATTCAATAAAAAAAATATTGGGATCAATACGAAACAGAACATTCAACTCTAGTCAAAGGAAAACCCTAAATCACTTACCGAACTGAGCTTGGAAGAGCGAAGAGCAGAGATTCCACTGAGAGAGAAAGTCGACGACGATCGCAACAGAGCACATTTGACGATCGAATCGAAGAAAGGAAGAATTTGAAAAACGATCTGCTCACACACAGTGCGGAGTTGAGAGAGGGAGAGAGAGTGAAACGGTCCGGAGCTCTATTCAAACATAAAGAGGCGGACTCTGGAAGTTTTAAAACCTCGAGTTTGAAGGGACGAACGGTACAGGTTTGTGGCGGCGAACGGTACAGATTTTGCCACGTAGGAGTTGATGCCGACCCCTCCCAAGACCGGCTTTACCTCTATTTTTTTTTTTTTAAATTTCAACGGCCATATTTTTGCTTATTAAGTAGGGTGGTGACTACTGTGCACTACCAATTTTCTCCTCCCTTTTTACTTTTAATTTTTTTCTTTTTCTTTTGTGTTTGGATTTTTGAAATTTTAATTTCAATAAAAACGAAATGATTTTGTAATTATGGTGCCGTTTTTTCACTAATGGAAAAGTAAGAGCATATCTCAATCCACTAAGGGTTGATTTGGAATTGTGGTGTTTTCAAAAAATACAGTTTATTAAAAAATTTGGAATATTAAATATGTTTGGTAAATAAAAAAAATACTTTTTAAAAAAACTACTATTAATGAAAATAGAAAAACATATAAAAGCAAAAGCATGGTCTATCATGCTTTAAAAATAAATAAAAAATTATTTCAAAGCATATAATCAATGCTCATTTAATGAAATTTTCAAATGGTAAATATACCCTCACATGTTTTACAAAATACAATTTTTATCCCTACATTATTGTCTTTGACAATTATTATATAACATTAAATACCATATATGTTTTAGTCATTTAACATATTCAAAACAATTTATATAAAAGTTTACCAAATACTCAAACATTATGCGCTCGTTTGGATGTGCTTTTAAAATGACTGAAAGCGCTTTTAGAGAAAATATTTTTGGGTTCCAATAGTACTTTAAGTGCTTTCTACAAAAAGCATCAGTTATCTGCTTCTCCCAGGAAGCACCTTAAGTGCTTTTCCAAGATTTACTAACATTTTTACTAAGTATTGTTTTCAAAAATATTTTCACCAAAAACACTTTCAGTCATTTTAAAAGCACATCCAAACGAGCTCTACTTCTTTTATTAAAAGCACTTAACAAAAAAAAAAAAAGTTTACCAAACACTCAACATATTTATTTTATAGCTGTTTATTCTCACAGCACAACAAAAGCAGTGTTTTTTAAAAACACAACAATACCAAACTAGCCCTAACTATTGTCCTTCGGTTCACCAACTTTTATGAGATTTGAGACTTTTTGTTCATATTGTATAGATAAATAAAAATATTATCAAAAGTTTAATTTATATAAATAATAACAAACTTAATATTTATGAGCTGAAACTAGGGGTAGGCGTGGGTTGGTTTGGGTCGGTTTTAGGCCAAAATCGAAACCAAACCAACCAACTTGGTTAGACCGAAATTGTAAACCAAAACAGATCAAGCTGGGTCTAAAGCCAATCAAGTCAATTAACCGATAATGATGGGTTGGTTTGGATCGATTCTCAGTTTGTGTGAAGACATAAATACATAACAAATTTATCTCTCAAAAGCTACATAATGTAGCACCAATATGAGTGACTGGTCAAAGGAAAGCACAAATGAAGCAGCCCAAGGAGAGCACCAAAGCAACAAAGCTGGTTTCTCCAAATGGTCCCTCTGCTCTTCTCCAAAGGGACTCAAATTAATCAGGTTTAGTTTTCATGTGGTGGAAACATGGTAACTCGTAAATAACTAACCATTCGTATTACTATACGTATTAATTATGATTAAAAATAAAATTTAATATATGCGTTGGTTCGGTTAACTGTACCATAAAAATTTGGGGAACCGATTACCAAACCAATTAAGGTCAGTGCGGTTCGGTTTAACCACTGAAAATTAAAAAATAAAAACCAAAAACCAAGCTGCTGGTGCAATTCAGGCGGTTTAATTGGTTTTTTTTCTTTTTTTTTTTTAAGAATAAATTGTAGCAATGGTCCATCAACTTTAATCAAATTGAAGCAATGGTCCCTCAACTAAAAATCAATTCCATTGGTCCCTCCAACTCATCAAAACGTGTAGCTATGGTCCTTTTCGTCAACTTCGTCAGAATTTTGTCAAAATGAGTTATGTTGGAATGACCATTACTACAATTGGGTTAAAGTTGAAGGACCATTGCTCCAATTGGGTCAAAGTTGAGGGATTATTTCTCCAGTTGGATTAAAGTTGAGGGACCAATGGTAATGGATTTTTAGTTGAGGGACCTTAGCTGCACATTTTGATGAGTTGAAGAACCAATAGTAATGAATTTTTAGTTGAGAGGTCATTACTCTAATTGAGTTAAAGTTAAGAGACCATTGCTACAATTTACTCTTTTTTTAAATGCCCAACCCTAGCTGAAATCAGTGTTTGAAATTTCTATTGAAACATCGGAAAATCAGAGAAAGATATGGAAATTGAGGGTGAAGCCCGTATCGGAGGAACTCTTAAATTTCTAAAATCAACAGGTTTCGTTGATCCAGACATATCAGTTGAACATCAACAAATTACCATCTGCCATTCTCTATGGTTTCATTTTAATTTTCACATTTTTAGCAGACCTCAAAAATTTCTATCGAAGGCAACCAATATCGATATGTCAATTGATATTTACATAAATTTGCATATCTATATTTCAAACGTTATCAATATTTTAAACATTGGTTGAAACTCATAAATTGCATATAAAAGGATTGACTAGAGAAACATTTTTGAAATTTGCATTTGAAAGAGTACACGATATTATTTTTAGAGTGTTTTTAGCAACAATTCTTAGTGGACAACAATATATGTGAGGGAATAAATCAATTATGACCTTGAAATGATCGTTTCTTCCTTCTTTTTTTTTTTTTTTTTTTTGTGAATAGAGGGATGAAGACACCTGAGACGAACTATTACGTAGCATTAATAACAATAGAGCAGTCCATAAGGGCGCCTACCAAATCATCCTTTAGATGTTGCATAAGCCATTGGGAAGGAAAATGAAAATAATACAACCCAAGGTCCAAATTGTAGCTCCATTTGGCTAGCTGATCTGCAACATTGTTCACTTCCCTGAAAATATGCTTTAGCTCACATGCTCAATTCTTCTTATCAAATCCCTGCATCTCTTCAAAAGGATATCAAGGGGGTGAAAGGTATCTTGCACCGCCTGGTTCAATAGTAATGTAGCAAAGGAAGAGTCCATCTCGATGAATAACTTTGATATGCCTTTTTTCAATAGCAAGCTGAAGTTCGAAATACAAACCCCAAACTTCAGCTTTATAATCTGCCCTTGCCCTAGATTAATAAAAAAAACCTCCCAAGCAAACACCATTGTGGTCACAGAGAATTCCTCCAACATTGATGTTACTCGAAACCATTTTATCAGAGCCATCCACATTCAACTTGTGCCAGCCAAAAATAGGAGGCACCCACTTCAACATAACATGCATCCGAGAATGTGGTTTATCAATTTCTAGAAGGAAATCAATCCATTCAAATGCAGCTCCAATAATAACCTTTTTAGGATCACTAGGGAGGGAGAAATCCACATAAAAAATCTGATGAGTCCTCCATTTCCAGATATACCAGCAAGCAAAGACTAATAAACAATTTCATGCTATCTTATCAGACCACATTATCTTGGACGTCACGTTAGCCATCAACCAGGCTTTCAAGTCCAAATTAAAAGTATTGCGCATTTGAGAAGGAATCCGTAGAATATCTCAAATATATTCAGCTCTACAACATTCCCTTATAATATGCGTGATGGTCTCCAAAGGCCAAGAACAAAGGTTGCAAAAGGAATCTACAGTTGAGTTTCTTTTGATTTTTTGCTCATTAGTAGGTAACTTACCTTGACCAATGAGCCGGAGGAAGAATCTAAGTTTGGGAGGGAATTTTGGGAGTCCAAATCCCGCCAATAAAAAACAGATCGTTCGTTTAAAGTAGGAGTAGTTATTTTGGTGAAGATATTAGTAGGAGGAAATATATTGCAAATGTACGTTTGATTGCAAATGTACATTATTAAATGATCATTTTAAAAAGTCACCACCTACCAAATTGGTGTCGGCAATCACCAGATTGAGTAACAAGGCATCAAAATTACCAAATTCCTAATAGTTTGAATAATTTACCACTCACTTTCATGATTTTTTTTTTTTTTTATAGATTAACTCCATCCATAAAACTAGCCACATCTTCAAATATTGGTAAAAAAAAAAAAAAAAAAAAGGAAAGGATAATAAAACTTGAATTATATTAATGAATTACTGTAATATATGACAATTTAAGAAAAGAAATTGGAATTAAAATTAAAAAAGGAAAAGTGAGAAGTGGAAGAATAAATCTACGGTTATATGTGGATGAGAAAATTTTAATAAATGCAAAAACTAGTTCATGGAAAATTACTTTTATGCCCATATTTTTTTTCTCTAATATTTTCTTTCCGTTATGTGTGAAAAGGTGTAATGGTAATTTCATAGTTTTTGCTTGACACAAAATTTTATTAATATGTAATTTAGATGTTATATTACTATTTAAAACGAAGCAAAAAAATAAAAAAAATAAAAAAACAAATAAACAAATAACAAGCTTATTTTATAGCTAAGAGAGACTATCAAAAAGCAATTGTGCTAATAATCCCTGCTATAATCTCTAGAGTATTGCACAAATTTTTTATCCCAAAACAGGTTCGTGCCGATGACTCGATAACTGTTGCGAAGCTCCAAATTCCGCCGACCACCGGAATTATCATCGGTCTCGTGAAGCTCAAAAACAAGAACTAGGACAACCTTCTCACAGCCTGTTTATCTGCACCCCTTCAACAATTAAGATGTCGGACTTGAGAAGCTTTTTGGCACTAGAGGAAGATTTTACATTTTCTGTATCCTTCTTCTCCGGCAGGACACAAAAGTTGAGAGCGTGACTCTTCACCTTCAAAAAACACTCCCAAGATGATCAGCTGATTCCGTTACAATGATAAGAAAACAAACTGCTTAATGAACTGATTGAAAACCCTACACTAAAAAAATTACGAAAAAAAAACGGAGCATACCAAATCACGAGGCATTCCTTGCCCCAACTTCAAGTATGGATGGTACTTCATCTTCACAGAATCCAACTTCTTCTTCAGAGAATTGTTCCAGTGGTTTTTTATGGCATTGTCTGTCCTGTTCACCATGAGCATAGATATATCAAAACTGTTGCAGGTGCACGAGAGTAAAAGGAAGAAAGCCCTGGCACACCAGTAGTAGCAATGCAAAATATCGGCATACCTTCCAGGCAAGAACTTCGTTATCTCTGCCCATTGGTTCCCGTAAATTTGATGAGCACGAATCAGAGCAAACTCCTCGGCCTGTGTCCATGCGTCTTTCTTTATGGCAGGATTAAGATGATTATGCCACCTAAAAGTAGTTCAAACACGGTAAGAAAAAGAAAGAAATCCTAGATCAGGATTGTACTAATATAGTCATCCACAAAAGAACCTGTTATCATACCTTTCCCGACACTGCTTACCAATACGTCCTGGTAGATGCTGCGCAATACTGCACCAATCTTTTGGGCCATATTTTTCCACCCACTCAATAATAATATCATCCTCCTAATCAATTGTGGAGAGACAAATAGAAGGAAACATTTCATATAAAAGAAAAATGTGTTGAACCGACAGAAACTCTCAAAAAAAACAAAATGAGGTGAGGGAATGAACACAAAAACAAGATGCAAGTAGTGCGATACCTCTTTAGACCATGGACCTTTGACCATTTTTGGATTCAAGACTTTCTGCCATCTATGTAGGCATTGCGTATCAGTCCGACCATTGAAACACTCGGCTACAAATGCCCAAGTATGCAATTAAACAATGTGCTGAAAGTATAAAGATAAAAAAGTAGCATTGACTGAGATAAACATGATTAGTCTCATGACATGCTAATAAAGATGGACACATCAGTAATAGAATAATACCAATTTTTTTCCAATTCTTTCCTTTAAAACGCTCAACTGCCCTCCGCAAGATCTCATCCTGAATACACAATGAATAGATTATGCGCACCACATATTCCATAAAGAAAGAGGAATAAAGAACGAACAAGAAATATGCATATAACTAAGAAAATGTATTAAAACAAAATTGCAGTGAATTCAACAGCAACTTTTCACATCAGGTGTTATATGCACCAAACCATAAACTCAAGCACCTTGTTTGATAGCATGTTCTATTAAAAGATAATTTACCTCTTCAGGTGTCCACTGTCCTTTCGTAGAACGCCTTATAGGCCCACTAGTCCTCCTACAAAAGAGTTGTGTAAATATTAGACAAAAATTGAGTCCTTACACTAATTCTCAGTTTATGAGAATTTTACCATACTAAAACAGAAGGAAAGATGAGAGAGAGATTCTGAAACATGGAAGATATTGAATCAACAAGGGCCAACTGCTAAGAAAAGGTGCTAAGAACCAATGAAAATATGCACTTCAGTTAACAGTTTTGCAAAAGCACTGAACAGATCCCTGTTGTACATTATCCTTGTTTCATTTACTTGGAGACGACCGAGTAAGCTGACAGCAATAACCACGATCCTAATCACTATTATTAAGCTGTTGAATGAAGCAAATTTTCAATAGAATTACCCATGAATAACTTGAACATTCTGAATACTGTCACAGAGCTCCTCCGAAGGAGTAGAATTCAAGTCAAGCTGCATAACCGGATTCCTACACCACGACACTCTCCAGTACTTGGACTTCTAAGCATTATAATCACCCTAAGCAATGGTAGGACCAACCTTGTTGCACACAAGACCTGCAAACTGCAAAAACACAAGAAATTACGAGACATTAAGCACAAAATCAACGACGAAATCATATTAAGAAATGAATAATAGTTAATCCAAACTCAATTGTGGTTTGATTCAGGCAAGTTAATTCCAAACTTAATCAAAGTTGGCACACAAAAACAAAACATTCACCAAATTCTATCCACTACAACTTCAAAAAATGAGTCCTCGATTTCAAACTGGAAAAGGGGATTGATTAAATTTGTAAATTGATTGTATCAAACTCAAATTTAACTGAAAATCAATAAAAAAAATTTGATCAAAACCCAGGAGATTAAGTACTCCCATACTTAGAAATTATCAAGCAATTACATTCAAACAAACCCATTACACACACACACACACAAAGCTTAAATTTCTGAACCGGGAAAGCCTCAATTAAGCAATTCAATCAAAAAAAGAAGATTTCAAATTTAGTGAAATGGAAACCCTAAAGCACTGACCCAAATGAGCTTGGAAGAGCGAAGAACAGAGATTTCACGGAGACGGAGAGTCCACGAAGTGATTGCAACAGAGCAAATTTGAAGATCGAAACGAAGAAATGGAAGATTTGAAAAGAGATCTGCAGAACAGTGCAGAGAGAGAGACAGGTCCGTATTCAAACGTGAAGGGGGGATAGAACGGACGGTGGAGTTTAAAGGTCGAACAGGTTTGATAGAACCAACGGTGCAGATAAAGGTCGACCAAGTTTAAATTTACCCTCTTAGATTTGGGATCGATTTTAATTCCTTACAACATCCTTAAAACATTTTACTTTAACACCTCATGTACTATTTTATTTCAATTTAATATATCCGTTACATTTTTCATTCATTGATCCGTTAAAAGCTGACGTGGCTGTCATATATTGTGCTAAAATAATTTTTTATGCATTAAAAATATTATAATATTAACCCTATTTAAAAATAAATTAAAAATAATAAATAATAAATAAGTAAAAAAGCAAAAACTAGAAAAACCCAAACCCAGAAATCCTTCCCCGCAACCCCACATCCCACCCCTACCCATCTCTTCCTTCCTGTCCATCCATCCCTTCCACCCGAGCACCCATTAGCGTGAGTCCCACCTCGACCTCTCTCTCTCTTTCTCTCCTCTGTAAAATGTGGAATTTGAGATGCGGGTGTGGTTTTTAAGATCTAGTGTTTGAGATCTTGGAGGGTGGAAAATGGACGCCGAATCATTACGCCATGGACAAAGCAACTTGCACGGTGTTTTACAAGACACGGCGTCACATTACGAGGCCCTACACTCCCAATTACCCTCCTTAACAAATTCTTAATGTTCTTGAATTTCAAGTTAATCAACCCCATGTTTTCCTTAATCACTCAATTACCCAACTTCAACGACCTCCTTTTCTTCGACCCTTCCAACCTTGACCTCTCCTACCTCGCCTCCCCCAACCTCCTGCCATGTTTCTTGAGTCCGATGACTCCTCGAGGGGCCAACCACCCAACCCTTTCTCCTCGACCCCCAAGCCCACTGCTTCCTCCGGCTCCACCGCCACTGCTACCCACCTTCGGAGCCTCTCCGTCAACTCTGACTTTTTCGACGGCCTGGGCAGGACTCTTTACTAGTTTGGGGGTTAGGTTATTAGGGTTTCAAAGTGGGGATTTTGTAAATGGGTTGGTTGGTGGGTAGGATTAGGTATGTAAGTGCTTCAATAGGGATGAACCGCTGGCTGAGCGGTGAATTTTGTAAATGGGAGTTGTAGAGAGGTGAGAGGAAGGGGATCTGGGTTCGGGTTTTTTTTTTTTTTTTAATTTTTTATAAATAGGGTTAATATTATAATATTTTTAATGTATAAAAAATAAAAAAATAATTGCCACGTGGCAGCCACATCAGCATAAATTTGGCAGCCACATCAGCTGGAAAATGTAACGGGTGTATTATATTGAAATAAAATATTACGTGAGGTATGAAAGTGAAATATTTTAAAGATTTTGTAAGGAATTGAAATCGACCTCAAACCTGAGGGGGTAAAATGTAATTTACCCAAGTTTAAATGTATGAATGGATGCCGGACTTTATAAATTGGGAGTGTGCTATCAACACACTCCTATTTATTTCTTACACACTCCTTGTTAATTTATGTCATTTGATCGTCATCAATTCATAAAAAGTGTGTTGATATCATACCCCTATAAATTATGGGTAATGTTGGGGAGACTAAATTTGCAAACTAAATGATGTGTCACCAATAGGAATAAGCACGTCTATCAACGTTTAAGTAATAAATCAATCATCAACTTCTATGTCTCTTAGTTTCCAAAACTTGTATTTACAAATTTAATCTCTCTAACATTATCCATAAAATATTGCAGAATAATACTTGTACTAAAAAAACACCTGGTTTACTATGAGATTTTTTTATTTGATGTCATTGCATATGCTTAAATTTGTATAAAATAATATGAGCTGTTATTAGTATTTAAAAAATTATTCGATGACATAAGAAAGAAAGAATGTACCATGAAAATAATGTTTTTGTACTGTCAATAGCGACTCCATTAACTTTGTTTTAATCCATGCTTATAGGAGAACAAAAAGATTTCGATATTAAAGTGAGTATTAGAGAGAACAAGGGGACAGTGAAAGAATTAGGTGGGAATTTGTTTGACATACGATTTAATAATATGCATTAAATTCATTTAAATTACAGAAAGAAATAGATTCTCTTCATATTCGAACATCCTAACATGAATTTGAATTGATTTTCTGAGACTCATGTCTTTTGCCTCAGTTTATGCTCAATTACTCTCTTTCAAAACTTCATTGTATGATTCATTAACTTAAGGTTGGTTTGGGATTGTGGTGCTTTAAAAAAAAAAAAAAAACACTAGCTTATTAAAAAAATCTGCAACATTAAATATATTTGGTAAAACAAATTTTTTTTTTTTAAAAAAAAAAAACTGCTGTCAATGAAACTAGGAAAGCATAAAAAAAAAATAGAAGCATAATCTACCATGCTTCTAAAAAAATGCTTTTTTTTTTTTTAGTAATGCTATTCTCACCACAATTTTATATCACATTTCTTTACCATTTTAGGTGGCAGATGAGTTGGACAAGCTACATCATTTAATTTCAATCTTTTTATTAATTAAAATACTTAAATAATCTTAGGTGGAAGAATGAGACTTCTCGTATACCACAATCATCATTTAATTAACAATCTTTTTATTAATTATTAATTAACATTTTGATTAAATGCTAATTAATTTAGATGATGTGGCTGTCCAACTCATTTGTCATCTTAGATGGTAAAGAAATGTGGTATAAATTTGTGGTAAGAATATCATTATTGTTTTTTTTTTTCAAAGCATGAACTTTTCAAATGACATGTACACCCCCACATGTTTTACAAAATTACAATCTTTGCCAATACATTATTGTCTTTGTCTTTGAAAATTATTATATCATATTAAATACTATATTATTTTTAGTTATTTAACATATTCAAAGCAATTTATTTAAAAGTTTATTAAACACTCAGACACTGTTTTTTTATTTATTTATTAAATGCACTATTACAAAAAATGTTTACCAAATACTTAATGTCACATCACGGCCCGGGGCGGATCACTTCCCGGGCCCGACTCCATTAGCGTAACACGATATTGTCCACTTTGGGCTTACCATTCCCTCACGGTTTTGTTTTTGGGAACTCACGAGCAACTCCCCAGTGGGTCACCCATCATGGGATTGCTCTAGCCCCCTTCTCGCTTCACTTCGGAGTTCCCACAGAACCCGAAGCCAGTGAGCTCCCAAAAGGCCTCGTGCTAGGTAGGGATGAGAATATACATATAAGGATCACTCCCTGGGCGATTTGGGATCTTACACTTAACAACTTTATTTTACAACTATTTTTTCTCATAATATAAATAGTTTTTTTTTTTAAAGCACAATAATACTAAAATAGCCCTTAATACCCTTGTAATCCTGGAAGAACTTTTAATTTGGCTTGAATATTTCTTATGAACCCAAAATTTGATATGAATGCATATAAATTGTAGGGGAAACTTGATATAGGTCCAATTTTTTGAGCCAATAGTAGGAATAGTCCAATTTATTAAAATAAGTCCAATTCCTTAAATCTTATTATTTTATTATCAATAATTATCTCTTAAATGATAAGATTTCTCATAAGAATCAAATTTCTTCCTAATTATCTCTTTGATTATTTATTTATTTTTGTTCTTTCTTGTTCTTTATCCTGTTTTAAATCCCATTTACAGATTTTATATTTTATTTTTATAATCAACCTATATCACAGGTTAATTATATTTATCTACCTATATTACAGATTCTTTTTTATAATCAAGTAAGATTCATGTGTCTTGCTTGTAGATATATTATGTTTTTTCTACCTTTTAGTTAAGTTTCATATCTTACTTATAGGTATGATATACATTTATATATTGGTTACTTGAGTTAGGGTAGAATGATTTGCAGATAGATTTATGTCAATATATTATTTTTTTTGTTATAAGATATTAATTATATTTTTTGGGGTTGAAAATTCATAATATTAGAAGATTTTAATTGATTTTTAATATTTTTAGAAAATATAAAATGAGCATTAAAAAAATAAATATATATAATTAGGTAATTGGACTCACTCCTAAAAACCATCTATGTTTTTGGACCTGGATCTAAAAGCCCCTAAATTGTAACATGGGGAAGGTTGAAAACAAAACTCAAAAATCTTTTAGGGCAGTTTGATACTCTAAGTGATGCCCAACAGGCCCTAATTTTTTTTAGGGTAAATTACAAAAAACTACCTCAACTATTGGGTTATTAACAATTTCATATCTCGTATTTAAAAAGTTTCAATGTCATACTGTATCTTTCAAATTTGTTTCAATGTCATACCTTCCGTCAGTTGTTTGTCAATTCCTCTATTAAATTCTGACATGGCGTGTGACGTGGCACACTTTCTATTAAAAACTAAAAAAAAAGAATAATCTTCTTCTTCTTCCTGAGTTGCAGGGGGTTGGTTTTTTTTTTTTCTTCTCCTCTTTACCTGGCTTGCGGGTTGGGCTCAGGTGGAAGGGGGAGGAAGATGGGAAAGATGGGTGCACGAAGGAGGTGGAGGATGGGTTGCGGGTTGGGCTCTGGTTTTTGTTTTGTTTTGTTTTTTTTTTTTTTTCCTCCTTCTGGGTTGCAGGGGGTTGGGTTTTTTTTATTTTTATTTTTTATTTTAAATATATATATTTTAAATATTTAATTAATATTTTTAATTATTTTTAATAATTTTTTAATAAAAAAATAGACCCCATCTTATACCACGTCAACATTTAATAAAGAAATTGACAATCAACTGACGGAAGGTATGACATTGCAACAAATTCGAAAGATACAGTATGACATTGAAACTTTTTAAAACGAGGTATGAAACTGTTAGTGACCCAATAATTGAGGTAGTTTTTTGTAATTTACCATTTTTTTTAATAATTCACCAGATTCACCAATAAGATTTTCTGAGAATTTCAAGGCCATCCATAAAACTAGCCAGTTCTTCAAATATAGGTAATTAATTAGTTTATGGAGAAATCAAGAAAGGTTGAGGAAAATAAACTATAAAATTATATTATTCATGTTACACGGACAAGTACTAGAACAATATTACTGTTCGAAACGAAGCAAAAATTACCAAGCTTTTTTATAGCTAAGAGAGACCAGCCTCTATCGAAAACGTATTGCACAAAATTGATCCAAAAACATGATCGAGGGGATGGCTCTCGTGTAGATCAAAATTTGCGGACTTTATTGGGGCGACCACTGGATTTATCATTGTCTCTTGAGCGGCCTTTCCACCCACCTCGATGGTGCTTGCCTCCCCTGGTAAGCACAAACACAAATCGAAAAATAAGAAATGGGAACTCATGATCCGGGGAGAAAACTAGGGCGCTGATAGAGCGTGTGTAGAATTTAAAACTAACCTTCCTCCGCGGTGGTTCTTACTATCGCGGAATTTTTCTTGGTTGCCACGAAAAAGGCTCCAGTACTCCTTTTCCGCCTCACCTGAAAGATTGGCAAGCAGAACAACATTCAATACAAGAGGAGGAAACTAGTATTCATGACGCATCAAGCTCCAGGATATAACCACTACAAATGAAGTAAAGGTGAAAGTTGCTGCTTACCACTGACTGGTTCCAAAGTAGCGATGAAATTCTTCACAGCCAGACCTCCTTGCTCGGTAAAGACTGCAGCTGCACGTGCTTTCTGAGCTGCTTCAGGTTCTTCAAACCGAATGTATCCTGATTCTTCTCCGATCTTGAAATCAATGTACTTCACATGACAGAAACGGGTATGAAAATGTCAGAACAAATCATCAGAATACACTCAACCATGATGAACGCAAAGAATCTACCTACAAATTATTAAAGAGTACCGTAATTAATAACGCACTGCATAGAGAAATCCAAGCCATAAAGTAATGAGAATAATTGTGATACCTTTACGGTGCCAAACTTTTCAAAGACAGCCTTCAAATCCTCACGCAAAACGACATCCATGTTATCTTTGTATGCGGCAGCATTCAATCTTTCTTCCTTCTCTCCACCCTTTGGAATGGAACCTTCTGAAGACTTTTCCCCATCTCCAGTTTCCTTCATGTCATCCAAACTATTTTTCTCAGCAGAATTTTCCTTATCTTTAGCATCCTCTCCAGAAACTTCTACATCTTCATTAGCTGCTTTAACATCTTCTGACACCTTATTTTCTGTTTCTTCACTAGTACCATTTGTACTACCATTAGCATTGTCAGGCGCACCACTAACCACTGCAGGACCTTTGCCGGACAAGCTCTTTAACGTGAATGCAACAATCAAGCCTTTAGGGTAGCTGTAACATCATAAGAGAAGTTAATCAGGTTAAACACCCAAAGAAGAAAAATATGGAAATCAAATAAGTGTATCCACTTACTCAGCTTCAGCTTTCGGGTTATTCTTGCCCTTTGTACTTGTAACAGGTCGAGCCTCATATTCCTTTACCTCTCTTTCTCTATCGGCATCAAAATCCCTCCTGAATCACACATACTCTATTAGAACATGCAGATATACAAACAGGGACTCGTAAGAACAAAAATTACAGAATCATAACAAATACAAAAAAATATATTTGTTAAGCTGCATTTCGTATGAAACGAAAACAAGATGACAGAGGAGAAAATTACATTATAAAAGAACCAGATTTGTTTTATTTCAATTACCTGCCAATGCCTTTCTGTATTGTCATAACCTAATTAAACAAAATTGGAAAAAAAAAAAAAAAAAAACAGATTTTCTGTATGACAAAGGTATGCAAGAAGTGAAACTTACTTCGGCTTCAGTTCTAACTTAACACCTGCACATTCCAAAGGTTGCTCCAAAATCTTATTGGCTTCTTCCTCAGTTGAAAACTCAACCAAAGCAGTGCCACAGAGTAGCTTTTTGTCGGCAACATGGCGAGGCAGCCTCACGCTGTTAACCTGAAACAATTGAGAACAAATTCTTACAAATGCAACATTAATAGAAAGCACAAATCTTTTTACAAAATACTGAAATACGAAAAGATAGCAAGCAAGAGTAATTCAATGCCACTTAATGATGGTGCAGCAACCAATACCTTGGCAAATTGCCTAAAAAAAGTTTCGACATCTTCAAGCTTCACATCAAACGCAAACGGTGAAGCAGCTACCGTTCTTATGTCAACCTGCTCTATCACCTCCTCCGGCTTCAGCATTTCATTAGCCCTACCAACCTTTGTCCCTAAAACACATAAACACAATTTATTCGTCTTCGCCCAGAAACCAATTTTGTTAATATAAAGCAGCATTGCATTTGTAGTTGCATTCTAGTGATTACGAACAGGGAGCTCACCGTCTTCCGAAAGTTTTAGAGTGGCAGATAGTCGAAGCGTTTCGGCAACGGCCTTTATGGTAGCTTCGGGGACACTGTCCGGCTTCACGTCCCCCAAACTGAGATGATTTCTCATCCGACTAAACGAGCATATCAGAGCCAAGCTAACCACTAACGGTCAAATTCAAGGTCAACTCAAAACCCAGAAATCCAAACCCTAAAAAAAATTACACTACAAATTAAATTAATTAGACTTGAAAAACCCAGAAATTTGATAAAGTAAGGATACGTCCGTCTTCGCCTTCACTAATCGTTTTACTGAGAAAATCGTCCCTCGGAAGATTGCTGTCGCTGAAGTAAAACTCGACCTGAAAATTACAAAATCGAGTTTTTCTGGGAAAAATTAAAAAAAAAAAAAAATCTGAAATTTGATAAACTCGAACAAAATCGATCAAAATTTGGGAGCGTTTGAACACCGAACCTGGCGGATCACTTTCTTCGAGGTTTCTTCGTCCAAAGAAGGCGTCGCCATTGTTAGGAGGAGAGAGAAAGAGAGAGAGTGACTGTGTGAAACTGTTGTTTCGCTTCCGAACAGCGAGAGGGAACAGAGGAGAGAGAGAGGGCTTCTAGGGTTTTGGAGGGGGATATTTTCAGCGTCCTTTGGGCTTCTTCAGTTTGTTTTTCGGCTTAAGTAGTTTTTAAGTGGGCTTTACTTAATGGCTTGTTTGTCGTCCAGTTCTCTGCTCCGAGATGCTCCAGTTTTCTGCCACGTAAGCATATAGGAGAGTTGGGACCCACCAGGGTCAAAGGCTGGAGAGAGAGGCGGGCATCAAATCCCCTGCTGTACTGCAGTTTAGCTTTGGATTCTGTTCGGATCAAATGCTTGAAGATCACACGTACTCACGTGAGGTGACACACACCGTGCTAAATGTTCAGCATTTCCTCGCATTAATCTCTCCCACGTTAAAATCTTCCTTTTTTTTTTGGCGTATTACGTTAAAATCTTCCTTTTTTTCTGGCCTTTTACCTTAAAATAATCTCGAAATTAATATAATCTTTCGCTTTGGTCTATGACAGTGAAGAGTTTAAATGATGCATGTATTTGAATGCTGCACCGCCAGATAGTTGTGACAAAATTCATCTCTCTATAAATACGTTTGAGTTCACGCAGCAAGAACAGAGCAACCTTCCTTTTGCCAGAGTCCACATTTGTATATGGTTCAACATTTTAAGCACTTGTCTTTTTCTTATTCACCTAATCAGACCAAAACCGAGTCGAAAACGAATTCATCTTCCAACACAAGAATCTCTACCCCTAAAATTGAATCTGTTGTTTGTCAATGGTGTTAAAAGTCTCGGTTTAGCTCCACAGTTAGTCCCCCTAAAGCTTATGCCTTGCGTTTATTTAACCAAAACATTTCTACAAACGAAATCAAGAGTTTATCATCACCATCGTAAATTCCAAATCAATCCAAAGGGATCTAACAATTTGAATATAAATGCTCCTCAAACATTGAATCAATCGGTACTAAATTCGCGATAGAGCGGTACGGACCAAATGTTTACAGATAATCCCAGAAACAGGGAAACAATTAAGAACATCCGAATAAGATTCGCATAAATCCAGCTACACACAAACACGACATACATTTGCACTAAATAACTTGCATGTAAAGATACAAACACAAGCATACAAATATTAGGGTTCCCTGTCATTCATTTTACTCTCTTAAGCTAGCAATATTATTTTGTTAACTCCCTTCCCCTCTCTTTTTTTCCTCTCTGTGTGTGCGGTGTGCGCGTGTGCACGCGCGTGTGCGTGGTGCGTGTGTGTGCTTGGTAGTAAATCATTCACAAACTGCAAATATAATTAACTAAATAAGGGTTTTAAAATGATGTAAATCCATTTGCAAGTAAATCATTCATCATCTTGAATGAAGTTTAATTTTTGTGTATCGCCATTATGTTACGCATATAACATGCAGTGACAAGAAAGAGATACTCCCCGAACCAGCCCTCACCCATAAACCCGTTTTGTTTTCTCCCTCCGTTTTTTGCTTTTTCTCTTTTTCTAATCGACATCAACAAAATAAAAGGTTTAGGACATTATATTTCATGAGTGGAAGTAACTTTTAAGACTAACTCACAAACTGAATGATAAACTCGATTCTTCATGGGCAGCAGCACACAGCAGCCATCTCGCCTAACCCAAAGACAACGATATCCTTACATGAAGTCCTCTTCCAGTTCCTGCAATGACTTGTTTGTTGATGCAATTTGTTTGTTAGATGTCATATTTTCAGAATTCATCAAACCTTTGTAGCTCCTTAGTTCCAACTGTCTCTCCTTCTCAAGCCTTTCCATCTCCTCTCGTCGTTTCTGCAAAATAGTTTCATCAAAAATTAAATTGTTTTGCTCAACACAAGAATACAATATATTACATTACAACAATGGGAAATACAGCCTAGAGGCAAGATGAGTTGATCAAAAGCAAGTCGTAGTACTCTTACTAAGTTCAAGATTCAGACTGTTAACCATTACTAAATCCAAAACCCGTTGAGCTAAGTGCAAGTCAAAAGTTCTAAGGTAAAGCTTCACGGCAAGAGAAAAATTACATGAAGAAATTTGAACTTACTGAGATGAAGAATCCACTCAGATAATGTGACACACTAAGAGCCTCATATTGACCAAGACAGGAGGCGGAACTTACCTTGTTCCTCAGGAACTGCTTTCTCTCAGCTCTTTCTGCTGCATTAACTGCTTCTCGCTCAGCTGCACTTACATTTTATTTGCACGTTAGCTATCTCTCGATTGCGCCATAAATAGATAAGGGTAACATTTGAAGTCCAATATCACTTACTATATCCATAAATACAAAACATACATAAGAAATAGTAGATCAAGTGTCAACTTTCCTCCATAAAGAGCAACATGAGTACTGCTTTTCAAGATTGGACTTTTAGAGCCACATTTGTAGACAAGTAAAATGAAGCTGAGACTATAACTTTACCTTTCAAATCAGGCTTTCTTTCCACTTTTGTCCTGTTCAATCTATTAACTACCTCATTGATCCGCTTCTCCACTCTCACTGTTCGAACCTTAACAAAGTGTCAGAGTTGGACAATGATCAGTATCTCCGTGTATGCCGAACCCAATGAAAATACAAACTACATGGCATGGCTTGATTCCGCAAAATAATGTACATATTGTAGAACCTCACCATCTTTGAATTGTAGAAACCAACTTGACCAACATCCATGGAGGCAGTTTTCTTCAAATTGGACCAGGGAGTGTAAACAACATCAACATTGTTCACCTTATTGCCTGCAACATAATACATCATTAGTACACGGCACCACTGCAGTATCCTAACTAGAACCAGAAGAAACGAAACCTTTTATAGAGACGTAGATGAAATTAAAAAGTGGAACCAAATTTCTCTAAAACATAAGAATCTGTTTAGATAATGCCTTGGATGGAATTTGCTTTGACAAGTTGAGCACAATCCTCCAGTAAGCCTTCGCTTATATCGTCAATGGTCTGTCCTTTGTGCAGTCTAACATAAACATGGGCAGATGACATTTTATCCACGTGGAACCTGTAACGCCAATATCCCATCAGAAAAATCTTTAAGCATACACAGTACAAATTTCCTACTAATAACAAGTCTTTTCTTTCAGTTGTTGTTGAGTTACTAATAACAATCCAGACAATCAAACACAGAATAATGTGCAAACGTGGTCCAAACCAAACAAGCAATTACTCGAAAACCGGCTAAACATGCATTTCTTAAACATTAGATGTCTATAATTACAAGGTAAATTCATCCTTATATATAAATGCCTCAACCACATAATAAACAGCCGAATTTGAAGTGATTATGCAGTTAAAGAAACACGGAATCACAATGCTGATACAAAGTGAAAGAGGACCAATTCGGTCGTTAAGCTGCTTAGTATCAATTGGAAAGGGGTCAACGATTACGTGAACTGCACAAACAATCTCAATCATCCCTCCCCCTCCTGGTGGAAGAACAGATACACTATTTATACAAGAACGAACGGTTATCTTGATTCTGTCACTGATTTCATTAAGCAAGCTCCTAATATTCAAACCACATAATCTGCTTCTTCAATTGTGAGAAAATTGCAATACCCCCTAATCTAATCCCCAAATTCGAGTTAATTCTCGATTCTTGACCAGAAAATTCCAAAACTTGACAAGAAATGTAATTGCAAATTTTCTATCTTTCTAATGAAAAATTCGGATAAATTGCGAATTGGATTGATAATTCAAACAATTGGAGAGAGAGAATTGGGGGAGAGCTACCAAATGTCTTCGGGGAAGCCATATTTGATGAGCTCCTCGTTCTCGAACTTGTCGAGGCCCATGAAAATGGTGAAATCGCCGACGTCCGATCGGGCTTTGAAGTAGAACACCATGTTTCGCCCTTTGGAATTTGATCTCCGCAGAAGAAAGCGACAAACTTTGAGGAGGAGCTAGGCTTCCGAGTTCCACCTTCCACCTTTCCAATTGGAAATTTTGGCCACTGGAACAACTTTTTATTTTTTTGGTTTTAATTTTTGTTTTTCATGTTTGGGCCTCGGTTTGAAAATTTGGCAAAAAGTGGCAATTTCCACGAACATTTGACGACGTGTCGCTTGGACTAATGGAAAATAGAGATTTTCAGTGTGTCCAGAATATCGAACGGTACGCTTTATATTAATATATATAAGTGGAAAATTTTTCTTTAAAATGTTTCTCTACTTGTATTATTTGTCCTCTGATCTTCTTCAATTCACTCGATTCAACGGCCGAAAATTAGAAAGGTGTGTGAGAAGTAAAAAAGAGTGTGGATATCACACCCCTTATAATATATGACATATGTGCTCATATTCTAGACACACTGAAAAGTCTCCCTCTAGCAATATTGGGCAATCTCAGATTGAATCTTGAGTGTAAAGATAACTATGTTTTTAATTATTTATATATATATGCAATGATATTTTACGTTAAAAATATGCTAATTGATTGAACCACATTATGTATCAGCATAAAATATTGGCATCGAAGTCGTCATGCACGGAAATAAGATGGAATTTAGGTTACAAGCTCCTTGAGCTACAAGGTGACCTGTAATTAACATAACTTTCAAGGTTCAGTTCAAGAATCCCTCGCAGGTCATACATCTCCAACTTGCAGTTTCGTAATTTTTTTTTTTTTTTTTTTGAAAGACTGGAAAATGCATAACCAGGGCAACAGCCAAACAAACAAGGAAGGTCCACAGGAGGGGCAAGCAAAGCGAAACAGAAGAAGGGCAGTATGAGGGACCACAAACAAGAGACACTGCCACTAAGGACAAGCATCATCCCACCACACCACCTCAACACAAAACAATTACGGAGGGCAAGGAAGGCCATCCCTGTTTGGTAGCTCAAAAGTCTGCCAAATCAAGGTTAGGCATACCTTGCAAGTTTGGCAGTTTTGTTGCTTTGAAAGAAAGTTGCAAAATTAAAGTGGCTTGACTTTGCAATGTCTAATTGTGAAAATTCTAGACTACGTCTAACCATTAGATGATGATAATACTAAGTACTAATAAACTAATTTGGAAATACTTTTAAAATAACTAAAACCACTTTTGGTGAAAATATTTTTTAAATCATTCCTTAATAAAAGACGCAAGTGAATCCTGAAGCATTCGAATCTAAAAACATGTTCTCTAAAAGTGATTCCAATCATTTTAAAAGCATTTCTAAACGAACCCATAAGTGTTGTAGCCAAATCCCAAAGGAGTATGACATACATAGTTGAATTTAATGACTATATATGTGAGAAGGACTAGTGAAAATCAAGCACCCTTGTGGCCAACCAATCCTCTTCCCCTCATTTTTTAAAACCCCACCTTAACTATTGGGAAAAAAAAAAAAAAAAAAAAAAGACAAACCGGTTAGATATGTGATAAAGAACTCAAAAAAAAAAAGATGATAGATCTAAGTCGCTTAAAACGTAGTGTCGTATAATAATATGCGTCGATGTACAGCAGAAGAGCTTCGATAGCTAATTACAAATTCATAACATTGAAACATTCAATTTATGCAACTAAAATGATTATATGACGTTTCTCTTGAGTTAGGATATATGATTAATTAATCAATCATATACCCTTGGAGTGTAATATTAGTTCTTATCACTCTGATTGGCTGCTGACAAGGATTGAGTGTTATGATCAACTACGTACGCGCAAAAGATTCCACCAGAAGCAAGAATCTCGTAGCTCAAGTAATTAAGAGCAAAGAGTTGTGTATGTGTTCGAGGTTTTGTGTTTGATGGTTCGATTCCTCCCTCTGCAATACCGGTTGTATAAAAACAAAAAGATTCTCACCCAAAGCAAGAATCTTGTAACTCAAGTGAACTAAGAGCAGGCAGTTGTGTATGTATTCGAGGTTGGTTTGATTCCTCACTCCGCAATACTGGTTGTATAGAAATAAAAAGATTCTCACCATAAGCAAGAACCTTGTAGCTCAAGTAAACTAAGAGCAGGCAATTGTCTATGTATTCGAAGTTCTGTGTTTGATGGTTCGACTTCTCCCCCCCCCCAATGTCGGTTGTATAAAAATAAAAATAAAAACTATCTAACAAAGCTAGCTTTCACATTACTGATCCACAATTTTGGGGGCAAAACACAAATTTGACCTAGTAAGTACAAAAACTTTGACAAAAAAAGAAACTGGTAGTAGCAGAACACAGTACAGAGTTCATCAATGAGAACCCTAGCAATTTTTTCCCCTTTAAAAGGACACATTTTATACATCATACTTGCAAAGGTTTTCGAAACCCATGTATTCGTTCTGGTTAATCTTCCCGATCATGTTCGATATCCCAACTCCACCTGAAAAAACAAAAACAAAAGAGAACAAATACCTCTCAGAATTCAGGGTGTTAACTCAACTTGAAGTGAAGTTTGTCGACGAAAAAAAAACTCACCTAGTGAGATTGCACTGACAAATATGGTAAAGGCTAGAATGAATATGATCAGAGATGCCCTTCCAAATAGTATAATCAGCCTTCTCACAATGTGCTGTCCTACCAACGCCGCAACAGTGGCAACCGCGGTCAAGTAGACAGCTGCAGAAAGATTGGAATGTATGTGCGTTAATATACAAATGTAGACGAACTGTGAACTATTATCTCCATCTGTCTACAACTGGATAAAGAATGACAATTTTGTAGCGAACTATCCTTGGCATTGCTTTGATAAAACTTACCGTAAGGAACTGGAAAACGTTTTAGAAGGTAGTATTCTACAACGGACATGGATGATGAGAATGTCATTGCAAATGTGGCTGTGGCACTGGAGACCTGCAATGTAATCACCAAGAAGTTTTAGAACAAACTAAACCGTTGATGATGGCTCTTTATTTTGTTTAATAACGCTTGGTTAAAAAGATTCTGCGTCATTATTCAAGAATCAAGATCATGTTCCTGGCAAGGAAAATCACAAAACTCACCTGCGGGGGGATTCCGAGCTCCAAAAACAGCGGACCCATGATAAATCCTCCACCTAATCCAAGCAACCCACCTACGATTCCTGCAATTACACCAAAGAGACAGTAGATAACCAGCTGGTGCACTTTCCAATCTGTCCCTTCCTCTCCCTTAGATGCTATTACTCTCCGTCCCTGGTAAAGGCTCACTGCCTCGTACATAGATACACCAAGGGAAACTGGGATCTGCAGAACATGGAAACAGTGACTCGTTCCTGACCATTCAGGTATTAAATTTTTACAGGTAACATGCAGAGAAACAAATACATTCACACCATAGTACCTGTAACAAATTCACTACCCAATATGCTGGAGAACAAGTAGTTGTGCGTTGCTGTGGAAAAGTCAGATGGTTATCACCCGTTAACTCCACAATGTCGTATAATAAAAGGAATTTGCAATAAAAAATTTCTGATAGACTAGGTAAAGAGATGGAAACCTTGGCAATTTGCAGTGCAAGAAATGCAACCCAGACAAAAACCAGAAGTCCAAGCTCCTTCCAGCAAACATTCTCAATGACCGAGACCTGAAATGGTCATCAAGATTTAGCTTCGAAACTCCATCAAAATTATAAGTGTCTGCGCAAGTACTGTGCATGCACTCACCTCCTGCTCCTTGGTTTCCTTTTGCTGCTCATTCGCTGGGCCACTTGGGAGAGGCTTGTATGCCACATTCTCACCAGCAGCTGACCAAACAAGAAAATATATGGCGTAATTGTAGGACTCAACTACAAGTAAAAAATTCTAATGTTTTATACAACATTTAGCAACAGTAGAACAAACTCACCAGCTGACTCCAAATGCCTAGCGGCCTCCTAAAATCCAGAAAAAAAAAAGCAACGGTTAGCAAAACATTTAGTAGTGCAATGTATGCATTTCAGAAAACCTTAAAACCCTGAATTTAAATTGAAGCCTTGTATATTGGCATATATAAATATGGAGGTAGATATACAATGCGTACTAAGGTGACATGCTATATCGTGATCTTTGAATTACGTAATGACAGTCAGAAATTTAGCATTACCTTCTTCATAATGGTTTCCTTTTTCCATGTTTCAACACCCTTGAAGAACGCCTTTGTTGATGTACCTGAAAACGACAATAGTAACCACTCGAAGTATTCAAGCGCAAGGCCAAGAAAGTGGAACCTAAGTAATGATTGGTCCATTACCTATAAAGAGAACAATCAGCAAAACTGTGACCATCCAATCAGCAAAGATCACGTTGAAAGCCACTCCGATACTAATGCCCAGCATGAGCATCGGTTGGATGAGTACAGCCAAATCATAGTCAATAATGGGCATATTTATTGTCGGATGCCTTAGCTTAAGATTATAGTACACAGTTGAGCCAGCTGCACCCATGATCATACCTGAAACGAAGCAAAATGAATCCACGATGATGTAACTTCCAATCAGTAATTCAATATAACAGTAAAATCACTACGTAAAAATCAATGTAGTTTGAGAAAACAATTTTATAGGTCTCAACCATGAAAAGGACTTAAAAGCCTATCCACTAAAACTACCATGACAAATTAACACAGCGTAAGAACTTCAGGTATCACACCGAGGAACTAAAATCAGGTGACAGTGATCTGTGATAAAGAGCTTTCTGTATGAAAAAAAAAAAAGTCAAGTAGTTTGAGAAAAACCTTGATTCAGTTCAAACAGCCATCACATTTGAACAATGATACCGCTAGCGCTGCTTCTGAAGCAGTTCAACATACACCGTATTATATAACTACCATTTCAACAATACATACTTTCTTTCCTATCA
Source organism: Pyrus x bretschneideri (assembly GCF_019419815.1). Lineage (NCBI taxonomy): Eukaryota > Viridiplantae > Streptophyta > Magnoliopsida > Rosales > Rosaceae > Pyrus > Pyrus x bretschneideri. Next base: position 3,138,769 of record NW_025999446.1, read on the forward strand.
AAAACACCAGAAGATCTTTTCTTACATTTTGATATAGCTGTTGCTGACTTTGGATCAAACCCGATGATTAGGCTAAGCATAGGAACGAAAATGCCACCACCACCAACACCGCCTACACTCCCGAAAGCAGCTCCACAGAATCCAACAATAGAACCCACAATAATTTGCCACCCAAATTTCATTTCCTATAAACCAAAATTCACAAAATCCATTATTTACAACCCCCTTATAGTTAGTTTTCTACATGCATATAAAAACAGAGGAATTAGCAATAAGTATCCAATTTAACACCGCTTTGCCTTAAAATCCCAACTAACACATATTTATGATTTATCCACATGATGTGTACTTCTCTGCATTCAGGCTTACACCAATCTACTACAACTATTTACAAGGAACAGAGGGTCAGGGATAATCTTAGATTCTTAGGGCCCATTTGGACTGACATTTTCTATAAAGTACTTCTGGCCATAAGCATTTTTGTTAGAAGTTCTAAACGCAGTTAAAAATTTATTAAAAGCCAGTGCTTCTTGAAAACTGCTTGGAAGTGTTTCTTAATAAGTGCTTCATGACCAAAATGTTTTAAGTTTTACTACTCAAACTTATTCAAAACTGCTTTTTGGTTGTCTTTTATTATCAGAAAGCTGGTTTTATTGTCAGAAATCATTTTCAGCTGGAAAGTAAAGTATAATTCAAGAATAAACAGAAAATTCAACCAAAAGATAAAGTTAAACAGGTTTTGTGGGGTTTACCGGCCAAACATGATGATATCCCGTTTTTTCCGATTGCCATAAGAAATTCACAGCTTTGAGAAGGTAATTAGATTCGGATCCCTCTGTTCCGTTGAACCTCGAACCTTCAAGCCTCAGGCCTCTCTCCGCCGAAACAAACGCAAAAGCCGCCGCAAAGTGAAACATCACCATTGCCACGGATCTCAAACCCTGCCATTTCGCTCCAAACGCCGTCATATCAATAAAGCCACCACCTTTTCTTCTGTTTGGTTGCCGAGAAAGCTAAAGGAACAAGTTGGTTTTTCGTATGATAGATTCAGAGAGGTGGGTTAGGAAAATGGGAGAGAATTGAAGAGCTTTATAGTTCAAAGGGTCAAGGCCAATGGATTATATCTGCAAGAAATGGAAAGAGAAAGAGAAAATAGGAAGGACAAGAAAAGCGCTCTCTCTCCCTCTCTCTCTCTCTTCCCCTTCTCCCGACTGTCTATCTATGTCTCAAGCTTTCTCTCTCTAGATTTTGTCTGGTTTTGGATTGCAGTGAAGTGGGTGGTGAAGAATGAAGGCTTAATATAGGAGAGATGACGAAATGGGGTTTGGTGGGTGAACGACAGATATGTGTGAAAGGTGTTTGCTTCTTGTTTGGATTCAGTAATGGAGTCGGAGACGACAGAGTTCCATTCCATACAAGAAAAACAAAAATTAAATAAGGAAAATGTGATGAGGAAGAAGATAAAAACGCGAGGGAGAGATGTAATTTGCTTGGATGGACTATCTTCCTGTTTTATGCATATGCATCTCTAATCTCTACACGTGGGATAATTATTTGGCATGTTGTTAAAGAACTAGAAATTTTTTTATTAATTAACCTGCTATTTTATATTGGTAACATATTATATAATTTATAAAGTTAGTATAAAAATTTGATCGAGGAGACAATATTTTTTTTATCAAAAAATAAAGGGAAGGGTTTTATCACAAATAGTCATTGAAATTAGCCCACACGAACAAGAGGTATTTAAAATTGAAAATCAATCAATATAATCCCTGAAAATAGGTGTTACAAACCAATGTTATCCCTCTGTCCCAAATCTATAAAAAATTATGTTATACGCTTATGGGCACATAAATAGATCCCACAAGATTTAAGGGTTTTTATCGCAAATGATCTTTGATGTTAACCCACACTATCAAGATGGTCTCTAAAATTGAAAATCGATCAATATAGTCTTGAAAATAGGTGTTGCATATTAATGTGATCCTTCCATCAAAATTCTGTAAAAAATTATGTTATGTGCTGGTGTGAGTTTAATAATTAATTAAAAAGTTGTCAAAATACATTTTTGCAATTATCTCAAAGCAAAGCTCATCATTCTCCGCATAGCCAAGATCATTGGGGGAGCACCCAACAAGCTCTCTAAATGTTGATAGTGATGTCACAAAAGTCGTCCCGAATCCAAGCCGTCACAAAGGTGGTCTCGATCTTGGTCCAATTTGGTGAAGGGTGTAAAGATGGGTGCCTTAAGATTTTATTTTATTTTTTTATTTTTAAGAGACTGCAAAGGCTATCATAATGGAGGTAGAGTAGTGTGGGTTAGGATTAGAGGTGATTGTGAGACTGAGTCTCTAGGTTGACAAGTTTCTTAATTAATTATTAATTTTTTAAAAGAAAACGTTATATTGATTAAAATCAAGTTATGAAGAGCTACATATGTCTGGAAGGAGGAGATCCTGAACGAGGATAGCAGGCTTCTCAATCCAAATTAAATTATTGATGCTAGTTAAAGCACACTTTGCAAGACAATGGGCAATCCCATTACATAAACGAGAAATATGAATAAAATTCAACATATGGAAGGAGGATGCCATCTACAACACATCATCCGCAATCAAACCTATTGTCGACGAGTCCGAATAGGTCTTATTAAGTGTTGCAATGGCCTTCATGGAATCACTCTCCACCACGACCTGATGCAACCCTTGCTGCTGGGCCAATTGCAGTCCGTGTCTCACAGCAAACAACTCCGGGAGCGGCATAGAAGTGACGCTTGGATATTGCCACACCCCTGTCGCCAAAAAACACCCCTCCAGTCCCGTATCGTACCGCTCCTCCAACCCCACCCAGCTTGGTATTGACATTTAACGCCCCATTCGTGTTGATTTTGACCCAGCCTTGGTTAGGAGGAAACCACCGTGGGGTGGGTAATCCCCCCCTCCTTGTTGGTTTGCAATTTGCTGCCTGGAATGCTGATAACCATGAGGAAACCTAGGTCCCATTTATGTGCTACATTAATACATAACAATTTTTTTTTTTACAAAATTGCAAGGGAAATACCACATTGATTTGAGACATCTATTTCTGGGACTACATTGATCGATTTTCAATTTCAAGAACCATGTTGATTATATGGCTATTTCAGGGACATTTATGAAAGAAGTGTGACCTATTTATATGCTACATCAGCACATGATAGACATTTTTGACAAAATTATGGTAGAAGGACAACACTTATTTGTAATACTTATTTTCAAAGATTATATTATCAATTCCCAATTTTAATAACCATTTTAATAATATGGGTCAATTTCAAAATTATTTGCAATAAAAATCTTAAAAAGAATAGTGATATAGAAAACGGACTCCACTTTCATTTATGAATACCAAGCCACGCTATATAATAATCCGCTTGATACTACACCTGTACTCAACGTAAATAATTAAATAAAGTATTACAAAGACTGCATAAAACTTTGTAGGCACGTGACATTATTCCACTTCATTCTTACGACACAGGACCCATTAGGCCACAACTTTCCAAAATTTAGAACGCTTTGTTGGCATGACTGTACGAATTGATTTGAAGTAGTAGCCTGCTGTCAGAAATGCTATAATAAAAAAGGGCGAAAGATCTTTGTCAGATTACTTTCTTAGAGATTATAGAGATTTGTATTCGTCACCGGTCATTATACATTACGTCAGTTTTTGTTAAATATTATAAATATTTAATTTTAAAATTTAAAATTTAAAATAATTTTTTAAACGTACAATATACAATGAACGATCACGAGATTCTTAAAATTCCTAAAAAAATGATTCGGTGATGATCATTTTTCTAAAATAGGTGTTAGCTAGCTTATTTGCCTACTTCATAGAGCAAGGACGTAATGCTAGCTTTATCAGTGGATGAGGAGATCCTTTGTTATATTTTATGTCAAATTATTACATCACTCACATTCATAAGAAAAAATTGTGTGAGACTTAATTTGTCGTTGGACTTTGGCATCATAATTCATTCAAAATTCATCACGTGATAAGTTTTAAATATAATTTTTTTATCATTCTTGTATACTTAAAAATTTCATAGTTATTTTTCGTACAAATTAATATTCACCACGAGATCAATCTAATATATCCATATAGGGTTCATCAACACATGTGTGTTTTATTTCTACTAGAAAGATAATACAATTATGTTATAAAAGTAACATTTTGAATACTTTATATATAATCTACTTTATTCATTAAATTAATATACATATATATATATATATTTTTTTTTCTTTAATTTTTTTTTTTTTTTTCATTTGCTGATGTTAATATGCCATGTCCTTTTAAGGATTGCATCCTAATTGTTTGGAGTAATAGTTTATTGACAAAATCAACTTTAAGGTTGTGAATGACTAGAATATCTTCAAAGAAAATGTCAAACAATATATTTTTATTTCATAAAAAATGTTTTGGAAAAGATAGTTATAATTTTTTTTTTTTTCAATCGAAATGTCAATTCTAATGTGGCATGACGTGAAAAAGCATACGTTGCAGCTACTCTCAAAAGTGATAGCACGAGTTCAAGGCTTCAATTCATTATTTTCTTGCCTATTAATGGCTCGTTTGCGTAACCCATAATCAAAATATGAGGAATTGAATTGAGGGAAAATTGAATCATGAGGGAGTTGGAATGAAGAGGAGTTTTAGATTCCTATTCAAACTTTTGCTTGAATGTTATGGAATAAGAGTAAGAACAAAATTGAGTTCATATAAATTATTTACGAACTCACCTGAATCAGAATAGAAATGAACATGATTACTAAAATACCCTTCTTCTAAATAACATATATATATATATACTAATCAATTGGATAATCTTTTATTCAAATTAATTGTATCATTAGTGATATTTGTGGAACACAATAAAACCTTACTAGTAATTGCCCTATAATCATTAATTATTTCTTATTTGTTTAATTCTTATGTTTATTTAAAAAAAAAAAAAACATGAAATTCAAGAAGTACTGCATAGCAAAAAGAAATTATAGTAAATATCTAAGAGCATAATGGGTAAGAAAAATTGATCATGATTCCTCCATACTCCCGGAATACCACCACCAATTAAGGAGTCCTATTCCTTCAAAATGAGGAATTGGATTCCTGATTTTGTGTGGGCACACCTATTTTTTTTAGTTCCCCAAGTATAGTAAACGAAAGTATTATCCCGTAATCGGAATCCAATTTCATATTTTGATTCCGATTACTGGCTCGTAAATACGCCATAAATGTTGTGGAATATTATTTGAGTGGTTGTCCATATTATAATATTGATTATTTTAACAACTAGACCTGACATTTTCATTTAACATATCAATTGAAGAAAAAATTTATACAAAATGTCAAATTATCACATAAGTCATCAAATACTAATTTGGCATTTTATATTTTCTATTCTCGTACGCATTCTTCCCTCCAATCTGCATGAACCGGGTTTCACATCCATGTAGGCAAAAATTGGGCAGTATTATATCTAAAACTTAAGGTTAAGTTGGCAATTCATGGGGTAAGAATTCGTAACTTTATGAAGGTTTTTCAACAGTTTTTTTTTTAAATAAAAAAAAAAAATAGGTGACAAACTCTCACTTGCAACCGTGATTAAATTTTTTTTTTTTTTTTGGACAAACGATATAATCTACACTATAATGTGGTTTAAATTCGTCTTTAATGAGAATCAAACCTAAGATCTCTCACTTACAAGTGAAGAGGATTATCACTAGCCATAGTACTAAGTGAAAAAAATATTTGAAATTAAACTCAAACTTTATCCATCTTCAATGTATTCTCAACTAAGTGGCAGTATTATATCAAAAGAGGTGACAAACTCTCACTTGCAACCGTGACTAAATTATAATAAAAGAAATATGCTATTTTCAGGTAGCATTCAATTGCATAATTAGATTGTCTACATTAAACCCTCCAAACTAAGCATCAATATTTATTCCTTGAGAAACGCTAGCATGAGCCAAAAACCGAAAGTTAATGTATATCTTCGAATTCCATGGCACTGATCAACAATTCTCAGTCGTTCACATATACATAAATAACTATATTTAGCAAAGCCTATTTAACTCCCTACATGCATTAGGGTTTCCTTCCATATCCGCAAGAACTCCTTTGATCTTGAATTTTATAATTTGACGCAGGTGGGAACTGTGGGAATAATCATTTCAACTTGACTACTTCCATGGCGCCCCTTTTGTTATGCTACATTTGCTTCCAAACCCTCATCCAATTGGCATGCAATCGTCTCAACCTTTTTCTCATGGGTCCATCTCCATCTTAAAAAGCTAAGCTGTGTATCTGGATTCTGGGCCAGCAAATACAATCATGTATATTCTGAATCTGCTTTATTGATGTCTATAATGTTAGATCAATGTAAATGTCGGTCGCTCATGAGCCAAACGGAAGAATTCTAATTACATACGAATGTAGGCGGGGCTGTATCATTCTTTATAATGTTAAAGTAGTGATAAGGTTAGTTATCCATGAACGAGCACGTAAGTCCTGATCGTTAATGCATAATGCATTGTATCTTTATTATGTTATAACAATGCTCGTTTAGTCGCCCATGAGTTGAATGGACATGCATTGTAGGTGTGGTATGTAAAGTGTAACATTCTTTATAATGTTAGAACAATGCTAAAGTCTTTTGTCCACGAACAAATGGACAAATCTTAATCATCAATGCATTGTACGCAAGAGTGACTAAGCGACTAACTGTATTTTTAAATTAAAGCAGCGCTAAATCTGGATCATCCATGCATATATTGTAGCTCACGAGCGGTACCATTTTTTATAATATTTGCTTTTGGGAGTTAGATTTTGTTGAATTTTTCAGGTTGACGGACCAAGGACCCACTCCAACAACACCGATACTGTCCTTACTTTACCACCTACTTAATCCGTTAGGTATGAGGTTTTATCATAAAAAATCTTGATATTAATTAGAGTAGGGTAATCCTATGTAAATTGTTTTTTCTCATTCCCTATGTCCAATGTGGGATGTATATCACGTGTTACATTTACAAGGTTGAAACATGTATGTGAGAAAGGGATGGAAATTGGAGCAGCTGGGAAGCAGCCTCCAATCAATCTCCTTAAATCACTCCTTGAAGAGCTACCAACAATTTTACAAAAACAAGGAAACACAATCAGCTAACACTAAAAAAGGTATGATTTGATTGATTTGCTCCAGTTGGACTTCCAAGCCTTAGCTACTTCTTCCATAGATTTGCTTTCATTTTTTTTTTTCTCGGATTTGATCGAATTCCAACTGGACTGGATGGCATTGCATGTCTTACAGAGAGGCAGGTTGGTTGCTGTTCCCTGAAAATAATTTAGCAGTAACCATCGAATATACAGATTCCAGTCTATCGACATTAAAAGGCTGCCAAGAAAAAAACGACACCAGGAATTGTCGCAGGGTTTCGGAATTCACATGCATCACAGAATCACACAGATCCCAGCAGCCTCACGTTTACAACGAATTATCAACTGGTCCAGAAAATAGCTTTTATAAATAAAAAATAAAAAAATAAAAAAAACAAAAAAAATACATGATTTTGAACCCGTGACCATAAAAACAGAAGAACATGAAAATAGTATGGAAATGGAAGGACAGACAATCCACCATGCAGATGCAGTTTTGTTTTTGGATAAGATATTAATGTACGAACCGATTAATTGGTTCGTATTCATTTGCACAAAGATTACAGGTGCAACTGTACGTGGGGTTAGCTCAAGTTTTAATGACGGTCAGAAAATGGCTAGAATTAGGTCAAGGATTTTATTTCCAATTTTTAATTGTAACCAGAAAATATAATTACAAGAATAACAAAAGTTATCGCTTAATATTAGAATTTAATAATATTATTCTTTACTTGTAAGTAAGAGATTTTAAGTTCGAATTTTGAGTTTGACAACCTCGTAACCAATTTTTTTCCAACTCCATAGCGTAGATATATCATTACAAGCAATATTACTATTTTAAGTTAGATTAAAAAAAGAGAAAAAGTCTGAATTTAAAATGCATTACATTAACGATGAATGACCTATTCTTTTTACTGGGACAATTCACCACGAAACATTCTTATTTGTAGTTCGAAAATAACTAAATCACAACTGAAAACTCATATCATTAAGAAGATATGTAACTAAATAGTCGGAGTATTTCTGGATATAATGGAAAATTAAGGATTTGATGAAGAAATGAGGAAAAGGAAGCAGTACGTATTTAGGGAGATATTTCAAAATCATCTAGGCCATTGAATGTGGACTGGTTTTTCAACAAATTTGACGGTTAAGTATCAAGGCAGAGTATCATAGGTAATTTCTCGTTTTTTGTGCACATGCAACAAATGCAACGCCTCATCATCACAAACTTTATAGCACAGTATTGAAGATTGTATGTCTGAATCCGAAGCGCCTTTACTTCATCGCCAAAAGTAAGATCAAATGGCTAAATTGATAGAATTGTGGAATAAAAATCCAACGGCTAAAAAGATTCTCGAAACCCTAAACAAGAAAAAAAAGACGAGAGCGACGGCCGAAACTATATGAGTATGCTACTTATACAATGTTTCTGTACCACATTTTCATACTAACTTAGGTGACATTTGATGTAGATAACCACATCATTTGAATTAATCAGATTTTTAAATTTAGTTCATTATTTAATAAACTAATAATTAAGAAAAATTAGTTAATTAAATGATAATTGTGGTATACGAGAAGTCTTTCTCCTTTATTTTCTTAGGTTTTGCAATTTTTTTCAAATAATATGGCTGTCTGCATCAGTTTTCACCTAAAATAGTATAAAAATATGATATGAATAACATTACTTAAACTTTATAGCTTTTATGTACACACGCCGGACCTCAATGATTTGAAGGAGGGAGATAATATCATGATAACAAAATGCATCTGTTACGAGGGAGTAGGGGCCACAGAATAATATCTCATTTATTGGCTTATTAAATGGAGTGTCATATTTTCCACTCAAATAAAGCGTGTTGGAGGCTTTGGATGCTATCTTAATTTTTATTTTATTTTATTTTATTTTATTAACAGAGGGATAATTTGTAATAAGTCATGATTATTTTTTTCTTTCGAGTTCGAAGAGATTATAAGAAATTTTATCTTGTTCATGGCAACAGTCAAGAAGACTCACCAATTTAGAGTATCGAATTCCAAATCTCTCATATTTTTCTGTTTATTAAGAAACTGCAGTTTGCACTCTTATCATTGGATCACTTGTTGCGATTTTGAATGTGATCTTGGTAGAACAATGTGTCTTTTGGTAAAGAAAATGAAAAGTGCAGATAAGATTGCTGAGTTGGCTTCTTGACAGCGATATCAAATAATGATATGGATTATGGGTGTTTGAATATATGACAATCATTTTCGCTATAGGTAGTGCCAATGAACAATATATTGATTTCAAAAATATTTTTTTCGGTCCTGCGTGGTTACTCATTGTAGTTAATCTACCATATTGATTAATCAAACAGATGACAACTGCTAAAATTCTGCATATCTCAAACAACAGTCAATAAACGAATTGCACGTCGACAACTGTGAGTGTTGTTATTTGGACCACATTCATTGATTACACTCACATTCATGGAACCCACCTCTTCCCTTGCATCGACTTCGATCTGTAATAGTAACTTCCATGCGACCTACATTTTTGACAAGACGAACTACTTGAACTTACAGAGATGGAGATTCAAATTTTGGGACGAGAGAACAGACACATTGCCTTAACCAACTAGCCTAATACACGTCAACTCATTCCCTGAACATTGAAGTGTGCGATGAATCTATCAGCCAAATAAATGAACGACTCGAAATTTCAACGAAAATTAGATAGAAAAAGATTGGGAAAGGTTTCTGTATTAACCTAACATTGCTGTAATCGTTGCAACTTGTAAAAGGAACCGAAATATTATTTCTGTCCTCGATTCGAAAAACCTGTTACAACGGCGTGCAGTTGCATAACTAGCCAAGAGCAAAACAGCGATTGTTTTTTGAGTTGGAAAGTTCTTTTCTGTGGCTTCTCTGTATTTCAACTTACTCCACCTTCTTGATAGTTTGGGGATCACTTTCTTCTTCAGATATCACCGCACTCTTCGACTCATCGAACGCCAACAGCTGCATCAATAGAGATCGGAATCTCACTCAGAGTATTTCAAAAAATATAAAAAGATTTACAAATATGTACAAGAAGCGACGCACACGACTAGTTTTCACCCCTCTTTTGGATTTCATCGCTTAAACCGTTAGCTTTAGTTTTCGTTTCCAATATTTCCTTCACCCCAAAACTTTTAGCCCCTTTTAACATCGACTTCACAAACATATATGATAGCATATATCTAACAAAAGGATTCCTAAGTCATTGGCCCGTCACTTGTACAAGAACCAAAACCACTAATGGGATTGCATATATTTTTTTTTCCTGGATTTATGTTGATATTATTACAGATTGTTTGAATGTAATGTCACAAGTAAAAATATTCATAATCTACTTTATGTAATAACATAAACCAAATACATCAAACAAGAAGGCATGGATGTTGGCACATACCGGTTTGACATCGCCATTCCATATGCAGTGAGAAGCCAAAAATCCAATAACAGATGGTACAATATACAACAGTGCAGGCTGTAAACAGAGAACAGAAAGGATGGATCAGGTAATTAATTAGTTATGATTTACGGAGGAGACAAAAGATTAACGTAAAATAAGAAGTGGTCACTATAATAGATTGGGAACTTCAATTAAAATCAAGCCGGCTATTCATAGTGAGAACTAGGTGAAAAGTAATACAACAAACATAATTATGCCAAACTCACCTGTGCTGCCTGAAACCAGTTCATTACAACAATTGTGAGGACCAAACCAACCGTGTATCCCAAAAATGCACTCTTGAAGTACTGGCCCTTTTTCCCCCTAGATACATCAAACCGCAAAGCCAACGCCACGAAAATGCCTGAAGGAGGATATAACATTAAAAGTTAGAACCAACAACCAAAATGAAGAGATTTTACCGAGTCATTCTCAATCAGTAAAATCATTTTCAAGTAATTGATCGATCCCTGTTGTCCACAATACCAGAATATTATAATTCCGTGATAGGATTCAAAAGCAAAGAAAATAAAATGAGAAAATAAAAGTACAAATAAACAAAGTGAACGCAAATGTTTCTGCTTCACAGCATTCCTCAACTATCCAAAAGTGGGAAATATAGATGCTAAATTAGGGAAGACAAAATCAGGTGGCTTGTGGTCCCAGAGGATTCAAAACAAATGTCCTTACAAAATCCATTATGCTTAGGTAGCATATCAAATGGAAAAGAACGAGACCTGTTAGAACTTAGGTAGCATATCAAACCGTCTATTATACATAGATTTTAGTTCCACATAATATAACACTCAAACTCTATAGAACGAATTTACAACAAAATGAGAAATAAAAACCTATTAGAAAAATCATGCAGTAGATACAAGATAATGGCATAAGAAAGTTTTAACCTTACCAGGGATAACAATATCACCAAGTCCAAGCATAGAAAATGGACGTGCAGCATCTGCTGTGGGGAACAACAGCTGCAGACCAATTAAATCATGGTTGCAGGAAGAGCATTAGAAGTTTTTCCACATCAGGAAGCCGACTATTTATTGGTAAAAAGATCTTTGATTAATCGGGAGTACAAACCTTTATAGGCGCATCAAAAGATTTGGCAACACTGACCATAACTGGAGTGAAGAAAACCCAGAAAATATCATACACAAAAAGTCCAGCCTGCAATGCACAAGGACCAAATAGTAAAGAAAATACATGCGTATATATATATAAATACACACGTGCATATACATGGAGTATTAGCATCCAATATTGCAACGGTCAGCAAGAGGAAACAAGGGGTATAATGATAAAATCACAGTGACCCGGAAACCGAAATACTAGATCAAGAGTTAAAGCAGTGAAAACAGAGATAAAAAGGTAGGTTCAGCAGCACAAGCGGTGCTAAAGACAAACAAAAGCAGATAAAAATACGTCAAATTTTTTTTGCAGAAATCCAAGGGTCCCTCTTCTTACCAAAAGGATAGCACCAGTCTTAAAAGACCCAAGAGAAAGCATTTCAATTCCCTGAAAAGAAAAATAATGAAATTCTTCAATACTCGGATTAAATAAACATTTCACAACATACGCAAAACATATAGACAAGAGAAGAACAGATTATTAGAGAGGATGCTAAACATACTCAAATATCTATTAATCGGATGCTGACAGACCTGAATACAGAAGGCGAGCCCCAATATATTGTTAGCCAGCCAATGCTTCTTTGAAGCATACCATGCACAGAAAAAGGTTCCAGGGATTGCAGAAACAATCTGAGATTTTGTGAACTCAATCTCCAAAGCTGTGAAAGAAAAGGTGCAAGGAAATTATCATTCTGCAGGATGCAAGCAAGATAATGTCAACTAGTTCAAACAAAAACTCAGATCACAAGACAAACTGCTTTCACACAATGGTACTCATGTTAAAACAAGAGAGTCATTGATCCATAACGAAAATGTTTTTCTACCTTCCTAATAGTTCTTAGAAGATCCACTAACTATATACACAACACTTCAAGCGATCATATTAATTTCTACACTCAGAAGAATTATAGCATAAAATAAAATCGAATTCATTGACATTGACAGTAAATCCAGAGTTTCAAAAAAAAAAAAAATAAATAAAAAAAAAAAAAAAAAAAAAAAAAAACTCCTTTGCAGTAAAAAAACTGAAAGGGACATCACATACACCGGAAATAAGGAAAACGCCAGACGATAGGGTCCTCATTCCAACTCTCTGGCAAATATCGTGCAATAGCAGGTAACAGTGTTGCCCTGTACACATAAGGGATGTTAAAAAGTATAACAATAATATACAACCACCACAACAACAAAGCCTTATCCCACTAAGTGGGGTCGGCTAATATAACAATAAGAGTAAATTGTAGCTATGGTCCCTTAACTTTAACTCAATTGGAGCAATGGTCCCTCAACTAAAAATCCATTACCATTGGTCCCTCAACTCATCAAAACGTGCAGCTATGGTCCCTCAACTAAAAATCCATTACCATTGGTCCCTCAACTTTAATTCAACTGGAGAAATGGTCCCTTAACTTTAACCCAATTGTAGCAATGGTTATTCCAACATAACTCATTTTGACAAAAATTTTGACGTAGTTGACGAAAAGGACCATAATTACACACTGTGATGAGTTGAGGGACCCTAATTATATAAATGGTTATTCCAACATAACTTATTTTGACAAAATTTAGACGAAATTGATGGAAAAGGACTATAGCTACACATTTTGATAAGTTGAGGGACCAATGGTAATGGATTTTTAGTTGAGGGACCATTGCTCCAATTTGATTAAAGTTGAGGGACCATTACTACAATTTACTCTAACAATAATATAGCAGTTGAAAATAAACTATAAATAAAGGACCTACGAGAGAGCGATGATCCCAAGAACAAAGAAATAGCACGTCAATACAGCATTGACCAAGTCTTTGGATAAGAACTTAAAAAGTAAAAATAGCGATAACAGCATTGCACTCCCCACAAATGGAAATCTCATGGCATGTTCATTAGACATTGTCTCCTGCATAATTGAATGAACGTGAATTTCTAAGCAGGGACAAGAATACAAGGACAGATGCATCACAAAACGAATAAAAAGGACAGTTGTACTTACTGAAGGTGGAGTTGGCTTCACAGACCGGTAGCAACCCACAAAAACCGTGAGACATGCAGGTTAAAACTACATTTAGGTTTGGATCTACCTTCACAACAAGTGGTGCTAACGTTAAACCTGCAGCCAAAAGCAACTTAGTCATTTAATTGCCGAGTGATAACCGTTCCACCAAACCTCAACCATGGCATCTAAACATTACAGAATATACACTGCAAATTTTACTAGATAACTAAGATGCATTGCACTTATAACACTGGGATTGGGCATAAAAACAGATAGGCACGTAATCTCACATACTTTCCCCAAATTCGCTAGTCAAACAAGAACCGTGAGAGTGTACCAAGAAAATTTTCATCCCCTTTTCATTTCAAATACTTAAAGCAACAAAAAACATACAGAACGAAATCTGGCAGTGCATAAACTTTATTAGCCCACTTATCTCAACCACCAAGCATAGCCTACAACATATCGGTCTTAAACCAAATCAATGTGTGGTTCTGTCATTGCCTAAATCCTGTTCATCATATCCCTACTTTCATAAACTAAAAGCAAGGCTATAAATAGCCAATTATATTCTAGTTCTTCAAGATTAGTCCAAGGCCACCAGATGCTCCTCAAATTTTGGTTCTTTTTAAACAAAATAAATAAATAAATAATTTGAAGCTTTTAGAGACTAGAGTGTCATTTTTCCTCACTGAAAGACCCATCAAGATTAGAAATTTATGTAATTCTACTCCCCCACAGATCCATAGCCCAATGAACAACTCAGTCTCAAACATAATTTTTCCTATTTATACCCACAAAAAGAACCCAATAAATTAAAATTGAGAAAAGAAATTTAAATTACTGCTTATAGAGAGCAAACCTGCTAAGGCGATATTGGCAATCCGCTCAACGTTCTTCATCGTTAATGTAATCACTCGAAAGGAACCCGCTTCGAACTGCAATTCCGATCAAATCGAACTGGACTAATACTCCTCCTGAAAACCCTATAAATGAGATCAAATTACAAGGTGAAAAAACCAATCAAATTGCCCAAAACGCAATCTCAATTTCAACAAAAGACGCCAGATTTACACTCAATTTTGAAAATTGACGAAACTACCGCTCTTGTAAGAGAGGGAATTGATAGTACCAGTGGGCCGCGACGCAGACGATTTTCAAACGGCCTCCTTCCGTACAGATCGGAGATCTTGATAAAATTTGCAAAATTAGGGTTTTACCTGAGGAAAGCAATTGGGGGATTTGGGGGGTTAAAGTTACAAATCAGAGCCTGTCTAAGAGACGGGGCTGTTACGTGGGATTTGGTGACGGCCAATAAGGAAAGAGATTTTGTGAGAATTAAAACCGTGGTGTGGTCAAAGCTGGGCTTTTCATACGTGGCGGGAGATGATTGGCAGTTGTTTAAGGAACTTGAGTTCGTTTCTGCAATGTGGATCGTTTTGTCGGTCACAAATTTGATGACCGATTTATACCCTTTTTAAGTAAGCCACGTAGGTCGACGTCTAGTAGCCAATCATATTTCGCCATGTCGGATTTTGGTACCTCAAAAGATCTGCTTTTCCAAGACTTTACCGGCTGATGTCAAAGCTTTTCCGTTTCTCTTTTTGGTCAAAACCGTACTATGGAATTTGTCCCATGTTGCTCGAACATTATAGATTGGGGCTATTGCCCTTCTCCTATAGCACCTCACCCCCTTTTTTTTTTCCTGGTTAATGGAGACAATTGGTGGTGAATTACTGTCATCTACATATTCAGGCTCGAAAAAGACTAGTTGAGAATTGCACTATACTTGTGACCACGATCAATTAGAATCACAGCTTATAAAATATCGGACTTAGGACCTTCTTTTTTCCTTGAGAGAGCTGTTGTTCATAGTTTTTTTTCCCTCATAATTACTCTTACTTGACTAACACTAATATTTTCTTAAAGTCAAATAAAAAATTTTAATTAAAGTTTATGTATAAAGAATATTCAAATTGAGTGGTGGAAACGATAATTGTGGCGTGGTGTGATAATTATGGTAATGATTTTGATGATAATTATTGGAACGGATATGGTGTTAGAGAACTTTTTTAGTGTAGCCTTAATAAATTATCAACGTGCACATTTTATAATAAGCTTGTATATTTATAATACTATGATAATGTCAATAAAATATTAATCATATCATTAATAAGCATGTATATTTATAATACTATGACTTAGTCAATAAAATATTAATCATGTCATTCATTCATGTTAAAACATGTAAAATTAGTCTTTAAATAAGTTCTTTGGTTTGGATTTTTAGTCATTATATCTATTCATTGAATAAGTGATGATCCAATGGTTCTTACTCAGGGAATTTTGGGACTTAGACTTAGTTTGAAAGGGTTTTATTGAATCATCGTGGTTTTAGTATGAATCTGAGGTTTTAATCAATTCTATAGGGTCTTAACAAGAGAATTCCTATCAATAATAAAGAAAACAGCAGTAAAGCCGCATTACACATAAATAACACCAAAGAAAATAGGTAAATAGAAGATTCAAGAGGCCTATAACGATCAATATATAGACGAATGAGCCGACTTGATTTTTTGGCATTATAACCACAAAGAAGAGCTTTCGGATTTTTATTCTTTAGTATCTTCAAAAAAAAATTGAATCATAAATCATAACTTCAAACTTTATATTACACACATCCGTTAGAACTAGTATTTGGGTGTTTCTGTTTGAGCCGTACGAGATGAAATTTTCATATACGGTTCTCCGGGGGGGTCCCCTTGATTTACCTATCTCAATAAAATCTATGATTGGTTCGAAGAACGTCTTGAGATTCAGGCAATTGCCGATGATATAACTAGTAAATATGTTCCTCCTCACGTCAACATATTTTATTGTCTAGGGGGAATTACGCTTACTTGTTTTTTAGTACAAGTAGCTACCGGGTTTGCTATGACTTTTTATTATCGTCCGACCGTTACGGAGGCCTTTGCTTCTGTTCAATATATAATGACTGAAGCTAATTTTGGTTGGTTAATCCGATCAGTTCATCGATGGTCGGCAAGTATGATGGTCCTAATGATGATCCTGCACGTATTTCGCGTGTATCTTACCGGCGGCTTTAAAAAACCTCGTGAATTGACTTGGGTTACAGGTGTGGTTTTGGGTGTATTGACCGCATCTTTTGGTGTAACTGGTTATTCCTTACCTCGGGACCAAATTGGTTATTGGGCAGTAAAAATTGTAACAGGCGTACCAGACGCTATTCCTGTAATAGGCTCGCCTCTGGTAGAGTTATTACGCGGAAGTGCTAGTGTAGGACAATCCACTTTGACTCGTTTTTATAGTTTACACACTTTTGTATTACCTCTTCTTACCGCCGTATTTATGTTAATGCACTTCCCAATGATACGTAAGCAAGGTATTTCTGGTCCTTTATAAAGAATATATACCATCTTGTAATCAATCATCTATCACTTGGGGTAGGAACACTAGTATTTCATTGCTACAAATATGGATTATTGAAAAAAAAATAAGACATGTATTGGGATATTTCTCTTCAACTCTACAAAAATGTATTATTTTTTTGACACTCATAGTTGAAGTGAATTTTCCGAAGATAAAATGGATTATGGGAAATTTTATATTACAAAAGGCATCATCACATATATTTTCTTTAAGAGAGTTTTAACGAAAAGCTCACGGTACTGTTCACTTTAACGAAAAACCATATTTTTACACTAAAAAGTCAAACATAATACTATTCACTTTACCCTTTATTTTGTTCTTATCGTTAAAACTTAAAGTTTTCAAGCCATTTTCATTAGTTTTTATTTTCTTTAACTCTCTAAGCTAGGGTATATTTTGTCGAACAAATACAAGTGCATGACAACATTTTTGGGTGATTAAAGTGGATGTCATGTCGAGTAACCAACAATGGCACATGTTGACTACATAAAAGTGTTACTACACCTATTTGTCATCGTTGATCAACTTAAATGTTAAGACACTTGTGCACTAAATCGCACTTACACTATTTGTAGTAAAACCTCATTAATCGGTTCTCTCAAATTTATGCATGAGAAGTGACTTTTTACTTAAGGCTTAATTTTCGCTCTGCATTTAGTTTTATAATTATTACAATTACAATAATTGATATGACTTATAAGTCCGTCCACAATGATAACTCCTACTCAGTGTTGTGTATTTTATGCAAGATTTAACTGTTATAAAGATTCATTAAATCCCTATATGCAGTAACTAACCGTTTGATTTTTCTAAACTACTCAATGCTACGTACCATAGAAGAAAAATCATACATAATGGAAGAAAAATTATACATCATGTACATAAAAACCAAAAGAACAAACTTGATGAAACAAACCGAACTGATGCAGAGGGGTAAAATGGACATTTACTAACAACCTAAGGAAGAGAACATTGGAAACCCAGCAACCTCCACAACGGAAGCAGAATATGTCCCAGTTTCTCCTTCAGCTCCACAGTCTTCAAACACTCACTAAACCCAGCAAACTCCAATCCATACCCAGCACCTGTTTCTCTCACCATCCCAACCTCACCACTTTTCCTCAAAAACCCACCATACCCAACAAACTCCACCTCTCTCTCCGCCCCTTCTTCCCTCCACCGCTGGATTCCCCATAGTAGTATGCAAATCCAACGGCTCAGGTAAACCCTAACACTCCATCTTTTTCGCTGCAGCCAGTTGTAGTTGGGTTTTTTCAGTTTCTGTTTTATCAACTTATATAGTATGTTTAATTGCTAGACAGGCCTAGACTTCGATGTTCTGTCACAGCCAGAAGAGCGAGGAGGAAGCCGCATCGACGCACCAACGGAATATTCTGGATTATACTTGCTAACATTGGAATTTACTTGGCTGATCATGTGTTTCAGGTAGTGTTTTTAGTGTTTAATTAATCCGAAGTTAACAACTTTGTAACTTGTAATTTGTAATTAGTTCAATGTCTAATTGGATTTAAATTTTTTGATTTGTTTACGGTTGTGTTAGGTTTGCGCGATTAAATGCTCTACTTGTAGCACAATTGGCCTACTTGGTACCAGTTTTTAACAGCAACATTCTGTCATGCTAATTGGTGAGACATATGAATGATATTGTAACAAATTATGGTTGTGTCACTTATGTTGCTGGACTATGAATCTGGATCATTCACTTGGGTTGGTTTTTGTTAGAATGCATGGTTTAGGTTCCATTTAGATTCACAGACGACGTAAGTGTAGCAAGAGAGCATTGCGGTGTTAACTAGTTTACATGTATGTACTGATTCAAAATTCACTATGCATTATTTTCAGGAGACATCTTTCGAGCACCCTTTTCTTCTTGTATATTTTTGGTGAGGGTCATTTTCTTCTTTTCCAATAGGGTCAATTTAATACTGAAGCAAAGGAAATTGGTATCCGACATTTAAAATACCTGTTGAAATTAGATAGTGTCTTTCTTGCTTGAACAGGAAGCTAGTTGAAGAAGAGGAAGGGAATTTTGCTCTGTGGCTTTGTTATATTCTTATTGGGGTTGGAGCAAAGCTTGTTTCGTGACTTGTTCTACCAAGAAATGCAGTTTCCATTGGAGCCTCTGGTGCTGTTTTTGGATTATTTACATTCAGTGTCCTTGCCAAGGTGATTTCCGATCTTGGAATTTTTGTATCTCTTGACGGAGATGAATCAGTATATGCTTAACCAGTCAACCCTTCTTTTGATCAATGTAGATGTCTTGGGACTGGAGGAAGATCCTCGAAGTGCTTATATTGGGTCAATTTGTTATAGAAAGGGTGAGCTGAGGTTTTCAGAACGCTGACCTTGTTGCTCCTCAAATCCTGTTACAGTTTTGTTATAATTTGTGTCAAATTATCTGGGATGACAGGTAATTACACTTCAGACATCTGTAGTTTTTTTGTTTACGTGTACGTGTGTGCGCATGTTTATTTTGTGTTTTTTCGGTTCTTATTTTTCCCAAGATCATTCACCATATGTCCCAAGTACATATTTGGGTACAGATTACCAATATGATTCTGTTTTTGTTGCTGTTTTTGGCCACAAGTAGGTTATGGAAGCGGCCCAAGCTTCTGCTGCATTATCGGGATTCGTTGGCAGAAATTCGTTGATGAATGTCAATCACATTGCACATCTCTCGGGTGCTCTTGTTGGTGTTTTTCTGGTATGGATTATTAGCAAGGTTACTTCTGAACCTCCATCAGAGGAAGGATCAAATTTCCAAAGCAAAACAGGCAGAACTCGATTATAGTTCGATATCAAAACCACACTTATATGCTTGTATTGCAGCATTTAATATCCTGCTCACCATTGTGCTCTATTTTTTGTTGATCATGTGTACATTATTCTGATGCTAATTGGTTCAATACAAAGAGGATATAATTTGCCCCAATTGGGTCAATCTTGGTCTGAACCAGATGCTTTTTCAAATATAAGCTTGATGTTTAGACCAATAGCCATGGGCTTGAAACTGAATCAAGAATGAATGAATAAGGGAAATTCTGATTGGCCCATAAGCACTTTTGTTGGCAGTGCTTTTTTTAGAAGCACTCTGAAATGAAAAGCGCTTAAAAGTATTTTATAACCTGAAAACAGTCAAAGAATTTCTCCACTATTTTTGGTTACCTGAAAGAATTTTTAATTTTTCAAAATGCATTATCAAATATGCCCTTTGACATGCTCCATTGAGCGTGAGTCATTTTTCAAGACAACGACGATAGTCTAAACTACTCTTAAGTTACACAAAAAGTGGGAGAAGCAGCATCACTACTCTCCATGTTCTCAAGAGTCAATAAGTATATTGATGATTAATGTGGGAAGGTACAAGGTGAAACATTTCATTTACAACATGTAATCAACATGCTCAAAAAGAAGCAAATTTCAATGAAAAGAAACTCTCTTCACTATCTACAACATTTATATGCTGAATTTTCCTCGGAGAGAATTGTATGACTCTGTTTACATCCAAATCGCATCGTTCCTTCAGTTCAAGAACACAACTGTACATTGCTGTGCAAACTGACCATACACACCAAGCTGCGCCTGAGATTGCTTCCTGCATATAATCGGTGATCGCTCCCCGAATTTACAATTATGCGACAGATTCATAGACTTTGCAGCAAGCGATGATACGTCCAATGAGAAATCACCATCTCTTAAAACCATTCTTCCTTTTCTAGTTGCTGAAGCTAACCCCTTTTGATCACTTGCTACAGCTGATGGTATCTGTAAAACATTGGGATGAAATGCACTTGCAGACTTCTTTTGATATATTTTCTCCAAGCTCTCAAATGGCTCCTCTTCTTGTTTAACCTGAGGAGTCTTTTCCATACTTCTTGCAGAACCCAGCATCCTGTTTGCCTCTTTTGTTAATCCAATTGAACGCCAAGCGTCTGCAACAAGCGAGACAGTAGATTTCTCTGGCTGAACACCAAACTCTTTCATAATCTGGAGTATTTCTTCAGCTTTCCATGGCAGCTTTGCTTCTCCAAATCCCCATATTAGGGTCTCAAACGTCTTCAAATTGGGAGAAATACCGGACTCATACATCTTATCGAAAACTTTAATCGCGTTCTCCATTCTGCCAGAACTGCACCATCCACTTATGATGGTTGTGAATATCACAACATTGGGACGAACTCCTGATTTGATCATGGTTGCCAATAGTTCTTCAGCTTTCTCAACTTCTTGAGCACGCACGTAACCTTTGGCAAGAATGCTGTATGCATGCGCATCAGGTTTTATGCCGGCCTTCACCATGTCGTCGAATATTTGCCTACACTTCTCCATAAACCCTGCCGTGCTCCATGCATTCATGATGGTGCTGAATGTTATCACATCTGGTTTGACCCCAAATTCTTCCATCAACTTCAGCACCTGCAAATTAACACACATTATTTGTGTCAATAATCGAAACAAACACCATTTCGTGCAATCCAATAGCTATGCGATTCTGGAGGTCAACTCACCTGATCAACCCCATCTCTATCCATGGTGTCTACGAAACCTTTAACCAGCGAGTTAAAGACAACGATGTTCGGGCGCAGACCAAGATCTTTTATTCTGCGCATAAACCTTAAGGCCTCCTTCAACTTACCTTCCTTGCAATACCCGCTTATGATAATGCCACAAGTTCGCTCGTTCGGATACAACTTGTTGTTCTGCATCTCTAAAATCAGGCCTTCTGCCTGACTTGTCTCTCCATTTTGTGCATAAGCTGTTGCTAATGTGTTGTAAGTAACAGCATCAGGCCGCATTCCAGAAGCAACCATCTTATGCACCACGCTCCATGCCTCTGTGATGTTCTTCTTCTTACACCATGCTCTGACTAGTACATTATAAGTCCTGATATTCGGCTTCACATTTTCCTCTCGGGACATCATCTCTAGCACTTTCAAAGAATCCTCAGGCTTACCCGAAATCCCATACCCTTTGATCAATGTGTTATAAGTACTGGTAGTGGGTTTCAATCCACTCTCCTTCATCTTCCTAAACATTTTCATTGCTTCCTCTACGTTCCCAGATTCAGAAAATGCATTTATAACAGCATTGAAGAATATCAAATCAGGACTCAATCCATTCTCTTCTACCTGTGAAATAACAAAAGGAATGGACTCGAAACGCTTCTGGGCAGTCAAGGCAGCCAACAGTGTAGTGTATGATATCAGTGATGGCCTGTGTCCTCCTTCAATCAAACCATTGAAAAGGGACTGAGCCTCCTGAGGCTTCCCTCTTTCCACCAAAATGTTCATTAGCCTAGTTCTCGAACGCACGATTCGACAACTCTCTTGGCAATGCAGATAGCACAATGGGATTGTCTCAATGAATCATTAGACCTTGAAATCAGAGGCAACTGATCCTTATCATCTGGGTAATTTCCCTGTTGGGTTAAAATTACAAAAACATAAAAAAAAAAAAAATATTTACTAAATCAAACCCTCTAAAAACTTCAACTGTAACAAATCAAGCAAAATAATTTACAGTGATTGGAATCAAAGCAACATATAATCATATCATTAAGCTAATTAACAGAAAAAAGTTACCTTGATGGGTAACTCTTGGACCTTTCCATTTACAAAAGTGGCAGTCTTTTCTTCATTTTTGTTGCCTGATTCTCCCATAGGGATGTTTATCTTTGCACTGAACAAAATACCAGGAACATAATATTAATTTTTTAAATAATTTTAATTCTTTTTTTAGCTTTCACAATTTTGGTTTTCTGGGTAGAAAACAATCAGAAGACACCAGAAAATCAAAGCTTGGTTCTTCATGGTCAAATCAACTTGAACATTAAGGAAAAAGATTACTGAAAATATATAAGATTAACTCAAAAAATAGCATCTTGGGCAATAATAATACCAACTAATAAGAAATTGTATGGAAAAGTTATAATCTTTGCAGCAGGATGTGGCATTTTGAACATTTCTTGAAGAGGCAGAGACAAAGGTTTTACCTTTTAGCTTGAGATTGCAGAAATTTGCAGGCAGCGGAGAGAGAGAGTGTGGTTGGAGTTGCAGAGTTGTAAGGAATGGAGGAGTACGGAGACCCACGAATACAGAAGGAGAAAATATAATCTAATCTCGGAGCGGGTGAGAGACAACGCGATGGGATAAGGGGGACAAAGTGAGGCTCTAAAAAATTTTCAGGAAATTTGCTTCTCATTTATCATTTTCCTTTAAAAAAAATCATTTATATATAGAAGGAGAAAATTTGTCCAAAAAAAAAAGAGAAAATGACGAGGCTTTTATAACTTCAAATTGTCTTTCTTCCATTAAATTTTAAAAGAAAAAAATAAATTCACAAAAAAAAAAAGAAAAAAAAAAAGAAAATCACCTGCGTAACAAGGATCAGGATCCTCTCATGAGCTAAGGATGAGGATTCTCTTGACCAAGTCCATCGGACAATTAAAATTTTATCCAACGGTTACAATTATTATAACTTTTAGAGGAGCTCATTGTTTGTAGCCGTTGGATAAAATTTCAATGGCCCGATGAGCTTAGTCAAGAGGATCCTCACCCTTAACTCAGGAGAGAATCCTGATCCGTGTAACAAGACTGCAGGTGTTTAGCAAGTTTATTATTTTTTATTTTTTCCAAACAAATTTTTTTTTTTTTAAAAGAACAAATTGTTACACGTATTGCAGGAAAGAGCGTCGTAAAAGTGCAAGTGTGCACAATTTTATTATGATTTCTTTTTATACATATAATTAAAAAGAGAAATATGAGAGTCAGTTGTATATTGGTGCATAAGCTGATCTAAGCATTCGTGTTTGGACCCATAAAGCAAGAACATTTATATTAACATTATTTTCGGCATGACATGATTTGGCAGAACTGGATTTGATAGAACCCTAATTCGTAAAAGAACGAAAGTGCAGAAAAAGGAAATAAAAGCAAAGAAATTGAAATTCATTAATTTCATTCATGCCTTTCCAATAAAGGTTCATAGCCTCATCACATTCAGTAGAAGCCTAGAAGCATCTAAACCAGTAGTAATCCGAATACCCAACTATATATTGACCTGAACCCATTGGCCCATTAATAATTAAAGTAAGTTTCGGATTCCACACATATTCTAAGCTCGATTCTTGACGTTAGGAATTGTACGATGGTGGCTAGTAGGGTCTGAAATGATTTTGTGAGTCTTTCATATCTCCAAAAGTGTGGACTACAGTGACGTTGCCACCAACGTTCTTTTTTTTATTTTTTATTTTTTTAAGGAAAAGAAAAGTAAACATAATTGTGAAGTGTCCGGCCTAGCCTAGCCAACATTTGTTCACACTTCACTGATTATGTCTACGTAGGTGTATGATTATATCACTTCTCTAATGCAGAGTGACATTCTATTTACATGATGCTGTTTGTGACATGGTAATGTTCTTAAGCGATTATTCTGTTGTAAATGTACCAAAACACTTTCTGATATGAATCACGCTATTCAGCCTAATACCGTGGGCACAGAGTTCCCTAAGGTACTGTTTGGTACGTGGGACGGGACATAATTGAGTGGAACGAGGCGTTCCGTCCCATGTTTGGTGCGCCTAAAATGGATGGAACGCGTTGTTCCATGAGACAAGGTTTGGGTGAATTTTCTTTCCATCTCACCCCCTGGAACGACTTGTTCCACATCCGTGGAACACAAAATTATAACATTTTAAGACAAAAATGCCGCTCTCCCATTGTCTCTTTCCTCAGATCTCAACCTCTCCGTCTCTTTCTTCTTCCTCCTCCCTTCCATTCGAACCCTAGTTTTCCACGACATCTCTCAATATTTAGAAAATGGGGAAGCCATCCAAAGGCAAGAAATATGAGAATTTGGAAAGGGAATAGTCACCCCCGTCCAAATCGCCTTCATCGTTGACCGATACCTCTGCGACAACAACTACTTGGTAACCCGCTCTCTTTTTAGAACCGAAGCTTCGTCCCTCATTGCTAGATCACCGATTCGAGACGTACCCACTTGGTTTTTCCCGATGATTTGTTCTAAATCGGTCTGAAAGATTTCTTATTTGTCTGATTTAGGATTTGGGTTTTTCTGTTTTTTGTAGGCACCAAAGAGTTTGCTAAGCGTGATGAACACTTACAATGTCGGCGGAAGCCCCACAGTCTCTGCACCTCGGTTGTGGCTCCGAAGTCGATGCTTATGGCTACTCTGTCTCACCTGTTTAATGGATCTGTTGCAGGTACAATCCTAAGCCTCCCCGTCTGGTTGTTTGCTTAGTGTTTGAAAAATTGCCTGAATGAATTGAGAAATCTTGTGGAAGTTGCATGTTTAGGGAGATATGCTTCAACCTGAACTCGTAGACTACACATTTTTTTGCCTTAACTAGTTATTTGAACCATTGATGGCTACAATATACAATTGCATGTAATATCTTATTGTTTTTGTTTGTGTTTGAGAAATTTGTTGCATTCATTGACAATATAGTGAAAGTTGTAAGTGACTTTTGAGAGCTTACATGCTTCAACTATCTGACTGTTTCTGGGAATGACTATTAGGCTGACATGGTACTGGAATTCATGTAGAAGATTTCTAATCGTGTTAACAACTCAACAACTTA
This sequence comes from Pyrus x bretschneideri, assembly GCF_019419815.1. NCBI lineage: Eukaryota > Viridiplantae > Streptophyta > Magnoliopsida > Rosales > Rosaceae > Pyrus > Pyrus x bretschneideri. The sequence continues at coordinate 3,164,656 of NW_025999446.1, forward strand.
AGAGTTGCTGTATCATTAGATAACACATGGTGCACTGCTATTTTATTAGCTCGAATGATAGGAATTGTATTCTTTAGCATTACACAGGGGTTTAGTATGGATGTTGAAGTGATTGATATCAAAGGAATGGTGCAACGTGGAATGGCGGAGAAATGATTGGCTTTAATCATTATACAATGCTCGCGCTTAATGGGTACCTGTGTATTTCCGGCATTCCCTTTTTGCTGCTATATCTCCCGATCAAGAGTACGATGGCTTCTTTTTTGAAGGCTACTGTGAATTAATAGACCACATTACCATTGTTCTTTAGGCAATATGAAGGAGCTTTGGAGAACTGGTTTGAAAGGGAAATGGAAGCAGACTTTTCTAATTGTGATTTGTGTAGTTTTTTTGTTTTATTATTACTTACCAATGCTCTTTGCTTTTCGTTTTATAGGTCTCCATGTATGGTGTTGCAGCACGTTAGTTCTGTTGGGATTGTAGGGATATAAGTTAGTTGGTTAGTAGCTTATGAGTGAAGCAAAAAATACTTGTATAAATAACAAAAACCTCTTTCTCTGTAATTCATTCACTGTTCACGGAATACAATCTTTAGTCATTCACTTTCTCTCTCTAAATTCTCTGCCATTGTTTTTCGTTTTGCTTCTTCTGCAATCTCCAAAAGCTAATCATGGTATTGTTATGTGTTCAAATATGTACAAGTTCAAAAAAAAAAAATGTCTCGTCTTGTCCCACGCATAAACATTATACCAAACAACAGACAGAACAAGGGTAAGTTAGTCATTCAATCTTTTGGTTCTGTTCCGTCCAACGCGTACCAAACACAGATGGGACCAACCGTCCTGTTTGGTCCTGCGTGTACCAAACATAACACAGAACCTCTGTTCCGTCCCGTCCCATCCCATCCCATTCCATTTCGTACCGTCCCATCTGCGTACCAAACGGTACCTAAGTTTTGGAATTTCTCAACATTTTATTTTATAATTACATGATCAAATGCATGCTCACAAGAAAATACTAGCAAATTTATTGGTAAGGATTTTTTGGGGGAAAAGATCATACATTCTGAGTGTGTGGACATGTGATTTTGCTGGTATTTTTTAGATCTCGCTCCCACATCAAATGGTGTTGTAGAATTTTACAAAATAAGGGAACCAGTGATGGCAGGCATTTGAGCCTCCTCCTCAAAAAATTTTAGTGTGTTTCCTCTCCTTTCTATGCTGACAGAGACAGTTTTTGAGTTTGGTTTTATTTTCTTTTGCAGGTATGAAGGTTTGGATCGATATATAAGGTCAAGACTTATTCTGCAACCAAACTCAATTTCGGTTTGTTGCTTCTAAAGTGGCGATTGATGGGTTCCTTTTTGGGCCATTGGATTTGCTTGTGTTTTTCACATACATGGGTTTTTCTGCCGGAAAGAGTTTTCCTCAATTCAAGGAAGATGGTAAAAGGGATTTTCTACCAGCCTTTGTTCTGGAAGGAGGCGTATGGCCGATTGTGCAACTAGTAAATTTTCGGTTTACACCTGTGAGATATCAGCTCCTCTATGTCAACTTCTTCTGCTTGTTGGATAGCTCTTTTTTGTCATGGCTCGAGCAACAACAGGACGCTTCATGGAAGCAATGGTTGAAATCCCGTGTACTTGTTAGCAAACAAAAGGGTGAAGGCGATTGATTGCCCTTGGACTACAGATTCAGCTTTCGTTTGAGTCCTCGATGATTACAGTGGCTCACGTCAGAAAAGTAAAACAGTTGAGTGAGAGAACTAAGATACCAACTTAGTTTTTGGAAGTTGGGAATTCAGAAAAGGTGGATTTGCTCTCATGGTAATCCAGTTTTTACTTGCGATCCAAGTTTTCTTTGATTTTTGTTTAACAGATATGAACAAGCAAATAACAGCTGCTACTTCAAACCCAGGAAGAAAGTTACTGTAAAATTATTTACCAGAAACATTAATGTAATCTGTAATTTTTTTTTTTCAGCAGGCAATTGAAAAAAATGGAATATACATAATATAAAATTGAACAAGCAAACAAAAAAAAAAAATCATTCCCCAGAACACAAAGGTTTCGGGATCTTAATTCTTAACTCCAGACCGTTCGTTGGCCCTCGCTGCTGGAGCCGGAAGGGTTAAGACCGTACTCACTGGTAGTATCACTGTACCTACTGATATCATGGTAGCTGATGAAGCGATATTATACTATATATTTTACCCTATTCTTACTTATAGTTTATTGGTTATTTTGGTAGAATTTTAATACTTTGTTATATATTTTTAATGTAGGACATTCCACTTTCTTTGGAGTAAAAAGTAATCAAATGGATGAATTTTGGAGTGGTTCCAATTGGAGGATGTTTGTGAGTCTTTCAAGATGATTGTGTCAAAATTTCAGATTTTTCTACCAAGCCGTTTGACTGTGGCGAAGAAAAGAAAGCCTATCGCAGCTTTCCCAGATTGATGATTTTGGATGTTTTGGGTATTTTGGAGATCAAGATGACATATTTTGAGGAAGATTCCTTTTGAAGATTTGTTAGAGACGTCTTATGCTTTAAACAAGATCTTTTCGGACCAAATCGGAATTGATTTGGTTGGTTAAAAGTCTGATTTTCTGAGAAGTCCGAATTTCAGTTCAAATAGGAAACCTTTTATTTCCTTGTTATCTTATTCTATTATGTTTCATAGTTTTTAGAAGACATTTTCTAAGTAGGATTTTATTTTGTAGTAGTATAAATAAGGATATTTAGCCATTATAAACGAACGCATCAATTTGGAGAACTTAGCTAGGCTTTGACGTTTTAAGGTGTTTTCTATCTTTTTTTATTTCAATAAAATTCCTTTTGTTTTATGGTTGTTCGTAACTAATTTCCATTTACTAGGACAATGCCTTGAGCCTTAACATGAATATGTAGTCTTTATTTAATTGCTTACGATATTATGCATGCATAATTTAAATTATTAATCACTATGTTTAAACTGTTTCTGTATCTTAATGCTTAGCTACCACTAGGATGTTTAGATAAGTAATCGGATGCAATTCGGTCGGAATGCCACCGAAGGATTGAGTATTGCTTCTTGTGATTGATAGTTGTAAGTTTACCTAGGGTGAATGCCACGTCTTAGGGGTTGCATTCAAAGGGTTTTGACTAAGCATAATGAGTCATGCATGTTTATATTTGATCTGAATGCCACAGACGGATTGCATGTTTGATATACATTCTAGCTTGAATGCCACAAGTAGAATATGCATAAGGAAAACCTAACCTTCAAAGTTGCATGTGCAATTCATAAGTAATTAGTAAAACTACATAAGATTTTTAAGGGGATGGTGGAACCCTAGTGCTTTTCCAAATTTGTTTCTCAAAACCTTTTCTTTTTTATTTGATTTCTTCTTAATTGGTTATTAGTTGTTTTTCCTAAATTAGTTTTGTTAAATTCGTCTTTATTATTTTTAAATTAAAAATCAACCTCTTCCAATCTTTGTTTCAAATAATTAACTAAGATTTTGGTTTTGCATAAATTGTTTTAAATAATCCCTACAGAAATGACATTACTTGAGCCATTTATACTACAACTACCTTGTTCTTTTGAAAGTATTTTGTGTAATTTGAATCTCTTTGCGCATGAACTTAAAAATCCTATCAGTAGCTATTGTGTATTGTGCTGTTTCCTGGTGTGATTCCTTCATGAAGCTCCGTCAAGGAAGCGACTCATTCCAAAGCATGGACAACCTGCCCAGTTCGGATCAACTGTAAAAAATTTCAGTTAATTAGATGAACACTTATGAGCTTGGTTTGAAGAAACTACTGTCATAAGCTATAACAGTGAAATAGGAAAAAGGAATTACTTGGCATATTCGCAGTCAAAGCCATGCTGAATGGCGTAAACAAGCAGCAGCGCAAGTAACGATTCGAGCCATCTCATTGCTGTTGTAGTCTTTCTCCAACCTTGGATCAATAAGAGCACTGAAATCGCCATCTTCCAGCGCTTGAGTGAGCAATGGCTTGGCTTGCAATGTCAAAAATGAAAGTTCAGTCAGTTGTTCACTCAAATTTCTGCACTCGAGGACCACGGCTGATGTTTTGCATCCATTGGACAGTCTGATTAGTGATTAATGAAAAATAGGTGAGGGAAATGGTAAGAAACACAGCAAGAGAAGAGAATGCTTTGAATGTGTTAATTGTATTCTTCTCATTCTGAGGTATATATAATCATGTACAATCCTACTACAATAAGGAAAGAATAATTACAAGCAATCTACAACCTAAACTAGGAAATCCAAAATAATAGGAATCCCTAAATTAAAGGGAAATATTATACAAGTCAACACTCCCCCTCAAGTTCGTGCATTTATGTCACACATGCCCAACTTGTCTAAGAAACTTGAGAACTTGTCACTAGAACCAGCCTTTGTGAGTATATCAGCCACTTGATCCCCGATCCTAATCGTGGGAAATTCAATTACTTTTCCCTCTAATTTTTCTTTAATGAAGAACCTATCAACCTCCACATACTTCTTCCTATCATGTTGTACCAGATTATGAGCGATATCCCTAGAAGCCTTGTTGTCACAAAATAACTTCATCGGCAAACTGTGGTTGACCCCCAAATCTTGTAATAGAAACTTAAGCCACAAGAGTTCACAAATACCAAGAGCCATACCTTTATATTTCGCTTTTACACTCGAACGAGCTACTACATTATGCTTTTTACTTCTCCATGTTACTAGATTACCACTAATAAAAGTGAAATATCTTGATGTTGAGCATCGATCGTCTACTGAACCTGCCCAGTCGGCATCGGTATACCCTTCGATTCTGAAATGCTCATTTTTCATAACCACACTCATATGTTGCTCCCTTGGATCATGCATATACTGACTGATTATGCTCAATGCATGAGCAAGATTAGGTCTTGTATGTGCCAAATACATCAATCTCCCAACTAATCGTTGATATCTTCCTTTGTCTATCGGTACTTGATTCTGGAGAAGACTCAACTTCATTCCTTCAGCCAATAGAGTTGCAACAGGTTTACAAGCTGACATCCCGGTTTCCTTTAACAAATCAATGATGTTGATGCACAAAATTGGGTCAATCTTGTACCAACGTAAATCCAACCGTAAATCACATAAATGCACAAGAACACAAAGATATATTGTGGTTTACCTCAAGTTAGGCTATGTCCACATTGGTGTCGATCCAGTTTCACTATGTAAATTGAGGGTTACAATATGGAGGCTAGGGTTTGCTCTATTTGCTATATCCCTTAAAGTGAGGCAAATGATCCCTTTTATAAAATAAGGGTTCGCTTTACCTCATACATGCTTTATGGGCTAGGTCGTGAGGCCCAAATACTAGGGCCCAATATATGGTACAATAAGAGTCTCCCAAGTCTTCAGTCAAGAAAGTCTTTTGGCTGGAGACTTCAAATCCAATCCATGTGAGGGCCGAAGTGACTAGATGTCGTCCAAAACTAGTGCTCGACATAAGGCGGTGCTCAATGTGAAGTAATACTCAGCTTGAGGTAGCACACATTTCAAGGTTGCTCTACTAAAGGCAATGCTCGCGGCGAGGCGGTTGCTTGGCTGGAGGCAGTGCTCGTTGCGAGGCGGCTCGGCTCGTGGCATTCCTCGTTGTGACTATGCACTCGACGTCAGCTTTTACTCATTATGAGTTAACTCTCGACATGACTCGGGTCCACTTGTCAATTTTGCATATTGGGTCTATGTGTCGGGTCCACGGATCGGGTCCATAAGTTGGGTATTTGAGTCGGGGCCATACGTAGGGACTTTGAGTTGGGTCCAAAATTTGGGTCCATGAGTTAAGGTCCGAGTTCAAGGGTGTCCATGTTTGTGGGTGTCCAATCTCGTAGGTGCCTGAATGAATGGGTGTCCAAGCTCGCGGGTGTCCGATCGCATAAGTGTCCAAATGAGTGAGTGTCCAAGCAAGCGGGTGTCCGGCCAAACAAGAGATCACTGTTCGGACTAAATTTTGGTCACCATAAGCATGTGGCTCATAGATCTATAAGCTGATCAGTAGTGTGGACTACCATAATTTTGGTCCCTGGTTAATCAATAATATGTATGAGCATCGTATACAAGCAATTAATCGTCAAAGTGTGCATATTGCGAACATTGTCATACATAGATTATATAAACATATAATAATGTAGCATGCCTAGTGAAAAGTTATATGACAATATGATTCAATGAAATATAATAATGTAACATGTGTGGTGCGGTTGCCATGTACGAATCAAGCAGCTAAAATCATGTTAAAAGAACATGAATTATCTCATTCGTGGGTTTTCCCAGAGAGTGGGACAGTGGTATATATGTAATTCTGTATTTGTACCCTACCATGAATCACTAAAGTTTCACCCTAACATTTAAATAATGAATGTAGTGGTCAGGAATTATTAAAGATATGCCATTCTAAGATGAGGTGGCAAGACTAAGTCACGTGTCAGACAAGTGGTCTTGTAATAAACATTAAATAATAATATAAAATTTTAATATGAATTAGGTTAGATGACGTCTTATCTTTCTCCTGGGTTGGTGGCTGATAGTTCCAGGATGCAGGGCCTGCTCGCGATGAGTTTGCCAGGGTCGACATCGATTATTCGACAAGTTAGCCAACGTCGGGTTCGCTTGGGTTGAGTAGGGACTTGATAGATCCGAATCCCTCAAACTCGCAACTTCAGCGACCTCTGCGAAGAATCATCCATCGACACTTACGCTGCAACTCCCGGCTCATTTCCTAACGATTTGACTACCTCGTCGATCCGAGTGGCTCAAAGATTCTGACATCGATTCCCCAACCTTACATAGCTTCACTATAGACAATGATTTCACCACTTAGCTTGCATCGTAAGCCTTCTCTCCTCCATCGATCTGTCGATCTCCGTCAACTTACCTTCAACCTTCATATAACTCAAAACCCAAGAAGAGGTTGGTGGTGAGAATAGGTAGTTGTGGGTCGGGTTTGTGAAGGGTGATGGCTTCGATGATGGAGACCACTTCAAAGCCATTAACGGCGACAATGGTGATTTTGGGTCTTCTTCTATGGAGAAGGCTAAGCCTATGGAAGGTTTACGTGACGTGTGCTTTCACTCGTTCTTCTCTTAGGCTTTGATGGTTGAGTGTTGCTGTGAAATTTAAGGGAGATAAGAGATGAGGTGGTGGCTGTGTTTCCATTGCTACTACCATGATCGGGAGCTGGAGCGGAAGGCATGGGTTTTGCAGTGACTGTATAGTGTTTGGTTCTTGGGTTTCTACAGATTCACTATGGAGGTTGTGAGGGTTTCACGGTGGTGAGATGAACAAATGAGAGAGAACCAACATGACTTTTCATATTGATTCCCATAGACAGCGCCAAATGTTGATGCACAAAATTGGGTCAATCTTAGACCAACATAAATTCAACCGTAAATCACACAAACGCATGAGAACACAAAGATATATTGTGGTTCACCTCAAGTTAGGCTACGTCCACATTGGTGTCGATCCGGTTTCACTATGTAAATTAAGGGTTACAATATGAAGGCTAGGGTTTGCTTTCTTTGCTATATCCCCTAAAGTGAGGTGAATGATCCTTTTTAAAGGTTCCCTTCACCTTCTACATGCTTTATGGGCTAGGTCATGAGGCCCAAATACTAGAGCCCAATATATGGTACAACAAATGATATACTTTCTTTGCGACAATAATATTCCAGACTTGCCTCTTAATACCTCGATCCCAAGAAAGTATTTCAGAGATCCAAGATCTTTCATTTCGAACTCCGTAGACAAATACTTCTTTAGAGTAGATTGTTCTACTAGGTCATTCTCTGTAACCACCATGTTATCCATATATACAATGAGTGCTGTAATCTTTTCATTCTTTTGTTTCAAGAATAAGGTATAATCCTAATTGCTTTGATTATACCAGAATGCCTTCATTGATTTAGTGAATTTGCTGAACCATGCTTTTGGTGACTGCTTTAATCTATATAATGACTTCTTTAGCTTACATACCTTACCCTTGTTCATGCCTGTTTCGGTACATCCCGGTGAAAGCTCCATTCTTCAGTCAAATCTCCATGTAGGAATGCATTTTTTACATCGAATTGTTGAAATGGCCATTTTTGGTTCGCTGCTAAAGACAATAAAACTCGAACAATATTGATCTTAGCTACTGGAACAAAGGTGTCTGTGTAATCTATGCCATATTTTTTAGATTACCCCTTTGCCACTAGTCTTGCTTTAAACCGATCGACCGTTGCATCTGCTTTGTATTTCATTTTATAGACCAATTTACATCCCATTAGTTTCTTGCATGCTGGCAAGTCTGATAGTTCCCAAGTAGCATTCTTCTTCAGCGATCTTAGTTCCTCATTCATTGATTCTTTCCATCTAGGATCGACTAAGGCTTTCTGCACACTATTAGGAATATATATAGTAGACAATTGATTCACAAACGACTTATTTGATTCAAACAGGTGATAAATGGACACATAGTTGTTTAATGGGTACCTAACTTTTGAGTTATGGGTTTGTTTGCTCACGAATATTTAGTTTTACACGTAGGGTCTGCCTCATAAGTAGGTTTAGGAATACCTTGATTAATCCTTTTAGGGAGATTATGAAGCGGTGGTCCACCTAGAGTAGAAGACGATTGGTTATAAGAATTACTGAGAGACGAGTTGGCATGCATTGTTTCTTATACAATTGTGGGTTTCAACTGCAAAGGGACTGATGGGGTCGTGTTTTTTGCTATCTCGGGTTTGGCAGAAAGTTGTTGTACAGTAAAAACCTGCTCGTAGCTTGGCTGTTGTGTAGTCGACATTTGTTTGGTGGTAGGCTGTTGTGTAGTGGCTTACTTCTCGGTGGCCGACTCTTGTGCGGTAGCTTGCTGCTCGGTGGTAGGCTGCTGTGCAGTGGCCTATGGTTCGATGATGGGTGGTTGTTGCTCGGTTCCATAATCAAACATACGAACATCATCACCTTGAAACTCCCCCTGAAGTGAGGACTTAAAGGAACCAAAATACATCTCCGTTTCATGAAAAGTGACATCAGCAGTGATAAACATTTTCTTGGTTGGAGGGTGATAGCATCGATAGCTTTTCTAAGTAGTAGCATACCCCATAAACACACATCGAAGAGCTTGAGGTTCAAGTTTGTTTTGCTGTTGTGAAGAGTGCACAAGGACGAAAGCCATGCAGCTAAGAACACAAGGGGAAAGGTTAAGGACCAGTGGTTAACTGAGTAGAGACATAAGAGTCTGAAACAGTGTCTGAAAACTTGAAAGTACAAGAAGGAAGCCGATTAATAAGGAAGGCAGCAGATGTGAGGGCCTCACCCCAATAATATAAGGGAAGACGTGCCTCAAGAAAAGAAGCACGAACCATTTCTAACAAGTGTCGATTTTTCTGTTTAGCCACCCCATTCTCAGCAATACCGTGCATGTCAAAGAAAGAATAGAGTTCAGTATTAACATACTCGCCTCCATTATCACTTCGAACCACCTGAATTTTCATATTGTATTGTATTGAAACCATTTTGTGAAATTTCTGAAAGGCCATCCTAACATCACTTTTTGATTTTAACAAAGTAATTGAAGTCATTCTCATATAATCATTAATAAATGTGACAAACCAATGAGCTCCACCAAGAGAGGCGATTTTGGAAGACCCCCAACCGTCTGAGTGCATAATCATAAAAGGAATGAAACTTTTATTTAAACTTGGAGGGAAAAAAGTTCGATGGCTTTTGGCCATTTCACACACATCAAACTTAAATTGAGAAACATTGTTTTTCACAAACAAACTAGGAAATAACTTATGCAAATAACCAAACGAAGCATGGCTAAGACGACGGTGCCATATCCATACGTCGGACCCTTTATTATTCTCGGTTGGAGTCCCAGTCATTGATATTGCTTGAGTGAGCAATCCTGAGCTACTAGAATTCAACTCGAGGAATTACCGCTTCCTTTGTCTAATACCATAACCAATCGTTTTCCGGGTCCGGATGTCCTTAAATACACAAAAATAAGGCCAAAAAACCACCAAACAGTGTAGGGCAAGGGTTATTTGGGCAACTAACAATAAATTATAATTCAAGGAGGGAACCACAAGGACAATATCAAGTTTCATGGTATCAAAAAGGGAAACCGTGCTTTCCCTAAGAACTGGGGCGGCATCACTATTAGCCATATTAACCTCGGTGTGGGTAGAGTTTTTTAGTGAGGAAACTTGTCTAGAATCACAAGTCATATGTTTAGTAGCTCCAGAATCAATTATCCATGTATTATTCATAACAGAAGTAGAGACATTAAGTGCCTTACCATCGGTACCTGTCGCGGGAATCAGAGCAAATGCTTTGCTTGATACATCCGTTGAATCATTCTTGGTTTCTGCAACAGAAGCTTGAGGTTTGTTGAAGCGAGGGTCAAGTGTCTTATCCCAATTCTTGGGATACCCAATCAGCTTGAAACACCAGCTTTTGGAGTGTCCCGTTATACCACAATGTCGACATTTACCCTGAGGACAATCACGATCGGTTTGGCCGGTTCTTGGCTGCCTAGTTTTAGTCTCGAACCCACCTCGGTCGGTGCAGTTAAGGGGGCTCAGGCCTTTGCTGCCATTGCAACCAGTTTTGAGCTTTGGCCTTCCATCTTCATAGCTTCCTTGCAATCCGCTTCACGACGGACATACATATAAGCAGTCTGAAGTCCAAGTGGTGGATCTTTGCGTAGTATTTCTCCACGAACCTGATCAAACACATCATCAAGCCCACCAAGAAACAAATACAACCTTTGTCGCTTGTTTTTCTTCTGAAAAATCAGAAGATCTTGTTCACATGCAATGGCCACTTTGTTAAAGTGGTCCAATTCCTGAAAAATCTCTATCAATTATCCAAAGTAACTAGCCAAAGGCCGCCCATTCTACTTGAGACGTGAAGCTTTGTGATTTAATTCTCATCAAATAGGCAGTCTTAAGAGCATCCCAGATTTCTTTTGAAGTTGACAATCAAATATAACATTTCATGATTTCCAGCTTTATCGTTGACAAGAGCCAATTCTTAATTCTCTGATCTTTAAAGAACTAATCATCATATTTGGGATCATCCTTTGCAGGGGCTTTAATAGACCCATGAAGATATCCAATCTTCTTCCTTCCAGCAATATGAATCTGAATAAGAGGAGCTCATAAATCATAGTTCTTCTCATCCAAAACCATCATAATGTTGAAGCTTGAATTATCCAGTTAAATCATGACTGGAGTGTTGATGAAAACAATCTGGTTATTCTCGACAGACATGTTCCACGAAGGATATGGAACTCGTGTAGCAGCAAAGGTACTCGGGGCAGCAACGACATAAGTTGCTTGATGCAAATTTGGGCAAAAACTCGAAACACAACAATGACTTCACGTCGCTCGCTATTTGTCAGAGGCATAGCGGTGGTGCTGGGCACGGTGCAGTAACAAACCCGGTTAAGGTTCAAAAATTTCTTTCCTTCTTTACGACCTGGCTCTGGTGCTAAGAAAAGAATGCTTTGAATGTGTTAATTGTATTCTTCTCATTCTGAGGTATATATAATCATGTACAATCATACTACATTAAGGAAAGAATAATTACAAGCAATTTACAACCTATACTAGGAAACCCAAAATAATAGGAACCCAGAATTAAAGGGAAATATTATACAAGTCCACAACAGGGATATAAAAGAACTCACCTACTGAACTAGGCCCTTGTTCCTTGTGGATTCTGAAGTACTAATAGGACAGCGTCTAGTGATCAATTCTAGAAGTACAACCCCGTATGAATACACGTCTGATTTGTTTGTTACCTTACCGCTTGATGCATATTCAGGAACCAGGTACATGTATAGATTCAAACAAAGAACAAAGAACAACCGAATAAGGAAGTTCCTCCCAAACTTCCGACAGATTGCAAAGCAAAACTGGCTATGGCGTTGGAGTAACAAGTAAAAAGAGTATCATGTTCTTACCTAAACGTTCCTACTACTTGAGTGGAAATGTGAGTCATGTGAGTGTTGGTATCTAAGAAAGATTTTGCCAGTCTAAAGCCCGAAACCTAAACATAATATCAAGTACGTAATCAAATTATCGCTATTAACACCAATTAATTTGTCAGCTATGTGAAAGGAAAAGTTAGTACAACAATGGCATTAAGTCTTACCTTTGCTTTGAAGTTATGATCCAGAAGAATATTAGCTGCTTTGATGTCGCGATGAATGTTTTTTGTAATGCCTGCAGCCGCAAATGAAGTAGTAAAAAATATGCGCAACTGATTTATGAGGCGAAAAAGATAAAAGCTTCAAGAGACATGTGAAAGGAACTCACAATCTTCATGGATATATGCTAGTCCTTTTACTGATCCAGTAGCAATTCTCAGTCTGATTTCCCACTCCAGAACAGGCCGCTCCCTCCTAAGATATCATTGGCTTATCGAATTATCTACTGAGCGATGAAAATTCAATAATACACAGAAATAGGTGCACTATTGGAGTAACTCCTAATATAACAATAAAAGCAAGACTTGTAGGCATATCAACTCATCAAATGCTTGCATCAGACTCAACTGAATTAGATCAATCACTCGAAATTGGACTTACCATGTAAATGGAATTCCAAGGTGTTTAGGATAAACTCATAAACAAGCAACCTCTCCGTGCCGGTAATGCAGTATCCAACCAAAGAAACCAGATGCTTGTGTTGAACCCGGCTACTAGTGTCAACCTCTGCGTGAAATTCTCGCTCCCCTTGCTGGCTTCCAGTCTTCAACTGCTTGACTGCAACTTCTTTCCTACTTGGAAGTACTCCCTTGTGAACGAACCCGAAGCCACCTTGTCTAAGAAGGGTTGGCTTCAGAAAAGTCGTTAGTTGCCACCACCATTTGATCATATGTGAAGATCCTATATGAGACATCGAAAGGTGAACTAGCAGGCTTTTGAGTTTGAGGCGGATGCGGAAACTGATATCCAAATTTGATCGAAGCAGAGCCGACATCGTTGCTCATTAGAGATTGTGGGACATTGGAGCTGGATAGCACCTTGATAAGATGGACTCATGGTGAAGGAATATTAGACAATGCAATAGAGAAAACACAATAAATCAGTAAATTAAATTAGTTTTTATACTAGGGAATGATATTATTCTTTAACGAATCTAAACTGAGGAGAGGATATTCGAACTCAGGTGTATAGGGGAGAGCACATCCCCTCTAGCTAATGTGGTAAAGACAAAGTAATCACCTTTTGTGGCGAACGGTGGTGTTTTATGGTGATCCTCCAAAAGGGCAATGTTGTTTTTGCTTTGCCTACTATTGTAATGGAGAAACAAAATGGCAGGGGATGAGCGTGACATCGACAAGGCCGGCAATGACACACGATCTGACTAGGAAAGCCATGCTTATGTTTGATCTTGGGTTGTGGACTTGCAAGGTAGTTGGCATGGAGGATGATAGTGGTAGATGCAGTATTGATTGAGGCGGCATTGGCAATGTGGTTGGAGGTGGGTTTATGGAGTTATTGTTGTTGGAGGAAGATGGCTGCAGAGTGCTAGCCAATGTGGTCGACAATGCACGTGGTGGAGAGTCATTGCTTGGACTTGATAAAGGTGATGTTTGAATGGTGGTTGTTGGTGGAATAGGAGTTGGCAATGCAAATGGTGGTGGAGCGGTTAATGGGATTATAGGAAGGGAAACATTTGGTGGTGGTGGTAAAAGTGGTGATGGAGGCAGAACAGTTGATGGCAGAGGAGTTAGTGGTGGTGAATGTAGTGGAGGTGAAAAGGTAACTAGTGGGTGGTGGAGGAGAAGAAGTAGCTAAAGGAGGTGGTGGAGGAGTGATCGTAGCTGATGGTAACATAACGGACAATGGTGGAAGCTAAGTCAGTGGAGATGTTAGAGGAGGTAGTGGTGGTGGGGAAACATGATGGACAGTTTATAGGTGGCAGGGTATGAGGAGTACTAGTGGGTGAAGATGGTGCTATTTAGGGCAATGTTGACATCAACGGTTGTGGCAATGGTGACAACAACAATGGCAGCTGAAGTGGAGGAAATAATGGCAACAATGGAAGTGTTTTGGTTAGAGGAGAAGCAGCATTAAGTGGTGACCATGGCGGAGAAGTCATGGTTGGTTGCAGAGTAAGTTTATAGTGAGTTTATTGATATGTATTGTAATTTATATTTGTATAACACTAATACTCATGTGAGAGAACATATTATATATACTAAAACTTTGTTTTGGATTGGCACTGTTTATCTATAGTGTGCGGATAGAAATGCCCTTGGTTTCTTCTCTGTTCCCATTCTCTTGCCTCTTTGGTATAGCGAAATGATAGTTTTGTCCATCATCGAACTCCATTCAAAAACCTTCTGTCCCTTTCGAACAAGCCCTCCTTCATTCTCAATTTCCTCCCCCTCAATGATCATCTGAAACCAATGATACTTATAGTTACCCATCATCGAACTCCATTCGAAAACCTTATGGAGCGACTTTTCCTCACCAAGCAGCCATTTTGCTCTAGATGTTTCCAGTTGAAATTCCTTTCTTTCACCCTTTGCATGTTGAATTTCACTTCAACATTGGATTCGAGTTTTTTGACGATTCCGGCTGACGCCCACCATCGAGTTTAGTCTAAAACTAAAAGGATTCATACCTTATATCTATATTGCATGTTAAAATTTGTTTCAAATTTGTGATTTAATATAATTAGGCTTTAGAAAATTTTTCATGATTTTGTCTAATCGAATTTAAGGATTAAATTTTTTTCATAATGTTCTGGGTTTGTTGGGGGGATGAGGTTTTTGAATGTGATGTAGAGAACTTGGTTGAATGGACTACACCCTAAAGATTAGCCACGGGGTGCTGGTTGAATTGGCCGAACATAGAAAGGAATTAGAGAAGAAGACGAAGTCTGTTCTTGATACTTTGAGCATCCAGTAGTTTTCTACTTTGGTTAAATTGGTCACATTTTATTTAGATCCTAGAAAGATTGGGAATTTTATGAGATATGTATTTGTGGAGGATAAAGCTTTGGATGTTTTAGCAATTGAGGACAAGAAAAGGCAATATGCTGATGTGGAGAACTATCTCGAAGATGTATTGCATTCAGCTCTAGCCACTTCGGAGTAATGTACCACTAGACTTATTGTTGTCTGATTGTGTCTGTAAAACTATATAGTTTTGTTTGCATTATTAAAGAACTGGTAGATCAAACTCCAAAAGGGTATTAACAAGGCTTACTTGATTCAATGAGTGTGGAAGTTTTGAGTTTTGAAGAAGCAGAGGAGGAGAGTTGTTTACCAAACAACATTATCCATGTATTAGGATGTTCATTCCTTTGTACCGAAAAAGAAATTATGAAAGTGGCTACTTCTCTCTTAGTGATTAAGTTTGAGTTGGATGCTTAATTTCATGCTATTAGTGTGTTGGTTCTTCTATGATTGTATTTCCCGTGGTGGACTGTCATTCCTGTTTTATGGTTCTCCATCAGATGTTTTTGTGTCAACTCTAGATTCTAGACTCTAAACACAATGGCACTTCAATATAGTAAGTTTGGGTATTAAATATCATTGTCAGAAGACATTGTATTGGAAGAGTTCTTTGTCATTATAATTTCTTTGTTTAATATAAAGTTATAAATCTACATCCTTCAAATTCTGAGATAAGTGGAAAATTAATTTAAGGGTAGCAGTAGACGATTTAGTGCATTTGATACATATATTGTATGCATTGTTTATGTTGTAGGATCCAAGATAACTACAGAATTAGAACCATACTATGGTCGCATCTTTCTAACTTATGTCATTTTCTGTAGCTTTCTTCCTTGCTTTCGGATTTAGGACTTAACATCTGTGAAGCACATGTATTCTCGACAACCAATGGCTACTCTTTAGATGTATTTGTGGTGGATGGATGGTTTGTTGAGGTAGTTTTCTTTTACTATATAACTTGTTTATCGATATTCACTATGTATTGGGTTTTGTTTTCCATTACAGGAGTTCTTTTATCTTTGTTGTATCTTTTGTCAGTAATTTAGTTGTTTTCATACATGCCATGCTTCAATCATTAGTCAGTGGATTTTACCTCTTTAATTTCTCTGATAATGAGGATGGATTTCAATGACATCTTTCGAGGATACCAATAAGCAAAACCATTTAATTGATCAAATTAGGTGTGAAAAATCAAATTTTAGGGGAAAGTGTAGGCATGTAAGATGTCTCCAATTCACATAAATTGAACAATTTGATGATATACTAACAAATGTTAATTGATTTATAGGAAATAGAGTCAAACTTTTTGTTTTGGAGAATTCTTGCTACTGCTTGAGCAATGCTTAGTTTATACCGTGCTTTGCAATCTTTGGCATTCTATATCTGTTAAACTGCTGCTACATGGCAATCAAATTTCGAATGTATTTATTATAATTTAAATTCCAACAAATTTGACTGCCATCACCATCACCATGCAACAGGTTCATAATCGACCTTCATCTCCATCTCCATCGTTATGTTATTTGTTTCTTTTTGGCTGTGGTTGAGGTAAACATGAACAGAGAGTGACATAACACAAATGTATTAAAAGCGTGAGGTGTGGGTGAGGCGTCTGAGGCGAAACCCGGCCTAGGTGTGAGGCGTGAAGTGAAATCTTACAGGATTTAATTTATATATATATATATATATGTTTTATATATTATACATATAATTGTATAAAAATTAATACTATGTAAAATAAACATCCATTCTCAATTTTTCATTCAAATCCACGGTCATTCAAAAGATAATATCATCTAAATTCATCATTCAAAGGTAATATCACCCAAATCGTCATTCAAAAGGTAATACAAACAAAGAAAAGCAATCATTCATCCAAATCATCTTCATATAAATCAAAATACAAACAAAGATATCAATCATTAATCTAAATCCTTGTCATCTAAATAAAAGGCAACATCATCCTCTTCATTGCCAACTCTAGATGAACTTGTCGGGTATGTCATCATGTCATCAAAAGAATCTTCCGAATCATATTCCACATTTCTTCTAGTTCTACTTAAGGATTCTTCATCGCCCTGTTTTCTTTTGTATGTAATAGGACCCTAAGGTTGAGTAGGCTCGTGAGGAGGAGGAGGAGTAGGCTCACGAGGAGGAGGAGGATGAGAAGACTCTCTAGGCTCTCGAATGTATGAGCCACCTTCATAAACCGAGAATGTATGACCTCAACATTATACAATAACTCATCCTCAAGCCATGTAGGATCTTCGGGAAGAACGAGATCTTCTATCTCTGTTATCCATTCATCATCGGAGGACAATTTCTTCCACAACAATAGGATCATACTTCTCCATCCTTTTCTTACTTCTTTGGTGTAAAGCCAAATCGTACTTGACATAGGCTAAAGCATTAAGTCTTTTGTGTTCAAGCCTATTCATTCTTTTTGTATGAATCTACAAATAAGTCAATTCTATTATTCAAGTCTAATCATCTTAAGCAAAAATGACACTTAAGATACTAATAATATATTTACTTACCATTGAAAATGTGCTCCAATTCCTCTCACATCCCGATGCACTACAAGTAAGGCTTAGAACTCGGATAGCAAACTTCGTTAATTCGGGTGTTTTGATGCCCAAAGCACTCCCACCAAGCCACTAAAAAAACAATATTAGTAAAGTAAGTAATTTAAGGGTTAATGATAAAAAGATATTAACAATTGACTAATAAATCTTACTTGGTGTTCGCTTTTTCCTAGTTTGCATAGCCATAGAATCCGCAAATGAACCACACCTATTAGTAAATAAATCCAATTGAACATCGGCCTCTTCATGTTCTTTCCCTTTCCTAAGCATCCTATCCATGTAAGCAAACAACCTATTTTGCACGTCATCAGTATCTGAGAAATTATCCTCATATCGAAATTGTGGGTTTAAGTAATAGCCCGTCGCATGTAGTGGTTGATGAAGTTGATCGTCCCACCTACGATCTATCTTTCTCCAAATAGGCATATATTTTTTCTCCACTTTGTTAAGATTGCTTGCAATTTTCTCTTTTGCGGCCTCCATCAATTCATATATAAAACCCATGGGGGTTTCTCCTCCAAATCAACCTCTCTCAAAACACAAACAAGAGGAAGAACACCCTTAATGCAAAAGGAAACTCGACCCCAAAACTCACAATTATATAACACATGATGCTTAGCCAACTTTGCTTCACGGGATTTTGCATAGGTACTCTCCGACCATTCTTGAGAGGTAAACAAAGCAACAAGATTTTCCTTTTGCTTTTGTAAGCTTTGTAGTGTAAGGAAAGAAGTGGCAAACCTAATGACCGCCGGACGAAGAATTTCCAAGTTGTTAGTGTACTTTCTCATCAAAGCTAGTACCCATTGATGCCCATATAGATACTTTGAAATACTCCTAGCACGTTTGAGTGTGTCATCAAACCATGCCATCTTAGAAATATCTTCTAGCATCAAATCAATGCAATGCGCCGCACAAGGAGTTCACCACACCTTTTTTTTCCTCTCCATAAGTTTTGCCCTGACATTCTTGTAGTTCAAAGCATTGTCG
This sequence comes from Pyrus x bretschneideri, assembly GCF_019419815.1. Taxonomy (NCBI): domain Eukaryota; kingdom Viridiplantae; phylum Streptophyta; class Magnoliopsida; order Rosales; family Rosaceae; genus Pyrus; species Pyrus x bretschneideri. The sequence continues at coordinate 3,183,238 of NW_025999446.1, forward strand.
AGTATAACTTGAACCACATTCTCCTTCCCAATTTCTTGAATAACGTCATCCAAATAGCCATACAACAAATCTCCATTCTTAATAGAGGCTGATGCATCAACCGATTTCAAGAACCAAGTACCTTGCAGGCTATTGACAAGAAAGTTGATTAAACACCTACTTTTGCCATCCGACCATCCATCCAACATAATAGTGCATCCATATATCTTCCAAGCCTTTTGATGTTCTTTCATCATACTTTGTACATCATCAACTTCTTCTTTGAGCATCCAAGTTCTATATTCATGGCTTGTAGGAGCATCAAAGCCGGGACCAAAATTGGATACCAATTTCATTGCATTAACATAATATTCATTGTTTGCCGCATTGAATGGAATGGCAGTAGTGTAGAACCATCGAGCAAGTGCTCGGGATGCTTGTCTTCTTTCCTCTTTTTTGAAAGGTGTATTCAACGTGGTTTGACGAGCTTCCGATGTAACATACCTATCAAGTGGTCCCCTTGACCTAGGTGGTAGAAAAGAACCGGTTTGTTGTAAATGTGTGGCACTCGTACTCCCACTCCCACTACTTACATATGGTGTCCTTTTTGTGCCCATATCGACACTTTCACTTTCTTCTCCACCACCACAACACAACTCATGGCTAGCTTTCCTCTTTTCTTTAGTTCCCATAACATTAGCAAAGCATTCTTCCTTCACATTGGGTGAGACTTTTTTACAACTTATCATTTCTCCCGAACTTACACCACCCAAGTGATGTTTGAATCTAGAAATTGAACCCGTGCATTTGTGGTTACAAAAAACACAATAGAAGTGCTTGGTGACAGGATCCAAATCTTTTGTCCATTGCCAAGCAAAATCTTTCTTAGAAGAAGAAGCGATATTCTTCAATGCCCTAAACAATAAACATTAGATGCATACATACAGTTAATGAACCAACAATTTATTAATTAATTTATATACCAACAATTTTCAACAATTTATTAATTAATTTATATACCCTTATAGTCCCAACTACTTAGGCCTAGCATTTTGCATTTAGAAATGTTTGGGTTCAGCTAATTGTATCTAAGTGCCAATTTATGGCACACAATGTAGCATTAAATTGTTGATGTATCTAAGTACCAATTTATGGCACACAGTGCAACATTAAATTGTTGAGAAGTTTTATATTGTATTTGTATCTGGTTCTTCTAGTGGCTTTCCTAGTGGGTTGGTTGTGCATCTTTCATTGGTTATCTGACTCTATTTCTCTCTCTATCTCAACTGATGTTTTGCATTTATATACCTATGTTTCGCAGAAAGCTTTTGAAAAACCTTCCCTAGAAAACTTCTTCACTACATGCAAATTTTCAGTCAATCTTAGTTAGGTAGCACGCAGAGGCAGATTAATAACTTTTCTGTCTAACTTTTAACCCCTCTATTATAGCAAAACCTTCCCCAGAAAACTAAATCCCTAATTTCAGAATTTTAAAAACCCTAACCTTTAGGATTTTGCTGACGGCTAGGGCTGGGGTGACGGCGGCGGGTGATGGCAGCATGGCAACGTGGCTACGATGTTGCTCCAAGCAACGACGTGGCGACCAGACCGGTGTTCTAGGCTTCTGAGCTTCTAGCGTGGGGGAATAATAAGCAAGAAGGTAGAAGGCAAAAGGCAGAGGTAGAAAAAGGGGATCGAATTCGAAGGTATGGTATGAAGACTGACAATCCTTACCCAAATGACGTCGTTTTGGGTTTGGATGGTTTAAAAAAAAAAAAAAAAAAAAAAACGGTATGACAAGGCAGTCCAGACGCCTTGAGGCACACCTCTGCCGCCTCGCCATCTCCGGCGAAGCATTTCGCCTACTCCAACAAAACTGAGGCGTTTGCCTCACCGCCCAGCCTTAAGGGCGCCTTAGGCATGCCCTGAGGCGAGTTCTTTAAAACATTGCATAACACACACGCATTCTCTTCTATGGACATTTCCTCACTCCAAATGCTTTTATGCGTATTTTAGTCCTTGCTAATTAAGATTTGTGGTTTATCTTACCTGCACTTTATATTTTTGTACTTTTTTTTTTTTTTTTTTCAAAATCTAATGAACAACTGACCTTTTCTATATGAAACCTCAATAGCACGTTCATAGCGTGTGAACCTCAACATTGCTTGCAACTATTAGAAGGTTAAGAGTTAAAGGAATTCAAGTTTCATATAAAACCATTAAGTCTCTCTATCTCTCTCTGTGCGTTGGTTGTTATGTTGGTTTGGTACTAATAGATAGTGGCTGTAAATAACAGTGCCCATTAAATTTGATATAAGGGTTCAGATTAAAACACTTTCATTTATTCTTTATTTTGGACATCAAATTCAATGACGATACATTTGCCGCTGATTTAGCAAAAAATTTTCAACAGTCTTCGATTATTAAGTTGTTTCGGAAGTGAACCACAACGTAAGTTGACAAAAAAAGAGGTAAAGACTGTTTAAAATTCGGACTACTTAGTAGGCTAGATTAACGAAGATAAGCCTAGTAATTTAGTACTAAAAGAATATTATTCATAAATAAATATTAGATAGATAATGTTGTAAAATCGGCAGTATGTGTGTAGTGGAATAAAAGTAAATAAGACATAATATTTACGAGGTTCCTCTACAGTCAATATGACTGGAGTACGTCATCGGGGCAGCAGTGGTGCTTTTATTTTGTAATCTGGAATAATAGGAGTACAAAGATAACTCTCTATTCTCTCATCTCTTCTTCCTCTCTTTTTCCTTTCTTTTCTTTCCTCTTTCTTCCCCTTTCTTTCTTTCGTTTGTTTTTTCTGTGTGTGCTCTCCTCATTCTCATTCATTTTATAGGCAAATGAATCACTATTCATGTGGGCCATTCACATATTATTTATAACACTCCCCCTTAGATGGCCATATGTAAATATCGGTTGCCTTGTTAAAATCTTGATCAGTTTTGGATGCTCCCCCGATTAGTATCTCCCTTGATTTCAAATTCTTTAGGCTAATGCATGTCAATGCAATACTTGAACTTTGTGGGCTCATGGTTGATTCTTTTACTTCAGTCTCTTGCATAGCAGAAGTGGTGCATAACCTTTGCCTTTGAATGATCTTTCAAAACATCACTTCTCAGCGACTCATCCATGCTTGGCAGATTTAGTGTAAAGAGCCAACATCATATCAATTGTTCTGAGGTATTTGTTAAGGAAATTCGAGACCTAACAATAGTTGAAGATGACTACTTGAGAGCAATGCTAGGTATGCAATTAGGCAAAGGTTCCAGGCAATCAGTTTTAGATCAGAAGTTTGATTTTAGGTTCCGATTGACTACTTTCTTTCTCCTTGTCTTGCAAGTAATAGCCAGGGCAAAGGAAAAGACAGGAAAAAAACATGATATGAGATACTTTTACTTTCGACACTAATGATATGAGATACTTTTGCTCTTAAAGAAAACAATAGAAGGTTTTGATACTGATGCAAAACTTCTTGATCAAAACTATTTTCTTGTTGAGGAACGTGAGCATTTTAAGTGACTTGGTTGAAGAGGTATTCTTGGAGAGGAAGAAAACTGAGTATTTCGAGATGCTTCGTTGAAAATGCACTCTTGGAGAGAGGAAGAGTTGGGTACTCTTGCAGGTCTGCCTTGCCATGGAGGACGGAGGTCAACATATATAGAGATTTCTCAATAGCAAGTAGTGGTGTTGTTGAGATCATTTCCTTTATGCTTGTCAGCAACAATGGTGTAATTGGAACTGTAAAATTCATGCGTTTCAACTTTGTCAGAGATCTTTGACAAAGTTGCCCGTGATATCCTAAAAGTTGAGATTACGTCTAAAAAGTAGCAACGAACTTTATTCATGAAAATATGACTTTTGAAATTCGAAGACCGATGCTTCTTGGATTTTTGAACAAGTGGCCCTGTTACCTCTTCTTTTATAGAGGCACCAATTGTGTTCAAAATACACGCTTGGAAAGTTGCTTGCTGTAGAAATTTTCCCTTTTTGCACTTCTGAGATTTCAATTTATCTGACCTCTTTTTCCTTTATCATTTCTGAAAATGGCTTGCCCATCTGACTGTCGTTTCAATTTGAATGTTATGGAGGATGCAAACATGTCTCCTCAAGACAATATATGGCACTCATCATTCTTATTCGCTAATAGTCCTTTTACGGTTGGGGACCTTGTGATGAAGAATGACATAACCACTTTAGTGGTAGCTAGGAATCTTCTCACTCTCAATGATAACAAGATACTTTCAAAATGGTCCGATGAATTGGTTGTTCAAGACTATCTGGCTTTTAGTGTTCAATGTGCGAGCTCTGTATCCAATATGGGTCAACGTCTACTTGCTCGAACTCGTCAAGTGGAATCATTAATGGTTGAGGTGGGAAGTCTTAGACAAAAGATCAGAGGGCTCAAGCACGAAAATAAAGAGTTACACATGCTTGCAAATAATTACTCAAATAGCATGACAAGAAAGCTTGACGAGCAGCAGGAATCTGAAATTTAGATTCAAAGTGGCCATCAGAGGTTTGTGTGGCTTTCCACTAATTGCCTTTGCCATCTAGAGTTTTATCAAGTATTGAGGTTCCAAATAATCAACCTTTGGTGCCTCTTCTTTCTGGAGTTCCACCAAGTACTGAGGCGTTACATGATCAATTGCCAGTGCCTCCCCTTTATGGGGTTCTGCCAGGTACTTGAGGCTTCACATGAGCAACCTTTGTGAAGGCTCCCCCCTGTCTGTTTGTTTTTGTAGTTGTAACTCATGTGGATGCACATGTATGTAATTTCTCAGAGATGTCAATAGATAAGCTTCATTTCATTCAATGTATTGTGCTAAATACAATAAAACATATACTTCATTATGATGTGGTACTTCTGGACCAAATATCATTTCATCTTTTCCCTCACGCAGATAAATGATCCTTCTTAGAGTCTAAATATTGGTTAATCATTTGAGTATTCAACTCATAATCTTCAATTCATATGGTTCTTTAATATCATAAACATCATAGATAAGATTCGTGTTGGCAGTGGCGAAGTCAGGAATTATTGAGGGGAGGGCGAACTTAAGAGTGCAAGATTAAAAAAAATGGCAACAATCAAATCCTTTTATATAGTAATATCTTTCATAATTTATCAATACAAACAAATTACAATTGTTGCTGGCGAGGTTTCATGTCATAAAAATGTCGCATAATAGGCTCATTATCAATAAAAATAAATACATCTTTCTCTATGTAAACTCAGTGACCTCACTTTGTTGGGAACTACCCGGAATACTTGAAGAAAGAATATCAGGAATATTCAAAGTAGGACTACTCGGAATATTCGAAAAAGGATTAGCCAAAATATTCGAAGGAGGAGTAGCCGGAATATTCAAGAGAGAACTGGCTGGAATATTTGAAGAATGATTTAAGCATTGTTTCATAGTGTCGTTTCATTATGTCATTGTATAATAAGAAAAAAAGAGTCTTAGACTCTTAACCCTAGAGTAAAATGTAGTATATGACTACTAACTAATTAAACCAACAATTCAATTAATCAACACCATTAATCATATAAGCTATTCAATAAACCAAAATTCAATCCAATTAATTAATATCAATAATCAATAAATATGATTCTATATTAATTAGTTTTCAAAAGGGAATGGAGGGACTTAATGGCGTGAAGGTAGAGGTAACGGGGGAACCCGTGGTCCCCACTTTAATTTATTTTTTTAATCAATTAATGAAACAACACTGTTTGGTTATGGAATATTTTAAATTTTTTGTCACTAAATGAAACGGCGTAGTTTCCTTCAAGGATTTTTCTAAAAAAAAAAAAAAAAAAAAAAAAAAGAATTAAAACGCTGCTGCAGTAGCAGGAAGTAGGAACCCAGAAACCAGACAGCAGGTTGAGCAACCATAACTTCCGACGGGACCAGAGGGGTGAACCACCGCTGCTAGGCTTAATTTCTGACGAAGGGAGGGGCGAATGCCACTCCTTTTCCCTTTGTAGCTTCGCCACTGCGTGTTGGCATATTGGTCAATCTGTGGCTCATGACAATATTCCTTTCAACACTTTATAATCTTTCTAGACGCTTCAGGAGTTCCAATCTAACATCATCAACTCTTGCAAGAGATTTAGTGTGTTGCAACAATATCGTAATGATAGTACTCACTAAGGTAATTTATACCATTCATTGGTATTGAGTACATAATTTATGCTATAGCCTTCCAGGGCTTGCTTCAAGCAACTTTAATCCTTCATGGATTTTCTACACTTCATGACACATTACCCTTTTAGAACTTATACAGAGCAATTTGCTCCCATGTATACTTGAGGGAATTTACTTATGGAGATGACGTGGGCATCTCACAACCCTTTGTATATAATTCTCCATTCACATGAACTTGTTTACAAGAGTATAATTTTAGGTTTCAATTCGTAACCTTGTGTCATATCATATGAGTGTATTTTACTGTATTACAAATGTTCATATGTAACCTTCTTGGTTCAACATCTTTTGGCTATTTGTATTATGTACATATATATAGGTCCATTTTCCCACGTTCTTACCAAATTGCAATGGAATTGCCCTTCTCCATTTTTGGTCAATAATTTTTCCTTTCGTCGACAAAAAAGGAACGAGACTTAATATCAACACAGCTGATTGATGAATTTAGTAGCTACTTGTAAAAAATCAAAATTACCATTGGTTATGATCAATCCGTGATCCCATATTCTCATGCATAAAAACTTTTCATTTTTTTGGATATCCATTGCCTCTTCAAGGGCATCGAACTATCTCTTATAGGACAATCATAGTTTAGAGAAAGCGGATCATATCCTCTTCTTGAGCGTTATAGAGCTTGGATTTTTAATCTCCACTTCCAGAAGTTGAGTCATTGTAACCTATACGTTCATCATGCTTGATGTATGAGACATCAACATTCCTATGTCCGCGGATTGTCCTTTTGGGACATGTATGCATGCAACAATTATGCTTCGAGAATGCAATAGTTTAGTAGTGCCATATTCTTCTTCTTTCGAATGACTGAATCTTTTGAGTCTGAAGGTCTGCCACGCTTTAGGCGTGCAATAGATAAATCATTTGTTGCCACATTATTTTGTCCAATAGAGACATCAATTCTTGCAGACACATTTAGAGCTAGTATATGTGATTTTATTACTTTTTGTTGCATCATTAAATGCATCTGGCATTTGATTGGCAATACTTTGAAGATGAACAATTATTCTCACTTCATTTTCACATTGATTTCTTTGTAAATCAAAATAAGACAAAGTGGGTACATCCCACGACAATTCTCGTCATTCTTTTAGAATGATCTTTTTTCCCCCTAACGGCCGGAAAACTGTCTTATCAAAATGACAATTCGCAAACCGCACATTAAACTTATCCCCAGTTAAGGGTTCCAAATATTGAATGATAGATGGTGAATCAAATCCAACATAAATTTCCAATTTGCATTGATGCCTCATTTTAGTACGTTGTGGCAGTGCAATAGGCATATAGATAACACAACCAAAAACTTGTAAATGTGTAATGTTTGGCTGGTGCCCAAACATGAATTGTACTAAGAAGTATTGATGGTTGGCACCAGGTCTCAACCAAACTAATAATGCATCATGTAAAATGGCATGTCCCCATGTAGAAAATGGCATGTACTGAGAAATAAATGTGTAATGTTCCGCTTAATAAATGATTCTGCTAAATATTTTTTACTATGACATGACGAACACAGCTGTTCAACATCAATGCCCAGTGACATGCAATAGTCATAAAAAATTTGAGATGTAAATACTCAAGCAAATATACATGGATTATATCATCATTTGCATGAATCAAGGAACTTCTAGTCCTTATTTAATAGTCTGTGGATTGAGACTTTATGGCTTTATTATAATTAAGTTGTGGCACTGCGGCACTTCAAACTTATGGTACTCATCAAGGAACTTCATGTCCAATCTTGAGGATCAAGGAACTTCATGCTTAATCTTTTTGTATAATGATGATTAAGGAAATTTAGGTCCGTTCTTTTTACATGATGGAATTTCGGGTCCAATCATTTTATATGATGATGATCAAGCAACTGCAGGTTCTAATCTGATCAATGAACTTCAGGTCATGTATATACTCATCATAACAAAAAGAATTACAATAAATAAATTAAAGCAATATGCGGTAATTTCAGCCAATGGTAAATAAATTGCCTTTAAGTAAATAAAGCTTGTGACAAAGGCTTTAATTCATCACCATTCATATAAATAAATCAAAACTTAAAGCAAAGGGCAATAATTCCACTCACTGTAAATAAATTGCTTTTAAGTAAATGGAACTTTTGAAAGGGTTTTAAACCAGCACCATTCACATAAAAACAAAAGTATCATACCCTTTTAATAAAGAAATGCACTTACGGGTCCATTTTGAATATCATCATTTTTCTCTTTTCACATGGTGCCAACTGCAAATACACCATTCCAAAACCTTTTTCTATTTTTTTTTCTTCTTTTCACATGGTGCCGACGCACCATTCCAAAACCTTTGGCTATTGTTTTTCTTCTTTTCACATGGGGAAAAAGGTTTTGGAATGGTGTGTCAGCACCATGTGTAAAGAAGAAAAAAAAATGATGATATTCAAAATGGACCCGCTAGTGCACTTCTTTATTAAAAGGGTTTGATATTTTTGTTTTATGTGAATGGTGCTGGTTTAAAGCCTTTTCTTTTGTTTCATTCCTTTTATTTTATTTTATTTTTACAACTCTTTAAGTTTTTTTAGTTACCCAAGAAGTCATAGTAACAATAAGTCTCAATTTGTGTTCCTCCTCCGGTGAGTTTCGAAAAAGTCTAAACGGTTCCCATAAGTTTTGGAGTCAAGAGTAGTGTCTGCAACTTATGAGAAGATCAAACCATTAGATTTAGTTCAAATTTTAGTATGATATGGATAAGAGGATACTGAACAACTTTCGTGAAGAAATAATTTCAATCTGAGCTACTGAAAATGGAGTTTCGGTATGCATAAGATGGTTGTCCAGCTTTTTGCAGAATTTTCAGACATCTGCAACGATCGCACCGTTGGAATTTTTTGAAAATTTGATATGTTATAGGTACTGAGCCGATGAACAACTTTCAAGAAGAAAGTATTTCAATCCAAGGTCAGCAAGTTAGAGTTCAAAGGTTGTTTACATGGCTGTCAGATATTCTATGGATTTTAAGTCTGTACCCTTTTGCTTCTACAAAGGATGACATACAGTCATACAACAAGATACATAGTTGCTTCAAGAAAATCAGTAGTACAGAGATTTGAAGATGAAATGAAAAGATTTTCTTATCTGTGAGATTCTAGCTGATAGAGGTGAGATGTAGGTAGTGCTTCATCGGATTTGTGGCATTGTGCTTTCCACTGACACGAGAGTTTCTCGTGCTGATAACGTGTTGTAAAATCGACGGTATGTGTGCAGTAGAATAAAAGTAAATAAGATATGATATTGATGAGGTTCCTCTACAGTTAGTGTGACTAAAATACGTCCTCGTGGCAGCAGTGATGCTTTTATTTATAAACTGGAATAATAGGAGTACAAAAATAACTCTCTATGCTCTTATCTCTTCTTCCTCTCTTTTCTTTCCTCTTCCTTCCTCTGTCTTTCTTCCGTTTGTTTTGTGTGTGTGCTCTCCTCCTTCTCATTCATTTTATAGGCAAAAGAATCACTATTTATATGGACCATCCACATGTTATTTATAACAGATAGGACATAATTGAGGAGAGCCCGTGAACGAAATTTTAATTATTTTTTAATAAATTTCTTCCAACTAATCTTCCAATCAACCTCTCACTTACTTTACTTTTATATATGAATGGGGAAGCAACATGTGATCAGTAAGACAGTAACTAGTTGCTGTTGTTGTTGGTGTTGGAAGTGGAAATCCCGTTCACCTTCCATTGTCTCACTAGGGCTATAGGCCACTATGAGTTGATATGGGAAAAGAGCTTGGGTGGACAACATCACGATAACGTCATTCGTAAGATAATTCTCACAATATAAAATTTAATTCTACGTTTTAATAGAGAGAACCTTTGATAGAGGTGTCATGCGATCCAGCATTTAAGACAAGCTAATAAGACGTCGCCACAGTTATATGTATGAAACCAAACCAACCGAACATCGTTAAGGTTTGTGCGTGTTTGCGAGGGGGAAATGGAATCCATTGCCCCACTGAGATTTTTCTACCACCGGATTCCATGCTTGCTCAATCTATGTGAGAGCTGACCTAATAAAGCAGTTATACCGAAGTCTCTCTTTTGATATAGGTGCCCATATTAGATAGTTGAGTCTATAGACTTCAATCATAAAAGTCATTAGGCATCCATCACTCACCCATTCAGTGTTTATCCTTAAGCCCTCTTCACTTGTAAGTCAGATGTCTTAGTTCGATTCTTATCAGAGACAAATTTAAACCACATTATTGTTAGCCCATTGTGAGACTAAGCACATCCCCTCTCCGTTAGTATAGATAATATGGTTTGTGAAAAACAAAGCCTCTTCAACTTCCCAAAGTCTCAAATTCAGATTGAACAAATTTGCATACAGGGCTATTTCACATACAAGTTGACTGACTTTTCTTGTTAGCACTGTTTCTACTGGGAGATGCTCCAATTAATAAGAAGATACAAAGGAAGATGTAAAATTAGGGCAGATGACAACAATGCTTGCTTGGTTCCCATGATTTAGGTTACAAGATTTGGATGCTGTCTTTCTTCTTGAAGTACTTCTTGTCTTTCATCCCGGATCAAAATCTAATATGTTTTTTTCCGTTCCTCGAGAGCCACTTAGTTCTCCGAAACAAGAGATCAAAGCGATTGTCCTCGTTTTTTCAAGTAAGTCGCCAGTGTTACACCGTTGGGATACTTCGAGTAAACTAGAGTATGTATAGGATACATCGGCGCTAAAACCTTTTTTCAGCTAATTTCATGTCGTTCAACCTGTCAGATAATCCTGCTCTTCGATAGCCGGCAACCACCAGATCATAAGTTGATTTCGTAAGTTCATAAGAACCCTCAATACGTTCCAAAAACAACTCCAGCCTGTCATGAGCGGAGCACCTGAAGTACGAACAGATTACCTTTTCGACATCATCCTGATGTTTAAATGACAATCCTTGCTTCAACATCCTCCCAACAGAGTACTCTACATCATCCAATCTATCCAATGCAGCATTCAACCGTATAATTCCACAGTGGACCAGCAACAGAACTTCCGAAACTTGATTGGCCTCCGTAAGAATTACAAGCAACTCCTCCAATTTCTCCATCATCTTAAGTTCAATGTACAATCCCACAACCATCTCAGCCATCTTCTCGTTGATCTTCAATCCGGCATCTAGCACCATCTTCAAAAAGTCTATAACTAAATCAAAGCTTCTCTGTTTACAAATCCCTTCCACCATACTTTCCAATACAGGCAAGCTTGGCATGTGCCCTGATAACACCATTTCTTCATAGAACCTATCACCCAACTCAAAATTGTTTGATTTAATGCACCCTGAAATCAGATATTCATAGGTTTGAACACCAGAAGTGAATCCGGCAGCCTTCTTGGCCGAGTACCAAGCTTGCACAGAATCAGCATTGCCCAACTTTGAGAATGCAAACATGAATGCATCATAAGTGTCGGAATCGGGTTTAAATCCCTCCGAGCTCTTCATTATCTCATATAGGCTTAAAGCTGTCAGCACATTACCAGAAGAGAAGCAAACACGTATAAGGGAGTTGAAAACGGCAGAAGTGGGTTTGATTCCATTAGCCTCCATAGAAGAAAACACTTGCATTGCAAGTGGGAGATTGTGAATTTTTCCACACAGAGATATCAGCTCGGAGTAACGATCATGATCTCTCTCATTCGCCTCGAGCAACTTCTCCAGTTTCCACTCCAAAACCTGACTAATCAAACAATGCGCAGACATATATAAGTAGAAGTTGGTTTCAATCTTCTAGCCAACCAAGAAAAATGCAAATTATCCAATTAGACTAATCAATCACAGGGCCTGTTTGAAAGTGCTTTTACTAAAGCCCTCTTAGATAACCAAAATCGTTTATGGCAATGTTTGTCACAAATTTTTTTTTGCTACTTATGGATTGTAAAATATTAGAAATTGTTTCCACTCCACGTTCTTCCAATAAAAGCACTTCCAGTAAAAGCGCGTATGGGCATTCCGTATAAGCCCAATCGAGTTGAGTTCTGGACTCATTTCCCCACTTAAACAACATAAACCATTTCATTTTCTATTAATTTTATCAGCAACCAAACAGCGGGTGAGAAAATACAAACACTTCTCAAGAATCTAACTTTGAGCTACAACTATCGTAGTTAAGGAGCGGTAACATTACCAATCGGGATTTCTCGGGAGAGGAAGAAGAAGCGAGAGAACTGACGAGGGATTCCCAGGAAAAATCCGAGCTTTGGAGGGCGGAGAATTCATCGGAAGAGAGTAAGGATTTGATGCGTGAATTGGGTTCCTCCACCAACCTCCCAAGGAGAAAGCTTGTTTGGTTGCTCAGCCAACGCCGAGAGTGAGGGCTACTCGCCGAAGCCTTGTGCTTTAAACCCCTTCTCGCAGCTGATAAAACTCGGCAGACTAACGCCATGGCTCTGTTAGTTCGTCTACTCTGCTGGAAAGTCGGAAGAAAACCAACTCACATAAGCACCAGAGAAGTGCAGGCCCAAGCCCAAGTACAACCCAGGCCCAAGCTCAAGTCCAACACAGGCCCAAGCCAAATCTTTCACCTACCGATGACAATGTGGGGGCGGTGGAGAGGGGTAAGGGAAACGATTTTTGCACATTTGTTTTCGCTTTTAAGATAACCTTGTATGCTTCTGTCTCCGAATTAAACAAATTAGCTGATACAAAACTATATGATAGCACCCAATTTTTTTCGATTCGGCAGTTCGACACAACATAAAAGGCAAAAGACTGAGGTAAACGAAGTTTCTCCAAAATAAAGAGCTTGTCAACTCTATGGTCCTTCCCAATCCCTTTGAGGGCTTTTCGCTTTTAAGATAACCTTGTTTGCTTTTTGTTTCCGAATTGGACAAACCATAGGAGAATCAATGAACAAGAATAAACAAGCGCGTACAGAAGTCGTTTTCCATGCCATTCACGTTCTCACCCTGAATAAACAAGAACCCCAACTAGTAAAACATCATGATGTAGTGCAAGGTGCAAGGGTACCGGCTATCGACATGCGTGCGAGTCAAACGAGGTTGTAAGGAAGCTGACTGACGAGATCCCCTAAAGGGGTTGGTTGATAAGTGGGAATTGGACATGGACATAGCTCACTCTCCTGAAGAAACTGAAATCCAATTCCAAAAGTATCTCTACATTACAATGTAAAACTTTATTCTGCCTGCTTAAAAAAACGGAGCACATGAATTTTACACGTCATAGTACTCTCCAAACTTCACCAGAAATTTGAGGGTGGTGGTTTGGGGGATACAACAGAAATATCGGTTCCGGTTTTACAATAAAAGAGGAAAATTTAACATTACGAAAAGAAAAATCCACTCACCCCATATGGAATCTCATGTAGAATATCTGCATCCACAAAATCACACTTGCGCACTTTTCCCTTTGTTTTCGGAGGAAACTAATCGAAGGGACTCACTTGTGCTCTATTTTCTGCTGATGTGAACTAAAACGATCATGGCATGCCAAATTTGGACAAGGCAGACTGGAACACGGATGAAAAGGGTTGAGTTGCATTTTGATCATCGGCTTTAATCTTTATTTGAGCTTTGGCGGATGATGTGTTGACTATACACTCTACCAAAAATGTAGAAGATTCTTCTGCCTTTTGTGCGAAGAAGAAAAACTTGAAGTTGGGGGATTGACCACCGGACGCAATGCAGTGGATGGATTGGCCTTGCATATGCCGTAGGAGAGCTTGAGGCGTTGTCAATGCTGCAACTCCTTGAGGATTAATAGAATACTCCTGCATCAAATGATAGATGAAACTTGTGAAAAAATAAAATATAAAAAAATTGTACAGAAATATAAATCCAGGTATCCAGGTGTAAACATTATGCAGGCCGAATATGGATTCCAAGGTGTACCTGTGATAAAGATATCGGCAGTTGGCGCCACTTCTGCTGGAAAGTTGTTGGATCTAAGACAGCTTTTGGATTAAGCTTCAATGGAGGAGGTGAAGGTGCAGGCGCAGGTGCAGTAGGTAGTCCCAAGCCAAGGAGATCATCAATTGCAAAGCTAGGCTGCGGAACATTTCCAGACACGCTAGGGTTTGAAATTGCCAACTCCGACAGTTGAGAAGTGGGAACAGACAAGGACGAAGCATCATATGAAGGAGCACTATATGCAGAAGAACTATTATTGAGACCTCTTGTCTCCTCCTTCTCTGAAGTACTTAATAGCAGATCCTTATCATTAGCTTCAACTCTATTAGGAACAACAGTATCTGTAGATTCTGTCCCAATAGATAAATTTCCAATTTCATCTGAAAACTCAAACGGTCCTCTGTGTTCCTTATAAGTAAACATGTAGGATGGCTGCAAGCATTTCAAAATATCAATCTTTGTGAGGCCTCCCTTCAACAAAGCTCTCAATATATTGTAAATAAGCGAAAACATGGCAATCAATAAAGGTAAGTACATATGGTTTACAGTTATATTCAGTAGTCACATATACAATGTGTGTGCCTTTTGTTCGTCTATCCTGACACCCAGGAAGGGGAATGGGAGTGTTGTTTTCTTTTAATATGTAATCATTTACATGGGAGGGGAATTGTTATTACCTTTTGATATACCACAGACAGACTGTTAAATTCGTCGAATATCCGATCTTTGATTTCACTGCTCTGGGTATCAGCAAAGACAGAAACAGCTTGCTTTGGAGGGTTCACAACTCGTTCTGCTACACTTATGTTATATTGCAAAAGCCTGTAGTAGAATAAGGCTCGATCATGAACATCCTGCAACCAATTGATAGTTTACTGAACATTCCTAAAGAAAATATGACAAAATTCTCACCAATAGAAAATAATTGTAGAAGTAGAAGACTTTAAAGTTAATCATACAAAATAACAACAAACACACAAGAACAGGCACCTGATGAAAATCAGCAAGGCCTGCAGCCAATGCAGCTCCCAAGGATTTTTGAGTCTCAGGCGCCCTCTTAAAAAAACACTTCATTACTGCTGTGAGTAGATGTAAACGAACCTGTGCAATGAAACTGTTCCATCACTCAATAGTATATAAGTAATTAATAGCACAACAAGAGGTTTAATTCATGAATTTGTACCATTAGAGGTTCAAAAGTATATCTATAGCTGTAAAATGCAAGAAAGAAGACCACAAGATCCTAAACAATCCCCACATTTTATACATTTAAATACAGAAATACTAGACCCCAGTTTTGTTATTAAATTCCAAGCACTAGGATTTGAACCCACATTGGGTGATCAATTGAGACAGCAACACAATACTTTTTCTTTTCATTCATAAAACCCGAGTATATTCTGAGTAATTTATAACCATCAAGAGGCTAAACAGGATATGGATCATCATCAAAACCAACTAAGATACACTTCACCAAAACAAAATAACTTAATATCTTCTGTTTGCCACACGAAGTGAAGACATTGACATATAAACTGTGGCTCATTAAAATTTCAGCATATGTTTAGACGGAACAAAAAATGGAAACTTGGTAAATTACCTCAGCTGAATGCTCATCTTCCCAATTTTCAATCAAACCCTCTAAAATATAAGGTGCATCATGCATTTCGTGAGAATACTCCCCCAGCATCCATATAAGAGCTGCCTTGGCCTTGGGTTCTTGAACATTTTTGCTGCTGATGTTCCCAACAACCGCAATACAATCCTGACTCCATTGTGGATATTTCCTCAGCAGATCTTTTACAAGAACCTGTATAAAAGAACTCCAAACTTGAGTCATTCTGGCCAGTTATTGAGTATATAAAAATAACATGATCATTACTTTGCTTTTATTTTCTATTTTCCTTCACTTTCTTTAACTGACCTATACAATCTCTAAGCCATTTAACATATCATTCACAGGAATGAACCACAGTAAACTGGTTGCTCAGAATTACCATTATAAGTATCTAACAGAACTAAAAAATGATGATTTACCAGAGCTTCAGCAGTTACATAGTCCTTTTCCATCTCCAGAAATTGAAGAAGTCGGTCAACAATTGCATTCACGTCATACTGTTGTAGAGCTATTTTCCCAACTGCACGAATCGACTCTCTTGCAATGGGAATATCAACATTTGCAGCATATTCACATAATTCCGTCACTGAAATGGAATCAAGATCATGCATCAAACTTGAAAGCTAGCAAGAAAAACAGCACCCGTGACCAAACCAAAGAAAGGATCACCTTAAGAACACACTTTTACCATGTCACAGACAGACACAAATACACATATACACATACACTCAACCTATTGCTCAAGAATCTGTAAGGAATTTCAGGTGGTGTTTTCTTACCGATTTCGTAAGTGTTACTCTCATTTGCCACCGCAGTCAACATCTCAAGCTTCAACTTTTTAACATAAGATGGCTCATTGTACTGGCAATAAAAGTGTTTATAGTCTGAAGAAAATATGAAAGGTGCACGCATCACCAAAAGATGCAGATGGCTTAGAACCGCATAAGATTGCTCTGGACTTCCTGAACTCACTAAGGTCAGGAGAGGAGCTTTGATGCGTTCATATACCTAACCAATAAAAAGAGGGAAAATAAACTTTAATTAGAGGAGTTAATCTTATAAAATAGCACGAATAGTACACGATGGTGCAACATGGATCATAGGCATAAAAGTCAAAATCATCAGATCCTCAAATGTTATTTCTTTTCCATGCTAGAATCACTTTTGATACCATATGGATTATTTTCCAACTAACAAAAAAAGGGATGACTAGCAGCCGAAAGTTCTTCTATATTGCTATATATAGAGTAGCTCCTATATGATTATGCAACTACGAGAGGTTACCTTTTCTAACATTAAAACAGCTATATTTCTTCCTACATTTTGAGTTGCAAAAATAAAAGTTTAAATGATATTATCTTTATGTTTACCTGCTGATGAACATCAGTCATTGACAGAGTCAATTGAAGAAATACTTTAGTGGTTGCTAAGACAACAGCACCATTTGCATGCTGAAGTCTATCCTCGAGCAGATTCATGACATCAAATATCTCATTGGGATCTGCAGGTACATACTTAGCTACCAGCTCAAGTACCAGACATTGTGCCCATTCACTAAATTCCCTAATCCTGCATAGGAGAACATGTACCAAACTCAACTGCTGTTTTTTTCATCATTAGTTAAGTTAAATGGAATTATTGATATTAAATCATTTTGAACAATTAAAAATTGGCCCCGAGTGAGAAAGTTGTCATATTACTTTGGCTTTCTACTTATGCACTATGTGGAGGAATCACCATTAGATATTATATTCACTATACCAGCATGATGCAGAACCCATATGGAAAAGAGAAGAGAGAGAGGGAGAGAGATAAACTACCGGTTCAAAAGATAGTATATAACTGGCTTGCTAAGCAAAATTTCTCTTTCCCTGGATACTTCTTCAGACGCGCTTCCTTCTAAGCTCCAAATCTCTTGTAGGGCAGACAAACAATTTGCAACCACCTGACAATATAAGAATATGAGAATCTCTTACCTAAAAAAACAGACGAAACTTCCTGAATCATCCATAACGTTCAATAAAACATGGTGAAAAAAATTAGGCAACATTTAAAAAACTGGAACATGTATAAGTATACATCAGATAAATGATTATTTGATTATTATATCTAAAGCATTGAACTTCGTTCTTCAGCCGATGCTTTATCCTTTTAAAATACAATTTTAGGACAGCATCAAAATCAGCAAAACTTAATATAAAAACAACCCAAAGTAGGGAGATTGTTGTCAAGTTACTTTATAGTTGACCAAGTAAGGAGTATCACTGGTGAAAGAGAGGCCTCAGTATAATAGTTTCAATTGTCAAAGCATCCTTAAGCAAGACATTGTGAGATAAGTGAAATGACCTTACCTGAGTATCCCGGTCGTTAAGCAACAAATGCTTAAGCGTGGTTGGAAAATCTGCATCAACACAAGTTGAGGCCGATATATGATATAACTTCAGAACCCCCATAACTGCTATCATCCTCACATAACTATTATTGTCCTTCAAACCTGCACCTAAAGGCCCCACCAAATACTCCACGAGGTTTGTCACTCGTAGCGAACACAAGCTCCTCAATGCAAGCCCTCGGATCATCGGGTCCTCATCTTTGCAATCTCTTTGAAGAAAATTGATCGTCAAAAGTGCAAGGTCCGGATTGACCTTTGCATAATTCCCAACATAAAGGTAACACATTTTCTTCAAAACTATATCCGACGTTGCTGAGCACATCACCATCTCTCCAAAAACAGACGAGACATCAATGCCAATCGTCATGTAAGAGATAACCTTCTTGAAAAGCTCCCTCTTTGAATCATCAACTCCCGGAGCTCGGCTGCCGGCAAGATTCCGGAGCTGCGATTTCACATCAGCAACTTCGCCTTTTCTGCTTGGAAAGTAAGTTGTGAGTATGGAATCAAATAATTAACTGATGAACATGCAGATTGTTAATGAGAGATTAAACCACGATACGAATGATTCCCAGAAAATGCTGAAACAATTGGAGTAGAATTTGCTTTCTAAGTTCAAATTACGGCTTTCAAAAGATATAGAAAGATCATAACTTTACTTTGAATTCAGCTGTGCTCGGTTTTCTTATCGGAATTTGAATATAACTCTTCAAAACAGTTCCTCAGAAAGTAAATTACTAAATACACTGATAATTCACATACAGACGACCGATGAATGCAGGAAATGAGATTGACCCAAAACTAATCGAAATTTCTTCTACTGTTATAGAAATGCCAATTTTCTATAACAAAATTTTCTCGGGAACCAAACAGGTGATCAGCGTTGGAGACTAGGGTTTAGAGAGAGAGAGGGAGGGAGGGAGGGAGAATCTGGACTTACCCGGAAGGCTGAGACGGTGAAGAAGATCGCTGAGCCTGCGCCGGAGGAGCCATGATCGATCGGAATTGAGGTCGGCCACGGCCGTACGACTGCGTCCAGTGAGCTCGGAGATCTAATCGAGGACGAAGAGTTGGCCACTGAATCTCAGAAACCAAATTGGAAAAACTTGAAAGAGGAGCATCCAAGCAGCCTTCCCCACAGGAGAGAGAAACTTGTCGAGACGATGACCTGACGTGGCTGGATGGTATTGGTTGTCTGTAAATTCTCCCCTCTTCTGTGCTGCACTGGTACAATTGGGCTCCAGGTCCAGAAAGCAATGAACAAAAGTACAAAATAATTGGTTTCAATGGGCTTTTTCCTGGAAGGCCCAACAGCCCAACAATATCATCTAGAACGGGTTTTTTATGTGCTCTATTGTAATTGTCATGGCAAAGCCACCAGCTACATTTTTTTTTTTTTTGTTAAAAAAAAAAAAAAAAAAAAAAAGGCTCAAGGATGATAGGAACATTGGTGAGGAAATTGACAGAAGTTAACATATTTTGTCCTTGAATGAGAACACTTTGAAAACCATGGGAATCAAGTTTGCTGAAATTGGAAATATAGGGATGAAAGTGAAATTTGTTTGTGTTACATGTAAGTTATGTGCAACGCTTAGAAAAGACGTGAAGAGTATGACTCAGTACGCTTTAGATGAATGATAGTGTAAACTAGTATTATAATGATACTACTACACATGAATTGTACGCAAGTACATTTTTTGTGACTTTTTGACATAAAGTTGCTCAGTAGAAGAAGAAGAAAAATGTGAAATCTATGTTACAAGGATTGTTTAAACATTACATTTTGGAGTGGATTTTTTATGTTTAAGATATTGGAGACAACTATAATATTGTGTGGATAATGATATGTACACGAGCGTACAGTTACTTTACAAGTGGAAGAAAGTGCAGTCTATGAGCTTGCCCACATAGTTTCAACATGTCAAAACTTGATCATAAATACAGATAAAACTATGCCTCTAATCAAAATACATATTAGTTGGCTTTGGTTTTTAGGATTACGGGAAGCATTAATCAAAGCAAACTGTATCTTAAGCCTACAACTAGCTTAGCTAAAATTGTGCAAAAGCTGGAGTTGAATATCATGATATTATGAGTTTGTTATTTGGTTCTTGGTAATAAGAATGGTTGTTTGTTAGTATATTAAGTTAGGGTCTGAACGAGAACTAACAATCTTACTCTATCTCATAAACCCTTAACATCATCCCGAGTTCTTTTTGATTGGATAACATTATCTAAAGTTCAACTCAATCCTTAAATTTAAAACTGAAAATATAACTTTAGCCCCTAAAACTTAATTTTCTCTACCTAAAACCCGAAATATGTTTTTTTCTTGAATAAAACCCATTAACTAGATCCACATCAGCAAATTCATTAATTATGTTTGACTTCACACATTAAAAAATTTCGGATGCCTAAAATACCCCTATTTGAATTTTTTTTTTTTTTTGATAAACCCTATTGAATGTTTGATGTACATAATTAATGCCATGTGGATAGATGGTAAGAGAGAATTAATGATTTTACAAAAAAAAAAAAAAATGTTACAAATTCATTGCCTAATATATAATAACATAAAATATGTCTAATGTATGTTATTATACAAGCTTTATTGCTTAATTAATTCAATAAAATTATATTTTACAGATTAATGAAGGTAAATTATTTCGCGCACACACACACATATATATATATAAATGCTTGATATATGCAAAATTCATGCAAAATAATTTACCTGCAAAAAAAAAAAACATTTGATTCAAATAGTGCACCTACTATTAAAATTTTAAAATATTAGATTGCTTAAAAAAAGAAAAATAATATACCCAGTATATGTAAAATACATGAAAAATAATTTACCTACATAATAACAAACCCATACATGCAAAATACATAAAAACTAATTTACCTTATAAATTCATTGTTTTATTTTTAAAAGAAACAATGTTTCTACTAGGTTTTTTTTTTTTTTTTTTTTTTTTTTTTTTTTTTTTTCCAAAAATAAAGTACCTATTATTTAATTTTTACGAAAATTGTGTACCTATTGTGTAATTTAAAAAAAAAAAAATTACACATTGTTTATTTTTTTTTATGAAAATAATGTAAGTATTGTTTAGTTTTTACAAGAAACAATGTATCTACAAGTTTATTTTTACCTTTTTTTTATTTTTTTATTTTCACAAGTTAATGTATCTACTTTTTCAATAGAATGTATATTGAACTAATTAGATTTGGATTAGGCGATTTCACATAAAAGAAGAAAAGAACTTCTTTTTTCTTTTTGTTTTTTTAAATTAAAAGCAAAAAAAACTTGAATTAATTGAATGTTGTTGACAAACAAAAGACAATAAATTAAAAGTCTACAAAAAAACCGTAATAGCCATATTAATGTTGGTGGCATGGTGTTGTAAATAAATTTAAATGTATGGACATCTTTTATCTTACATGACATCAAATTCAAAATTTGGGTTTTATTTAGATGTTTTAATATAGGTGGGTTTATGTCTAGAGTTCAACAGTTGTAAGGGGCTAAATCTAAAGCACCCAATTTAAAATACATATAATCTTCGACAAATTTTAAAATCCATATAATCTTCGAAATTTCAGGTGTAATAATATAGCATTGTCATTTAGATTTTCAATGTTTCCCCTACTTATAAATAGAGGACGTATCCTAGTTATTTATTTACAATTTACAAAGAGGGAGAGCAATTGAAAGAGGGCAAAGTCTATGAGAATTTGCTTGAAGAAAAAAGGCTTAGCTGTTAGAGTTTTTACCTCAACCAAATCAAAGCAATGAATAAAAATGTGGGTAAAAATGCTTAGCAATTAGAGTTTTTACCCCAACCAAATCAAAGCAATGAATGATAAAGGTAGAAAATCGTTTGCTCTTCTTCATATTGACTCCCCATTTTGAGTGAATTGCAAAAAATTATGAAGTAGAGCATATAGGAGAATGGGAGTGAGTGAGTAAATATTCTCTATATGATAAGCTCGCTTTGCTTTTTGTTTAAGGTTTGATGGGTGACTCTATTCTCCTTTAGAGTTGTGTTAAAGTCTAAACAAGTGTCACCAGATGCGCAACTTTCAATTAACTCTTTAATATGTCAAAACTTTATCCAACAAGTGAAGTCGCTCCATTGTGACATCCCCACTAGGAACACCCCTTGATGGTTACTTTCAATGATCAAATGAAGGATTGAGTATTGTCTAGGGATGAATTTTGGACGGTAATTTTCGAAAACTCTGAATTTTGCTTACATTTTTCTATAAGATATTGAAGTCTACAATGGATGCTAGGCTACTCAATTTATTCTATAATGAAATATTTATCTGCAATTTATTATTTTTCAACCCATACCTAAGCTCGAATACACTATTTAAAGATAAAAGTATTTAGGGTTTGAATTGTATGTTTATTCTTCTCTCTAGGAGGTAAATATATAGTTGTACAATATCCCACATAACAGGAAATAAGAATCCCAATTATACAAGGAATAAATTATAGGATTACATTCCTAAACGAAATAGTTGACTCACGCCAACACTCCCCCTCAAGTTGGTGCATAGATATCTCCTAAGCCCAACTTATCAAATGAGTCTTGAAACACCCTTGCTGAAACTGCATAAGTTAACACATTTGCTAATTGTTCTTCAGACCTCACGTATGGAATATCAATCAATTTGACATCTAACTTCTCTTTGATGAAGTGTCTATCTACCTCCACATGCTTTGTACGATCATGCTGAATGAGATTATTGGCTATTTCTCTCATAGCTTGATTGTTGCAGTATAATAACATAGCTCATTAAGGCTTGAACCCAATCTCAGTGAGAAGAATCCTGAGCCATAACAATTCATAAATTCCATGTGTTATCCCTCTGTACTCTGCCTCAGCCGTGGATCTAGCCACTACATTTTGCTTTTTGCTTCTCCAAGTTACCAGATTTCCTGCTACGAATGTGAAGTAGCCTGATGTGGAGTGACGACCAGTAATGTTTCCCACCCAATCAGCATCAATAGACCCCTTTACCTCTATATGTCCATGTTTCCTGAAGATCAGTCATCTACCCGGTGCACCTTTTAGATAACTCAGTATACGCATCACTGCTGCCATGTGAGCCTCACTAGGAGCATGCATGAACTGACTTACAACATTAACTGCAAACGCAATATCCGGATGTGTAAGTGATAGGTAAATCAACCGTCCTACCAATCTTTGATATCTTTCTTTATTGGTAGGAACTTGATTCTGGTATATCGCCAAGTGATGATTCTGCACAATAGGAGTTTCAACTGGTTTACTAGCCAACATTCCAGTTTTAGAGAGAAGATCAAGAACATACTTTCGCTGAGACAAGTAAATACCATCACGAGAATGAGCAACTTCAATGCCCAAGAAGTATTTCAAGCCTCCTAGATCCTTTATCTCAAATTCTAATGAAAGAAACCCCTGCAACCTTTTTATCTCTTCTGTGTCATCACTAGTAACTACCATATCATCTACATAGATAATTAATAAAGTAACTTTACCTTCCATGCGTTTGATGAACAGAGTGTGGTCTGCATTTCCCTGTCTATAGCCGTACTTTTTCATTACTTCAGTGAACCTTCCAAACCATGCTCTGGGTGATTGTTTGAGTCCATAAAGAGCATTTCGGAGTTCCCTGCTTCATTCGGTGTTTCATATCTTGGTGAAAGATCCATTTATACTTCTTTTTCTAGATCTCTATGTAAGAAAGCATTCTTCACATCAAACTGTTTCAAAGGCCAGTCCAGGTTAGCTGCTAAAGATAAAAGGACTTGAATAGTAGTCATTTTTGCGACCGGAGCAAATGTTTCTTGATAGTCAACTCCAAATGTCTGTGTGTACCCTTTAGCTACCAATTTTGCCTTGTATCTATCAATAGACCCATCCGCCTTGTGCTTTATGGTGAACACCTATTTACATCCCACTGGTCTCTTCCCATGTGGTAGTGACACAACATTCCACGTTCCATTTCTTTGTAAGGCTTCCATTTCTACTCCCATGGCTTCTACCCAACGATGGTCTTGCAAAGCCTCTTCCACTTTTGTTGGAATTTTAATCCCAGCCATTTGATTCACCATGGCTTGTACTTGGGTGATAGTCAATGAGTGGACACATACTGTGCAATTGCATATCTCACTTTTCCTTCTAGAGAAAACCTGTCAGGTGGTTTCCCACGGTTTTGCCTAGAAGGTAAAATATAGGAATTTTCAACAATATCTAGAGTATAAGAACGTACCTCTTGGATATCCGCGGGGACATGAGCGTGTACTAATGGAGGAGAATAAGGATTATTTTCTGTTTGCACAGTCTCAATATCACTCGCGGACCCATTACCTTCTACTGAATCTATAAATGGTGTAGGCTCATTATTCAACGCTGCATGAGCTATCTCTTGGTCAGGAGTTTCACGGTCAAGATCTGCTGGGCTTTGGCTTGTTGTGTCGTTGGTCACTACTAGGCTATGAACTGCTGCGTCGCGACCCTTTGGTAAGGTGTGGTTAGGTGGGTTGCTCATAACATCTAAGTCTTCAATCTCGGTCTTGTCTGTACTATTAGGACCATGCCAACTGTCTCATTCATGTGGAACATCAAATCAACTGTAGTCTTCGTATTTACTATTCAACTCCCCTTAAAGAGTACAGTGGGTTTGATCAGAGATGAAAAACAGCTTAGTTTGGGAAAACATTACATCCATGGTGACATAGAAATGCTTAGTAGGTGGATGGTAACATCGATATCCCTTATGTTGGCTATTAAATCCTAGAAATGCACAACGAACAGCACATGGATCCAATTTACTTCGTTGATTCTTGTGAAGATGCACATAAGCCACACATTCAAATATGCGAGGTGATAATTGAAAAGAAGATGGTAGAGTGACATAATCCGTCAAGACTTCCATGGGAGTTCGGAAGTTATGAACTCGACAGAGCATTCAATTAAGAAGATAAACGGAATACATAACTGCATCCACCTAATAGGCATGAGGAGCATGAGCCCCAATTAGAAGTGCCTGTGTAGTTTCCAAGATATGTTTGTTCTTACGTTCTACCACACCATTTTGTTGAGGAGTTTGAGGACAAGTAGTCTCTTGAAGTATGCCGTGCTCTGCGAAAAATTGTGATAGTTCAGAATTAAGATATTCTCCACCATTATCGGATCTCAGGACTTTGATAGGAAGAGAAAATTGATTTCCAATCATTCGATAAAACTGTTGGAAAATTTGCCCAACGTCACTCTTCTGTTTCATGGTATAGAGCTAAGTCATTCTGGTGCAATCATCTACAAAGGTAACAAACCACCGGATACCGTGGCGCGTCGCAATTGGTGAGAGACCCTATACATCAGAGTGAATTAACTTAAAGGGCACTGATCTTGTATTGAGACTCAAGTGGTAAGAAGTACGATGACTTTTTGCAAGAATGTAATCCTAACACTGAAAATCAGAGTCTGAAACGCCATTAAATAAAGACGGAAGTAATTATCTTAAATAACCAAAAGATGCATGTCCTAGTCGACGATGCCATAACCAGATTCTCTTAACCTTGTTGTTATGACCACTACTCACTTGGTTGACTCCGCCTGGTACCACATCATCCACATAATATAACCCTCTCCTCTTAGTACCACGCCCAATGATCGTCCGTGTTTGGATATCCTGTAGGAGACAAAAAGTGGGAAACATGAGTACAACACAATCTAATTGTTCCGTAACTTGACCAACAGAAAGTAAATGATTCGATAGTGAAGGAACAAGAAGAGTGTTATGCAGAGATAAAGAGGGAGTAAGGGCGATCGAACCAGCTTCTGTAACTGGACCAATTTCACCGTTTGCTGTGATAACATTCTCCATGGGTGGCACGGTTAAGTAGTGAAACAAGGATTCATCATATGTCATATGATATGTAGCCCCAGAGTCAATTATCCAGCCAGAATCTCGGTTAACAGATGATGTGAATGCAATGCCAATTTTACTTGGATCATCGGATTGTTCTTGGGACAAAATCAAATTTAATAATGAAAGTTGCTGGTCCATATTGTTTGGGTCCGGTTCTAATTCTTGGTGGTCTTCCGTTGGTGGGCTAAGTGGGCCTTTGCCTATTCTGCTGCCACCATCATGATTTGCTTGCCGTCCAACTGTGTGGGTTGTAGGCGCACCTGCTTGCTGCCCAATTGAATTATGGGCTTCGTTTGAGGCAAGAACTGGATCCATGATGTTCACGGTTTGGTTGTTAGCCATGGAGGAACCGATCGGTGCTTCATATTCCTAGGATGGCTACAACATTCATATGTATTTAAAATAATTAACATTTAACAGTCAGATATGTCACTTCATAAAAAAAAAAAAAAAAAAACCGTCAGATATGATTTATATAAATATATGTATTTATTATAATCATCATTTAATGGTCAGATAATGATTATATTAAATATACGTAAGTACGCTAACCGAATTCCGAATGAATGTTCAGTTTGTAAAAAATTGAGTTATTTGCGATAGCAAACCGCACCGTTTCCAGTCTATCGGTAATTCTCTCCCTCGTCAGTCCCCCGCCTCCAAGATTTCTCCCTCGTCAGTCCCCCGCTCCCATGGCTGCTCCCAAATCATAGACAAAAAATCAAAATAACAAAAATCTTCAGATATGGTTCTGCTTTACCTCCCAAGAACCCACATATCCCTCTCCACCCATTTCTCTCTTTTCCCGAAACCCAAAACCCCGGCCTTGGCCACCGCCACAACTCTCCCCCCAATCCTCACCTCCGCCCTCTTCTCAGCCCCCAAATCCACCCTCTCAGCTTCCGAACCCATTCCCATTTCCGAATTGCCGGAACCCCAAATCGAACCCCCTCAGGAATTTGAAACCCACATCGAAATCCCGCTCGAAAAGCTCTTCGTGCCGCCGGAAACCGAGGTGTCGTACACCGACGCCGGTGCTCTGAGCACCCGAATCTTGAAAGGGTCCAATATTCTGCTCAGTAAATACGCCAGGAACGCTCAGGTGGACCAGGCCGAGTTCGTGAAGAGCAGTGTGAGGACTGAGGATTGCCCCTCTGATGGTCTCCCGGAGTTTGCTCTCGTGGGTCGGTCCAATGTCGGCAAGTCCTCGCTGCTCAACTCGCTGGTGCGACGGAAGCGCCTCGCTTTGACTTCCAAGAAACCTGGTCAGTAATTTGTACTGTAAATTCAATCAATTCAGTTTTCAATTTTTGGGTTGGATGCATTATTCAAGTCCTATAGTGAAGAAAAGCCAACTAAAAATTAGTATTCGTTTGATTCGGGGTGCCGGTTTATTGAAGATTTCGCCATAAGCTCAACAAATTTAAGGATAATGTTGTTGCTTTGCTTGATTGTCTTGTGAAGTTTAGTAGAGTTTGAGAGATACCCTGATGTATGGCATTGTGGCATTTTGGTTTGTGGATTGATCATGCGTTGAAGCATCTTGATTCGCTTTTCGTTCATTATTTCTTGCAGGGAAAACACAATGTATCAATCATTTTCGGATCAATGATAGCTGGTACCTGGTGGATTTGCCAGGCTACGGGTATGACTGAAAGATCTGTCTATTTGATTTCTACGATTCTTTTTGTTTGTGGAGAAGATGCAAACATACTAGTCTGAAATTTCGGATGGTTGCTATGATGAAGAATTTAATTTCCGAGAGCTGTGCGGAGCGCATTACTTGTTGGTTTTAGTTTCTTTACAGTTTGCATTATGCTAGGATTCGTTCTGTTCCTATGATTATGCTCCTGCTAATTATACACACGAGACTGCTGATTTCTCCCTTGTTTATGTGAGTTTCTACTGATGGTCTTGTCGTATCTTTGTGTGTTGTGTAACCTGGCAGGTATGCAGCTGCACCACAGGAACTTAGAACTGACTGGGTTAAGTTTACTAAAGACTACTTCCTGAATAGGTCGACATTAGTTTCGGTTTTCCTTCTCATCGATGCCAGCATTCCTGCCAAAAAAATTGATCTGGAGTATGCTAGTTGGCTGGGTCAGAATCAGGTAATATCCTTTATTAACATTTGATCCTCAGATTACCAGATTGATTAACGTTAGCTTTCCGGCGGCATTGCCTGGCACTAGAGATTCCGACAAATACACACTTGTTTATTTTCTTCAGAATGATGAAGAAACATACATGGTTAATCTAATCTTGAGTTGGCCTCCCTAAACATATCCGGCCGAAAAGTTTCAGTTTTTCGTTTTGTATATGCGAAGGAGAGCATGTCCCTTGGTTGGATGTAACTAAGCATTCGTAAAAACTAAAGGGGCGCTTTCTTGAGCATGCTTCTAATTCTATGTGCCCTTTCAGATTCCTATGACTTTGATATTCACCAAATGTGACAAGCGGAAAAAGAAGAGGCACGGAGGGAAGAAAGCAGAAGAAAATGTGCAGGATTTCCAGGAGTTAATAAGCGGCTTCTTCGAGACCGTGCCTCCGTGGATTATGACCAGCAGCCTGACCAGTCAGGGTCGTGATGAGATGTTATTACATATGGCTCAGCTGCGAAACTACTGGCTGAAGCACTAGGAAAACCGAAAACTTGAATCTTGCCATCACAATCTCGAGTAGGTCCGCTGTCTAAATTGTTCAGATAAATCCAAGTACAAGAACCTGTGATAAAATCCCAACGTTACACAAAGTAGTTTATCCACGAAGACTTTGTAAGTTGTTTGTTGCATCTGAAAATGGTGTTTAAATTGGCAGCCATACATTGAGTAAAAGGAGAGAACGTGATTAATTTGGCAAAAGCTAATAGTTGCTCGATTTTGTTGTTGAAATGGAAATTTTTTCCTTCAACTTTATGCTCCTTTAATCTTGTGTAAACCTATTGAAATCTTTATTTAAAGTTCAGGAACCATAATCTTTGCATTTCGACGTTGTGCTCCTTTTGTAACTTACATATTTGTATCCCAGCCTGCATCAACTTGATGTCTATATTAATCACAGATTGAACACTTACTACACTGGTAAGAAATCAAACAAATCCGACTAAACTTGTCAGAAATCAAGCAAATCCAAAAATCTCCACAAGGGTTGAGAAGTTGTTTTAGGATTGCACTCTGATCATGTACTTCTAAACATCCTGTGTTCCTTCCTGTTATCCCTTTTCAGTTCATATTCTTTTTAGGTCCAAGTTCTAACCCAAGATCTTGGATGCAAGAGTACAATCCCTAAACTCGGGTGCAAGATTCAATCCTAAGACCTCAGGAGAGATTCAATCCCAAGACCTCGGGTGCAAAATTTTAATCCCAGGACCTATGCAAGATTTCGAACCCAAGACCTATGGCGTAAGAGTTTGAACCCAAGACCTATGGCGCAAGAGTTCGAAGCCAAGACCTTTATGCGCAAGAGTTCGAACCCACGACCTTAGGTGCAAGGGTTCGAACTCAAGACCTCAGGTACAAAAGTTCAATCTCAAGACCTAGGGTACAAGATTTAAATCTGAAGACATCAGGTGCAAGAGTTCGAACTTAAGACATAGGGTGCAAGAGTATAATCTAAAGACATCAGGTGCATGAGATTGACGCCAAAAGTTTCGATGAAAGCATATTCCCAAGACTACGAATGCAAAGTGATCTTAATCACTTAAATTACAAGCACCTTAGCATCCGAGTTAAATGTGCAACCTAGTATAATTCCAATTCATTAACAAAATAGAGGCAACTTCAATCTTCGGAAGATACCATGAAGCTAAAGACATGCTAGGATCAACCCAACAAGAAAAATAAAGGCCAAATGTAATTGTAACTGAGAGTCATTTCCGTTCATATCAAAATGCAGCTGCGAATCGAGACAGTCTAAACAAAATTCAAGTGAAATTCAGAACTATCAAGACAACTAAACAAAATTCGAAACAAAAATCCAAACAGGTTTGAGTTCAGTGGGCTCAGAAAACTTATGAGGAAGCAGCAGCAGCTCCCTTGCTCCTTGGAGCAGCCTGTGTACCTTCAAGGAAGCCGCTCTTGAACCTCCTCGGCACATTCCTCAGGTACCTCATCCGCCCAGTTCCGGTAGTCTTTCGGCGCAGCGCCTTCTCACTCCAGTTATCTGAAACAACCCCAAATAATCAAAAATTAAAACTTGCACACTTAATTACATATAATTAATTCAAAAAATTAAAACTAAAAGTTGAGTAGGCTTACATTTTCTGAGACGGGCAGCAGGGTAGGCGCAGGCGGAGCAGCGGCTCTTCTGGAGGTGGAAGCTGCGGCGGCCGCACCGCACACAGAGAGTGTGGGTCTTGTTCCTCCTCTTTCCGAAACTTCCTGTTCCTTTGCCCTAATTCATATTCCCAAATTTACACCATTACAATCGCAATTATAAACTAAACTGTTAATTATAAACTAAACTGTTATCGGAGCTAGAAATGAGAGAGATGAGAGATCGAGAGAGAGTACCATTTCGTTGGTTGCAGAGAGAAACCCTAGATTTCAGAGGAGTTGCGGGAAATCTCTCGCGGACGAAGGTTCAGCTGTTTATATAGCCGTCGTCAGCGACTAGATTAGGGTTTCACTTCCAGCGTTGGGCCTTATTTGGACTGGAAATGTGGGCCCAATGATATAATCACAGGCTTCTCATTTAAATAGGCCCTCTAGTCTAATTGAATGAAGCCCATTTGGTGATACACGTCCATGTCTTGCTGAATCTTCACTAAATTAGTGGAATAGCAACAAATTAGTGCCCGCGGGGATAGCTCAGTTGGGAGAGCGTCAGACTGAAGATCTGAAGGTCAGGTGTTCGATCCACCTTCACCGCAATTTTTTTTCCTTTTCACAATCTTATTACCTGCAATTTTTTTGTTTATTTGTAAAAAGAAAAAAATACAGGCAGTATGGACTTAGCTAGTTAGCTTAACAACTCGAAGTGGTCCTTTTGTGAAATAAAAAATCAACGCAATTTGAACTCAATAACAAAACGAAATTAAGTGTCGCTTTTCTAACGCATACATTAGTGACTCAACTCACCTCATTCTTTTTTATCACTATACCCAAATGGCCACCAACATCGTAATAATATGAAAACTTCCTAATCATACAACTATATAGAACTATAATTATGTGGTGGTGTGTGTATATATCATATCAATCACATACACTATACGTTGAAGATATATATTACTTTTCATGATGCATCAACGAAGAACTAACTTGATCAATGTCGGCAGGGAAATAAGTGGGACACACCAACATATCAAAACATCAACAATTCAAATTCGATTTTTCAAAGTATATTACCAAAGTGGTTGAATTGGCACCATCTTTCTCTCATCTGGGTTTGTTTTTATACCATTTGGCGGTGACAGACATTCCAGAGGAGTAATACTATTCATGATTAGAAAGTGAGCCCCGATATCGTCGATTTGTGACCGTAGATTGGTGGACCATTTGCGTTGGCTAATGATTCCGTGCCATCTGAACGTGATACCGACTTTGTGCATGGTAGTCAATTTATAAAGTTAAGGCTGGAAATGGTCCATCCCCATGCATATCATGTACAAATCAAACCGTTAGGGTAATCAATTTCTCGGACCACAAGCAATTAAGGCAGTTTTGAAGCCGACTATAAAAAAATTGATGGTCCTTATTGGCGTCCATGTACTCAATCATATATATGTATATGTGTGTGTGTATGTATGTATGTCTGTATGTATGTATGTATGTATGTATTACGTACCTCCTAAATTACCCTATCATTAAGCTTGTGGATGATATACAAAACTCACAAAGGACCACTTTGAGTTGTTAAGCTAAGTGCATTTGCTTAAAGATGATTTCATTTGTGTTGTTGATTTGGCTAAGTTCGTAGTTAGCTTTTTAATATGGTTCTTAAAACCTAATTTGCTTTATGTCATTCTTTATTAAATTGTAGGTCTATTTGATTGAACTGTATAAAGGGCAGAGAGGGAGAGCGGGCTGGCGGCAACAAGAGATAAATAGAGGGATTTAATTATGAGGTGTGTGTTGTATCACCCCCTTATGCCTTTATTTATAGTAGTAGGATAGGTTTCTTCCTTACCCTTTTAGGATTACATCTCTTAACAGGTAATCAACTCCTAATAGGAAAAAACTAGATACTCCTAGATATACTAGGATTTATACAATCACATTCCTAATCCAATAGGACTGCAACACTCCTCCTTGAGTGTGTAAATACTCAAACAAAACGTCGCATCAGATCTTCAACAGATGGGGTAGAATAGTTGATGAAGTCATTGGCATAATGGGTGAACGTGAGTCTCAAACACAAGTAAGTAAGTATGCATTGGTAGTAAAACTCACAAAACCTTGCTATGGTAAAACCCAAGGCATGGGGAAAACCCATAGACTAAGGAGAAAAGTGAGAAGTATGCATAATGTCTACAACAAATGTCAAACAGGACAAAAGTAGTGAACTCAACGGAGTATGATCATCCTAAGATGGGTGCCTCAACAAAACCTCGTTAGGTAGTAAAAACCTAGTGGGAAAAATACTCTTAATCGTAGGAAAAAGAGTACATTAAGATCAAGTGAGTATGCTTCAGGATACTCCCTCTGAGTTAGACATAACTTAAAAATAAGAGAACTACAAGCGATTTAATTAAGATAATTTACGCATACCGATTCATTGGATGAGCTTTTGAAAAGTAGACTTGGGCAATGACTTTGTGAAGAGGTATGCCAGGTTGTCCTGGGAACAGATTTGCTTGACTTCAATGTTCTAATGTAGTTGTTGCTAGTGAGAATAAAAGAACTTAGGCGTTATGTGTTTGGTGTTGTCTCCCTTGATGTATCCCTTCTTTAACTGCTCGATATATACTGCATTGTCTTCAAAGATCATCGTAGGAAGGTCAACGACGGAAGAAAGACCACTAGTGCTTCGAATATGTTCCATAACTGTTCTCAGCCAAAAGCACTATCGTGAGGCTTCATGCAGGGCGAGAATCTTAGCATGGTTCAAAGAAGTCGCAACTAGTATTTGCTTGCTAGACCTCCAAGATATAGCGGTGTCTCCAACAGTAAAGACATAACTTATTTGAGAATGTGCCTTATGTGGGTCAGATAGATAACCAGTGAAGCGAGAATCAACCCAAGGACCGAGGAGGGCGGTGGCTCCTCTCGAGGATTCATGGGTGTGGAACAAGCCTAAATCTATCGTACCCTTGAGGTAGCAGTATTTAGCCAAAAGATTAACAGCGAATGAGATGTTGGGTTTAGTGCATTGAGCCAAGTATAATAAAGCACCAATTGCATTTAGGTATGGAACTTCAGGCTCCAAAATCTTCCTCATCCTCATTTGGACGGAAGGGATCTCATTTAGCATCTAGAGTCCGAACGACCATAGGAGTACTCGAAGGCTTTGCTTTATCCTTATTACAACGTCACAACACTTTCTGGGTGCAGTTCGATTGATGTAATAAGATTCCATCCAAATAATGCTTGATCTCTAGGTCGAGACAATATCAAGTTTTCCTAATATCTTTCATCTCAAATTCCGATTTTAAGTGCGTGACAATTTCCTCAAGCTTTGCGGGAGTTATGATAAAGTTCATGTCGTCGACATAAATTGCAACGATCGCAAATCTGGAATGTGACTTCTTAATGAACACGCATGGGCATAATTCATTATTCACATATCCCTGACTTGTCAAATATTCACTCAGACGGTTATACCACATCTGCCCGGATTGTTTAAATCTATAGAGTGATCTCCTCAATTTAATCGAGAAGGCATTCCATGGTCTAGAACTATTTGAACTAGTCAATAGAAGTCATTCTGGAACTTTCATGTACATTTCCGTATCTAGATCCCTATAAAGATACGTGGTTACCACATTCATAAGTTGTATATTCAGTTTTTCAAAAACTACCAAATTGATAAGGTAGCGGAAAGTTATGACATCCATTACGGTGGAATACGTCTCTTTGTAATCAATCTCAGGGTGTTGAGAGAAGCCTTGCACTACGAGACGTGCTTTGTACCGTAGTATATCATTATTCTCATTAAGCTTCCTCACGAAAACCAACTTGTAGCCCACGGGCTTCACATGTGGTGGAGAATAAGCTATAAGCCTAAATACCTTTCGTAAGTGAGTGAATCAAGCTTGACCTGGATTGCTTGTTTCCAGTTTGACCAATCCGTTCTACATCGACATTCATCAACAGAGCGTGGTTCAATGTCATCGCTAAGCATGATGTCGGAAGCAATGGTATATGCGAATGCATTATGGACAATCATCTCATTCTGATTCCAAACCTCATCTAATACTGCGTAATGGACTGAAATCTTGGGATTCTCGAAAGGCCGGGTTGTCTTATCTAAAACATCACCGTATTCTAGAATAACCTCATGCGTTGGAACAAATGAGTAAGCAATGGTCGAATTCAAACTAGGGTCACTAGTGTATGTCGTTTCCTCTTCCGGGGTTGTGAATCCTTTGAACCAGAAGGCTTACTATGCTTCAGGGTAGGAGCAGGTGATTGGTTAGTTGCCAGTGTACTATGCCGTGTGGGAGGTGCAACCACCCTATATTCGGGGTCAATCCGGCCTTCCACGGTGGTTGTTCGGCGTACGTTAAGTACTTTCATCTTTGCATGTGTATTTGGAACGGGTATATGTGATCTTGTCACCTTTGCTAGATTAGTAAAAGCATCTGGCATGCTTTGAGCAATGCTCTGAAGATCTAGAATACGTCGCACTCTAGTTTTAGACTATAGGGTGCGAGGATCTAAATGAGACATAGTAGGAGTAATCCACGACAAGTTGTGACGTTCTACATGAACGTTAATGATCTTATTTCCCCCTAACGACAAGAAGACTGTCTCATCAAAGTGACAATTCGCAAAATGTGCGGTATATAGATCTCCTGTCAAGGGTTCTAAGTAGCATGTAATCGATGGTGAATGATAACCGACATAGATTCTCATTTTTCTATGAGCACCCATTTTGGTATGTAGTGGCAACGCTATTGGCACATAGAATGCGCATCCAAACACATATAAATACGATATCGGTAAATTGGTTATCATAACCAAAGTTCTAACTATCGTTTGAAGACACTTTATGAAAGCTTTTACCAGGCCATTTTGTGTATAAACATGGGGTACATGATGTTCAACTTCAATCCGAATAGACATGCAATAATCGTCAAAGGTTTGTGACGTAAACTCTTCAGTATTATTCAGTCGAATTGACTTAATTGGATAATCAGGGTGGTGAGCCCTAAGCTTAATAATTTGTGCTAGAAGTTTTGCAAATGCAGCATTACATGTAGACAATCAGCAGACATATGACCATCATGTCGATGCATCAAATAACACCATGAAGTATCTAAATGGTCCGCATGTTGGTTGGATAGGTCCACAAATATCCCTTTGAATCCTCTGAAGAAATTTAGGGGGGTCGTGAATAATCTTTGTAATTGAGGGTTGAATGTTCAACTTCCTTAGTGAACATGCTTTGCAAAACGGATGGCCGGGATAAGATTTCAAGTGATGCCCATGAGATACTTTGAGGATACAACGCATCATATCTCGTCCGGGGTGTCCTATTCGATCATGCCAAAGCAAGAGAGTGGCCTGGAACCCAACACTAGGGCCAGCCACATGGTGTGTCTTGGGAGCTCGAATGGTTGTTTTGTACAACCTACTCGGGAGATGTTCCAGCTTCTCGTGATTACGCTTCTAGCTATATTCGTAAGAAGTGATACAAAGAAATTCAGAACCATTCTCTTTAGTGGTTTCAACATGATATTGATTATCTCGAATATCTCTAAAACTCAGCAACGTTCTTCCAGAACATCGAGAATAGAGTGCCTCTTTAATGGTTAATTTAGTACCATCGGACAACATTATACTGGCCTTTTCGTATCCTTCTATTAGGTTGGATGGGCTTG
The DNA here is from genome assembly GCF_019419815.1 of Pyrus x bretschneideri. NCBI lineage: Eukaryota > Viridiplantae > Streptophyta > Magnoliopsida > Rosales > Rosaceae > Pyrus > Pyrus x bretschneideri. The sequence continues at coordinate 3,219,281 of NW_025999446.1, forward strand.
AAAGGGTTGTCAGAGGTGCATTCTTAGGTACAAAGTTAGTAAAATAGTGTTTTTCATGCAATACGGTGTGTATGGTTGCATTATCAGTCAGACAACTAACATCCCTACTAGTTATACCTAGAAATAAATTAATTGAATTGGTCACATGCATAAATATAATTCCATTCATTCAATTAATCAATTTGAGAAATAATATCTATAGTTCAAAACAAACCAAAATCCAACAAATAATTCCAAAGACTTGGAAAAATTGTTTGAAAATTAAACCATAAACCTAAAAATAGGGAGGGGGTTCAGCCACTCCTAGTGGGTTCGGCCACTAGGGGTTAAAACGCCTTAAAAATATGTCTAAAATTTATTCATCCATAGGAGTGGATGCTTCCTGAAAATTTGAAACCTCCATAGATGTAGTAGCATCTTCGGGAAGTTCCAAATGCGTAGTGTTAGACTCATGACGGGAATGATACTTGGCAATAGCCTTGGGGGTAGCTCGCTATATGCGTGACCAATGATCTTTTGATCCATAACGATAGCACATGTCCATTTTAGTGGAATCCGATTGACGGTAGCTTTTCCCTTATTCTTGAAGTTTGGGGCCTTCGGGGCAAGGGGTTGGCGCTTTTGGGTCAAGTTTCCTCCCTTGGATGAGCCTCTATTCGATGGACCTTAGGCCCGTGATGGGCCTTGCCGCCCTTTTCCACGGCCACGATGGGATCTCCGTGGGTTGTGGCTACTAGAATTTGTCGCGTGCACTTCAACGAAAAGTAGAACATATATCAAATCCGAAAATTTGGTGAACTTCTATGCCCTATATTGTTGATGCAGGACAATATTGGTGGCATTGAAGGTCAAATAGGTATTCTCCAAGAGATCCTGTTCGGTTAAGTCCTCTTTACAGAACTTAAGCTGTGATCGGATTCTACAAACTTCAAAGTTGTATTCATTCACAGACTTAAAGTCTTGGAAGCGTGAATGCTGTCTGTTGTGTCTTGCTTTAGGTAAGTAAATGTCTTTTTGGTGATCAAAACGATCCGCTAGGACGAGCTAGAGGGTACGGGGATCATCCTCTGAGAGGTATTCGGTTTGCAGTGCATTATGGATGTGTCTTCAGATGAAGATCATAGCAGTAACTTTATGAGCTTCGTTGACGAGTTCATCGTGGATTGGTTCCTCGATGGTAGCTCTAAAACTCTTTGCAATAAGATGGAGTTTCACGTCTCGAACCCACTTAAGGTAGTTTCTTCCAGAGACTTCCAGAGTGGTGAAATCGAGTTTGTTCAAGTTAGACATGTCCCTAAACAGAGGGTGCACACAAAACGTGGTTAGTCGTATGGAAATCTATAGACATACATTGCAGAACATTCGAGTTCTATAGACATGTATTGGTTTAATTTATGCAAGAAAGCTACAAGTTTCATGTGGTAAGTTTTGAATGAAAACTTTGATTTTCAAAGGCAATAAATTCGAAACTACAGGTTCAATTTGGTTATGAACGTTTAGTTCGTATAGGGGTGCTTGCAAGAACACATAATACAATATGCAATAAAGTGTAGTGGATTTGTGGATTGCTTTATGAACCCAAGTGTGAGTGCTTCGGGACTACGAAAGATAGTCAACGGTTGAATGAAATAATTTATTGAATCGTTAATGCCAAAAAATGAGCTTCAGGTCAATAATTTTGGATTAATTGACAGATTAATGGACTGTTGGTCACTTTAATTAATTCAGTAGATTGAGAGCATTCAGGGTCGATCATAGAAGCAAAAATAATTATAACATGCAGGTTAAAATTATTTTAGAATGTCAAAAATTAGCATTGGGTTTGAAAAACCATAGCCCAAATATGGTGCGCATGGGTGCCGTGAGTAGGGCGTGGCCCTATAGAGTTTATTGGGCTCGGGTGGCTGCTAGAAACAGCCTAAATCATGGTTGTAGGCTATAGGCTGATTTGGGTAAGTCCAATCGTGAAGGCTGGCGAGTTGGCCAGGTCAGACGCACGGGGCAAGCCCAAAAGCTTGCGGGTATGAAAGGAAACCTCAGCCGCAGTTGGGTTTCGAGACTTGGGCCACAAGGACAAGCCCAACAGCATGGGCCATGGCTAAGGCTAAGCCAGCAACAAAGTTGCTGGCGTGGGCTAAAACTACAAACCAGTCCAGCAAGCCAAGAATGTTGTTGCAAACGGGTCGAGGCTTCAGGCCCATGTTAAGGACAGGCTTAACATGCTACTGGCATGCGGGTTGGGTCGGGTTTGGACTAGGGCTGCAGGCTCGTGTGGTAGCCAACCCAGGCCGAGGTCTGGTTGAGTTCCGAGAGAAATAGCAAGCCTAAAAGGCTGTGTGCTAGGTCCAGGGCATCGGAGATGCCATCCAAAGGTTTGCTGCCACACGGCTAGGCTTCAGTCTAGCATGGTGGTGCGGCGGCTTGTCGTAAAATCCCAAATTTATTTATTTATTTATTTTCGAATTCTAGGGTTAAAAACCCTAATTGCTTCTAAATTAATTTCAATTCTTTGACTCACAACTCCACATAGCATATATGCATAATGCATGGACAATTATATATATTGACAAAATATATGAACGTATATACGATATATATAATTGGAAGGAAAATATAAATATAGGGGATTCATGCGTTATGGGGAATGTTTTCATGCTTCAAGGTTTTTTTAAAATTTTTAATTTATTTTAGAAGAACCTGATTGGCAAAAAATGATTGAAAGCCTTTGAATTTGTAGAAGATAGCCTCCTCCTAGGATCCGTCAATTTCTTAGCTTCTGGCAAAAGCATGCTGATAACGTGTTGTAGGCCTATTTGACTAAATTGTATAAAGGGCAGAGAGGGAGAGGGGGCCGGCGGCAACAAGAGAGAAAGAGAGAGATTTAATTCTGAGGTGTGTGTTGTATCACCCCCTTATGCCTTTATTTATAGTAGAAGGATAGGTAGAATCCTTACCCTTTTAGGATTACATCTCTTAATAGGTAATCAACTCCTAATAGGAATAAACTAGATATACTAGGATTTACATAATCACATTCCTAATTCGATAGGACTACAACAATAGTCTTTTTTTTATTATTTTTTTTTTATAAAATTTCCTATACCTCGTATAAGGTCATTTAAGTTCATCTTTCATATTTGATCATTCTAAATCCGTTACAGTTAAGAAAGGAGAACGTTATATTCTTACAAAGAAGAAATGAACGTTTTTGTTACCAATGAGGGTAAGGGGATTTCAAATTTGAGACTTCTTCTACTATTGAGAAGTGAGGAATAAAGAAGAACACTATATTCTTACAAGAATAATAAGTTAACAACACTAGTCATTTCACTAGTCATTTTTTTTTCAGGTTATAGTTCTCACTTCTTAAACTTGAGACAACTGGATCAATATCTAGTTGAAGAAGTAAGAAACGTAACCTGAAAGATTAAGCACCAATAGTTAGTTTAAGAAGTATAGTGAGGATGTAACCAGAAAAAATAAGATCAGCTATTAATTATTCATGCAGAGTAACTTGAGTTGTGTTATCTATATGATTATGGACTTGTTTTAGAATAAATCAATACATATTTAAGGTGCATATTGCAATGTGTCTATTTCGTGCCAAATATTGATAAAAGTAATTTTCATAATTTGGAAGTGTTTTTAACCCTAATTGAAGTACTAATACTTATTATGTCTAAACTTATCTAAATTACCGTTAGATTTATTGTTGTTTTATTTTTAAAAGATCCATTATAAACTACCCTCTCATATCACCATGCATTAATCCATGAGTTTATAAGTTAGACAACTTTTAGATTCAAACGCTAAAACATATAATCATATATAGCATTGAGGTACAAAATAAAGATAGCTCATTACATCAGGTTGGCGGACAGAGGCATAGTTTGTGGCCTCAACTAAATGAGATGTAGATACATGAAATTGAGGTTCCATCATAAAATCAATTGGCAATATGGGGAGTAGCCCAAGACCATGTAAGCACATAGCAAACCTTGTCCCTCACCGATATGAGACAACTCTCAACATGCCCCCACACGTGTGTCCGATTTTCAAGCTACACGTGGACAACATAACAGAGTGACGTGAAGCGCGTGTGACCGTTTGGTTTCACACGAGGACAACCTGCTCTGATACCATGATGAAATTGAGGTTCCACCATAAAACCAATTAGCAATATGGGGAGTAGCTCAAGACCATATAAACTCATAGCAAACCTTATCCCTCACCGATTTGGGACAACTCTCAACAACATAGATGACTTTGAACCTAATTTTTGGTTGGAGAGTGAAATTTCCTGGAAAAAAAGTCTTGCATCGAAACTAATTTTGCAGTAAAGGATATTTCATGTGCTCATGCAATCTACAAGTATAGACAAAAAATGAATTCAACCAAGTAAAAAAAGTGGTTATGGAAATAATGTTCCAAAGGGGCCCTGGCCAGTGGCAACCACCATTTGAGATCGATCTCATGGGCCACACCGCCATTCGCAATCTCTTGCCTTGAATGGGATTGCAGAAGAAAAACACAACCCATTGACGTTGAAAACTCTCTCTCTCTCTCTCTCTCTCTCTCTCTCTGTCTGTGGAGGGTGAAGTGTCCTTATTGTGAAGCAGCATAAGATTCGATTTGTATGTGTTGCCTCATCAAGGCAATTCGGTCGGAAAAAATCCTTCCATGCATCTTGTAATCATCATGAGTTGTCAAACTCAACTCATGCATTCTCCCACAACGTCGTACCATATATGTTATTCCCACGCAAATTGCAATGCAATAAAACATGCAAACCGAAAAAAAAAAACCCACGAATTTGAGTTTGTCTTTTTTAAGGTAAATAATTTCTTAGGCTATATATGTAGGCAATACTTTTTTATTGATTAGTAGCGCGAAATTATCGGCTCGTGATACTTTTATTGAAAATTGACCTTGTGTTCATTGTTTGTACAGTGGGCCTCGAATCAATTTTATCACTTTAAAAAAATGTCAGAGAAAAAGAACCACTGGCCACCCCCACCCTGTGAGGCATCCGGCGATCTCCCACCATATTTGTTTGATAATGGTTTAGTTGTTATATGTGCAACTGAATCATTATAAGATTTTATTTAGAAGTCTTTTATAGATTAATAACTTTAAAACTTAACAAAAAGAAAAAAGAAGATAAATGAGATGAGAGAGGGAGAGAGGAGACCAGATAAAGGAAAAGAGAAAGGGGAAGGGGGGGGGGGGGACGATGCGATGAAAAGAGGCATCACGAGTTAGGGTTCTGCTGGGCTGTCGAGGTGGCGGTTGTTCTTTTATTTATTTATTTTTTGTCAAAGCGGTTGGTTTTATTTTTTTATTCTTCTTCTTTTCCGACGTTTTTATCTTTAATTTATAATTTAAAAATGATTAAAGGACATATGGCATATTTTCAATGACAGTATCACAAGTGACGTGGTTCTTGTTAGTAGCAATATATGAAACTAGCACGACTATTTTACGTGAATAGATAAAATCAAAACCTTATTTATATTGAAGTTTCAATGATATCCAAATTAGATGCATGTGTCGGTATGGTTGAAAATAATTTCGTCAAATATTTGAATTCACGACTTTTTTAACAAAACGAAGACTGTGAACTATGAAAATTAACAATAACGATAATCACGACATCTTTCTTTCTTTTTGCTGACATGCAGCGACATTAATTTGAATTTTGAACCATCCTCATATATATGGTTCCATCCTGCAATTTAAGGGTGATAGAAGTTACTGTAATTAATTAGATAGATCAAGTAGATCTTATTGGTGTTATAGAAACCAAGGAATTTAGCTGAGAGCAAATATGCTGACAGTTTAGTTGGGATCCCCTTGACAAGAGTTTTATTATTTTTATTTTTTTTAACAACGATAATATCTAGGCTAGTAATAATGTGGTTCAAATTCATCTTTGGTGATATCAAACCTATGATCTCTCACTTATAAATGAAGATGAATATCACTAGGCCGTAGTATCAAGTGGCCATTGACATGAGAGATTGATCCTTTCTAGATAATGAAGGATTTAATTGAGGGCTTTATTTGTCGAATTATTAGAGAGACGGACCAAAGGTCCACTTCCAACAATATCGATATTGTCCCAACTTGGTAATTACCATCTACACAATCCGTCAGGTGTGGGGTTTTACCATAAAAGGCCTCGGTATTAGTTGGAGTGGGGTGGGGTTAGGATATTTAAACTATTATTTCTCTTTTTCTATTCCCGATGTGGGTCATATGTGGGAGATCCATACATCGGCAATGCTAGGCTAAGGGACCCACCATCATCGCGCATCGCGCAGGGCCAAGGGGACCCACCCATCACGTGGCAGTACAGTTTATGGGTCTGCTCCCTGGATTTGATACTATGTCGAATTATTACAAAGACCGGCCAACAACATCGATATTGTCCCTAATTTGGTAATTACCACCTGCACAATCCGTCAGAAGTGGGGTTTTAACACAAAATGCCTCAGTATTAATTGGAGTGGGGTTAGGATATTTAAACTATTATTTCTCTTTTTCTATACCCGATGTGGGACTCAACATTATTAACAATTAATCTAGTTGGGATTCCGAGTTTTTTGGATTAAATTCATCAGCCATTGTCAGTGATTGACATATGTTATTCCTATATACAAGAACAACTGATGATAGCATATTCTTTGTTATATGATACATACCGCATATATTTTGGGATGTACATTAATCAGACTCTTCAAGTCTAACACAATTGGGGTCAAGTCTAGCACAATCGGGGTTGGTAGATTCTAATCTTACCCAATTTCACCGGGATTATAGTGACATCATTTTGTCATGCTTAATTACTATTTGGATTCATCAATCATATATATATATATATATATATATATATATATATATATATATCTTACCCTCCCCCTTTTTCTCTAAGTTTGATTATGATGAGATTTGTTTTGCTTTTAATCATTCGAGAAGATGTGGAGAGCTCGATAGTTGCTTCTTTCTTTGTCCATTTCAAGTGTGAGAAAATGGCATATACGAATGCCTACTAGTATAAAATAATAATGGCTTAATGAGATTAATAGTTAAAAAAAAAAAAAAAATTAGGATTTAAATCCATGTGGTGAAGTTTGTTGAGATTTAAGTCCAAAATTGAAAATTTCACTCTCTCAGTTAATTGTTAGCACATAAGACTCACAAATGAGGCTAAAAAGATAATGTTAGCCTCACATGTAAGCTTCACATGCTAACAATTAACAGAGAGTTTCGTTTTAGCCTTATATGTGTGGCTTGCATGCTAATAATTAACGGAGAGTTGACGGAATTTTCAATTTTGGCCCTAAATCCTAATAGATTTTACCACATGGACTTAAATCCTAATTTTTTTCACCTAAGTGACTACCTTTCAACTACCCTATCACCACATAAGCTAATAATTCTATTAGGCCAAATTTTAATTACTGTAAAACTCAGTAAGTGAAGGCTGGCTAGCTAGCTGTATACAGTGCTTCTTTAGGAAAAACATGATCAAACTACTGTAATCGCGTTGATGAATAATTGTTAGCACTTTATATACATGTACATATTTGATTAGAGTGCTATGATTAAAAACGTGGGTTCTCGAACACTTTCTGGTATGATGATCCTATTTTATGTATCTTGGATTGAAAAAGTGGTGGTCCAATCTTCTACTTGGGATTGAAATCATTCTGACAGCGAAATTTGCATGCCAGCAGTAATAAAAATGAGCAAAAAGTTTGGTGCATAATATTTACCCGGTAATACTAAGGAAATTAAATTTGTAAATAAAATTTTAGAAATTAAAGAACGTGCTCATTCTTATTGGTGACACATCATTTAGTTTACAAATTTTGTCTCTAAGTTTAGTCTCCCTATCATTACCCTATTTACCCATACCCAAGTTAACAAGTTTCTCCGTTTTACGAGGGTCGGGGATGGGTGGGAGAAATGCAGTCTTATTCTTGCTTTAAAAAGAGGTTGTTTCCACCACTCGAACTCATGATGTTGATCACAAATGAGCAACATTTTTGTTGCACTAAAGTTCGCCCACGAAAAAGAAAAAGAGTATACGGTAAAAAAATTGAAGTCAGTTGAAATGATTTTCATTATTTATCAGTGGATCAAGTCAAATTTCCCATTGAAGTTGTCTGAACACACTACACCCCTCCAAAATAAATCCAAAAAGAAGAAAGAAATACAAAACCCTAGCTAGGTAAAGAGAAAGAATAACCATACACACAAAACCCTAGCTACATCAATGTTAATACTACTCTCTCAATTCTCTCATCCCAACCCCATTGGAAATACAGGCAAAAAAAACCACAATCATATGCATACATTGATGAAAATTAATACCCCTTAATCTCTCTCGTTGATCTCTCTGCCTCTATAAAAAGTCATACCTAATTAGAGATCAATAATAATGATAATGTAGAAGTGTACATGCTTCTCTCTCAGAATTCCTCTTTCCCAATGCTCTGCAGCTAGCTTCTGTCAGTTTCAAAAATAAAGGAATCATGGACCTAATTCTCTCCCTTTCAACCTTTTCTTGGTAGTAACATCCTTTTTTTTTTTGATTTTTTTTTTACGGAAATGATTTCGACGCACTGTTTTCACTTCATGCATACTTTTCTAATTTTTAGCCATTAAACTGAACAAAGCAAATAAAATCAAGGACTGGAATTAGGAGGGAGTGAGCAGAAATCACTACTTTCTTTTTCTGCACATGGCACCAACCACCAAAAACAGTCGAAGAGGTGATCCTTGGGTAAAATTTTTCCAGGCCAACCGAAATCTCTCTCTCTCTTGCTTTGTCTCCCAGCTGCCTTCTCGATGTTATTAGCTCATCAAATCAAAATCGTCACAGTGTGATGATGATGATGATGATGATGATAATGGGAAAAGTTAGGCGTTAAAGGGAGTACTACAATGCTTTGCCTCAGCTTTCCAACACCGTCCAATATCTTCAGCAATTCTTTTGGCATCCATTGAGGTACCAAGTAGTCCACGTTTGGTAAACCCCACTGCATATAAGCCACATTCACCTTTCCAACCATTTGGAAATGGCCTTCTAGGTAACCCATCTTCTTTTGAAAACATATCACCCTCCTGCAATACCATAAATGTGAAAATTAGGGTAAATGCTAAACTTATATTCCCTATATGTAAAAATTAGGGTAAAATGTTCTTGGTTGACTTACGTTGTCAGGCAAATGCTTTATACATATTCTCAAATTACAATATATATATTTGTACGACATGTTCATGCAAGAATCAACATAAATAATACATATTGTAGTGGGATTGGTACCTTTAGCCAAATGGGTACATTGCTTCTGTAACCTGTTGCTAATATAATGGCATCAAATTTCTCGGTTCGTCCATCAATAAATTCTATAGCGTGAGGTTTTAACCTTTTGATGGCTGGACATACCTACAATATCACATAGTATAACAAGTTAGAAAATCAGGAAAGTGAACTGAGTCGACATTTATATATACAATAAAAAGAAAAAGAAGCTAAACTGATAACATATATTAAACAAGATTCTAAGAGCTCCATGCATATTTTGTCCAATTATGGTGAAAATATTTATTATCATACACAGTTAAACACAGTTCTATGTAAATACAATTCACCGTATGACAATATTTTAAACTTTTTGACTAGAGAAAAAGAAGATTTACTTGTTTGTGGGACATCTATTACATCAAAAGGCATATCTAGGTACCATCATTGGAAAAAGTACTGTGTAAATATTAAAAGGCCATGGCTGGCAAAGAGGAAATTAAAAGAAAAAGAGAAGATTAAAGTGAGATTGAGAATTGACTTGATGAAAAATCTTAGTACCTGTATGTCTCCACTTTTGATCTTTGCCAGTGTACCAACGTCTAAGACAGGTGTCTTTCCAGACAAGTTCTTGAGCTCCAAGGGACCCAATTTCGGCCGGTCTAATCCGAGTTGAGAGGTGTTGCCGAGAAGCAGACGAGACACAACCAGCAAGAACCGATCCACAAGTCGAATGGGCAGCCACTTGAGCAACCACACGGACAGCCCAAAAGTTGACTTTCCAAGCATCTCTCTTGGTAAGACATGAACCTAATTAATTAAAAAAAAAACACGAAATTATAAAGTTAAAAATTACACTCGAAAAAAGCTCAAAAGTGCACAAAAAGAAAGAAAGGCAATCAAAAATTAGCATGGAGGTGATGGGTGAGTCCCATTCCATGTTGTTTGCTAGGACTTTGCCTAGCTAACTCTGGCTAGCTAATTTCTTCATATGCCAACGGACGAACGAATATTAAGGGCACAAATGTTTCTTTATTCTGAGAAAAGAAAGGTTTGAAAGTATGAGAGAGCCCAAGTTTCTGACCAATTTTACGCATGCTTGGGTGTTCCAAGAAAGTGAAAGACCAAAGAAATTTTTGTTTTACCAAAAATAGGGTTTTATATTCATGTTTAATCGACTTTGAACAAACCGTTGGATCTTGAAGTGATAAGTAGCTTGAGGTTTTTTTAGCCAAGAGTACAAATTTCTGAAAAATGGGGTCTCATTTATACAAAAATACACAAATTAAAACTTGTTAAAAACAAAATAATAAAAAACTCAAGGGCACCAAAAATCTTAAAACACTTTAATGGCATTTGTTTAGAGAGAGAGAGAGTGAGAGAGAGAGTTCTTACCGTGTCTCTGACCACAAGAGAAGGCCTAGCATTATGATTACATAGATCCAAGCACACCTCCATGCCTGAATTTCCACAACCAACAACCAAAACTTTCTTCCCTCTAAACTCCTCACCACTCTTGTACGAACTTGTATGCCTTATAGGGCCTTTAAACTCAGTCATTCCCTCAAGCTTCGGCACCACCGCCTCTGCATTCTCACCAGTGGCGGCAATCAACCACCGGCACACATACTCCGTCTCATCATCACCCTTCACTCCCGTTGTCCGCACACGCCAAAACCCGAGCGTGGGATCAAACTCGGCACTGGCCACGGTCACATTGAACTGTGGCCTAATGTCATACTTGGTAGCATAATCTTCAAGGTATTGAATGAATTGTTGCTTTATAGGGTAAGTTGGGAAATCATTAGGGAAAGGCATGAAGGGTAGCTCACAAAATTGCTTCGGCAAGTGAAGGCGAAGGCGGTTGTAGGTCTTAAGCTTCCATAAGGAGGCTATGCAATGGGATCTCTCCAGGATCACACTTGGTACACCTTTTAACTTCAGACATGCGGCTGCTGCAAGCCCTGATGGACCTGCACCTACGATGACCGGCCCTGGAACACACACTACGAGTCTAGAATCTCTAGATGATGGCGATGGTGATGGTGATGATGCTGACAAGGACGAAGACGACAGGGACGAAGAGGACTTGCTCATTTTGTCAATGAAATAAGGATCATTGGATTGTTTGCCTTGTAATTCTCTTGTGTTGTAGTATTCCATGGACATCTAAATGGCGATATGTAACAAATTAATTTACTTCAGGAATACAAGTAATGAATTAAAAGTTGAAGAAGCTAGCAGAGGAATTGGTAGTGAATGAAAGAGTGTGGTTTAAGAGGGAAAAAGTAAGAAAAGTGAGAGGAAAACATTCGGGAGAGGAGATGTAGGTTTTGGGAATATGTGAGTCTCTTAATCAGTCTAAGTTTGACTTTTCTAAGAGGGGATTAAGCTGATGATGATACTGAGTTAGTGGTGATCAAGGTGTTTTCTCTCTCTCTCTCTCTGTGTTATCAGAGAAAGATTGGGCATGTGAGGACGATTCCTTGAATTATGGAGTGGATTAAGAGGGTCTTATCCATTTGTAAGAATGTGTAATTCGTTTTTTGGTGTTTTAAGCTGAGGAATGAGCAAACTACGGGACTAAATCAGCATTCAACACAAGGAGAGAGAGAGAGAGAGAGAGAGAGAGAGAGAGAGAGATGGTGATATGTGTATTTATATTCCTTATTGTCATACAAGAATTTGTATGAGAAAGGCTAAGCGGTGAAGATATGTGATGCAAGTGGACATGACATGAATATTAATAAATACTATAAAGCATACTTTAAAAGTAATATTTTCTTATGCCTTTTACAGTAGGCTGAAAAATGTGTGTTTGATACTAATATATTAGACTCGCATACATATCGGACGTATACAGGAATATGATCCTAATATATGAGTTCAATATATTAAACTCATGCATGTGATAACGATATATTGAACTCATACTAGTGTAATAGTAGTAGGTATCAAACTCAGATTACCTTTTCAAATAGTGACACCTCGAGAGAAGTATTTATCATGAAGTTGGTTATTGTTTGATTATGTAACAAATTGACCCGGTAGATCTGAAATTAGAGGTGTGAATGGACGTCCTTAAAGGGCATAAATTCTTTTACATAATCCAAAAATAATGATCCGAATAGGATAAGTAGTCACTAATCTAGATGATTAAGCGAGTGAATTATTGGCATTGGATAATACGGATCGGACCAACTTGGGTTGGGCCTCGGCGCGGGTGGAGTATGAACTGTATCCAAGATACCATTCACATTACATGGGGATATTTTAGAGGGACCTTTTGATACAAACGCCTCAATTTTAAATTTTTTTATCAAACATTTATGCCTTTTAGTGATTTGATTAAACTTTTTTTTTGTCATAATTTTGGTGCTATATGCACATTGTATTGTAACAAATTTCCTATAATCTAGCTTTTTGATTACACTCTCATCCGTTAGAGATAATTGTCAAAAAAAAAAATGGTTAGATTCAAAATTATTTTCACAATAATGCTACAATTTAGCTATAATTATCTACGATTTAAGATATTTTGTCACATCCCGGCTCGGGGCGGATCACTTCCCGGGCCCGCTCCACCACCGTAGCACGATATTGTCCGCTTTGGGCTTACCATTCCCTCACGGTTTTATTTTTGGGAACTCATGAGCAACCTCCCAGTGGGTTACCCATCATGGGATTGCTCTAGCCCCCTTCTCGCTTAACTTCGAAGTTCCTATGGAACCCGAAGCCAGTGAGCTCCCAAAAGGCCTCGTGCTAGGTAGAGATGGGAATATATATATATAAGGATCACTCCCCTGGGCAATGTAGGATGTCACATATTTTCTTTCCAAATAGTTTAAAATATGTTTAAATCCGCCAAAATCAAACGTACCGAAATAAGTTTTTCTTTTAGTACGTTAAGAGAAAATATGATTGAGAATAATATAAACGTACCAATACACAATGTGTACAAAATAAAACATACCAAAATAAAAATAATGTACCAATATTAACAATATGTATCAAATCAAACGTACCAAATTGCAAATAAACGTACCAATTAATGATTTTTGTAAATTCAAATGTACCTGCAGATAATACATACGTAATGTATTGTACCTAATAATAATTCGTCAACAACTATAATTAAAAAGAAAAAGAAAATAATAATAATAATAATAATTTCACAAAAAAATTGAAAAAAATTACATGGAGCTTTTATATTGATCACCAACTATTTGAAAAAGAAAAAAACCATTTGGAAAAAGAAATAATATTAAATGTTTTCATAACAAAAAAAAAAAAAAAAATGTGATCGAAAAAAACATATTTGGAAGACGAGAAAATATAGTTTAATTAATAATATCTCCACTAAACAAAGAAAAGTGGATCATGCAGATAAAATGATAAATTCAAAAAAAAATTTAATTTTAAAAAATAGAGGTGACTATTGGTCAAAGTACTTTAATCAAATTTAAAGAAGGCACAGATGTTTAATCTAAATGATATAGAAAGAGGGATTCTAATTTTCCCTATTTTAGATGCTGTGGGTGATTTGTGATCATGGAAATTTAAAGTTGATGTACTATGAACAAAAACATGTTTTTGAAAATTAATATTTTTTTGGGCTAAAGAAAAAAAATTATTTTTGAAATTTCTATTCTAGTGGATTTGAATTAAGGGAGTTAGATAAATGTTCTTTCATTTTAAAAGCACTCACAGTAAATGTAAAAACCTCTGGTTACCAAGTTATAGGAGTTCAGCATCCAGCCTTAATATAATATATAGAGTTTATTACAAGTGCATGTGCACAAATATGAATTTTCAAGCCATAAATAAGAGCCCAAAAAATCAAACGTTATTAATCCAAAGTAATCAGAAAAATGCTAACATTAGAATACCTAGAGCAATTAAATGGTCAGAAATTAGTCTACCTTCAGGTTGTTCTTTAACCAACAAAAGTAAACTGGTAGATGTAAACTAGAAAATATACAACAATTCTTTGATGGCACGATAAAAATCAACTTTAATCCTCCTAGAAGATTTAGTGTCTATCTCATGGAGAAATTTTTGTTATGACCGGAACATAGGTGGTACACCATATGTTTTTATGTAAGTGGTGAGAAATTGTATTTTTTAAGTTATTAACTTTAACACACATATCCTACTATTTATATAGTAACACGTCGTATACCATGTCACATTAAAAAATGAAACTAAGTCGATCAACTAGGCATGAAGAATTAGTTAGAAATTCTTTTTTAGAATCAACCTTCACTGACATTTTAGATTGTGATCATGAATTAGAAAATTATTTAATGAATATGAAACTTAAATCAGTAAAAAGAACTTCTCAAGTCGGTCAACCTTGTTATGCAGGCCAAAAGTCAAACTAAACCAAGCCTTCTCAGGAAGAACCAACATCACCTATAGCAATTGATTTCGAATGAAATATAAACCGTCGATTATTAGTTTTAAATAAACCATCTAAAAATAGATTGGAAAACCTTAAATGCTGACATAGAATAAGAAGAAAATATACCCTGAAGAGAATTATATAGGCGGAGTTACCCTCCAAAACTAAGATTAGATATTTTTAAAAGCTGGAAAAGCTTTGTGAAAAAACATAGGATAGATATATCCGTTTTATTTTATTGAAGAACATTATCAATTGGAGAAAAAATTTAAAGTCATCACGAAAGAAAATTGGATTAAACAAGACAAAAGACTAGTCTCAACCACATTCCCCACTAGAAACTATCCTAGTAAATACTTCAAACACTCAAGGAGCGACTTCATACAACATCCCAAAAGACGAGGCTGGAGTCAAACGAGGCATAAAACAAAATAATTTTACTAACCAAAGTTTAAACTTTATAGGAAAACAGTTAGACAAAATTGAAAATAAAATAGATTAACTTCCAAAACAGGAATTAGCAGCTAGCGATAAACCTTTAGTGGAATTTCCTGATGCTTTCTCTAGTAAAATTGTCCTAAAATTAAACTTCACTAGTGAAAAAATTGATAAGAGGTTAAAAGAACTAAAAATAGAACAAAAAACTATTTCCGTAGTAAAACACCTCCAGTCTTTCAAAAAATTAGTATTCAGGCTAACACCTCCGGATAACCAATTTGAAGAAAAATTCCCAAACTTAAATTTTCGTATATGCGGATAAACTATGTATGGAACATAGATTGTTTATTTGAGCAAGAAATCTTAAACAAGTTACAACACATGTCTATGGTTACAAGCTGTTATGTTATTAGCTATAACCTTAGCCAATCAGAGGTCGTTGACCTTTTGGCAACCAGATTCATAGGAATGTTACAGAAAAACACGTCACTGAACAGTCCAAATTAGCCATTAAACATGCAGTTCAATAGAATGAAGTTGGAACCCCTATTTTTGGTGAAAGAATTGGTATGGGAGTCCTGACTCAGTCAACACATTATTTTTGACAATAATAGAACATTTAATAGGAACACCAAGTAATGTAACCTCTATAATACACAATCAACTTAATAATTTAAGATTTTCTACCTTGAGTCATTTTAGATGGTATAAAGATACTTCTTTTTAGTACATCGATATTTTTACATTAAGGGGAGGGGGAGTTTGGCTAAGCCACATAATGGGCAGCCTAATTTGGTATCGATTTTGCCATGTACGAGATTCGAACCTAAGACCTCTCACTTCAAAGTGAAGAGGAATACCACCAGACTGTAGTACTAAGTGGCAGATGATACAAAGATATTTTTATGTCTAAAGTAATGCTTAGAGAAGATAGTAATCAACCATTTTGGAAAAAAAAATTTATTAACGGATTACTAAATCTATTTGCATATAAAACCAGACAAGTATTAGTTAATGAAGATGGTATCATAACATACAATATCATTACTATGGAAATATAATTAATATTACCCAAAAAGAAGGACTAAAAATGTGTACTGACATAAAAATAACTAAACAAGTCAACAAGGATAAAAGAGTAGCTAAATATGAGTTAGGTACATTTTGTGAACAATATGGTCTAACCCTGTTGCCCCTTCCAGTAAAAAGAAAAGAATAGAAAATTACCTGAGTACAAGTTACTATAGACACAACTTGAAAAATAAAAACAAGAATTTCGATACTAGTAAATTTTATGAAAATAGCAAACCTAGGAAAGACTGGTCCAAAATACCAGTTCTAAAATCCATCCCAAAAATCACAGTAAAAATACATGTTACAAGTGTGGTAGATATTGTCATTATGCATACAAATGAAGAGTGAAAAAGACAACTAATTAGTTAAAAATATCTGAAAAAAAGAAAATAGACATAATTAGAATTGTAAAATTAAAAGATACAGACCAAAATGAAGAAGAATAACATGACTTAGAATCCAACTCCCCTGAGTCAAATCCTTCACGCAACTATGACTCTCCAGACATAAATATAGAATCCAGAGATGGTTGTTGTAAAACATTTTCAGTTTTAAACAAACAGGAAGAACAAGAAAATTTGTTATAAAATTAATTAGTAAAAATAATGATTCAGAATTATAATCTTAGTACTTGCAAAAATTAAAGAATTAGTAAAATAAGGAGAAAGTAGTACTAGCCAGACACACAATCATCAAGGTAAAATCCGCCCCAGCACAATTTTAGAAAAATTTAGTAAAACATAAAAGGAAGTTACAATTAAGGATTTACCACACAAAGTAAACAAAATTAAGGAAGACATAAAAATCCTTAAGTCAGACAATCAACAGAATCAAACCCATCTCAGCTTACTTAAAACACAAAATCTTATTAAACAACAAATCGGTAAGAAACCTAATTCTGAAAATGAACCAGTAATTGCAGCCTCATCGATGAAGACTCAAGTAGGGAAAAAACCCTGAGTTTAATTAACAATATAAAAATAAAAAATGGTATTCAAAGGTAAAATTAGTAATAGAAGATTTTTAATTAGAAACCATTGCTCTAATAGATGCATGAGCAGATTTAAATTATATCAAGAAAGAATTATCCCAATAAAATACTTTCATAAATCAACTGAAGCCTTTAGCTCAGCTAATGGTTCGCCCTTGAAATTAAAATATGAAATACCTAGTGCCCACATCTGTCAAGAAAATCGCTGCTTTAAAACATCATTTGTCTTGATAAAAAATAAATCAGACCATATTATTCTTGGTCTTCCATCCCTAGCTTTGTCGTATCCTTTTACAGTACAGTATGATGTAACTTTTACTAATGTGAGTCAAATTTAAATTCTCATAAAAAAAAAAGAAAAAAGAACTTATTAAAAAATATGGTGTCTAAAAAGCAATCAGCCTAATTAAAAGTAAAACACAACAAATTAGTTATCTAAAAGAATAAATAAAGTACAAAAAATAGATGAACAGTAGGCCAGCTATGCTCTACAACATAAGATTAGTATTTTTCAGCAGAAACTTGTTGAATTGATATGCTATACATTCCTAATGCCTTTTGGAGCAGAAAACAACACCGAATCAAACTTCCTTACATCAAATAATTTGATAAAAAGAAAATCCCCACCAAAGCTAGACCAATTCAGATGAGTCAAAAAGTTATGGAATTAAGTAAAAACGAGATTACAGATTTACTTAGCAAATGTATAATAAAAAAAGGGAAAACACCTCAATCATATCCCGCTTTCTATGTTCAGAAGAGTGCTAAATTAAAAAGAGGTGCCCCAAGATTGGTCATTTAATTACAATCCTCTAAATGAAGTTTTAGAGTGGATTAGATATCTTATCACCAACAAAGAAATTTGATAAAAAGATTAAGTCAAGCAATAATTTTTTCAAAATTCGTTATGAAGTCTGTTTTTGGCAAATATAGATACATGAGAATGGCATATACAAACCTGCCTTTGTCACCTCTTTCAATTATTATGAGTGGAGTGTAACGTAATTCGGATTAAAAAATGAACCTAGTGAATTTTAGAACATTATGAATGAACTATTCAATTCTTAGTCATTTTTCTCTTATTTACGTAGATGATGTTCTCATTTACTCAAAGTCAATTGATGACCATTTGAAGCATTTAAGCATGTTTGTCAAAATAATTAGGTCAAATAGGTTAGTTGTTTCGACAACAAAAGTAAAACTGCTCCAAACTAAAGTTTGGTTGCTAGGATACAATATTTACTAGTCAACAATCCAACCCATAGATAGAGTTATCCAATTTTTAGACAAATTTCCCGATGAGATCACTGATAAAACCCAGCTTCAACGATTCTTAGAGTCATTAAATTATCTTGCACAGGTTCTTCCCGAATCTCAAAGAACTGATGTGGTAGAAACTAACACACAAATTAAACCCTATAAATTATGCAATCATAGTATGAGTAAGTAGGGATCGTTTCTATTCCGGAGATTAGAAGGGATGCTAATCAACACAAATTAAACTTATAAAACTGAAAACTAAGTTAAACTAGCATTAAAACAATGATTGGGGGGATTTTGGACGAATTTAATTAAAACAAAAGTAAATGGCAGCAAGTAAATTAAGTTGTGAATGAAATATGGATGAAAATATAGCTAAAGGTTTCTTCTCCACACATGAAATATATGCATACAAATCGATTTCCAGTTATTCTTCCTATAAACCATGAGTGACAATGCCCCAAATTAATCGTGAATAGCACTAATTAACTCTCAGATTTTCCTAAGTTCATTGAATTGGACTCAGCAACGCAACCAAATTATTCTTCTCAAGTTCTCTAACTATGAAAAGCATGATAGAGATGCATCTCAAAGATCATTAAGTTCTGTGAAAATCATAAGCATTGACAAAGCATTCGTAACAATGAAAAGCATGATACTCTTGCCAAGAATTTACTTAACTCAATCATGACTAGTAACTTTTAGTACTTACAAATATAACTTACAAATATAAGTTCATAACGATTAGGTGGAATTCCTTTATATTCTAGCATCAAATCCCTGCATGCAAACTAAGTATGCATCCTTAATAAACATACAAGAATAAGTTCTCCATAAAGTAGATAAGTAAATCTCATTCATGTTTTATGAAACAATAACTAGATGTAATCAATTTATATAAAACATATGATCATGGCTTCGAATTCACCTCTAGTTAAAAAGAAACTTAGTTACACATGTTCATCATAACTGAAAAGCAATCTGAAATATGCATTGAAACTTAAAACAAAGATAGAAGAACTCTGAAAATTCTAGCAACTTCAATGGATGAATGGTAGGGGTGGCACACCCAAAATCGTTGCAGGAATTTCATTTATATGGGGGGGCTGAATCCAAGGAGGAAAAGGTTTTGGTATTTTGAATTATTTTAGGACTCTAAGAATTAGGTAGAAAGTGTTGGAATGTGATTAGGATTCTTGCAGCTGGAGATAAGATAAGATAAGATATGATGAGATAATGTTCCTCTCCAACTAGGATTCATCTTTCTTGTGTAATTCTTTGCCTTTCAAGCCTCAACTTTAATTTCTCCAGATTTTAGCATATGTCTAGCACCATTTAAACACCAAAAATGTCCAGCCCATATGCTATCCACGCATGCTATCCAATCCAAGTCCAAAACTGCTCCAAATTACTCCGTTTGACTATTTATTGTCATCTTTACCAATTGGACCTATAATAATATGAAAATAACTTAAATTACTACAATAAAGTGAAATTAACTAAATAAATGTAAAGAAATAAAATAACAAAGTCGCATAAATATGCTCCCATGAAGAACAATGCAAGCCACTATTTGACAGGCTCAAAACTAATCCTTCGTCTTGGTCTACTGATCATACATCCATAGTCAAACAAATCAAATCTCATGTAAAGTCATTGCCCTGTTTTAGTATTCCTACAATCAATTATTTCAAAATTGTTGAAACTAATGCTTTTGAACTCTATTATGAAGGTATTCTCAAACAAAGAAGTCATTCTAATTCTCCTGAACAAATTGTTGTTTCCATACAAGAGTTTGGAATCCGGCCCATAGAAATTATAGTACTATTACATAAGAAATATTATTCATAATAATGTGTATATCAAAATTTCAAGATGATTTATTAAATAATTTCTATACTAAGAGCCAATTTTAAAAGTGCTAAGCATGTTTTACAAAAAGACATTCAAAACATTGCATCAAAACAAATTTTTGCAAGATGGCAAACCATACTAACCATTTTTTATTTTGAAATTGAGTATTTAAAGGGCAGTCAAAATTGCATCCCTAATTTTCTAACCAGAGAATTCTAACAAGGATGAGATGTTAGGAAAGAAACGTCATACTAATCAGTCAACTAGCAGACTTCCAGCCTCATTCGTAGTAGTAAAACAAGAGTCAACCCTCATTCCTTAAACATTTAGTAGTTCAGTCAACCGATTTAGTCCCCTGGGTTCTACTTTATAGAGTATTAAATCAAACTACCAGTCAGCCTTAGTAAGTGCGTATGATCCATTCCAACCACCAATCAGAAATTCATCCCAACCTATAATAAATAATAGTAAAATCCTCTTACTTTCAAAATCACCAAGTAAAGACCTTTTTTGTATCTCGACAACACTTTGACACATCAAAACACCAGAAAAGTTAGCCAAAGTCTGATTTTCTCTGGGTTTCCTTTACTCTCCGGGAGATTCACTCAAACGCTCAAATTTACAAAAGCATCTTATTTAAAAAAGTCAATATTTATTTAACCAATTAGGAGTTCTACTGACCAAACCAAAATTCTTTACCATTCCATTCACATAAGAAAAGTCATCCCTGAGTCAGAAGGGTTTTCCCATTTATTAATACAAATCTCTCTGTTCATAACTACCAAATATTCAGTATAATTACTATGACTATATTGACGCATCAACTAACATTTTCCTCTATCAAACAGAGGATTTCAGTCATTCTTGGTTTACTAATTTTGACAGTAAATTCAGGACAAACTTCCCAGCTTGTTTTCCAGGTCGTGGATGTCTCATGGACCTATAATCGAAGTTATTCCAAAAACTCTCATGCAAAAAGTCAGGCATTTCCAGTCTCACTACAAGAAAGACACATACGGTGAAAGAGTCCTTATTCTTTTACACTTCATGGACAAATACAAGGTGCCATGAATCTTAAAGTGGAGATATGATGTCAGTTATGAAGATGTTTTTAGAGTCATCCCAGTCAAGTGGTTGGACAAATTCAATCGGCAACGAATCATGGACTAGATCCTCAAAGAGTTCCCAATCGAGTAATCTTCGATTTCTCCAACACAGTCACTCTCATATATTTCCCTTTCCTCTTCCCTTTAAGAATGGTCAAAATCATCCTCCTCAAAAGGAAACAGTTGCAGAAGTTACGAATTTAGCTCAAGTAGCCTAATTAGATTCTAAAAATGAAGATGATTTTTCTTCAGAATCTTTAGATGCTTCCTCCTAGAAGCTGACCACTACAGTTAAAATCGAACAAGTAAAACAAAGGCAGAAGCTTAGATGGGTAGATTGTGAAGACACTCAAGACCCTTATGAATAAATTACCATAAATTAAAAATTAAATTTTGTCGACAATTATTCATCCAAGATATAAATTCAAATAGTAAACCAACAAGATACTATACATCCACGTCATACCAATAATTACTCCGTGTACAAGATCAACAATCAAATATTAATCATTCGGACAACCCACTATTCATGCATGAACTAAAGTCCATCCATCCCATGCTCTCACTGTTGCTCTGTGCTTCTAATGTCAATTGTGCAATCATTCATGCTTTCTCTCCAATCTATAAAAGAAAGGCTCCGAAGCCTAAGTTAGTAAGTTAATTCAATTTTCATTTTCTCAATTTCAAAACTTCTCTGAGTTCTTCTTGTTCCTAGAGACAATTGCAAACAATTTTAATTTCTGCAATTCATTTAGAGAGATGCATGCGTGCATCAATTTCTCATTTTAGTAAACTATACCTTAGTCATTTGTAAGTTTTTTAAATTTACAAAGTAATTTCATAACTCTTTTTTAGTAATTCTTTTGCATCATTATTTTGAATTTATTATTTTATTATACAATGTATGGTCCAATAATCCAAAATAATCTTAAGCATTCCAGAAATGAAGTTTTTGTTTCTTACCTCATTCATAAAATAAACACAGATCCAAATTTCAATCCGATATCAGTCATCTAATCAAGTAAACTTCTAATCCCTTTGATGTGTGTGTGTGTGTGTATATATCTATATATATATATATATATATATATATATATATATATAAACAAATTGGTAAAAATAAATCATCGTTGTGCTAAAAACCCGACATATATGTATACATGTGATAAAAATCATCCTTAACTGCACCATTATATTTGATGAACAAAATATCAGAAGAAATCATTGAGCCTAAAGGGCCAACACTGTCAACACAACATCAAATACTATATATGTGTTAGCTCCCCTACTATTTTCCTTATGTTCAACTCTATTGTTGTTTTGTGATTATTGTTATACTGATAAAATATTAAATAGTCCAATGCAAAACCCGAGGAAACCAATGATTTCAGTAAAATGCAACTACAAGATCCCAAAAATTGTAGCTAGCATCTGCAATCATACCTAATCATTGGAAAATATCAACAAAATTAAGAGCGTTGTGGAAACAAGAACCATACAATTATTAATGACCTGGACGTACGTACGAATTAGAGGGCCACCTCTGAAGACAATATATGTAGGTGGTTTTGATTCTTATATATGAACTTCTCATCAAAAGAAATCATATCGACAATCATTACGTGATATGAATTGGCTCAATGGAAGTAGAATATTAGCCCTCTAATCACCAGTGTGATCAATATCTGTCCCACTGATGTTTTTAATTATAAAATGACGTGTTCAGTTGTTTTTAATTGGTCTCACACTTTTCCAAAATAATGCATTTTTAAGAATGAAAATTTTGTGACATATACTGTGTTATGAAAATATACGAGGTTCAAAAGTTTATCAAGTTAATTATAACCACATCAGGGGTTAATTTTTGACTTTATGTGTATGCGTTTTCAGACAATAATCATTATTCCAAAGATCATGGTGAAATATATATTAGCCTATGTTTTCATTAGGGTTTGGGAGTGTGGTAATTTAGGGTTCCTTAAAAGAAACATAAATCTTTCATATATATATTTATTTTTATGTGTAACAACATTTTAATATGTTTGAGGAACCAAATTTATAATATGTAAAGGAATTTCTGCGACGCCACGTGATGATGAATCTGTTTCATGTAAGTTGCTCTCAAGTTTATGAGCGGGTGAAAAGAGAGGAGATAGAAATTACATACATGTGGCATTTCGTGGTGTCCGTAGTCCTGTCAAGTGATGCATGGTCATTATACAAACATACATACATATATATACATACTATATATATATATATATATATATATATATATATGCAAATATTGGGGCCGGCTAGGGCGGCTAAGCACATTTCTGAAGCACATTGCTTTCAAACAAGAGCACAGCAATAGGGAGAAATTTATCATGGATAAGGTGCTTGATTTTGATATTTGGTACGTAGGCACCTTGCTGTATATATGTCATTCATTTCTTCTCCTTCTTTTTGTTGGGTGAAATAGGATAAGGGTGTATTTGGTAGGGGGTAATATCATGGAACTGTGGGGACTAAAAATTGGTGCATGGCAAATCGCAAACATCTCCAATAGGAAAAATGGTGTTTTCTGTTTTGAAAGTACGAAGGATGTTGGTTAATTACGTAGGATAAGGATTATGATTACTTTCCTTTTTTAAATTAGGGTTCAAGCTTGCTTTCCTAATTAATTCTTCCAAAATACAGTCTTATAACTCGGTATGAAATAAATCTTAATAATATTTATTTATTTATTTTTTTTGGTGATGTAGACAATCTTTAGCGTTTTTTCTCTGCTGTATACTCAAAGCTCTGCAATCAGTTTCTCTTCTTTCCATCATTTATTCAATATGCTAATAATACACCATACATTGAATCATCTAATTTACATGGAGCTATTTCAAGTAGTGATGAGGGAGAGAAACATTGAGTTAAAACATGAATGATATCGTCTGGAATAAATTCAAAAAGTTCAAATTATAGCTTCCTCGGCCAAATTAATTTCATATTTACTTGATTAACTATACGGTTGTATCGTATGCGTATACGCATACAATAATGCATATTTATGATCAGCTGGTTGCTTCCTTTTCTAGAGTATGATTTGGCTTAATAATCAGGTCATGTTTATATGGCCGTCCCAATCCTGAAAGATGATTCTAAAATTTTCTAAGCCACTACTGTGTCTGGAAACCTAACAGTACGACAAATAAAATTTTAGTTTGAAAAGTGCCTCATTATTTGATGAGGAGCAAGCAATCATGTGTGCTTAAGAGACTTGATGATATCGTGCGGGCTGCCTATAAATTTTTCCTAATCACACGGCCGGCATTAAAATATGGGTTGTGATTTTCACACACCCTTAACTACTTTTCCAACACCCCTTCTTATTTTTTAATACTTAATTGGTATCCTACTATTTAATCTTCCATATATATCCTTTCTACTTTTTGATAGTAATTAATGAAAGATTAAATAGGAAGGGGTATATATGGAAGATTAAATAGTAGGATACAAATTAAGTATTAAAAAATATGGAGGGGTGTGAGAAAAGTAGTTAAGGGTGTGTGAAAATCACAACCCTAAAATATTTACATTTCTTAATATTCAATCTATGTACATCTTTTGTTTAAACAAAACCTAAATTCTAAGGGGAAGGAAAGCACTGCAAGAATTTTTTCTCGGGTATGGCATCCATATTGTCATTCTTTCATTTAAAAAAAATAAATCTATGTGCGAAAAAATGATGTGGACAAAAAGTTTGTGTTCAGTGAAAAACACGAATTTATACTTTGTAGTATAGTATTACTAAAATGATGTGGACAAAAAGTTTGTGTTCAGTGAAAACCACACATTTATACTTTGTAGTATAGTATTACTAAAGGCTTGTTTGATAATCATTTAAGAGTTTACACAAAATTGAAAACCAAAATAAAGCTATTTTGAAGACTCCAATTTTTAGTTCACTTGTCTTGTTTTTTTTAATTGAAAACAAAATTATTATAAAACGGCCCATAAATAATATATGTATTATATCTTGCATGAGTATAAGTAATACCATGTGGGAACATTATAGTCACATCGAAAATTCTCAACATTTGAGCAGAACTCTCACCTTGTGTGTGTAGAGATACTATTATACCGCTAAAGTCAGTATCTCCATCTTAACATTCATATATACAAAGTAGCATGCAAAACCATCAAATTAACTTTTTCCCTTTTTAAAAGAATCAAATTAAACCTTTTTCCGTTATCATGGCACTTAAACTACTCAAATCAAGTACGATATAGAAAATTAAAACTGGTTTTTTATTTTTTTTATTTTTTATTTTATTTTCAAAGAAGGAGAAATGCGAAGAACCTAATTAAAAAGGCAGGCATGCAGAAAGCTAAGCCTATATGGAATTAATCTTTGCATGAACTAAATAACAATGTTATCACCAGCCGAAAGCACAAAGTAAACAGAATAGTGTGTTAAAAGTAAGTAATAACACATGAGGGTATAGGCTTACAGCCTTATTGGCCTATCTCCAATATAGATGGAAGAGGCCAAGAGGGGAGCTTAAACTTGACGTTGTTACCATATTTAGCATTTCTCAACAAAAAGTATTGGGAATGAGATTCAGATCAAAAGTCGTTACTATATTTAGTAATATTCCATCTTCCTAACTGAAAATCGAATCTGACCTAGGTGCCTATGGCAATAAGAAAATCTAACCCTACCCTTCAACTTGATTTGCCTCTGAGCGAAAGAGAGAGTTTTGAATGGGACCCTTGAAAACGAATATGGAGCCCAAACTAACCAATAATTTGGGCTTGCTTTTGCATGCGGACTCTTTGAGACCAAGACCTGATAAATGTGAGTACATTAGGCAGATTAAATTTTTAGACCATACTTGCAAATTATGTGATATGTTACCAATAAGAAATAAGCATATTAATTAATATTTAAGTATAAATTCAATCATCAACAACCACGTCATATAGTTTATAAAATATAATTTTAAATTGATGGGTTTCCTAGCATTACCTTTAAGTAGAGAAATGCTAAGGAGACTTTCTCAAAAGTAGGACTCTCTATGGACTCTTCGTCACCTCATGTTTTTGGCACAATTCACATGACAATATTACAAAACATGCAAAAAAAAATAATAAAGAGATGACAGAGAGTTTATAGAAAATCTCACTTTTAATAGAGTCTCCTTAATATTTTTCTTAAGGTTAATATTTTGAATTTTTTATTTTAAAGAAAAAGTAAATGGCCTCGTATTATAAAATGCGGCTTGCAATAGGCAATCAACATGCATATACGAAGTTTTTGTTACCTCTTACCCGAAACCTAGAGATAAATCCTAAGTGCAGAACAGAAAATTTTAGGGAAATTATTATTGGCACTCCACAAATCTTATTTTGCACTCCAAACTTTTTATAATTAGAAAGAAAAATAGACTTGTGAGGAGTACAGAATGAGATTTTTAGAGTGCTAATAACAGTTTTCAATTTTAAAATGCAAACCTAATTGTGTTTAGTTTGACACAATTACAGCAACATGCAGGTACGAGGTTAATTACTTAAGAGTTTATATTCTTCTCACCCGAAAACCCGAGTGCTAAACTCTAAGCGCATAGGGAAATAAGTAAGCATGCGAATCTAGAGATTAAATTTTGATGCCCTGAGCCAAAACTTTGAGTCACACATCTGCAATTGGTAATTCTTGATTGTCAAAAATGAAGCTTTGTATAAGTCTTTAAAATACATCACTACTAAAAAAATCACTTTGTGCGATGAAATAAGATTTGTTGCGCAAAGTAAGATTTTGTCGCTTAAAACCTTGCGCGATGAAATTTTTGTCGTGCATGATTCGTGAAGATAGGGTTTGCGCGACGAAAATTAATCTTCGTCGTGCAAAGTTTTTGTTTTTTTATTTAATTAAATTAATTTAATATTTTGCACGACAAAATATTTTGTGGTGCAAGATTTTGAGCTCGAAAGTTTTAGTTTTTTCTTTTTTATTTAGTTAAATTGACATTTTGTTTTATTAGTTCTATTATTTAATTTAATTATAGTAATTGTTTGTGAAACAAAATATTTGGTAGCCCAAGATTTTTGAATGTTTTACTTTTTGAATTTAATTTATTTGTACGGCTTTATTTTTTTTAATTACTTTAATTTAAATTGACATATTCAAAATAAAATTACATATAAAAAATA
This sequence comes from Pyrus x bretschneideri, assembly GCF_019419815.1. NCBI lineage: Eukaryota > Viridiplantae > Streptophyta > Magnoliopsida > Rosales > Rosaceae > Pyrus > Pyrus x bretschneideri. The sequence goes on from NW_025999446.1 coordinate 3,246,907, forward strand.
GTGATCAAATTATCCATAATATACATTATATTAAAAATGTACATATAAATTAATAAATTACAATAATAAAATCCTAATACAAGTCTATTGTGGTGGTGGTGGCGGGGGTTATGATCCGATAGCATCATAATCCTCAACTCCTCAACTTTCACCGTCAAAGTTCCAACGATTCCATATGAAAAAAACAAACATGGTCAAATAACAAATAAAAAAAAAGAACATAAAATAATACCAAAAAATGGGCATAATTAACCTCCCCTAAAATTGGCATACCCCAAATCTGACCCCAAACTCCACCCCTCACCATATACCCTGTTAACCACATTGAGAAAGAATCAAAGAACAATAAAGGATGGAGCCATATGTAGAACTAGAGAGAGAAACTTTAGAGAGAGAAATGAAAGTTCTGTATATTTGAGGAAAATGACAACTAACTACATTTGTAAGTTGAAGTGCATTATATACTAAACAATACAAGCTTACTTAACCACAAGTAACTAATTAACAAACTAACAAATCATTTAACCACCTAACAAACTTTCTAACAACTTAGGCTGATGTGGCATTGATTACCTAGTACTAATAATCGATAGACATCTGTCTTCATACCCGACCCCAAACCCCACCCAAACCCAAAATTAACTCCAAAAACACATATTAATGAAAAATAAATTAAAATTTAGGGAGAAAATACCTTTTGGTGAGATTGAGATTGAGTGAGAGATAGGGAGAGAGGAGAGAGTGTGAGAGAGTGAAAAGAGATAGTGAGAGAGTGAGTGAGAGTGCGAGATAGAGAGAGAGAGAGAGAAAGAGAGAGAGAGGAGAGATTGAGTGTGAGAGAGGGTCGGATTTGGGGAGAGAGTAAGAGAGAAAAGGTAAGAGAACAAAAGAGAGACATTGAGAAAATTGTGGAGGAGTTATTTTGGTTTTAAAAACCGTATCACTTTGCGTGAGCAAAGTATTAAAAAAAAAATTCCCACATCCCATTTTTGGAGCCCACCCAAATTTTTAGGGTTTTGCGCTATGATATTGGTGGCGCAAAGTTTTAAAAATAAATTTTCAGCGTCCCATTTTCAGCACCCGCCCAAATCTAACGATTTTGAGCAACGAAATATTGGTCGCGCAAAATTTATTGAAATAAATTTTATTAGACAATTTAAAATAAAAAAATTAAATGAACAAGGTTTATGTGACAAAATATTAGTATTCGTCGCACAAAGTTTTTAAAAATTAATAAAAAAAGAAAATAATTTTATTTTACAATTAAAAATATAAATAAAATAAATAGGGTTTAGGTGACAAAATGTTGATTCATCACAAAGAAAATAATAAAAAATAAAGAAAATAATTTAGGGCAACAATATAAAATATAAAATAAAATAAAAATAAAATAAAGAGGATTTAGGTGACGAAATATTAATATTCATCGCACAAAGTTTTTAAAAAATAATAAAAACTATGAAAATAATTAATTTTACAATTTAAAATATAAAATTAAATAAAAAAATAAATAAATTGGGTTAGGCGACGAAATATTTGGATTTCGTCGCACAAAGTTTTTAAAAAATAATTATTTATTGTTTTAAACATATTGCATGAAGTTTAAAATTTTGTCGCGCAAAGTGACTTTGCACGACGATGTGTGTTTCATCGCGTAAAATTTTGTTGAGCAAGGGATTTTTTTTACTAGTGCATGCTTGAACAAATCTACTCATTGTCAATTGATTTTAGGTCGTAACTCTAAGTTTAAATAATAACATAACAATATTATGGACTGATAAATAATCAAATGTATATGCCAAAGTATATATGCAAATTGGAATTATTTGCAAGTGTTGTGGCATGTTTAATCAAGTATTCTTTCACCTTTACTTATTCAATTACTTAATTAAATGCCCACTTTAGCTAAAAAAATAGTTTCGTTTTATAGCTTTAAGAACATTGAAAGCTAATACATACCACTTATTGCACCAGGTGCAATACACACACATATAGTCACAAGCTTTTTGATGCATATCTTCATTGGTCATCATAAATTGCATATCTTTACACTTGTAGCCCACATGAAATCTAATAATGGGTACACACCATAATGCTCTTTTTTTTTTTTGGCTCTTAGAATCTTCATTCATCTCTATCATGTAATTGGATCTGCTCTTTGCAGTCGGTTCCAATTAACAAATCATTGCCACTTAAAATTTGCAATTTACCACTTCGACATTTTGTTGTCTATATTAGTCAATTCCACTACGAGTTGAGAGATATTTTCTTGCTTAAATGATGTTAAAAGAACTGGTAGGCCGGTCAAAGGGGGCGATTCCATCATATTTAAGCATAAATTAAGAAGTGACAATTAGGTTATTTTAGGTACAATCTTCATCTAAACATGAAAGGTTATCATTTAAACACAACATATATTTTCACACTTTGGAAAGCACCTACACCCCTATGTGGTTCCACTTCCATTAATCTATCTTTGTTTATATTGCTAGACATTCTTCAACTTTTCCTAAATCGTGATACGTTTTGTATTAGTCAGCCACCAAATTCTAATAAAGGTATGATCCTGTAATATGTCGGTTAGAAATCTACCTACCATCATGCCGTTTCTTTTCCTATTTCGTTAACAACTTAATCACTCCATTTTAAATGATGAAATTAATCCATATATCAACCTTAACAAGAGAAAAATGTATAATCACAGTCCCACATATACACAGCTGGATGCATATGGGACGTGCGATGTATGTATGGTACATGATGAAACTTCAAAAACTCAGGACTGCCAGCCCTAAGTCTCCAATTTGCTCCTTTCATTTCCTTTCTTTTTTGTCACTTCTTCTAAGTTTTTCTGATTTCATAAACAAATTGCAGTTCAAAATCCAAATTAGAAAAAGAAAAAAAATGAAAAGTGAATGTGTCGAAACTCAACTCCTCATGAATAAGCATATGTGAAATATATAAAGAAAATTACAAAATTAGTATTTACATCCATAATTCTCCTTGAAAATCAAGACCCGCGTGCACAAAACAGTACTTAAACCCACTAAAAGTAATCTAATTATTGCTTGAGTTGACATAATCTTTTGTGGTTTCTTAATCATCCATATTTAATTAGCCCAAAGGCATTATGGGGATGATCCTATAACATTCTGATATTAGCAGTTTATTATTGTTAGTTGTACTATGGATAGATATGATATATATATATATATATATATATATTATTTTTTTAAAGAGAAAATTAGAATTAGATGCTTCATTTTAAACATTGTTAGATAAAGCATTCATTCCTTTTTAACTTTAGATTTAGGTGCTCTAATTTTGATTAAATCATCTATTCCATGTATATTCCTGATTTAGATGCTTTTCAAATTAATTTCTACACTAGAAATGCCTTCAATAATATCCAAATAGATAATAACCAAATTAATTGAGGATTGAGAGACTTAAATTATTAAGAATTTTCAATAGGATAATATACATAAATTGTTTCTAACTTGGTACAATCTTTACTATTGTAAGGTTAATATTCTTTCTCATTCTCTATTTTCTTCGTTAGAGTTCAACTATGATTCAGGTGAAATTAATGTACCATCTTTCTTAACAAAAACATTAAAATGTACCAACACAACTTATTTTTAAATTAAAATGTACCTATGCCGAATTGAAAGTCTTCATAGTATATTAAAATGTGCCATTACTAAATTAAAATGTAACCATGCTGAATTAAAATGCACCCATGTTAAATCGAAGTGCACCGATGGATTTTAGGTACGTTTATTTTAAATGTACATATATGTTTTAGTAACTTTCTATTTTATTGTTTGTATCTACATTTTATGTGTGTATTATGTATATGCCAATTATTTAAATAAAGAACTTTTGCAAGTTGTCTTTTAGGTACGTTTTATGAGTCAAGATAAAACACCAGTGTTGCATAAGTATTGGAAGATTTTAGATTTTCAGAATTTTATGAACTAATGACAATTTTTAAAATTGTAACTGCACGAATAATGAAAAGAAAACGAGATAATTTGCCAAAAGGAAATACTATAAAATGAAAATATAATCTTCAAATTTATAGGAGAATTTTTAATAAAAAATTTAAAAGAAACAGATGTCTTGTCTAAGTAATTAAAAAATAAGGCATCTATATCAAAATGTCCATTTTTTAAAGCACTATAGATATATTTATAAAACCAATCTAATCATCATGAAATTAAGTGGGGACGTGGGGAAAGGAGGACTTAAAGTAACTCACTTTGGAAGTGCTTAAATTAATAAAATTTAAGCACTCAAATATGTATTTAGCATGTTAATGGTAAAGATAGTATAGGTATATAGTATGAATAACTGCACTGAAGTTTAGATCCATTTATTAAATTCCCCTCTAAGTTAAAGCACAATTAGGGATTGAAAATTTAGATTAATTAGACGCTCTGCGTAATTTAAAATTGAAGTTTGTTTTATCTTTTTTAACCTTTCTTTTCTTCGGCTTTCTGAAAGTGCCTGCATCAGAAAAGCAAAGTGAACAATTCATATTTGAGGCTTTGAGTAAGTTAACGGGCAGAAACACCATATAAATTAGTGAAGTATGTCTTGACGAATTAGAAGTGAAAAAGTGTTAAGTGGTATATGAAACCCAGAAGACGACATTTTGATAGTGTAAATCCAGAAAGAAGTTAAACGTCTTCTTCTGCAGCACCAATTTAAATCCCTGCAGCTGGATGATCCATGTAAAACTTACACTGCAGTTTTTCTATTTATTTTCCATTAAAATGAACCTTAGCTCTTTTTGGATTTATTAACCTGGAACTCTTTGTTTGATTTATTAACCTAGAAAGTCAACATGTCCATGTCTATATTACCTAATAGGATCAGTTCTTAAAAAAAAAAAAGTATTAATATTAAAGGGTGAGAGAGGGTTTGAAACTATTACAATAATTTAGTAGATGAGAGTTTAGAATCTGGGATGCATGGGTGGAAACCCAACACCCTATCCATTATAATATTGGACCACATGCACCTTATAATATCAATTCTATTTTGATACTGAAAACCTATTAGATTTAGATTTGTTTGGACATAATCAACCTTTTCAGCAAGTAGCTTCACAAATGGTCCTGGAATTGATATGATAACATTTAATTAGACTTTTGGGATTGAATTATGTGACACATCAACATTTAACAGAATTATTACGGAATGACCATATTGATTGGCGACATTTATTTTTAGGGACTCCATAGATCGATTTTCAATTTCAGAAATTATCTTGATAAGGTGAGTCAATTTCAAGACCATTTTAATAAAATCTCTTTATTTATTTATTTATTTTTGCTATAAATTAATTTCCTTTATTGTAATTTATCCTACAATTATTTAGTGTAATTTGGCTCCGTTGCTCATAAATTGGCACAATCTCTCTATTGTGTTCGACAAATAATAAGGTAATATACACTAGGTTCATCAAATTATAAGAAAAAGGATTCAAACTTGAGGGTAGAGAATGAAATAAATTATTCTAGCCAACTTACTGTTGAATCCCACATCGGTCATAACTCTAACTAATACTGAGGCTTTTTGTGTTAAAATCCTACACTCGTCAAATTGTGCATGTGATAATTAACAAGTTGGAAACAATATTAGTGTTTTTGGAAGTGCGCATTTGGCCTGTCTTTCTAATAATTATGGTATCAGAACCAACGAGTGGGCCTGTATTGCCACATGATGGATGGGTCCCCTTGTCCTCGTGAGATGATGGTGGGTCCCTTGGCACCACATATAAGGTGAGTCCGGTGGCTTCACATGGTTGTTTATGTGTGGATCTCCTAAGTATGACCTACTAATTGGGTCCCACATGAGGGGGCGTGAATCCCATATCGGTCATAGAAAGAGAGGAATAATTATTTAAATATCTTAATCCCACTATAATTAATACCGAGACATTTTGTGGTAAAACCTCACATCCTGTCAAACTGTGCATGTGATAATTAACAAGTTGGAGACAATATTAGTATTTTAAAAGTAGACCTTGGCTTGTCTCTCGGATTATTCGACACTTACTAAACCTAAATATGCAGTATAAGCCTCATTTTATAAGTTTCATTCTTTCTCCCACTATGATTTATGTTTTTATAGTAATGCATGTGGTTGAATATCCATAACTTCCACAAAGTGGTGCAAATGTTTGTTTAATAACCTGCCACACAAAGCAGCAGTATGATTTGATCATGCTTTTGTCCATGTGGACTTTTGCCTCGATGGAAGGCAATGTGGCCTATACAAACAGAGCTGTGCTCTCATGCACATTAAAGGACCAAAAAAAAATAGTTGAAATTTATCTCAATCGTTCATTCTTTTGTGACTAAAAAATGTGCAGGAGAGAATTTCTTCACACAATATGTATTCCACCTTGATAATTGCAAACTCCTAATTTTTTTTTAGAAAAAAAAAATTATTATTAAGGAGAAGGGTGAGAGGATTCAGAATTGTTACATTAATTTTGGGTAGGTAAAAATTTCGAACTAGAAATGCATGAGTAGAAACCCAACATCCAATCTACTAAAAATATTGAATGAAGCTCCCAATTTAATAAGTTCAAATGAGAGCTTTTTAAACCCTTTTCAAACACAATAACACTTTATATTCCTTCAAATATCATTGTGCAACAAGCAATGTATCCATTTGATATCATTGTGCAACAAGCGATGTATCTATTTGATAGAGACCGATATTGATATGATAAGAATAATAAATACATGAATATGATCATATAAAAACACCAATCAGAGGAATCTCTTGAAGCCAGCAAGAGGCAACAATTCCACAAGTCATGGTTAATTATAGCCTTACAGAAGATTAATTCTTTATTAATTGTGAATATACTTCGTCCACTCCCTCCATGGAACAACTTTGTAGAAGAGACAGAATCTGCGTGTTTCATGCCTTCCACTCCCTTCAATAACCTTTAGCCTTTTACACTGCCCAAACCATACCTTTATGTTAATTAAACTCAAAGTTTTGATTAGACGGTTGTGGGGATGCAATTAACTTTAATTTCCTTTATTAAATAAAATTAGCTAGTATTCCACTAATTTCAAAATGCTTGTATATACCACTTCACTCATGAGGATGTGCGTGGAGATGATGTAATTTTAAAGGGGCATGCAACTATAGATTGGATTATAAAGATGCTTATGCCCTAGCTAGAAAACAGTTAGCTAGCTTAAAACTCTTGGATGATACTAAACCAATCATATAAGGTACATGAATGCTTTGCAGTAACCTTCCTAGAAAAAAACAGATATTATACAAGGAGAAGTGCAAAGGAGACTCTCAAAAGTGGGACTCTTTATGGACTCTTTGCTATCTCATATTTTTTTTGCACAATGTTATATAATATTGGCATGAGAATTGACATTAAACTGTGAGATGGTAGAGATTCTATGAAGAATCCTACTTTGAGAGAGCCTCCTTAGCATTTCTCTTATATAATTATAGGATTATGATCGGAGGGCACGCATTTTTTGACAGCCATTTTGTATGGCTCACTTCATCCTTATGTTTCAACGATTTGAACAATCCATCGTTTTAGGTTTTCTCTCAAATATCATCTCTACCAAGTATCATCCAAATCCGAAATCACATAACCGTTGGATTAAATTTAGTGTTTTTTTGTAGAACCGTATTCTTTTTTTATTTTTCACTATAAATAAATACCTTAATAGTTTTGAATTTGTCTAATTTTTCAAAGATGATCTATAAATGATGAATTGAAATATAAATAGTTTAGATCCTTAAAAATATTACAGAATAAGAATTACAGAAATGTATGTCAAAATGTGCTTCGTGACCCTGACCCTAAATTATATAGTACTACTATTCTTTAAATGTTATTTTTTTTACTTTTTTTTTGGTAAAAAGGTAAATATATTACCACAAGAAGCAAACAAACTTACAAACTATACAACGAAAGGTCCAAAGACAAAAGTACATAGACAAGCAAAATGGACCAGCCAAGCAAACCAAAGCAAAGCCCAACCAACAGTGTGGGCCCAAAACAAAAAAAACTAAAGAAAGCCGAGAATTTGGCAACATCCACTTCCGCAACAATATTTCATGATTCGCTCAATTCCACGCCTGCAACCTCACACCGACCATAGCATCCAACCAAGCACCATCTGGTACACATCCTCAACTGAAGAATTCAAGCAACCAGAAGAAGAATTCTGGCTACCAGAAGCAAGAAGCCCGTGAAAATTCATGAGCAACACTGTCAGCAAAGGCAGACATAGAGAAGGTGGTGGTGTTGGGAACTCTCGAGCTTGTGCAAGCACCGAAGCTGTACACACTATCTTAGTTTAGCATGACTGCAGATTGGAGTATGGATAACAAGGAAGAGGGATGCCTGCAGTGGGATAAGAAGAAAAGGGCAAAATGAAATAGAGAGCATGGGAAAAATGCAACCGAAGGTAGAAAGATGAGACAACGAAAGGAAGGGAAGAACGGCTAACCAGCCCCATCCGAAGCTAGGGTTAGTGCCACCATATATGCACAAAATTGAAACCCTCACACAAACAATGAGAAAAACCCTCCATTAGAGAGAAAGGCTCTCACAAGCAATGACGAAGCTATATAGGGGCGAGGGGGGCCGTCGCCCCTCTGCTCGCCGGAAAACAAGCCCAGGAACGTCCCTTTGTTTCGGCCATAAACTGGAAAGTATGGTGGTTTCTGACCTTTGCTGCTGTGCAGCACCCCCTGCGCGCAGCAGGGTTTGATTCATAAAAGAAAAAATATTTATTTAAGCAAAGCGACACCATTTTACTGCTTTATTAAAACAAAATAATAATAAAATATTGGAGGACACCCAACCCAACCTGTTTTACTGCAGCAGGGTTTGGTTTCTGGCCTTTGCTGCTGTGCAGCGTTCCCATTAGCCATTACCCCATTTTCCATCAGAGCCCCAAGCCACAGTAGTAGTCTGAACACCCAACCCAACCCGTTCCATTGGCCTTTCCATTCCAACCGCCATACCAACTTCCATTTCAGTCGTCATCCAGCCGCCACGCCATCCTTCCCAATTTTAGGTAAATTTTTTATTTTTCAAATCCTAATTAACTATTTAATACGAATTTTTGTTTAATTAGTATTGAATTATAGGGTAATAAATTAATATGGTTATTGATTATTGATTGATTAATTGAATTATTGAATAAGTTATATCATTATTCATATTGATTAGTCAAATTGAATTTTTATTTATTAAATATTTGTAGTGATTATTGGTATTGATTAATTGAATTGTTGGTTTGATTAGTTGTTAGTCATATTAGTATGGTCTGAGAGTCAAAGAGTTTTTTTTTCCACCATACTGTTACGTAATAAAATGATACTACAAGAAAAAACAGTGCTAAATCTTTGCACGCACACATGCACACATGCACACATGCATATATATACACACACACGCACACATGCACAGGCGCGCGCGCGCGCATATATATATATATATATATATATATATATATAATCAAATGAAACAATCCTTGGCTTCGTAACTTTTATTGGTTTTCAATTTAAACCAAACCAATTGAGTTTTGAATAATGTTGAGACTACACTGTGTCGGTTTCTAACAAAAACATAGTAAAACAACACTAAGACGTAGAGGAAAGGTTATTGGCGGAGTCAAGTAATGCTCAATCAATCTATGCATAAATAAGCTTGTTGTGTGTATGGTAAGACAACACTAAGGCTAATGACTAAATAGGCCAATAAAATTATCTTAATAGGCAAAACCTGTCAACACTCTTCGTTAATAAAACGAAAGAGAAAAGGAAAAGAAACCTTGCGAGGAATTGCCACCATTCTTTTAAAGTTTAAAACCCATCTCTATTGAGTTCAAACCAAATACAGTGCCACTAATGATCTAACCTCCCATTTTGGCACAATGTTCTTGTCATTTACTATTAAAAAAAAAAAAAAAAACAGAAAAGAGAAACGAAAATCAAGATCACCAAATCTTTATTAGTATTACTATAGCTAGGAGAATCACCTTTGTACAACAAATGACTTCTTTTCCATTTCTTAGTACAATAATTGCTTTCACATGCTCAAGCTGTCCACTTTGATTAGGATACAAATTGAAGATCATCACAATTATCTCCAAAACATTTCCTCAAGAGAACAATCCCTACAAATATATTGCTTTGACAAACATCAAATACCCCACAAGGGAATTGACTAATTTCATGAGTCTTAACAAAATAGAAAAGTAGAAAACTAATTGTTGGGTAACTTTTAGGTTGAGGTGGACATGGGTTTTGCGAGTACTCTTTTGCTTCTGATTCATGTTTTCTTAACAAAGTTCATAATATCTTGACAGAATTAGCACGCCTTAGAAAATATCCCGGTTAGATCAATGACTCAAAGATAACATGATTAAGCAAATAATGACTTGCTCAAGTAAGGCATGGTCTGGAAGCTAGAAGTTTATCAGTTTAGCATGAAAGAAAACTTTGCATGATTGCATGTTGTTCTAAGTTGGTTAGTCTAGGTTTCTATAGTTCTAAGAGGGCTCATCTTGACCCAGAGAAATGAAGGAAGTTCAAGGAAAACACTGAGGTTGCATGAAGGTGACCCTCCCAAAGATTTAAGACCGTTTGCACTTAGAGAATGATTTCCCTTGCTTGGTGAAATACAACCTTGAATGCTTCTCTCCATCTCTCTAACATTCTATTTTGTTCTCTTTGTCCCCCCATCCCCTCTTTCAACTTTTGACCTCTTTTTTGTAGGTGAATGATTCATTTCCTAACTTCCTTCCCCTTTCTACTTGCATAGCTATGACTTTCCCTTTTGGTGTAAGACAAACGAGCTCCTTTGTGAAGACTGCATCGCTTGCCCTTCCCCGAGCGCTAATTTCCCATGTCAGCTTCCACTACTAAATTAAACACTTTGCGTGACGAGGGAGCCTTTGTCGTGAAAAAAGGCCTTGTGCGATGAAGAAGTACACATTCGTCGCGTATCTAAACAATTGTGTGACGCTTTAGTACTCGTCGCTCGAAAGGTATACGAACAAATGCTTTCGTCATATGATATAAAAGGGTACAAGTGCTTTGTGACGAGAAATTTCTGAGGACGTCAACAATTTGTCTTGAAAAAATTTGCATGATGAAAAATGTAAGAGGCGTGTAGTTTTGCGCGACGAAACATATAAGATGCGAGTGGTTTTGAGCGAGGATTAGTCAGCATAGTGCAAGTGTAATTTTTAATAAAAAATAATAAATAGAATAAAAGGACTATTATAAAAATAAAAAAATAAAAAAATAAAAAATAAAAAATAAAAAATAAAAACTATTTCATACAAACGACAAAAAATAAAATTAATGAATAAAAAAACAATGTATGTATAATATATATAAAAATGTACGTACAAATACAAAGTTTTAAAAGAAAGCGGGAATAAGACTATTAAAAAAACGGAATAATCTGTAGGCAAGTCGTTTGGAGGTGCTTGGTAATCTTGTTACTAGTAGGGGGTGGGGTTGGGGACAGGGTCGAAGGTCGACGGGCCTGATTGCTGTGTATGCTTGGGGTAGAGGGGTTTTGACGGTGGTGGTGCAGAAAAATAGGGGAGACGTATTCAGAAGGAATTGAGGGCTTGTACAAGCATTGACATTTGAGACATGTATGATGCCAGCTCATTCCTTAGGCTAGTGACTTCCTGCGTCAAAGCTGTAACCTCACCCTTCAATTGCAAGGATGAAGAGGCTCCACTTTCCCGCCGCCTGGCATTTCCCATCCCCTGACAATATGTCCCTGGCCTCCGATCGAAAGTCTAGTCTAACATCTCTGTCAGGATGCAAAACCCTGCATCCTCAGGGGGATCCACAGACTCCATCAACGTGTTCGGGGGTAGTTGGGAGGCAGACTTTTAAAGCACCGACTGACCCTTCTCCACCATAGCCGCCTATGAAAAAAAAACATGGATTATTAATAGAAAACAATTTGAAATAACTAGTATAAATCTTTAATGCATAAGAAATTACTTACATGAAGGGATTGGGTCAACTCATCCCCAGGTTGAACATAAACATTAGCAAAGACGTCGATCTCTAGGAATTTTGAACCTTCCTAAAAGAGAAAAAGATAAGGAAAATGTTAGTATGAAAAAAAAAAAATATTACCGACATTTTAAAATTGGAAATGAAAGCTATAATATATACCTTCTGTCGCCCCTCCGTTATATATGAGAAATGCTTCGAACCCAAATGGTGGAGAAGAGTCTTCTTCTCCCGATTGTTCTTGTTCACCTTCGCCTTTGCCTTCTTCTGTTATACACAAAATAAACGTATTAGTTGTAATATTTAAAGAAAATAAAAAAAATCATAATAAACATTACTAAAAATTTTAAAAAGTAAAATGAAAGAAGTCCTAATTAAAAACACACCACATATCCCGGCTCCTGAAAATGACTTCAGGGCCAAACCTAACTGTCTTCTTGGTCCTCGAACTCCTTTGGGCAACCCTCCTCGACCTACGGATCATCAAACAGCTCGGAATACTGGTGCAAGTTACTCTTCCACTGCTTGTAGCATTTGAAGAAGAGCCGATTGAGGTATGCCAACATGTCATCATTGATGGCATCGAAATTGTAGTTTGTCTACAATGTAACAAATATTACGAAAGTATTAGTAATAAAAGATAGTAATAAATATAAATATATAAATTTTACATAAAAAGCATTAAAAAGGCGATGCTACTTATCGACAAATGATTGCGCACCGTGTTCTTCACCTCCTTCGGCATCGCCCTCCAAGACTTCCACCGCATAAGGCAAAAGGTTTGCACGATGTGCCCAATGTCGTGGACCAATGCACTATGCTACTCCGTCGTTGGTGCTGCCCAATGTCGCTCATCGTATCCGATTATGATATGACCATTGGTCACCCGAGTGACCTTCATCGTCTTCAATTGCTGACAAGGTCCCCGGGTGTTTTTCTTGGTTGCAAAGAAATGAAAAGAAAAAAAAAAACATTAACCCAAAACTAATAACAAATCCTACTAAAATTTCGGCATAATCTCCTTATAATTTAAACATTTCCCAAAACCCTGAAAATAACATAAACAATATACGTATCCAATACAATGATTTCAATAGTTTAATAATAGGTTTGGAACGATGACAACTTTTTAATCCTTAAATGACATAACTTAACAAATTGAACCTAAAATAACAAAACTTAGTAAACATGGGAATGAGGGGGTAAATTAGGATTGTTTACCTGGCTGTGTACCCAAGACATCGGTTGTGGATCCCAATGGCGACATCTGGTCCAGAGTGCGGGGGCGCCGGTGAGCATGTCAGGTGCTAACAGATAGCGACACCGAAGAAGTCGATGATGCCGATGCTTATGGGACTGAAAGACCAACTGGGTCAACCGGATTCACCGGCATATGTCCATCTCTGCCGAAGCAATGGCGGCAGTAGTAAGTGTAGTCATTAGAAGAGTTGTAGTCGTCAGACTAGGTGTATAAGTAATCATCCTCTGAGTTCTAATGAGCTGTGGCATCTATAAAATTAGAAATAAATTTGTTTCGTACACAAAGATTTAACTTACTGTACACAGGCATACTAATTTCAACTTAAATTTAAAATGAAATTTAGAAACCCAAATTTAAAAATCCTAATTCTAAACCAAATTCAAGTTTGACAGAAACAAAACTTAAAACTCATCTATTATACACAAACTAATCAATGTTAGCTAGGATATAGACCCAGCAATTATAACTTTAAGAAGAAACTAGCATAAAGGAGTAGTTGGAGGCAAAATCATAACTCAACAGCTTGTCATGATGAGAGTGCAGTTTACTACTAATTTGAGTACTTGACACAATGCAATAAAAGAAGGGTTAATTAGATTAAAATTCAATTGAAATATATGGTCTATTGACGAGCTTATGTATGTACAAAAATTTGTTGGTGATTTGGAGTATAGTTATATAGAACTTTTTAATCGTTAGATTGGTTTTGGTGTTTTTAACCAAATATTTAACATTTAAAATGCATACATGCAGGTATCTATATTGATGGGACTCAATATTGGCAATTAACTAATTTACCTGAGCGAGAACAAAACCAGGAGAATTTAGAAAACAGTACTAAAGTTTGCACCAGGAGAATCTAAAGTGATCGCTGCAGCGCATGCTCTTTCAGCCTTATTTTAATGCCCTTTCCCTTAAATCCTTGCTGGTTGATAATCCTAATTCTAAAACCTGAAGACTATTTATTGATTCCATCTGGCAGGTTAAGTTTCTAATCATTCTTTAATTTTATGTTTAGCACAGGTTAGAGCTGGTCCCAGTTCTTGGTTAAAGATTGAATTTTTCCTCTCTATCTTATATTATCTCTATTATATTCGTTGATAGGAAATAATATTATTAGATAAATTTTAACAGTATATTAAAGACGTTGACAAGTAAAAAATACTAAATGTAAAAGTAATAATCTCAAAAGTAAAACTTAAGGAGGAACAAAGTATTAGCTCATTTCACCAAATCCAAGCATAATTCTAAACCAAACTCATGCAACCCAAAATACTCGAAACCGTAAATTAGTGTCAAAAAATCCACAGATTGGTTCTTCCTTACTTGTTTCATCAATGTCTCCTCCTATACCAGTTCCAAATAACAATAATGTTTTGGTTCTTCTGATCAATCAAGTATTTCACCTAGTACTAAGTCATTCAATCAAGAGGGAAAAGAAACCCATACCGAGTTGATTTTTAAGTTGTGTAATTAGTGTTAACTAGTATAAGGCTACCAACCATTTCTTCTTACAAGTTCACTTGAATTGAAGAAGTAAACTCAGAACGTTCACTACAATTTCATACATCAAAATGCACATCCAAATGGGATAACAATCCGAATTCAAATTCCATCAGTCACAAACAAGGTGAATAATCACCAGTATTAATTATAACACAAATTATAATTGGTTTGTGCACTAATTTAATTAGTTTCTCCGATACAATTTCCATTTAAGGTGAAGAAAAAAAAATCATAATTCCTCCCAAAAAACAAATTGCAACTATTAAAACAAGAGGAACATTGCAAGATTTTTCAGCTCCTGCCAGTACATGTTTGAGCAGACTCCAAAGTACTAAAGGCATAAGGAACATTGTCTGTGTTGTTCAATCTAACCCCCAGTGCAGCACCCTAAATCTAACCCCCAATTTAAGAAAACCTAATCTAACCTCACTGCCCAAAATTGTTCCCCTAACTTAAGACCTAAATCTAACCCCAATCTCTAATTTAAGAACCTAAATGTAACCTCCAATTTACGGACCCTAAATCTAACCCCACTACCTGGCCTAATTCTAACCCCCAATTTGGAAAAGAAAAAAAAAGATAAAAAAAACCCAAATTCTAACCCCTAGTCAATAAACATTTTGAAAATAAAAACTGAAGAGGAAATTACCTCTTGGAGACGAAGACGCGACGGCCGGAGAGAGGGACGGAGAGACGAGGTGAGTGAAGGAGAGAGGAACAGAGATACAGAGGAAGGAGATAGAGGGTATCGCTCTGGGAAAAAAAAGAAGAAGAGGGAAGTGGGGGGGGGGGGAATGAGACACACGGGGTTAAAAATATAGAATCTTGTGCGACGAAGGCTTTGTCGTGCAAGGTTAAAAAATCATCATGCAAGTTTTTTAAAATTTCCCCCAAAAAAAAGCGCCTTAATTGAATTTTCAGACACTTGCACGACGAATACATAGTTTCCTCACGGAAAGGGTATTTGAGCGATGACATATACGTATTCCTCGTGCAAGTGTCTGAAAATTCATGCTTCCCACATAAAATTAAAACGCTTGCGCAACCAAAAATTGTTGTGCATCACACAATTATGTTTTAAAATAGTTTTTTTTTTATTTTTTATTTTGATTACAATTTATTATAAAATACAAATAAAACAAATTTATTTACAAAGTAATTCACATATAAAATGGGAATCATTCATACCATTTTTTCTATCACTCTATTTAATGCATTAACCATTTCATGTGTTTTACAAAAAAGGTTACAAATAAATTGCATTAATTTTCATCCAAACTATAATAACTTTCACTTTCGTCGTTATCATCATTTTCAGTGTCCCATTCCTCATAATCGATAGGTATGTCACCATTGTCGTTTTTGGGCACGGGACCATTGTATTGTGGAAGATTACCGAGGTCAATTATGATCGACTGAATCGGTATTTCGATTAAAGATACTCTTTTCTTTAGAAATGGTTCTTAGATAAGATTAGTATCTCGGAGTGTTTCTGCATCATTTTCCATTGAAGATTCTAGACGTTGGTCAACAACATTTTTGATGTCGTCAGTAGGGTCTTTTTCTGGTATAACATACACGTTCCTATGATCCATCTTCTGAACAACTTTCCAACCCCTCCCGGCTTTAGGGTCATCTATATACACAATTTGTTTTGCCATGTTTGCTAAGATGTAAGGGTCATCATCGTACCAAGTTTTGGTAGTGTTCATTGATAGTAATCCATGATCTCTTTTCACACTTCCCTGCCTATTGGGGTTTGTATCAAACCATCGACACTTAAATAGGATCAATTGACACCGGTCTTTGTAAAGCAATTCCACGACACTTGTTAGTTTGCCATAAACTTATGCGTCCAATTCATATGTGTAGAAGGTTTGGTCTTACTGACATTGGTCCTAAAAGGAGCAAAATCCAAATGGTTAAGTTGTTTCAAAATCTGATCATCGGACCATTCTTTGGGTCTGAGGCGATGTTCTTTCTCCTCATCAAACTCTTTATCCTTCTCTCACCACTCGTGATCCCATGGCAATCATCTTCGATGACCAAGGTAACAAACTTTTCCGGCGTGCCAACTAGATGTTACGTCTTTGTTGCATACAGGGCAAGCCATATAACCCCTAGTGCTCCACCCGAAAACCATTGCCTATGCGGGGAAATCATTCACAGTCTACATCATTGTTGCCCGCAAAGTGAACATCTTGCCAATACACTTATCGTATATGCGCACACCGTATATCCATAAATCCATTAGCTTATCCACCAACAGCCATAAGTATACATCGATTGACCTACCAGGATTCTCAGTTATCAATAGAGTCATCATCATGTATTTTTTTTCATACATTTCCATGGAGGCAAATTATACAGAAATACGAAAATCGGCCAAGTATTGTGGTGTTGGTTTAGAACCCCGAACAGATTGAATCTGTCAGTGGCAAGCCCCAATCTAACATTCCGAGGATTAGCAGAAAATTCAAGGAATGATTGATCAAACTCTTTCCATCCCTCTCGATCTGCAGGATGCCTTAAGACATCGCCATGTACCCTCTTTTCCTTATGCCATCTCATGTCGATGGCAGTATGCATTGACATATACAACGGTTGCAACCTAAGGCTTTAAAGGCAAATAATGCATGACTTTTTGTGGGATCTTCGTCGATCTATTCCGAGATGTCATTTTGAACCTCGACTCATTGCATACAGGGCATTTATCCAACGTTTCATTCTCCTTGTAGAACAATACACAATTGTTTTTACAAGCGTGAATTTTTTTATAACCTAATTCGGGACCATTCAACACCTTTTGAGCATTTCTATGGTTTTTAGGCAAACAATTGTCCTTTGGTAGCATTCTCTTGAAAACCCCCAAAAAATAATCAAAACACTAGTTCGACATGCGATACTTTATTTTCCCGTGCATTAGTTCCACTATAACAGTGAGAACGAAAAATCCCTCACACCCTGGGTATAACTCTTGATTGGTAATTTTTAATAATTTTTCATATTCTTCGAATTCTCCCCTATCCATTGGTGTAGGCACATCATCTTCCATTTCCTAATTGGTATTTGTCAACACAAATGGAAAAACGTCATTTAAGATTTCCATGACTTGTTCATTAGGATCCATATTAGGTTTAACATTGCCCACTGTTGTCATGTTTGAAGATGAAGTATTGTGTAATTGTTCCCCGTGATTGCTCCAAATATTATAGGTCTCTACCATTCCATCCCTTACTAAATGAAATTGAACATTGTCAAAAGTTTTCCTTAACGTGTTGTTACACCTCCTACAAGGACACCGGGTTATGTGTACATGCAAAGTCAATAAAATCCTCGAATTCCTTTCAAGTATTCGTTGTCGCATCTATTTGGGTTATGCATCCACATTCTGTCCATCATTCTTGCAACCATAATAATAGTACAACAATCACAAAAACTTCTACATGATCTTCTCAACTTATGCTTCTGATAAGGGCCCTATCCTATTCGGGAATGCAAAATTATGTCACGTAATTTACGGCTACTTCGGATTAGATTTTGATGTGGAGAAATTTTGGCAGTATCTCTGTACAGTTCTTCAAGTGCATGACATAGATATGAAATACCTATGTGCCACCCGAAGAACATACAGAGATGACACTAAAATCCTCAAAACTGAAACTTAATCCTGTAATCGTAAATTACGCAGCATAACTTTGCATTCGCAAACTATTTAAATAATGGGACAATTCAAGAATCAATTGGAATTTCAATTAACTCCGTACATCACAATACATATTTGTATGTCACGTACAAAATTATACATATACAATTCAACATTATACATAATTATAACATAACAATTAATATAATTTAACAACTTTATATAAACAAGTTTAACAACATAATTTCAATATACTTTAACTAATTCATATTTTTATAAAATAAAACGAAGAAAATACCTTCCAAATTGTTATACACCAAGCACTAGTCACACACAATATCCCTATACACAACGAATTTTACGGTGTTAGTATGAATTAGCATTGATAATTTTAAACAAAAATAACAAAAACCCTTACCAAACACAACGAAATACCTCGACCAACCTAGAGATTTAGAGGGATGAAGTTTTAGAGGAAGAAATTGAGAGACAATAGGATTGATGGATCCCAATTTGAAGAAAATCGAAGGGATAAAGTGCAGTTTTCTCCCTCTGCAACTAACGTTAGGTTATAAAGATCACTTTTGGAAGAACAACTTTGCGACGAACATAGAATTTGTCACGCAAGTTCCCTTAGCGCGACGAAAAGTTATGTTCGTCGCGCAAGTGGTTTTTTCTTTTTCTTTTTCTTTTTTTTTTTTTTTTTTTTTTTTTTTTTTTTTTCAAGATTCTCTTTTTTGTTTTCTTTATAATTTAATAATCTATTTGCACGACGAACATTGTATTTGTCATGCAAGTTGCATTATTCTTTTTTTTTTTTTTTTTTTTCCGTTTTATTTCTTATGTAATTTTTTTTATCCAACTAAAATTACCAAACCAAATTATATATTACCATAATATTTATTAAAACTAATTTATTAACTAAAATATATAGTGTAACTAATGTAAACTTTAACCCTTCCATGCATGCAACATAAATTTTAAAAATAAACTCCAACATAACATGCAAATAAAGTTTCTCTCTTAAATAAAAAAAAAAATCAAATTAGGTTCACTCTTCCTCTGCATCATCAGCAGGGGCATCGACATCGGCATTGTCAACTTGTGTGTGCTCTGCAGACCGCTGTACATCGAACTTCCACTCCCGGAACTTCTTCTTGAAAAGGTTGTCCACATACTTCCATTGCTTCTCATCGGTTTCATCAACATCCCAAACAACCTGTAATGGTAGTAAAATTAAATTAAATATCGCAGAAATATTATTTTTATACAAAAACAATTACAAATTCTTTAATATAAACTTACTGATAACTGTTGCACCATGGAGTTCTTCATGTCCACAGGCACCATTTTCCAAGAGTTAGACTCGATAGAACACTTCTCCCGCACCAATCCCCCTACATCACAAATAAGTTCACCGTACGATTCAGCCGAACTTTTGTCAGCAAACGAGGCAAACGCTTACGTTGGTACCTCTTCAATGTTACCACAACTTTCTTCATTTTTTTTCCTACCACAAAAATTTAAACGTAATATAGCCTATTAAAACAATAATTTCAACCATATCAAATGTAAAACAATTAACTCAACAATAAATATTTTTTACCTTTCCCTTCATGAGAGCCTTCTCTATCCCAACCTTTTGTTGACTTTGAAACCAAATTGGCCATCATTTGATATAACACCTTTGCAAAATAGGGTTCTGAAACTGTGTTTATATACAGGTCCACACACTTTGCGCGACAAACCCTTGGTCCACGACCAAGGGTTTGTCGCGCAAGGTTGTCATAAATGCCAACTATAAATGGGAGCGTTTAATACATGACAGACCAATTTGACTGTGTTCATAACCATTTGCGTGACGAACAATAGTAGTCGTCGCGCAAAGTGGTCTTGCGTAACGACCGATTTTTAGTCACTCAAAGACGTTTTGTGCGACGATTACTACTATTTGTTGTGACATCCCGTCCCGGAATTTTTGGAAACGTACGTGTGAAAAGACCGTTTTGCCCCTAGTTTGTTTTCATTACGTATTTTGGTTGTTTTTGTGTTGTGTTGGCATGTCCTTGGGCCACACACACACTCCCACACCTGCACCACCTTCTGTCTCTCTCTCTCTGTGAGTTCCCCGAGCCCCATTCCCTTTCTTCTTCTTTGAAAACGTACGGACCACACACAAACACACTCAAACCTTAGCAGATCGAGGGAACCAAGACCACCTTCGTGCTTGTGAGGCTGAGAGGAGTTCAGTGGTACCATTTTCAGGTAAGAACTTCGACGTTTTCACGTCGATTCGAGGTTTTCCGATTTGAGCACTATTCATGCAAACTCATTCTAGCATGTTTTTGGACTTTTTAAGCTCGTAGATGTCTTTGTGAGGTCCCAAGGAGCCTCGGAGTGCTTCGTTGGACAAATTTGGACGTCGGGAAAGCTTGGTTCGAAGTTGGCCGGTTTTTGAGTTTGAAGACAGGTATGATCGCGTGGTTTTTAGCCTTTAAAAGTAGTCTATCGTGATTCTCCTAAGTCTAAGCTTCATTTTGGTTCAAGAATCATGGAAATTGGTTGAGAAACGAACGAGAAAACACGATTTGAAATTTTTCCAGTTTCCGGCGCCGGCGACGTCGCTGGAGTTTCGCCGGAGAAGGTGACGGAATATTCCGTCAATTCTGACGGAATATTCCTGACGCCGTTAACGGAATCTGTTAGTTTTGACGGAATATTCCTAACGGCGTCAGTTGACGTCGTCCGTGTGCACCGCACGTGCCTGCGCGTGGCCGGCGCGTGCGGCGGGGGAAAATTTTTCTAAAAATATGGTTGTGTTCCTGAGGTTGTGTAGAGCACGTTGGTATATTCATTTATCCATTTTGAGCAATGTATGAGAAGTTATTTCGAAGGGAAGGTTATGTGCTTTAAAATTAACGTTTTTATAGTATTTTCGCATATAGGTGACACGTATCCCGAGGACGAGCGTGCTCACGCGAGGCAGGGGGGCTACGACCCTTCCATATACCAGTGAGTGGGCTTTTGGTTTTCCATATATACCTATATACATTTATATTCCCAGAAATTATTTAAAAAGGGTTATTTGTTTTATGCCATGCACCATATCCTTATTGTTTATGCATTATCATATGCATGATTAGTGGCATATACGTTGATTTATATATTCATTCATATGTCATATATATATATGTTGGTGCTATGGAGGCATAGGTAAGTGCCAGGTAAGCGTTATTTAACTTTTGCATTAAATAGTGATTAGAGGTGCTTAGAGAGCTCATAACCTGCACCCCCGGTGTTAGTGCTCCCGCCCAGAGTAGGGCACAGTCCTTCACGTGTTGTTCACCTCCCGCACCATACGCTCAGCTTGGATCCAAGTTAGGTGCACAGTCTTGTCGTACAGACCACTATAGGTGGTTCCGACTCGTAGGTGACCCGCGATTATTCGCACAGCCTTCACGTGATCGTAGCACTAGAGCGTTTATATGTATTACACCCAGGCTTGTCGTACAGACCACTTTAGGTGGTTCCGACTCGTGGGCAGGTTTAGTGATTGAGATTGAGATTTGAGCTCTAGATTCAGCCGTACAGGTCACTTAGGGGACTCCGGCTGCCAGATGTTATGCTATTGATGTGATTTATACCTGAGCACTTGCATATCATTATGAGGCTTTGACATGGCATACCTTTGAGCATGATTGGCATACCCTTGAGCATGATTGGCATATTTATACATACGTATATATGTTTATTTTCTGGGAAGTATACAGGTTTTACGGCGAGGGGTTAGAATATATTTTATGAAATGGTTTCCAAAGAGCTTTGTTTTTGCCCACTCACGCTTTTGTTTTGCGCCCCTCCAGGTTTTAGTAGCTTAGCGGTTTCGGTGGTTTTCCCAGAGGGCGTCTCGGCATTTCTGACAGACACTCACCGATGTAGGGTCACCTTCGGGTGCACTATTGTTGTATCATTTACTTTGGACTGCTGTAGTCTTTATGCTCTGAATTCAGTGTCTCACTTACGCTAGCACTCATATTGTCACTCATTGTATGCTAGTTTTTAAATTATTCGTACTTTTACATTACTGTTTTTTAGCTTCCGCACTGTGCACATGGCTACGTCACTTCCACGTGACGGCCAGCATGCCCTGATCTCGGTCGGGGTGTGTTCTGCAAAATAATTAAAACCTTAAATAAATTGGTTTAATCCATTCAATTATTTAAAAACCCAAACAAGAATTAAAACCTAATTAAGTCCAAATAGATAACTTATAAAAAAAATAAAAAAATAAAAAAAATAAAAAATAAACCTTAAATTTAAATATTGTTCTCAAAAACTTAAATTTAAAACTACTATTTCGATGGTGCTCCATTCTGTTCGACATCATAACGCCACCAATTGTAACATCCCTTTAACGCATCCTCCATTAACTTCATCAACTGTTCGTTCATTTCATCATCAAGAGTATACTTCCACTGTTACACATATATGCAAATAATTAATTCCAACATATAACAAAAATTTTCACAAAATTACTTATTGATTCATCAACAATATACTTACTAATAATTCATCCATCACTGCCTTCTTCGCATTTTCGGGCACAAATTTCTTAGAGCGCCATTCAGCAGTAGGACAATTATTTCGCATGGCTACAACAATCGCATGCATGAATGCAAAATGTTGCCTCAAATCATATGGATTAGCAGCGGGCACGCTCTGATCCTTGTTTTTATCCTCCATCTTAGCACGAACAAAATTGTGATGAATAAGGAGAATAAAATTATGAAGAATAAGGACAGCAAAAGCACATATTTATAGGAAGGTTAGGGCCTTTGCGCGACGAAGGCTTCGTCATGCAAACATCTGTATTAAATGCAGTATTGATTCCTTTGATTCACTTGCATGAATGGTTTGAGTGAAATGTGACAGCAACTTGCACGATGGACCTTTTGTCGCGCAAAGGTCTAGTTTTCGTCTCACAAGGTGTTTGCGCCAAAAAAAATTACCATGCATTTTCCTTGTTGACTTTACGCGATGACAATGCTTATTCTTCGCGCAATTTTTTTTTCTTTCCTATCTTTTTTGCACGATGACACTTTTTTTGTCGCGCAAAGACCTCTTGTGTGATGAAATTTGCTTCGTCACACAAGCTATTTTTTCTACTAGTGTTCCATAAACGTTAATTCTAGTAACAAGTCTCTTGGCTTTCGTTCATTGTTCTTTTGCTAAGCTAGTTGTTGGCTATCCCACATCGGTGAGGAAAAGAATAAAGAAAGAGTTTAAATATGTTTACCCCATTCTAACTAATACAGGGAATGGTGATGTTGCCCATTTTTCAGTATTAGTGTCTGCTTATTTCTTCATTAAGTGCAGGCTCTGTTAGGCTTTCACTTGAACTTGAAACCTTGAGTCTGATTCTTTTCTAACTGGCTTAGTTGGCTTGCTAGGAAAAGGAAAAACTAGGTTTGTTCTCTCTCAAACTAACCTAGGTGAACTTGAAAGACTGTGAGCTTGGATCTTGAGGCTCCCAAGCAACCCAAAGTCTTCCATAATTTTGACTCCACATAAGCCCAATAAACTTTTGTAAACACTCACACCACAATTCACTTGGCAAGTCTTGGCATGTGACTTGGGCTTATTTTAGCATGAATAGTAGTCAGCTTGATAGAGCTTGGCGTGACGAATATGCGTGGAATAGCATGGGCATGGTGTGATTTATACTAACATCCAACTTATTTATCATAGTGTGGCATGGTTATAAAAATTTTCCTATCTCTATTCTGCACCTTTGCATGTATTAGTCTTAACTCGGGGTTTGTACGACAGTTGGACCTTGACTTGATTGGGCTTGCATGTGACATTTTTAGGCCTAAACAACCTTCTAATTACTGGCTGACACACCCCACCAAAATTTTACTTGCTAATTATTCAACAAGAAGGCCTTAATATTGCTTGTTTGCCTACATGTGAGAAAGTGAAAAGAAGAATTAGTGCACCATATAGGCTGTAGGACTTGAACTTTGGTTATTCAAATTAAAAAAGGAAGCCAACATAAGTTTTAGAAAAACTAAACCATGCCTTCTAATTACATCCCATATTTCATGTTTGATTCATCTAGGAACATCATTCTGGTCAAATTGTTATATTGTTAGGGTAGTGCTATTTATACGTTCATTTTTACTTCTCACAAATTATCTCAATTTTTAATTGTCAGTTCCAAAAAATTAACAAAGGTGTGTAGGAAGTAAAAATGAGTGTGTAAATACTACTATCCTGTTTATATTTTGCAAATGATTATATCAGATGTTTTGGTTTTTGGGATTAAGGTTTTGTGAAGTTTAAAGCAAATATTTCGTTTTCATTACCCATAAAGCCAACAAGCCCATAAATTTAGGATGATGCTATCCACACTCCTAATTTTTTATTGTTTGATCAAATGAATTGAAGAAGATCAATGAACAAAACTTAACAAGATTGTGTAAAGGTAAAAATGGAATGTGTGAATAGCACTATCCTAAATTCAATAATTGCCAATTCTAGGGTAAATTTCTTTATTGGGCCAATATATAAAGTTCCTGCATTATGCTTAAGGCTCAAACCATGAATCTTTGGCAAAAATTGAGGTAGGGAATCACGTATGTTTATATTCATCCAATGCCCATATTGAGAGAATTATTTTGTTCATATTGGAAAATATTAGAAACCCAACAATTTTTATTCGACAACCAACTATCCTTTACTACGCCAATCCTTTCTCGTCTAATAATTAATAATTTAATCCACTAATGCTACTGTTTGTAAAAAAATAAAAATAAAAATAATAAAATAATAAAAAAGGATAAAAAATAAATAAAAAACCAATGTTGCTTGGGAAATTTGAAAATTTTATTCTTTAGGGTAGCAAAAACACTTTTGTCCTCCATTTCAAATTTGTTTTAGAATTGTCATTTTTTTAGTGTGTAAAAACTTAACCGACCTTATAGTTTTGATTGGATTAAAAAATGACAATTCTAAAAAAAAAAAATGAAGAAGATATTAAATAATATGATACCATGCAAATATAACACTCGAGAGAGTCTTCATTTTTTTTTTTTTTTTCTTAATTTAGCCCGGCGTGAGGCGAGTTAAATAGCTAGGTTCGTTACCTTGGAGTAAAGGGACATAAAATATAGTACTTTTACCAATTGGTTTGGTAATTCAAAATACAATTTTTGAAGTTGTGGGAGGAGCAAGCTCTTGGAGTCACCTTAAGCAGTGAGAGAGAGTGAGGTAATTCAAAATACAATTCTTGTATACTGTTCAAACAGAAATCTTGTATAATATTTGGGTGAGCAGTTGTTTTTGTTGAAGAAAAGTAACGGACGAGAAAAGAAAAAAGAGATTTTTTTTGAAATGTCATATGAATTCATACTTATTTTTTAATTTGTCATATGAATTTTCTGAAATCATTAATTTGTCATTTTGCCTTAATTTCATTAAGTGTTACATTCAAAAAATGGTTATCTCGGAATTTTGACCTCATTTTTCACACTACTTGAAATTATCATTTTCTAGATGAATGTTTACTGACGAACTAATTTTCATCATGCAAAGTAACTTTACCCGACGGAATAAAACATTTGGTCAGGCAAAAGTAGTCAACATTTTGGTTTATTTCAGAATTTGGGCCCGACAAAAGACATTCGACAGACAAACTATTGAGCAAAATTTTTTATTGATGAACCAATTTTCATTAGGTAAAGTAACTTTACCTGATAGAATAAAAACAGAATAAAACTTTTGGTCAGGCAAAAGTAGTCAATATTTTGGTTTATTTCAGAGATGTGCTCGATGAAAGATGTTCGACATACTATGCATCGTCGCGCAAAATTTTGGCGCCAAGGAAAACAATGGCATGGATATGCCACATTTTGCCCAACAGAAATAAGTTCGTTGGTGCAGGTAAGTACGCTCGCCGAAATATTTGTCTGGCTAAGTATATGAATCATAGGGCAAAGATTCATAACGACCTGTCACAAACCATACTAACAAATTTTAGCTCAACAACTTTAGTGGCTTTGCCTATGAAGTATTCCGTCGGGCAAACTCCAGTTCATTAAAATAGGTCGTGCGACCTTCCTTTTCCTTTTCCTTCTCTTTTCTTCGTTCTTTCCCAGCTCTTTGTGCTTTCTACTCTCTCTCACTCACACCCATCTCATGCCAATATCTCACTCTCCCACTCCCAGCTAATTTAAGGTTTTTTTTTATTTTGTTTAATTGTGTAATTAATTTAGCTTGTTGTAGGTTTGTGATTTGTGGGACCATAATTTTCCAGGGCTAAAGTATGACGGATCAAAATGCGAATACCTTAAAAGTCTAGTCATAGACTCAACAACTCTTATTAGACTAAGCTGCACAAATAGACTAGTGATGCCACCATTATCCTGTGTTCTAGAAGGCTAGGCAAAGTCTGCCGACTTCACTAAGATTGATCATTCTTGTTCCGCAAGATAAAGAACCAGATCCGATTGGGGCCAAATAAGTTTCCTATATTCGTCGGGCAAAAGTTTTAGCTCAAAAACCTTATTTGGCTCTACCAATATTTTCATTTCCAAGTGTTGAGAAAGTCAAGGATGATCATCAAGATACTTGCCAATATTATTAATATATTGTAATTGATTACATTCCTATCTTGTATCATAAGCTGTCAATTAGTAGCTAGTTAGTAGGAATTAATTGTAAACATATGGCTACATATAGTAGTATTGTATAGAGAATTAATTCAATGAGTATCGATGAATTACCACTTTCTTAAATTTACATGGTATCAGAGCCCCTCCTAGGTTCTTAGTTCTTTTTATTTTTTCTTGGGTTATGGTGGAAGATTCAACATCTGGCATTGAAACAAAATCAGCAATGGCCAAACTTGAACCCTCTAGTGATCCTGCTAGTCTTTTCTACGTTCACTTAGTGTGAAGAACAAATTAGGGTTTGTTGATGGAAATGTTGAACAACCATCTATGAAGACAAAGCCCACAGAATCTGCTCTTTGGCAACGGTGCAACGATATGATCCTTATGTGGATTCTCAATACACTTTCCGACGACCTGGCCACCAGTGTGGTGTACATAACGACAACCAAAGATGTTTGGGATGATATTCGAGAACGTTTTTCTCAACAAAACGTGTCTCGTCTCTTTGAAATCCAACATGACCTTGCACATCTTACGCAAAGTCAACAACCTATCAATGTGTATTTCACCAAGCTTAAAGGTTTATGGGATAAGATGGATTCCTACCAAACTTTAAAGCCGTGTTCTTGCGGGGCTGTTCAATCCAACAATGAACAGGTGGAGAGAACCAAGGTTTTGCAGATTTTAATAGGGCTAGACGACTCGTATTCTGCGATTCGTGGGCAAATTTTGCTTATTCAACCATTGTCTTCGATTCGATCCATCTATTCTATGTTGACACAAAAAGAGAAGCAGAGAGGCATGGCTGTTGGGCCTAGCCTCGTTGAACCTGCATCCATGGCGGTTCAAACAACCCGTGGAAATAGTAGCAACAATGGAAAAGGAAAATTATTTAAGAGGAAGCCGTTACATTGCTCGTATTGCGATAAGGATCATCACGTTATTGAAATGTGTTGGAAGCTCTATGGATACCCACCGGGACACCGTCTTCATGGTAAGTCCAGTGGTTCGAGTAATTATGGTGGGCACGACAACAAGCCGAGCGGCAAACCTGCTGTTAACAATGTGGCATCCACCGTTGCACCGTCCATGCCCAATCTCACCACCGAACAATTTCAGCAACTCTTATCCATGATGAGTCAAAAGATGGGACTTGATTCCAAGGCAAATATAGTAGGTGGGCTTCCTTCTTTCCAATGGGTTATAGACAGTGGTGCCACTGACCACATATCTAGTCTTCCCTTGACTAATGCAACCTTAAATCCACCTCTACCACCCATGGCATTACCTAATGGGACTCGGGTTCCTATAAACTCTGTTAGCACCTACAGTTTTGGTTCCAAAATATCTCTTTATAATGTGCTTGGCATAGCTTCATTTTTTATCAACTTAATTTCCGTTAGTCGGATAACTCGATCATTAGGATGCTCAGTAACCTTTTATCCTGATTTTTGTATTTTACAGGACCTGGAGATGAGGACGATGATTGGTTGGGGGTGACAACGTAATGGCCTTTATCATTTGGTGGACTCCAAAGGGCAGACATCACCAACAACTACCTCATCTTCCAAGGTTTTTTCCATCACATGGCACCGACGACTTGGTCATCCATCACCCTTAAGACTTCAACTGTTAGCTAAACATTTTCCTGAAATTTCTCATTCTGACAATAAACCTTGTGACATTTGCCCTTTGGCAAAACAAACTCAATTGTCTTTCGGATTAAGTCATATTAATACTAAGCATGCTTTTGAACTTATACATTGTGATATTTAGGGCCCCTATAAAGTAGCATCTCGTTCGGGTGCTCGTTATTTCCTTACTATTGTTGATGATTTTACTCGTTGCACTTGGGTTTATCTCATGCGTCATAAATTAGATACTCAATCTTTGTTTAAATCTTTCATTACCTATGCCGAAACACAATTTCACCACAAAATTAAAACCATTAAAACTGACAATGGCGGCGATTTTGTTTCTATGCATACTTTCTTTAATGATCATGGCATAATTTTTCAACGCTTTTGTGTTTCCACCCCTCAACAAAATGGGGTTGTGGAGTGAAAGCATAGACATATTCTTCAAACTGCACAGGCTTTGCATTTTCAGTCACATATTCCCTTGCACTTTTGGGATGAATGCATTCTCACATCCATTTACCTAATTAACCGCATTCCTACCCCCTCTTATCGGGCCTTACACCTTATGAGAAATTATTTGGTCACCCTCCTTCATATACCCATTTACACACTTTTGGGTGTTTAGGATATGCCACTAATCTTCACCCACAACATAAGTTTGATGCTCGGCTAAAAAATGTGTTTTCATCGGGTATTCTTTCGGCCAAAAAACTTACAAATTATATGATCTTAATTCCAAACAAATTTTTACAAGTCGAGATGTCACATTTCATGAGACCATTTTCCCATTCCACAAAAATCCTCAATCCCAAATAGTTACCTCGGACCCAAATATTGGCTTTCCACCAGGCCCAATCTCATCTCCACATGCTACAGTCCAACTCTCTTCCTAATTAAACCACCAAATTGCCGACCTGGGCCTTTCTCCTGGCCCAGCACCAATCCCTCATATACCCATCTCTGCCACTAACGGGCTTGACCAAGTCCCAGCCCTTCTTGATGGGCCTGCTGTCTTTCTAGACCTGTGTCCAACATTTGCCCAGCCTGCCGCTGCTGTCTCTCTAGACCCGTGTCCAACATCTGCTGCTGATGTCTCTTTGTGATATTCCAGTCGCATCCGAGTTCCGCCGACCAAGCTCCATGATTATGTTTGCTCGACTATTACGTTACCCCCCGCCAATTCCTCGCTTTTCGGTCCTAGTACAAGGTATCCTCTTTCTAATTACTTGTCTTATCAAGAGCTCTCTCCCAAGTATCAATCCTTCATTGCATAATTATCTACTATTTTGGAGCCTAACAGTTATACAGAAGCTGTTAAACATCCCCATTGGTGTAAGACCATGGATAAGGAACTCCAGGCGTTTTAGGCTAATGACACTTGGACACTTTCTCCTCTCCCTTCCGGGAAAGTACCAATTGGATGTCGATGGGTTTATAAGATCAAAAGAAAATCCGATGGGAATATTGAGCGTTACAAAGCTCGCTTGGTTGGTAAAGGATACACCCAATTAGAAGGTATTGACTATCACGATACTTTTTCCCCCACAACCAAACTTGTCACTTTCCACTGCTTACTTGCTCTTGCTGCTACTCATTCATGGTCACTTCATCAACTTGATGTCCATAATGCCTTCCTTCATGGCGATCTCATGGAGGAAATCTACATGCTTCCACCACCCGGTCTTCGGCGACAGGGGGAGAACTTGGTGTGTCGCCTTAATAAGTCGCTTTATGGGTTGAAGCAAGCTTCTCGGCAATGGGTTTTCAAGTTCTCACAAGCTATTCAATCAACTGGTTATGTTTAATCCAAAGCAGACTACTCACTTTTCACTAAGAGAAGAGGAAAGTCATTTACTGTGCTTCTCATCTATGTGGATGACATACTGATAATGGGGAATGACTTGAAAGAAATTGATGATCTCAAATCTTTTTTGAATACCAAGTTCCGTATCAAAGATCTTGGTAATTTGAAATATTTTTTGGGGATTAAGGTGGCACGATCGAAATAAGGTATTTTCATTTCACAAAGAAAGTATTTGTTGGATATCCTAAATGATGTTGGTTTTCTAGG
This sequence comes from Pyrus x bretschneideri, assembly GCF_019419815.1. Classification (NCBI taxonomy): domain Eukaryota; kingdom Viridiplantae; phylum Streptophyta; class Magnoliopsida; order Rosales; family Rosaceae; genus Pyrus; species Pyrus x bretschneideri. The sequence continues at coordinate 3,277,772 of NW_025999446.1, forward strand.
ATCACGGCCTGCAAGTTTTCCTATAGAACAAAATCTAAAATTACTCCCTGATGATAGGAATGCATTAGATGATCCAGCCAAGTACAGAAGATTGGTTGGTCCGTTCATATATTTCACTATAACCTGACCGGATATTACATATTCAGTTCATTTATTGAGTAGATTCATGCAATCACCTCAAAAGTCTCATTATGAAGTTGCCCTACGCATCTTAAAGTATTTGAAAGGCACACCAGGGCAAGGCATGATGTTTCCCTCTCAAAATTCATTGAAGTTAAAGGCATATTGTGATTCCGATTGGGCAGGATGTCCTACCACTCGGCGTTCAACTACTGGTTATTGCGTTTTCCTTGGAAATAGTCTTATTTCATGAAAAAGCAAACGACAGAAAACTGTATCCTTATCTTCTACTGAAGCCGAATATAGATCCATGGCACCAGCATGTTGTGAGCTTGCATGTCTCCAAAGCCTTTTTCGAGATCTTCAAATTCAAGACCAAGACCAGCTACCTTGTTATGCGACAATCAAGCTGCTCTTCATATTGCGGCAAATCCGGTGTTTCACAAGCGAACAAGGCACATTGAGATTGATTGTCACTTTGTTCGAGATAAGATTATGGAAGGAAAAATTGTGACGGGATTTGTTCTTTCCATATCACAACTTGCTGATTTGTTCACTAAAGCTCTTGGAAAGGAAGCTAGGCAAGTTGGGAGTTCGAAACATTCACTCACCAACTTGAGGGGGAGTGTTCAGAAAGTCAAGGATGATCATCAAGATACTTGCCAATATTATTAATATATTGTAATTGATTACATTCATATCTTGTATTATAAGTTGTCAATTAGTAGCTAGTTAGTAGGAATTAATTGTAAAAATATGGCTACATATAGTAGTATTGTACACAGAATTAATTCAATGAGTATCGATGAATTACCACTTTCTAAAATTTACACCAAGGATGTTTTTTTTGTAGTATCACAAGTTATTCAATTATTTATTTATTATTTTTATACAAAGATATATGTATATTAGGGTTGGGCGATAAATTGGTTTTCAACTTTTGAATTCCTTTTTATGAGTTCTTTACTTGTCTTTTGGTACGACAAAAAAAACATGTCATGTTGGTTTCATAAACTTATGGTGAACTACTAAAAAAGTACATTAGGCTCACTAACCTAAAGTCTTATAAGCTTTGAGAATTCGACTTGGTCAATCATGTTCACAAAAAAAAGGGAGTTGAAATGTTGGAAATAAATCATGAAAATAAAAGGGAGTTCACATGACATTTCAAAAAAAAAAAAAAAAAATCCCAAAAAATAACCAAATTGCAAACTCATAATCATGTTCTAAGAAGATTATAAAATTGTCAAGATGACTACAAATCTGAAAATAGTACATCGCCAAACTTATTTCTTACTAAATTACGAGATTTTTGTATTTATAAAGACCTCATCCAAATACAAACAGAAAAACAATCTTAAATCTTAGCAACCAATAGGAAAGCAATCGTAATTTTATTAATACTAGAAAACCCTAACACAGAGAACACCAAATGCCCTAGTGCATCGGTTAATATATCAAAATGCTAATTAGCTATTTAAGTTTTCGTAAGTTATCAAAGCAATATCAAAATCAGTCAAAATTAGTCAATGAATTAAGATAAAAAAAAAAAAAAATTAGTGCCGTTTTTAAACCTAAAGGAAAACTAATGAAAATGGCTTGAAAACTTTAAGTTTTAACGATAAGGACAAAATAAAGGGTAAAGTGAATAGTACTAGGATTGACTTTTTAGGGTAAAAATGTGGTTTTTCGTTAAAATGAACAGTATCGAGAGCATTTCGTTAAAGTTCCCTATATTAAAAGTGGTGTTATTCACATATCTTTTTTTACCTTTCACATACCTTTTTTAATTTCTCGCTTTTGGATCAAATGAACTAAATAGTAAAGAAAGTTAAGGTTCCACCATAAATCAATTGGCTATATGAGGAGTAGTCCAACCTCTTATAAGCCCTTGCAAGATTTCTCATTTTATCAATGTGAGAATCTTTTACCTTCACATTCTCACGCATCTCCTCACTGTGATGAATTTCAAGCTAAACACGTGGACAACACAAATTTGGTGACGTGAAACATGTGTGGCCGTTGGGCTTTCACACGTGGGTCATTATGATACCATGAAGAAGTTGGAGTTCCACTATAAAACCAATTGCCTATATGGGGAGTAACCCAACCTCTTATAAGCCTTTGCAATGTATCTCCTTTCACTAATATGAGACTCTTTTACCTTCGCATTCTCACAACTATGATCAAATAACATAATAATTAACAAGATGTGTGTGGAAGATAAAAAAGAAATAGCTCCACTCTACATTAATTGAGTAAATGCAAAACACTGAGAATAGAAAACAGTGGTTATAAATTATAATAAGCCAAGAACTGGTTGACTTTTTATCTCTACGTTGTCCTAATAGAATTAATACACCACGTGTTATTTTATAAGTGAAGAAATTTTCTATTTTTTATGTTATTGATTTTTTAGCACAAGAATCTCTTCACTTGTATAGAAACATATGATGTATCACCCCAAATTTCGGGCATAGAAGAATCACTCGTAACATGCATCCTTATAAAAGTCATGCCATTCCAATAGTAAATAATCAAATAAAAGTCATGTCATTTATTATTTTTTGCAATAGCCTTGTAACATAATTTTGATACTACTTCGCTTTCTAGAACTCCAATTTCGCCACCTTACACTTTAAAACTCAATATCCGACTCATTTATCATTTTTAGTTAACTCTGTTAAAATTTATGTTAAGTACATAATGTAGCATGAGTAGTTCCCACTTACTTGCTGGCATGTTTGCCACGTTAGCTTAAAAAATGTATCAATATTTTAAAAAGAGTAATGCAAGGAAGACCATCTATTCGAATTATATTTTGTAAACCATATGACATGATTGTAGATGATTTGATTATTATTTAAATGTTGATTAACGAGCTCATTTTTTACTGGTGACATATCACATGATTTACAAATATGATTTAAAAAGTCGGTCTATCTAGCATTATTCTTTAAAGAATGTTAAAAATAAAATAAAATAAAATTCAACTAAGAAGATAAAAAAGGTAGTGGCATGTAGGGGCGGTTTTGGTTTGGAAATCGAACCGAAGTTGGCAGCCCATTTGGAAAGGGCAAAAAAAAAAACCAAAACCAAACTGATTATTTTGGTTTACCGAAATTGAATCGATTTTTTGGGTCGGTATCAACACATAATTCAAATTTTGTTGGGCTTCTGATTTTAAGTTGCGTTTCAACCCAATTGCGAAAGCTCGACCAAATTATTTTATTTTTTTCTCCTAACTCCAGAAACGCTTCACCTGTCCAAATAATTAGACTTTAGAATCCAGGCGATTGATTAGAGGGGCTTTTAGATCTAGGTCTATAAACATAGATGATTTTTAGAAGTGAGTCGAATTATCTAATTACATGTTTTTATTTCTTTTATACTCAGTTTATATTTTTTTTAAATATTAAAAATCAATTAAAAATCTTCTAATATTATGCATTTTTCAACTCCAAAAAATCTAATTAATATCTTACAACAACAAAAATTAATATACTAACATAAATTATCTACAAAACATTCTACCTTAACTCAAGTAACAAATATATGAATATATATTATACATGTAAGCGAGATATGAAACCTAACTAAAAGGTAGGAAAAAACATAATATACCTACAAGCAAGACACATTAATTTGTGACACGTTGATTATAAAAAAGAATATGTCATATAGATACATAAAAATAATTAACCTGTGATATAGGTTGATTATAAAAATTTAAAATAAAATCTATAAATGGGGTTTAAAATAGGAGGAAGAACAAGAAATAATAAAAAAAATAATAAAAAAAAGAAATAATCAAAGAGATAATTAGGAAGAAATTTGATTTTTATAATAAATTTTATCATTGAACAAATAATTATTGATAATAAAATAGTTAAATTTAAGGAATTGGACTTATTTTAATAAATTGGACAATTCCTACTATTGACTAAAAAAATTGAACTTATATCATGTTTTCCCTTGATTAAAATCCTAATTAGTAATAGTATGTTCATACCTTAATTCAATTTCACATCAAACCTATAGCGAAAACCCTAAGAGAAGACAGAATATGGTGAGCGTTGATACGATTCAAATCGAAACCTTAATTTTGATTCAAAATTCCCAAATCAAACCCCTAATTACAATTTCAAATCCCCAAATTGAAACCCTAATTCTATTTCAGAATCCCCAAATCGAAACCCAATTCAAATTCACAAGGGCTTATTATATTAACGCCCCACAAATTGTCGAATAAACCTCATACACTTAATACACCCAACATTTACTTTTTCAATTAAAAATTATCTTAATACACCCCACGTTACTTCCCCATAATACCCTCACACCCCACATTCTTAATATACACCTTACATTTTCTACATGCACCCCATATTTTTTATACACCTCATATTTCTCAAATCGTATAAAGCTTTTAATTTGGACAAAAAATGCCGACTAGAATTTTGACAAAAGATTTCGTCTGGGATTTAAAGTATATGTGGGTTGTTTTCAATTCCACCATTAAAACTCATGTAGTCTGGTTTTAATATTTGGTGGTTATTTTAGTGTTTAATAATCCATGTGATCCCTAAAAGATGAATACGAATATAGAAGCTTGAAAAACTCATCAAAAGCAAGATTAAATAATTATCAATGTCGTCAAAATCACTAAAACAATAAAAAAAAATATGAAGTCTTACCTTATGTGAAGCTTCTGAAACATCGATTTCGTGTTTCATTTATCAAAAATAATTTTTCTCAATCAATATGTTTGTAGTTTCATTGGTTAGGATTTTGTTCAATAATGGAGGGTCTAAGGGGTTTTAATAGTTGAAGAAAATAAATAATACGTTAAAAGTGATTTGGGGTGTATATAGAATTTTTAATTTTTTTTTTAACCTAATAAGGTCAAAATTGCCATTACATAGTAGAGTAAATAAGTCATTCAATATTAACTTTTAATGTGGGGTGCATTCAACATTTTGTGGGGTGTTACCCCAATTTTTGAAACTTCGAAACCCTAATCCCAATTTCAGAATCACAAATCAAAAGTATAATTAAATTTTACTATTTAGGGTAAAATTTCTTACCTTCAACATTGTTAGGGGGTGGGCATAAAAACTGCCAAACCGCATCGAACCGTATGAAAAAAAAAACATAAAAGAATCGTGTTGACCAGAAAAGTCAACTTTGAGTCAAAAACCGAACCAAACAGTTCAAATCGGTTTCGGTTTTTTGAATGAACAAGAACCGGCCGGAACCGAACCAAACCGTTTTATTAATAATAAATAAATAAATTATATATACACACACACACACACATGTCATGGTATAATAAGTTGAAAAATTAGTTTCACCAAGTTGCAAAGCAGTGGATCCCATCCCATTTAGGGCTTACTCACCTCACCCTCACCGCACTCACGAGAGCTCATTTCCCCATTTCACACAGTCGACCCCTCTTCCTTGTCAACGCTCTTCGTTGATTTCTTCGTTAATAGAGAAACATCCTCACCTTAGAGATGGTTTTTGCGCCAAAATAATTTCCTTGATGAAAATATATTATATAGAACATGCCATTGTTCCATAAGCATGATTACTCTGATCAAGTCTAACTATTAGTTACACATTGTACATCGTGCTTAGGACTTCTTGCAATACTAACATGTTCCACTCACGGAGCAGAAAAGAAGCCTACTATTTAATTTCTATTACTTTTATAGTTGAGATTTTTTACATATTTTGGTTTTGCTGCTTATCTGTTCCCACTTAATTAGTTTTACAGTTATGCTTGTTCTTTGGTATCTGTCTTCCAAATCAATTTCAATAATTGAGTAAGGGCCAAGTCTACTATCAAATGTTATATTGTCTCCATTTACTTTTAGTATTCGGAACCGTAAACCGGTAAGAACCGAATTGAAATCGGGGTAGACCTAACCGTACTGTTCTAGTAATAAATTTAAGCGAAACCGCACCGAATTGAACCATTGATATTTTTCGGTTTTGGTTCCAATTTAGGGGTGAAACCACACCGTGCCCACCCCTAAGCATTGTAGCTAGCCGTCGAAAGAGATAGTGAAAGAAGGCGTCAAAAGAGAGAGAGATGAGTTTAATTGAATAGTGGAGATTAAATCTCAACCAATCCTATGGCTATAACATTTATAATCTTAAATATTTTATATCTTAATTAAAATTATTATACATATGATATATTATTTAATTCGGTTTTGGTCCAGTATTACTGAACTAACTTATGTGTGATACCGATACTCATACCAAATTTCGTTTTGGTTACCAAAGTTTTCGGTATTATCGGTTAAGTATTTTTTTTTTGTTCTGTTTCGATATGGATCAATCGGTTTTATATTTTTTTGGATTTTTTCAGCCCTAGTAAAGTGGTTTTGGTGGTTCGATGGTTGCGGCGTTGGAAAGAGAGAGAAGGGAAGAAGATGAGATAAAGTTATCTTTTTTCCTTTTATTCTTTTATTCTTTTATTGTTGTAGGGATTCTCTCACAAAACTCTCAAATGTCTTTTTCCATTTTCTGGCGAGATCTTATCAGGATTCCTGAGTGATGTTGGCTTCACACTCGGTGGACTAGGCGTCAATATCCTTGAGCTGGTAGGAGGCCGAGTCGATCACCCGCCTTGGTCCAAGTATTAAGGCGAGTGGTTGATAGGCCCAACACTTCATGCTTACGGCCGTCGAAGGGAGATGGCGAAGAGCTTGACGATTCGATTAAACTTTGGCGGAGTGGGTGCGTGAGATTGTGGAGGCTTTTAAATTCTCAAATACTAAATGCATTAACATTGTGGCAATGTTGTGAGGATGGGTGGGTGAGGATGGGAAGCTGAAGTGGCAAACATGTTAGCAAGAAAGTCAGCTTTACTCATGTCACATTTGTTATAAATAGGTAAAAGTTAGAGAGATAACCTTTACTAGTAACAGGAGCGAAGCAGGTGTAAAATATCATACTATAATTGTAACACAAGGGAATGACTAATAAAAGTGAGAGGAATAGATACTGATGTTATTTATCTTTCCTTTCTTTCTCTTCTCTATATATGTTGATAGCAGTCGAAGTACTCTATTTATAGAGCAACTCCGTATTATTACATGTTGAAAATTTACAACACACCTTTTGACAAATGATCTCCTTCATTTCCAAGTCCACATATCAACACTGCCAATGTTTTCATTCATCTGCTTAGGTTTTCAATATTACTGTGGGCATTCATTAACCCACTAGCATTTTCAACACTCCCCCTTGGATGCCCACATATCAACATTAGTTGCCTCATTAAAACCTTGCTTGGAAAAACCCAGTGGGAAAAAACTATAGCGAAGGAAAAAGAGTACAACTTTACTTGGATTGTTATGCTTATGTTGCCTCGTTAAAACCTTGATAGGAAAAATCCAGTGGGAAAAATCCTAATCGAAGGAAAAAGAGTACAACATGCATGTATCATGGATGCTCCCCCTGATTCCGCATTCTCCAAATTTAGCTGTTTGGTAAGTCGACGTAATCTGATACTTTGCACTATCTTCTAAAATGTGCACTTTGGTAGAGATTTGGTGAATAAATCTGCCAGATTTTCATTGGAACGGATTTGTCTGACTTCAATAACTTTAGCCTTCTGAAGCTCATGTACACTGAAAAACTTGGGAGATATGTGTTTAGTCTTATCACCCTTAATGAATCCTTCTTTCATTTGGGCAACACAGGCTAGCATTATCTTCATAAATGACAGTTGAAGTGTCTGTCTTTGAAGGTAGACCACATAAATTCCGAATATGATGGATCATTGATCTTAACCAAGAACATTCACAACTTGTTTCTATTTCTGAATGATTTGAAGATGTAGCAACTAATGTTTACTTTGTTGAGCGTCATGAGATTGTTGTATCTCCATTCTTGAATATATATCCAGTTTGTGAGCGGGTTTTATGCGGATCAGAGAGAAAACCAGCATCTGCATATCCAACAAGGATCTCGTCATTTGTGGATTTCTTTGAGTAGAAGAGACCTATGTCTGTTATTCCACGAAGGTATCGCACTACATCTTTGACTTCCATTCCAATGACAAATTCTTGGAGCAGAGTTGTACCTTGCTAACAAGTTTACTGAAAAAGCTATATCTGGTCTAGTACATTGTACTAAATATAATAAAGCACCTATTGCACTCAAATATGGTTCTTCTAGACCAAGAACCAGTTCATCATCTTTTTTTGGACGGAATGGATCTTTCTTAATGTCCAAAGAACGAACGACCATTAGCATGCTGAGTGGATAAGCCTTGTCCATGCCAAATCGCTTCAGGATTTTTTCAATGTAAGCTGATTAGTGGACCAAAATTCCACTAGAACAATGCTCAATCTGCAGGCTGAGACAAAATTTTGTTTTTCCAAGGTCTTTCATTTCAAATTTGCTTTTCAGATATTCAACAGTTTTAATGAGCTCTTTAGGGGTTCCAACTAAGTTCATATCATCGACATACACTGCCACTATAGCACATCCAGAGTTGGATTTCTTAATGAACAAACAAGGGCAAATGACATTGTTGATATATCCTTCTTTAATCAAATACTCACTGAGACGATTATACCACATTCGTCCAGATTGTTTCAACCCATACAATGATCGCCTTAATTTGATTGAGAGCATACCTCATGGTTTGTTAGTTGTTTCAGGCAACTTAAGTCCTTTTGGGACTTGCATATATATGTCAGCATCTAATTCTCCAAATAGATACACGGTGATGACATTCATAAGTCGCATGTTAAGTTTTTTCTGAAACCACTAAACTTATTAAGTAACGGAACGTAATTGTGTCCATTACAGGGGAGTATGTCTCCTCATAACCAATTCCAGGTCTTTACAAAAAGTCTTGTGCAACGAATCGTTCTTTATATCTTGCAATCGTCATTTTTCTCATTGCGTTTCCTTGTGAATACCCATTTGTAACCCACAGGATTTACACCAGGCGGGGTTTGGACTACCGGTCCAAAAACATTTCGCCTTTCTAAGGAATTTAATTCTACCTGGATTGCATCTTTCCACTTAGACCAATCTTGTCTCTGTTTGCATTCATCAACAGAACGGGGCTCAAGATCATCACTTAATATGATTTCAGTGGTCACCGCGAATGTGAACATGTCGTCGATGATTATTTCATTCTTATCCCACAATTCATTAGTACAAACATATTTTATGGAGATTTCTTTGCTTTCATGTACCTCTGTTCTTCAGGTACATGTGTCTCATCAAGGACATTTTCTTTTTCTGAAAGTACAGAATCATGAATTGTGGATGTGTCATTCATTTTTTCTTCTTGAATGATTTCATTTGGATTCACTTGTGTCTTCGACTTTCTCTTTCGAGAGGCTGAATCTTTTGAACCTGGAGGTCTACCATGCTTCAGGCGTGCACCAGATGAATCATTCGCTGCCACTTTATTTATCCAACAAGGACATCAATTCTTGCAGGTGCATTTGCAGCTGGTATATGTGATTTTATCACTTTCATAGCATTATTAAATGCATCTAGCATTTGATTGGCAATACTTTGAAGATGAACGATCATTTTCACTTCATTTTCACATTGAGTGCTACGTGGATCAAAATGAGATAAGATGGGAACAACCCATGTCAGCTCTTTCCGTTCTTCTAGAACGGTCTTTTCTCTCCCAAACGATAGGAAGACTGTCTCATCAAAATGACAATCAGCAAAATGAGCTGTAAATATATCACATGTCAAGGGTTCCAAATATCTAATGATAGATGGTGAATCAAAACCTACGTAAATTACCAGTCGACGCTGGGTCCCATTTTAGTGCGTTGTGGTGGTGCAATAGGTACATAAACAGTACAACCAAAAACTCGTAAATGTGAAATGCTTGGTTGATGCCCAAACATGAGTTGTATTGATGAGTATTGGTAGTTGGCTATAGGTCTCAATCGAACCAATGATGCAGCATGTAAGATGGCATATCCCCATGCAGAAACTGGTAATTTTGTTTTCATAAGCAGAGTGCGGGCTATTAACTGAAGACGCTTGATCAATGCTTCTGCTAAACCATTCTGAGTATGAACATGAGGAACATGGTGTTCAACATCGATGCCCAATGTCATGCAGTAATCATCAAAAGCTACATTCCGAGTAGACAGGAGACAAACATGTGACTATTGGGAAGATGCATTAACAAAAACCATAAAATATCGAAATGGTCCACAAGATGGTTGAATAGGCCCATAAATATCCCCTTGAATTCTTTACAGAAATGATGGGGATTCAGCATCAACCTTTAATTGTGATGGTCTAATTACCAACTTCCCTTGAGAACAAGCCTTGCAAGGGTTATCATTTGAGATAAGAATGTGTCTGCTCAATAATGGATGTCTATTAGAGTTGGTAATAATTCTACACATCATGGTAGATCCTAGGTGACCCAGACGGTCATGTCAAAGCATGTAAACTTTTGAATAAATGAAATTCTGGTTCATGACAATATATGATTCAACTGTCTTTATGTATATATAATACAATCCACTCGTCAAACCATGCAACATCTCCAATATACGCTTCTGGGTATCATTAGAGGTAATGCATAGATACTCCACATTTTCTGCACCTTTTGTTTCAATGTGGTATCCATTTAAACGTATGTCTTTAAACTCAACAAATTTCGAGTAGATCAAGTAGTGTATAACGCATTCTGTATGGACAATATTGTTCCATTTGGTAACATAATCTAGGCTTCCCTGAGCTTTCAATCATATCTGATTGCCCTAATATTGTTGTTACCCTTACTTTTGTAAGCATCAATCTTGAGAAATACTTTCGATCTCAAAGTATTGTGTGCATGGTTGTGCTGTCTGCAAGACAAATATCTCTGCTATTTCTCATGTTTTGAGAATGACCATAGTTTTTATCCATGTTCTTTGAGTAAAGGAATCACAGTTAAAAACAAGTTATAACAAGAAATTTAAATGCCACTTTTATTAAATCTGAAATGCTAGTTTTCAAACTACAAGTTCACTATAATAAAAGTACATCAAACATCAATGATTCAATCGGACCGGTATACTTCATTTCTCCTTTCCACCATGAAGTCCGAGACCTCTAGGTGGGTTGTGTTCAACTATCCTGATAAGTCACACACTGGATCAGATATATCTATTAGTTTAGCATGGTCGAGAAAATTAGTCTCGACACCCTTCTCTTTGAGGGAAGCTTGATACAGATCTACCAGATGTTTTGGGATACAATAAGTACGCACCCAGTGCCTATTGCCACCACACCTATGGCAGACTCCATTAGAGTTTCTAAGAAGATTGTTCATACGAGCTTTGCCTTTGTGGCAATTTCCATTTTTAAAGCTCGGGCCTGAATTATGCCTTGAAACCTGGTTGTGAAACTAAACACCATGATTCTTGCCTTTCCCGTTCCACCGTCCTCGCCTATGGCCACATCCTCGTTTATGATTATTACCACTAGAGGATGTGGCGTTCACTTCGAAGGAAGCATCATTTACTTCTGGGAATGGTGCAAATCCAGTAGGTCGGGAATGATGATTTTTCAACATGAGCTCATTGTTTTGTTCAGCAACCAGAAGCACATAGATCAGCTAGTTGTATTCAGTGAAGCTTCGCGCTCTATACTGCTACTAGAGGAACACGTTAGAGGCATGAAATGTGCTGAAAGTCTTTTCCAGCATATCTTCCTCAATAATGGTATCCCCACAAAGCTTCATCTGAGAGGTAATTCTGAACAACGCAGAATTGTACTCAGCCACTGACTTGAAATCCTGGATCCTTAGGTGAGTCCATTCATAGTGAGCCCTCGGAAGAATCACCGTTATCTGGTGATTGTATCTGTTTCTCAATGTCTTCCAAAAAGCTAACGGATCTTCAACCATTAAGTATTCGCTCTTTAGTCTCTCATCAAGATGGCGACGAAAAAAGATCATGGCCTTCGCCCGATCATAAGAGGATGAGCTGTTTCTTCCCTAATGGTATCTCCAAGATTCCCAGCTTCCAGATGGATCTTGGTATCCAGTACCCAGGTAAGGTAATTCTTCCCAGTAATGTCCAGGGCAGCATAATCAAGTTTTGCCAAGTTCGCCATTTTTTTTTTCTAAAAGAAAATTGAGATGTGTAAGAACTTGCAATAATATGTAATATGGGGGATGTAGTGTTAAAACTTCTGGTTCTTACAAATTCTTCATGCCAAAATGATAAGCACTCGAAACTTCTGGCTCAAGATTTACATGATGAATGAGGAGGGTGATTGTACCACACCATTCTCATAGGATGGGCGATTATTCCGCACCACTTAAGTAGCAGGAAAATTTAAATATGCAAAGTAGGGTGGACGATTATATCGCACCACCTAAAATTGCAATGAAATTAAACAACAAGCAAATTTAAATATACAAGGTATGATGGGCGATAATACCGCTCCACCTAAACCTTGCAGTAAAATTAGATCTGCAATCCAAGATAGGTGATGATACCGCACCATCATTGATTACAGTAAGATTAAATTTGTAGTTCAAGATGGGCGATTGTACCGCACCATCTTGGATTGCAGTAAAATTAACATAAATAAACACTGGGTTAGTAATCAAGATCCACACCAAACAAGAAATTAAAGATATATGTAACTGTTAGGTTGAGAACTAAAAGCAGGCATGGTGCAAACAGTTCTTCGCGAGGGTATATCCAGCAGTTGAGGCAGAGGAAGAAGATGAACAGTACAAATCCTTAAAGGAAACTTTTTTTTTTCTTTCGGCGAAGAGAAATGAGGAGTAGTTATATTTAGAGAGTCGTGCTGATAACGTGTTATAAATAGGTAAAAGTTAGAGAAATAACCTTTACTAGTGACAGGAGCAAAGCAGGTATAAAATATCACACTATAATTGTAACACAAGGGAATGACTAATAAGAGTGGGAGGAATAGACAAAGATGACCCATTTTGTTAATTTTGGGATAGAAATAAGACAAATCAACCATGCAAAAGTCATGCACATCATACACAAAATTGAAATGACTAAAATAACCACGTATAAATACTAAAAACTCTTAGCTCATTGCATCACTGTACATCATTTTTTTTTATTTGGAATTGAGGATGAGAGATAGTGTGAGCTATGAGTTTCTAGGTTGAGCTCAGATATGTAAGCATATCATGTGCATGTTGTGTACATACAATGTATAAGTGAACTTAATACGAAGAAAGCGAACAAGTTCACAAAACAATTTCGTCCATATCCTTCTCTTTCTTCTTTCCACTCTGATTTCTCTCTTTTCCCTCAAATTTCTTCCTTCTCTCTTCTTCTTTCCACTCGACATGAACATAAACTAGAGGAGGTGTGCAGGGGCAGGGGTGCCTCTGCCTGATAGGATCATTTGAATAAATTGGACAAATTGGTTGGTGGAGTGAAGTGAGTCGGTGAGAATTTGAAATCTGAAATATCCACTTGTTCATAAAGGAGAGAGAGGGAGGTGGGGCTGAAAATATATCCAGCATGAAAATAAAATACTTCAAAAAAAAAAAAAAAAAAAACATCAACCTTTGGTGAGATTATTGCCTGCTTGTTATCGGGTCTTTAGATTTTGGCTCCGAGGAGATAATAGATCGAGAGAGAGAATGAACGGAGAGAGACGAGAGAGAGTAGAGAGAAATCAAAAAATGGGAGGAACTAATACATTTATATACAAGGGCAATTAGGTTATTTTAAGGTATAGGAAATTTTTTATTTTTGTTCTATTGTTGTACATGTTGTGTGCATTCTGTATGCATATTCAAAAAATCCTACTTCTGTCATTTTTGTCTATTTCCAAAAAAAATTACATTACTTATTTTCAACTAACGTGGACACTAAATCCAAATTACTTTTCTGAATATGGAAAGGGACATGAAAACATACAGAAAGAGAAAAAATTGGTGGAACCGTGGAAGCCACCAAAAAATTATGAGAAGAAGATGACATGCAACTCCTACCAAACCCTAATAAATGGGGCAGTTAGTCGTTTAGTTTGATACGAGGAAGAGATTGCCCCCATTCCTCTAAGAAAAGATATATTTTTTTGTGTGCGATGGTAAACAATATATACAACATATTTTCTAATATTAGTTGATAAATTTACATTAATTTTAAGGCAAGTATTAACAACTAAAACGTAATACAATAAAAGTAGATTAGAACTCTTTGAAAGTGTTTTTAAAACAATTTAGAGCGCTTAATTTCAGTTCATAAAAAACACTTCTAATTGATAGAAAAGGTGAAAAATATTTTTGAGTTCAAAAAAGTACACAAAATGCTTTTTCAAAAAAAAAAAAAAACTTAAATTCTATTAAAATTCTTAATGTGCTACTAATTGGAAAGCTTAGTGCTTATACGTAAATGTATATTTTAAAGAAGTATTTTCAAATTGGCCATATAGTACCATGTAGTAGAGTTACGACCACCTTAAAATTTTATTAATTGCCGCTCATTGAATTTTATTTTTATTTTTCATCAAATGATAGATTTGTTAAATTAATTAGATGTTATATTAAAGAACAGACAGAGTTCGAACTTATGTTGTGATACAAAGACAACACTTACTGAATTAAATACAAACCCATCACCAGTCTATACACCTCTTTGTTTTCAGATTTTGCACTCACTCACAGTTACAGTCACATATCCCACCGATCTTTATAATACCAAACTCATATTGTTTCTTGTTCACTCTCATGCACTTGCATTGTCTTGAGCCCCTGCATGGCCTACACGTGTCCCAATCGACATCAACGATATAAAGTGAGCGAACCTAGGGCAGTTGAAGCAAAATAGGGTAGTCGACGAGACTGGTGGAGTGTGAGTGTTACTTATGGACCCATCAACTTTCAGTAAATGGTACATTTTCCTCTATAAATGTTAAATCTACGGGCTCTCATTACAACATTCGCTAGCTCTTAGCTTCTTTCTTCTTCATCCATTAGCTTTCTGTTCCAATATTTCAGTCACAATGGGGTTTTCTCTCCCTCACATCCTTGCTTTTCCCACAGTAAGTTTCTAATATCGATATATTATGCAATAATGCTATTCTTACCATATTTTTGTATCACAATTGTATACCATCTTAAGTGACATCTGATATGGATAACCACATCATCTAAATTAATTTGCATTTAATTTTAAAATGTTAATCAATAATTAATAAAAAGATTGTTAATTAAATGATGATTGTGGTATACGAGGAGTCTTCTTCTGCCACTTAAGATTATTTAAGTGTTTTAATTAATAAAAAGATTGAGATTAAATGATGTAGTTTGTCCAACTCATCTGCCACCTAAGATGGTAAAGAAATGTGGTATAAAATTGTGGTAAGAATAGCATTACTATATTATGTGTTTTCTTAATTATGCAACCATGTTAATTTGATGTTTTAGTTAAATAATGTTTGCTAATTCATTGTCTGATTTAATACTGATGAGAGTTCAAATGCCGTTTGCAGCTCACACTGGTGGCAAGCCATGCTGCTTTACCACCTCAACTTTACTGGAACTCTGTCTTGCCAAACTCAAAAATGCCAAGAGCTATCAGTGAACTTCTTCAGCCTACAGGTTAGTATTTAAAGTCTCAAAGAAGCTGAAATATTATGTATTCCTAAACAATAATTCTATTTAGACATACAAACTAATAATATTACCGAAACATTTTCTAATACAAGTGAGCCTAACCATCGTGTGTATATATATATATATGTAAGATCTACATGCATGTATTAGATATTATATATAGGGTTAATTACAAAAAACTACCTCAAGTATGGGTCAAATGACACTTTCATACCTCATCTTTTAAAATTGACAATGTCATACCTCATCTTACGAATTTGTGTCAATGTTATACCTTCCGTTAGTTTGGCCGTTTATTTCTCAGTTAAATGCTGACGTGGCTTGATCCGGGACCCATTTTTATTAAAAAATTATTAAAAAAATTATTAAAAACAAAAAAAATCATTTAATATTATTTAAATATTAAAATAATAATTAAAAAGTACATAAAAAAAATAAAAAACATTAGTCATCATCTATCTTCCCTCTCCTTTCGTGCATCTCCCCCCTTTCTCTTCCCTATCATCTTCCTGCAACCCAGCAACCCAGAAAAGAAGAAGGAGAAAGAAGAAGAAGAAGAAGAGAAAAAAAAAAAAAAAAAATCCAAACCAAACCAAACCCAGTTCATCCCCCTCCCCCCACCACAAACTCAACCCCTGCAACCTAGAAAGGAGGAGGAAGAAGAAGGAAACACAAAAAAAAAAAAAAAAAAAAAAAAAAAAAAACCAATGGGAAACCCAGTTTGTTCCTTGCAGAAGAAGAAGAAGAAGAGAGAAGGGAAAAAAGAAAAAAATAAATAAAAAAAAAAAAAAAACACCAGCAAACCGTCCAATCCCACCCAACCCCCCCCCAACCTAACCCGCAGAAGGAGAAGAAGAAGAAGAAGAAGAAGAGGGAAACAGAAGAAGAGAGAAGAAAATAAAAAAATAAAAAAACCAGTTCGTCCCCCTGCAAAAGAAGAAGAAGAGGGAAGAAGAAGAGAGAAGAAAAAAAAAAAAAAAAAAAAAAAAAACCCAGTTCGTCCCCCTGCAGAAGAAGAAGAAGAACAAGAAGAGGGAAGAAGAGGGAAGAAGAAGAAGAGAGAAGAAGAAGAAAAAAAAAAAAAAAAAAAAAAAACCAGTTCGTTCCCCTTAAGAAGAAGAAGAAGAAGAAGAAGAAGAGGGAAGAAGAGAGAAGGAAAAAAAAAAAAAAAAAAACCAGTTCGTCCCCCTGCAGAAGAAGAAGAAGAGGGAAGAAGAGAGAAGAAAAAAAAAAAAAAAAAAAAAAAACCCAGTTCGTCCCCTGCAGAAGAAGAAGAAGAAGAGGGAAGAAGAAGAAGAGAGAAGAAAAAAAAAAATGGTTTTTTAAAATAATTTTTTTATTATTTTAATATTTAAATAATATTAAATTATTTTTTTTGTTTTTAATAATTTTTTATTAATTTTTTAATAAAAATGGGTCCCGGATCAAGCCACGTCAGCATTTAACTGAGAAATAAACGACCAAGCTAACGGAAGGTATAATATTGACACAAATTCGTAAGATGAGGTATGACATTGTCAATTTTAAAAGATGAAGTATAAAAGTGTCATTTGATCCATACTTGAGGTAGTTTTTTGTAATTAACTCTTATATATATGTCAACAAATGTGTCTATACCTTCTAAAAGTGATATATTAATCCACTGAAAAAGCAATAATTTTGTATTATAAAAGATGAAGGGATGGAATACCTTAAATGTTATCATTGCTCAAATTTGGATTGTATGTATGTACTTATTTTCTTACATACGTGTCAATAAAAGCCACAATAAGAACAGTCAATCTCAAAACAACCGGTCTGCTTTTTAGAAACTTTTATATAGCGTGGGTAACTGAAATATTTAAAATGGAGGATAAGTAGTTGATGTTGATACCATCAATGATTTGACTTTACAATTGAATGTGTTGATATAAGTTTGACTACATTTTTAGGTATTCTTATGTTGTTGATAGAAAAAATTGTTTGACTTTACAAAATGGCTGTGTGTCGATACACTTGACTACACTTTAGAGATACAATTTTAACGGTGAATTTTGGTATTTCCTATGTATGATCTGAAAATTTTCCCAAATTTTAGCATAATAATCTAACTCTTCTCAGTTGTTCACCATTTATGTTGCTAAAATTTGCAGATTTCACAGAAGGTAAGAGCACCTCTGTTGTAGTAGGAAAGGGTGGTGTCAATGTTGATGTAGGCAAAGGAAAGCCCGGAGGCACCCATGTCGATGTTGGGAAGGGTACTGGAGTGCATGTGGACGCTGGAAAGGGAAAGCCTGGAGGCACCAATGTAAACGTCGGGAAGGGCGGTGTGCACGTGGAAGCTGGAAAAGGAAAGCCAGGCGCCGGCACTAACGTAAACACGTAGGAGGCAAAGGCGGTGTTGGGTTGAACGCCGGCAAGCCCGGTAAGAGAACCAATGTTGGTGCTGGCAAAGGAGGAGTGTCAGGTCACAAGGGGAAGCTCGTGTATGTTGGAGTAAAACCAGGACCAAACCCTTTTGACTACAGGTATGCAGCCACCGAAACCCAACTCCATCAGGACCCAAACGTCGCTATTTTTTTCTTGGAGAAAGATATGCAACCTGGAACTACAATGAACTTGCACTTCACTACAAATTCAAACACAGCAACTTTCGTGTCACGCGAAACCACCGAATCCATCCCATTTTCGTCCAACAAGCTGCCAGAAATCTTCAACCAATTTTCAGTGAAACCGGGGTCCGTGGAAGCGGATATAATCAAGGGAACAATTCAAGAATGTGAAAATCCAGGCATTAGAGAGGATAAATATTGTCCTACCTCTTTAGAGTCCATGATTGACTTCAGCACTTCCAAGCTTGGAGGAGGAAATATTCGAGCAATTTCGACAGAAGCCGGAAAAGGAGCTACATTACAGAAGTACACAATAGCTTCTGGAGTGAAGAAGTTGGCGGCGGATAAATCCGTCGTATGTCACAAGCAGAACTATGCCTACGCTGTTTTTTACTGCCATGCAACAAAAACAACAACAGCATATGTGGTGCCCCTGAAAGGTGCCGATGGGGTGAATGTTAAAGCAGTACCAGTCTGCCATACAGACACATCAGAGTGGAACCCTAAGCATTTGGCCTTCCAAGTCCTCAAAGTTATGCCAGGAACGGTTCCGGTCTGGCATTTCCTTCCCAGTGATCATGTTGTCTGGGTTCCCAACCAGAAATCTACATGATTTGATTGATCAACCCATCAGTTCTACATATGATGATATCATCAGCTGAATTAGCATAGTTTGAATGGCAACAGTTTGAAATTAAATGGACAGTCGATTACTTCTTATTGTCACTATGTATTTCAGCCTATATATACTCATAAATGAAAGCATGCTATCTTGTGGGCTAGACTTGGCAATTTTTCACACTACATGTTAACCCCACTCAAAACAATACGAAAATAACGCGTTTCAGATCAACACATTAACTAATCAGGTCGTTATCAGGTCATACGTTAAAAACCGTTAATAATGGGTCATGACCAAGTTTACATGCGGATAATCCATTTTGACCCATTAAGAAAAAAGTTACTTTGATAATTTTAAACTACTAAAAAAACTTACTACAAACTACAATACCATAGTATTTATATAATATATTAAATATGTATTACTGTATTATTATTCTTTAATAAGTTAAAAAAATTAAAGTTAAAATTTCATTTATTTGTTTTTATTATAAGAGTTTCTTACTACCATTAGTGCTATAACTCTGTTGTGACTCCAAATCAACTAGTATGATCACTAGACCGTAGTACTAAGTGACTTATCCTCTTAATCTTAAGTGAGAGTAAAACATTCTAAAGCACATTAAAAACACCAAAACACATTAAAATTATATATAAATTAATTTACTAGTTTGAAAAATATAAAAAAAAATACACAAATGCTTATGATCATCATCTACACTTTAATGATAAGTACATTGTCGTTTGAATTTTTAAAACCCTCGTAAATAGTGTGTTTATAGGAGTTCAAAATAAACAAAAATTCATAGTAATAATGTAAAAAATGTAAAAAATGTGAAAGAATATACAATCACTCGTAATGATAAACTTTACAACTTTCATAAAAGGGTTTACTCTGAAATTTGACACCATAATCCATAAACCTTAGATTTATATTTAACCGTCGATTGTCATTTACGCTTTATTCTTCTCACCGGATTTCCTTTTTTAGATTTTCTTTTTTGAAAACATAATCTTTTAAAGGATGCAGGAAAATGAACGGTTCAAATCATTGACATCATGTTCCAATGTTTAAGGTTAACTAAAATATGAGTCGAAGGTGTATAGTTTCTATAGACTTTATAAACTTTGAGCAATATTTTCACTGACGGTAAGAATATGAAAATTGTGGAGCCAAAAATAATCAAGAAAATTATGGAGGTGGCACGTGGACTTTTGGCTAAAAGGGACAAAATTACTCTTGATGCACACTGGAATTCCCACCCGCATGCAACAGACAATAACGGCTTAATCAAGGAAGAGTCAAAGGTGTTCAAAATGGTATTTATTCAAATCCCTCTTGTCACTCCTCATCAAATCCTTATTCAAAAGGTAATTCCCAATTTTCCTATTTAATTTAGGATTAATTGCCATGTTAATTGCAAGATATTATGTAATAATATCTTGCAATTATTCTCCAATTACACCATATATAGCCGGCCACTATTCTCTAAATAGGGTCGGCCACTACCCTATAAATAGTCCTATTCTCCCACTAAAAAGCTAAGTCATTTGCTACCCATAAACTCCACAACACATTCTTTTTAGAATTCTAACTTTGGCATTAGATACTCTTTGGCCAAAGCCCCCCCTCCATTCATCATGGGTGCGTGAGGCTTTTGGCCTTAATCTTAGATGTTATTATTTTGCAGGCATTTTCGTCAAAGGAGAAGACGGCGGAAATTTGCATCCACAAATTGGTGTTTTCATTGAGAGGTTGATTCACACGCTCGAAGAAGACTCTCACACTCAAAGTTTCTCATTTCTCATTCATATGTAAACTTTTCTTACGTTCTTATTCCTAGAATTTTTTAATTCTTTGAATAGGCGTAGGAGAAAAATACAATGGTGGGAAATTCAAAACCCACAACAAACGGAACTTTCTACATTCAAAGATCCAGATCAAATGATGGAGGACGAGATATATCCTAACTGAAGTCTTGCACTCAAAGTCCATTACACTTCCACTACTCAAGGAGACGCATATCGTCCAAGCTCTTCCTACCTAAATAGCGAACAACACTTGTCTCGACAAGTCATAAAGTTGACAAGTGCCCTCGCGCAATAGACAACCTTGGTGAATCAGCTTTTGCAGTTTACCGAGATGCAGCGTGCTCAGAAGAGATGTCCTGAAGTAAGAATATAGCAGACGACAAACCTCTCTAGCAGCGTCCTGGCAAGCAACTGCTCGATCAGTCATGAACCAACCATTATGGCAGTGTACATTCCCGACTGGGCCCCTAAGATAGCGTATACTCTTGGCTGCATGCTTACAACAACTGATCACTTATGCACTTCAAAAGAAGATCACGTCTTTCTTAGGGACTTATCGCAGGAATTGCACCCTTCTGGGGACCAACCATGTTCTCCATTATAAGAGGGTAAACCAATTCCCTGACACCCACATGGGTTTACTCTCTAATGCAAGAAGATAAACTATACACTCCGTATCAAGACGTGGATGAGTCGGGCTGCCCTAGTGTAACTAGGTGCACAATGGCTTATGTCAGTATTTCTAGAAGTAACCACTATAGTCTTTTTCAAGGCTTAGCTAACTGAAAGATTTTTGATCTCTTGGCCTAATCCATGGGGAACCGGGCCTCAGAGACGGAGGAGGCACATTATGTAGTACGTCCTATGGATGGCTGCCCTGGAACCTTGAAGCTGCTATTGAGTGCACTAAGTTAGCCTATGGTTTCCAGAAGACTGCCTACAGCTTGCCCTTCGAGCAGCAAGCTGCACTAAACTTATACAACCGCACATTTTTGTGAAAGGCTAAACAAGATAACGTGCATATACAAAGCTCCATCCACTGTCGACATACTACAAAGTCGATAAGCTTCACCTCTGCCAAGCACATAATGATCATTTAGATCTACACTAATTTCAATATGTTGTGATATTTGTTACGCAACCCACAGAATTGGGTACATAAGAGGCAAGTAGTTCTCTCGAACATTTTCTTACAAAATTCCATACAACCGCATACTTTTGATACAAAAGGTTAGCGAATTTCATGACCCAAAATCTTTAGTATGTTGTGTGCATGCTTGTGATATTTATTTTGCCAATGTGAATTATGGCTTGAGGTGATATTTATTTTGCCAATGTGTATGGCTAGAATTTTCGATATTTATTCTACCAATGTACATGGTAGGAAACCTAAGTATGAATGATTACTTCATGGAAGTATTTATTTCTGGGACTTGAATAAAATCTTAGATTGAGGTTATGATTTTATTCCCTATAAATGGAATGTTGGAATTAGCGTTAATCCCTTTTCGTTATTCGATGGTTGAAATCTCGAGGACGAGATTTATTATATTGGGGGTCGAATGTAACACCCTGAATATTTTTAAAATGATGTGGATATTCATTTTATTGTTTATGTGAAGAAAAAAAAAGATCGATTTATGGTTATGAAATTCAAATGGGGAAAAATGTAAAATCCTGCTTTCGGATTAAGAATTAATTATGTCGTATAATTTTTCATTAGGTGGGGAAGGACGAAAATGCCCTATTTGGTTAGCATAATTATACGAGGACGTATTTTATGCTCATATATTTTATCATAATTCTTGAAATATTGGAATAGAGGACGACCCTACGAGCATGTAGGTTCAAACGGATCTTAATTCTGAGTTAGAACGGAGAAGTTACGAGCCTCGGAAGTGGTGAGAACTTTAGACACGTGGACTTACTATTAGTAGTAAGTCTCTAAATTTATTCAGAAAATTAGGAAGCTTCTGGGGGAGGAAACTGACCCAAAAAGGCCCAGAAACTCCAACCCAGTTCGCGACCCAATTGACCCTCGCAACATCCCATTTTCAGACGTCAATTCCGGCCAACTTCGATGGAGGTTTTCGACGCCACCACCACTATCTTGAAGCTCTCACTCCTCTCTACAAAATCCAACCAAGAACCACCTTGATTAACCACCGTATGTGGCAGTGTGAAGCCATAAAGACCGATGAAAACCAATGGTGCTCCGGCTGCCCCCTTTTCATTTTTCTAGTGAATCGGCGAAGCGATGGCCGATGCCACCACTTGGGTTTTGTAGCTCATCATCCCAAGAGTAAATCTCGACCATCTTTGATCTCGTTGTACCACTATGGGCGACGAATCGACACAAGAAAGCTTTAGGCACCCGCCGGCTTTATTAGCGGAATTGACCCTATTCCGTCCACTTTTGGACTTCGTGGCAGGTATAAAACGTGTTCCTCTTGTTGAGCTCTATCTCCTGTAAATTTTGGTAGAATTTGGAGTTAGACAAAAAAGTGGGTTTCAGGTCGCCTAAAACCACCACACGCAGCGACACGTGTGGCGGCGCGTGGGGGAGAATCTGTTTCCATGGATTTTGGACAATAGGAAATCCTTCATGTCTTGAGCCCATATCCAAAGTCCGTTCGTTGAAATTTGATACGATGATTTGAATATTCAAATTTTTCGGATAATTGTACCGTCGTACGATTTTTCATAACTGATGACCATTCAATCGTTGGATTGTCACCAAACTTTGAGATATTATAGTAAATAATATTTGAGGACCTTAGAAACTTATGGATTGGGAATCTGACATACAGATCTTCCCAAATTGGATTTGCAAGTTAGTGAATTAAAACGTCGACTGCCACTCAAATGTTGTGATTGGCGGAGATCCAACCATTGGATCGAAATTAAATTTTAGTATGTTGTTCTAGAAGCATAATGTGAACTATGAATGACTTGATCCCTTAGTAGGGTACGTAGGCAGTCTAACGAGAAGGTTAGATGCAGTCATAATAAAATTACTGAAATTAATCTTTTAGTGAAATTTTCTAAGAAATGAATTCGAGCCTATCTCAGTTATTAGCTTCTGAAGTAGAAATTTCGAGTTGTTACGCCCTGGCCCATTCCAGTTGAATCCAAGCTGAACCCTAGCTCGTCTCCATGGCCCACGCTGCTGCACCCAGACCTTGGTCCACACCGAGTCACCACCACACCAAGCCAACAACAGCCACCCATGGCAGCAGCCATGCCGCGGCTTCTCCAGCCATATTTTCACACATCCTTGACCCTTGTCGAGCCAAATTTCAAGCCCCAATGCTCCCAAAAATTAAGAAGGCAAGGAAAATTAATTTTTTTTTCTTACCTTGGTGCGATGTGAAAACGAAGAAAGGAACGAAAGATAGTCTTTTGCACAGGCAAGTGTAGAAGATTGCTAGGGGGTGGGAACAAATATCCTCTAGCTTTCTCTCTCTTATAAGGTAGAATAAATTTCTCTGAAGTTGATTAATCATCTACTTAAGGTAGACTTAAATAGACTTTGGAAGTGATTTATTTCCCTTTCCTAGAAAGATCTAATTTCCAACTAATGAGGGAAACTACATCAAAATAGGAAACAATCTTATGTTTCCTAAAGCAAAGGAAGATCTCTATACCTGATGCCCTTTCCTGCGAGCAACCCAACAGGTATGGGAGCATTTGTGGAGCCAAAAATAATCAAGAAAATTATGGAGGTGACACGTGGACTTTTGGTTTAAAAGAACAAAATTACCCTCGATGCACACCGGGATTCTCATGCGCATTCAACGGACAATAAGGTCTCAATCAAAGAAGAGTCAAAGGTGATCAAAATGGAATTTATTCAAATCCCTCTCATCACTCCTCATCAAATCCTTATTCAAAAGGTAACTCCCAATTTTCCAATTTAATTTAGGATTAATTGTCATGTTACTTGCAAGATATTATTTCACATAATCTTGCAATTATTCTCCAATTGCACCATATATGGCCGGTCACTATTCTCCAAATAGGATCGGCCACTCCCCTATAAATAGTCATATTCTCCCACTAAAAAGTTAAGCCATTTGCTACCCACAAACTCTAAAACACATTCTTTCATAATTCTAACTTTGGCATCGAAGATTCTTCATCCAAAGCCCCCCCCCCCAATTCATCATGGGCGCATAAGGATTTTGGCCTTAATCTTAGGTATTATTATTTTGCATTTTCATCAAATGAGAAGACGATGGAAATTTGCATCCACAAACATGATATCAACAATCTAAATTGTTCATCTTTTTGTATCTGCTAAAAGATCATGTTTTCAAACAAGAAAATCTGAAAAACGAAATTCGGTGAGAAGAGATGGAGCTTAAATGTAAAAGGTAATCAATCGTTAAATTTAAATTTATGGTTTATAGGATTATAGTGGAGAATATCGGAGTTGATCTTGACAAAAGTTGTCGAATTTGTCATTACGAGTATTTGTATATTCTACCTTACTTTTATGTGTATAATTTATATCTTATATCCCGCTCTCTTTTGTTTTGAAGTAATATTTATGTGACAATGTGATATGTAGATACTAATTTAGTAGTTTTTTTATTTGATTATTTATTGATTTAAAATATATTTTCTTAATGAGTAACGGGTCGGGTCATACTACCCGTAAATATTAACAGAACAAATTCAGGTCAAGTCATGTTACATGTTCATTTTAACGAATGTTACACAACATGACCTGTTAAGAATCGGGTATGTTACGAAAACTACACGAATGCTAGGTCTATTGTGGACTTTTGCAAAAAAGCATGCTATAGTAAACTTGCTCTACTACATTCAGTAATAGATAATAATGCATAGGCTTTAACTCTGGTGCTATCTATCCATTGGTTGAGTATTTAATTGTGGTGCTACTATATGCATGATACACGTGTTAAGTAATTAAGAGACTTTGTATGTGCTTATAAAGAAGTGGAACCTCAACTTCTTTCATGATATCATCAAAGTAGGTTAACTTAAACGCTCATGTGTGTGGCAATTTACTTTTCACATCTTATTCTTTTTTCTTTATTTGTATTTTTTAGGGTAAATTACATTTTACCCCCTCAAGTTTAAGGCTAATTGCAATCTCATACAACATCTTTAAAACATTTCAATCTCAGATATTTACTTATATTTCATTTCAATTTCATAAATTTGTTAAAAAATTTGTTAAATTAATCGTCAAGTGATAATGAATTCCACATTATGATGACATGGCTATCAAACTTGTACCACATGGCCAAATAATTAATAAAAAATACTTAATTATTAAAGATGATTTCAATTCATTTAATTGAAAAATTAAAAAAATTAAAAAAAAAACCCCACATCTTTCCCATCCTAGGGCAGCCAGATGCAACCACCCCCTTCTTTATCATAACTGCACCTCTCTCTCATTTAGGTAGACAAACTCATTCAAATCTTTGCAATTTCTCAAGAATTAAATAGTTCAACTTCAATCCACGTTTGTTCGTGAAAATCCGAGAGAAAATATTCAAGAGATTGGCTCAAATTTTAGAAAGTTGAAAACTTTTAAGAATCTGAAGAGAAAATTAGATGTAACAACATGTGCAATTCGCCGCCTGGTCATATTTAGAAGTTGCGACAATCGAGTTCTTGCACGAATAATTTCATCGAACTATGGCAATATGCAAACAAGAACAGCGAACAACGAGTTTCTGCAATCTGATGCATAAGGAATTGCAGCAGGCAAGTATTGGAGTAGGTTGGTGCATAAGAAATTGCAGGAGGCAATTCTGATTTCAGGCAGCAACGATAGGCAGGATGCGGCTTGGTGGCACAGATCCAGCTCAGCTTGGTGTAGATGCTGGAAGTCCCAATTTGACAAGGCTCAATCTCATTCGAATCAACGACGTCAGCGAAACGTAGAACTCAAGTCGCTGAAAGACGTCGTTGTAGGAAGTTAAGACATTGTTAGTTTTGTTGAGGGCGTTAGGGTTAGGTGGAACATGAGCTTGGTGGGCTGATAAGGGTGGTCGAATGAAAGGGTCAGATGGTTGGAAAACCATACAGCATCAGAGGGTAGCGAGAGATCGTGTTTTGACGGGGAAGATGGGATTTTGGGGTTTTTACTAGGTTTTTGTTTTTATTTAATTTCATTTTAGAATTATTAAATAATTAATTTTTATTTATAATTAATTGTTTTTAAAGATATGGCATAATCACATCATTAAAATATAGAACCAGTTGTAAACCTAATTTACTGGATAATATAAAGGACAGAGAGAGGGTGCGGCAATAATAGAGAGAAAGAGAGATGTGTAATTGTGAGGTGTGTTTTATTTCATCCCATTGTGCCTTTATTTATAATAGTAGGGAAGGTTAATTCCTTACCTTAATAAGATTACAACTCTAATAGGATATTAACTACTAAAGGGAATATTCAAAGATATCCCTAGATACACTAGGATTTACACAGTCATATTCCTAATCTAATAGGACTGCAACACTCTCCTTTGAGTGTGTAAATACTCAAGTAAATGGCGCATCAGGTCTTCAGCGATGAAGCAAATACAATTAGTTAAGTCGTCAGCACAATGAGCGAATACAAATCTCAGATCAACGGAAGAATGCATAAAAGGTAAAACTCACAAAACCTCGCTACGGTAAAACCCAAGCTGGGAGAAAAACTGATAGACTAAGGAGAAAAGTGAGAAGTTGCAAGTAAAAGAGCTCACAAGGGTATGACCAGCAGAGGATGGGTGCCTCATCAAAACCTACTTAGGTAGCAATAACCTAATGGGAAAAATGCTCCTAATCGTAGGGAAAAATAGTACATTAAGATCAAGTGAGTATACTTTTAGATACTCCTCCTGAGTTTGACAGAACTTCCAAATGAGAACTACAAGCATTGCACAAGAATAGTTAGGCATACCAATTCCTCGGACAAGTTTCTGGAAGGTTGACTTCGGCAGTGAAGTCGTGTAGAGGTCAGCAAGGTTGTCTGGTATCGACTGGCATAACTTCAATCTCCTGATGTTTTGTTGATGTAGATGTAAACGCAATATGTCTTGGTGTTGACTTCGTTGATGTATCATGTCTTAGTCAGGATGATACATGCAGCATAGTATTCATGGATCGTCGTCGAGACTCAACGATGGATGAAAACAACAAGTACTTCGAATATACTCAACAAGATATCTCAACCATGTCTTATGTAGGGCTTAGTGAAGTAAGGTGAGTCTTGAAACGATTTGAAGGTTTCGCAACTAAGGTCATATCGTGGACCTCCAAAATATTGCGATATCCCCTAACGGTAAAGACATAACCATTTAAGGTTGTTCCTTGTGTAGGTTTGATAAGTAACCCGTGTCAACATAACAAACAAGGCAAGCATCATTCCAAGGATCAGGGGGGTTGGATCCGCTCGGGATGCGTTAGGATTAGCCCAAATTCGTAGTACCTTTCAGGGTAGCGAAAAAACGTCTTTAATACCAATTCAGTGGTTGCATGTAGGCGCAGTGCTATATCTTTACCAATAGATCAACAGCGAATGAGATGTCATATATATTGCAATGAGCTAAGTATAACGAAGCACAATGTTAAAATTAGATATGGAATTTTTGGATTCCATAACCTCTTCAAGGGTCTCATTTGCATATAGCACATGGAATATCATAGGTATACTCAAAGGTAACACCTTCAGGGTGTAGTTCGACTAGTAAACCAAGTAGCGTCAGAACAATGCTTCAACTTTAGGTCAAGGCATGAACGAGTTTTCCCAAGATTTTTCATCTCAAATTTCATCTTCAAGTGCGAGACAGTTTTCTCAACTCTTCCAAAGTCTTAGTGAGATTCATGTCAAAGACATAAACTATAACTCTAGCAATTCGACATAAGACTTCATAGTTTAACACGCAAAGACATAATTCATATCCCTAATTGATCAAATAATCACTTGAACGAGTATACCACATCTGCTGGATTGCTTCAATCCATAAATGAACGCCTCAAACAAGTTGAGTGGGTGTTCCGTGGTTTAGAACTATTTGAACCAGTCCATGTACTTTCTTCGAGGACCTTACATATAAATCTCTGTATCTATATCCCTATGAAGAAAACACTAACCACATTTCATAATGATGCAATTAATCACAGGGCGTTTGAGAGAAACCTTACGTTGTAAGGCGTGCATCACTATTTCATTCATCTCATTACACTTCATTTCCCACTTGTAACATAACAGGGTTACCTTGGGTAGTGTGGGACGATAGATCCAAAACATACTTTGGTAAAGAATTTAACCTGGATTGTAATTTCGGTTGTCCAATCAATTCTACGTTGTCACTAATTAACGAAACACGGTTCAATATCGTCGCTTTCATCTAAGTCGGTAGCTACCATATAAGTTAAAACATCATCGATGATAATCTCATTTCAATTCCACCATTAACTCATCCAAACTAGTATACTGGACCAAGAACTTCAAGTCTCTGGAGTAATTCGGATTAATCTCATGAGATGGAAATGATTTGAGACAGCGATCGAGTATGGAATCATTTTGTGTCGTGACCTTCCTCTTCTAGGGAAGTGAATCCAATGAACTGAGTGATCTATTGTGCTCCAAGCCAAGACAGATTGATTGGCTATCTGCCGGTGTACCGGACTGTCCAAAAAGTGCCGCACAAACCATCCAACAAGGGCGGCACATCTTCCAGGGATGTTCACTCGACGTCTGTTAAGTACGTCTATCCTTACAGGCATATTTGCAACTGATATATGATCTCGTCACTTTAGCTAGATCAGAGGAATGTGTCTAGAACAACATTATGAAATCTAGAATTCATTGCACTTGCTTATCACACTTATGCGGTACAGGGATCGAGATGAGACATGCAACGTCCACGCAAATTCGCATCGTTCTATAGGAACGTTGACATTATTATCTCCTTCTAACGGTGGGAAGACTATCTTATTGAAGTGACAATCTGCAAATGAGCGGTAATGAGATCGCATGCAAGAGGCTCTAAGAGAGCTAGTGTGAAGAAGAATCATAATCGACAAAGATTCACATCTTTCTTTAAGGACCCATATTGGTATGTTGCTGCAGCACAACTTGGCACATGGAATACACACCTAAAACACGTAAATACGAAGTGTCAAGTTCGTACCCAGTAACCAACTGTAACATCGAATAAGTTGGGTGGCAATGGGCCTCAAGGCAGACCAACATAGTTGTGTACAAGATTGCATAGTCTTAGGCAGAAACCAAAAACTTGGTATGTTTACCAAGGTCCGGGCGATCATTTAAATTGCTCTTTATGATCACTACGCGAGGCTATTTGGGGTGAACATGGGAATTCGATCCAAAAGGCATGCAATACTTTATCGAAAATCATCGATATAAACGTTCTGGCATTATCCAGTCTTCCAAACTTTATGGGATAAGTAGGGTGGTGAACCTTTAAATCATCCAAAAGGTTTAGCAGCAATGTATGTAGACGAACATGTGAACAGTTTGTCAATTCATTAACCAAAACCATAACTATTTATATGGTCTGCATTTTGGTTGGATTAGTCCACATATATTCCCTTGAATCCACTGTGAAAAGAGAGTCATTTCATATCTTTGCGAGAAATGATTTAGAATATCAATTTCCCCCCACTGAGCAAGTTTGGCAAAGTATGCTTGTAAGCACAAGATCCTTACTTCGGGTAAGAAGATACGTCGTGGCATCATTGTTCGAACTGAGTGTCCCAAATGGTCGTGCCAATGTAAGCAAACTGCTCAATCACTAGGCTTTAGGCCGGCCACATGTGGTGTGCTCCCAGTTAGGAGGCAGCATTGGCCCCAAAGCAAAGCTTCAGGCTCATTTTTGGAGGTGGTGCAAAGATATTCCACTCTATTTTCTTCAGTGGTTTCATTCATGATCATTGTTCTCTCGAATATCCTTAAGACTCAACAACGTTCTTCCGAACAGGGAGAATATAAGGTCTCTTAAATGGTAAGTTAGTACCATTCATACAACGAGAAGCGTGCCAATGCTCTTAATCAGGTTGGATAGACTTGAAGTCGTTGTTAGAGATGTGCTTTAGGTATAAAGTCAGTGTGCCTAGTATCACATTTATCGAGACAACTAACTTTCCCACATTCGTACCTAATCACATGTTTAATTGCATTTGGTCATATGTTTTAAGAAACATGATTCAATTAACTCATCTTCGAGGACAATATTAATAAGATTATCCATAAATAAAATAAACACCAAATGTGAATCCAAGAACATAAAGAAATGTTCGCAAAGTAAATGGTTTACTAAGGGGATTCAGCCAACAAAGCCATACATGTCAAAACTCTACTCTTCCAACGATGTTTGGTGGAGCAAAATTAGTCTCATATATTGACTACGAGAATGGTACTCCTCAACGACATTGGTAGGGGCACGAACAGATGCATAACCAATGATCTATTTCATCAAGACGGAAGTAGATTATGCAGGGTTAAGGTTTGGAAATATTATCCCTAATTCTTGAAGGTTTAGGTTTTAGGTGCCAAGGATCACGCTTCAGGCACGATGCCACATCTTGGCAAGCCTTGTAACTACCATATGTTGTAAAAACAAACTTGAAATTGGATTGTGAGAAAGACAAACCCAAAATTGGATTCGGTAGGCTCCAACCAAAGCTAGAAGGGTTTGTTCGGTAGGCCTTTGCTGAAACAAAGCAATACCGTTTGGTGCATCTCTAGTAGAGCATGCCATCCCTGCTGAAGCAAGGCACCACCATTTGGTAAGCTTTGATTGAACTAGGTTGAGTCATTCGGTAGACTCCAATCAAATTAGGTTTATACCGTTCAGTAGACTTCAGCGGAAGCTAGGTCTATACCTTTTTCTCATGTTTATGGTAGTAATCAGATTCGAGAATTTGGTAAACTTCCGCTTTCTACGCTGCTGTTTCAGGAGTGAGTTAGAAACTTGGAAGGATGAGAAAAGTATTCTCCAGTCAAAATTTGATCGAATTTATAAACTTCAGAATCGTACTCATTCATAGACATAATCATGGTGTGCTTCAAGCAAAATCGTTCATGATTAGACGGTTCGTATGAGTGAGCTAAAGAGCCATGGAATCCTAATTCGGGAGGTACTTCTGTATGTAATGCTTCCGGCATAAGTCTTCAAATGAAGATCATAGAGGAGGCTTATTCAGCTCTTCCATGCCATTGTTGGCTTCAATGGTTTCTCAGCTTCTTGATAGTCAAGTGCAAATTCACGTCTTGTACCCACATAAAGTGGTTTCAGTCAAGAAACATCCAAACCAGTGAAATTGAACTTGTTATGGTTCGACAATCCATTAAATGAAGGGAATAAGATTGTGATTGCTCTTATGGAAATAAGATATCCATAAGCATCAAAGTTAGAACATTCGGGATCTAAGACATGGTTTGCATGAAAAACATCGAGTTTTCATGGGTGTATTATTTTATGAAAGCTTCGGGTTTCAAAGGCACTAAATTCAAAACTACATGTTCGATTTTAGTTATGAACTTCCGGTTCATAAAAATAGGTACCTGTAAGAACACATAATGCAATATACAACTAAGTGTAGTGGATTTGGGTTGCTTCAGGAACTCAAGTGTGAGTTCTTCAGGACTATGAAAGGGAGTCAACGGTTCAAAGAAAATAAATAAAATATTGAATCGTTAATGTACAAAAGTGGGCTTTAGGCCAGTAATTTTTTATGTCTTGTCAGATTAATAGATTGCTGCTCACTTTAATTAATTCAATAGATCGAGACCATTTGGGGTCGATCGTAGAAGCAAAAATAATACAAAATTTCAGGTCATATGTGGGCTAGATGGCTGCAGGCCGTACAAAAGAAAAGCCTAAAAAATTTGTTAAGGTCGTGAAATTGGGCACCAAAAATATGGGTGCGGGCTGAAGAAAAAAAGAGCCGAAAATCGCTTTAGGCCGAGAAACAAAGGCAACCCAGCACTGAAATTGCTGGCTGCTGCTTTAGGCAGGTTGCAAAGAGCAGCCCAATAGGGCATGCAAGCTGCAGGCTTACAGCAAAGATGGGCCGAGAGGCAACAGGCCCAAAACAACTGAAGCCCAAGTTGGCTAGGCTTGGACAAAGCCCAAAAAAAATGTATGGGTTTGCTTCGGGCACATGCAATCGCCGGAAAAACTGAATGACGCCGCCACAATTGGTGGTGTTCTCAGACGAGGACGACTCGAGGTTCAACGAGGACCCTTAAATTCACAACGGAGACTAGCTCAACGTCGGAATCGAAGAAGATGGCGTCGGTTGTCCAAATCCCAATAAGATTCAGTCTGGAATCTCAGTCAAATTGATCGTCGAGGACGAAAAGCTGTGAAACTAGATGACTGCGAGTCGTCGATTTTCACCAAAATTGGTGGAAAGAGGTCGGAGAGGCTCGGCTTCAGGTGAGCGCAGGTCCAACGAGGGAGACAACGTGCAAAATGGTGGTGTTTTTGCAATTCTAGAATTTTCTGGGCAACAGCTCAAACAGCGCTGCTTGGCTTGAGCTTGGCGTGAGCGCGTGGCTCCAACGCAACTCCATGACCGTCGCCGCTGCAAGCCGCGGCTCAGCAGAGTTTTCCCTTCTTTTTTTTTTTTTTTTTTTTCTTCTTTTCAGATTTTTAGTATTTAGGTTTTTAGAACCCAAAAATAAATAAAAAAAAATCATGCTTCTATTTTATTTACATTCTTTGACTCACAAAGTACACATAGCATTATTGCGTATTGCATGAACAAATATATATATTGACAAAATATAAGAACACATGCAATATATATAATTGAAAGGAAAATATAAATATAGGGGGTTCATGCATCATGAGAAATGTTTTCATGTTTCACGGTCATTTCAATATCTTAATTTATTTTAAAGGAATCTGATTGGAAAAAACAAAGGAGCCTTTGAATTTGTAGAAGATCATTTTCTGAAAGCCGGAATTGAATCTCCTATGCGTTGTATCACGTTCAACAAAAAAAAATTAAATTGAATCAATAGCATGTAGATCAATTCAATAAATAATAAATTAATCATAAAGTGAATAATTAAAACATAATACTCTCCTGATTGAAGAATAAACTCACTTTAGCGCAGCTTCAAGAGCATGCTAATAACGTGTTGTAGGCCTAATTTATTGTATCATATAAAGGACAGGGAGAGAGGGGGTGTGGCAATAGTAAAGAGAAAGAGAGAAATGTGTAATTGTGAGGTGTGTTCTATTCCACCCCATTGTACCTTTATTTATGGTAGTATGGAAGGTTAATTCCTTACCCTAATAAGATTACAACTTTAATAGGATATTAACTACTAAAGGAAATATTCAAAGATATCCCTGATACACTAGAATTTACACAATCATATTTCTAATCTAATAGGACTGCAACAGAACCCACAATTATCACATCATTACTTAATAGCCAAACTAATGGATATATGAAATTGAAATAAAATTTTAATTGAATTGTTTTCTTTTAGAATTCTAATTGGGGAGAGATATTTTGGGAATATTGAGAGCTTCACCATTTTGGTATGCTCTCTTTATCTAGACTACCTATTAATAGAACTTATTTTGTCAACCAAAAACTAATGAAATTACAATATAACCTTTAATATATAACTGAAAAAATAGGGGCATTAAGGTAATTTTGAACAAACAATTTTTTACTTTTTCTATTCTAAATCTCACAGTCATGTCATCATATTCATATCGCTATCCTCTAAACTCTCTCTCTCTCTCTCTCTCTCCATAACTGACAACACTTTTTTTTTTTTTGACACCTGCATAAAATTATATTTCTCACACATGGAGTGTGTGACCTTTGCTAGTATATACTAGCACATGCCCACACACTTTTAACAATTTTTTTTTGTTTTTAAAATGGAAGGAGAGGAAAAGAGAGAGAACGTGGGAATGGGAATAGACAGAGAGGAGAAAGGTTTGGTTTTTAATATTAAAGACGTTAAAGTTACTTGTGGGTGATGTTTTATTAAAAACAATAAAATTTGTGTTTTTGTAATTACTAAATTATCCATAATTTTTATTTTTATTCAGTTGCAATTAGAGAGTTAGAATAATAATTTCATAATGTTTTGTTTGACAACCAGAGTTATATTAATATGTAGTTTACATAGACAGAAAAAATTCATTTGTACAAATAAAATCCACAAAAAAATCTTACCACAAAAATACAAATTAAAAAAAAAAATTTCAGGCCACTGCATGCTCTTGCTTTCCGGGTTTCCTTCACAAAGTTTTCTGTTGGCAGGTATGCCGAGTAAAAAATGGGGAGCTTCACACCTAGCAATGGAAGGGGCTGCATGTTTTACACCTAATCCCAACAAATTTGTAGTTTACCTTCTTACTTCCCTATAAAGAATGAACCCATCTGCTCCTGTTTACCACAGCTTTCTGAGTTTTCTTGTTTCATCCAGTAAAATTTTCGTTTGTGTTGCAGAAGTTGAGTCTTAATGGGGTTCATTCTCTCCCGAATCTTAGCTTTTTTTACTGTAAGCGCTGTAATTTGATCTTATGTTTTTACTAATTTCATTTTCTATCTATCTTACTAACTCCGTGATTTCAAATTTTGCAGCTCACACTCGTGCGAGTCCATGCTGCTTTACCTTTACCACCTGAGCTTTACTGGAACTCCGTCCTACCAAACACACCAATGCCGAAAACTCTCAGTGAACTAATCCAGCCTGGTTAGTAAATACGGAAAATATGAGTACATCCCTTGGAATTCAATTTTCTTTAACTAAAACTCATCATGGCAAATTTCTCTAATAAAAACCCATTGACTCCAACTAAACAATATCCATAATTAAGTTTGACGGGCAAAATTTGTATTTTTAGATGTCTAAAAGCTCGTTTGGATGTGCTTTTAAAATAACGAAAAATGATTTTGGTGAAAATATTTTTGGAACCAATCCTTAGTAAAAATGCAAGTAAATTCCAAAAAAACACTTAAAGTGCTTCCTGGAAGAAGCACATAACTGGTGCATGAACTTATATCTAATTTATGTTGGTAAATCTGCAGAATCGGGCGGAACAGCCACAAACTTTGCTGGTTACAACCCACAATCTTTTATGGCTGCGCGTCTTCTATTTTTCCTTTACAACAGGAGCGCTTCCCGTGACGATATAAACCGCCTAAAAGATCCAACGCAAGTAGTTTTCTTCTTGGAGGAGGCCGTGCGTCCTGGAATAACAATGAAATATAGCTTCTCAAGAAATACAAGTACTCCAGCAATGTTCTTACCCCGCGAAATTGCAGAATCGGTCCCCTTCTCATCTAGCAAACTGCCAGAAATTCTTAACCGATTTTCACTGAAGCCTGGGTCAGTGCAGGCTGATATAATGAAGCAGACCCTTCAGACATGTGAAAGTACAGCTATTCCAGGAGAACAAAGATATTGCGCCACCTCTTTGGAGTCATTGGTTGATTACGCTACTGCCAAGCTCGGAAGAAATATTCAACCAATCTCCACAGAGTTGGAAGCAGGAGCTGCCATCCAGAATTACACAATAACCCCTGGAGTGAAGCTGATCACTTCAGCAGACAAGGACAGACTCATTGTCTGTCATAAGATGGACAACGGCTACGCCGTCTTCTACTGCCATGGGTTTAAAAGAACTAGAGCTTATTCCGTGCCTCTGCAAGGATCTGACGGGACGAAAGTAAAAGCAGTAGCAATCTGCCATCTCGATACGTCTGCCTGGAACCCGAAGACTTATGCCTTGCTAGAGGTCAAAGTTGCACCCGGAACTGATTCCGTCTGCCATTTTCTTCCCGAGGGCCATATTGCATGGGTTCCTAAATAGAAACCATGTAAATTGACCTCATCACCTGGAAAATTGCTTCTTTCCAGTGTACCAGTTTGAAATTAGAATCCTTTGTGGTTCTATACTTAGTTCACTGTAAAAGATCTACTTAATAATAAAGTTTGAGAAGCCTTGCCTTCATTATAACGTCCGAGAAGACCTACCATTTATTAGAATATGTATGGCCATCTATGGCTCTAGAAAAAGAGGGTCAACAAGATTGAATTTTGAGTTTTATTTGAATGTATGAGTTTGGAAAAATTAGTATCCGTTCCCTAGTTACTAATGTTCATTAATTAAAATCTTATTAGTTTTCAGATTTTGACTCAAGTTCCTAACATTAATGAAATAATGAATTTAGATGTCAGTTACATAATTTTTAAAATAAAATTAATAGTTGATTTAGGATTTTAATACTCACACCTTTATTAAACTCCTAACTAATTTTCAATTCAAAACATTTCTAAAATAAATAAAAAAATTAGAATAAGTTTGTACCCATTAGCTTTTTATAAAATGTTCTTCAATTTTTTAATCTTATATGCACTTCAAATTTTTAATCTTAAATGTACCCATTCATAAATATACCAATTTGTTATATGTAAAATGTACCCTTTTTTTTATATAAAATCTATTCAATTTTTCTCTACTCCATTTTTAAATCTATATGGGGACATTCTTTTCTTTTGATTTGAGAATATATCCATGTCAAGTTTAATGGAAGAAATTTACTAATGTTATTAAGCCTAATATCTATTACTTTTTTTTTTTTTTTTGTGTGTGGTTTTGAAGAATGTATCCATTTTTTAGTACAATAATTTTTTTTGTTAATTTTGATGAATGTACCCATATTTATACACACACACACATACACACAATAGTATAATCAACCAACTCCAACCAAAAGTTGGCCCTTAACCAAAGACGAGATTGCACAACTTCAACAATATTCAATCGTATATTTTACTATTTTTAATCCCACAAAGTATGAGTTTTTATTTAAAATCTCATTAATATAAACAACTATAAATTTTAATTTTTAATTTAAAAGATATAGTAACATGCATAGAAATAAATTATTACATTAATTTCAAGGACTTGGATCAAAAATTGAAAACCAACAAGGCTTCAGTAAAAAAATATTGATAGTTAGGGACCGCATCCAAAGTTTCCCTATGAGTTTAAGTTTAGGAAACAAGAGTGACAATGACCTATCTCAAAAGAAACCAAAAAAAAAAAAAAAAAAAACATTGGAGCCGATCCGAGCGGAGTTCCATGATCTTAATCAAAGTTTGAACATGAATAAGATTAATTCATGAATCCAAGCCTGATCGCCTAGGTACTCTGCTCGGCTTATTGATTCATCTACACACTAATCTAAATGTGGCAAAGTTTAAGTAAAAATGTGATCAAGACGTATAAAAGTTGAGGATTATTTCTTGAAATGTGAGGTGTTAATGGCTTCATATGTGGCAATGGAAGGGGTTGGCTACCTAGGCATGACAATTAATGTAGTAAATTGAGTACTTCTCCATGTGTCCCACATAGGTTGAAGCCACGACAACTCTTGTTTACCATATAAGCTAGCTCTGAGTTTCTTCCTCGCTTCATCAAGTAAATTTCTGTTGCGAAAAAGTCAAGCCTTAATGGTTTTTCATCCATTAAGTTTTTGTTGAGGACGACATGCATAATGCATCCTACCATAACATTGAAATTATGCTAAACTCACTGCATCCAGCAAATCTAATCAAACGAATTGACATTTGTAACCCAAACCCTAAACTTTTTTTTTTTTTTTTTGACAAAACCTGTTTTATTTTTATCGATTAAGATAAAGAAAATGCCTCTTTCTTATTCGCCTGAATTATGATCATTCTTTTTATAGGTTAAATTAGTTTAAAGTTGAATATCACTTGTGCCGAAAAAAAGGTTGAATTAATTTCTCCATTTTACCCTCACAAAGGAAAAAAGAAGAAGAAAATAAGACGAACGTCCTTAGGCCACTGCATGCTGTGCGTTTTCTGGTTTATATTTCTATGAAACATACGCTTGCATACTCTGCATTTTCAGTTTCGTCAGTAGCTTTCTACTGACACATAAACTTAACACGAGGCAATGGAAGGGGCTGGAGGATTTACGCCTAATCCTTACAAACTTGAAAGTTCAGATTCAGTTACGGGTACTTCCCCTATAAAAGTTGAACCAACCTAATATATTGTTTACCATCGGAGCAGGCTAGTAGTTTTCCATTAAGTTAAGGAGTCTTAATCTTAATGGGCTTCCTAAATATATAGAAGCTATGTAACCTGACCTCATCATTTGGAAAAGTGCTCCATTCCAATGTAGCAGTTTGAAATTCGGACCCTCTGTGGTTCTATACTTCATTGTAAAAGGAATACCAATAATAAAGTTCGAGAAGCCTTGTCTTAATTATAAAGTCTGATAAGCCCTATCATTTATTAGAATATTTAATATTAAGTGTATTGGAATTCCTTTCCTAGATTTTATGTATTGATTGTAATTTAGGGTTGGATACCAGTATATATATTTCATCACTGTGAGAAGAATAAGTTAACGACGCATTTCACGAATTCTAACTTGGTATCAATGTATTGTTCTAAGGTATATCAAGATTAAACTTCGGTTCATACTCCGTCGACCAACCCTTCCTAATTCACATCTTTGTTGAAAGAATTTCTTTTGTAATTCCTTACATAAGGATTCAGAAACTACCGGATCTTACTGAGTTGAAAACCCTAGATCAATATTTGAAAAATTGTTAATTCGCTGCTCAACCCCCAACAGAATCCTGGCTCTTGACGCGTCGCGGCCGCCCTCGTCATCGTATCCGTGCACTAGTGGATCTCCTTCGCCACTGTTTAACCATGGGCGAACATGTGGTCCCAGATGATGGAGATTCACATCTCCGAATGTGAGAAAATTCAGTACATCCGTGGCAAAAGTCATCCTCCCTTTAAACAAGATGCTACCTATGAGAAGTGGTATGCAAAACACAAAAAAAAATATGAATATTTTGAAGCAGGGGTTCTCGCGCGCAAAATACGTAGAGGTATATAAATGGCATAAACAAAATATAGAATGATTCATCATCACTCAATAGAAAAGTTGCTTCATTAGTTCAAAAGTTAATGGAGCTCAATTGATAAGCAAAATATTAAGCACTAAACTTAATAATTATGTGCAAGATGACTTTTTAAAGTACATAGGATGACTTGTTTAGAGTGAAAATAAGAAGCTCAATGTATCAGGAGGCTCCTTCTCTCACTAGTCACTACATTAATATTGAATTAAATTCTCCAATTTTTTTTCTACACAAATAAAGTA
This sequence comes from Pyrus x bretschneideri, assembly GCF_019419815.1. NCBI lineage: Eukaryota > Viridiplantae > Streptophyta > Magnoliopsida > Rosales > Rosaceae > Pyrus > Pyrus x bretschneideri. Next base: position 3,317,740 of record NW_025999446.1, read on the forward strand.
AGTAAGAAAAAATTTAGGCCGGTACATGCTCTGCATTTTCGGTTTCATCCGGTACGTTTTTTTACTACAAATGCATGCTCTGCAATTGGTTCAAAGCTGGATTAAATGCGGAACCTCACACTAGACAATGGAAGGGATTCCCTTATAAAAATTGAACCAATTTGCTATTGTTTACCATACGGGCCTGAGTTTTCTTGTTTCTTCCTTTTCAATGGGGTTCCTTCCTTTCAGAATCTTTGCATTTTTCATTGTGATTAAACCGTGTAAAATTTGAATTTTCCCAATGATTTTTACGAATCTTATAGCTATACATATCTGATTTTCTTTATCTCGTAATAATGAGAATTTTAACTATTTTGCGGCTTACACTGGTGGCAATGGCAAGCTATGCGACTACTTTACTGCCACCTCAACTTCACTACTGGAACTCCATCCTGCCAGACACAACAATGCCAAAGGCTCTCAGCCAACTTGTCCAACCTGGTTTGTATTGACAATCTCTGACTCAAAAGCTTTTCTCAACACTCTACTGATACGATATGTGGTTAAGAAAACCAAAGAATGTATAGAATGGAGCGATTTCATTCTTTGCGAATGGGATTGGGATTGCATGAAATTGGGATTGTCTCCATGAACATAGAACGGTTATTTTGTATTGGAATAGAGAGTTACTATTGGCACTCCAAATAATTAACCTGTTGGGCAGATTACATTTTTGTACCACATTGATGTATCATTGATGTGTCATGTCATATGTGTATGTTACGTTAATTAACAAATTTATTTCATGGATGTTGGTTGTATACATCACTTAATTGCCACATGAGATGATACACTAATGTGATATAAATATGTAATCTCCTTAATATTACTCATAGAAAAAGGGTGAGAATGGAATTATGACTGTTTGGAGTCCTTATTACAATTCCCTTGTGACAATCACACTAGTGTTGCTAATTCTCTATTTATGTTGTTAATTCTACATATCACACTAGAGTTGGCAAAGGAAACTTGTCTTTTTTCAGTCAAGATGCTGCCCGAAACTGCTGGTGTGTTTTTGTGAATTACAAAGGTAAAAGTGGAGGCCCGAGTCAAGTATTTTTCTTCCTGGAGAAGGACTTGCATCCTGGAAATGGAAAGAAATATCGCTTAGCTAAAAATTCGACTAGAGCAACTTTCCTATCCCGAAAAACTGCAGAGTCCATCCCCTTCTCATCTAGCAAAATGCCACAAATTCTCCACCAATATTCATTGAAACCAGGGTCTGTGGAAGCGATTAGAATTAATGAAACCATTCAGGAGTGCGAAGGTCAGGGCATTACAGGAGAAGAAAAATAATGTGCCACATCTTTAGAGTCGATGATTGACTATGCCGCTTCAAGCTCGGAAGAAATATTGAAGCAGTCTCCACGGAGGTGGAAAAAGCAGCTGCCGCTGTGCAAAATTTACAATATCCCCAGGAATGAAGAACCTTTCTGCAGCCTACAAGAACATAGTCATTGTGTGTCACAAGTTAAACTACCCGTATGCTGTCTTCTACTGCCATGCATTTCAAAGTATTAGGGCTTATATGGTGCCTCTACGAGGTTCAGACGGGATCACCGTGAAAGCAGTAGCTATCTGCCATACAGACATCTGAATGGAACCCAAAGATCTTTCAATATTTGAAAGTTAAACCAGGAACCATTCCCGTTTGCCATTTTCTTCCGGATGGCGATATTGCCTGGGTTTTAAAACAGAAACATTAGCTACCTAGCATGATTACTTGCCAGAGAGCTTTCCCTGTAAAAAGAATTGAATAAGAGCATTCTAGTTGATTCCCGCTATTTATAAAAAAAATATCCCATAGTTAATACTGGGACGTTATCTTCATTAAAACAACTAGCAATTTGACTATTAACTTCAGTAACCAAGTACTCATTAGCAGCAAATTAAGACGTACGCAGAAGAAAACAATAGAATAAAAAACAAATAAAATGATCTCTATGACATTCTTCAAAAAAAAAAAAAAAAAAAAAAAAGATCTCTATGACAACTGCAAAATTCTTGCATAGTTGAATCCATACTCCATGCTGGCCTTCAACTAGGACTTAAGGGAGGAAATTGGAGTTAGTAAATAGGGCCAAAATATGTTAAAAGAATAGCCTACTTTGATGCTGTAATTAATTTTTTCGGTCCAACGTGACTCCTATCACCAATATTATCCTCAATTAACTACATATTAAACCGTAAGTATGGGTTTTCATTACGAAAGACCGAAAAATCAGTGACTATTAGTGAACATCCCACATGTATAAATTATTTATTGCTTTGTTTTATACATCTCCAATGTAGAACTCCTGTATCTAACAGAAGGTGTTAATTGAAATATCACTGAACACTAAACACTCTATTTTAAATATAGTCTAGATTTCACTAATTAGTTATTTTTTTCATGAGAGATTTTGGATACGGTCCCTATTTATCAATGTTCTTTGACTGAAATCTTGTTGGTTTTCAATTTTTAATTGAAGTCCCTGAAATTAATATAATAATTTATTTCTATGTAAGTTATTATAATTTTTAAATTAAAATTGAAATATTTAGTTGTTTATATTAATGAGATTGTAAATAAAACTCATGATTTGTGGGAATTAAAATATTAAAAGATAAATTATACTCTTCAATATATTATAATATATATATATATATATATATATGTGTGTGTGTGTGTGTGTGTGTGTGTGTGTGTGTGGGTACATTCATCAAATTAATCAAAAAAATTATTGTACCGGTACATTCTTCAAAACCAAAATAATAGACACTGGGCTCTAGGCTTGTAAGAAACTCACATCACGTGTTTATTCACCGTTAGTGTTTTAGATTTACGACAGATCATTTTCCGTCTACCATGACGATTTGCTAGCTAAAAGGAACCGATGTTTAAAAATCGAATGAAACAAAAGTGACTAGCATGTCAAGAAATATTTAAGCAGTGTCGACAGAGGTGGAAAAAGGAGTGTGGAGTGAAGATGAGCATCATTTCCTGTCATCTTTGAGAAATATTGAGGTGAGCAGGGGAGAGATTCGTCAACACAAGCCAACAAACTGTGGCTCTTCAAAACTGGAACGATCTGAGAAGCCGTAGGTTGTAGTTGTAGGTCAAGATTTGATAGTTATGGCTTCAGACAGAAGGGAAGAAAGTCAGTAGCAGGAGGATTGGTAGAAATGGTTGACATGGTGAGAGGCAAGCCTACAAGGGTAGAAGCAAGATCGGGAAAGAAAAAAAAAAAAGACGGTGTGAAGGAGGCGGAGGCAGAGAAGAAGACTGAAGTGAATGGCCTCGATAACTCATCAGAGGCATAAGGTGTGTATTATATAATCATGCTGTACAATGAATACATTTTGAGTTAATGAGATAAATCTGTACAATCGAAGACTAAAAACATCTGAATGAATGATGATTCTATCGTTTATCAGCTGGCAGGCGACGAACTTGTTGCGTGTCATAAGCTCGATTACAAGTACGCTGTTTTATCCAGTCATGCACCAGAAAAAATAGGTGCTTATATGGTGTCTTTGTAAAGTGATGACAACATGAACGATAAGGCAGTAGCAGTCTGCCATGTGCAGACACATCGAAATGGAACCCAAAGCACCTTGCCTTCCAATTTCTCAAATTTCCACCACGAACCCTTGCCATCTGCCATTTTCTTTTCGAGGACACTATTGTCTGGTTTAAGAAATCAGGAGCTTACGATCCTTGAACCCGTCAGTTCTACATGGTCAGTTAGCATTGTGTTTCTATTCCAGGTGGTTCTTCTGTGATCTCCAACAGTTGCATCCACTCCCATAAAAAGAATTCCCTGAGAATGCATACTAATGTCTGAGAAGTCCTAATTGAAAAATAGAGAGTAAATAAAAAGAAAACTAACAATTAGAATAGTGACAGAAAGAGGATCTCACAAGTTCATAACCCCCAATGACAGCTCTGCAAATTTTCCTCAAGAATTTTGAATGACATGCAGTCTAGTCCAGCATCTTTCCAAGGAAAGCATTGCGTAGCCAGAATATATAGTGAATTTCCCTGTGTATTATGTATATCATCGGAACATATTTAAAAAAAGCTGCAACACGATTAGAAAACATGCCGTATAACATTTCTTTTGACAACAAGAAGTAGATAGATTCGTTGTAAAGCCATCACTCACCACCATTCAATGCATGAATGTTCTACTTATTCAGATCAACAGCAAGAACATACCTTGGTCAAATTATTGTGCAGGCACAACAGCTTTATCTTTATATTGGTCGACCTGAAAAGGTTGCAAGGAACCCCACGATCTTCCGACTTTCACTTTGACATGCAATGGAACTGGACAACAAGTAACTAAATTAGGTACAGCAAACAAATGTCCTCAAATTATCAACTATTGAGCAATGTTCCAGAAACTTTAGAAATATACCACGAAGCAAAACAGCATTTTCCATGCTCGTCTGTAGCAGCAAAGCAGCTTCCTTTATCACAACAGGATCAACTTCCAGTACTAATTCATCATGTACCTGGTTAGAAACCACCAACAAGCATTGTTACATGAGTTGCATTGTAAATGAAGCAAAATTATATTTAAATAAAAAAGCTAATAAGATGCTAAATATCTTAGCTTATTAATATCTTCCTCTACACTTCAAATTGACCAAAGAACGTTAACACAAACAGAATTTCCAAAACCGACCTGTAATAAAATTCTGCAGCGGCCCTTCAGTATGTGTAACTTTGTTGCAGGATGAGAAGAAGAATCAGGCCTTTCAACACCCTCAACTATCACAGAATATATATTTATCATTGCAAGCTTAATTATGTCAGCAGCAGATCCCTGTAAAAGGAGGACATCAGAGAAAAATACTACAATTTACTGATTAACATTAAACCCCCACACTCCTTGTCCCCACAGAAGGGAGGGAAAAAGTCGTACCTGACATATAGAATTCACAGCTTGTCTCTGAGCCTTCGACTTTTCTCCACTGTTTCCTAGTTTTATTTTTGACAAAAAGCGCTTTCTTCCCTTAAGGGTTTCGATGTATCTGGGCACAATAATGCAGATAGTCAACAGTTGGATATCTTCAAAATTTATGTATACCCGAGTGTATTACATTTTCTTTTTCTGGGAAAGAAAAAGAAGACGAAAAGAATGCTAAACTTATATCAACATTGACCCCTATTTTTTACGAAGAGATGCTTCTTCCAAAAACTTTATAACCAGCACTAGGAGAAGAACCAGTGAATTTTGAAAACAAGTCAAAACACAAGAAAGAAAAAAAAGCATAAACCTTCCCTCTCAGGCCAAGAAAAAATAAATAAAAATAGACTTAATAAATAAGAAACCTCAAACTGATCATTTGATAACACACCTATTTAGAAGGAAAAGGCAATGTGATGAAAGAGTTGAGTAATCGGAGGAAGAAAAAAACAGAAAAAAGCCTATTCAATTGTAAGAAATATTAACCAAAATACCACATGGTTTTCAGATATTATAGCAACCTATTCCCAAGAGAGTTCAACGACTTCTAGCAACCAGGAAAATAGTAACATGTCCTCACCCTTTCGTGCGGCAATATGCAACTGCTTCATTGAGCCAAGAAGCAACTCCAGGAAAAGAACTTTTAAAGTTCTTTATTTTTTCAGAAGCTTCTTCTTGACTGCAGTCCAGTTGTTCTGCAAGGCTATTAGGACCCATTCCATAAAGAATGCCATACACCAACCTTTTAGTCTGATCTCGTACATGGGAACTAACAGACTCTTGTGAAATACCAGTCCATCTAGCTGCTATCATGGTGAAGACATCACCATGGGGATTACTAAGGAGTTCAATGAGTGCAGAGTCTTTAGAGAAATGTGCCATCAGACGCAATTCAATCTGAGAATAATCTGCAGTTAACAGTAACCAGTTGTCCTGCAAAAGAATGGCAACAATAAATCAACTAATGGAAACCATGAAATCATAAATCCCATCCCCTTCTCCTGTCCTCTATCTGAATATATGACATTACTGTTTCAACCCTCCCCCGCATCCTCATTTACTCAAGAATTTTGACTTTTATGGTATAAATATAACAATAACACACAAACGGCCTACAAGGAAATGAAAAAGTTGATCATTACCTGAGTAGGAATGAAGTATTCACGAGCATTGATGTTGAATTGATCAATATCAGTTTTGTTTCCATTTCCATCCTTATTCATTTTAAAGTCAACCATATGTTCAACACACTGCATAAATAAAATAAAAAAAGAAGAAAATGTGATATTAAAATCACGATTAAACCTTGTTAACAACTGAAGCAGAGGGAGGAGAGAATAAATCAACTCATGGGAAACCCAAACCTGGAGATTTGGTTCCTCCATTGAAAGCCGACCAGTTGCTGTTGATGTTTGGAGCCAATGACCATGTAATGTGTACTTCTGTGTCCTCATGGATAGCCTACCCAGTGAACAAATTGATCCCAATGTACAGTTTAGGAGTTTTGCCAACGTACGATGCTCTTTAATGACGGGAATTATAGGATGCTCATCCCTGAAATGAAATAGATTATAGGATGCTCATCCATTAAAACAATGAGAGGCTGATGCCACAAATGACAAAATGAAAAGATTCAAGTGTGCATGCAAGAATACCCAAAAACCATCTCCAAGTGTTCACTATTCAAACAAAACAATCTAAACAGGATGGAAACCTCTATGGAATAAAATAGTTAAATAGTAATCCTATTCCCTTGAGTATTAATATTTCAACAGCTAATTCACACATCAGATGGGTGAGGTTACGAAGTACGATAGAAGAAAATAAGTCTCACTTAATACCTTAATAAATCCAAGCAATGCTTGTCCGTACTTGGATGTTGCTTCCCCTTATTGCGCCCCTCTGGTATGGGCAACTTTAAGTGTCCATATAATACGTTAGCAATTTCTGCTGCCGTAGATAACGAAAATTTCATGCCAGCTAGCTTGTAAGCTTCCTTCTCAAGCTGTCCTAACTTTTTTCCTAACACCTTGCGTGCTTGTAAGCATCCCTCCATGTCAAGACCCACTCCCCATAGCTCCATGTCAGCAAGAATATTAACCTAGCATACAAATAAGCAATAAGCTAGTGTCAAAAGTGATAGGGTTGGGTACTGGTTCTCAAGCACCTAACTAAACAGTGGTGATGCATTTATATGTGCATTTAAATCCAAAACAAACCATAGCAATAATGTAAACCTCAAATAAAATGAAGTTCCCTCAGAAAAATTAAGTCAGATGCTATGAAAGTAATTTACCAAAGGGATTTCAATATTTAGGAGGGCTTCAGTAAGGCCTTCAGCAACAAGTAACTTCCAAAGAACAGAACATAAGGCCCGTATTTGTGCAGCCCGACGGCAGCAACCGTTGTGTGCAGCTCTTCGCATTTGATTCTTCCACCTTCCATTCCGATTAGCAGCTGCCACAGCTTCACTGGATAACCTTTTCTTAACTTCCTATAAATCATTCTAAAATCTTCAATGCAAATTGAATAACGATGAACATGTAAACACTAAACAGTGAATGAAACAATTATAGTTAAATACTTTTTCCTTTAACAAATGCTTTGATTGAAATGATATTCTTTTTTTACTTTACCTTTTCCAGGTTAGGATTAGAGCTTCTCTCCTCATCAGGCCAAAGAACCCAGGCCACGATGCACATGTCAATTCCATCTTTTATATGAACTGGAGGCAACAATAAAAACGAGCTGTCTATGATTTCAAAACAAGCACTTTTCCCTCCAAGATTCTGACAACCAAATCTCTGAGTATGAACTGCAGGACTTTTAAGTGCCTGAATCTGAACTTTCAACTTCCAAGTAATTTTTCTAACACCTCTTTTCCCCATTATTTTACCAATCCTGTTCCATCTACATTCAGCCATCTCCAACAAATCATCAAGAGGTAAGCCATTACTTCCATTGCCGGATCCATTCAAATTCAAGCATTCATTTTTACCGCTGTCTGAGCACAGTAGATCCCTAGGAATATTGACATAGTACACAGGAGAGTTTTCCCAACATATGGCTATGCCATGTATTTCAAAAGGCGCAACAGAATTGAATTCCGATCTTTTGTTGTAGTGAATATCAAAATAGAACTCTGAGGTGGATTCCCAGAGATCCAAGAAGGAATCAAAACCACCAAGAGTATTAACTGCGTGAATTGGGCCTTTCTCACAAGCATTGCCCTTATAGCCAGAGGACAAATTATCCCTTCTACAGCGTTCCTGGTTTTCAAGATCAAGAGACTCATCAGATGCCCTGGTTCTGTCAGCCAAGCTTTGTAACTGAACCCGGTCAGTCAAATCAGCATTTTTGTTTTGATCAACCACAACAGTAAGCTCCTCTACGGGCGTAGCAGACCCTCGAATATGTACTTTAGAATTTTCAGGACCAGACTTAATTTGCATGATACCAGTTGAATTTACTTCTGCAACCTTTTCAGAATGGACCCTACCTTCCAAAGATGGCTTAGCACCATACTCTTTGCTGTGCTCTACATTAGGAAAGCTACTAGTGGAGTTATCACCAGAGGAATTTCCTGCTCCTTGCATACTGGGACTTCCACCGCCAGTTGAAAATACCGGTCGAGAAAATTGTGGGACATCCAATCCAAGAGCTTTGAAAGCTGAGAAGGCAGCAACTCTTGCCTCTTCAGCTTTTTCAAGAACTATTTTGTGTGCACCATTCTTGATCTTCCTTGCTACGCCTACTTGGATGCGCCTTTGAGCTGAACCTTCTGCAGTCATATTATCAACTTACCAATATTAGGAAAGAATGCAGAAAAATTACACATTAAAATAAAACATATCAACTTTAAGAAATATTAAAATAAGTTAGAAAAGATAAAGGGACGAAAACTCTATCTTCATAAAATAAAGTACATAAACAATAGAGGTAGAACCATTTACATGAACAAATATTATCACAACCCCGCTGGCACACAAGCACATGAAACAAATGCATCTGAGCAAACTTACACGCCTGTAGAAAACTAATTGTTGTACAATACTTGACTGGAAAGAGTACCATTGTACAGTTCATTGAAAGACCAGAAAGAGTGTCACATTCAGAAAAGGTCTTGACATGAGTTATCACAAAGTAAAATTGCCTTCTAAGAAATTAGTCTTTTCTGTAGTTACTGGTTCGTAATATTACTCAAATTCAATTCCTTTTTTAAAGGTCAACGAGAATGCATTCACCTGATAAATGAATGTCTCCAAAGCAAAGAAATGCTAAGAACTAAGCTAAGATCAATTATTTCTTAATAGTCCTGGTAACCATCACAAATCAAACATAGTATAGAAGAATGTGATCTTATCAGCACATTTAGTTGATATTAAGAAATCCTTTACAAGAAACTTATCATAGGAACCCGAGAAGCCATGTACTAAAATTAAAATCTTATATGCATCACCTTGCTCATTCCATGATGAAGATTCAAAAAGAGCTTTGACAATTTCAGGGATGGACGCTTCAGCAATTGCTAAAGAAGTACGCAAGCCAGCTTTATAGAGTGCCCTTGCTCGAGAACCCTACAGATCAACATATACCATTTACATATAATTATATAAAAACCACTGTTGAACATATTTAAGGTATGAAAAGGAGATTACAAATGTAATTGTAGTTCACATACCTTGACATATGGAATTGTAGTAAGCTCTACAATCTCTGCTCTCACTCCAAATGAAACACGATTTTGGAACTTGCAAACCAAGCCCTCGAAATCATGCCATCCAAGCCTCTCACAAAACATGGTTACCATAGATGCAAACCTTCCAGCATTCTCTTGCAAGGCCTGCACCATACCCCTGGCCACTTTGAAAGCTTCACAAACCTCAGTGATAGCAGCTTCCTTCACCACAGATAGAAGAGTACACATTTAGCAAGACAGAAGTCAACAAAACTCACAAATTATATACAAGCAATTGCAATTCATATCCCAAAAATAAATAAATTTTAACTGATAGATGCTCGAAAAAGAAAAGGAACAAAATTTTGAATGACAAGAATAAAGGAACAAAATGCATGTCACCTCCCATGTTTGTGTGTAAAACCAGAGCAAAAGGAAGCCCATTTAAATAAACGTGAATGCATGCCAGAAACTCAGACAATGCCTCTGAGTATGTGTGCCTATCAAGCAATAAATGAGAATGACATGAAGGAAATCCTCAATCTTCAGGCTGAGAAAGAAGAAAGACGATACCTGAACTAGTCTTGACAGGATGAGAGCAACATAGAACCGTTTACACACTCGAAGTATTTGATCATCCTGAAGTACAGTATTGTTGTTCATTCCAGGTCCGCTTTCATATTTTCCATGCAGCGGTTTCAGATTTTCTCTGAACCTGTTTGATGAACGCACAGGTGCACCGTGTGCCATTCGCATCAAAAATGGTTCTGTCACTCCAACACGATTGCCAACAGACTGCATTCCATGAAAAGAGAATGAAAAAGAAAAATATAAGAACCATAAATTTTGAAATCCATGAAATCAGTTGGCATGGAGTCATAAAGTCATACAATTTTGACGTAATGCTCACTGCTCAATTCAGAGGCAAATATCAATTATTGAAAATATTTCAGTTTCATGTTTGAACATGGACGATGGACTGATATAGATAGGTTTGAAATAGAACAGGAGTTCAAACCACTCAAAGTGTTTATAAATCCAATCAGGGTGGTGACCTCTCAGCAGATGGGGTCAGCTCTAGATAATCCCATAAACTGCTAGCATAAGACAAATTCATACTTTAAACATGAGGTTTTCCATAATGTCTCCTATGAACTTATTTGTTCTCCAATAACATATAAAAAATATATATATTACATGCACAGGCACAAAATCATTAGCAATTAATTGCTTATTTGCTAAGAGGCAAATTACCTGGTCAAGAGCCGACAATTCCATGAACCGTTCATAATACAGTTCCCAATCAGGCTCAACGTCAACATTTATTGGTGTTACTAGGTAAACTAAATGCAAATCAGATGCAAGCACAAACCCTTCTCTTGCTCTTGAAAGATCATCCAGCACAATCTAGAACATCAATAGAGAAAGCATGATCAATGTCAAATGCATTACCTAAATTCAAGTAGTAGGGGTCAGCTAACAGAAAAATATAATCCATCGCACAAGTGAGTTATTGTACTGACGAGTTTAGGCTCAATGATGTACAGATAACAAAGATATTTGGGCAATTAATTGGACAATAACAAGAATAAGTTAGAATCTTTACAAGTGATTCTTCAGGGCAGAGAGAACTGCCAAATGCTGCACGTCCAAGAGGTGTGATACTGTATAACTTAGTATCCTCATTCCATTCTAGAAATTTCCTATGGCACAACCACCGCAAAGATTCCTGTGCTGATTTCACCACATCTTGAAATGGTTTAGTGGAGTTTAGAAGTGTGCACCTAACATATCGATGAATGTCATTAGCAGTTTGAACCATTCCCCCAGCTACAACTTCTAAGATAGCATGGGTCATTCCATTCATATCTTCAGATAGACAAGAACGCAATGGCAGACAGCTTTCAGTAAGAACTCCCATAATTCTTTTGATCTCTTCTGGCTTGCAAATAAGTACCTGGTCAAGAAAAAAGTATACATATTAAAATAAATGAAATGGTTATACCAACTGAAAAAGCAAAATAAAAGAATGAACTAAAAATAAAAAGCAAATTACACAAAGATCACGGCATACACATATAACAAACTGATTATTTAAGAGAATCCTTGAAGAAGAAGAATAGACACTAATACATACACTTTCTCCTTTTGTATCTATTCCAGTTCGACCAGCCCGACCAGCCATCTGTCTGTACCTAGTCCCATCAATAAAATCACGACCAATCTTGGGCTGACGAAAAATGACCCGCCTAGCTGGTAGATTAACCCCAGCTGCTAAGGTAGATGTAGCAGTTAAGACACGTACCAGGCCTCTACGGTAGCAATTTTCGACAATCTCTCTCTCCTCAACCTAAGAATAAACAACAGCAGACAGATTCATTCAGGAGAAAAGCTCATCTACTACCTATTTGTGGAAACTAACCATCAAAATAAATAACAAATGGAAAACAGAAAAAATTATAGGGAAAGAATAGTAAAAACTTAAAGGAAGGCAACCCAAAGCAAAAGAATACCGTGAGGCCAGCATGGTGATAGGCAACACCAGCAGGAAGAGTTTCTTCTAATACTGGATCCAAGCCAGCAGGGCACTTTCGTAAGGCATCAATAGCCAAAGCAACATCGTGAAATTCACTGTCATCACTGTGAATGTTAGGTGAAAATTTCTTGAGGAATCTTGAAACATGCCTCGCTGTTGATTCACATCCCTTTCGACTAGAGCAAAATATTAGCACGGAAAGACCCTCTTGAACAACCTGAGATACATTTCCCTCAATTCATCATTGATCAACTTTCAAATTAGTGCCTCAAAACAACTTCAGTAAAAGATGGGATGTAAAAAGTCCCCACCTCATTGCACAGCTCCACAACATGATCTGGATCTTTACCACCAAGGTCAGCCACTTTAGGAAATGTTCTAACAATATCCATTTTCTTGTTATAAAGGGTGTTACCAACTTTAATATATTCTTCTAATGGTACTGGTCGAAATTCTGTCTGGTATAGTGCAGCCTGTATTAGGGAAAATGACAAGTCACCCATTTCAGTTACTGTACAATAGTCTGTTATCTCTAAATGTACTTAGCTGTGCTAATGTTTGTGATTAGTTAGAACTGTTATAAGGTAGGTAGTTAAGGGGTATCTTTGTAAATAGCCAAAGGCTATATATATGTCTTCACAGTGTACAAACTAATTAATTCAGAAATACAATTGGAAAGCTTACAGAGGAAGTTTCCAGTTTCTATATGGTATCACGCCATTTCTGCTTCACAGCATCGATCCTTCCGCTCCCTCGACTCGATCGATCGATCGATTCTTGATCGATCTTTCTGTTCTTCTCCTCTGATTCTTCAGTTTCTCTTCTCCGATCTCTCTTGCATCAACGTCTTTGCAAGCTATGGCGGCGCACTCATCTTCGCCACCACCTGAATCGTCTTCTCCGTCGGTTCAAAACCCTAATTTCTCTGGAAATCCAAGTCCTCTGAGTTCCTACACCTCCCTTACGATCCATAACATCGGCAGCATGGTGCCGATCAAACTGAAACGATCGAACTATCTGCCATGGCGTGCGCTGTTTGGCCCAATTCTACGGCGTTACAAGCTTCTTGGAATCATTGATGGTACTGATGTTTGTCCATCACCTTTCCTACCTGATCGCAACATTAATCCTGCCTTTGAGGAATGGTACGAAAAAGATCAAAATCTCTTGATCTGGTTCAATTCCACACTTTCTGAGGAAATCATCCCCTTCACGGTGGGTGTTTCTTCGTCTCGCGAACTCTGGTTGAAGCTTGAACAGAGATTTGGTGGAATTTCAGAGGCTCATATTCATCAATTACGGTCGCGTCTCCAATCTGTTCAGAAAGGTTCTCGCTCCATCTCCGAGTATCTTCAAGAAATTAAGGAAATCTCAGACTCCTTGCAAGCTGCTGGTGCCTCCGTTTCTGATCGCGACCTAATTGCAGCCACACTTCATGGCTTGCCTGATGATTTTGAGTCATTCATTGACTCAATCATGCTTCGATTGTCCTCTACTTCTCTTGATGAACTCCATGGTCTTCTTCTCACTAAAGAACTGTCCATGGCTCGACGCAAAAATATCAGTTCATCCTCTGCTGCTGAACCTTTTCAAGCCTTCTCGGTGCACTCTCAGCCTCCTCTGCTACCTACTCCTTCTGTGTTCGCTGCTCAGCACCAATCTTCATCCTGGCAACAATCCAAATCTGCAAATCGTGGCAAACATAACAGAGGCCATTCCTTCTCTCACAGAGGCAATCGCAATTTCCAAATGAACCGTGGCAATTACTCCAACACTCGTGGAAATCGTAATTTTCAAGGCTCTCGTCATCCTCAAGGCTCTTCCCATTTCAAAGTTCCATGTCAAATCTGTGGTTCTAACAGTCATGAGGCTCTTGATTGTTTTGATCGAATGAATCCTGACATCTGTGGTCGGATTCCTCCAGCTAAACTCGCTGCTATGTATGTCAACCAATCTGCCAAACCAGCTCAGCCTTGGTTGATTGACTCGGGTGCGACTTCTCACATTACTAATGATGTTGCCAACATCTCTTCTCCCACTCCCTATACTGGTGAAGATAAAGTGTATATTGGTGATGGTAAAGGTCTTTCTATTCATCATATTGGTTCATCTGCTTTGCATACTCCTCATACTTCCTTTAAGCTGCAGAATGTTTTACATGTTCCCTACATGAAACATAATCTCTTGTCTGCTTATCAGTTTCTCAAAGATAATAACTGTTCATTGACCCTTGACCCTTATGGATCCACTGTTAAGGATCGTATTTCGGGGAAGATGCTTTTGCGGGGACCCGTTAGAGATGGATTCTACCCTCTTCAAGGTTCCAGCTCTTCTTCAATTTCTTCTCCCTCAGCTCTGCTCAGTGTCAAGGCTCCTGTCAAAGTTTGGCACCGACGCTTGGGTCATCCATCCTCCTCTATTTTCAGAAGGGTACTTTCTACTAATAAACTGTCCTTACATGGCAAGTCTACTACTGATTTCTTCTGCTCAGATTGTGCTCTTGCCAAGAATCATAAGCTTCCTTTTGGAATTTCTTCTTCCACAACAACTCACAGTCTTCAACTTCTACACTGTGATCTGTGGGGTCCAGCACCTGTTATCTCAAACAGTGGTTTCAAGTACTATTTGCTCATTGTTGATGACTTTAGCAAATATAGCTGGTTTTTTCCTTTGAAGTCCAAGTCAGATGTTTTTTCTACATTTGTTGTCTTCAAATCTTATGTAGAAAATTTACTTGGAAATAAAATCAAAGTTTTGCGCTCAGATTCAGGGGGTGAATTCATCAGTACTGCTTTTGCTTCCTTTCTCAGTACGCATGGCATTTTTCACCAATTTAGCTGTCCACATACTCCTGAACAGAATAGTTGTGCTGAGAGAAAGCACAGGCATCTTGTTGAGACAGCTCGTACTTTGCTAGTTGCTTCTAATGTTCCTCATGTATTTTGGGTTGAAGCCTTCTCCACTGCCATCTATCTTATTAATCGGCTTCCCATATCTGGTATTTCCTCATCACCATGGGAATTATTATTCAAGCAACCCCCAGATTACTCTAAACTTAAAGTGTTTGGTTGCCAATGCTTTCCTTGGCTCCAACCATATGTTCACAGCAAATTAGATGCCAAGAGCAAAAGTTGTATTTTTCTTGGATATAGCCTTCAACACAAAGGCTATCGATGCCTTGATCCCCTCACCACTCGAATTTACATCTCCAGACATGTTGTCTTTGATGAAAGTTCTTATCCATTTCAATCCCTGCAGCCTCCCTGTTTCTGTCTCACCCCATCCTCACCAGCAAGCTCTTCCTCTTTGGATCTTTATTTTGAGAAATATATTCCCCATCTCTCTCCTAGCCGTGCCCCATCTTCTTCACCTGTTTCTCCTTCTGCCTCTGCTTCTCCCCATCCTTCTTCTTCTCAACCCATTTCAGTCCCTGCTGCTTCCAGTTCTGACTCTGTTTCTGAATCCTCCACCTTACCCTTAAGTCAGTCCAATCCTTCTCTTCTTCCTCTTAATTCTCATCCAATGATCACACGATCCAAGGCTGGCATTTATAAATCTCTCCCTCATGCCTATGCAGCAACTAAGCATCCTCTTCCTGTTGACACTGATTATGTTCCTAGTACATACCTGCAAGCTTCTAAGCATGCTCATTGGCGAGCTGCAATGCAAGATGAGTATAATGCATTGATCTCTACTGGTACTTGGTCCCTTGTCCCCTCTCATCCTTCCCAAAATATAGTTGGATGTAAATGGGTGTTTCGAGTTAAGAAAAAGGCTGATGGCACCATTGACAGATTTAAGGCCAGACTAGTAGCCAAGGGTTTTCATCAACAAGAAGGTATTGACTTCCAAGAGACCTTTAGTCCAGTTGCCAAGCCCGTTACCATTCGGATCTTACTCAGTCTTGCTGTCCAACATAACTGGTTTCTCAATCAATTGGATATAAGCAATGCCTTTCTTCATGGTGACTTAAAGGAGGATGTCTACATGCAACAACCTCCTGGGTTTGTTGATCCCAATTCTCCTACTTCAGTTTGTAAGTTGCAGAAATCTCTATATGGACTAAAACAAGCTCCTCGAGCTTGGTTTGATAAACTTTTTCAAGCTCTTCATTCTCTTGGGTTTCAACAATCTTCATCTGATGCCTCATTGTTTGTTCTTCCTGGTCCTCATTTGGTTATTGTTCTTGTGTATGTTGATGACATCCTAGTCACCGGTCCTCACTCTCAAATCTGTCAACAGTTTATCACCCAACTCAGTTCTCAGTTTCCAGTAAAGGATCTTGGTCCTTTACACTACTTCTTGGGCTTAGAAGTACACAGATCCTCCCATGGTATTTTTGTTCATCAATCAAAGTACTTAATTGATCTTCTTAAGAAAACACACATGGAGGGTGCCAAACCGTGCTGCACACCCCTTAGTTCCACAAAATTAGATAACAGTGGGCCTCTCTTGTCCAACCCCACTGAATATCGTTCTATTGTTGGGGGATTACAATACCTTACTTGGACTAGACCGGATCTCGCTTTTGCTGTCAACCAGATCTGCCAATTCATGCATGCTCCCAGGGAACAACATCTTCAGGCAGCTAAACGAGTTCTTCGATTTCTTAAAGGCTCTCTTTCCCATGGTTTATGGTTCACCAAGGGTTCCACCCATCTTTCCGCATACTCTGATGCTGATTGGGCTGGCTGCACTTTTGATCGAAGATCTACCAGTGGCTATTGTGTGTTCTTAGGCTCCAATCTCATTAGCTGGAGTGCTAAGAAACAAAGTACTGTTGCACGGTCATCTACAGAGGCTGAATATCGCTCCTTAGCTCATACAGCTGCTGAACTTACTTGGGTTTGCAAAATCCTCAGAGATCTTCACTTCCCTATCCCTACACTGCCTACACTTTGGTGTGACAACATCTCAGCCATCTCCCTAGCTTCTAATCCTGTTTTTCATGCTCGTACAAAGCATGTTGAGATTGATTACCACTATATTCGAGAATTGGTTCTAGCTAATCTTCTCAAAGTTCAGTATGTTTGCAGTGCAGACCAAGTAGCTGATCTTCACACCAAGTCATTATCCAAAAGTCGATTTCAGTTCCTATGCTCCAAGCTACCCATTGGAATCTGTTCTGATTCCCCTTCTAGCTTGAGGGGGTGTATTAGGGAAAATGACAAGTCACCCATTTCAGTTACTGTACAATAGTCTGTTATCTCTAAATGTACTTAGCTGTGCTAATGTTTGTGATTAGTTAGAACTGTTATAAGGTAGGTAGTTAAGGGGTATCTTTGTAAATAGCCAAAGGCTATATATATGTCTTCACAGTGTACAAACTAATTAATTCAGAAATACAATTGGAAAGCTTACAGAGGAAGTTTCCAGTTTCTATAGCCTGCATGTATATTTGTTGAAAGTTAGGCATAGAATATGGCCAGCCACACCATGAAGCTGGAAAATTATGGAAAGATGTGTGCACTAGCTAGGAGGGTACTTTGTACTCCCTCAACACAATATGTGAACAAATTCAAAATAAATTAGTAAAATTTTCAACAGAAAATACTCTTATTCAACTCATATAATATCAAAGGCACCCTTTAAGCATCTTAATCATAGATCAACAAATTAAATTAAGATGGTAACTACATGCAACTCACTTCCAACCAATCCACTCTCAACTCACATACCCCACTTCCTGTTGTAACATCCATCATACATCTTGTGTGTGTGATGCGTTTAGTTCGTAATTTGGGGTAACATAACCAGAAATTCTAATAAAAGAAAACATGAAAGACATGAATAATGAAATGCTTTCTAAAAAGCCAACATTTAACCTGTCGACTGTATAATGCTTCAGGAATAAACAGTTCGTCCAATATCAAGTTGGCCCATAAGAATGTAAAATACAAAATTTTAAAAACATGGTAGTTCTCTTCAGTCACTGAAAAGGTTAAAATTTGTAATCAAGCTAGTTGATTGTCTAATTGGGTGATTGGTCAAAAAAAACATTCCACCGGAAGATTCAGAACAAGACTAAACTATTTGATTTTCTTTCCCTCAGAAGACAGAGCTTATGAGAAGGTGTACTTATCATGTATAGCAAAGTACTTCAAGAGTGGAATTCAATCCCTCTTTGATAAAAACCCTTTAATCCAAGTCAAGATTATTTATATCTATAATCTTAAATCAATGTTGAAAGATCCACAGCTACGCGTATTATGAGACCTGCAGGAGTTAATGACAACCGCCTACAATGAAACATTTGTTCAAAAAGGATATAGTGGAGGATAATAGTTTGTTTTATAGTTCCACTTACCTGAAGCCAATCAGCAACGGCTGCCACATTTGGCATAGTTGCACTCATCCCAACAATTTGCAGACCATGAGCAGTGTCAGCCTTACCACTACTCATACCTGAACTTTCTCCACTACTTGATCCAGAATTGCCTTCACCAGCTGCATAACGAAGTTTGGTCAACAGAAGTTCCAGAAGATAACCCCTACTTGGATCTCCAACCTGTTAATGATTTATAAGCAAGAGAGGCATTTAAATAAGTCCACCCAATAGGCATACACCAAAAGAAGATAACCAAACCTAGAAACGAAGGAAGAATAAATATGCATAGAAGTGACAACAGGATGTTGATACATAAGTTAATAACCAAAAAAATATGGCTTAAAGTACCATGTGCAGTTCATCAATCACAATAATCCCAATTTCTGAAAGACGACCCTCTTCCAGCAGCCTGTTTATCAAAAAGTTTGCCTTTTCTATTGTGCAGACAGCTACAGAAGTATCTTTGGGAAGTGTTCCACCACCTTGGTTTCCGTAATAACTACGAACACGCTTACCAAGTGGTTCAAGAAGTACATCCAAATGTTCTGCCTGCACGAGATAGGAATTTGTAATTGATATTACATTTCAAAAGAAACAATAACCCAAACTTCCAAATCTTGAGGGAAACAACAATATCACCTTTTCTGCGCAAATTGACACATAGGGCAGTACAAGTAAAGCCATTGCTCCAGTTGATAAGACCCGCCGCAACATTAGAATTTCTGCAACAAAACTTTTGCCAGCACTGTGGCAGAGGAAGCAAGACTAAGAAACATATAGATGCCTTCCAGTGAAAGTAAAAAAAACAGCATAAACTTTTTTCTACAAAACAACAACTCCATCTTTTCAATGTGATAAGAACATAAAAGTTAAATGAGTGAAAATAATAAAATCTTCTGATACATAAACTGGAAGCACAAATAGAATGATAAAGTAGAGAATTAATAAATGAAAAAAACAACAGTGGCTTAAAACTCCGAAATGTTAAAGGGTTACTAGATGTTACATACACTGTACAACCCTATCAAATCACTAAGGAAAACTCAAAAGCACAAAACATGACAGAAAAAACTAAGATAAAAATAAGTGGCATAAATACCTTGTTGATGCGCAATATACGAGATTCCTTCTCTGCAATACACCATCCACCTGAAGGCAGTCAACCTGAAAGATGGAGAATGCACTTACATTATGCTTGATAATTAGTTTTAATACAGATTCACAACAACCCAAGGTCCCAAACATAAATACGTTGAAAGGTACTCATATCTAAAGCCCTTAAAACAATGAAATCCTAGTCTAACAGTAAAGAGAAGTATATTGTTGGTTCAAGGCCAAACCACAACACTGGATCATTTGTTATAATGAATATATATAATTTCAAAATAATAATAGACAAAAGCTCAACCTGATAAAAAGTAATAAAGAGAAAGTGGAAGACCAGGGCGAATGGTTCGTGCATATACATAAAAAAATAAAACTTCAGACACCATAATAAAGTCCTTTCTTAAACAAATTGAAAACCATAATAAAGATTAGAGATTGGGAAATCACAATTTTAACCATTTACTTGTGACAACACCATCAACCATGAGCACCATTTTTCTTGTTGTCCTTTCGTAGGAAGATTATGGGTTTGTGATTGACAATGCTTCCTCAAGGCAAACCTATCCCAACTCTATTTCCAAGTTTTCATCCCCAAATCACACAACAAACCTAACTGCATAGACAGTAGTTCATTTAAGTGAAATGTAGATTATCATCGTCTTTGAAAAGGTATCCTAAATGGAAAATGCTTAAGAACTGAACATCTCCCAACCTTTTTCCCAACTTGTGTGGCACGTGATATGAGCACTACATCATTGCATTCAAGAACACAGCCACATTGTGTAACTCAATGTGATGATGTCATGTAGGTCGAATAAAAATTTGGAAGAAAGTTCAGGTGGTAGCACTGTCCATCATAGTTAAACCAAATAGAAGCATCAAACCCCAACCCAGTCCTAGTTCCATTTGACAAACAAGAAAAACCAAAAAACACAATAACCTAATCACGTGTCAAAACAAACTAAGTAGATGGAAGATCCACCCAAATATCAAGAGAGCAGACCACCCAATTAACCTGCCCTCCATCTGTTATCCTCCACAACTAATGAATTGAGCACTGGCTTAACTCAGAATTTGAAAGATACCTGCCAAGGATAAAGTTTTGAAATTCCTTTCTTTCTGTATATGCTGCATATTTCTGGTGGAAGCCAACTGTTCAGATTGAGGCGATCTTTGAGAGGCATAGAGCTTGAAGGAGTACTTGCTTCACTAGATTCATGGTTACCATTCAACTTCACGACTTCATCAACTGGTGAATAAGATGTCATGCTATCATTATCTTTGCCTGTCAAATCCACTTTCATGTTGGTCACTGCATTAACAGTATCTGGTTCTGGTTCTCGAAATATGACTTGATTTTCCTGAGATTTGCTGCAACGGGTCATGATAGTATTTCTCAGACCTCTATGGTCTGTAAGGCTGGATTCAGATTGCTCACCACCTATAAGAGCTGCGCTTTTTAAATTGTATGCATCACAATGATGTGGTAATGGTACAACTTCACCCAAATTTTTGTCTTCGCAAGAAAAATCTAAATGTTTAACCGGCAATGGGGATACTTCTTTATCTAAATCCTTTCTATACTTCCCCTCTGGCCCTGAATTAGCACCGTTATCCATGCGCTCACCTTCATTCAGCATTTCCTTTGACTTGCCGTCACAGGGTGCATTTCTCAAATTGCATGAACTTTTACTATGATATTGGATGTCTGCAGCACTAATTACTTCTGCTGCTTGTGCACACAGACCATCAGCAAGTTGAATTGCATAATTCCAAAAAGCTTCTCCAGGTGAAAATGATGAGCTTCCACGTGACTTGGGGGTTTCACGAACAATAGATTTTCTAGTCAACGAGCCTGGTGTATAGCATTTAAACATGTCTACAAATTGTTTTGGTGTATTACTGCATGTTTTCAAGGTTGACTGGAGCTCAAGCAGTTCATTAACGACGGTAACCTGGCCATAACATTAAAACAATATCATATCAAGTGTGATCATAATATAAGAAAATTTCTGGGTATAAATTTAACCAAGGTTAACACATTTTCAGAAGTCTTGAAATCATATACCCTATTTTCATCAGGACGACCAGACTGCATGGCTTCAGAACTCTTCTCACTGCAGCAACTTGATTCATGTTCCATGTGTGACTGATTGGTAATGAGATGCCTCTTTTTAAATATCGTGTCCTCCCGGTCAAGCTGAGATGGGCTAGCTTGTCTCTTATGGTCATTTACTTTCATCTCTGGCAGAGTACTTTCATTTGGTCGAACATCACTAACACAAAACAAAATGGATTTTGGAGGAAAAGAAAAGAATGTAGAATGTAGAATGCAGAATTTGAAATATGAGAGGTTAGGGAAAACAACAGGAGCAAGCTCAGAAATAAAAAAGTATATATCAGGGTGCCCAAATGTTTACAGTCCAGTACAATACCTGCAATACAAAGACAAAAAGTCTGCTGCAAACTCTTTAAGTTCTGCACTTTCCCCACCTTCTGTGAGAGCTAAGTAATCCTTCACCGTATCTCCAACTGCACCATCACCCACCTTGGTTAATCCCTTGGATGTTTCCTTCTGATTTTCTTTGGAGGCATTATTAGCTCGAGAGTGCAGTTGAGAAGACAAAGGGAGCTGTTTAAATTCATCTTTCAAGGAATTATCCATCATTGATGTCAAATTCCTTCGAACTTGATCTTGCTGGGCTAATGAATCACAAACTCTGAGCGACGGCTTTGGGGAGATACTATTGTCCTGTGAACCCAACAAATAATTGTCCAAAGTGCCTTTGGCACCGGGCGAACCCTCTACCATAGTTTTTACATCTTTTTCATTTGTCCCAGACATCGATGCGGGTGATGAAGGCTTCCTTTTCTTTGAAGAAAAATACTGTACATCCACACAAATGAAAAGCTGAGTTATGTAGAACTGTTTATACAAATTACTTCATTTTCATGATTAAAGATTTATAGATTCAACTGCGGTTTTTCGGAGAAACCAGTAAAAGCCAACACTTTCACAAAGAATCACACCTGATTTCTAGTTCAGTTACTGTAAGAATGTAATACAACTGAATCTGTCCCTGAACCCCACAAAGAATACACCCTTCGTGAACAATTGGCAACAATAACAAAAACAATGTGTTTCTAAATCCATCAATTTCTACCCAATTATACTCCAATAACACAACCCGAAGAAAAAAAAAATGAAATAACAAAACAAAATGTGCATCACTGCAAAATTCAAACAAACTAATCACCAATTCTTCAAATAAACGCGTCAATATTCAGAAAGATCTCAAATTTGAATGTGAAATGGCTCCTGTGAGTCCCTAGGGTTTTATTATAAGAATTTAATTGGAAACCAAACCTGATTGACGCGCGACCGAGGAGGTGACGCCATGGCTGAAAGCGGAGGGTTCCACTGCAATCAGAGAAACCCTAGAAACCTGTGGCTTTGGGCTCTGATCGAAATCTTAATTCCGACGACGGAAAACGGCCGTTTAGCTCTCAGGTGGGTGACAAGTAGACATGGTTCAAACTTCCAAATCGGCAGGAATACTGCAGTGGTGCTCTTTTAAACCAAGAGGCCTCACCCCGGGAATTGAAAATATTGGCTCTTTTTGCAGTTGTGCCCCTTTATTTTGTTATATTTTTATAAATGCCACCTAACTATTCGAAAATACAATCGCTCAAGAGAAAAAACAATAAATGTAAAAGGATAAGTCAGTAAATTTATACGATTATGCCGTATTTTTTTTAATACAATTCCTCATTTCAGTAAAATTGGAATTTTTTGGAAGCTAATACAATTCCTCATATAATTTCTAAACTTTCAAAACAATAGCAAGTGATCATCTACTATACCAGTGGAGACGAGTGTTACTCTTGTACCACAATGTGGATTCGAACTCTGTCTACTTCCTATTCTAAACCCTAAACCCTATTCTAACATCTAATTTAACAAACTTATTTTTTGACAAAAAAAAAATATATATTCAAAACTATCATTAAAGGAATTTATCAAAAATAAATATATGGTAATAAATAAAATTTATTGGGTTTTTTTCTTAAGAATGAAATAAAATTATAAAATAAAAAGAACCGAAATTTAAAAAAAAATTATTTTTGTTGTAGGCCTATTTGATTGAATGATCTAGGGTTTAGAAAGAGAGGGGGCCGACAATATTGAGGGAGAAGATAGAGTGATTTAATTGTGAGGTGTGTCTGATTCACCTCCATTGTGCCTTTATTTATAGTAATATGATAGATAAAAACATTTCCCTTTAGGATTACAACATTGAATAGATAATATACTCCTAA
Source organism: Pyrus x bretschneideri (assembly GCF_019419815.1). NCBI lineage: Eukaryota > Viridiplantae > Streptophyta > Magnoliopsida > Rosales > Rosaceae > Pyrus > Pyrus x bretschneideri. The sequence goes on from NW_025999446.1 coordinate 3,341,709, forward strand.
TAGGAATATAAGATACATTCTCATATCCTCTAGGATTTACACAATCACATTTCTATTCTCATATGACTGCAACACTCCCCCTTGAGTGTGTTAATATTCAACAAATTATCGCATCAGATCTTCAGCAGATAAGGTAGAATAGTTGATGAAGTCATCGGCGCAACGGATAATCACGAGTTTCAAATTTATTTGAAGAATACATTTGTAGTAAAACTCATAAAACCTCGTTATGGTAAAACCCAAGGCATGGAAAAAACCCATAGACTAAGGAGAAAAGTGAGAAGTATGCATAATGTCTTAAAACAAGCGTCAAATATAATGAAAGTAGTGAACTCAATGGAGTATGATCATCCTAGGATTAAAACCTCATTAGGTAACAAAAACTCAGTGGGAAAATTGCTCCTAATCGTAGGAAAAAGAGTACATTAAGATCATATGAGTATGCTTCTAGATACTCCCCTGAGTTAGACATAACTTCTAAATAAGATAACTACAAGCAATTCAACTTAGATAATTTACGCATACTGATTTCTTAGACGAGCTTCTGAAATATAGACTTGGGCAATGACTTGGTGAAGAGATCGGCCAGGTTGTCCTGGGAACGAATTTGCTTAACTTTAATGTTCTGATACTGTTGTTGCTGGTGTGAGTAAAAGAACTTTGGCGCTATGTGCTTGGTGTTGTCTCTCTTCATGTATCCCTTCTTCAACTGCTCAATACATGCTGCATTGTCTTCAAAGATCGTCGTAGGAAGGTCAACGACTGATGTAAAACCATTAATGCTTCGAATATGTTCCATAACTTCTCTCAGCCAAAAGCACTCACGCGATGCTTTATGCAGGGCGAGAATCTCAGCATGGTTCGACGAAGTCACAACTAGCGTTTGCTTGGTAAACCTCTAAGATATAGTGATGTCTCCAACAGTAAAGACATAGCCCGTTTAAGAACGTACCTTATGTGGGTCAAACAGATATCCAACATATGTGTAACCCACAAGGCGAGAATTAATCTGAGAACCATAGGGGTGGCAACACTCGAAGATTCACGGGTATAGAATAAGCCAAAATCCTTCGTACCCTTGAGGTAAAGAAAAATGTCTTTAACATCATTCCAGTGTCTGTGGTGGGCGCATTGCTGTATCTTGCCAAAAGATTCATGGCGAATGAGATGTTAGGTCTAGTGCACTTAGCCAAGTACAATAAAGCCCCTAATTGCACTTAGGTAAGGAACTTTGGGTTCCAAAATCTCTTCTTTGTCCTCCTTTGGATGGAAGGGATCTCGTTTAGCATCTAAAGTTCGAACGACCATAGGTGTACTCGAAGGCTTCGCTTTATCCTCATTAAAACGATGCAACACCTTTTGGGTGTAGTTTGATTGATGTACTAAGATTCCATCCAAACAATGCTCGATCTCTAGGCCGAGATAGTATCGAGTTTTCCCAAGATCTTTCATCTTAAATTCCGATTTCAAGTGTGCATTAATTTCCTCAAGCTTCACGGGAGTCCCAATGAGGTTCATGTCATCGACATAAACTACAACGATTGCAAATATGGAATGTGACTTCTTTATGAACACATATGGCATAATTCGTTGTCCACATAACCCTGACTTGTCAAATATTCACTCAAATGGTTATACCACATCCGCCCGGATTGTTTCAATTCGTAGAGTAACCTCTTTAACCTAATTGAGAGAGTGTTTCGTGGTCTAGAACTATTTGAACCAGTCAATGGTAGTCCTTATGGAACTTTCATGTAAATTTCTGTATCTAGATCCCCATAGAGATACGCGGTTACCACGTCCATAAGTTGCATATTCAATTTTTCAAAAACTACCAAACTGATTAGGTAGTGGAACGTTATAACAGTCCATTACGGGGGAATACGTCTCCTCGTATCAATCTCAATGCACTGAAAGAAGCATTGCGTTACGAGGCGTGCTTTGTATTGCACTATTTCATTCTTCTCATTACTTTTCCTCACGAAAACCCACTTGCAGCCAACAGGCTTCACGCGTGGTGGTGTGAAAACAATAAGTCCAAGCACTTTACGTTTCACGAGCAAATCGAGTTCGACCTGGATTGCTTATTTCCAGTTTGAACAATCAATTCTACGTCAGCATTCATCAATGGAACGTGGTTCAATGTCATCGCTAAGCATAATGTCAGTAGTTACTGAGTATGCGAATGCATCATCGACGATTATCTCATTCTTATTCCAAATCTCATCCAATAGTATGTAGTGGACTAAAATCTCGCGATTTTCAGGAGGACGACATGTTTCATATGAAACATCACCGTAATCTAGAATAACCTCATGCGTTGAAAAACGATGAGTGAGCAATGGTCGGATTCAAACTAGGGTCACTAGTTGGTGCCATTTTCCTCTTTCGGGGTTATGAATCCTTTGAACTAAGGGGTCTTGCACACTTCAGGTAAGGTTCTAAAAAACTCTAGACACTAGTATTGTGGATAAGATAATAAAAAAATGATAAAATGCAAAAAGAGTATCCAACAAGTCCAAAATTTAAAAATACATTAAGCATATATGCCATATAACTATAGTGAGAAGTATTGTAAGATGACACATGTACAATAAGTTCATAATTTAAATACACATAAAATACAAAATAATAGGAAAATAAGGAAATATAATAATTAAATTTATCATAACAAAACCTAATAATATTAGTGGGTTGTTATTATTAACCACAATTTAAAAGTTAATAAGATTGTAACCATATAAAATGGCCCAGCCTAGCCTACCCACTCCACCCTTGCTTTCTTTTCACTCTTATCATCTTTGTTTTGCCGCATCACCTCTTTTTATTTCATTATAAACGCCTCATTTCTATAAACTAATTAAATGAACCAAGTTGTATACCCCTCTCTCTCCATCTTTTTGGTAAACACCCCCTTGTCTATAAACTAATTAAAGGAACCAAATTGTATACCTCTCTCTCTCTTTTTTTTTGGTAAATACCCCCTTTTATTATAACCAGCCTTCCATTTCCTCTTCCAACACCTCGTTTCCATCGTACCTTTCTGTTTTCGAGAAAGAGGTGTTGCGTCTTCTACTCTCTCTCTCAGAATCAGGCCCCCTTTTAGAGCTCCCGCCACCTCAATAAGCTACTCTCATCGTCAAAGCTCTCATTGATATTTGTGAAGAAATTCGAGCTGGGTTCTTTCAACTATCAAGGGGGTTTGTCTGTATCACCAAGATTTCTACTATGCTCTCTCTCTCTTCTTGACAGATTGTAGCGAAATGGATAACCATCGAGGCTCTGACGAGCCCGCCTAGACCGCCGCCTACCACCACCTAGATAGAGCCTAGGCGGCCGACTAACTTCTACACGATTTTATAAATGCTTTGGCATAAATCCCGGCGGCACACCACCACCTAAGCCAATTTTTAGAACATTGCTTCAGGGTCGAAGCAGATGATTGGCTAGCCGCCAATGTACCTTGTCGCGTGGAAGGTGCGGCCTCCCCACCTTCAGGGACGGTTCAACCTTAACAGGTTGTGGATGTACACATGGTACATCTATCCTTGTAGGTGCGTTTGCAGTGGGTATATGTGATCTTGTCACCTTTACTAAATCATTAAAAGCATCCGGCATGCTCTGAGCAATGCTTTGAAGATCTATAATTCGTCATAGCTCAGTTTCATACTGGGCAGTGTGGGGATCTAAATGAGACATAGTGGGAGTATACCACAACAATTCGTGGCGTTTTACAGGAATGCTTATCTCTCCCTAAAGACGGGAAGGCTGTACTCATCAAAGTGACAATTTGCAAAACGTGCGACAAAAAGATCTCCTGTCAAGGGTTCTAAGTAGCGAACAATTGATGGTGAATCATAACTGACATAGATTTCCATTTTTCTTTGAGGACCCATTTTGGTATGTAGCAGCGGCGCTATTGACTACAAAAATGGCGCACCCAAACACCCGTAAATGCAAGACGTCAGGCTCGTATCCAGTGACTAACTATAACAGTGAATGTGGTTGAGTAGCGATGGGCCTCAGGTGGACCAACATAGCTACGTGCAATATTGCATAGCCCCAGGCAAATACTGGTAGTTTAGTTCGCATAACCAAAGTCCAAGCGATCAATTGAAGGCACTTTATGAAAGCTTCTGCCAGGCCGTTTTGGGTGTGAACATGGGGTACAAGATGTTCCAAATCAATCTCTACTAACATGCAATAATCGTCAAAAGTCTTATAACGTAAACTTTCCAGCGTTATCCAGTCAAACCGACTTAATCGGATAATCAGGGTGGTGAGCCCTTAGCTTAATGATTTGAGCTAGGGGTTTAGCAAACGCAGCGTTGCGTGTGGACAATAGGCAAGCATGTGACCATCGTGTTGATGCATCAACCAACACCATAAAGTATCTAAATGGTCCGCAAGTTGGTTGGATAGGCCCACAAAAGTCCTTTTGAATCCTTTAAAGAAATTTAAGGGGGGCGTGAATAATTTTTGTATATGAGGGTTGAGTGTTCAACTTCCCTAAAGAACATGCTTTACATGGCAGAAGTCCAACATAGGGATGTAACTTATGCTCGTGTGAAGATTTGAGAGTACGGCGCATCATGTCACGTCCATGATGTCCTAAACAGTTATGCCAAAGCAACAAAGTGTAGTGGAACTCAGGCATAGGGCCGACCACACTATGGGCTTCTATGCTTGCGAATGGTTGTGATGTACAACTCACTCGGCAGACGTTCCAACTTCTCGTGAATACGTTTCTGGCTATATTCGTATGAAATGATACAAAGAAATTCAGAACCATTATTTTCAGTGGTTTCAATGTGATATTGATTATCTCGTATATCTCTAAAACTTAGCAACATTCTTCGAGAACGTGGAGAATAAAGTGCCTCCTTGATAGTCAAGAGAGTACCATTAGGACAACATGATACGTGTCTTTCGTATCCTTTAATCAGGTTGGATGAGCTTGAGACAGTTGCCAAATGAGCTTTCTTGAGTATTAAGTTAGTAAAATAGTGTCGTTCATGCAAGATGGTGTGCGTGGTTGCACCATCTGCCAAACAACTAACTTCCCCACTAGACATACCTAGAAATAAATTGATTGAATTGGTCACATGTATAAATATAATTTCATTCATTCAATTAAGCAATTCGAGAAAATAATATCTATTCAAGTAACAATCCATAATTCAAAACAAACCAAAACCAAACAAATTATTCCAAATACTTAGAAAAGTTGTTCAAAATTAAACCATAAACCTAGAAAAATAAGGGGTTAAGGCCGGCCACTCCTAGTGGGTTCGGCACTAGGAGTAAACACCCTAAAAACATGACTAATTTATTCATCCATCGACACTGACGCCTCTTGAAAATGCGATATCTCCATTGATGTAGTTGCATCTTTCGGATGATCCACATGTGCAAAGTTAGACTCACGACGGGAATGATACTTGACAATAGCCTCAGGGGAAGCTCGGCATATGCGTGACCAATGATCCCTTGATTCACAGCGATAACACATGTCCAGTTCAATAGAAATGGGCTGAACGAGAGCTTTGCCCTTGTTCTTGAAGTTTGGGGCCTTAGGGGCGAGTGGAGGACGTTGCTGGGTTACATATCTTCCTTTATATGTGGCACTTTGTTGACCTTGGGCCCGTGGTGGGGCTTGCCGCCCATTGCTACGAAATGACGATTTTTTCATCGTTTATGGCTACTAAAATGTGTCGTTTGCGCTTCAGGCTCGGCATTCGAGCCAATCGATCAAGCTTGATGATTCTTCATCAAAAGCTGGTTTTGTTTTTCAGCGAGAAGTAAAACATAGATCAAATCCGAATACTTGGTGAATTTATATGCCCTATATTGTTGCTGCAGGACAATATTAGTGGCATGAAAGGTCGAATAGGTATTCTCCAGGAGATCTGATTCGGCTAGTTCCACTTTACAGAATTTCAACAGTGAACAGATTCTACAAACTTCAGAGTTGTATTCATTCATGGACTTAAAGTCCTGGAAGCGAAGATGCTGCCAGTCATGTCTTGCTTCAGGCAAGTATATGTATTTCTGGTGATCGAAACGGTCGGCCAGAGCAAGCCAGAGGGTACATGGGTCATCCTCAGTGAGATACTCAGTTTGCAAGTGCATCATGGATGTGTCTTCAAATGAAGATCATTGCAATAGCCTTCTGAGCTTTGTCAACAGGTTTGTTGGTGATAAGTGTCTTGATGGTGGCTCTAATACCTTTTGCGATCAGATGAAGCTTCACGTCTTGAACCCACTTCAGATAGTTTCTTCTAGAGACTTCTAGAGCAGAGAAATCGAGCTTGTTCAAGTTTGACATGTCCCTAAAATAAAGGGAAAAATGTGATTAGTCATATGGTAAGCCATAAACATATATTGTAGAACATGCAGGTTTTATAGACATGTATTAGTTTAATTTATTCATGAAAACTACAGGTTTCATGTGGTATGTTTTGAATGAAAATTTCAGGTTTCAAAGACACTAAATTTGAAACTACAAGTTCAATTTAGTTTTATGAACAATTAGTTCATAATGAGAGATTCCTGCAAGAAACACAGAATGTAATATATTAATTTGAATATAGTGAATTTGAGGTTCTTCGGGAACTCAAGTGTGAGAGTTTTGTTACTACGAAAGTATGTCACAGTTTAAAGTATAAAAATAAATTATTGAATCGTTAATGTCCAAAAGTAATCTTTAGGTCAATAATTTTGGATTCATTATCAGATTAATGGACTGTTGGTCGTTTTTAATTAATTCAATAAATCGGGCCATACATGGTTGATTATAGAAGCTAAATAATATTAGAATAATATTATTGGATCGAAAATATAGCCCCAAATATAATTAGGCACGGGTTGGGTGCCTTGAGTAAAAGGCAAGGCCCAAAAGTCCTCAGGAGTAGGTTGCAGGGCACAGAGGTGAGGGAGAAACCCTAGCCGCAACTGGGTTTCAAGGTTAGGTTGAGGGGAAGGCATGGGGCAAGGCCTAGTAGGAGCTAGCCTTGGGTCGCATGGGGAGCTTAACCGTATGGGTTATCTACATGTGATGTGGGAAGTAAGCCGCAATGACCAAGCCTAGCCTTGTGGGTTGGCGTGGAAGACACGGGCCAAGGTGCAGGCTGCAGGCCTGGGCAACGATTGGGCTCGGGGCTTCAGGCCTTGCCCAAGTTTAATTCCAGGCTGAGGCCTGGTTGTTGATTCCACAATGATGGTGTCGTGGTGTGCTGCACCATGTCCAATTTCCTTTTTTTTTTTTTTTCAAAATCCTTAGGGTTTGGGAAACCCTAAATATGCTTGTAATTGAATTTTATACTTTGACTCACATATTCCACATAACAATTTAATTGTGCAATGCATGAAACAAATATATATATTGACAAAAATATAGACATATACAATATATATCTAAAGGAAAATATAAATATAGAGGGGTTCATGCATCATGGGGACTGTTTTCATGCTTCGTGGACGTTTCAAATATCTTCTTTTATTTTAAGCGTACCTGATTAGCAGAACACGAATAAGCCTTGAAGTTGGTGGAAGATAGCCTCCTCCTACGATGCGTCAATTCCTCAGCTTCTGGTAAGAGCGTGCTGATAACGTGTTATAAGTCTATTTGATTGAACGCTCTAGGATATAGAGAGAGGGGGCCGACAATATTGATGGAGAAGAGAGAGTGATTTAATTGTGAGGTGTGTTTGATTCACCCCTTTGTGCCTTTATTTATAGTAGTACGATAGGTAAAATCCTTTTCCTTTAGGATTACAACATTGAATAAGTAATCTACTTCTAATAGGAATATAAGATACATTCCCATATCCTCTAGGATTTACACAATCACATTCCTATTCTCAATATGACTGCAACAATTTTTTCTATTTTTTTCAGTAAAGTGATAGCATTATTGGGTTAGGGGAAGAAAATTGGTGGAGATTTTTTTAGTTGAAAAATACCAAAATTTTTCTAGAAAAACTATTTTTTTCTATTTTTTCAGTAGAATGATAGTGTGAGCATGAGAAAAAAAAAAAAAATCCTAAAGAAAGGTTCCTCCCTAGAAACCTTTGTCAGCAAGAAAAACAAAACACAGCTTCATTTTAGATTCGAGGAATATCTGGAGGAGAACCCCTGGGAACGTTTCTTTTCTTCTCTTTTTTTTCACCTCAGAAATAAGGAGTTTAGCTCCTAGACATCTCTCTCCCCGTTTCGTTATAAAAAAGTTTTATTTGCTCCAATATTGTGGCTAGGGCTTTTGTTGATCCCTTGTTTACGGGATTCATACTTGCCTTTTTGGGTTGAATCTTGCTTTTAATTCTCTGTCTTTTGTCATTTCTGATGTGATTTGCTATTATGTATTGATGATGTCGTCAGACCAAGTTCATTAAGGAGGAAAGTTGACCGGATGGATTTGTTTTGATTTGGTACTTTCAGGAGTAAGTACTACGCTGCGAGGATCATGTTTTACTATAATTACATTGGTTTTCACCAATTTAGGTGAATTAGTAAATAGTTTATATGAAATCATTACTATTTACTTTAATTCCATAAAAATTTAGGAAACAACTCAAACATGATTTTGATTATGACTTTTGCCCATTTCTTCCTCCTGTTTCACTTACGGATTAGTAAACAAACTATTATAACATGTTCACCTACTATGGGTAACATAAATATGGAATGGGAAAATGCAATGTGTGATTATGATTCTCATTCAAGATATATGAATTGTGCAGTTACTAACACACAATTATGAACAAATAGGTGAATATCAAGTTAAAATAAAGCTTGCATTATATGCTCGTTTGGATGTGTTTTTAAAATTTTTAAAAGTACATTTAGAAAAAATATTTTTTTATTCCAAACATACTTTCTGAATTTACTTCTAATTTTACTAAAGATTAATTTTAACAATATTTTCATAAAAAATATTTTTAATAATTTTAAAAGTAATTCCAAAATTAATATTTACTCCAAATCTTGGATTTAGCATACGCAAAGAATCAAAATAAAATAATAAAAGGATTTAGATCCACGAGACAAGTACGGTCAGAGAGTTTAGTGAAAAAACAAGTACGGTCGAAGAACTGTCTAAATTGGAGGGAGGAAAGAAGAGGAAGAGTCCCCGGACAGCGGCATATCACCGCGCCATCGCGTTCGGGGTTTTTCATCACAAACGGGAACAAGATTTACAACCAAAGCGAAACGACTTAGGGTTTCGCACTCTTCCAGTTCCGCGGTACCAGCATTGCCTCGGTTACTATCTTCGGCTCTGTAGAGAGCCGCTGTAAGGTTCGATTTTGCTCTAAATTTTTGTTATTTCGTTATTTTTCCACTCGCGAATGTTTCTATGTTTGGTGATTGTATATGGCTTTCATTTATTCGATTTAATTGTCAGTTTTCCGGACCGGTTTAAAAGTTTTTGGATTTCATGCATATGAGGATTGATCTATGTTGTTTCTGTTTTTTTTTTTTTTCTTTTTCTTTTTTTTTTCTTCATCCAATTGGTTTTTTTCTAATTTTTTTTCGTTTTAGAGGTCTTCAGGGATGTAATTGGCATAGTTTACAGTTTTGAGTGCTTAAATCATAGATATAAGAAAGTGCAGTTAGTTTTTCAGGAAAGTAGGACTCTGGGATTCTAGGGTTTGTTTTTGTATCAATAGTTTTTCAGGAAAGTAGGACTCTGGGATTCTAGGGTTTGTTTTTGTATCAATTGAAAGCTAATGCTTTTATTTAATTTCTGGAGAGAAAATCTCGTACTGTCCCGAATCGGTTTCACTTTGGCAGTATTCCTCTTTATTGCTTTGAACTGAGGTAGTGTTTTAGGTTTACCGTAAACCAGGATTGGTAATCGTAGTGGGAAAAAAAGATTTCTTGGGTGGAAGTTGTTCTCGAGAATCATTATTTTCTTACATTATTGACTGGAAATTGTCTATTGAAATATTGATAATAGGTTTTCCCTACTTTTTCAGGTTAACTGTGAGTCTGCTTGTGAAGAGGCCTGGTGGGGGAATATGGAAGAAGATACACCGACTGAAGAGCTTGAATTTACATGGGGAAAGAAGAAAGGAAAGGGAGGGAAAAATAAGGACGTTCTGTTTTATGAATCTTTCACTTTTGATGGTGAAGAGTATACCCTGTATGATTGTGTTTATCTTTACAAGAAAGATGAACCTGAGCCTGAGATTGGAAAGCTAATAAAAATATGGGAAACTGGTGAGAAGGCAAAGAAAGTTAAAGTTTTATGGTTTTTTCGTCCTTCTGAGATTTCAAATTTTCTTGGAGGTGAAGAGATACTTGAGAATGAGTTGTTTTTGGCATCCGGTGAAGGTGTAGGCCTTGCGAATCTTAATCCATTGGTAATTAAATTTTGATTTATGCTTTTCACTAGTTTATTACTTGTATTGTTAGAAATGTAATTATTGCTTGATCAGGTAAAGGTATGGTATATAGTTCGCCAGGTTAAATGAAAATAAAGTCTTTCTGATTTTCGATTAATAATGATGCAGGAACTTTCTGTGCTGTATATCTTTGCAATGTTGTTATTTCTTTTTCTTCGTTCTGCTGCCAAGTTTGTCTGCAAACTTTTACTTTTTTTTTTTTCACCAGGGGTTGACTAAACCATGCACTTGTATTTTATAGATTGGTTGAAAGTGTTTGAATATAATTTACAACAGATTCTACGTCTCTGGTACAGTAGGACCGTAAAATATTGTTAAGCTTCTTAGTGTGTTATTTTTTATATTTCTTAAAAGACTCTAATTGGCAATCCTTACAACTTTGATTTCCAGCAATACCATAAGATATGCATTCCCCTTGCGATGGCAGTTAAAATTGTGTCAGATTACATGTTCTCTCTCTCTCTCTCTCTCTCACACACACACACACACACACACACACACACAATTACAAATACATGCTAAGGTGAACTTGGGTTTTGAACTTTTGGTAGTATTTGATAGATGTTATCATTGTTCTAAAAATCCCCTCCTAGGCCCACCTAGGCGCTAGGGGGCTGGCCACTGCCCCGATTGGTTCCTAGAGGTTTGAAAACTAGAAAAGTGTGCTTAGACCTACTTAGGTGTATGCCTAGCCTGTCTGGGCGCTAGGCCCTAGCTCGTCGTCAAACCTAGCGCCTAGCGTCTTTTAGAACATAGGATGTTATATCTCTAATAAACATGGTAGTATGACAAGTGAGAAATTGTTTCAGTTGGTAACAAACTGTAAATATTTGTGCAATTAATGAAACTAAGAACTTAGAAAAATAGATTATGTGCATGTATTGGTAAGTAGGAATTGAGTTTATACTTTATACTATGATAACATTGTAGCATAATCTTAACAAGTTGTGGAGCAACGGTTATGTTATGTTCTAAGACTGCCACCAATCTTGGGACTCTCTTTATCACAAGATATCATTTGTGATTTTGAAGCTCTGTTGGAATGGTCAAATGCAGGGACTTCAACAATGGATCTCATGCTTTTATACCATAATAAAGTTTATGTTGTTAGGATATAAATCAACAATTATTTCATATTCTACTATTATACATCAATGGTCTAGTTGCTGAATTGTATAATCAAATCAGGAATCTATTGCTGGAAAATGCAATGTTCTTTGCATTTCAAAGCACAAGGAAAATCCTCAACCATCAGACGAAGAGCTTCAAATGGCTGAATTTGTGTTTCATCGAACCTTTGATGTTGGGCTGCAAAAAATTGCCGATAAGATGGAAGGAATAATTGCTGGGATTGATGGTATGTATATCTGTCAACTTGGAGTCTTGTAGTTTGACATATAGTTACATGTTTGTTTCCACATTTCAAGTCTTATATCTTTGTTTATGTAATTGTTGCAGTTAAATTCATGTTTAACAGAAAGGAAATTCAGAAGCCTGGTGGCGTTCTGAAAGTTGATTTAGGAAAAAATGAAGTTTGTGGGAATGTCATAGCAAGTAATGAAACAATGGTTCTATCAAAGAAAAACTCATTTAAAGAAAATATCACTTTAGAGACAAATGAAAATTGTGTTGATTCTTCAACACAAGAAAATGGTGGTTTGGTTAAGCATAAACCATCACTTGTAGAAAAGCCTGCTTCTGGTGTAGGTTTAAATTCAAGTGACACGGATAAAATGAATGAAAAACTGGAACATGTGTCAAATCCCATGGCCTTGTTGAGGTTTGAAGTTAAAAGTGATGAAGGTGAGGTTAAGCATGGTAAAGTTCATGCACGACAAGTTGAAGAGGAAGAAAAAGTGAAGTTCACTAAGGATAACATTGATTTGGATAATAGGCCAACCAAGAAGGCGAAGCTTGATACGGGAAAAATTAGAGAGCGAATACATGTGGAGGTGGAAAGAAAGAAAAAATTTACCTAGTGTTTGTGACCCAAAGGTGAAGAATGACGCTTCAATTGAAGTGGGCAACGATAAAAACAAAAGTAGTGACTTGAAGCATAGGAGTGATACAAAGGTTTTATCCCCAAAGGTTTCTAATGAAGTGGACCATGGACAATCAAAAAAGCCGAAGCTTGACACTTCAATTGAAGTGCCCAATGACAAAAGCAAAAGTAGTGACCCAAAGTGTGTGAATGCTACAAAGGTTTTATCACCGACTATGTCTGCTCTTGATGATATATCCAAACTTAAGCGTTCAAAGGATTCTCTTGGAACAAACAATTCCCCTCTCAAAAAGATGAAGCCTGATGAAAAGGCAACAACCATTTCCAATGGCAACGATGGCAACTTGCCTAAAGCATCTCAACGTAAAGTCAAACATGATTGTCGTGGAACAGACGAAGAGTCTTGCAAGAAGATAAATCTCAATGAGAAGGCCATGGCGCTTTCTGATGGCAAGTTGCCTAAAGTTCCTCTTACACAGAATCAAAGTATGGCTGATAAAGTTGATGGCCTTGTAGTGGAAGTTACTCGACATCCCAATGGTGTAAGTAATGCCTCTCTTTCCTCATTTCATTCTAGTCCAATGATCACCTTATTGAGAGCGTGATTTGTTGTTATTCCCCACATGAAGTCGAACGTTGGTGTCATTTCTAGCATGTTTTTTCTTTGGGTCTTACAAATTCCATACTTTGTTTTATATGGTGGAGTGTCCATATACTCTCTCTCTCTCTCTCTCTCTCATGAGTGAGGGTTTCCCCAATGTGAAAGTTTGGCGAAGCCCTAGGTTTGACATAATTGGAACTACTTTTAGCGTTGATTTTGGAACGTTAAATAGTTTAGAGAAGGTTGGTAGTTATATTTTGTTGATAGTTATGTTTAACCTGTTACCGAAAAAAAGAACAAGATATGTTTAACCAATGGCACACCCTTGGAGATGCTCTAATTATGGAGAGGCACGATGTTGGGGTTAGGGCTTTTTTTTGTTTTTGTAGTTAAGGCACAAATTGGCACTCAATTGTAGCATTCGATAACAATTGAGGTCTACTCAAAAGAGTTGGTACTCATTCATTGTACACATGGCGAGTTGACTCTCATTAGTACTTTGTGGTCGAGTTGACATCACGTGCCATGTATGCTACACAAGAGTGCTTCATGCCTTGCCTGCATTAGTTACTTTTCTAAATGAATAATGCCAAGGCTATCACGAACTACCAACGTTTCTAGGAAATATTCAAATCATCAACCAAACTTCAATTTTTAATGCTTCTTTTATGGTCGTGGTCATCTTCGCCTTAGTCAATGATTACGCCATTGTATAGTGTAACAATGTATGAGAAAATCGTGCTTTGAGACACAACCATTTTGGTATAAGAGTCTTATATATGAAGTACTAAGACCCTTTTTACCTTTCATGACTTAACAATGGTTCTTCACTAAACCATTCATTCGTGTTGATTTTTTGTGTTATTTCCATGTGGAATTATGCTTAAATTTCTAACTTGTCGTGTTCAAATATATAAAGTTGAACCATTCACAAAGTTTTCATGCGAGTTCAGGTCATGAATGATTTCGCCAATGGTCATAGTAATGGAAACAATGTTCTACAATCTTATTTTTAGTTGAGGTAACTCCCTTCTTGTAATCCTTGCTAAGTTTGATTAGTGTCCTCGTGGTGTAATCCTTACTGGGTTGAAAATAGTTTTTACTTGTTTCTTTCTTCATCTTGGTTCTTTCAATTAGAACACTAAGGGCTAATTTGGCACTTCTTTTGGAATGGATAAAAGCGTTATTAGATAACCAAGGGCTCTTTCTTTTTAGGAAGCACGTTTACTCACAAGTCCTTTTATACTCATTAATTTCTTGTTACATTAAAGGGTTTCAGACTATGGACCTAGCCTACTTGTGCTCATCGCCCTACGCCCACCCTCATCACTAAGCTCACAAGTGCTTTTATAAGCCACAAGCATTTTTACGTTTTCATGTCAATCGTTGAAGAAGTTTTTTGGTTATCCGCAAGTGCTTTTAAAGCTCGCTTGGAACTACTTGTTTAGAAAGCGCTTACGCTTATAAGCGCTTTTGGTACAAGTGATTTTTGAAAACCCGTTGAAGTTTTTATTAAAACTCAAGTGCTTCTAATAAAAACAGTTGGATGTGCTTTTTGAAGAAGTGCTTGATGAGTGCTTTTCCATAAAGTTCTCATATGACATACTACATGAAGCCCACATTGTGTGTAAATATAAAAATTTCAAGAAGCAAAAAAAATATAAGGAAAAGAGAGAAGTTGGAGAGAAAAGTGAGAGAGAATGTGACTAGTTTTTTAGGGAAGTATTATTAGCACTTCAAAAATCTCATTCTACACTCCTCACAATTGTATTTTTCTTTCCAAATATAGAAAGTTAGGAGTGTAGAATGAGAATTTTGGAGTGCTAATAACAATTCCCTTTTTTTATTTTATGTTTTTTTTAATTAGAGATGCTATGATTACATGTGGGTGAGGTTTGAAATAAAAAAAAAGCAAAATTTGGTTTGTGTGCAAATTACATTACTGCCCATGATTTTATTTTTGTGATATAAGATCAACTTGTCTCGTTACCTTCTTTTGGTTGATAAAGAGGGTTTTGGTAATATGTTGTTTAGATAATAAGTGTTTTTTGTTAAACATAATCATAAGTGCTTTTGGTTGTCAAAAGTCACTTTACTACTTGATGAGGCTTTTAGCACGTTGAATGAGTCCTAATTAAGTGTTTCTTTGTTATAACAACACATTAGTGTCTCTGAAGTACTTGGTTGGAAGAACTTCAAAGTGTTTTTCCATAAAGCACTTGGCTTTTATAGAGTATTTGTTGTGATTCTAACAAAAAGCCTTCTCAAGGGATGTCATAAGTTTCTTGTGGGCTCAACTTAAACCATTGGGCTTGCATGTCTGAGTTTTGGTGCATGCCAAGTTGCAATACGTACACCAACATTGGTTTAGTGGTCCTAGCTTTAGGAGTACCAATGACCATCCCTAAAGTGCTTATGAGTGTTTCTTTTAAAGCATTTCAAGTGGGCTCTAATTTAGTGTACTCATTCAAATTATTCGTTATCCTTTATTTCTTGAGATTTGATTTTATACATTCACCTCTTGATCTCCTCATTCCTTGTCCTCCATCTACCATCAAGTTTTCACCTTGTGCATCGCCAGAGGCGGATCCATTCATGGACCCAGGTGGTCCCGCGACCCTCTGAAGTCTGTAGAAGCTCCTGTAAGGACCTCCGAGTATCACCCAATGATTTGGGCAAGTGGTGGAGGAGAGAAGACCACCATTGCTATGTTGCTGCTGTGTAATAGAAGCTTTGAACAAAGAAGAGAGGTCTAATTTCAGATGAAGAAGAACACAGAGCTCTTTGCTGTTCTTGGGCCTTGGTTCCAATGAAGAAAGAGAAATTGACTCTCTCTCCATTTCCACATGACCAACTCCCCTTTTTTCTTTTTCTTTTTTTTTTTTAATTGTTGTACAATCAGATTATGCCATCTAGGATTTTTGTTAATACCTTATACATGTTTTGCACTGTTATTTCTTTTAAAATTCAATGTAAATTCATACAACCTTTGAAATATTTCGTAAAGTACTACGGACTTGTAATCACTTAAACTTTCATCTCATACTATCAAATTTACTAGAATACTAAAGCGAAAATTATGATATTCTCAATACAAGTGTAGTTTCTTTTTTTTTGAAAGTGTAAATAGGCACTTATTTATATTATATATAATAAAGTTACTTAAATCCGCCTAGTTTGGCCATCTAGGCACTAGGCTTCAGCCCGCCGCTCAACTAGCACCTAGTGTGTTTTAGAACCTTGATTAGGACCACCCGATGTTAGAATCCTGGATCCATCGCTGCTGCACAAATAGAGTTCCCCCTTCTTTCTAGGATAGTGTTCAAGTGAAGCCTCAGTTACTTCATAGTGCTCAATGATTTCCTTTTCGTACTGTATAGTACAACCAAGTAATTATATTTATAGGGATGTGATACCAAAATGCAAAGGCAGTGCCTTCAACACTGAAGGTCTGCTTCTTATTTGGTATTCAATTACTAATTGGTTCTGTTAATTAAGATTATCATTCATTGATGCAACTGCCACCATGAGAAATATATGTAGTTGCATTTATGGTATGTCTGACTTTGTCTAGATAGTGATTTTCTAGCACTCTAATTTCCCGTAAATGCTTATTGCTGACTTTTCTCATACAACATGAGAGAGGATCTGTTTTGTTATATTACAACCAAGTTGTGCTCAACCTAGTTTAACTGGATGATGACTGGAGTTTTATACAAACAGATACAACAGCTTGTTTCAAGTTTGCAAGACTCTACACACCATTCTCACACAAATAGATATGCATTAGCACACCATCAGTTAATTAATCAATCCCCAATACAACTGTAGAGGGCATTGTATTCTCTTTTTCCTCAAATGAACAGTTTTAGATTATAACACTACATCTCAATAGAAGTTGGTTTTACCTAACATTTATTGTGTTTTGGGTGAGGGGTTTGGTAGTCAGGTTTACTGTTAGTTCTTTTGTGTTATTAATGCCTAGTTCTTCCAAAATGATAACATAAAGATCCCAAAAAGGTTAACCTTGGATTTAGTTCTTACAGTTTCTCATCTTCATTTTTGCAGGATAGAAGAACATGGTTCAAGGGATTTGTGAGTTGTTCATTTTCACTTCTATTCTTGGGTTCAATTGTTAAATTTGCTTGTGTATCTCAAATTTTTGTTTACTGTTGAATTTGATTCTAGTGCCTTGCACCTGTAAGGCCTCAAAATTGTCTTCCACTCTTTTGTCGAGGGGCAAGGAAACATAATGGGGTGTTGTCAATTTGAACCTCAACTAGTAATTACTTTCACCAAAAAAGTTCAAAGAAAAGTTCTAAGAAAAGTTCTTCTAAATTGGCGTTTAATGGATGTTTTAAAGTGGACAGTAGTGAGGGCCATGTTGGTGAAGAAAGTTAGGGTTCCACCATAAAACCAATTGGCAATATGGGGAGTAGCCCAATCTCTTATAAGCCCATGCAAGGTCCCTCCTCCCATCAACGTGGGACTCATTCTCAAGACGCCCCCTCATGTGTGGCGAATTTTTGAGCCTAACACGTGGACAACACAACAGGATGTTGTGGAGCACATGTGTCCCATCGTGGCTTTGATACCATGAAGAAAGTTGGGGTTCCACCATAAAACCAATTGGCAATATGAGGAGTAGCCCAATCTTTTATAAGCCCATGCAAGGTCCCTCCTCCCATCAATGTGGGACTCATTCTCAACAATTGGACTGATAAATTGTCTTTTATCAATGTCAGCCTTGGGAAGATAGAATTCAGAATGCACATGAGCAAGGCACTCTTGTTCTGCTCCAAAATTTGGATCCAGCATACACTTCAGCGCAAGTGGAGGTAATAATCGCATTGGAGGTTTAGATGCATATGCTGCTGTTACTTGGAGTACAGATTTTGAACTAAATGTACTAATGTAGTGTACTATTGTGTTTGTACTTGTCCAATTTTTCATCATTGTCAACTCCAGGCTGCCATTTATATGTTGGGTTCTCTACGTTACAGCAACATCTAATTTGATCTTATGCATTTCATTTCAGGACATAGTATGGCATGGTATTAAGGAAAGCTGCACGGCTAAGATGATTCAGCGGACTGCAAATTCTAGTCCTCACTATGGTACAGATATGTATTTGAATGACTTATTTTATTCTCTTATCTATTTTCTTGGAAAATTTGACTCAATCTTGCTTTCAGATGATAACATGTATTTGTAAACACAACATGGATGAAATTACGCATATAGTCTAATTGTAATTTTTTTCGTTTGTTCATATTGTAGGACAAGCTCTTGTGATTCTCAAAACTAGGGAAGCAGCACAAAAGGTTGTTAGAGAATTGGATGAGGGCTGCCTATTATTGTCAAATGGAAGGTTTGTAGTTGGATGATATTCTAGCACAGGCTCTGCAGCGTACATCATTTTGCTATTTATTCTCATTATCTTGTTATATTTCTCCTTATGTGTTCCACTCCCCATTAAATAACTTAGAATCCTCTGCATACCAAGATTTCTTTTCAAGTTCTTTCTTATGACTTACTGGTGACCTTTTCTGTTGTGTCCATTTTTTCTGTTTTATCAAATCAAAGCAGTTAGCATCTAAGATTTTTTCACAAGGCAGTGTATTTGTTTATAGTTTCTGTTATTCTAACTGCTTTCAATTGATGAAGGAGACAGGCATCTGTCAATCTCAGTGTGATTATCAGCTTTTACTTTATCTAATGCTAATTTTTGCAAATTGGGTGTCTCGCATGATTATACATAGTTTTATGTGATTTGTAGGCCTCTGGTTGGCAGCATTGGAACTCCTTGTTCCTCAGAAAGGAAGCCACCTTTTTTTGGTCATTTAACTATCGAGAAACTTTGGCACCAAAATGCACGGGAAGTGGTACAGTTGCATCTCTATCTCTCTCTCTCTCACACACACACACACACACACACACTCTCCCTCCCTCGCTCCCTTACATGCACGTGAGCGCACACAGGCGCCAACAAGGCTCCTTACAAGCATTGTCACATATAAGAGATATACAGGCACATAAAGTTGTTATTATTTGTTTCTGTTCAAATTTTCTTCTCATCTACATATTTATATTTTAATTTCACATCCAGAAAGAAGCCATATCAACTTCACATTGTTCCCAGCCCAACACTATTGAATACAATATGGCCATGGAGTGGTGTTTACAACAAGAAAGATCAGATCTTTTTTGGAAGAACTTGTATAAGGTCTTTGAAATATTCCACCTCATCTTCAATTTATTGTATTGTGATGGAATAATGCTATTACTGTTTCTTCATGTTATTTCCTTTGCCAAGCTATCTTAAATGATATTGTTTTTGCTTCCCAAATTTGTTTTTAGCAACAAGGAAAGGAGTTGAGACAACTCAAAGCTAAACTTAAACTCAAAGATGCACTTAAGGCGAAGTAAGCAGTGTGGCTGGGTAAACTTGCTCCCATTGGTAAGTTTTGCAACAAAGAAAGATCTCTACTTCCAACATTGAGTTACTTAATTCCGTTGCTCCTTGAATTTTTTCACCCATCAATTATCTTTACGTCAGCTCTATGCACTGATTCAAATGAATATTTTCTCCTCTTTTGGGGATTTGTGAAATTGTCAAGAATGATCTAATTTCATATTTTTTTATACTTGCGTGGAAGTGATTCATGAAAGTTCAATGCAAAGGTTTTAAAGGCTCTGGGCCAGCAAATGATGTGTATCTGTTCCCCTGTACAGTGTATTGTAAAATGTGTGTGATCGAACACATTTAAGTTTCAGTTAAATACTTGCATCGTTCGTAGTCCTTTCCTTGAGTAGGAGAAACTCAAATCATATATTTGCATATTCTATTTAGTCTATACTCTCTCTTCTCTCTCTATCTGAGTTTAGTCTATTGACACAATCCTTTTTTCTTCCCCTAGTTTTATCATGGAAGAACTTATATGGCTGGGCCGTAATTCAGGGATCAGGCAATTTCATGGTTGCACAGGTACAAATATTTTGTTTAGGACTGGTTTCCAGGTGTTGTGAATCTCACCCGTAGTCTTTGCCCGTAGGAAATAACTGGACGGTATGCTTACATATGAGCTCCATCACCGAATAAAAATGTAAATTCCTTGGTATCATTTTCAGATAGGTGAATGGCCGTTTGTACAGTTATGATTTAGGTTAAACAAGTGTTTTTTCATCTCAGTTGAAACTAACAGACCGTGGTCGTTGTTTGTACAGTTATGATTTAGGTTAAACAAGATTTTTTCGTCTCAGTTGAAATTAACAGGCCAAAATTCTTGTAGGCTTTTTCTAGTCACTGTTTACCATTGAAAAGTTTTTCTTGGTGGGGTGACTGGTCAAATTCACTCTTTTTATGGGAGAAGGAACTTGCATTTAAGGGGATGGCAATTATCTGTTCTAAATTAATCACGTTGCATTATGTGAGAAAGTTAAAAGACATGGTCACGAGATAGGTTTATGCATTGCCATTTTGCCATGGGGTTTTGTTCTTGATTTTGGTATTTATAAAAATTAAAGTAAATAGGGGATTAGAATGAAGGAATAAAAATTAAGGGAGTTTTAACGAAAAGTCTACGGTACTGTTCTTTTTAACGAAAAATCATATTTTTACATTAAAAAGTCAATTCTGATCTTATTTATTTTGTTCTTGTCATTAAAACTCAAAGTTTTCAAATAATTTTTATTAGTTTTCTTAAAAATTAAAGGGAATAAATCAAGCCTTGCCCTTTGATTTAATTTATGATACTTTTCTATTGGATTTGACATTCCTCCCAGCCAAGCAACAAAGCGTTGAACAGTTGAAGCACGAAAAAAGTTGGTCTACTTTCGCTGTTCCATAGCGAAAATATATTTAAAATTTTAGATTAATAACACCTGAATTTTTTCTACTTTTGTGCAAATCAAAATTTACGGTTTTACAATTTAGCACTCTCGTTAGGGCTCGTCCGATAATCGTATATTCTTTATACAAGCAATAGTGGAAGGGAGTAGGCAAGATGATATGTTTTTCGCCATTGTGTTGCAAAAGACTTGCAACCAGTGGCGAAGTCATATTAGGACAAGGAGGTGTGGTTGCTGTCGTTGTTGGAAACCCTATGAAGAGCGAGGACTCCGCTCCTTTGGACTTGCACGTTCGGTGAAATGCTTAAATGAACGAAGACGGCAAATTTGACAGCAGGGAGCTTGGGAAAGTCGAGCTTCTCCCGGCCTTGATCGGTGGTCAAACGGGGCAAGGATTGGGTGGTTCTTGTTCAGGAGACTAAGATGAGTTGAATGGGGGTGGTGGCTGAGATAGTATTTGCCGGAAAATTCACCTAAAAAATTTGCAGAAAACTAGGTCGGTGCTCAGGTAACCAGGTCGTCGGGTTGGTCTTTCCAAAAATGGTAAGTCTGCTCCAGGTTTATTGGAGCTCCTATATACTGAACGTCCAATTTGTCCCTGTCTTTGCTCACTTATTTCACATTTGTTTCAACTCTATTTCGCGAACGGTTTTCACCTACACGTGTGGAGTAGAGCTCTATTCGAAAATACTAAGAGTAACCTAGAAAGGTCTACAAATTTTTAATGATTAATTACAAAAGAAATGAACTTTGTAACTTGCCAACTAAAATTCTAAAATTAACGTTAATAATAGTAATTTCTTGAAAATACAAATTTTAATAGTGAAATCTAGGGATGAAATTTTACATTTAGCCTTTTAAGTTTTGCCCCTCCCTTTGACAATTCCTGGTTTCGCCACTACTTGTAGCACACACGTGTTCATGAGGCTCTTTTCTCTTAAAAAGCTTAGTCATTTTTTCCGTTTGCTTTCAAACTCGTACGAGTGTGTACCATCTTCGTTAAAGAAATAACGAGGATTCCCTTTAAAGGGGACTTGTGCATTAAGTGGATAGGAGGTGCCGAATTGCAAAACTGTGAAAAACTGAAAACATTTGAACACAAAGTATGCAAATTTCTTCAAGAACAATATTGACATTCTATTTTAAGTAACTTATTCGGCACATGACATGAGTACAAAATCAATAAGTTTTGTTGGAGGAGGCCACAGTAATATCACCTTTTACCTCGACGGTCAACGTTTATTCCATTCACACCAAGTAATTTTTACTTTATTTTTTTTGCATGAAGTAAGCAATTAGGTAGGTAATCATCCGTTTACCACTTAACGGACTGATCAACAAGTGCGACGTCGTATCAACTGCCTCAAAATATGTGACCGTTAATTTTTAAAATCATAACTAGGGACACCTCGAGTAGACGTTAATTCCTCCGTTCCGTGCGAGCACACAAAAATTCTCTCCCTCTCTCTCTCTCCCTCCTCCCTCCCTCTCTCTCTCTCTCTCTCTCTCTGCTCACTCTGTAGTCTGTACCAGTTTTGGCAGCACTCACACTCTTTTCATTTCACTTCGTTGCCCTCCTCCTCCATTGAAACACTCTTTCCTCTCTCAAAAGTGAAAACCCGAAAAAGCCCGTCTTCGCCTCAAATATCTCTGACCTACCAGAGCTCCCAAAACCCAGCTCCAACAAGTTTCACTCTGCGGTGGAAGTGGCGCCGTCTTAGCCGCACCCAGAAGCTCCAAAGCGCAAAGCCCACATGTTGTTTCTCGTGTTTTTTCCAACCTTTTGCTCTTAAATGTCAAAAAGTCCAAAACTTTGAGGATTTTTTAGTCGTATTTTTCTGAAGACACCCACAAAAGAATGGGGTGCGCCCAATCGAGAATCGACAACGAGGAATCTGTGTCGCGATGTAAGGAGCGGAGAAACCTGATGAAAGAGGCGGTGGTGGCCCGGAACGCCTTCGCTTCCGGTCATTCCGGCTACGCCGTGTCCTTGAAGAACGCCGGCGCTGCGTTGAGTGATTATGGCCATGGAGAAACCCAAGTGACCCAAGAGATGGAAATTCTTCACAGCCAACACCGGCCGATGGACCCTGCATCTGAGCCGCCGCCTCCGCCGCCACCCCATTTGGAGAATTTGAACCTTCCGCCGCCTCCGCCTCCTTTGCCCACTTTTACTCCGAGTCCGATCAAGCGGGCCATCAGCATGCCGGCGATGAGTGCTGAGGCTCGAAAAATGGGGGGGCGGAGAGTTGGGCTGGCCATTGCCAAGGAGGATGAGGAAGAAGAAGGAGACCATGAACATGGTGAGGATGAGAGCCATAAAGGATTTCAGAGGAGATCGAGAAATGGAGCTTCGGAGAAGACGTCGTCGCCGCCGAGGACGCCGGAGATGAAGGCGGTGCCTCCAATGCCGGAGTCGAAAGGCATGGCTTGGGACTATTTCTTTATGGTGGATAACATGCCGGGACCTTCTTTGAGTGAGAATGAAGAAGCTGAGGAATTTGGTGAAGATGAGAATATGGGGATTGGTGGCGGCGGCGGTGGTGATGTGGATGATGGGGTTGAGCCTAAGACTCCGGAAAAAGTGGAGGAGATTGAGGAGAAGCCGGAGGAGGAGACTCCGGTGAAGGTGGCAATTGAGCATTCGAAGACTGCACCACCGGAGTTCAGTAGGAGAGTAGCTAATGTGATTCCTGGTGTGACGTTGATGGACATATTGAATAAGATTGATGATCATTTCTTGAAGGCCTCCGAGAGTGCTCAGGAGGTTTCCAAGATGCTCGAGGCCACTCGGTTGTACTATCACTCGAATTTCGCAGATAATCGAGGTAGACGAGTCTTCGTATTTGCTTTAAGATCAAGTTATTTTATATGATGTGCTTGTTTTGTTCTGTTTCTTAGGTGTAATGCAATGATTATGTTGCTTCTTAAAAGTTTGAAAGAGACCTTTTTTTTTTGGCTCAAAAGCTTGGGCTTTAGCCTTTAACTATCAAAATAATAAATCTTTGGTATTCAAACTACCTTTTGGTAATCTGATATCAACCAAAGATGTTTACACTTTCTGAAAATTGAGAAAAAGCACTTTGTATGAGAACTTTGCCAACATGTTGCCTCTAGTGACATCTGAAACTAATTCCTCTTTAGTTGTCGGCATTTGCCCTTTTTTGTTTAAAGTTTGATGCTTTGAATCATCCTGTTCCAGTACTTGAAAAGTGTTGAACTAGCTTATGAGGCCGGAATTTGACTGGCTGTTGTGCCGAGAACATCTTTTGGTTTTTCTTAAAATTCTATTTGTGAGAGAGATCTGCTGAATCATTTGTTGGATGTGGTACTGATTCTCGTAATGTTACGCAGGACACATTGATCACTCTGCAAGGGTTATGCGTGTTATTACATGGAATAGGTCGTTCAGAGGCATACCAAATGGTGACGGGAAGGATGAAAACTCAGAAGATTATGAAACTCATGCCACTGTTTTGGATAAGATGTTGGCCTGGGAAAAGAAACTTTATGATGAAGTGAAGGTATATTGGATTAGTTTGTTTCATTTTAATTTTTTGCTGCTTTTCATCTTGATTCACTAGTGCCATCCCGCATCATGAACACTGTTAGTTGTGGCGGTCCTCTTTCTAATTGGACAGTTGACAACAGAAAAATGTACGGCTTCCTATATGTTTATTCTCTTACACTGAAATGTTTTTTTATCTTACTTTATGTTGATAGCAAGGGGAGCTTATGAAGGTTGAGTATCAGAGAAAGGTTGCTCTGCTGAACAAGCAGAAGAAACGCAGCGCTAGTGCTGAAACCTTGGAAAAAACAAAAGCAGCTGTAAGTCATTTGCATACAAGATACATTGTTGACATGCAGTCCATGGATTCTACAGTTTCGGAAGTAAATCAATTACGGGATGAGCAGCTGTACCCTAAGCTTGTTTCTCTAGCTGATGGGTAAGCTTGTGCATTGAGATATCTCGTTGCTTATTTACTTCGTTCTTGTTCCCCTTTGTGTCTTCTTGATTGATCAGATTATCGTTTCTGTCTTAAAATCATTTTGATTATGCATCAAGAGCGTTTCATCATAAAAAGACTAGCAACATTTAATGGTCCACAAAAGTACCATCTCTATTGCGGAAAATTGAACTGATGGATGATTTCTGTTTCTGTAATGTTATGTGTTGAGTTTTTCCATCCTCTTTTGTAAGGTTATGTGCTCGCACACAATTATTGTACGTGATTTTTCAGCTAAGTTATTTGCTTCCACCTTAATTGATGTGGCCATATGCTTGTATTACTGAGAAAAGGTTTCCACTGGAAATATATTAATCACATCTGCAACTCAGGATGGCAAAAATGTGGGAGAACATGTGCACAGATCACGACAACCAGTTGAAGATTGTTACAGACCTAAAGTCCCTCGACATTGCCCTTACTCCAATGGAAACAACCAAGCACCACCATGCCCGCACTGTCCAACTTTGGAACGTTCTCCAAGAATGGCATTCTCACTTCGTAAATCTCGTGACTCATCAAAAACAATACATCCAAGCTCTTAATAGCTGGTTGAAGCTTAATCTCATTCCCATTGAAAGCAGCTTAAAAGAGAAAATCTCATCCCCGCCAAGAGTTCAGCATCCGCCAATCCAAGCTCTCCTCCATTCATGGCACGATTTTCTTGAAAAGCTTCCTGATGAACTTGCAAAGTCTGCAATATCGTCCTGTTCGGCTGTGATAAAGACCATAATACTTCATCAGGAGGAGGAGATGAAGCTAAAGGAGAAGTTTGAGGAAACAAGGAAGGAGTATCTGCGTAAAAATCAGGCATTCGATGACTGGTATCAAAAGTACTTGCAGAGACACGCGCAAATGGATGAGGAGAGAGGTGAAGATGCAGTTCCCAAGGATCCCGTCTCAGAGAAGAAATTTATTGTTGATAGCTTGAAGAAGAGACTGGAAGAGGAATGTGAAGCTCACCAGAGACACTGTATACAGGTGAGGGAGAAGTCACTCGGGAGTCTCAAAACTCGCCTGCCTGAGATCTTCCGCGCCATGACAGACTACGCTCGTGCATGTTCCGAGGCTTATGGAAAACTGAGGTCCATCAGAGAGGCACAAGTATGAAGATGGTGATGTCCTAATGTGTATGATCTGTTTTGCTAGGAAGTAGGAGGATTGTGCACGTTTTTGTATGTGGAAAAATTGTTTCAGTTGGTTGGTGATCTTTATTCCTCTGAAAAAATTGCTGAAACATGCAATCATGCATAGGAGACAATGAAGTTGTGATTCTAAGGGAAATTTCATTTAACTTGTACATTTTTTTTGCTTGTGGAGTTGGTATTAGCAATTCAAAATAGTCCAATTGCTCTCTTGTCCTTTTTTTTATTAAAAAAAAAAAATGCTCATATTTTTAGAGTGTCGATAACAGCTTCATATGTTTGATCACATCTTTTTTTCAAATGGTTCCCACATGCAATTGAGATTTTCCTGTACCACTATGGCACGATGATTATTGGACGGTAACGCTATTGGGATTAAAACTCATTTAAATGAGAGAATCCTCCACATGCTGGGGTTCACTATTAGTGAGGATTGGTTGTATTGTATAGACAACGGTCTATATACCAGATCTTTTCGTCCTATGGACGAAACTCTCTCACAAAGAAGTGACCTTTTTATGAAAAGAAATTCTTTTATGCAATTAAGTTTTAATCCTACCAACGTCATCATCATTCAATTAATATTTGTCCTATGTTTCAAAACTACATTATAATTCAAGTGAATGACCATCACATAATATCGGTGACACGAGAAAATCTCGCTTTTGTAAGAGATGGCGCACTAGGGCAAGCCCCACACACTAGTTGCTTGGTAAAACATAGAATCTATCAAAAACAATGTTAGTGGATGACTGACTGACATTGTCAGGTCAGTAACGTGCGTGGCACAATAGAGAGAGAAAGGTTATGAGAATATATGACAAAACAATCAAACATGCCAAATTCTCTGACTGACTGACTGAGGATCTGAGGTGCATTGGTGTAATTAAATTAATGCGAGAAGTCATGTGACATTTTCGAATGAGGATTTCAAAGAATTTTTAGTCGCGTACATTTATTATATATTGTATGATTATAAATTATTTTATTTAAAATTGAACACAAATTGTATTTAATGAAAATTGACTGCATGATATACTATAAACGGATACGATTAAAAGACTCCTTAGATCCTCGCAAAGACGAGAAAACGAAGAAAACATATTATTCTTTGTCCGTGATTAGTTTAATCTCAACCTACGATATTCTTGTATTTATGTTTTTGTTTTGTTACACTGCCTTTTAAACAAATGCATATTTGGTAGTCCCATTCGATTACGAACTAAGAACATTGTTTTTAACACGGGTGATGCCAGAAGAGATTACATCTAATTAAATTATTCTTTTAATAAAAAATACAAATAGGTCTCACCTTTATTATAGAGATAATTTATATCTGATTTACAAAATGTGATTACCCTAACATTTCCTTTCTAACCGTACAGTTGCCATTGCAATTCAACTCTTTCTTGGAGCTTCATGGAGAGCAGAGTTGTTTGTAATTAGGTAAGACTTTCCTTTTCCAACAATTTGGAGTCCGTTTCGACCATATTATATTGACCTCGAAATCACAAGTACTTGTCAACTAGGAAGCTTAAGTAACCTTTCGAAGAGTTTCTGTTGATGCATCTATGCCGAAGCACACGAGCCAACCACAAACAAATGAGTTTTTCATTTCTCCACCACCTTTTGCGTTGACTCAATGTCCACCCGATTTTGTACATCAACAAATACAATAAATTTTAGAAAAGTACCAAGTGCTTCTTTAAGAAGTACTTGAAAAGCAATAAATGCGCTTTAAGAATCCAGAAAATTGTTGATAAAAAAAAAATAAAGAAAGCTAGAAGCATTTTTAGTTATTTATGCAATGTTGTCGTAAGAATTTTTAATTTAGGGTAAATCTCAGTTTACTACTCCCAAGTTTCGTGATTTTCAACGTTTAGTACATGAAATTTTTTTCGTCCCAGAGTCATACCTAAAGTGTTAATTTTGGGACGGTCTCATACATTCGTTAGTTTGGCTATTAAGTCTCCTGTTAACTGATGACATGACGTTTATGTGGACAATGACTAGGCGCCATGTGTCTCCTAAATTTAAAATATTAAAATAATTAATTAAATAAAAGTAAAAAAAATAAATAAACAAATAAAATTCCCAGTACCCCCTTCATCTTCCCCACCCTCCATCCCTGTGAAACCCTCATAACCACCACTGTGAAACCCTCACAACCCCCTCATTCCACCGTGAATTTACACAAAACCCAAGAACCCAAAACCTCCCTCTTCGTCTTTATCAGAAAACCCTAACAGCTGCATCTTTCATTTGAGAAAAAGATAAAGGTCTTATCTTCTTCGTGGGTTTCTTCCAAGCAATGGGTGATATGCGACAGTTTTAGAGAAATGCCTCCGACCAGTTTTCAGTGCCGGCGTCTCTCGGGTTGAGTGGGGATGGCAATTTGGGTCTCCCGATTCTACTGGTGGTAGCGGCATTTTGAGTAGACAAAGGGAACCCCGTTAATCGTGCATGGTAGCATCCTCGACCTTGGTCAGATAACGGCGACTATCCTTGATTGCAGGTCTGAGGCTCTGTTGGACTATATGGACCGGGAATTTAAGGAATGGACCCTCAGACATCTCTGATTTGAAGAAATCAAGGAAATCAGAGGCATTGTTTGGGTTTTCTGCGAAATGGAAGATGCAATTGTTAGGGTTTTCTGGTAAAGACGAAGAGGGAGGTTTTGGGTTCTTGGGTTTTGTGCAGATTCACGGTGGAGTGAGGGGGTTGTGAGGGTTTCACAGTGGTGGTTGTGAGGGTTTCACAATGGTGGTTATGAGGGTTTCACAGGATGGAAGGGTGGAGGGGGTGGAGAGATGTTGGGTGGGCAAGATGAAGGGTTTTTTTTTTTTTTTTTTTAATTAATTATTTTAATATTTTGACACCAATCATTGTCTACATGGGTGCTACGTCATCAGTTAATGGAGACTTAATAGCCAGACTAACTGATGTATGAGACTGTCCCAAAATTAACACTTTATGTATGACTCTGGGACGAAAAAAACTTCATGTACTAAATGTTGAAAATCATAAAACTTGAAAGTAGTAAACTGAAATTTATCCTTTAATTTATGTAAAAGCCCATGAAAAAATTTCAAAGGTGCTATCTGATTTTCTTTCAAACACTTCACAACTTCCATATCCTGATAGTCTAATCCGGGTTAGTAAAGCTTTGGAAATTTCAACACAATCTAATCGGAATAATTAACAAATAATCTTTTTTTAATTACTTTTCAAAGGAGGGTAGGCATGTGGCTATGAAATGATGACTCTTTCGGCGGTCACACTTTTGAAACCTTTAAACAAAGCTGCTTGCTGACACACCTCTCTCTCTTCTAGTAACCTTTGTTATAATATGGCTTCTTCATCCAAGCCTTTTCAGCTCATGACCATTTCCAACTTTCAAATCTTACCAACTTTACCAAAGTTTCAGGTTTACATTTTCTCTCTGTATTCACAATACAAATTCGTTGTATTTCGTGTCATAATAATAAATAAATAATAAAAATATTTTTTAGTATCTCTTCATTTATAATTTATATTAGTGTACTACCTTGTGTTCTACGGGCTATTGATAAATTGTCAATAACACATGAATTCCATCCAATATTAACAGTTAATAGGTAATGAGTTTTTGTTTCCACAACTTAATTTTGAAGTGCTTTTCACTAACATTACCGTGTACACGATTAGAGGAACTGCACTAGTTAAATATATCTTTCAAATGGGTAAATTATTATTAGGAAATAGGAATACAACTTTAATTTACATTTTTTGCTTATTGGTGCTAGAAGCCACCTTAAAGAGCAGCCGAGTTGAGCCAAGTCAAAAGCTAGAGCCATCTATTTCCAAGAAGAGCCCTTACATTTAAAATATATATATACATTATATATATATATGTATATATTTAATGTCACACTTAGAAAAAATGTCATATTTTTACATATATATATATATATATATACACACACACGCACACTGCTTAAGCTAATTGATTATCTAGATTCTACAGAGATTAATTAGGTGCACAAAACTTGGTCTTTGTCTTGGCAATGGGCATCAGAGAGTGGAGAAATTCACGCAGCCAAAGCATAAGGCTGGGACACAACTACGACATGCCAAGCAACTACAACAAGTCTCAACCAGGGTGGCAAAAATTCTGGAAAAGATTCAAGATCGAGAGGAAGAAAAATTTCGGTTCAAGTACTGTCATGCCGCAGACGTCTTATGATCAGGAAACATATTCGATGAATTTCGATCAAGGGACGGGATGGATGGAGCCGGATAACTTGCCTCGGTCTTTCTCAGCTCGTTTTGCTGATCCTTCTAGGGTTTTGCATGGCAATAGGCATTTACTGGATTGATGCTTTGAATGCTGAAGAAACTTTGTGTATATAGTTCTTGATCTTGGTACGTTGGAATGTTTTTTTCTGAATTTATTTGCTCTCTCTCTCTCTCTCTTTCTCTCTCTCTACTCTTTCACGTTCATCGTTCCATATATACGATAGTTAATTACTTTAAATTTTGTTTAAGCATCAATATTATTGACCACATAACCTATAGGAAATGATAAAACTCTCCATGTGGAAGGAAAATCCATGTAAAATGATTGAATTTCGCCAAGGTTTAGTCTTTTTACCTTAGCCTTATGATCTCAACCCAAGGAGAAAGATCTTTCCTACAAAGAGTATGTCACTGTTACAGCATTCTAAACAAATCGAACACTATTATGTATTTTAACTTTTTTACGCAATAATGCATAATTGACTTAAGATACCACCGCATGACAATTCGGTGCGTTTAAGTTCTCTTAAATAGAAGGTAAAAACACAAGCTGAAGAACAACAAAATCTTGGTGGTCTCTGGAATGAAAAGACAAGAGGCAAAAGATAAACATTAGATTGGTCCAACAAATCATGGCCGTTGATGAGAATCCTACGACTGAAAAAACTTTGCCAACAAATTAAGCACACCAAAAAACCCTAGAAAATCAACTCCCAAGTTTCAACTTTCAATCCATCAAATCAGATCAGAAAATCAAACCAAATAATACCAAATAAAAAAAAAAAAATACAAGATAATAATTCACACCAATCCACTGCCCTCAAAAATTGAATTTTAAAGCAGATTGCCTGTGACTTGTAGATAAAGTAATGAACAATAAAAAAGCCAATATAAACCCAACGCGAAATCCGATGGCCGGTGACTCAGACGATGGTTGCCGGTGATTCTGTGTTCACCATGAGGTTGAGAATTAAAAATTAAAAGTTTATTCATGGCTGCACGATTGGTGTGAACGGTCAGGATTGAATGATCAAGAAAATATTTCCCTCAGTGGTGGAACCAGAATATTACAATAGTTGGGTTGTGATTTCTCTATAAAAAAAGTTCATTGCACCATTCCATCAAGCATTTAGAGGGCACCTATCAAAATTTACCAACATTCGCCAAAAGTTTGTGATGACATCTATTGATAGCTGCTTGTTCTTCTAGCATCTACATCTGCCAAAGGTTGGCTGACTGTCAAGACCTGCCTGCCAAGACTTTCTAAGCGAGCATTACAGCAGCATGTGGTGCGCACAACTGGGTTGCAAACAAAAAAAGGAGAAGGAAGACATGGGAAAGAAAGAAGAAGCTTGGAGAAGGAAGAAGTAAGGCTAGGCTGTAATTCAACGTTATTCACTCTCTTTAGTTGGAATCAAAGATAAATATACCAACAAATAAACATGGAGTTAGGTAGTTGTTGGGGTCATAAGCAGCCATTGACCTCAAGCTGACTCTTCTACTTATCTCTCTTGTGCTATATATCATATATGTGCCTATGAGACTTGCGTAACTGGAAAGTTTTGGTGCTCCGCAAAATGGAGAGTGAAACTACTCACTGGAAAATGTTCTCAAAGAAACGCTGCCTCCACTGGATTCTGGCTGGCTCCGATGCACGGCTTATATAGTTTGAGAGAGAGAGAGATCATCAATAATCTCCACAAGAACACGAGCCGTCCTCAAACTTGTGAAACCTATTTGCATCTCTCACCAAAAACACCACCTTCAAAACCTTCGACAAGCCTATGATAAATGCATGGCAATCCCCACACACTCTCAAGTTCTTGAAAATCCGAATCGTCTTGTTCCCCTTCCCTGTCTCACCACGCACCAACGCCAGCCCGACTGCCAACTTCTCACTGTGAAATCTCAAGCTCTCCTCCTTCGACTCCTCTTCCACATCGTGCAGCGCAAACCTCACCCCGTGAACATAACCCAGCTCCGATTTTACTCTCTTCTCCATCTCTGAAATACTTGATGAATCTTTTCTGTAAGCGGATGCGTCTCATCTCCGTTGTAGAAGAAGTAGACCTTATTATACATCTCCACCCAACTGCGTCCAGCCTCTTTCCTTAACCCTTTCATCTTAAACAGTTTTCTTATTCTCTCGCACTCTTTCCAGTACCCGACCTCAGCGTAGATGTTTGACAGCATCACATAGTTGACAGGGTTACTGCCGTCCATTCTCAGAAGTGTCTCTCCTACTTCTCTACCTATTTCCAAGTCCCCATGTATTCTACAAGCACTGAGCAGAGTTTGCTGTATTCCAACGTTTGGTTTTAAAGGCATGGTGTCGATGAGATTCTTAGCTTCCTTTACGCGTCCGGCTCTTCCAAGGAGATCAACCATGCAAGCATAATGCTCTACATTCGGTTTAGAGTAATGTTATTCATACCATGTTTTTGTACCACATTTCTAGACCACCTTAGGTGACATCTGATATGAACAGCCACATCATTTGAAAAATTTTGCAAAACCCAAGGAAAGAAATAAGAAAGACTTCTTATATACTATAATCATCATTTAATTAATTAGTTTTTCTTAACTATTAGTTTATTAAATAATGACCTAAATTTAAAAATCTGATTAATTCAAATAATGTGGTTGTCCACATCAAATGTCACCCAATGTGGTATGAAAATGTGGTACAAAAATATGGTATGAATAACATTACTATCCGGTTGTCGCAGCACAATCTTGAGAAGTATTCTTGGCATTCTTTGACTAGTCCAGAATGGCTACAGGCTGAGAGCACGGCTAAGTCACTCCATCTGTATTCTTGCATTTTCCTAAACAAAACCAAAGCTCTCTCCTCATTTCCTTCAAGTGTGAATCCGGCTATCATCGCGTTCCAACTGATAAGATTCTTAACTGACATCACATCAAACATCCGTGCTGCTTCGCAAAATTTTCCACATTTCGCATACATGTCGAGGATAGAATTGCTCACCACTGTCCAAGACTATTGTGTCTTGGACAGCAATGGTTTCAGGGTATACGAAAATCAGGTGCTACGCGGATGCTTTGGATATTTTCTGGCGCATGCAAATACTGGGTATTGAAACCGGATGAGTTCAGTTTTGTTTCCGTCTTGCCAGCATGCGCGCAGCCTGGAGTCGGTTTGTGTTGGCAATTCCCCGATTGAAATTTATGTGAAATGTGGCTGCACTGACCACGCTTGGCAGTTATTTGATCAGATGTTGGAGACGTATGTATTTCTTGGAGTACCATGGTTGCAGGGATGGCGAATTACGGGAAAGCTCGCGGAGAGGTTGAACTGTTCCGAAAGATGATGCAAAGAGCAAAGGTTGAACCTAATGGCATTACATTTCCAGGTCTTTTATCAGCCTGCAACAACGTACCTAGACACGTGGCAACACTACAACAACGTTCCTAGAGTCCCCCATCGACTATATACAAGAATGAGGGGCTTTGCTCGCTCATGAAAGGAGACTTCTCTCCCACAATTAAGCTCTTGGATCTTAGGACCACTAGTCCAGGCTTGGTCCTCTACTTATGCTTAGACCATTCCATTGTATACAGTACATTATTAATGAAAACTCTTATAAATGTGGACGTAGTCACGTACCCTAACTTATGATGAATCACGTACATCTCGTGTCTTATCTCTCTATCCTTATCTCTTTACATATGATATCACTGTAACTTAGTGACCAAAGCACCCTTAAAAAAGGTTACTAAACCACTCTTTACATTACCTCAAGGTCGACCGAATTTTGCACATCAACAAAGTCAACAAATTTCAGGAAAAAAAAAAAAAACTTGTTCATAAACAAAATTCAAAAGCATTTGTAGTTATTTATATATGCATGCTGTCATAAGCAATTTTAATTATATAAAAAGCTCATGACAAAATAAATAAATAAAGGTGCTGTCTGATTTGCTATCAAACACTTGATGACTTCACATGTTTGATAATCTAATCCAGTTTAGTATTTCAACACAATTATGAATTAACAAATAATCTTTCTTTAGTTACTTTTCAAAGGAAGATAGGCATGCGGCTATAAAATGATGACTCTTTCGGGGTTTACACTATTGAACCCTTTAAAGGAAAACAAGGCTGCTTGCTGACACACCTCTCTCTGCTAGTAACCTTTGTCTCATAATATGGCTTCTTCATCCAAGCTTCTTCAGCCCAAGACCATTTCCAACTTTCAAATGCTAACCAACTTTACCACAGTACTAAATCTAGATTTTTCTATGTATTTGATGTCATAATAAAAGTGAAAAAAATAATATATCTTTCCGAATTCCTTTATTTGTATTAAGTAGTGTACCATCTTGTATTCCATGGATTTTTCACAAATCGTCACTAACATAAGAAATATTAATTTGAAGAAAAATTCCATATGAAACACCCAATGTTAACAGTTAACAGGTAATGAGTTTTTTTTTTTTTCTACAATTTAATTTTGAAGTGTTTTGCACTAATATTAACGTGTAACGGATAGAGGAACTGCACTAGTTAAATATATTTGTCAAATGGGTAAATAATTATTAGGAATACAAGGGTAGTTTATATTTTTTGTTTTTTGGTGCTAGAAGCCACTTTTTTATTTTTATTTTTTTTAAACAAACGATATTATCTACACTAAAAGGAGGAGTGAGTTAAACTTAAGTTAACAATAATGTAGAAGAATACTACTACATTACTAGACCTAGACGGTAATACTAAGTGGTAAAAGGCACCTTAACCTTAATCCAACTTTAAAAGCATCCAAGTTGAGCCAAGTCAAAAGCTAGAGCCATCTATTCCAAGAAGAGCCGCGTGTGTGTGGTATGTCACACTTAGAAAAAGATGTCATATATATATATATATATATATCACACTTAGAAAAAGATGTCATATCTTTACATGTCTATACACACACACGCACATTGCTTTAGCTAATTGATTATCTAGATTCTACAGAGATTAATTAGGTGCACAAAACTCAGTCTTTGTCTTGGCAATGGGCATCAGAGAGTGGAGAAATTCACGCAGCCAAAGCATAAGGCTGGGACACAACTACGACATGCCAAGCAACTACAACAAGTCTCAACCAGGGTGGCAAAAATTCTGGAAAAGATTCAAGATTGAGAGGAAGAAAATTTTCGGTTCAAGTACGGTCATGCCGCAGGCGCAGGCATCTTATGATCCTGATACATATTCAAAGAATTTCGATCAAGGGACGGAATGGATGGAGCCGGATAACTTGCCGAGGTCTTTCTCAGCTCGTTTCGCTGATCCTTCTAGGGTTTTGCATGGCAATAGAAATTTACTGGATTGATGCTTTGAATGCCAAAGAAACGTTGTGTATGTACGTAGTTCTTGATCTTGGTATATTGGAATGTTTTTTTTTTTCTGAATTTTATTTGCTCTCTCTTTCCTCTTTCACGTTCATGGTTCCACATATATGATAATTACTTTAAATTTTGTTTAAGCATCAATATTATCGACCACATAACCTATAGAAAATGATTAAACTTTCCATATGGAAATAAAATCCATGTAAAATGATTGAATTTGGCCACGGTTTAGTCTTTGTACCTTAGCTTAATTTTTGATCTCAACCCAAGGATAAAGAACTTTCCTACAAAGAGTATATATGTCACTGTTTCCGCATTCTAAACCAATTTGTTATGTGTTTCAACTTTTTTACGTGATAGTGCATGATTGACTTGAAATACCGTTATAATAATATTTCCGTGTATATAAGTTTCTTTCATATAAACAACAAAATCTAGGTAATCTCTGAAATGAAAAGATCAGAAGGCAAAAGATAAACATTAGATTGGTCCAACAAATCATAGCCGTTGATGAGAATCTTACAACTGAAAAATTTTGCCAACAAATTACGCACACCAAAAACCCCAGAAAATCAACTTCCAAGTTTCAATTTTCAATCCATCAAATCAGATTAGAAAATCAAACCAATAATACCGAATAAAAAAAAATAAAAGATAATAATTCACACCAATCCACTGCCCTAAAAAATTGAATATTAAAGCAGATTGACTTGTAGATAAAGTAAGTAAGGGATAGCTTGATATAGATCCAATTTTGTGAGCCATTAGTAGAATTAGTCCACTTCATTGAAATAGGTCCAATAATTAAGATTCCACATATACTTATTTGTGGTTTGTACCATATTTACCCCTTAGACTTACGAATTGTTATAAATACACAAAATTTCTTAATTATGGGATTATTTGTCGTTTAACTAATCCCTTAATTGTAGGATTAGTTATAGCCATATAATCACCTCAACCCTAGTTCGTTTCATCCCACCTTTTTTCCTTCTTCCAAACAATTCCCTCTATCAATCCTCCTCTTTTTTGTCTCTTCTTTTCATGGGTGAGATTTTTGTGTTCTTCCTTCCAAATTCGTTCCTTTAATAGAGGTATATCATATCATATTTATATTTCTATGTTCCGCCATGTAGGTTCCTAACATTTTTCTTCCTATACAATAGGTAGTTTATTTTTATTTTGCAGGTAGATTATATTTGCTTTGTAGGTATAAAGCATTTTTCTTCCTATACAATAGGTAGGTAGTTACTAGATTATATCGGTTTTGTTTTCTTCATAAACAGTAGGCAGTTACTAGATAATATTTTAGTTGGGTATTTAAATATTCAAAATTTAAAAACTGAATAAATGATAAAAAAAATTAAATAATTTAAATATTTTTATCTGAAGGGGCAAAATTGATATCAAAATATGTAATTGGATAACTGGACTCAGTCCCAAAAATTACCTATGTTTTTGGACCTAGATCCAAAAGCCCCATAAAGTAATGAACAATAAAAAAGCCAATATAATCCCAACACGAAATCCGGTGGTCCGTGACTCAGACGACGGTTGCCGCACTAGTGGTGTGAACGGCCAAGATTGAATGATTCGGAAAAATTCTCTCTCATTGGCGGAACCAGAATTTTACAAATAGTAGGGTCATGATTTCTATAAAAAAAAAGAAAAAAGGTTCATTGCACCATTCCATCAAGCCTTTGGCGGGCACCTATCAAAATTTACTAACATTCGCTGAAAGCTTGTGATGACATCTATCGATAGTTGCTTATTCTTCTAACATCTACATCTGCCAAGCCGCGCCTAGGCTAGCAAACTGTCAAGACCTGCCTGCCAAGACTTTCTGAGCGAGCATTACAACATCATGTGGTGTGCACAACTGGGTTGCACACAAAAAAAGGAGAAGGAAGACACGGGAAAGAAAGAAGAAACTTGGAGAAGAAAGAAGTAATGCTAGGCTGTAATTCAACGTTGTTCACTCTCTTTTTAGTTGGGATCATAGGTAAATATACCAACAAATATACATGGAGTCAGGTAGTTGTGGGGTCATAAGCAGCCGTTGACCTCAAGCTGACTGCTCTACTGATCTCTCTTTTGCTATATATCATATATGTGCGTATGAGACTTGCGTAACTGGAAAGTTTTGGTGCTCAGCAAAATGGAGAGTGAAACTACTCACCGGAAAATGTTCTCACAAGAAACTCTGCCTCCACCGGATTCTGGCTGGCTGCCATGCACGGCTTATATAGTTTTAGAGAGAGAGAGAGAGAGAGAGATCACCAATAATCTCCACAAGAACACGAGCCGTCCTCAAACTTGTGAAACCTATTTGCATCTCTCACCAGAAACACCACCTTCAAAACCTTCGACAAGCCTTTGATAAATGCATGGCAATCCCCACACACTCTCAAGTTCTTGAAAATCCTAATCGTCTTGTTCCCCTTCTCAGTCTCACCACGCACCAACGCCAGCCCGATTGCCAACTTCTCACTGTGAAATCTCAAGCTCTCCTCCTTCGACTCCTCTTCCACATCGTGCAGCGCAAACCTCACCCCGTGAACATAACCCAGCTCCGATTTTATTCTGTTCTCCATCTCCTTCAATACTTGATGAATCTTTTCTGTAAGCGGATGCATCTCATCTCCGTTGTAGAAGTAGACCTCCTTATCGATCTCCACCCAACTACGTCCAGCCTCTTTCCTTAACCCTTTCATCTTAAACAGTTTTCTTATTCTCTCGCACTCTTTCCAGTACCCGGCATCAGCGTAGATGTTTGACAGCATCACATAGTTGACAGGGTTATTGCCGTCCATTCTCAGGAGTGTCTCTCCTACTTCTCTACCTATTTCCAATTCCCCATGTACTCTACAAGCACTAAGCAGAGTTTGCTGTATTCCAACGTTTGGTTTTAAAGGCATGGTGTCGATGAGATTCTTAGCTTCTTTTACACGTCCGGCTCTTCCAAGGAGATCAACCATGCAAGCATAATGCTCTACGTTTGGTTTAATCCGGTTGTCGCAGCACAATCTTGAGAAGTATTCTTGGCATTCTTCGACTAGTCCAGAATGGCTACAGGCTGAGAGCGCGGCTAAGTAAGTCACTCCATCGGGTTCAATGTCATCCGATAGCATCTGGTCGAAAAGATAAACAGATTTCTTTCCAAGACCATGTTTTCCGTAGCCAGTGATCATAATCGTCCAAGAAATTACATTCCTTGCTGGAGTTTCATTAAACAGTCTTTCTGCCTCGTTTGTCAATCCACACTTGAGATACATATCCAGAATTGAATTAGTCACTGATATGTCTAAACCAGAGGGGATTTTAATGGTGAAAGCATGCATTTGCTTACCTTGTTCTATAAGAGCAAAATCAGCAAATACACCCATAAGGCTTGATAGAACAAACCCGTCCACTTGATGGTCGACACTAACCCTGAGCTGCCTAAACAAGTCCATAGCTTGTAGTAGATTGCGTTCTTGAGCATAACCAAGAATCAGGGAACTCCAGGACACTAAATTTTTCTGTTCGATTTGATCGAATACTCTCTGAGCTTCAGTTAAGTGCCCGCATTTGACATACAGATCAACAAGAGCACCGGCAACAGTAGTCCGAACTGAACACAGGAATCCTCTTGTGATTAAGGAGGAATGTATTTGGCTTCCTTGCCGAATTGCTCCGAGGCCACTACAAGCCTTGAGCGTGCTTGTAATCGTATACTCATCGGGCACTTCCCCAAGCCCTTGCATTTTCCTAAACAAAACCAAAGCTCTCTCCCCATTTCCTTCAAGTGTGAATCCGGCTATCATCGCGTTCCAACTGATAAGATTCTTAACTGGCATCACATCAAACATCCGTGCTGCTTCGCGAAATTTTCCACATTTCGCATACATGTCGAGGATAGAATTGCTCACCACTGTCACCCATTCAAAACCAGATTTGATGCACATATTGTGAATCTGCATTCCATTCTCAGCAATTCCCACAAATCCAGACGCCTTGAGATTGATCGAAAAAGTGAACTCGTTCGGTTTAATCCCTGAAAACCCCATTTTGCTAAAATGAGACAGTGACCCTCTGGCATTGCCATTCTGTAAGTAGCCACACATTAAAGCCGTCCACGAAACCACATTTCTCTCACGCATTCTATCAAACAGTTCATAGGCAATCCCCATTCTACCACATTTGCCATACATATCTATAAGATCATTGTTTAACATCAAATCAAACCCAAATCCCATTCTCATCACCATCCCATGAGCCTGCATTCCCTGATGAAGTAGCAAATTCCTCGAACAGTTTCGAAGGAGATTCGCCAACCTCTGCCTCTCATTCATCCTTCCGAGCAACCCCGTTCCGCAAAGTCCCCGACGAGAATCAGCGCCTTGTCTGTCAGAGAATTGGAAAATTCCTTCGTACCCAAGTTATTAAATTGCAAAAGCATAAAAGGGTTGCAGAGCATCCACGCTCAGATTGTGAAGCTCTCGTTATCACAGAGCAATTTCCTGGTTACCAAAATGCTGGACGTGTGTGACTGCATTGGGGATTTGCGCTACGCTGGTTCGTTATTCAAGCAAGTTACGGAGCCGAACGTGGTTCTGTTCAACGGGATCAGAGCTTATACGCATAATCACATATATGATTTAGCAATCAATTTGTATAAGCAAACGCTCAGAGAAGCAGAGAACCAATTTTTCCTGACAAATTCACGTTCTCGTTTGTGATAAAATCTTGTGCCGCGATTTTATATGAAGTTTTGGGGAGGCTGGTTCATGCCCAAGTGTGAATTTTGGCCGAAGTCTCATTTGCTGATAGAGACGCGTTGATGGGTTTGTATACGAAGTGATAATTTAGAAGATGCACATAAGGTGTTGATAGAATGTCTGAACGGGATGTGATTTCTTGGAATAGTCTCCTTTCTGGGTATGTTAGATTGGGGCAGATGACAAGGGCAAGAGCTCTGTTTGAAGAAATTCCTAACAAGACTATTGTGTCTTGGACAGATGGTTTCAGGGCATACGAGAATCGGGTGCTACCTGGATGCTTTGGATATTTTCCGGCGAATGGAAATACTGGGTATTGAAACCGGATGAGATCAGTATTCTTTCCGTTTGGCCGGCATGCGCGCAGCTTGGAGCTTTGGAGGTTGGGAAATGGATTCACATTTACTCGGATAAGAAGTGGCCATTGCAGTCGGGGTTTGTGTTTGCAATGCCCTGATTGAAATGTATGGGAAATGTGGCTGCATGGACCAGGTTTGGCAGTTGTTTGACTGCAGGGCTGGCGAATAACGGGAAAGCTCGCAAAGCGGTTGAACTGTGTTCAAGAGATGCAAAGAGCAAGGGTTGAACCTAATGCATTACATTTCTAGGTCTTTTATCAGCCTGCGCACATGCTGGTTTATGGAATGACGGAGTCAAATATTTTGATTCTATGGGAGAAGATCATAAAATAGAGCCGGAAATCGAGCATTATGGTTGTTTAGTTGATCTTCTGGGACGTGCCGGACACCTTAATCAGGCTCTTCACAGAAAAAAGAAGATGCCGATGAATCCGGGCTCAAAAGTTTGGGTTCGTTGTTAAGTTCCTACACGGCTCACTGCAATCTCGAGATTGCCATTACCGCGAGGGAGCGCCTTTCGGAGCTTGAACCAGAGGATGCAGGGAACTATGTGTTAATTTCCAATATCCATGCAGACCTGGGGAAGTGGGAGGATGTGTCGAGGATGAGGAAACTCATAAGAAGCAAGCGCACGAAGAGAACCCCGGGTTGCAGTTCAATCGAGGTTAACAACGTGGTTATGGAATTTGTAGCATGCGACGATTTAAAACCATTCGTAAAAGACATTTTCCATGCTAGAGCTGCTCGTTTCTGAGCAGAATATACAAAATGATAAGTTAGAACCTATACAAAATAACACGACAATAAAAATATCGCAACTTCGAAAGCAACGTTGATAAATTTGACTGATATAATTAAATTTCCAAAGAAAAACATACAAATCCTAATCCTAGCTGAAATGCTGTGCAAAAGAGAGGCCACATACAACAATTATTGCATACACAGCACAATCCATAAACAGAGCATCAAGTACCTTCTTCCCCTTCAAGCCTATCCCCAAAGCCATGCCTAACCGCTCAGCCCACTCATACTCGGTGCCACTAAGATTTTGACAATCACCGAATCCGGCAAGCACTCTGGAGAGTCTTTGTGGACCGCTGTCGAAAATTCGTGCCAGCACAAGTGTGACATTGGTTACCAAGACCAGGTACACAGGCCTAAAACCCAGAAGGGTTTTAACCATTTTACTTCCAAGTAAAGGAAAACCAAAATGGGCAAAAACCACGAGGAGTGCAACCGCCATTGAAATGTAAATTCGGGTCCTTTCTGATGCTTCAATGGCGCTACTAATTCTACTTGCAGTGAAAAGTCTAGGTTTCTCAAACGACAATGATGATGGTGGTAATTCATTCTGAACCGTTGATGGTGGTGATTCATCCTGAACCGTTGATGATGATGACCGTATTTCCTCAATCTCAGGAGTGAAAACTGCAATCCACAACCGCCATTAGCAAACACAAGAACAACAACAACAGCAACTAAAGATGGAGACTTTTGGAGATAGAGTGAAAGAGGGTACCTGGGATTTGATCAGGGACGGGGGTTTTGGTCTGGGACGTCGGTGATTCATTCTGAACCGTTGATGATGATGACCGCTTTTCCTCAATCTCAGGAGTGAAAACTGCAGACCGACACGCCATTAGCAACTACACCAACAGCATGCAACTAAAGATTAAGGCTTTTGGAGATAGAGAG
Organism: Pyrus x bretschneideri; assembly: GCF_019419815.1. Lineage (NCBI taxonomy): Eukaryota > Viridiplantae > Streptophyta > Magnoliopsida > Rosales > Rosaceae > Pyrus > Pyrus x bretschneideri. Next base: position 3,384,165 of record NW_025999446.1, read on the forward strand.
AAAAAGGTACCTGGGATATGATCAAGGACGTGGGTTTTGGGAATCTGATCAGGGGGAATCGACCGCTGGGATGGCGGGTCTGTATCTTCACTGTGAGTTGCTGGGTGTGGCGGTGCTGAACAAGAAGAAGAAGAGGGCAGGGTTTGGATCCGACCCGTGATTAGGGCAAGGCGGTCGGCCCCTCGCTCCATGATCTTCCTCCGTCGGGCTTCTCTGCTGTTTGTGGTCATATTTTTCAATCAATCGATAACCGCTTCGTCTTTTGCTTCTGGGCAAATGCAGTTCATACTTCTCACGAGTCTATCAGATATCAGTTCTGGCTCTGGATCGGTTGGTTTTGGATACCGCTTTTGATTCGGATCCGAGTCCGATAGTTGTGAAATTCCCAACTTGACCTCATACATCAACCAGCCGTTTTTAATTTTAATTTTTTTTTCAAAAATATATTTTGTGAGATTTGAACTCGAGGCCAGTTTCAACAAAGTGGAGATTGAGTTTTAGTGAGAACGGTTACCAGCTATTAATTATATCTATGGGTGGTATTGGTGCGATTACCGTACCAAAACTCATGTACTAATTACTATACTAAACTTTTAGTATGATAAAATCTATTACCATTATCTTGTCAAATTTTTGGTATACCGAATTTCGGTATGCTAAATAATTCAGTTAGCATGGTATGGTAATGGTAATTACCACTTTGTTTTGGGCCAAAATTTTGATTTTTTTTTTTCAACCCAAATCAAGGCCCAAACTTGTTTAGGCTACTCTCTTTGGGTTTCTAAAACTTTTTTATTTAATTATGAGAATTTTATAGAGATTCATTTAAAAAACAAGAAGTAAAATGAATGGAAGAATTGCTGAAAGAACCCAACATCCCTAAAAAAAATAGTACAAAGATTCCTAAATTCCATCTCTACATTTGTTAAAATTGTAAAAAAATTAATCTGATAGACGAAGCCTGGGAAAGAGACATCCTAATTTGATGAAGGAGAAGATGAGATGGACTGCGAAGAGAGAGAATTGCCGAAACGGGAGCAACATAGATGAAGCCGATGGCTAGATAAGTGAAAAGATGAAGAGTCGCAACGTAAGAATGCTTAGGGGTTTTTTTTTATTGAGACTGTAGAGGTTAGGGGTGAGATGATTGGATAAATAACTAGGAAAAAAAAATATAAGGTGCATATATAATGATAATAATACCTAAGTATATATATAAATGAATAAATAAATAATATAATATTAATAGTAGTGGTACGGTATGGTATACCATTGGTAATGGTTTCGAATACCATTACCGTATCAAAAATATATGGTACGGTACAAATATCATACCATTACCAATGATACAAATTTTTTGGCACAACTTTGGTATGGTATGGTTAGTAATTTGGTTGGTATGGTAATTTGGCAAAAAATTTCACCCCTAATTATATCAACTTCTATTTAGTAGTTCAATTATTTAATCAAAATCATTCATTGAAAGTGAGAAGCATGTATTTTGGCAGATTTTAAAAGACATTTTGGCAGATTTGTATGATTTTAAAAGATTTTTTTATAAGTGACAGATTTTAAAGGATTTTAATGGATTATATAACTCTATATGGATTTTGGCAAATTTAGATAGATTTCTATAGATTTGTATGAACTTCTTTTATGAATTACGTAGGATTTTAAATGTTTTTATAACATTAGAAGAATACATAACAGTGGATATCATATTAGTTCGGATTTCAACAACTTACTCTCTCCAGCAAGTCTGAGATACAATGCTTCAATGTCTTGGAAAGATGGGAAATATATTAGAAATGAAATAATAGCCATGCATGTCTTCTTGTCAATAGATTCCTAGAAATGAAATATATTGGAAAGATGGCATTGATAGTTCTTCCCACGATAGAAACTAGATTGGTTAAGTAAAGCTGGTTATTATGACATGCAAGGCAATTCACATGAAATCGAAGCTAAGGCTAGTAAAACAATTAGGGAGTTAATGTCAAAAGGCTCCTTAAGTAATTAAGCTTGGATTGAAATAGCGGGCCTAAACAATCATCACAAAGTCATAAAGTCACAAAATCTGCGATTTGGCCTAAACAATTATCACAAATAAACCAACAGTCATTACTTATACACCAACAACAATAACAGCAATATGTGAAATAAAAAAAATAAACCATACAAGAATTTGGAAGAGAAAATCAATACGTTAAGGGATGAGGGATGAGGGAATAAAAAATCAGGGAAAATAAAACCAGTAGTCATTACTTTTCTATATCTGAGAGAAGAGGATTGTTCTTATTCTAGAGCATGAAAAGAAATCAAAAATCAGAGGGGGAGGGTTGGATTCTTGATGGCATTTGGTATTTATACCACCATCCTCAAATCTATCAAAATCCTTCACTTATTAAAATCCTAGAAAATCACTGGTATTTTGACTGCACCTAGACATTTGTGGACATTTTTAAAATCCTAATCGACTACTGGTAGATTTGGATGTATTCTTTAAAATCTTCTTAAATCCTAATTTAACTACACCATTTTTAAAATCCTCTTTAAAAAATCTTAATGGACTACACTCGGATTTTAAAATCTATTAAAATCCTAATTTAATTACATTCCTTTAAAATCATCTGAAATTCAAATTGACTACACCACTAAAAAAATCGAGACTGACTTTCTTTGACAATGGTTATCCACTATTAATCTTGAATCAACGATAACTTTTTGGTTCAATTATTTAATCATAATCATTCATTCAACAATAATGTTATTCTTACCATATTTTTGTACCACAATTGTATACCATCTTAAGTAGCATGTGATGTGGATAGCTAAATTAATTAGTATTTAATTTCAAAATGTTAATCAATAATTAATAAAAATATTGTTAATTAAATGATGATTATGGTATACGAGGAGTCTCTTTCTTCTACCTAAGATTATTTAAGTGTTTTAATTAATAAAAAGATTGAAATTAAATGATATAGTATCAGAGCCTAACCCTGGCCGCATGTGTGCCGACGAGGACGTCGGGCCCCTAAGGGGGGTGGATTGTAACATCCCACATCGCCTAGGGGAGTGATCCTTATATGTATATTCCTATCCCTACTTAGCACGAGGCCTTTTGGGAGCTCACTGGCTTCGAGTTCCGTAGGAACTCCGAAGTTAAGCGAGAAGGGGGCTAGAGCAATCCCATGATGGGTGATCCACTGGGAAGTTGCTCGTGAGTTCCCAAAAACAAAACCGTGAGGGAATGGTAAACCCAAAGCGGACAATATCGTGCTACGGTGGTGGAGCGGGCCCGGGAAGTGGTCCCCCCCGGGCCGGGATGTGACATGTAGCTTATCCAACTCATCTACCACCTAAGATGGTAAAAAAATATGATATAAAATTGTGGTAAGAATAACATTACTCTTCATTCAAATTGTGAGAATATGCGTGTATTACCAGACAAACTAGTCATTGGTTATTAACCAGTTATTAATGACAAATGATCGATTCAATAACCTAATCACCGTTTGCAAAGAAGGGTGAGATATGGGCAATTTTTAGAAGTACAACCAGTGCAATTTTCCTGCCAATTACCAACTTTGATAAGTATTAAGTATTAACTATTAACTATGACTATAATCCGATAATACATATTAATATGACCATACAAATGGCAAATATTGATACTGAATCATGGTTATAAGTAAAATTAATAATCTCAAATATAAGTGATGGGATGAGAAATAGCGTAACGCAAAAATCATGCATAGTTCAACAAAATTAGTAAATCAAAGATTTCAAAGACCAGATGATCTTCTCAAGAGTACTTAGCAAACTCATGCCAAGGAAAGAATAATCCACTACAATTTTTAAGTTAATAAACCCGTTTATCGACTAAGATAAAACACCCGAAGTCATAGAGATGGTGCAATGCGTCTGTAAACCGCTCGGAATGTCTGTCCTCCATTTCTGTCAACCTTCTGTCCTTCCTCAGTTGCAGAACTCAAGAGCTTCGTGACTGGATCTGCTTTGAGCTCTTCGTCTGTGAGAGCTTCAAACATTGGGTGATTCTCCAAGCAAGTCTTCATCCAGTCTCCAAGCTCCTCAACATCCGTAATTGTGTATATGATCCCACCAACTTCTAGAACATAAGCATACTCATCCAGCAAGAATGGACTGATCACTCTACGACGATGATTTTTCTCTTTGAAGTGAGGATCCGGAAAGAGAAAAAACATCTTCGAAAGCTGTCCTTTCTCAAAGTAATTTGGAATGTATTTCATGGAATTAGTCCGAACCACTGAGATATTTTGGTATTGACCAGGATTTGTCACCCTTAAAGCCAAGATCCTTTCTTTGACATACTCTGTCACTTTGTCCCTAAGCTCCATCCCGATCATCAAAGTCTCGGGGAAAAGGGTTGACAGACTTATCAGAAGCCCCCCAAAACCACAACCGATATCTGCAAACTGAATCTTCTTACAGCTATCAACTTGATTGGACGAGGGGAAGTATTGTGGGTAATGAACAGAATAATCTACATGACGCGGGGAGACAGGCACTGGAAAGTGGGAGTCACTCAGAGGGTTGCTGTGTGCTCTTGCTCTGTAGAAACGCTTCCGAGGCAGGCCAGTTGACTTGCTAAACGTCGGGTTTGTTTCCTTTCCCGACATGACTTTTTTTCAGCTAACTGCAGAATAGTAACAAGCAGGAATTTCAGGAGATCATGCTAAATTATGAAGGGAATCATAAAATGCAAACCAAGTAAAAATTTCCCTCTTGTTGCTTAGGCAACTTAAATCCTCAACAAAGTGAGGTGTGCAGCGAAAGGCCTAACTCCACGACTGTCGATATACACTGCCGGTAAGGACCGAGTAAGTTTCACTACATACCAGTCTTGTACAAAAGATATCAGGGAAAGCAAAATGCAATCACCATTGTAAATCTTAGAAAAGTAAACCAATTGCAAGCATTGCCTAAACCATTAACGAAATCTCTATTCCTTGGATTCTACCTAGAAAAACCAAATCGTAAGAAAAGGGTTTTCCTTCGGATAGTTAAATTCACACTCCTGTAACTCCCGAAAATACTTCAAAAGGCATTATCACAAACAAGTGGTGGGCATATCTAACAGATATCAGTTTCAATAAATAACGGTGGATGAACATTTACGACGTAAAAAATTAGCAAAACTAAACAGATTAAATCCTCTAAATTGCTCGAATGAAGCTGTAGAGCATTAATGGGCGTCGTTCAGAAGAAGCCTCAGATGGCCGTAAAACCACAAAAACAATGGAAAACCAGAGACAGAGGGTTTAAAGAGAAGGAACACAGACCTGGGTATCTAATTGGAGGTGAAACCCAACAAAATTTTGAAGCTTTTTCGAAGATGGAGAAGCTCTACTACCAAGTCTCGGAGGCCGGTACGGAAAGTGCTGAGCGACTGGAATTTATTTTACAGAGCCAGACGCAGTCCGAAGGGTCGGAGCGAAACGAAAGAAGAGATTAAAGTTGGGCTGTCCTTCAGGTTTGGGCTCTGGTGTATTGCGAATTGACTCATAGCCTAGCCCAATTTGTTTAGGGTTATATGATCGGCCCATCTCGCTACAAGAAAAAGAAAAGTGCCACAAGGCCCACGGGCCACAACTTATCGACAATGACGGCGCTATTTTAAAGCCACGCTCTTTTGACACACGAAATTTGCACATTTATTGGCACATTCTATAATATATGTGAGTCTCACATATAGGTGTGTTGATTTTGTGTTTAAGAGCTCGTTTGTTATGAGAGGGCCAGAATCACTAATGGAAGAAGCACATGAGAAATGTTTTTCCATAAAATCACCAAGAAGTGTGTTTCTTAATAAATCTCAAAAGTAATTTTCCATGTGATTTTATTGTTATATTAGTACAAGTTAATATGGGGTGTGGAGGAATCAAACACATGACGATAGGTGTGTGAGAATGTGAAGGATAAAAAAAAGTCTTACATCGGTGAAAGGAGACACCTTGTAAAGAGCTTATAAAAGTTTGCGCTACTTTTTATGTTGTCAATGGTTTTATGGTGGAACCTCAACTTTCTTAATGGTATCAAAGCAAGTTGGTCCACATGTGAAGCTCAACGGCCACACATAATCCACGTCACCCAATTTGTGTTGTCCACGTGTTTGGTTTAAAAATTCGACAGACTTGAGGGGGTGTGTGAGGATGTGAAGATAAAGTGAAGCTCAACGGTCACACATGCTCCACGTCATCCAATTTGTGTTGTCCATGTGTTTAACTTGAAAGTTTGACACACTTGAGGGGACGTGTAAGGATGTGAAGGTAAAAGAGTCTCTCATCAGTGGGGAAAAAAAAAAAAAAAAACTTGCAAGGGCATATAAAAGGTTGGACTACTCTTCGTATTGCCAATTAATTTTCTAGCATATAAAAGATTGTGCTACTCTTCATATTATCAACTGATTTTACAATAGAACATCAAATTTCTTCAAGGTGCAAGGGGTCAAACAAAGCATCACGGATGTAGAAGTATTGCACTTTAATCACTTAGCTTCAAACCCCTTGTTAAAAAAAGATTTTAAACAAAAATTCAAGCCCCAAACTCCCAGCACTAAAACTGCCAAAATCCACCTAGTGCTCCTAAAATTCAAACTTCAAATATGCAGTTGGGCTAAACAAACTACATATTACGATTCAATTCAATCCAGTCCAATAAAAAATAGTATAATCCAACACGTCGCGTGCTGAAACTCTAGTATATAAGTTATTACATAATGACAATACGTCTAATAATGATCAAATCATGTCTTGAACATACTCTGATCTTAGTTTTCTTTTTTCTTCTGTTCTGAATTAGACATCTACATACATAGTAGGAACCTACATGTATATATGAAGGCAGAAGCGATTAACTTCCGTCCCTCTCACACACACATTAATGGAAAAGATGACCCGAAAATTCATGCGACGATAACAACATTCCAACGTATGTGTGCTTCTCAGAATTATATATATGTTTATATATACTAGGATATTTAAATTTAGTAAAACCTAGTCTCAGTACTCAACTGAAATCAGGCAAAACGTGTCCCTTAATTGGTTTGAGTTTCTCTCCATAGTTAGCTAGCTGTGGAAGTACAAATTGATATGCAGGCATGCATGGCTCTAGCTTCTAATTAAGTTCTAATTAATGTCTAATTTCTCACCTAACTTAACTAATAAGCATCCTGTGTTGATATATTTTGGACAAGAAATTCCAATAAACCAACTACTATATATAAATTACGTACATATATACGTACGTAAGTTTATCAAGCACTGATTAAGTTTAGCACTGGTATTGCTCCACAAAACTATCTATTAACTGCAACAAGGACCAGAATTATATAGACTTAATCTGCGTATACAACATTGGCTACGTGGCTTCATGAAATCTTTACATACAACTACTCTTTTGAAAATTTGCATCCCTTTTGGGAACAATATTATCTCAACCTTATGCTGTCTTTGTGATCTTTCTTGCACCCTTTCCATCCCCAACAACTTAAATATATACCTAATAGTTAATTTAAAATTTTGCTTAATTATTTTGTGCACTGCAGGAAAGATGCAAACACATGCATGTGAGATTAACAGCAGCCTGGTATTTTATTGTGAAGTGTTTGACAAGTAGCATGTCTGACGAACATGGTGAGACTGGTTTAGGGGTTAGGGTTCTTCAATCATTCTAGATAGTCTTCTTTGATATAAACTTATTAACTACTACTTCTAATGTTACGAAAGTCGACAAAGTCGTCCCAATTTTCAAAAGTGGATCGTTGAGCGTTAGAGAATGTGATCAAACACGTCTCCTCTCTAATCATGTATCCTAAATCACTCGATTTTTAATTTTCTTTACGATGTTTGTAGATGCACGCTAACTTAAATAAATTTTTTAATTTAGTACATATAAAAGATGATAAATTGGTTAAATAACTAGATGACTTGTTCCATGAATATATATCTATGTGAGCAACAGATTAACTCAGTCGTAACAAACGCATAATCATTCATTCATATCCCAATTTATTGAATGAAACTGTGATATTAATCATGTTTGTTAAAGCTTCTCTGACAAGTAGCTTAATTAATGTAGTCAACCAAAACCCTAGCAAGCTAATTTATATACATAATCAATATGTCTTTCAATTTTAATCTTTGAGAGGCAGATAAATTTGTTTGGATAAATATTGTTGTTACTGGAGGCTTAAATAATTAAATGTTTCAACAAAATTACACACTTTAAAACATTTTTATAATCTTGAAAGGAGGATGACAGATGGTAATCGTTTCTGCTAATCAATTTGTCTCCTACTATAAATATTGATGGTTACACAGACAAACGTCTAACAACTACTTTGATCATCATCCTCGCTAATCTTCTTTGCCACAGATTATGATAATTTGATCCCAAAAATTGGACTACCAAGAAGAGAGGTTGAAAGTGCCCAAGTCCTTAATTGTTTTCCTTTGCAATGTGGAAAGTGTCCTAAACGTTTGAAACATTTCACAATTGCAACTTTAACTCCTTTATTTTAGTGATGAGGTTAGTTATGATTATGGAAATATTGAGAGCTTTAGAACAGAATTATTGAGCATTTCGGTCCACAGCTTTACGAGAATTTAATTAATTAAGCACAGTATGTATGTAGAAGTAATCCATCACAATCTCTCTCTAGATTACTTGATAGACACTTCAAATAAGAAATTGGTATAGGGGTCTTGATCAAACTCACCCGTTCTTCATGACCATCCAATGCTTTAGCGATCACAACTTGCTAATATTTCATAACGAAACTACGAGGATTATGTGCGATTGACCGAAATTTTGGGTCATTGGAAAGGGAAATCAAATAAATTTAAGTATTTGTTATATAGGATTGATTAAAAGGTGATAGTACACAGATTCATTTTCATGTATATACCACTGCAGAAGCATTTCTCTTGTTTTCTTCTCTTTCCTTTCTGCCAAAGACCTTCATCGGGCCACTCCACAAGCATATTGATTTGATGCATTAAGCACTTGAAGGGCATGAAGGATATGTGTGTGTGTGTGTGTGTGTGTGTGTTTTGGGTTTTATATAATGTATATAGATATGTATAGCGTATAAAAGAATATCATATATACTCCTATCTTGGTGTTGAACAAGTATATTAGTTGCTCTCTCTACGACTTCTCGTCTACTAGCAACCACAAAACGGACCCTTCACTATTGTCAAACAAGAAAGTACCACCCTTGATAAATTGTCTAGCAAGAAGCCAAAACATAGAAAGAAACGGATCGACGTTGTAATTATTACTGTTGGGTTTTCTGTAATGATAATACATATACATTCTAACGATCACTCTTGAGATCAATAATTATATTGTAAATGTCAATTTTCGAAGAATTGTAATAGTCATCAATTCATATATTTCTGCATTGCAGAATGCATCATGGGAGTATTTACCTTGGTTCAGGCATTAACATCTGAACTACTTATGTGCAGATCTGATTGTACATATTTGGTTGAGGATATTGAGCTTAATTAATATATATCATTCGGACGTATCCATGAATATATTTTGGACATAATCTATAGCTAGGCTTCTATCCCTAGGAATAAATAAAAAGATTTGAGCTCGTCTAACCAATTTGCTATTAGACAAAATAAGGATGAGAACTTTTGGGGGTGGTGCCATGAAACTGGGGTTCCTGTTCTCCAAGATGACATATATATATTGATTAACACTAATTTCCTACTGAAGAATAAGCATAATGTATCAGTACTAATTATAATTATGGATATATATTAACATAAAAGAGCCAAAACACAAAGGAACCAACTACCAAGGGCAAGGGAATCCAGGGGTTGTGTCTGGTTTGTGCCCTAAACCCTATTCCTCTCCTATTTTTCAGTACTCTTCAAGCATGTGACTCTCTCCGAGTCCTGCCAGTAGACGCCTTTGTTATTGTTTATACTAATGGTACCGAAATTTTAAATTAAATTTGTAAACTAAATGATGTGTCATTAATAAAAAAAAATAAGCACGTTATATCAACACTTAAGTAATAATTCAATCATCAACAACCATATCATTTGGTTTACAGAATTTGATATAAAAATTTGATCTTCCTAGGATTACCCTATTGTTTATACGTACATGTTAGCATCTTATATATGAGAAACAAATTAATGAGATAAAAGTTAATTTGAGAATTGAATAAATCATCGAATATATAACAGTCTCAATGTTTGGTCAACAAAATTTAGCAAGTACATTTGAGCTCATATTTAGTCATCGCTCTGAATCATAATTAGTCGTCGCAGGGCGATGTAATGACACATGTCATGCACTAATTGGTGAAACCATATTATACTCATATGGAAGGGCATTCATTAGACAATTATGTCCAAGTATGACCTAGCTAGCACGCTGGTTGCCTCTATCGAGAGAAATTTTAATTGTGACGGGAACACAGATAGTACACCACTTTGTTTTTATGTAAGTGGTGGAAAATTTTATTTTTTAAGTTATTAACTTTTTAACACACATATATCACCATTTATATAACACGTAATGTACTACACCATATGATGGTCACACTAAAAAATCTCTTCTATCTTAATCTAAACGCTACGTGAAGCAATGGATATATATATACAGTGGTCGTCTGCACATGATTTGTCTTATTTGCATGTAGATGTTGTGGATGCAAATTTCCGCCTTCTCCTTCTTGGACAAAATTGCACTTACAAAACAAATCACACATTTGGTCAAGGCCAAAAAGTCTCACGCGCCCATGATGAATGGGCGGGGCTTTGGCTGAAGAACCTCCAATGCCAAAGTTAGAATTTTGAGGGAAGAGTGTTTGGAGAATTTTGTAGAGTTTTGCAAGAGACTTGGAAGTAGTTTTTTGAGAGAATGGAGAGCTATTTATAGGGATATGGCTGGCCCTATTAGGAGAATAGGGACTGGCCATTTGTGGTATTTTTTGGGTGTAATTTGTAGTTAATTAGCCATTAATAGATTAATTAGGTAATAAATCCATTAATTGACTAACATAATTTAAAAGAAATGTTTTGGGGGTTATGAAATAATTACCTTGTGGAGAATATAGAATGAGGGTGGATGAAATAGTTTTGAATTTGTTACCTATTTTGGGCATTTTTGACTTGATTGAGAGATGATTGCCCGCTGCTACGCATAGGAATCCTGGTATGCCTCAAGGGTATTTTTGTCATCTTCTATCCAAAAATCCACATGTCGCCTTGTGATTATTTTTGGCTCCACAAATGCCCCCACACCTGTTGGGCTGCTCGCAAAAAAGGGCAACAGGTGTAGAGATTTTCTTGCTTTAGGAAACTTTGGACTGCTTCCTATTTTGATGTAGATTCCCTCTTTAATAGGAAATTAGATCATTCTAGGAAAAGGAAATAAATTTCTCTCAAAGCCTATTTAAGTCCACCTTAAGTGGGTTATTAAATCAACTTTGAAGAGTGATTTATTCTACCCTACAAGAGAGAGAGAGCTTAGAGGATATTTGTTCCCCCTCCTTTAGCAATCTTTTACATCTTGCCTATGCAAAGGACTGTCTTTCATTGCTTTCTTCGTTTTCTCTGTGCCATACTAATGTAAGAAAAATTTCATTTTTCTGTCTTCTTCGTGGATAGTGCTATAACTGGGCAGCCGTCAAGGTGGTGCGACACGTTGGCTGGCAGGGGACAGGAGTCGGCTTGGCATAGGCCAAGGAGGTGGTTTGGTAGGGGCCATTTCTTGTGCTGCTCAGCTTGATTGAAGCCAAGGATTGGCTCGGCATGGGCCGAGGAAGTGGCGTGGCGTGGGTAACGATTTGGGTTGCCACATCTGGGCTGCTTGCCAAAAATGAGGAAACTGCTTAAGTTTGATTTCTCAGCTGCCATAGATGAAGCAGTCAATGATGGAGCTACCAAGATCAGAGTTGCTGAAGATGAAGTGTTGAATGAGTGAACTGTTAAGTGTAAAAGTGGATGCTGCCCCTAAGCCATTTCTTGCTTAGTTGATCTTCAAGCATTCGATCTTTTAAGCTATGTGGCCTTCTTGCATTGAAGAGCTTACCCTAGATGGGTGTCGGGGATTTAGTTCACCCTCTCGCACTAAAGAGCAATTAGTTTACCTCTCGTACTGGAGAGCAAATCCATATAGGTGTCGGGAATTGGTTTACCCTATCGCATTGGAAAGCAATTAGTTTATCCTTTCGCGCTGGAAAGCAGACCCATATGCATGTCAGGGAATTGGTTTACCCTCTCACTACTGAAGAGCGATTAGTTTATCCTCTCGCGCTGGAGAGCAGACCCTTTTGGGTGTCGGGGAATTAGTTTACCCTCTCGCACTGGAGAGCAATTAGTTTATCCTCTCTTACATTGGAGAACAATTAGTTTATACTCTCGTGCTGGAGAGCAAACCCATATAGGTGTTGGGAATTGGTTTACCTTTTTGCACTACAGAGCATGAAATCATTGTCGTGAGTGCAGTTGAGGAAAGTTGGACTGTCGGGATAACCAAAATAATCCTTAGCCTGCCCCCGGTTCTTGGTAGTTGGGTTGGTGTGTCCTACTGGTACTCGTCTGCCCCTGGCGTGCCATTAGGCTAAGCTCTTACATTTGTCGGAACAAAAGTAGTCTTTATATCCAGCAATCTATATGGGGTAGTCTCGTCTGCTCGATCTTGTCATTGAAAGATGACTCGCTTATGTTGGTCATGTCTCATCAGAGCACCTTGTCAATAGCTTCGTTGCACGGGAAATTGCACAATTGCTCGGTTATGAGTCTTTCTAGTTCTTCCTGAATTTACCTTTTTTAGGGTGGCAGAGCTTTCAGATGCCCCCGGCCGTGACCTGTTGGTCTAGGCTACTCTTCCATGTGTTTGGCTCATCTATGTCGCCGCTGCGGTGGATGTGGTATGTTCCTAGCAGGCGAGCAGGTAACTCGCAAGCTACTAGTTAAACTTGAACCGAATTGAGTGACTGTTTATCTCCGCCCTCTGTGTTGCTTACTCTGATGTGAGGTGGATGATACTTCTTACGGGCCTTGCCGCGAATGAACACTTCGCCTAGAAGGTTACTTATGTTGATTATCGGAGTGTGGCCCTAACCGTGAATGTATGTTTGTCCATGGGCCTAACTGAGAATGCATGCTCCTCCACGCGCTAAGACGGGAGTATACGCTATCTCGGGGGTCCAGTCAGGAGTGTACTATGTTAGAACACTCGGTTCGTGACTGGTCAAGTGGCTGCTTGCCGGGACGCTAGTGGAGAGGTTCGTCTGCCCTTGTCCTTCTTCGGGATAGCTCGTTCAAGGCACGTTGGATCTCGGTGCGTTGCAAGAGTTGATTCACCAAGGTTGTTTGTTGTGCAAGGGCGCTCGTCAACTCTATGACTTGTTGAGACAAGTGTTGTTCACCATTTGGATTGGAAGAGCTTGGAAGAAATATGCCTCCTTGAGCAATAAAAGTGTGGGAGGCTCCGGGCATGAGATTTGAATTGTGAAATGTCAAATCTGCTAAGAAACGTAGTGAAAATGCCCCCGGCTCGATGGTTGGTCCATATGGTTGAGATAGTCTTGGGCCGATTTGGCCTGCTTAGAATGCCACAGGAGCAGGCTGGGCCATGAGAGTGGGCTGCTCGGCAAGAGCAGGCTAGGCCACGGGAGTAGGCTGCTCGGCAGGAACAGGCTAGGCCACGGGAGTGGGCTGCTCGGCGTATGAATCACGCGGGTGCGAGGCTTGGGCTCATGTTGGGCGTGGAGTGACATGGCTTGGGTTGTGGCCTTAATGTCGTGAGCCGCCTTGGATGGCATGGCTCGGGCCGTGGTGGTGACACTATAGACCTCGCCGCGGGTGGCTACCATGGTAGCCACCACGGTGGTTCCTGTGATGGAAACTTGTGGTGGTGGTGCCGCTCCACCTATTGTCACATTCAGCCTCGTGGATCGCCGTGGTCCCATCTCTTGAGTGTTGAAATTTTCATTTGTTGAATTTTCTAAATTTCTAACCATTGTACTTCTCTTTTATGTTTTATCAAAAAAATTTTGCAAATAAAAAATTCTAATAATAAGAACGTACGAGAAATCTACAAATGGACAAGAAAATAGAAAACCTTGGATGCGAGAGTCTTCTACGAGTGTGGGACTCAATCTCAATGAAAGCAACAATTTGTGAATGCAAATTTCTGCCTTCTCCTTCTTGGATAAATTGCAGCTACAAAACAAATCACACTTTTGGTCAAGGCCAAAAAGCCTCATGCGTCCACGATGAATGGGCGGGGGCTTTGGTCGAAAAACCTCTGATGTCAAAGTTTTGATAAATAGGGACCGGCCATTTGTGGTATTTTTTTGGTGTAATTTGTAGTTAATTAGCCACTAATAGATTAATTAGGTAATAAATCCATTAATTGACTAATTAACATAATTTAAAAGAAATGTTTTGGGGGTTATGAAATAATTACCTTGTGGAGAATATAGGATGAGGGTGGATGAAAAAGTTTTGAATTTGTTACCTATTTTGGGCACTTTTGACTTGGTTGAGGGATGATTGCCCATTGCTCGCACGTAGGAATCCGGTATGCCTCAAGGGTATTTTTGTCCTCTTTTACCCAAAAATCCACGTGTCGTCTTGTGATTATTTTTGGCTTCACAGCTGTAACTAAGAATTATAATTTAATCTGTTATCATTTGCATCTTACTGCAGTACTGCATATATATTCACTTATAGAGCTTTTTCGTCTAAGCTTCCAGTCACAATTATGAAAATAACCCTCCAACCTTCGCTAGCATATATAGTACATGTACGTACGTATTCATGATATCACACTTTGCATTAATTTTTATTCCAAAAATATCTAAGAATATAGTTGTAAAATCAAATTCAAACTTCTCATATGCAAGTTGTCATTTAGTACAATAGAGAAAGGTGTTGTCATTGTATGACAGCGTGAGTTCAAATCTCATCAGTAACTAATCTAATATATAACTTACTAACACTATCGCTCAAAACAAAAATAAAAATAAAATCGAACTTCTCATATGTATATCCAAAGAGGAAGATCCCAGCTTCATTAACTGTAGGATGTATACTTGAAAACCAAAAATTGAATGTGTGCGTGGGCCTAATCAATCACAAAGGTCATTTCTGTCAATTCGCACTTCATGAATGCAGGTAGACAATCATGCAATAATCCCAAAACAAGGATTTCGTCCATGATCCTTGATAATATTAAAACACTAAACCTGGCACCCTTGTATCTCAATACCCATAGTAGGTGAGAACTTCACCATCACACACAGGCCCCCATTTACTTTTCTTCACACCAGCTACTAGAAAGTTTAAATTCCAAATTTCTTGTGCATGCTGAGCAAGAAAAGCCCTAGTTAGCCTCACCCTCTCGCTCTCTCCCTCTTTTGCACCTTCATGATTCATCCGTTGTACCGCTCGTGCATCGGATCTCTTGATATTTTATGCCCAAAACCAAAAGGTTTTGAAAAGTGTCAAGAAACCTAATCAACATGTATGTACAGATATAGCTCTCCATGCAAGGAAGATACCTAGTTGCTTTTTATTTTATTTTTTCCTTTTGGTTTTTAGCTCCTTAATTAACTAGCTCCTACAAGTCTCCAGTACCCACATAGGGTTTATGTTGTTGAGTATTTTTAGGAGATGAAGAAAAATTAGATAGTTTTTTTTTTTCCACCTTAGCAAGTTTCAAAGTGAGCAATTCTCAGTAGTAATCTTGATCATCAGTCTCATATAATTATCTTTGTGATATATGCAGAAGCCAAACAAGCCGGCCGGAAGGGGAAAACCGTAAAAGGAAATTTGAGTTATCTTCACATCATGACAGCAGAACCAAAGGAGGACTTGCCACCAGGATTCAGATTTCATCCTTCAGATGAAGAGCTTATCACCTTCTATCTCATGAACAAGATAAATGATGCCACTTTTACTGGAAGGGCGATTGCCGATGTTGATCTCAACAAATGCGAACCCTGGGAACTTCCTGGTAAATATATATTGTTGTTCCAATCTAACCCTTGTTTTCAATTCATGCATCACATGCACAAATTTGATCTATTTCTATATATCCAAAGTTTTGAAGTTTGTGCTGCAATCAGCTCTTTCTTAGTTTGTACGTATATGTGATCTGAGGGGTCAGGAAGGGGGGATTCGGATTTGTGAAGAGAAATAGCAATAGAGCAGTAGCTAAATCTTGCTTACTTTTATCAGTTCTTTGTTGGATTTAATTTCTTTTACTTATTGATATTATTAATTAATTTTTAATTGGGACCAAATTTTTTATGAAACGTATTTAACTCGTGTGAACTTTGCATATGAACATTACATGTTTCATAGTATGTGCTCTTCTTCGATCAAAAGTTTACATTCTTTAAATTATGTGTACTTACGAGATATTGTTGTGAAAACATTTCTTGTAACATTGATAATGGAAAACAACTAAACATTTTCCCATAAATATAATGGGTATATATTTCTATATTCTCACCAGCTTGCATAGACAAATTAGCTTCTTGTCTGATTTAGTAAGGTGCTCATGAACTTGTAATTTCTTGGATCAACTATTGTAGCAAAAGCGAAAATGGGAGAAAAGGAGTGGTACTTCTTCAGCCTACGAGATCGGAAGTACCCCACAGGAGTGAGAACAAACCGAGCAACAAGTACAGGTTACTGGAAGACCACAGGGAAAGACAAGGAGATCTTCAACAGTATCACATCTGAGCTGTTTGGGATGAAAAAGACCCTTGTTTTCTACAGAGGCCGAGCTCCTCGTGGTGAAAAATCCAACTGGGTCATGCACGAATATCGCATTCATTCTAAATCTGGCTTTAGAACATCAAAGGTACCTAATTAAATTGATTAATACCATCTAATTAGTATAAGTTGAATTAAGGATCTAAAACAACTAGTTTTAAGTTCCATTTTAACTAATCTTATAATTAGTTGAAATCATCTTTGACATCAATAGAACTAGGGCTGATGAACTTGTGAAACTGAAATTCCAACCTCTCTCTAGCTTTCTCTCTCTCTCTCTCTCTCTCTAGATGGAGCTAGGGAGATAAACTTGTGAATACATGCACACATTGAGTTAAGCACAAGTTACATATTTATATATAGCATGATTCCATGCAAGATTTGTGAAACGTTGTTGATAGACGACAGTCCATAAAATTCCACGTATATATAATACCTATATAATATCGGGTTTTACAACTAGCTAGTACTCGTACCTTGCACATAATAATATTCTGACCAACTTAGATGACTAATACAGTAGCCAAGTTGACTCATTGCATGAAATTAACGATAGAGTATAGTACATGAACCTTAAAACTATTATGTTTCAAGTTATAGTATCATGTACATTACTGATATTTTGTTGATATTTTAAATAGATCAATCAAATTAATGTCAATAAGATATCCACAAAAACCTAAAGCATACAAAATTAACAACATATCATACAATATAAAATTAGGGTTACGCGGACTTTTTATCTTTTACACACTCCTTCCAATTTTATTGTTGGATGGAATAAATTTGAGAAGATCAAAAAATAAAAATTAACAGAGATGTGTGAGCGGTAAAAAAAAGTTTGTGGTTAGCACCACCCTAAAATTATGAATTGCTAATATACAATATCCAAAAATATAGCGAACAATAAATCATGATCTATATGAAAAGTAAAAGAACATAGATATGCATGCCCCCGTGATTTATGTCTTCCACTCCATATTATTCCATGCAACTAGATTTGATATTATGGATCAATTAATGATTAATTAACTGATCTGACTAGATTAATGTTGTATTAGCAGGATGAATGGGTGGTTTGCCGAGTCTTCCAAAAGAGCGCAGGCATAAAAAAGTACCCAACAAACCAATCAAGAGCGGCCAATCCCTACAACCTAGAAATAGGACCAAGTATGGTACCATCACCCCTAATGCAGCTAGGTGATCCAAACCACCATCAGTTCCCCTATGGCAGAAACTACATGACAAGTGCTGAGATGGCCGAGCTTTCAAGAGTCTTCAGAGGTGGTGGTGGTGGCGGTGGTGGATCATCAAGTAGCACTATCAACCTACCAATCCAACCCCAATTCAATTACCCAATTGGTGGAGGAGGTGGTGGTGGTGGTGTTGGAGGAGGAGCAGGTGGGTTTACAATATCTGGGTTGAACTTGAATCTTGGTGGGCCAGCATCACAGCCTACGTTGAGGACAATGCCACCAGCACAGATGCATCATCATGGCCCTCCATCTATGAATCATCATCATCAAGTGCAAGATGTTACTATGATGAACGGTCCAGATCATCAAGCTGGATACGGAACAATAGACATGAACAACAGCAACAACGCAACCGGTGGGAGTGGAAGCAGGTTTATGAACATGGATCCTTGTGCTGATCTTGAGAACTACTGGCCTTCCTATTAGGGTACTTAAGAGTATCCACCAATTAATTCCCAAGGCCAATTAAGTTAGAGACGAGCTTTATTATTATTACTTATTGTTATAATTTAGGTATAAAATCGATATACTTTTCCTTCCCAGTTAGGGTAATCAAGAACTAAGAACCCAGCAACTAAGGTCAGATATATTATATATAGTCCTGTGAATTAGAGTCAAGTGACTACTCTCGTTCAGGAACGTTACATCTTTGGTTATTCAATTTACTACCATCAACTTAATGTCTTTCAACAATTATTAAGCTTATTTATAAAGTTGGTTTTGCCTTAACACACATTTGCCATCCCTTTTGCATTTTTTGAGTTGCTTATTATTACATTTCAACATGATTCACAATATCCAAATCGATGCTACGATTATGCACATAGAAAGAGAAGTTGTGGCTATTGGGTCGTGGCCATGCTATACTGAAATAAAATCAGGTGGCGTAACCAGTATTTAAAATATTCACGAAATTGTAGAATATTTCTGTCGAAATATTCAAAAAATCAAGAATCAATATGGAAAGGGGGTGAAATGCAAACTTCACCCTATATCAGCGATATATAGAAAAATTAATAAATATCGATGATATTTAATTATCGATTCATTATAAAAAAATTTGCCAGAACTTATTGCAGATTTCAAACTTTTGATTTATTTTTTATTTTTAGAAACTTTTCTTTAATTCTCTAAAAAAGTTGATATACCTATTCCATTGCAAATTTCTATAATTTCCGTAGAAAACAACCGATATTGAAAATACATATCGATGTTTTAAACAGTTGCTGTAACCAATCTATATATATTATTATATGGGAATACAATTAGTTTTGTTCTAGAGAATAGTTTGATGGACATGCTATAACATACGATGTATTGTACTATGCATGTGTCCATATTACACAATATCTTGTGTCTAATATATAAATCGCCTATATGTATAGTTTAAGCACTCCACCTTTGTTACACCACCTCCAATCATTGGTCTAAAGACATGCATTGGGAAGTTTTTTTTGGCTAAAAATTCAAATTTTAAGACAAACTGCCAACTAGCGTGCGGAGGGAGGGATAACTCTTACACTTGTGTACAAGGAATATCGACAGGCCAAAGAAAAAATTCCAAAAATAAAGAAAACTAATGAAAAGGACTTAAAAACTTTGAGTTTTAACGATAAAGACAAAATAAAGGGTAAAGTGAATAGTACTAAAATTGACTTTTTAGTGTAAAAATATGATTTTTCGTTAAAATAAACAGTACCGTGAGCTTTTTGTTAAAACTCTCTATTAAAAAAAGGCAATATCGACAAAGCGTTGCGGGCAGTAGGTCACAAAACAGCACCAGTTTCACAAGAAATGCAGCCCATCAAACCAAACGGGCTTAATGATTGAAAAGAGTCATCCATTTTATGCACGTTCAATTCGTGCAGCAACATCAGCATTTCGATTATTAGTCTCCGTCATAACCAATGCTCGCGTCCATCCTATGCCATTGGTGTTGAAAGGAGCTCCGGTAAAGAAACCATTAACCACAATCACGTATGCTAAAAGGAGCTCACACAAATTAACCACCATCATTAACATTCAATAGCTTTGTTAACCACATAAATCGGTCTTCTTCACTAAAATATTGATTCTCCACGGTGCTTCAAAGTTCGAAAGAAAAAACAAAGCGCGATATGAAGAAAAAGAAATAAAAATAGGAAGAACAAATGTTATAGTTTAAAAAACAAGAAAGGGTAGGCACGACAATCCTTTCGGCTGTGACTGTAAGAATAAAGATGAAACTAAAATACACCTTTCAACAACATGAGTAAAATCTGCCCACTCTACACACCAACTCCTAGACTTATCTTAACATCGAACTTGCGTATCACAGTTTCTAAAATTTTACGCAGACGATTCAACCTTCACGAAAAAAGGACATGTAAACAACGCCAGTAGGCGCTTACTTCTCTGGATGGCCCCTTTTAACCTTACGTCGTGTATGGTTGGTACCTCGAACGGGTTTTTTAGTCTTTGTACTGCATAATGACGCACAAAGTCGTAATGAGCAAACAGAAATATGTTGGGATTACTTTTCATTAGAGAATGGGGTGTTCATCCGTAAGCACGTATAAGTAACTAACCCAAAAAGTGAGGAGAAAATTCTGAACAGAATTATGATGGGCAGGGCTAACAAAGCCGAGGCCTGCAACATTTTAATTGCGACTAAATAAGACGATCAAACCTAAATTTCAAAGAAAGAAAACAGAACAAAGAACGAAAAGCAAGAAGATTGATTTCATTATACGTACCGCAAACCACTCCAACTCCTTTGTAGCAAGAGGTCTTGTCAGTTCATGCCTCTTCAGCAAATCTTTTACTGTCCCTTGAACCTTGAAGAAATGTTGATTACAAAATTAAATAACACTACAGCTGGTTCAGTGAATGGCTTAAG
The DNA here is from genome assembly GCF_019419815.1 of Pyrus x bretschneideri. Taxonomy (NCBI): domain Eukaryota; kingdom Viridiplantae; phylum Streptophyta; class Magnoliopsida; order Rosales; family Rosaceae; genus Pyrus; species Pyrus x bretschneideri. The sequence continues at coordinate 3,405,110 of NW_025999446.1, forward strand.
CTACGGTGCATCCACCACGGCAACAACATCCAAAGAAATAAAATAACACACAATTCATTCACACCATGCAGTACGTCTTCAACAGAATATAACATATAAACTGAAGACCGTTCAACGCGGTCACTATAAGATAGTAGACAAAACATATATGTCATCTTATGTCACGATGAAGTGATTGGTCAAAGCAGTTGATAATTATATGTTAATTATTGTCATCAAATGGAAAAGAAAAAGAAAATGGAAAAACAAGGAATAATAAATGAACTTGCAGCAATCAGCCTTTAAATAATTTGTATCTAACTAACAGTAGCATATTGAATGGAGGTTATTTTGAATTGATGTTGATACCTGCTGATGGTATGTTGTTGCAGATTTGAGAAACTTCTCGTAGGCAATAACTGCCTTCTTTGTATAAGGCTTCAATACTACTCGAACCTTATCGACATGAGGTTTTGCCACAGTGGCCACCTGATCAACATACGGCTTGCTGAACCTTTTTGCTTCCTGTCACCCAAAAATACAGCTGTAGGATGCATGTAGGCAACATGAATGGACCAAATTTTTTGTCTAAAGAAATGTATATGTGAAAATATAGATACCTGAAAATAAGGATCAACAACTTCCTGCGCTTTTAGAACATGTGGAGCTAGTGTAGTCTTTGAAACCTCATAAACTTCAATAGTTTTTGCACTTAACGATTTCACATGAGGTTCAACAGTATCCTTCACCACCACCCATTGTTCCTTGATTGCCGGGACCCATTTCTTTAATAGGACAGACATGAAAAGGGGAGAAAATAAAGTTTAGTGAGAAAGGCAAACCATTTCTTATAAACAAGGCATAAACCACAACTGATTGGGATAACATGCTAGCATTCATACATGCATACAAGCATACTAACATAAATGTAAACATACTAGCATGCATATGTGTGTGTGTATACTGCGTAAAATTATTAACGCCATGGAACAATTTTATAGCTAGAGTCAGTGGAAACAGCAACACCATCAATCTCAGGTTCTCATTTAGTGTTATGACTCGAAGCTCTCCATTGTTACACAAAAGTGGAAATCGAAAATAAAATAAATTAGCTTACAGTTTTTAATGTTTCCACATGGGGCTCAGCCCACTTTTCAGCCTGGGCTTTTTTCTCCAGAGCCTGAACAAATTTGAAGGACCTCGTCAGTTGTTGAAGGATAATACTAAGTAAATTAAGCATAAACTTGTAAAAGAGAAAATTGTAGGAGTGACGTATCAGATTCTTCAAGTGACCATACAGCAATTAATTGTAATACCTTCTGAATTGCAATATCCACTGCCGGTTTTCCATGAACTTTCCAGTGTGTCTCTAGAAAGGACTGCAAGTTGATAATAACATCAATTCCTTGAAAAAAAAGCTTATCTTTACTACAGTAAAATGTACTCAGTTTACCTGGCACTGCATAAAATGTACAGCAAGCCATGGTGGAATCCATGCTCCATGCACCTGATTCAAAAAAAAAAAAATATCCTTTAGGGCTCGCAACCAAAACCTAATCACCATACGATATATAACATAAGGGGAAAGATGTGCGAAATCATATGATATATAAAGACCAGGGGAAAAAAACAGCATATGTGCGACTGTGAATTGAAAGAAAATAAGCAAACTAAACTTTCGTATCACTTTCAGATTCCAACTGAACCATTGACGGATGAGTTATATAAATTACTGAAAAAAAATTGAGAAATGAACTTTAAAGAACCTTAATTCTATGACAAGCTTAAACAAAACCTTCTATTTCTTAAGAAACTCACTTGAATGATTTTTTCTGAATTTACAACTAGCTCAGAAAGAATATAGACAAACATTGAGAGATAGTTAAAATGACAGAGAGAATCATGCAACTTAATACCTCATTTAACTCTTTTGCTTTTTGAGTAGCTTCAAACTTTGCCCTTAACATTTCCTCCTGAAGACAAATTTAGAAACATAGACTAAGCATAAGCGCCAACCCCCACCTACAACAATGTGCTTCCGCAGAGACTTAAAAATTACCTCAGCCACTTTAAGAGCACGCTCAGTATTACGGATTTTGGTCTTCTGCTCATCATTAGTCTTCTCAATCTGTAAAAAGATCATCAGACATCATTCTACTATCCCCACGGGATAACATTAAGCAAATCTCGAGTAGCATTACACCTAGCATAAAATGATACGAAAGAAAAAAAAGAAGTAGAATTTTTTGTTCATCATTGTATAGAAGTCAAGAAAGTAATACAAAACACTTCTTTTTTGTTCATCATTGTATAGAAGTCAAGAAAGTAACACAAAAAACACCACAGCATCCCAAATTGTGTCTACATTGGTGCTAAAGAAGGATGTAAACTAACAATATTGTTTTGCCCACCAACAGCTTACATTCTAATATTCTATACAAAAGACATTCATATTAACAAACTTATTTCTGTGGGAATAAACAGAGGACTCATCACAAAAAGGACATGAAACGTATTGACAATATCTGCAGACTCACAAAAATACAAACCAAAACAAAATGGTGATCAATTGACCGAGTTAGTTAAAAATATGACAACTTTTGGTATCCTTTATGTTACAATCATTCTTTACTTAATACAGAAACAATATTCTTATTATCAGAATCACTAAGGACTTTCACTATGAGCACATTCAGCTACAAAATAACTTAAATCCCAAATGAGAAAAAAATAACTCACCTTCCCTATTTTTAAAAGCAAAACATCGATCTTCTTCTCAGCTTCATTTGCCCGGGCTTCCAAGCCCTCTTTCTCCTTACGTTGCGATTGTAATTCCTTGTTAAGTTCATTAACCTGCATAGGAGAATGAATTGGCAATTCAGTGGTATTCTCTCTTTTCGCCAACAAGAATGTAGTGGTTTCCACCGAGTAAAACAGTCCACTTAATCATATCTAACCTTTTTCTCTAGTTCACCGGCACGTGCATGAGCCTTCCCAACCAGCTGCTCAGCATCTAATGACCCTTTTTTCTAAAATACAGAAACATAGACAGAAATCAATATGTAGATAAACAAACTGTTACTCGAAAAACATATTGGGTAATTGGTTTTCTGGCATTTCATGGATAAATGCCTAACCTGGAGAGACTCGATTTCACTCTGCAACGAAGAAATGCTATCCGAGTTCTCTTGAATGACTTTCTCCTTCTCTTCTATAAGCTCATTCTTCCCTTTTAGTTCCTTAATCTTCTCACCGACCTCGAATTCTTCAACATTAAACAAACACAAACCGTCAGCCAGGGAAACCCCAAACAGCACTCAAAACACTTAAAAATGCTCGAAATCGAAATTCGACTAATATCGATGTTGTTTCTACTCACAAAGTAACAAGCAATTAAGCATTTTACTGTTCTGATTAAAATTATAACAGATTGAAAAACCAAAGCTGTACAAGTAAGCACCAGAGCTCGGCTAATATGCAGTATTACTTGGATTCCAAAACAAAAACACAAAACTATAAATGGAAATAAATTAAAACACTTCCCAATTGAAAGACCAGAGGATCTCTAATTTTAGTAACATTGGATGGCGAGAAAACCGAGGGAAAAATGGAAATCTGCAAACACTTGAAAACTCACAAATTTCATCCCATAAACCCTAGAATTCGCAGAAGACGACAGAAACGAACCTAGGGAGTGGATCTTAGCCCTGAGCTGATCCAACTCGATCTTCAGAACGGACGAATCAGGGCCGTCCGATCGGAGGAGCTTCACTGGCTCGTCTTCCTCCGCCGGGACTGAAGCGTCAGCGCTAATCTGGGAGCAAATTAGGGCAAGAAAGATTGAGAGAATCGCGAGCTTGGAGGCCGCCATGGGAGCATGCAATCACAGCCAACCAAACTCTCACAGCGACAGTTTATTCGATTTTTTGAGTTGGAGTTCGATTTCTTCCGACTACTAATAGTAAATCTCCTTCATATTTTTTTAGGATATACAAGCATTAAACCGTACCATAAAAAATTATTTTATTACCTTCAGGGTAAAAATGGAAACTGAAATTTAAATGGCACGTGTCGGTTGATAAAGGGCATGTGGACGAGTGGGGATGCGTGGATTTTTGACTCGTGGCAGTTGAGGTACTTGTCAATGAAGGTGGGCCGTTTGGTGCACGTAGCGGGGTGGTTGAGGGTTGGTGATGGTATGAATTGGAAAGTCTGGTATTATTTCAAACATAAGAGTATCCGTCCACAAACGCAAGTAAGGGCATTCATCCACGAACACATGGCATTCGTGCATGCATATAAGTATATCCGTCCGCAGACAAAAACAATGACATCCCTCCACGAATATAAGGGGATCCGTCTACAAACACTGTATGCGCATGCCTCCACAAACACAAGTATGGTACAATGCGGCTCACTTAAGGTCTTCATTTTGAGAACACGCAAAATCTTTTTTTTTTCTTTCAAAACGAGCTCTCTGATTAATCTTGCAGTAGATTAAACTATCAACTTAATTAATCTTCGTTATATCGAAACACAATAATTCTGCAAAGTGATTAAATAAAAAATATTAGTTCCCACGTGAAACCTTTGTTTTCTTCCCCTTCCGCCTCTCTTCCAGATCCCCTTCCTCTCTCCCTCTCTCTCTCAATCACTCACCCACCTTCTCTCCTCCTAAGTTCCTTAATTTTCCCCTTCGCGTATGAAAAAGGGAGAGGGACGTGTTTCAAAATTTCATCGTCGGAATATTTCACATGAAAAAAAATAGTTCACACGTTTAATAAGAGGATCCTAATTTTCAAACGCACACAATCCTAGTACATGGACAGGATTCATATGACTTTAAACCTTCTTTTCATAGCGTCCAGAACAGTGGACTACCGTGGCTTGGCCACTAGCTAGTACCTCTTTTTGAAGGGAAAAAAAAAGAAGGAAACTCACCTCTCTCTCTACTCATTTTGTTCTTTGTTTCTAGTTTTTGGTTTTATCAATTAGTATTTTGTTTCAGTGTAACATAGATTATTTTAGTTGCTAACTTCATCTACCGTAAGATTAAACTGAAAAATCATATGAAAAAAATATTAATGTGTAGAAAGTTAAATAATGTCATTTTTTTTAAATTAATAAGTGTGTTATAACTTATAAAAATTAAAAATATTCATTAAATAGTCAACTATATTTTTTTAATAAAGCAGCTTTTTGCTTTTAAACGGGCCAAAATCTTTTAATGATATGTAATTGAGACCACGAGTTTGAGTTGATGTTCTTTTAGGTTTGAACGTGTAAAAGTGTTGAAATTGTAGAAAGTAGAAGGAATCAAGCTAAAAAGGAAAGTCATAGTTTCAACTAGCAATAGTGCCGCGCGTTGCTGCGGGTCTTAAAACTACTGGATGTAAAAGAAGAAAACAGGTAGTACAAACTTGTAATGGATAGTCTGTAATTAACAGGTTTTTAGTATGTTCATGCTATTTAAACGCAGAAAATATAATAAGAAAAAGAAGCAGAGTGTTGACAAAAAGTGATACACTAAAATTTCAATAGTCGACTATTACAAATATACAAATTAACAAAATGCAAATCAAAACTGACCAATTCAATTAGATAATACTGCAGATTTCATAGGTATTTGTTAAGGTGTAAGCTTATGGCATTAAATTTATGCAAACACGTTAAGTATGTGTAATCTATCATAAATCAAATGTAAACAAAATATGAAAAAATAAATAGGTAAATACGCTTTAAAATCAGTTCACAAAAAAGGGAATTAACATGCCATCACAACTTTTCAAACCGCTATTTTATTTCTTAGGTCTCACCTTCAACCTTCAAGTGTTCTAAAATCGTGGAAGGTGTTGCATATGTCCTTTACTTTGCAAAAACGACACGTGCAAAACAAACCGCCAAATGAAACCTGTAATCATAAACTTTAGAAGCATCAGAACCATAATAACTTGTTTCATACACCTTAATTCCCTTAAGGAAATAAACTTTGAAAGAAATGGAGCAACTCGAAAACAGCAACTAATATTTCTAACCAAAAACCTCTTTGCTTACCAGCATAGAATATACTACAAATATTGCCTCGCGCGTTGCTGCGGAATTCGAAACCATATGAAATAAATATGTTTCAAAGTTATAAGAGATTGTTAAAGAAGGCTAACGTTATTTACACTGAAAGATGTTTGAGCTTTTTGAAAGAATTTTTACATGAAGAACAGAAATTGGGTGAATGAAGATCTTGGAATTCTTTAAACCACTCTATAAATAGCATGACGTGTGAGTGATTGATAGTGTAACAAAAATTAGTAAAAGAGTGTAAGAGTATTATATATATTATATATGAAACTATATTATTGGAACCACTTAATGGAAAGTTGTAGTCCTATGGTATACTCAGTTATAGTTTCAAACCCAATAAAAGAATGCAAGCCAGAATATATACATATAAAAGTAAAAACTATTAAGTTTGAAAGATATGAACGATTGAGATTGCAGAAAACGTGGACAGCAATTGAGAAAAGGGAGCACTAAATTAACTGTTTTTCCTTTCCTTCCCTTCCCTCGCTACATAAACAGTAGAGTAGCTCTATTTTTTCAGTTTTTATTCACGCCATTCTTCATGCCAAGCCAAAATCAACAACTAAATTATAACATGCATGTTAATAATACCATGAAAAATTCCACTTCATTATACATGCATATTATTTTCTTAGTTCATATATGAATTAGATATTATCTCTTCCAAAACCACCAACCAAAATCACTTCTCAAAGAGATTATAAATAGAAGAGAGTGGAAGCTTACCCAAAGCCAATTTCACATAGTGTTGTGCTACTCTCTCCGTTTTCTTATTTTTGACCCAACAATCTCTGCATTTAAATGCATAATGGTTTTTTTTTTATAAAAAAATTTCAGTAAGCCCATGTCAATTCCAGAAAATTTTAAGTTTAAAACCAAAATTAGGCATAATCAAAGATGGACCATTTCATCATCATATGCGAAAGGCAACAAAAACAAATTAAAGGCAGAAACTCAACAACATAAACAATTTAGAGGTTAAGCATCTAAAAGGTACAATCTTAAAGATCATAGAAAATAAGAACTTACTGAGATTATCAGGCAGTTTCTGATTTTTGAATTTGGGATTAAATGATTCAAATAAGCACTTGAAAGAGTGATTGATAACAAAAATCTGAAGTCAACACAACATGCAGTCATCTACAGAGCTCAAATACACATTCACTAAACATAGTCCACCATCAATCCACACACATATTTGGTTAAAGTAAAAAAGCGAGTTTAACCTGTTTTGCCACCAAAACATCTTGAGGATCATCCGTGAGCAGCAGAAAGCAAAGTTTGTACAAAAAGAAGTGTTGTTTTCAATGTTAGGGTGCCTTCAACATATGAGATACATACACCAAAAAAACATTATTAGTGATCCCTATGCATATTGTTTCTCTGAGTATTCCAATTCAGCGGTCCGAGAATCGTACACAGTAGCACTTGGCTGTTTCTCTTACTCTATGAACTGTTTTTTCTTTAAAGCACATTCTGCTGTCAAATAGATTATTCACAAAAATTATGAAATACAATTGTACATTAAGTGCTAATAATTTTCATAAATTGGCTAGTTACATTTCCTCACAACTTGAGTGATGTCTAAAATAAATGATGGAGGAGGTTATAGTTTATAAGTTTCACATTTACATTTACCCACAATTTAAGTGGTATATTTTAACTCCAAACGATGCATAGGTTATCAAGCAGTTACATCATTATTTTAAAAATTCACATCCAATAAGAGTATAAATACACCTAATTGGTAAAATCTTGAGAGAGAGATACCTGACTATGGGTCGACTTGCAATGAATGGCGATGGGTCAACTTGCAATGAACTAAAGAACTCAACTTTTTCTTATGATTACATCACTACCTTCAAGAAATACATTAATCAGTAAAATCAGAAGCGACAACACAAAAGAAAATCCCAAGTAAAGTTCTCATTAGCAGTGAAATTATTAGTATTGCACAAAAAGATTTAGAGATAAGGAGATAATGATTTAAACAATATTATCTCAATCATCATTATGATAAAGAGAATATGTTACTTGTCCAAAACTACCAATCAAGACCACGGATCAAAACTAACTGTAAGATTCCAAATACTTGGATACACAATCCTTTTATAGTTTATATGGATACTTGACACTCATCAGTCTTTATGTACTCCCCTCGTGGCCATGGGACTTTTTTGTGAGAGCATTAGATAGAAGGGCATGCTTCGAGTATTCAAAAATTTTCAATTTCTCAGTTTTCTCTAAACCTCATGATATGCCGATAATAGTTAAAGATGAATAAACAAAATTAAAAAAAAAAAAAAAAAAAAAAAAAAAAAAAAAGAGGGTTAAAACCAAAGGAGAACTAAAATAGAGAAATGAAGAAAGAAAACCATAAATGGAACCCAAACGCAAAGAGAGAGAAAGAGTTAAACCCAAAAGCTTAACCCAATCTCATTTGCATACCATTTGACCATATTAAGAAAAATATGAAATTTGCACCCCCATTTGACAATATTAAGGATAGAGGGTACCCACATTGTTGTAGAAGTACTCTTCTTTGTTATGCTTTTCCTCAAAACTGCCATAAAAAACCCAGAAAGCATAAAAATTTAGAAGCAGAAAAGAAAAGGTTCAAAATTGCGATTGGAAATGCAGAATGTACAGATGGAAACCAAATTGAATTATTATGCCCTCTCTCCTCCTCTCTCCTCCTTCCTCCATATACTGGTAGTTACAGTCAATCTATTTAATTTATTGCCAACTTCATCAAAACAACCAAGAAGTATAAAACAGCAAGGTTAATTCTCACTTTCTTTAATCAAAATGAATTCTGCTTCTGCCCATCTATTTGCACATCCCTTCAACACTCTCAATTAATATTAAGACAGAAAACAAATTGTTGCAAGAAAGAAGCGAGAGGAAACATCGAGAAGGGAAGCCGAACAGTGAACAACCTGTGTAATTTTGTGAAGATTGGCAAAGAGATCCTATAGAGATGGGAGCAAATGACACTGAAATAGGAATCCCAACCCAAATATCATCCCAGAAACAAAACCTCCCCATTTACAACTGTGAAAGGAAGATTACAAAAGAACATGGAAAGGACCTGAGCTTGTCTTTCCATGGGCATCCCCACGACCCTCTAATAAACTCAAATAAGTCATATCATGCAACATGTATTTACTCCATAGTCCATACAACAAAATTCCACACAAAATTAGTTCCCAAGAGTAGCGAAGAAATTATCAATGTTATTTAGTCATGCATTTTCATATATACTTGAGCAATATTACCCTCACCAGTCATTTCCAAGTCAATCCATACCAGTGGCATTTTGTACTCTTCTGGAGGTATCTCTGTAATTTGCTTACTCTGCTTCTCATTTACCAGCGACATGTTATCAGAGTCATTGACTTTTTTCTTGTTATTGCCTACCTCAAAAGATGCATAAAGAGAACAAAGATACTCATATTTTTCAATCCGCATAGAGGGATTATTAACAAATATTCACCTAAGTAAATCATTTATTATGGTTATTACTTATTATATATGCCCAATGCCTAGTTTATCACGAATGTGGCTTACATTTCAAGAAAAAATAGGCTAAGAAATAAGTTTTTTTTGTTGTTTATAAATAAAAATTTATACCTCAGCTTCATCAAAATTGCAGGATCCATTCAAAAAGTACGAACTTTTTTAGAGAAATATTAAGAAAAATAACCTAAAATGGTAGTTCATAGATTCAGTTTTGTTGTAAATGTTAGTATACAGCATCCAAATATATTGGAAAGATAAAAGTAAATAGTAATTAACGAAATTTTCCTAGTAGAACTTAGCCCTGGAAATAGTGGAAACCAGCTCAATTTACAGGAATCAAACAGAGGATAAGAGAAAATTGGTCCGAGAAAATACCATGGTTGCGGATGAGCTGACAACAACAAAAGGGACAGACACCGGCGAAGGGCTGGAGTCTCTGGAACTCTCATCGTCTACTGTGTGGAGTACAGCCTAAAACACTAATGTGCGATTTGTAGTAGGTCTTTGGGTAGAACCAAAAAATCAGCCCTACGCCCATCCCTCCCTCACTCTTTGTCTGTCTCCAATCGCTCAATCCTACCCCTTCTAGGACAACCATACTTCTCCCTCTCTCTCTGTCTCTGTCATTTCAAAGTCACATTCTTTATCAAATTCAACAACTGGATTTTAACAAAAAAGAAAAGAAAAAAAAACTGGATAATTCACACAGATTCAAAAAAAACCTACTCACATCAAGAGTCGAGACAGATATTTCGGAAGCAGCGCAAAGCAGTCATATGGAAGATCAAAGATGTTCTGCATAGGAAATAATAAAATTGAAAAAAAAAATCAAAATTTTAAATTACAACTAAATTTATTCATTTCTTAATTGAAATCCAGAAAAAAATATGCAAAATTTAAGCAATGCAGAGAAAACCCAGATCCCATACCAAATTTGTACTCGAAGCCTTTTTACAAATCACCCAACCATGAATCAGAGAAGTAGAGGATTGAGTATGGGGGAGGAGAGACTGCAAGAGAGAGAAAGAGAAGAGAGAGAGAGAGAGTGTCTGTGTTTGAGCGCAGTGGTGTTGTTGCAGACGGCACAAAGGGATAAACCCAAACCTCAAAGCTAAAAAAAACCCAGAAATCCCCAACAACCTAGACCATAGATTTGAACAATCAAGAAGCCGCTGAATCAAAAAAAAACCTTCAGGGGTTTCTCAGGCAAGAAAAACCGCCGTCGGCAGAGATTTGCGAGCCGATTGAAGCAGAGATTTGTGACAGGAAAGTGGAAACGGAAGGAAAAGTCGAGAAACTTCTAGCCGCTCTAGGGTTTTCAATGAAAGAAATTCGCAAAAGAGTGGGGCAGTTTTCCGGGAAGAAAACCGCCGTGGATAATCGGCGAGAGAAAGATGCGAACGTTTGACGTTTGATAAGAAGAAGCGGAGGAACAGCATCAGTGAACCTTTGAGCTTTCTAAGAAAGAAAAGTCGAGAGAAGCAGAAAAGAAAGAAGAAGAGTGCGACCCGTCAACTCCTTTTCCACGATGACCAACACGTGGATATCGGGGCAAAATGTAAATTCAATGTTCAAAACAGAGAAAAAAGCTTGAGAATTAGCAGCAGCCAAGGGCATTTTTGCCACTTTACTGTCCGTAAACAGTACACCCGAGTTTGGATTTTAGTATAAAAATAATTTTAAGATATACGTTACAACATTTGGTTATTGGCAGCAGAAACACAAAACACTCTTCAGTAAAAAAAAATTAAGAATCTGGAAAAGTCATTAGAATAATGTGAGACTTAAACTTTTTAATGCATATTTCCAATATGTACAAATTGTTTTATTTTACATGATCAAATTTTAATCTAATTTAATCAGAAAATTCTAATCTAATTTGATATAATATATATGTCCCCAAGGATTTGATCATATTACCAATTATCAAATCACATTTTTCTACTCAGTTTCCAACTCATTTCAAACTTATTCAAAAGGCCAATTCGGTCTACTTATCCATATGCTGTTGGGTTTTCCTGTGCGAGCTAGCTTACCACCAAAGTTCAAATCTTTACCAATATCCCAACACAATTCTCTCTCTCTCTCTCTCTCTCTCTCTCTCTCAACATTTTCCACTCAGTTTCCAACTCATTCAAGTGCAAAGGAAAGCTGAATCTGCATGCAGTAGCTAAAGCTCAAATCTTTACCAAGTAATTTTCTCTTTCTTCATCTAATTATATACCAAAATATGAAGCTTTACCCTTTCAATTTCTTCTTCTTCTCATTTCTTCCCAAAAAATACAAATCCATTTTAATCCAACAATTATCAATGCATCTACAAACTGGTTCCTTGAAAACCACTAAAGTAGAGTTGGAAAAAGTGGGTTAGTCATGACGAAATTTAAGAAGTCACTAAAACGAAAGCTCGTACAGATAGCAAAGTTCAAATGTTGTGCAAATAATCGAAAATCGTAAATGTGGAAATTGGTGAAATTGCAAACCTCCTTGTATTCTATGTATCCAATGATTGCAAAAATAATAATAAAACAAAGATCGATCTCATGCACTAAAAAAACAACAAACAAATATCAGAGCAGCATTAACATAATAATAACGACATACCAGGGGCACCAGCAGAAGTAGCAGATACTAAAAAAACAACAAACAAATAGGAAAAAAAAAAAAGTAAGTCGTCAATCTTAATTTCCAAAAAACCTATAATAAATAAAAAGAGAGGAGAGAAGAAAGACAAACATCCACAGTCGGCCACAGAAGGAAAGGAGACGTTGGAAGCAGCGAGGAGGGAGGCGGCTCTTGTGATGTTCAAAACGACACCAAACGGAGCGCTGCTCATGAAAACCACAACTAACCCAAAACAAAATCATTACAGTTTCATCCAAACTAACAAAATTACAGAATAAAAACTGAAAGACAGTAGTTATGAATCACACCTCAGTTGTATAAAATTTATTTCCCAACGATCTAAAGACAAAGACGAACGCAAAACCTTTGAAATATGCCCCCCGATCGCAACTCTAGAAATAGAGACCAATTTTATGAGGATGGACACAACACCCACAACTCCAGGTTTAAAAAGATGCAAAACCCTCCTCAAATTAGAGACTAGAAATAAGATCTCTTAAAACACGAAAAGCAAGAACTTTCCCCCAATATTTTTCGATGCAGAGACCACAATATTTAAGAAGCAGATAGAAGCACATTTTCGTGACTGAGATCACAAGGTGGGAGAGCAAGAGAAGGCGGCGTTGGAGAGTGAGAGAGACAGAAGCAGAGAATTGTGAGAGAACGAAATCCAGAAACGAAAGAAAAAAGTCGAGAAGAAAAGTGGAAGCAGTCGACGCACTACGATGATCGACGCGTGGAAGACATGTACTAAAAAGGGCAGAGCAAAACCCAAAAAAAGAAAAAGACCAGAGACGGAGGAATAAGAGATGGGCTCCCAGCAAGGACAAAATGGACTTCTTACTATAGTAAAGTGTGAACAATACGGGGACCAAAGCAGAAACCAAGGGCAGTTCCGCCCAGTCCCAGCTAAAGATCCATACAAAAGTGCGGAAGAACAAAGACATGAGAATTTCCCTTGCGCGGTTTGAGTTGGCTATAACTTACAATTTGGACTTGCAATTTGGGCTGCCTATGTCACAACTTAACGAATTCATACAATCATTCAAAGCATAGAAATACAAATTGATACACATTTCAATATGTGAGGGGTACAAAATGGTTATAACTTATCTTCAATCGAAAAGACTAAATATAATAATGTCTAAAATTATATTCCTGCAAAAATTATTGCTAAATGAACAGTGTCAGACCATACTCATATATTATCTCCAACCGAATGGGCTAATTATAGCCCCCTCAATAATTTATTAGTTTTAAGTTCATACTTTAAATTTATTGATTAATTTAATTAAACTATTGTTGAATATTTTCAAATCTAGCCATTAAATTTAAATAAGTTATTGGAGCTAGGCCAAGAAAAAAAAAAAAAAAAGTTAAAAGGAGGGTTACATTTGACCAGCCTGGTGCTCATTTGACTGGACTCCATAGAATTATAGTCCAGTCATCGGTTGGATATGAATTTTTGAGCAAATTAGGCCCTTTTTTGTTTTTTGAACTTTTAACCCTTTCATTGGGGATATCTTAATATCCATGAGGTAAGTGCTTCAGTTTTGGTTGGGTTTACTTATGTATGCTTTAATTCTATTTGTTACTGGTTTTTATTATTATTATTATGCTACTCCGTACTTGGAAGGAGGTTGTGAAACCGATCGAAGGAGGTTATGTTGGTCCTCTATGTATCTTGAGTTTGATTACAATCAAGCAAGAGGTGGATAAAATTAGAACTATCTGAAATCCACGTGCAGAAATTTCATTTTATTTTACTTTTTCTTGGGTTTTCTTGTGTCGTGTGTGGTGTGTTCACAATCGACTGCTTTGAATTAATCCACATGCAACAATTATTGAATCAAAACTTCATTAAACAGTAAACTCGTTTTATGTAACTTAAAACGCTTCAATAGCACACCAAAAACGCTTTACTTTCTCCAAAGAAAACTTTCCAACCTTGAATTTAAAATCATTTTTATATGCAGCATTGGTTTTTTGATTTTTTGTTACTTTCTTTCTGTGCCCACTGCGGGACAGCAGTGCAGTCTGCAACCTCTCCACATAAGGCTTCTTTACACTTGACTGGCTGCAACAAAGTTCTGCAGTCTCAATTCGTATCTGCATCTTAATAATTTCTGTCCTTTTTTGTTCCTACCAAATTATACCAGATTTTAAATTCCTAAGTTGACATACATACACTTAAGAATTTGTCATACGTGAATTCTAACATGCACTTTAGAATTGTCATTTTCTTAAATTAATTTTATAGGTTTTTTTAGCAACGTTTCTTAGAACTTGTATCTAATTTCATTTTACTTCCTGTAACTCAAAAGTCATCATTTTACTCTTTAAAACTCAAAGTTCACTAAACCTTGCCCATTGAAACTCGATTTTAATCTCATTTTGTCCCATGAAATTTGAAAATCGTCTCTGTAAAACTCAAAATTCGCTCCACATTACCTTAGATATTTTAATTTATTATGTCGGATTGATTCGGGTGTGTCAGGCTAATCAATTTCTTTTTTCTTTTTTTTGCATCTCTTCAATTTTTTTTGAAATTTAATATTATCTTATTGTTGAATGTTAATGCATAATGAAGATTTATAATCAAATTTGGATTTATAATCAAATTTGTTGCATATGTAGCATAGTCTTATTGGGTGTTGGATCTCACTTATGTTTTATGAGGCTACCCACTTATGTTTAAGGATGCTACCTATAAGTTTCAAGAGAAGAGAGAGTCCACAAGTTAAATTGAAACACTTTTTGTGTTTCAGGAAGCAAAGTGGTAACATTTAAGTTATAGGGGGCAAAGTGATTGAAATGAAGTTCCAGATGGTGTAACTAAAAATAAGTTTAACTTATAATACAAATTTAAGTTGGAGTGTTAATATTTTTCATGTAATTTCTTACACTTTAGTCATCTAACATTTTCAACATTTTATGCATTGTAGACATGACATGTGCTTACAAAAAAACTAGTTGCAACACTGTTTATGACTTGTAATAACCCAAGCAACTTCACAAAATTGCACACTTCATGTAATTTCTTACACTTTAGTGACCACGTTGTTGTAAATTAAACCAAAAACCAATCAAGCAATAAACAAAAACACAATGATTTCAGAGTTCATCCAATATAGAAGTACCTCTCTAACAACGGAAGCTTTATTGATTACCAACAAATACAAGAGAACTCACAAACACAAAATATTCTCAAGTATACAAACTTATGCCTCTCAAAAACTATCACACACAAAACTCTATCACACATCCATCTATTTATACTAATAGATGTCATAGCTTTACACAACGTCCCTAAAATATAGGAAACCAAATCCTATACTAAAACCAAATCCCAAACCAACTAGGAAACATAAATTCAAATATTTTGCGTCCAAGATATCCTAATTCTTTTTAGTTTAGGCACGTTGATTTAATGCCAAATCAAACAATCTCCACCTTGGCATGAAATCCATAACGAGGCATCAAATAACTTCCATTGCTCCACCATATTGCAAGATCAAACTTGCTTCACTGCACCAAATCCAAGCAGTGCTTGAACTTAGCTGCATTAACCACTTTTGTCAACATATGAGCTGGATTATCTTCTATAGCAACTTTTTTTAGATGAATCTCACCTTCAGCTACCACTTCTTTCATAAAATGATATCGTACATCAATGTGCTTATTCATAGCCTAATGTACCTAATATTTGGCCAAATGAATGGCACTTTGGCTGTCACAATATACATCCAGCTTGTATTGTTCTACACCTAAATCTCATAACAACCCCAGAGTCCACATTGCTTATTTGATAACTTCAGCGATCGCCATGTATTCTGCTTCTATGGTTGATAGTGTCACCGTTGGTTGTAATATGATCTCCAACATACAAGACCTTTTGCCATAGTAAACGCATACCCAGTCATCGATCTTCTCTTGTCTAAGTCTCCAGCAAAGTTTGAGTCCACATATCCAACTGAAAACTTATTAATTCCTTCATCACATATTTCAAAATAAATACCTTTGTCCCTCGTTCCATGTAAATACCTTAGTATCCACTTAGCAGCATTCCAATGCTCTCTTCCAGGATTATGCATGAATCTACTAACAATTGCAGTTGCATGTGCAATATCAGAACGAGTACACACCATAGCATACATTAATCCTCCAACCAAATTAACATATGGAATACCATCCATCTTCATCTTTTCTTTATCAGTTTTAGGACATTGTTGACTGCTCAACTTGAAGTGAACACCTAATGGAGTTCCTACAGGCTTAGTGTCCTTTGTTACTCCAAACTTTTGTAACAACTTCTCAAGATATTGCTTATGAGACAAACACACCAAACCTTTTTGTCTATCCTTTGTGATTTCCATTCCCAATATTTTCTTGGCTTCACCGAGATCCTTCATTTCGAACTCTCTTCTCATTCGCTCCTTCAACTTTTCTGTCTTTCAAATATTGTTTGAGGCAATGAGCATGTCGTCCACATGGATTAACAAGTACACGAACGAACAATCTTTCAACTTCTTGTGATAAACACAGTGATCATAGTGACTTATTGTCTAGTCTTGACCCTTCATAAACTTGTCAAATCTTAAATACCACTGCCTGGGTGATTGCTTCAAACCATAAAGAGATTTTCTAAGCTTACAAATCAATCTTTCTTTGCCCTCTACTTGATACCCCTTGGGTTGTCTCATATAAATCTCTTCATCCAAATTACCATGAAAGAATGTAATCTTCACGTCTAGTTGTACCAATTCAAGGTTGAATTGTGCAACTAGAGCAAGCAATATTCGAATGGAGGAGTGCTTAACCACAGAAGAAAAAAATCTCATTGTAATTTATTCCCTCATTCTGAGCATATCCTTTAACCACTAGCCTAGCTTTAAATATTACCAAGCTCTTGTCATCCACTCCATCATTCTTTGCATAAACCCATTTGCAGGCAATTGTTTTCCTTCCTTTAAGCAACTCCACCAATTCCCAAGTCTTATTCTTATGAAGGGAGAACATTTCATCGTCCATTGCATCATGCCATTTACTCTCTTTTTCACTATTTACTGCTTTTTCAAAATTAGTGGGAATTTCAGCCTTAATTACTAGCAATGCATATACCATGTAGGCCATGCAATCTTTATATCTCATAGGTAAGGATATGTCTCTTTTTTCCTTCTTTTTGGTTATGCAATCATCTTGTATCTTTAGTTTTTTTTTTTTTTTTATGGTGGTTCTTCTTTGTGATCACTATTTTCATGTTCAAGTTGATCACCTTATCTTTCTTCTTCCACAACTTTATTACTTGGCTATGAATTCACAACTACTTGTTCCCCAAGCTCCACAATCTGAATATCTTCCTTCAATTTCACGTCACTTTCATCAAATGTCACATCTCTACTTACTGTAATCTTGTACAACTTGGGACACGAAAGTCTAAAGCTTTTCACACCACTATTGAATCCCATAAAGACAACTTTCTTGTCTCATGAATCTAGTTTGTTTTCCTTCACATGAAAGTAGGCATTGCATCCAAACACTTGTAGCTTATCGTAGTCCTGAGCTGGTTCTCCAAACCACACTTCAATGGGTGTTCTACCCTCCAATGTTGTTGATGGTACTCGATTAAGCACATGACATGCATAACTCAAAGCTTTTGCCCAAAATCTCTTTGGTAGCTTAGCTTGAGATAGCATACAACGAACTTTCTCGAGCAAAGTCCTATTTAGCATCTCTGCAATCCTATTCTACTGTGGAGTATGTCTAACATTGAAATGTCGAGTAATCCCTTCCTTTTTACACACTTTGAAGAAAGGATCAGAGGTATATTCCCTTCTATTGTCACTTCTCAATATCTTAATCTTTTTTCTAGTCTTGTTCTCCACCATGTTCTTCCATTCCAGGAAGATGTCAAGAACCTTGTCTTTTTGTTTCATTATATATATCCACGATCCGCGAGAGCAGTCATCAATAAAAATACAACCATATTTTTCCACCTAAAGAAACATTCTTTGCAAGCCCCCAAACATCAGAGTGAACATAGTCCAAAATCCATTTCGTTAGATTAACAGCTGAGCCAAATTTCACCTTTATTTGTTTGCCAAGAACGCAGTGCTCACAGAACTCTATCTTTCCAGTTTTTGCTCTTTTTAAACACCTTTGCTTGATCAATCCTTGCAATGCTTTTTCTCCACAAACATAAGTAAGTATACAATGCGGCTCACTTAAGGTCTTCATTTTGAGAACACACAAAGTTTTTATTTTATTTTTATTTTTTTAAATGAGCTCTCAGATTAATCTTGCAGTAGATTAAACTATCAATTTAATTAATCTTTGCTATACCGAAACACAATAATTCTGCAAAGTGATTAAAAGAAAAATAATAGTTCTTGCGTGAAACCTTCCATTTTCTTCCCCTTCCGCCTCTCTTCCACATCCCCTTCCTCTCTCCATCTCTCTCTCAATCGCTCACCCACCTTCTCTCCTCCTAAGTTTCTTATTTTTCCCTTTTGCGTATGAAAAAGGGAGAGGGACGTGTTTCAAAATTCCATCGTCGGAAAATTTCATATGAAAAAAAAGTTCACATGTTTAATAAGAAGAAGATCCTAATTTTCAAAACCACACAATCATAGTTTTTTTTATTATTTTTTTTATAACTAACTGGGTTTGAATATTATGATAAAAGATTGGATGAAATTGGTTGTGTAAAATTATTAGGGTTTTATGCAATTGGATTTGATAGGTTTAAATATTCAATGAGAAAATTAAGTTTTGCACATGGACATGATTCATATGACCTTAAACCTTCTTTTCCTAGAGTCCATAACGGTAGACTACCATGGCTTGGCCACCAGCTAGTACCTCTTTTTGAAGGGGAAAAAAAAAGAAGAAGGAAACCCTCTTCTCTCTACTTATTTTGTTTTTTGTTTCTGGTTTTTGGTTTTATGAATTAGTATTTTGTTTCGGTGTAACAGAGATTATTTAAGTTGCTAACTTCATCTACCATAAGATTTAACTGAAGGATCATATAAAAATAGATTAATGAGTGTAGAAGGTTAAACAATGTCATTTTTTAAAACTAATGGGTATGTTACAAGAATTAAAAATATTCTTAAATAATCAACTATGTTTTTTTATTAAAGCAGTTTTTTGCTTTTAAACGGACCTAAATCTTTAATGATATGTAATTGAGAACACGAGTTTGAGTTGATGTTCTTTTTTATGTTGATCTTTTAGGTTTGAACGTGTAAAAGTGTTGAAATTGTAGAAAGTAGAAGGAATCAAGCAAGAAAGGAAAGTCATAGTTTCAACTAGAGCCAAAACCCTTTACATACGGGACCTAAGAAGGAAAACCCACCAAGAAAAGCTCAGGGATACACAAAAATTCCCGAGAAAAATTCAAAATTTTCGGCAAAGATGGTGTTTTTTCAATTTGTTGGAGGGCTTCAAGGTTCTTGGGATTTGTTGGTTTTAGGGTGAGATTAATGTGGGAAGCAAATGAAAAAGCGTACTGGAAAATTACCTGAAGGAATAATAGAGGGAAAGATGAAAAATTATGGTTCTTTTAGTATAGAATGAGAGTCAGAGGAAGAGTGAGAGATGTGAGGAGGAGAAGAGAGATGACCGCAGAGTGAGAGAGGAGTGGAAACAGAAAGAAATGTCAAGAAAAAATCGAAGTAGAGCTTTCGACGATGATCGACGCATGGGCAGCCTAAAGGGGAAATGGTGAACAACATGTGTATAAGAGGATAGAACCAAAAAGAAGATGGAACCAAAAAGCACACGGATGATAGACGCGTGGACTAGAATGGAAAAGGTGTCTTTTAGCGGTGTAAAAAATGAAAAAAATGGCTGATAACAAACGAATAGGAAGGCAATTCAGTCTGTTCACTGCTGGTGCACAGGAGCCCCTCTCACATGATGAACAGTGGAGGGGAACTGAGTTTTAGTAGATGGTAATTTGCAATTTAGGCTTTCGAAGTCCCAGCTAAAGATCCATACTAAAGTGCCGAAGAACAAAGCCATGAGAATTTGCCCTTGCGCGATTTGAGTTGGCTATAACTTACAATTTGGACTTGCAATTTGGGCTACCTATGTCACAACTTATCGAATTCATACAATCATTCAAAGCATAGAAATACAACTTGATACACATTTCAATATGTGAGGGTACAAAATGGCTATAACTTATCTCCAATCGAAAAGACTAAATATAATACTATCTAGAATTATAGTCTTGTAAACATTATTGTTAAATGAATAGTATCAGACCATATTCATATATCATATTCGACCGAATGAGCTAAATATAGTCCATTCAATAATTTATTAGTTTTAAGTTCATACTTTAAAGTTATTAGTTAATTCAATTAAACTATTATTGGATGTTTTCAAATCTAGCCATTGAATTTAAATAAGTTATTGGACCAGCCTGGTGCTCATTTGATTGGACTTCATAAAATTATAGTCCAGTCATCGGTTGGAGGTGAGTTTTTGAGCAAATTGGATCATTTTTTGTTTTTTAGACTTTTAACCCTCTTCATTGGAGATATCTTAATATCCATGAGGTAAGTGCTTCAGTTTTGGTTGGGTTGACTTATGTATGCTTTAATTCTATTTGTTATATTGGTTTATTTATTTATTTATTATTATGCCCCTACGTACTTGAAAGGAGGTTATGAAACCGATCGAAGGAGGTTATGTTGGTCATCTAATGTATCTTGAGTTTGATTACAATCAAGCAAGAGGTGGATAAAATTAGACCTATCTGAAATCCAATTGCAGAAATATTATTTTATTCTACTTTTTCCGAGGTTTTCTTGTCTTATGCGTGGTGTTCACAATCGACTGTCTTGAATTGATTCACATGCAACAATTATTTTGTTCTTCAAGATTTGTGTTATTTTTTTAACATCTGACACTATATTATTAAATTCAAACTTTATAAATCAGTAAACTCGTTTTATGTAACTTAAAACGCTTCAATAGCATACCAAAAACGCTTTACTTTCTCCAAAGAAAACTTCCAATCTTGATTTAAAATCATTTGTATATGCAGCATTGGTTTTTTGATTTTTTGTTACTTTGCTTCTGTGCCCACTGCGGGACTGTAGTACAGTCTGCAACCTCTCCACATAAGGCTTCTTTACACTTGACTGGCTGCAATAAATTCTGCAGTCTCTATTCGTATCTCCATCTTAATAATTTATGTCCTTTTTTGTTCCTACCAAATTATACCAGATTTTAAATTCCTAAGTTGACATACATACACTTAAGAATTTGTGATACGTGAATTCTAACATGCACTTTAGAATTGTCATTTTCTTACATTAATTTTATAGGTTTTTTTTTAAGCTACTCCTCAAAGACTTGTATCTAATCTTATTTTGCTCCCTGTAACACAAAAGTCGTCATTTTACTCTTTAAAACTCAAAGTTTGCTTAACTTTGCCCAATGAAACTTGATTTTAATCTCATTTTGCCTCATGAAACTTGAAAGTCGCCTCTCTAAAACTCAAAATTCGCTCCACATTGCCTTTAGATATGTTAACTTCTTATGTGGGATTGATTTGGGTGCACCAGGCTAATTAATTAATTTATTTATTTATTTTTTGTCTCTTCAATTTTTTTAAAACTTAATATTATCTGATTGTTGAATGTTAACGCATAATAGAGATTTATAATCAAATTTGTTGCACAAGTAGCATAGTCCTTATTGGGTATTAGGTCTCACTTATGTTTTAGGAGGCTACCCAATTATGTTTTAGGAGGCTACCTATAAGTTTCAAGAGAAGAGAGAGTCAACAAGTTAAAGTGAAACGCTTTTTGTGTTTTAAGAAGCAAAGTGATGACTTTTGAGTTACAGAGGGCAAAATAATCAAAATGAAGTTACAAAGAACGTAAATAAAAATAAGCCTAACTTATAATACAAATTTAAGTTGGAGTGTTAATATTTTTCATGTAATTTCTTACACCTTAGTTATCTAACATTTTCAACATTTTATGCATTGTAGACATGATATGTGCTTACAACAAAACTAGTTGCAACGCTGCTTCTGACTTGTAATAACCCAAGCAACTTCACAAAATTGCACAACTTCATGTAATTTCTTACACTTTAATGACCACGTAATATATGTGTGTATAGTACACATCTGTTCATATTTGAAAATTGCACAACTTCATCACTCAAATAAAAATTCATCTACTAGTAACATTATATGATACCATTTTTACAGAAGTGTTATTGATTATATTCGGCATCGTGCTTGTAAACTTACTTTTTGCTATAAAAAAAAAAAAAAAAGTAAAGAAGTTGAGGTTCCACCAAAAAATTAATTGGCAATATGGAGAGTAGTCCAACAAAGTCTTGCATTGGCTTCTCCCTCACCAATGTGGGACAAATTGTCCTCACATCATCAACTCTCAACACATCCCTGCATGTGTGACAAATTTTCAAGTTTATACATGGACAACAAATTGGGTTATGTGTAAGCACGTGTGGCTGTTGGACTTTAACACGACACTTAAGACAATCTGGTTCTGATTCCGTGAAGGATTTAAGTTTCTACTATAAAATTAATTGAAAATATGGAGAGTATCTTAACATTTTATAAGCACTTACATTGACTTGCCCCTCACCCACACATTACAACTCTCAACAAAAGAACTTGTACACACTATCTAAAAACACAAATTTTGCTATAAAAATTGAAGCGGGCTTTTCAAACATTTTTCGAGCGAAAAAAACATGTTGCTCTCTTGCCATCTTAATTAGAGCATCTCCAATACAAACACACTAACATTCTCACAATAAGAAAGTTTAAATTTCGTATGTGATTAATTCAATTATTTGCAATTTATTTTTTATGTATTCCCAGCTCTTTATGAGTTAAATTTTGTCAATGTTATTCTTGATTTATTTTAAGAAGATTTACACCTAAAACTCTTTAAATTCTGAAAAGAGGAAAAAATATGGATGAGGTCAAGACTCAAATTTAGAATGAGGAGTAGGGTAGTGCTAGGGAGACTAAAATTTTAACCTAATTTGTAAACCAAATGATGTGGTTGTTGATGATTTGATAGTTGCTTAAGTGTCAATTTAAAGTGCTTATTTCTTATTAGTGACATATCATTTGGTTTGAAAATTTAGTTTAAAGATTTGGTCTCCTTAGCATTATCCTAAAGAGTACGTACGCGTTATTTCATAGTCGTTGCCCGCCACTTGCGTGTACAACTAACACCCTTTTAGGCACTATTTTTCCTAGGGGTCCCACTAAATTGGGTCTTTTTTTTGGGTTGTATTTTTTATCGCTACCTTGAGGGGGTGATAATAATCACCAACTTACTTATTACCATTGGATGTGATTAAATTCTGATATTTATATCTATCCACTATATATATATATATATATATCGAATTTAAACTCATTTAACGGTGATAAATAAGGTGGTGAGTATCACCATCACTTGATAGTGGTGAGAAAAATATTCCCTCATGTGCATGTATGACTATCTGAAAATTTTGATAATTCAACACACACTGCAACATAATTTTTGATATGGTACCTAGCGTAACGACATTTGATTGGTGGATATTGAAGTTTGGTTTATGTGTGTATTAGAGTTGGTTGGTTATTTGTATATTGAAGTTTGGTTGGTGTGTGTATATTGAAGTTTGGTTGGTGCGTGCATTGAAGTTTTGGTTGGTGTGTTTATTGAAATATGGTTGGTTGGTGTGTTTATAGAAATTTGGTTGGTTGGTTGTATATTGAAGTTTGATGGGTTGGTTGATGTGTTTTATTCGGTTTTGAAAATTTTGTCAAAATTTAATTTTTAGGTCAAAATTTTGTAAAATTAAATTAATATAACCTAATTCAAAGTTATATAAAAAAAAAATCCTTACTGAAAAAATTAGGGTTAAAATCATTGTAGGAGAATTAATACATTTAGGTCTAAAATTTAGGTTCGGATGATTGGATGATGTTCACTGTTTAAAAGACTTAAATTTTGTATTTTAGTGGACTTAAATATTTGAATTTGAGTCCAAACTGATGGAGTTGGTCATAGAGAGAAAACTTAAACCTTGATGGAGTTGGTGACAATTGTTAGCTACCTGTCATCCAACAGATGCTTTTCAGAGAGAGAGATAATGCATGTGTAGGACTTTCTTGTGTGCATGCATATAACTTTTGATTTGACTGTTCTCTCTGCAAAAAAAGTACCTAGTCATTTTAATTTGAACAATTATAATTGAGCTACGTTAACATTTTAAATTGATTTTTGTATTAAAAAAAAACAAAGTGTGAAATGAGTAAGAATTCTATTCTTCTCCGCATGCTATCAAAATGCAATGACATTACAGTACATCTGTAAAATCTTTGACTGACAAGGCCAAAAGATTTTCTTAAGAAAGGCAACAGGCTCAATGTTCGCAGTTGAAACCATGGCAAACACTGAGGATTAATTATGACAAGGGATTAAGGTGAAAGCAGGATTCCCACTATAAAACAATAGGCTTCACCTTCTTCATGTTCTCCACCCACATCTTCCTTCCTCCGCATTTTAGTCACCACAGTCCGAAAGTTCTGTGCCAGTTGATGGAGGTTTTTTCCGCCACCATATTTCCTCTTGATTCATCTACAACCACCCAGCCCTTTGAGTTTTGTTCCCCTCTCTTTCTTCATATTTTCCTTTGAGTTTTGTTCCTCTCTCTTTCTTCACATTGTACTAATGATAGAAAACTACTACAAAATATATTAGAAATGGTGCAAACAAAAATAGAGAATACCGATCTTGTCGTCGTATGTGGCCGTACTGCTCGTCGTTGTCCTCATCCTTGTCTGTATATGGAGGGAAATATGATGAAAGTGGTGGATGATTTTGTGCTTGTTGATGGAGGTTTTTTCCGCCACGATATTTCCTCTTGATTCATTTACAACCACCCAACCCTTTGAGTTTTGTTCTTCCACTATATGTCGCTCCATTCTTCCACCATATGTCGCTCCATATATCCCTCCATGTACTAATGACAACAACGAGGAGCAGTACGGCCACGTACGACAAGGTCGGTATTCTCTATTTTTGTTTGCACCATTTCTAATATATTTTGTAGTAGTTTTCATTGTCATTACCCCTTGAAACTAATTTTTTTGGAATATGTAAATTAGTACAATATTTTATATCAGTAAGCTCTTGAAATTGGGTTGGATTCAGTGGCTATGAATGTTGAAGGGTGGGTTCAGCGGCTATGAATGTTGAAGGGTGGGTTCAGCGGCTATGAATGTTGAAGGGTTGATTCAGTGAGAGCAACAAAACCAAACCATGCTTAACGATGAATTGACTAAACTAAAAAAAACGGATGGATGGATTGGAGCGACCAGTGATGGACAAAAAGATTAAATTACCCAATCTCTGTCTTTTAATTTTTATCTAATGTCTTTTTTTTTTTTGTTTTTCTCAACTTTTTATATTCTTCTTCTTTCCAAAAGATTATGAATTACACAATACATCTAAATTGACCTATGTATTAGTTACATGATATATATCACAAACACAAAATTAATTTATCAAGAAGAAATTACGAGTTACACAATACATCCAACTGTTTGAGGTTCACGGTTTAGACAAAAGTCCTCATTTTTCTTATGGTTGCATATATAGGATCTGGAATCCGGTGGTACAACAAACATGGTTTGATCTATGGAAAACATGCATGCATGTGATACTGGCGGCCGACTCCAGGGCGAATAAATATGGCATTTTCAGTAAGTTTATTTGTGTTTTTTTTCTTCTTGTTTTACGGTTTTCAGGTTTCTTTATTTCTTAATTTAGTGTTTTGTATTTTATATTATTGAGACAGTGGATTAGTAAAGCAGCTAATAGTGTGCAATGACAGAGCTCCAATAGATTAGGTAAACCAAGTAGGCAAAATTATAGTTTATTATTTTTTTCGTCTATAACATCTACTTTCACCTTTAACTTTTTGTCATCTTCCTCCACATATAATAGTACGATAAAAAGAGATATGGGCTCCATTTGCCACTCATGCTCTTGTAGGCAACATTATCTACATAGGAGAGTAGGCAAAATTTGCAAACCCTGCCTATACCATTGATGATAATTTTTGCCTATGACTATGTAGCTAATCAAAATGAATTTTCCTCCTCAATTGTCTAGAACATTGGAGATGATGTTATATGACAGCCAATTTACCTACGGTTTGCCAAGAAATGCAAAAAAAGCAAAGAGTCATGATTAGATTAATTAGTAATTGAGTTTGTGAGCATCATAATGTCATCATACCAACCATTTAATTTACTAGCACAAAAATTCATTAGCAATGATAAGGGCAATGAAACAAGTTAAAAAGGTAGGGTAGACTTTCTTTATATATATAGAAACATTTGCTGTAAATAATCAATCATTAGATTCATTACACTCAAAGTGATGCGCTTGCAATACTTGTAAACATAACAACTACATGGACTCGATCTTCCTCCGACTATGAGAAACAGTCATATTCATCTAGCAGACAAGGTCCGGACCAATTCACTGTTTTGGGCATGGACTCGCATTCTTCAGTCCAGTGGCTACGGTGATACTCACACCAATCACAGTACTTCAAAATAGAACGTCCTTCATAGTCTACATTAAGCTCACCTTTGTGCTTAGAAACATGCTCACCACATTCTATACAAACTATATCATAGTGTTCACCAACACGAGTACCCTTTGGGACCAAAAGTAAGTACGGGCAATTGTGACTCTAGTGGTCATCAACTTCCTCACAACAAACTTTACAGTAATTACGCTTTTTTTGTAGTTAGAGTTGAGCCATTGGGTCTCCAATTGCCTTTTGTATACCTTCCTCTTCAATGAAACTTTAAACAAACTGATGAAGACGAAGGTATAGAAAAGGCGATTGGAGACCTTGGCTCGACTCCAACTGCGAAAAAAGCGTAATTACTGTGAAGTTTGTTGTGAGGAAGTTGAGGACCACAAGAGTCACAATTGCCCGTACTTTGTTTTGGTCCCAAAGGGCGATCGTGTTGGCAAACAATATAATTTGTACATAATGTGGTGAGCATGTTTTTAAGCACAAAGGTGAGCTTAATGTGGACCATGAAGGATTTGCTATTTTGAAGTACTGTGATTGATGTGAGGTTACCATAGCCACTGGACTGAAGAATGTGAGTCCATGCCCAAAATAGTGAATTGGTCTGGACCTTGTCTTGGAGAGTAACTAGTGGTAAGTTTGTTGGGATTGAGGTGCTACTCGATGAAGATGACTGGTTCTCGTAGTCGGAGAGGAAGATCGAGTCCCTGTAGTTGTTATGTTTACAAATCTTGTAAGCACATCACTTTGGGTGTAATGAATCTAATGATATGGTTATTTGCAGCAGATGGTTCTGTATATATAAAGAAGGGCTACCCTACATTTTTAACTTGTTTCATTGCCCTTATCATTGCTTATGAATTTTTGTGCTAATAAATTAAATGGTTGGTATGATGATATTGTGATGCTCTCAAAACCATTGGTAAATCGGTTGTCATGTAAAAACATTTCCAATGGTATAGACAATTGAGTAGGAAAATTTATTTTGATTAGCTACATAGTCATAGGCAAAAATTAGCTTCAATGGCATAGGCGTTTGGGTTTGCAAATTTTGTTTACTCTGCTAAGTAGGTAATGTTGCCTACAAGACCATGAATGGCAAATGGAGCACATATTTCTTTTTATTGTACTATTTTATGTGGAGGAAGATGACAAAACTTAAAGGTGAAAGTAGATATTATAGACGAAAAAAATAATAAAATATAATTTTGCTTACTTGGTTTGCCTAATCTATTGGAGCTCTGTCATTGCACACGGTTAGCTGCTTTACTAATCCACTATCTCAATAATGATTTGATATACGAGAAAATTTTTGTGTGGACTTGAATTACCGTTGGACCATGTTGAGCAGCACTACAACCCACTAAAAACTTATCATTTGTTAACCCAAAATAAGAAAAACTCTCATTTTTAGTATCAACGCATGTGCACCATCCTACCTTCCCAAGAGATCGAGTATCCTATCATCTCTCTTTCCTATCATCCACTGCCATCTTAGTCTTGTGTAGGTGTCGATAGCCAACACTGGGTTTCGCAAATTTAAATAATTCTTGTCAAATATAAAGCATCTCCAAGAGACTCTTTAAAAGCAGATTAGCAAATTATTTTAGCAAAAATCCAACAAAACCAAACCTTGATCTAAAATTGATTTTCTCACACACATTGTCGTATACCCCCATACCCTTTGTTAGCATGGTTTCTATAACACAATAACATATCTAAACAAAGATTATAATACTGAATTGAAAATTAGCCAAACGGACAATCCAAAGCATACCATCATCGACCATGGTTGCTTCGTCGAACATGGCTTCGTCTGAGAGAGAATAGAGGAGAAAGACAGAAGAGCGATATAAATCGAGTTAGAGTTCGGCATTAGTGTGTTTGAGCGCAAATTAACAACTATAAAAAATGGAATAATTCTAGATAATCACAAATCATACCATTAGGGTTCGGCATTCGTCTGGACGTTCGCATCGATCTCGTTCAACGGACGCCACTCCATGGATCTTGCTCCGGCGTCGTAACCGGAGGCTGTGGGAGAGGGAGAGAGAAGTTTAGCTCGCGACCGAACGATATTGGGGCTCGGCAATTTCTAACTTACAATTTTTTTTTCTTTGAATGCTTTTTATAGCACAATGTTTCGGGGTGATTTGTAAAACGACCCACAAGTTTCAATTTTTGCATATTATACCACCTGACTTTTAAATTGCATCAATTTAACTTATTCGTCAATTTTAACGTCTAATTAGAGTATTGGCCCATAATTTTCAGCACGCCTTGCCCGTTTTACGCTTAAACTGGTGCATTTTGTTTTGTTTTTTGTTTTTTTTGAAATAGTAACTGGTGCAATTTAACTTATCATGATTTAAACCTACAGATGAACTTGTCCAATAGGAAGATCACTGCTTAAATATTTCAGGTCGTTGAATCAAACCAAATTGAGAGGAAAGGACGAAAGCTGCCGTTTCATGTTCATCATTTATGAAAAAGAACTTTCTCAAACTGGTCAGCTTTCCTCTACACCGTGTTTAGATGAAGAGATTTATGATTACTAAGGAATTCAAAAATGACGGAATAGAAATGATTGAATTTTATTTTTAAGAATTTGTAAATTTTCTTATTTAGTTAATCTCAAAGAACTATGAAATTTGAATTTTGATGGGAGTTGTAAGGAAGCAACTCAATCCCTCCCAAATTTTGAACTCTTCTGAATCTAAGAAGAATAGAATTGCACCTCCTTTCCCATCCGTTGTCCTTATGGCTCCCTCCACATTCTGTTCTTCACATCAACCTTGTTGCCACAGAGAACAATAGGGATGTTCTAGCACACACTGAAATACTAACGTGAGGAATCAAATATACCAAACCATCACCAACTAATGTAAAAACAAAAAAAAAAAAAAAAAAAAAAAAAACAAAATAAAGAAACATTAGACTTGACACAAAAATTATTTAGCCAACTCACCGGCAGAGATCACGGTGCCATGTAGGGACATGCTTGTATGTCAACCTAGCGTTAACGTCAAACATGATGATTGAATATTGCCCATGAATGCTGAAAATTTTAGGTGTTCATTAGGAGGCATCCATCATGATTGTTTAGTTTTACTCACTCCGCTAGTTCTTCATTGGCCTCCTGGAAATCATGCATCCAACTGAAAGTGTTGTGAATTAAAGCCATAGGAATGCATGCTTGACAGGGCATCCATATGCGAATGAGTGGCAAAGGCGAAGGTCCCGAGTTTGCACTCAGAAGCATTAATCTTGGAGGTAGTTTCACAATGACTGGCATTGGCATCATTTCTCTCTAACATTGATTGATTCTTGTATGGCAAATCTACTACTACTACTACTACTACTACTACTACTACTACTACTGTGATTATGCCAAGTCCAATGCTTGATTAGTTTTTCTCCTCTAATGTTTTGCCAATCTCATGCTCAGGATGGAGGGGGATGCAACGACAAATTAATGTACTACTGTATCATAATCTCATAGAGTTAGTTAAGCAAGGCTGTTACTGTTAGCTGCCAACCTTTCATGAACTCCAACAGAGAATATGAAAGGCTGGCAATGTGAGAGTTGTTTCCTCATCCATGGGACTCAAGAGATTATCGGACATTTTCATGGTCTTGTACATTGAACATGGATGCGCAGCAAATCATACGTAACGAAAGGAACAAGAAATTCAAGTAATCAACATAGGAAGCAACAAGCATTGGCATTGAAGAACTGAAACAAGAAATTCAATTCGTAACAAGAACTTCAAGTAATCAACAGAGGTTCCACTTTTAATACTACCATCCGTAACAAACATTGGCATTTAATTGAAGAACTGAAACAAGAACTTCACAGGGCCATAACCCCTTTAATTCAATTTAGACTGAAGCTACAAACTAAGTTCATCTTAAACTTTAATTTCAACAGCAACAGAAGGAACAATATTACATGACCTTGGAGCAGAAGCGATCAATGCTCTGCTAGCAATCCCCTTCACCCTAGCATCCAATTGGAAGTGGAAGTGGACGGTCAACATGCTCGGGTAACTTGTAGCAAGAGCTTCATTCATGGAGAACAATTAAATTTTGTAAAAAAGTTACCGAACATCTTGCAGCATAAATCTTGTACACTTCATAGCCAATTCGCAGTGATAGATACTTGAGTCTACTTTTGCTCGAAAATCGAACACGAGTTCGTTCACTGTCGACTTTTGCCATTTGAATCAGGTAAGCAACAGATGATTCTTGTTGGAAAACAACTCTTTGAATGTAATAATTGCCACGCAATTTGGCCTAAGGATGACTTCCAAACGCTACAGTCCCATAATATGAGCACATGTTACTGACTCCTTCTTTCGATACTTGATTCGCTTGATAGACCGCTAACATCACCTTTTCGTTAGGAGCTCCCAAACGGTTATAAAACCGTACGTAAGACTCAATGGGGTTTGTAGATGTCACCTGATACCCAACTGTTGGCGACACTTGTGCCACTGCCAACATAATAGAAAAAGGAATGATTAGTATATTTATTAATTTGTTCATAAATAGAAAAGCTTATTATATCAACACTTCACATATAGTTGAATAAACTCCACATACTTAATATGCTTCACATTTGATTTTTTAATTAAACATTATATTAACGCACCCCACATACTTCTCCATAATACCTTCACACTCCACATTCTGAACATATCCCTTACATTTTCTATATGCACCTCACCTTTTGTATACACCCCATATTTTTCAAAACTTATACCTCTCATTTTTGTCGAAGGAGAAAAAGATCTATCCAAATATTGTTTGTCAATGTGAGTGAAAATCGTACAAGTTGCCATGCCACTAACAAAAAGTTTGTAGACATGCTGAGATTTCAACCCATATGCTATTCCCTATTATGAACCTAATGCACTATAATGCAAAAAAGGCTATTCCCTATTATGAACCTAATGCACTATAATGCAAAAAAGAATGCAAGAGTTTCCATGAAATTCACAGATGAACATTAAGGAATGAATCGCGTTAGAGAGACCGATCCTTTGCCTTATTTTGTATGGTGTGTAATCATTGAGGTTTATATCAAACTAGAGACTTTGAAAAACTATATTATAATTGAATAAGGACGGAGAAGCTTAAATAACACAACAAAAGCAGGCTTGAGTAATTATCAATGTCATCGAGATTACTAAAACAATGAAAAATAGAAAGTCTTACCTCATGTGAAGCTTTCGAAACATCAATTTCGTGTTTCATTTGTCAAAAATAATTTTTCTCAATCAACGTATTTGTAGTTTCATTGGTTAAAGTTTTGTTCAACAATGAAGGGTGAGAGGGGTTTTGATAGTTGAAGAAGATAAATCCTCGTTAAAAGTAATTTGGGGTGTATATAAATTTTTTATTTTTTAAAAATCTAATATGATCAAAATTAGAGTAATCAGTCATTTAATATCAAATTTTAATGTGCCGTGCTAGAATAAAAAACAATAAAAAATTACATAAACAATTAAGCGAGAAACAATTACCGTGTAATTTACCGCCATTGCTACCATCTTCCAAAGCGGCCTTTAACAACGCAAAGGCAACTTCCTCCTTTACGTCGTCTATGGAAACACCGCTGCCGCGTCTAGCCATCCCTTTTACATATGCTCTTCTAGCATAAACCATATCAGAGCCCATAATAGCAAATGTCTCGATCTTGCGTTGAAATCCTCTGCCGCTTCTCAAAACCTTGTCATAGCGATAGCCAAAGGAGTGTAATATGGGATGCTGCAACATGCTAAAATTGGTTAGATACTGATTTAAGGTTTTTGGCTAAATTATATGGTTCAACATATCTGAAATCGATAATTACCCCTCCCTCGATTCCCCCAACGAAGCACTTTCCAGAAGCATCATCTGTAATAGTGTCTGCGAATTCTTTCCCGCTATTTGCAAGCTCTTCAATAGTTACGTATCTGCTAGTCTTTCTTAGTTTTTCCGGTAGGTGCGCCCATATAGCTTTATAAACTCTAATTCTGCCAACCCTAGTCAAAACTATGGATTCGGTAAGCTGGATCATCTTCTCTTTTCCGTCTCTCTCTCTGAGAATATAAAGGGTAAAGACAGTAAATAAAGAAACAAAGAAAAACCCTAAACACTGTAAAATAAGAAAATAAAAATAAAAACAAGGATTTATAAACTTACTGTAGACGCCAACCCGGCAAGCCCTGGAGTCGACCGCCAGTATCGTGTCTTCGCCGTGGATCACCCCTATGTTTGTTGTGCCACCGGAATCTGGATCCTTTATGTACAACCACAGACAAGTTTGATGTGTAATTCCTAGTTTCATTTTGACAGATTAATTTAGTGTTTGTGATATTTATCATGTAACTAATTAATAAATAGGGCACGTGTAAATTTGGATGGAAATGTGTAAATCATAATCTTTTGGAAAGAAGTAGAATATAAAAAAAAATAGAGAGGGAGAGAGAGAAACAAAAAAAAAAGACAACGGATAAAAATGAAGAGGAGAAGAGAAGAAAAAAAATAAAAATAAAAATCAGAGATTGGCTGAAATTCAAATCTTGTTTCCATCACCGGTAACTCCAATCCATCCATCCATCCGTTTTTATCTTTTGAGTTCAATCAGTTTTCATGGTCAAGTATGAGTTGGTTTTATTGCTCATCTCACTCATTCATCCTTCAACATTCTTAGTCACTGCAATCCACCCCAACGTCAAGAGTCTAAGATGTTATGCTAATTTACCTACATTCAAATTAATTTGCCTATTCCGAAAAAAGAAATAGTTTCAAGGGGTAATGTCAAAGAGAATGACTAGAAAGATATATTAGAAATGGTGCAAACAAAAATAGAGAGTACGGACCTCATCGTCATGGCCTTATTCGGCGGTGTAGTTGCCATCATCGTATTCGTCGTCGTCGTAGTCTTCGCTGCTGTCTTCCTTGCTGTTGTCGTCATCATCGCCGTTGCCATCATCGTCATTGTCATCGCGACCGCCATCTCCCTTGTCATCGCTGCTGTCGTCTCCATCGTGGTTGTCGCTGCTGTTATCTCCCTTGTCGTTGTTGCTGCTGTCGTCTCCGTCGTCGTCGTTGGCATTGTCTCCGTCGTCGTCACCGCTGTCATCTCCGTGGTCGTCCCTGCCTTCGTCGCCGTCGTGCGCATCGTTGCTGTCGTCATCGCCCCCGCCGTAGTACTGGTCATTATAGGGAGGGTAATATGGTGGAGGTGGTGGATAATACGAGTAGTCCGTAGTCGTCGTAGGAAGAAGGCTGCATATCCATGGGACTATGAAGAAAGAGAGAGGAACAAAACTTGACAGGTTGTAGATGAATCAAGTGGAAAATTTATATGGTGGTGGAAGGGCTGCTACACCTGCTGCCAACAGCCTTAACAAGGAATTTGGGTCAAAATGGAAGGAGGAAATGCAATACTGTGTTGATCATCCTGAAGAAATAAGCAAGCAGGTTGGTTTCAGAAGTTAAAGGTAAAAGCTTTTTGGATGTGGGGGAGGGATGGAACTTTTAGTCGATAACTCCATCAACAGGCACATGACTTTCGTAATGTGGATACTAAATGCTGAGGAAGGATGTGGCTGCACAACATCTTATAGTTGGTTAACTGAGTAGAATTCGCTCTCCTAACATGTTTCTAGGGGACGTACTTGAAGCAAAAGCGTTTATGAGCCCTAGTGCTCCTTAGAAAAGTTGTCCACATAAGGGCCTGATGTTTTACAACTCAATTTAGTTTAGACATGTATTCATATTTTTGTAGCAAGGAAAAGTCTTATGGACCATGAGATGATATGTTACTAATTGTTATTGATATTCTCATTTTGTATTCTAACAACGAAACTTTAAACAAGCAAATGAAGAGGAAGCTATACAAAAAACGTAATAACTGTAAAGTTTGTTGTGAGGAAGTTAAGGACCTGTGGTGAGCTTGTTTCTGAGCACGAAGGTGAGCTTAATGTGGACTACGAAGGACGTGCTATTTTGAAGTACTGTGATTGGTGTACTAAAGAATGCGAGTCCATGCCAAAATAGTGAATTGGTCTGGACCTTGTCTTGGTGAGTAACTAGTGGTAATGAAGATGATTGGTTCTCGTCGTCAGAGGAAGATTGAGTCCCTATGGTTGTTATGTTTACAAGTCTTGTAAGCGCATCACTTTGGGTGTAATGAATCTAATGATATGGTGTTATTTGCAGCATATGGTTCTATATATATAAAGAAGGGCTACCCTACCTTTTTAACTTGTTTCGTTGCCCTTATCCTTGCTTATGAATTGTTGTGCTATTAAATTAAATGGTTGGTATGGTGACATTAAGATGCTCTCAAACTCAATTACTAATTAATCTAATCATTACTCTTCAGATTTTGTGGCATTTCTTGGATTGTCATGGGTAAATCGGTTGTGTCATACAAGTTTTGCCTATTTCATTGGAGTGACAAACTTTTTTGATGAGACAATTGAGTAGGCAACATTTTACGTCAGCATTTATATTACAATTTTTCCCACTTTAATTTTCCTAATACCGTTAAAGATGCTGTAAGCCATTGCAAAAGATTGGATCTCCTACACCCGACGACTAAAGTTTTGCCCGTCGAAAACATTTTTTCGGACAAAAGGCTTTTGTCGAAAACAGTTTGTCGGACAAAAGCCTTTGCACAAACCAAAGTGTCGACCATTTTCCCCGACAAACATTTGTATTCGGTCTTCGGTCGGGTAAAGAACTAAAGATTGTTTGCCCAACAAAATACTGTTTGTCGAACAAATGGTGATTGCTGGTAGTGCAAGAGAACATGAAGCATGTCTCTTTTCTCTCCTCCACCACCCTCTTAGTTTTCCATAGGTGTCGAACATTAGAGGGTTCCTAACTTGGAACCTTGAAGAACACATGCAAGGAAGATCAAGGGGAAGAAACTTGGAGCCTGGAGCCTGTAGCACGGAGCTTGGAGAAGTACCAACGAGGGCTTAAACCATGTTACAGAGGTAAGCTTCGGAACAAAATATAGTTAGAAACTTAATTTTTTTTTTCACTCGAGTAGTATACATTATTCAAAAGCTTATAAAATATATGAATTTCTGAATTACATTTCATAATTTCAGAACATGCCTAAAAGTCCAAATTTGAAAATTGTGATCCAATCCAATTCTCAAATCACAACACACATGCCTTAACGTTCTTTTGAATCTTGAAAAAAGAAAAGTGAGAAATTTAGGTCGGAATTTGGATGTTTATATGTGTTGTAAATCGATGATAAAACCTCATGAACAAAATGAAACGAGGTGCGTTCGGCCTTGGTTGACTAAACTCCTCCCTTTGCATGCATTTATTATGGTCCGAATATTAATTTAGTTTCAGTGAATGACTCTTCAATGTATCTTATGTTGTTTGTTTGGTGGACGACGCAAACAGGTGATTAGAATATTTAGACATGGTTCCCCGAGCACGTCGCGATAGGCTTCTTATGTGAAATTGTGATGGAAAAACTCAAAAATTGTTCTCGTACCTCGCTTCAAGACTGCCAAACAACCATTTGTGACCAAAATCTTTTTGTTTTTTTTTTTTAATATGTATCATGAAGCATGTGAACTGAAGGGATTGAATTGGAACTATTACTAGGGTTTTAGAAGGGACTGGAAAACTTATCGACATGTATTCATGTTTATAACTCAATTTAGTTTATACATGTATTCATGTTTTTGTAGCAAGAAAAACTCTTAAGGGCCTTGAGATGATATGGTACTATTGTTATTAATATTTCTTATTTTGTATTCTAACAATGAAACTTTAAACAAACAGATGAAGAGGAAGGTATACGAAAGGCTAATGGAGACCCAATTGCTCGACTGCAACTCCAATAAAAAAAAAAAAAAGCGTATTTACTATGAAGTTTGCTGTGAGGTGGTTGAAGACCACAAGAGTAACGATTGCCCGTAATTTGCTTTGGTCCCAAAGGGCGCTCGTGTTGGCGAGCACTGTGATATAGTTTGTACATAATGTGGTGAGCTTGTTTATGAGCACAAAGGGGAGCTTAATGTGGACTAAGAAGGACGTGCTATTTTGAAGTACTATGATTGTTGTGAGGATTACTGTAGCCACTGCACTAAAGAATGCGAGTCCATGCCCAAAATAGAGAATTGGTCTGTACCTTGTGTATTGGTGATTAACTAGTGGTAAGTTTGTGTTGGAAAAGTTACGGAAAAATTGATATATATTTTATTATAAACTATTAAATAACACACAATAGTATCTCTATAAATGCAAGAAAAACAACGAATAGAAGAAACTTAAGAGATCGAGGCTAGAATTTGATTCTATAGCCTTAAGACAAGATTGCCCCTCAGTGGTGCCTCAAGGTTTGCGTTGGCAAATGTCTCCCAGGATACAACGATCTTTCTCTTCGCGGAAGTAGCACTCCAATCCACAAAGAACAGCGAACCAAAAGTGTTTAAAACTCTCTCTTTATTGAACACTAAACTACTCTAATTTCTATATGATTTCTAGATGCAAAATTATATCTAAAATGCTTGACTTGGTAGTCTATTTATAGGCATTGACATGCCCCATTTTCGAAGGATGCATCTGCTCCCAAAGGACAAAGGTTCCGTCTGCACAAAAGCTGCGTCTGTTTCCAAGGCAGAAAGTATGCAACCTTTGGAAATCTGCCACTGAAACAATTTGTCTGCTTTTCCAAAAGAAAAAGATGCAACCTTTGAGCAAAAGTGCATCTATTTCCAAAAGCTTCAAAAGTTGCATCTGCTTTTCCTAAACATACATAACCTCTTGGGAAAAGCTGCAGGTCAAAACTTTCCTTGACCATTTTCATAATAAAATAAAATTAAAAGGAAACATATACAAGCCTTGAAAATCTACTAGTCAAACATTTACTTTAATTTTCATTCACTTGAATATTTAATATTTTAAATATTAATAATATTAATATTTAAATTATTAAATTTCTAACAATCCCCACATGAATGAAAATTACTAAAATTAATGCAAATGAAGATGCAGACACTAAGAGAGAGTTTAATTGAACAAATACCGTATGGGGAGAGGTAGCTTTTGGCTTTGAACCTTCCATAGTGAAATATTATCGGATTTACTAGCTAATCAGTGAACGCAATGTCTTGAACTGCTCAGCTGTTGATGTAAACCAAGACAATAATATTCACACGGTATTCCTCTGAACACATATGATTCTACGGTTGTGTTCATTTTGGCCCTGAACAATTCCCGGTAATCCTGAGTGCTTTAGAGAATTCAACCTTATAGTTCTCATAGAAACGACCACTTTTCACACTCATGCAGGTGATATCCCATTACGAGTATCCTGCACAATACCCCACTTGTTATTTCCAAGTATAGGAATCATTAAAAGCAAAGCTTATCCTAAACACGCTGCAGATAACACTATTTCATCATAGGATATGGGTAGGAGATTATCTCCGCAATGCTCCTATTGAATCATCCACAATTCGGTTGTCCCTTTGAACCTAGATCTTGGGATCTCCAGTCAGCTAGGTTGGGTTGCCATTATGGCGATTCTTAAGACATAGGCTTTAAACCCATTCCTCTTGATGATTTATAAACTTGCTCTCTAGTCAAACCTTTAGTAAATGGATCCGTTATATTTTCTTTTGACCTTATGTAATCAATGGTAATTATACCACTTGAGAGAAGTTGCCTAACGGTATTATGTCTACGACATATGTGTGGGGACTTACCGTTATACATATGATTTTGTGCCCTTCCAATTGCTGATTGGCTATCACAATGTATACATATGGCGGGCACCGGCTTCAGCCAATTGGGAATATCCTCTAAGAAATTACGAAGCCATTCAGCTTCTTCCCCTGCTTTGTTTAAAGCAATGAACTCAGATTCCATAGTGGATCTAGCTATACATGTTTGTTTAGAGGATTTCCATGAAATAGCTCCGCCTCCCAAAGTAAAAACATATCCACTCGTGGACTTTGAGTCTTGTGTATTAGATATCCAGTTAGCATCACAATAGCCTTCAAGTACTGCTGGATATCTTGTGAAGTGCAATCCATAGTTCTGCATAAATTTCAAATAACCAAGAACCCTTAATTGCCTTCCAATGATCCTTTCCAGGATTACTCGTATATCTACTCAATCTGTTAACTGAATATGCAATGTCCGGACGTGTACAATTTGTAATGTACATTAGACTACCAATATTCGTGCATATTCACTTTGAGATATACATTGACCAATATTCTTTGATAAATGCAAATTGACATCATATGGTGTTTTTGTAGGACTACTTACATAATTACTAAATTTTGTAAGTATTTTCTCAATATAAT
Organism: Pyrus x bretschneideri; assembly: GCF_019419815.1. Classification (NCBI taxonomy): domain Eukaryota; kingdom Viridiplantae; phylum Streptophyta; class Magnoliopsida; order Rosales; family Rosaceae; genus Pyrus; species Pyrus x bretschneideri. The sequence goes on from NW_025999446.1 coordinate 3,444,277, forward strand.
GTGATTGAGATAAAATTAGTCATTCAGACGTTCTAGAAATCTTGATTCCTAGTATAACATCTGCAACTCCCATATCTTTCATATCAAACTTACTAGCCAACATTCTTTTGGTAGATTTAATAATCTCATGATTACTACCAATAATTAGCATATCATCGACCTATAGACACACAATGTGACATCCCACATCGCCCAGGAGAGTGATCCTTATATGTATATTCCTATCCCTACCTAGCACGAGGCATTTTGGGAGCTCACTGGCTTTGGGTTCCGTAGGAACTCCAAAGTTAAGCGAGAATGGGGCTAGAGCAATCCCATGATGGGTGACCCACTGGGAAGTTGCTCGTGAGTTCCCAAAAACAAAACTGTGAGGGAATGGTAAGCCCAAAGCGGACAATATCGTGCTACGGTGGTGGAGCGGGCCCGGGAAGTGGTCCCCCTCGGCCCGGGATGTGACACACAATGACATATCCCTCTTGTGTGCTTTTAGTGTAAACACATTTGTCACACTCGTTTATTTTAAATCCATTTGACAACATTGTAGTGTCAAACTTATGGTGCCATTGCTTAGGTGCTTGTTTTAAACCATAAAGTGATTTAACAAGTCTACATACCTTTCTTTCTTGGCCATGCACTATGAAACCTTAAGGTTGTTCCATATCGTCCAAATCACCATTTAGAAAAGCAGTCTTGACATCCATTTGATGAATCTCAAGATTATGAATTGATGCAATAGTAATCAACATACAGATGGATGTTATCCTCGTGACTGGCGAATATGTATCAAAATAGTCTAAGCCTTCTCTTTGTTTATAACCTTTGGCGACAATTCTTGCCTTGTACTTGTCAATAGATCCATCTGCTTTCATCTTCCTTTTGAAAATCCATTTATAACCTAAAGGTTTATTTCCAGGAGGAAGATCCACCAATTCCCATGTATGATTTTGCATGATGGATTCAATTTCAGCACTAATAGCCTCTTTCCAAAATGAAGCTTCTGGAGAGGATATAACTTCCTTATACGTTTGAGACTCATTTTCTAATAAGTAAGTAAGAAAATCAGGTCCAAAAGACGTTGATATCTTAGCCTTCTTACTACGTCTTGGTTCAATTTCTTGTACATGTTCTCGGTCAACATAATTATCATTACTTTCTTTATGACTGCTATTAAAGTCATCATAAGTTCTTTTCAAAGAACTTTGTTCTTGTGCAATTTTCCATGGAAATACATTTTCAAAGAATGTAGCATTCCTTGATTCAATTATTGTATTAACATGTATTTCGGGATTATCCGATTTATGTACAAGAAACCGATATGCACTACTATTTATGGCATAACCAATGAAAACACAATCAATGGTTTTAGGTCCTATTTTAATCTTCTTAGGATCAGGGACCATTGCCTTAGCTAGACACCCCCAAACTTTGAGAAATTTATAAGAAGGCTTTGTGCCTTTCCATAATTCATAAGGTGTCTTATCTAACTTCTTGTGAAGTAATTTATTGAGAATGTGGTTTGCAGAAAGTAATGCTTCTCCCCACAAATTTTGGGTTGCCCCAGAACTTATCAACATAGCATTCATCATTTCTTTTAATGTACGATTTTTGCGTTCAGCAACTCCATTTTGTTGAGGTGAATAAGGAGCAGTAGTTTGGTGAATAATCCCATGCTGAGTACAAAATTCAGAAAAGGGTGCAACATATTCACCTCCCCTATCGCTTCTTATAGCCTTTATATTTTTGCTAAGTTGATTCTCAACTTCGTTCTTATAATTTGTGAATGCTTCTAAGGCTTCATCTTTGCTTCTTAGCAAATACACATAGCAGTACCTTGTGCAATCGTCTATGAAAGTAATAAAATATTTCTTGCCTCTTCTAGTTTGCACAAACTTTAGATCACCAATATCACTTTGAATTAATTCTAGAGGTTCTGTACTTCTTTCAACAGAGTGAAAAAGGTGCTTTAGTTGACTTTGCTTCCACACAAGTTTCCCATTTATGACTTATATCAATATGAAACTTAGGTAATAGGTCCATGTTAATTAGCCTACGGATAGTATCATAATTCACATGTCCTAACCTTCCATGCCATATATTTGGTGATTCCACAATATAAGCAGAAGAATTAACTTTATTGATAATTTTGGGTACAACAACCATTACATTGGTTTTGAAAAGACCATCACTAAGATATCCTTTCCCAACATATATTCCACTCTTTGTTAGTACAAACTTATCAGACTCAAAAACCAAATGGAAACCATTTTTGCTCAATAATGGTCCGGAGACTAAGTTCTTTCTGATTTCAGGCACATGAAGCACATCATTAAGAGTGAGTTCCTTTCCAGAAGTCATCTTTAGAATTACCTTTCCTAGGCCTTGAACCTTGGATGTAGAAGAATTCCCCATAAACAGTTGCTCTACATGAGTAACTTCTTGATAGGTGGTAAACATTTTTCTATCAGAGCATATGTGGCGAGTAGCCCCAGTGTCAACCCACCATTCCTTAGTGTTTCCCACCATGTTGACTTCAGATACCACAGCCGCAAGATTTATGTCAGAGATCTCTTTGGACAACCTCTCTTCCTCGATTATGTGTACTTCATTACTCTTCTTTTTGGAATTGTCTTGACCTTTGCGGTTTCGACATTCGCTAGCACGATGTCCTATCTTGTTGCAAACAAAACACTTGCCTTTGAACTTCTTAAAATTCCCTTGGCTTGAACTTTCACCAGAGTGCTTCCTCTTTTTGTTATTCTTTGGCCCACCCTCCACAATGTGTGCCTTGGCTTGCATAAATTGACTGTTAGACTTCTTTTCAGGGCAACGATTATCCTCCTCAATCCTTAATCTTACGATTAAATCCTCAAGTCCTATCTCTTTGCGCTTATGCTTGAGATAATTTTTGAAATCTTTCCAAGCAGGAGGTAATTTTTCAATTATTGCAGCCACTTGAAAGGTCTCACTTAGCGACATCCCTTCAGCATGTATTTCATGAAGAATAAGTTGTAGCTCTTGGACTTGATTGATAACCTTCTTGGAGTCTGTCATCTTGTAGTCAAGAAATCGACCGACCACGAATTTCTTCATTGCCAGCATCTTCAATCTTTTATTTCTTGTCAAGAGAGTTCCATAAGGCTTTTGCACTTTTAATTGGACTATACACATTGTATAGTGCATTATCTAATGCATTGAGGATGTAATTCTTGCAAAGAAAATCAGAATGGTTCCATGCATCTACTGCAGCCACTTCTTCTACGGTAGTTCCAGACACAGACGCATCTTCAGTCAGAAACTTTGCCAAGTTCAGAGTGGTGAGATAAAATAACATTTTCTGTAGCCACCTCTTGAAGTCTGTCCCATTGAACTTCTCAGGCTTCTCACCATGGTTGGTGGAAGATGGGATCACCACGGGCATAACACTCGCAATTGATGTGCTACCCAATTTACCAGAAAAATTACTAGTATTATCCATTTTCCCTTAAGAGAGAAAATCACACAATTCAATATATTATAATAAAAGTAAAACAACAAAGTATTTAGGAAACAACCAGACGTTAATTTCTTAATACCGTAACCCACAAGATTATTTAATTAAACTTGGCTAATAAAATATAATCAATTTATGAGCACGCACCGAAATTACTATCATAATCATGAATCATAAATCATGCTTCATATATAAAATGCAAATACCAATCAGTACTATAATGCAAATGCACAACACAATATATATGTCTTCGAATAGTCAATTAAAATATATATGCAGCACTATTGTAATCAGCATATAGCAAATAAACCTATATCTTGTCTTAAGTTGTTGGAAAAGTTATGGAAAAACTGCTATAAATTTTATTATAAACTATTAAATAACACACAATAGTATCTCTATAAATGCAAGAAAAACAAGGAATAGAAGAACCTTAAGAGATCGAGGCTAGAATTTGATTCTATAGCCTTAAGACAAGATTGCCCCTCAATGGTGCCTCAAGGTTTGTGTTGGCAAATGTCTTCCAGGATACAATGATCTTTCTCTTCGCAGAAGTAGCACTCCAATCCACGAAGAATAGCGAACCAAAAGTGTTTAAAACTCTCTCTTTATTGAACACTAAACTACTCTAATTTCTATATAATTTATGGATGCAAAATTATATCTAAAATGCTTGACTTGGTAGTCTATTTATAGGCATTGACATGCTCTATTTTTGAAGGATGCGTCTGCTCACAAAGGACAAAGGTTCCATCTGCACAAAAGCTGCGTCTATTCCAAAGGTGAAAGTATGCAACCTTTGGAAATTTGCCACCAAAACAATTTGTTTGCTTTTCCAAAAGAAAAAGATGAAACCTTTGAGTAAAGGTGCATTTGTTTCCAAAAGCTCCAAAAGTTGCATCTGCTTTTCCTAAACATACATAACCTCTTGGAAAAAGCTGCAGGTCAAAACTTTCCTTGACCATTTTCATAATAAAATAAAATTAAAAGGAAACATATACAACCCTTGAAAATCTGCCGGTCAAACATTTACTTTAATTTTCTTTCACTTGAATATTTAATATTTTAAATATTAATAATATTAATATTTAAATTATTAAATTTCTAACGGTTTGTTGGGATTTTGAGGTGCTAGATGAAGATGACTGGTTCTCATACTCAATTACAAACAATAAGATGTATATGTTTATATGTTTTCTAGCTATAACATACCCGTTGTTCTGGTTAATTAGTTGCCTAAAAATTCATGTAATTGATTTGTCTCAATATTCATACATGTTCTTTACTACTCTCTCGTATACATGTTGTTTAGCAAGAAATATTCAGCTCAGTTTATGCTATTTGGCCTTTGAGATGCCCAACACGAACAGCAAATGGATGTGGCAAGCCGTCGTGAATTGGAGACGAGTTCTCATGCAATGCAAGTTCAGCGCCCCCTAGCGCCGTCATCATCTAATGACAGGTTTCCTAGTTCTTCCGCAAATTCATTCCCACGCAAATCACTTAAAGTGCACTTACTGTGATGGAGATGGGCACTTGGTGGACAGATGCTATTACATCATTGGGTTTCCAGTGGGCCACAAGTGGGATGGCAAGAATGTGAAGCCTAAGAATAGGAAAGCAACAGCCCATAATGGCGAGATAACCAAGCCTGCTGTGACCACCAAACCAACCATTTCCAACGGTCCTACTTTCACTATCGAGGAACGTAATCAGATAATTGCCATGCTCCGCAACGGTAATGGTCAACCACTCGCAAATGCTACAGGTATTTTCTCACCTACATGCAATATAACACAAAAAGATGCACACTCGATTTTATATTGGATTGTTGATAGCGGAGTAACCAATCATATATCTCATTCACCACCAACTCACAACATCGTTGATACTCAGCATGACTTTGTTGGTTTACCAAATGGGGGCCAAATGGAAATAAAAAATATTAGCTCGGTAAATTTGTCGCATGACTTATCTCTTGATAAATTTCTTTATGTACCAAAGTTTTGCGTCAATTTGTTGTTTGTTAGTAAGTTGACAAGAGCCTTGCGGTGTATAGTGACATTTTATCTGGATTTTTGTGTTGTGCAGGACATGGATACGAAGAGGGTGATTGGCCTGGGCAAGCATTTTGATGGGCTATACTACCTTACACCAAGTCAAAATCCTCACCTTGCCAACCATATTACCCACACCATAGGTCTTTGGCATCAGCGCCTTGGGCATCTCTCATCCGCACCCTTACTCTTGCTAGCTAAGAATAATATTGAAATAATGTTTGATTCCAAACACCTTTGTGAAATTTGTCCTTTAGCAAAACAAACTCCATTACCTTTTTCTACTAGTACTATTAAATCTACTGCACCATTTGATTTAATTCATTGCGACATTTGGGGGCCTCATAAAATTCAAACACATTCCGGGGCACGATATTTCCTTACCGTTGGGGATGATTTCACTCGTTTTACATGGGTACATCTTATGAATTTTAAGTCAAACACGCAAATGTTATTGAAATCATTTTTTTCTATGGTGAAGACTCAGTTCCACATCAACATTAAGGCTCTTTGTGCCGATAATGGTGACGAATTCCTTTCCATGCATTCTTACCTAGACTCTCGTGGCACTACTTTACAACATTCTTGCCCTTACACATCACAACAAAACAGGGTAGTCGACCGCAAATATAGGCATCTTTTAAATGTAGGTCATGCTCTTCGTTTTCAGGCCAACTTACCTTTAAAATTTTGGGGGGGAAAGTATTCAAACCGCTTGTTATCTTATAAATCGCTTACCTACACCCTTGCTATCTCACTAGTCACCCTACGAGATTTTACTTGGCAAACCACCCCCTTATGAGCACTTGTGCGTTTTTGGATGCCCTTGTTATGCCACCAACCTTACACCCACACACAAATTTGACATTCGTGCTAGACTTGTGTTTTCATTGGTTACCCTCTTGGCCAAAAAGGTTATAAAGTATATGATCTAGCCACCTAAAAAATTTTCATGTCCCGTGACGTTACATTCCATGAACAAATTTTTCCTTATGCCACAGTCACCACCCACAGACCAAAACGATTTTCCCATTTTACCAATCCTTCATCCATCACATTGCCTAAATGAAAACAATGACCCAAATGAACCCACCAGTCCAAATGCAAATGAACCCCACGGACCACATGTAACCAATAACACAAATGAAACCCATGGCCTATCTGACACCATAATTCCCACCCATCTACCTGATACCCCCATTGCCCAGATTCCCATTACAACTCGACTTCCAGAAAACCCTGATCCCTAATCTGCTATTGCCGACGCTGACCCACCTTCTGACACCCTTCCGTCACTTTACTCGCTCCACACACCCATCTGCTCATTTCAAAGACTATGTGGCTCATCATTTCGTCTTGCTCACGCCCCCGGCTCCTTTTCTCTCCATGTCCAGCACTCGATATCCCTTACATCGGTATGTCCCTTATTCATGTTTATCTCCTGGATATTGACAATTTGTTTCCCACATTTCACATCTAGTGGAGCTAACTACTTATGAACAGGCCTGTCAAGATTCTCAGTGGGTTGTGGCAATGCAAGCTGAAATTAGTGCCATCGAGGAGAACAAAACTTGGAGTTTCGTCCCTTTTCCGCTCGGACAATGTCTCATTGGCTGCAAATGGGTTTTCAAACGTAAGTACCACTCTGATAGCACTCTAAAGTGTTACAAGGCCAGGCTTGTCGGAAAGGGATTCACCTAAAGCGAAGGCATCGACTACAAAGAAACTTTCACACCGGTCGTTAAACTTATTACTGTGTGATGCTTGTTAACTGTGGCTGCTATTCGACATTGACCTTTACATCAAATGGACGTTCAAAATGCCTTTTTACATGGCAAACTTTAGGAAGAGGTGTATATGCTGCCAGTTCCGGGTTCTAGCTGACAGGGGGAAAATGTCGTGTGTCGACTCCACAAATCCTTATATGGTCTTAAACAGGCATCGAGAAGTTGGTTTCGAGAATTCTCCACAACTATCTGTGACATTTGTTTTTGTCAATCTATGGCAGATTACTCTTTGTTCACTCAAGTCAAGGGAAATTCTCTCACTATTGTGTTATTATATGTTGATGATATGGTCATTATAGGAAACAATGAGGCTAAAATCAATAACCTTATGGCATTTCTCAGCAGTTGATTTCGAATTAAAGATCTCGGACCCTTGAAATATTTTCTTGGAGTTGAGGTTGCACGTTCGAAAGTCGGAGTCACGATTTGCCAAAGAAAATATACACTAGACATATTGGAGAGGCTGGATTGCTTGATGTTAAGCCTGCGAAGGTCCCAATGGAACCTGAGTTGGTGTTAACACCTACAGATAGTGCTTTGCTTCATGAACCTGCTAGATATAGACGCTTGGTTGGAAAGTTAATTTATCAAACAATCACGAGGCCAGAAATTGCATATACGATCAACACTTGAGCCAGTTTATGCAAGATCCTCAACGACACCACCTTGATGCAGCATATCGACTTCTTCGATATCTCAAAGGGGCTCTTGGACAAGGTTTGATGTTTTCTTCCTAAAGAAACTTACAGTTAATTGATTATTGTGATGTAGATTGGGCCTGTTGTCCCACTACATGTCGTTCAGTGATCGGTTATTGTATCTTTCTTGGAAAATCACTAGTGTCCTGGAAGAGTAAGAAGCAAGTCACAATGGCTCTTTCATCTGCAGAAGCGGAGTATCGATTGATGGTTGCAACCACTTGTAAATTAAGCTGGTTGCGGCACTTGTTGGAGGATTTACATGTTATGCATCCCTAGTCAGCAAAGTTATTTTGTGACAATCAAGCCGCTTTATACATTGCTGCAAATCCCGTATACCACGAGTGTACAAAACATATTGAGATTGATTGTCACATTGTCTGTGAACGAATCCAAATGGGAGAAATCAAGACTACCTATGTTTGAACAGGGGAACAAGTCACTGACTTGTTTACTTAACCACTACACGCGCCTGTTTTCCATTCGCATCTAAGCAAGTTGGGTCTCATTGACATCTATACTCCAACTTGAGGAGGAGTGTTAAAGGAAAGAAAATCCTATGATCTGATTGTGAGCTATTCTAGCACTTGGTGATTAGTAAACTCTTGGGCTAGAGTAATTGTAAGATGTAAATACAATTAGCTATTTTGTAGATTTTATTTACTCTAAATAGCTTATAGCTTCTATATAAATCGATTTCCATGTATCAATATTCATATTAATGAAATATACAATTCCACAATTTCTTAACATCCAAAACTAACAAGACTTAAAATTAACAAGAAATTGACCTTTTGAACCAAATCCTTGATCAAGAAATTTGATCTACAAACCCAATCCAAATTACCTAACTCTAATTCATGTTCAGACTGGTTCATTGAATGGTAGAAAACCTAAATAAAACTAAGAACTCTAAATACATCATAGCAGTTTCAATTCAACTTAAGGAAATTAAATTCGAAAATCAAGATAAACAAGGAACAAGGAATTTACCCTTCAAATCTCTGAATGCTTCCTTCACAATCACATTCTCTAACTCTCAATTTCTCTGCCAAACACTCCATCTCCGATTATTGTCTGAAGGAAGAAGAATTTTCTTCCAAAAGCTATGGAAAAGCCACCTCCTACCCTTTTTTTTTCTTCCTTCTCATTTGTCTCCTCTATTTTTTCCCCTAGCCACAGCCACACATGTGGCTTATCTCCACCAGGCCACTCCTCCAGCCAAATCTGGAGCTTTCCAGATTAGTGGCCAAATGACCATTTTACCCTTGCCTTTAACTTTTGTTATAACTCCGTTTCGCGAATGATTTTCGCCTACGCGCTCGTAGGGTCATCCTCTATTCAAATATGTCAAGAAATATGATAAAATATATAAGGATAAAATACGTCATCGTATAATTACGTTAAACCAACTAGGGGCATTTTCATCATTTTCCACTTTACGAAAAAATTATATGACATAAATGATAATAGAAATCTGGAAGAGGAATTTCACCATTTCACCATTCGAATTTCATAACCATAAAACAATCTGTTGATGCACAAAATCGGCGAAGACTTTGGTACAACAGAAAGTGTCAAGTTTGTGACCTTTGCTAGGTTGCTTTGGTTATTAGTGTGAATAAGTATGTAAATGAATAGAGACAGGGAAGCAAACAACACAAGATGTACGTGGTTCACCCAAATTGGCTACGTCCACGGAGTAGAGGAGTTCTCATTAGTTGTGAACAGTTTACACAAATACATAGGTTCAAGCTCTCTTTTAGTGAGTTCTAGTGAATAGTTTAGTACAAATGACATTAGGGATTATTGTGGGAGAATGATACCCTTTTATAGAAGAGAGTTTCTAGCTTTGTTCTGACATTGACACGTGTCGTGTTGTGATTGGCCTCTGATATCGACACGTGTTGCGCTGTGATTGGCCTCTGATACCGACATGTGTCGTGTTGTGATTGGCTTCCTGGTTGGAGGAAAAGTCTTGTGGTCCTTGACGGTATGCTGTTGACCGGTGCTTAGTAGTTTCGGGATTGGTCAAGTATGGTACAAACACAATCTATTTTTTATTTTCTCCACATATTCATATACTTAAAATTTTTTAGGGTATTACACAGCAGCTGCAAGAGTTGATCGCTAGCACCATCAAGGCGTAGTACGAAGGAAAAGGCAATGGGTTATCAGCCGCCAATAAGATTGACGCCTTGAGGATGCCAATGGGTTATCAGCCGCCAAAATTCATGCAATTCGATGGAAAGGGCAATTCTAAACAACATATTGCCTATTTCATTGAAACTTGCAGCAATGCTAGGACAAAAGGAAACTACCTCATCAAGTAGTTCGTGCGCTCATTGAAAGGTAACACATTTGACTGGAACATCGACCTTGAGCTTGAATCCATCAACGTTGGGACCAACTTGAAAGGGAATTCCTTAATCGTTTCTACAGTACTCGCGCGCACCATAAGCATGCTGGAGCTGACGAGTACGAAGCAGTGGAAGGACGAATATGTAACATCCCACATCGACCAACGGAGAGAGGATGATGTGCCTTATATGTACATGCCTACCTCCCTATAGTATAAGGCCTTTTTGGAACTAACTGGCTTTGGATTCCATCGGAACTTCGAAGTTATGCGAGTTTGGGCGAGAACATTCCTAGGATGGGTGACTCATTAGGAGGTTCTCATGTGAGTTCCTAAAAACAAAACCATGAGGGCGTGGTCGGCGCCCAAAGTGGACAAGATCGTGCTACGACGGAGTCGAGCCCAGGATGTGATAATTTAGTATCAGAGCCACTCTGCTGTTCGGTACAGATGTGCTGGTGAGGACTTCGGGTTCCCCTTAAGTGGGGTGGATTGTAACATCCCACATCGACTAAAGGAGAGGGTGTGATGTGCCTTATATGTACATGCCTACCTCCCTATAGTACGAGGCCTTTTGGGAACTCACTGGCTTCGGATTCCATCGGAACTCTGAAGTTAAGTGAGTTTAGGCGAGAGCATTCCTAGGATGGGTGACCCACTGGGAAGTTCTCGTGTGAGTTCCCAGAAACAAAACCGTGAAGGAATGGTAATCCCAAAGCGGACAATATCATGCTACGGCGGAGTCAAGCTTGGGATGTGACATAATATATCGTCGACTACATCAACAGATGGCGTTCATTAAGTCTGGATTGCAAATATTGGCTTTCTGAAACCTCCGCCATTGAGATGTGTGTTCAAGGCATGCATTGAAGGCTATATTACATCCTCCAAGGCATAAGCCAGGGACATTTGAGGAACTAGCGACTCGTTCCCACGACATGGAGCTGAGTATTGCCAATCATGGGAAAAAGAGCCAATTACTGACTTCAAGAAGGACAAGGTGTTTGCTCCGAAGGTAGATAAGATTGGGAAAAAGCTTACTAATGAAGCTTTTACCGTTAACATTACCTCCATCAAGACCTCATATGCATCCATCAAGATCTCCCCCAAGAACAAAGCGAAGGAGGTAAAGAGATGTGAGCCTTCTTGCACCCAAGATAGGTACAAAAACACCTTAAGGAAGCTAGAGTAGAAAACGTACCCTTCCACGGACTTTGATATGGCAGCCATACTAGACGCCTTACTAGAAAATAAAGTGATTGAGTTACCGAAATGCAAGCACCCTAAAGAGATGAATCGCGTTAACGATCCCAAGTACTACAAGTCTCATCGTATTGTGAACCATTATGTTGGTAAATGCTTCATCCTCAAGGAGCTCATTATGAAGCTGGCGCAAGAAGTACGAATCAAACTTGACCTGGAAAACACCATCATAACGCACACTACGACGATTAGGTTTGTATTCTTTAATCCTGTACCTCTCCAAGTGGCGCATGCTCATTCCCGTCCATGCTCAAGCCACACGGTACCTTCTACACAACCATCGCTGGGGGCAAGTGACTAAAATGCATCTGCCAACAATGAAAAAAGATGAACACTAGTGACCTACAAAAAGACAAGAAGCCAAGACCACAAGCCACAAAGCCAAATGAGGAGTGAAGAATAAAGCACTGCTGCCATAATAATAGGAAGCATAAATGAAACGCAATAGCTACTGAAGCCAACGTACATTTGGGAATCTATGGAGCAAAAGCCACACATAACTGTCTATTTGCATGAGTAAACCCCGAAGGATTTCTTTTAACAGTGCAATGTCGCTGCTTGTCACATAGTCGAAATAGAGATAAAAGAGCCATCAAAAGGCAAAGCTATAGCCGTCAAGGAAGAGAAAACTCCTACGCCTGAAGAAAGCCTGTCATTATACTTTAGCATCGATGAAGCGTTATGATTACCCAAGGAAATGCAAGAAGAGCTGATAGTGGTTTTGGCTACCTTTCTGTCGACTCATAAAGAATGACACTCTATTCATATGGGATGACGCATGTCGCAACGCCTTCGAGAGCATAAAGAGGTACCTAGCAAGCCTACCTGTCTTAGGAGCACCCACGCCTGGGAAGTCCTTCATCTTATACATTACCGCACAAGAAGGTTCCATTGAAACACTCTTGGCGTAAGAAAATGAAGACCAAAAGGAAAGAGCATTCTACTACCTAAGTAGGACCTTTATTGGTGCCAATCTTAACTACTCACTGATCGAGAAAATATTGCCGTCCAAAATCTTAGACATTACATGCATGCTTACACCATCCACTTGGTTGCTAAAGTTGACCCGGTCAAATACGTCATGTCCAAGCCAATTTTGACAGGACGACTAGCGAAATGGGTGTTGATTCTCAATCAATACGAGATCATCTATGTTCTAGCTAAAGCTTTCAAGGGACAAGCGCTAGCAGACTTCTTTGCCGATCATCCAATCCCAGCCGATTGGAAAATCTCAAATGGCTTACCTGACGAGGTGTTCTACATTTACATCTTCCTGACATGGACAATGCTCTTCAGCAGATCCACATGAGCAAACGGAATGGGGGCAGAAGTAGTATTCATGTCACTACAAAGACAAATACTACCATATTCCTTTTGACTAAATGCGTTATGCTCCAACAACGTCGCTGAGTACTAAGCACCGATTATTAGACTCCAAATGGAAATCGACATGGAAATCACAATGCTGTATGGTGACTCCAAGCTCATAATCAATCAACTCTTGACTGAATATGAATTGAGGAAAGATGATCTCGTCCCATACTTCTGGCTAGCAACTCAACTATTACAAAAGTTTGAGGCCGTGACGTTAAAACATATGCCAAGAAAAGAAAATCAAATGGTGGACATTTTCGTTAACCTAGCCTCAAGTATGACGCTAGGAAAAGACGAAGCTGTAGACATGCCAGTTTGCCAAAGATGGGTAATCCTGCTTATCACTGAAATGCTACTAGATGATACAAACTTCATCTCAGTACTTCTAGTTGACATTGAAGAGTGGAGACAGCCGCTGATCGATTACTTGGAACATGGAAAGCTTCCGGACGATCCTAGACACCGTTCTAAAATACGTCGATGAACATCTTGCTTCCTCTACTACAAAGGAACACTCTATCGACGCTCTTTTAAAGAAGTACTTCTAAGATGCCTAGGTGAGGAAGAAGCCAATCAAGTGATGGAAGAAGCATACTCAGGTGTATACGAAGCGCATTAGTATGGACCAAAGCTGCACTTCCAGCTCAACATGATGGGCTGCTACTAGCCAAGCATGGTAAAGGATTGCCTGGAACACGCCAAAAGATGCCAAGCTTGCCAATTCCTCGCCAACTTCATACATTAATCACTTGAGCCATTACACCACACGGTTGCTTTATGGCCATTTGATGCATAGAGATTGGACGTTGTGGGACCAATTACACCAAAATCATCTGCCAGAGAAGCCTACATCCTAGCCACAATAGATTACTTCTCCAAGTGGGCTGAAGTCGCACCCCTAAGGGAGGTCAAGAAGGAAACTGTTGTCTATTTCATCAAGAAGCATTTCATCTACCGATATGGTATGCCTTGTTAGATCATCACCGACAACAAAAAATAGTTCTCTAACCGACTTGTGGATGAGCTCTGCGAGAAATACAAGTTCAAGCAACACAAGTCTTCCATGTATCATGCTCCGGCCAACGATCTCGTGAAAGCATTCAACAAAACGTTGTGCAACCACCTCAAGAAAGTAATCGGCCAAACAAAGAGAGATTAGCACGAAAGAATAAGTGAAGCACTTTGGGTATATAGGACGACACATATGACTTCTACCCAAGCTACGCCTTATTCTCTAGTATATGGCGTAGAAGCTATTCTGCCACTCAAAAGTCAAATCCCCTTACTAAGGATAACTATACAAGAAAGCTTGACTGAAAAGGAAAATGCAAAACTACGACTTCAAGAGTTGGAAGCACTCGACAAAATGAGGCTTAAAGCTCAACAACACTTGGAATGCTACCAAGCACAACTATCCAAGGCATTCAACAAGAAAGTCCACCTAAGGTCTTTCCAAACTAAAGATATTGTTTTGGCATTACGAAGGCCCATCATCATAACTCATAAAACAAAAAGCAAGTTCACGTCATAGTGGGATGGACCTTACATAACACAAGAGGTCTACACCAACGACGCCTACTTAATCATGGGGGAAAGCGTTTTGAAGATCAGCCTCATCAATGGTAGATTCTTGAAGCGCTACTATCCCTAAACCAAACACTCAAAGCTCCTCGCCTGCACGAGCCTAAACTGCAAACGGCACAATGCTCATCAACTGCACTAGCCTAAACTGCAAATGGCACAACATTCATCGCCTGCATGAGTCTAAACTACAAATAGCAGTAAATACACATAACGATCCTCGTCTGCACGAGCCTAAACTGTAAATGGCGAAATGCTCCCTGCCTACACAAGTTTAAACTGTAAATGTCACAACGTTCTTTGCCTGCATGTGCCAAAACTGCACATGGCACAAAGCTCCTCGCTTGCATAAGCCTAAACTGCACATGGCACAAAGCTTCTCGCCAGCATGAGCCTAAATTGCACACGACACAACGCTCATTGTTTGTACGAGTTTAAAAGGTGACACTCAACGCTCCTTGTTCGCATGAGCTTAAAAGGCAACACTCAATGCTTCTCGCCTGTACGAGCTAAAACTGCATACAGCACAAAGCTCCTCGTTTACACGAGCCTAAACAGCAAACGGCACAACACTGCTCGCTTATATGAGTCTAAACTGCAAACAGCACTAAGTACACATAATGCTTTTTATTCGCACGAGCTTAAAAGGTTGCACCCAACGCTCCTAGTCCGCAAGAGCATAAACTGTGTACGGCAAAACAAAAAAACAACATCATCAAAAGTCACCATCAAACTCGCCAACATCCATCACTCATTTGAACTACGTCATGACTTGATCCCTCCTCAACCAAGGTATGTAGGTAACTTGAAACTTCAAAACTTCAAGCACAGTCACATCACCAATAAAAACAAACAAGTCAACATAAGTGACTCACTGCAACAAGGTCCAAGCAGCAAAAAGGGCACAGCAGAAGCAGCAACAAATGCACACGACAACGTCACTACCAAGGGAATACTGTGACCAAAAGGCACTACATAGCATAAAAATGTTGTAGTCTTTTGTACAACACTACATGGTAAACAATGATGCTCCAAGCAAAACCCACCGCAAAAGCTCCAAGCAAGCCCACAAAAAGAATTGTGTGATGTGAAAAAAAATGCACACGCAATTATCCTATAAATAGGGGTCAATTGCTTCCTAATGCTATAAGGGAAATACATACCCGAATAGCAAATGGAAAATCAAAACAAGGAAGCACATTACCACCAAAAGAAGGAAGCAAATTCCAAGCAAAAATGGCAAGTTTCAGCCAATATGCGGAGGCAAGATGTTTTTGGTGATAATTTAATTTTCCAGAAGAATTTTGATGCAAGGAAAATTGGAGAAGGAAGCTAAGTGGCTGAGGATCATTGTATCCAAATTTCATAATTTTCCCTAAAGCCAAACGTCCCAGTTTTTAAAGTCATTCACGCAAAAGTTGTTTTTCCGTCAGGATTGTGTAGCTGTAGGAATATGCAAAGTTGAAGGCTTTCATGATTTTTTCTAGTGGCATGCGATATATGCCTAAAAAGATAAGGGACAAAGCTATGTTTCCCATATTTTTTTTTTCAGAATTTTCCAGAAGAGAAATCGACCTCAAACTGGGTATGCAAGTTAGATGACATGTTTCCCAAAAAAAAAAAAAAAAAAAAAAAAAAGTAAGAAGAAATACCTATTTGCCGTGGGGAATCAAAAGGGGAAAGAAAAATACCTCTCCTTGCTGTAAGAAATCAAAAGGGTAAAGAAAAACTCCTTCCTTGCCGTGAGAAATTGAAAAAAAAAAAAAAAAAAGAGTAAAGAAAAATTGTCCTCCTTGCCAAGAAAATCAAAACAAGGAACAAAACATCTTCTTCATTGCCGTGGGAAAAGAAAAGAGGAAACAAAAAAAATTCCCCTTTGCAAAGAAGGAAAGAAAAATGCACATCCTACTTACCTAAGGACAATTGTTAAATCTTTCCAAAACCTTGAAAGAAATCACCAAAGCTTTCCAACACTTTGAAGGAAGTCACCCTCGCTACCAAAATTGAAGGGAATTAAAGGAAGGAAAACATTTTTTCCTACAACCACAAGAAGTAAAAAAAATAAAAAATGTGCCAAATGTATGTGCCGATTTATCCATTTTCATATCAATATGCACAATAAGTATGTGCTGATTTACCCATTTTGAAAATTCCTTTCAAGATCAAGCCTCTATGGCCCTTGGAGAAAAAGTTTATTTTCTTTCAAGATCAAGCCTCTACTGCCCTTGGAGAAAAAAGTTTTCATTGCTTTCAAGATCAAGCCTCTATGACCATTGAAGAAAACTTTCATTCCATTCAAGACCAAGCCTCAACAGCCCTTGAAGAAATGTTTCGTTCAAGAACTACGCCTCTACGGCCCTTGAAGAAGCGAACTAATTCAAGATCAAGTCTCAACGACTCTTGAGTTAGAATATTCACATTCCAGGACTTCAAAACACGTTTCCTACATGTGACAAGCACATACCTACAACGCGCCTTGAGGTGGGGGCATTTGTAGACATGTAAATTTCGTTGCAAACAAATGATGCTTCACAAAGTTCCACGTGGCATATCATCACAAATGGACAAGTCATCAATGACATGTGGCACAAATCAAGCAAGGGAAGTATAAAACATTCCCTAAATTCGGCTAAAGGAAGAAACATCCTTTAAATTCTGCAAAAGAGTTCCAAAATCTCTCAAAACTAGAAAGAAAGCTAAGGCATCTTCATAAAACAAGCAAGAATTGAAGATTGCTCACAAAATAGGCAACAAGACCTCATAATTTCAGCTAAAGGAGTAAAGTAGTTGAAATTAAGACACAAAACATGCCTAAATTCTCCCATGGACAAATTAGGACACAAATCAAAGCTAAATCCACCCAAAGGCAAGCTTTGAGAAGCCTATAAATACAAGGTCTTCGCACAAGCATTGGGGTCATAAAATCTCTACATAGAAGAACCTCTGCCAAACCTTTGAAGACTAATACGCTACCAAAGCTCTCTTCGAAGAACGCACAACCAAAGCCGAAGCACTCCCTTGAAGAATCAACAAGCACTTGTGCCAATTCCTTCAAGACTTTGTTACTAGCTTATAAACTTGTAGCAACATTTGTTTCAAGATCAAGTCGTCCAGACTCTTGGAGCAACGAAATCTCGCATCAACACCCCTTTGCCGCAACTTTGAGGTGAAGACCATCCAAGCATTGTTTTCAAGCTCAAAACTCGAAGCAATCGTTCAACCATTTGTCCTAAATCAAGTCATCGCGACCCTTGGATCAACAATCAACCATTTACATCAAATTTGAAGACTTGATCATAGGAAAAGTTGTAAACAGAGATTTTAACTTACAAATTAAAATCAATACAAATCTACTTTATACTCGTGTTCTCGTTTCATTTGATACATAATTTTCGTGTTTATAGTGATCTATTCAAGATCTTTCTGCATTGTAAACATGACATGTGCTTACAACAAAGTTAGTTGGAGCTCAGTTGCTTACGACTAGTAATAACCCAAGCGACTTTACAGAAATTTTACTATGCACCTCATTACTTGATTCGTTGTTTGATATAGTTACAAAAATAAATAGTGCAATACATTGCTCATTTTCCAGTTCGATCTCTAGCAAAGGTTCTCTCTCACTTTTGCCTAATATAATTAGACATCTTGCTTCCCACCAAACAAGAGTTTGACTTTGTAAAATCCCATAAAATTTCCCAACTGGACAAAAATTAGGGGCTAATTACAATGGGAAAGGGGAAGGAGGTTATTTTCAAAATGAGTCATGGGGCTTCATTGTGGCGTATTATACTGCATGGTCTTCAAATTGCACCAGTTTAAGCGTAAAGTAGTAAATATTGAAATTAACGGGCAAGGTGCGCTGAAAATTATGGGCCAAGTCTCTAAGAGCAGCTCCACCGAAGCAAATATTGCCCAGCACCCAGTCCAAATAACAGCCCGGCCTGCTCCATATGTGCTCCAGCCCGCAACCTTGCCTGGCACCCAGCCCGTGCCAGTCAAGAGCCCAGCCCAAAATGGACAGACCCATTCCCCGGTCTGTTTCTGGCGCGTGCACAACACGCGGGGGGGGGGGGGGCGGCGAGTAGCCGACAGGTTTGCAGGCGCGGGGGCCCGCGTGCAGACCCACTTGCAGCGTCCGGGTGAAGGAAACGTGGCCTCCTCAGAGCCGTTGGATTTCCAACGGCTAGTTTTTTAGGCCGTTGGATTTCCAACGGTAAAAAAAATTTAAATTTAAATTTTAAATTGGTCCGTCCGATCACAGATCAACGGTCCACGTTTATTTCACCAAAAATATATAAAAAAAAAAAAAGGCCCAACGGTCAGAAATTTGACCGTTGGCCACGTGGCGTAATGAGTGCTGTTGGATTTGATTATTTTTCAAATCCAACGGTCCCGATTAATTACAACATTAAAATTTATTAAAAATTAATTAAAAAATGTCAAAAATTTTTAAAAAAATACAGAAAAATTTTAAAAAATTAATTTTTTTTTTCTATAAATACCTAACACTCATCTTCCACCTTACACCACATTTCAATATTTTCTACACTTTCTACGCTTTCTACATTTGAATATTTTGTACACTTTGAGAGAAAAAAATGACTTCGTGGAAGCTCAGTGAAGATGTTACGTTGTGTGAATGTTGGGTTCGCACTACTCATGACCCGATTACGGGTAATGAGATGGATAAGCGAGAAATGTGGAGTAAAATTACGAAATCGTTCAACGATGTACATGGAAAAGATGTACATGGAAAAGATGCCAGATCTAGTCAAGGTCTTCAAGGTCGTTGGAAAAAACTCAACGCATCCTTTACTTGTTGGAAAAACGCCCTCTCTCATGCTTCTGGTAATTTGCGTAGTGGGACAAGTTTAGCGGATGAGGTAACAATATTTTTATTTATTTATATGCATTCCACCCACATCAATCTTTTAATTTATTTAATTTCTTATATGTAATTTTTATGTAATATGCATTCCAAATACTTATGTAATTTTTATGTAATTTTTATATAATTTTTATGCATTCGACAATTCTTATTTAATTTCTTATGTAATTTTTATGTAATATGCATTCCAAATACTTATGTAATTTTTATGTAATTTTTATATAATTTTTATGCATTCCACAATTCTTATGTAATTTTTACGTAATTTTTATAGACACTACAAGCACAAGCATTCTACAATGCAAAGAACCATAACAAATCATTCAACAAATGGGAATGTTGGCAAATTGTCAAAGATTGCCCTAGATACAAAATTGTGGCAACCGGTCCAGAAGTTGTCATGCACGGTATGGGTCTACACAGTTCGCCAGAAGCAGACACAGCCGAACAAGAAGCCAACACATTTGAAGACACGGAAGGGATGCCTGAACAAGTGCCAGAGACCCAACCGACTCGTCAGTCCCTCAGGCCTCAAGGTAAAAAGGCATCAAAGAAAAAAGGTAGTTCTTCCAAAAATGACTACACTAAATATATGGAGGAACTTACTCGTCAAGGTGAAATGAACATGGCATGGGAAAAGGCTAGAGATGAGGAAAAAGCTGCTGCTGTGGCAGTAATTATTGCAGCTACTGAGGCTCGTGATGCGGCGTCTGAGAGACAAAGAGAAATAGTTAATCGAGATAACGAGATGATTAGAGAAGCACTTCATCGAGAGAATGAGATGCTTAGAGAAGAAAGGATGGCTCAAACAGATCGTGACACTATGAACAAGTCTCTAGTAGGACTGTCTCCGAATTCAAAATATTTTTGGACATCAGAAAAAAGAGATGTCGTGCGAAGGAGGCGTGCAAGAGATGCCGAAACAAGTCAAGGGGGTTCCAGCTACAGAAATCCTAGCAACCAAGATCCTAGCACCACATATCCTAACTCCACAGACTTTATTTAATTTCTTATGTAATTTCTTATTTATTTTTAGAACTTTATTTAATTTCTTATGTAATTTCTTATTTATTTTTAGAACTTTATTTAGTTTCTTATGTAATTTCTTATTTATTTTTAGAACTTTATTTAATTTCTTATGTAATTTCTTATTTATTTTTAGAACTTTATTTAATTTCTTATGTAATTTCTTATTTATTTTTAGAACTTTATTTAATTTCTTATGTAATTTCTTATTTATTTTTAGAACTTTATTTAATTTCTTATGTAATTTCTTATTTATTTTTAGAACTTTATTTAATTTAACTAAGTAATTTCTTATTTATTTTTAGAACTTTATTTAATTTCTTATTTACTTTTAGAACTTTATTTAATTTAAAATTAAAATTACATAACCTCACCATTTAAACTTAAAAAAAAACCATTTAAACTTAAAACACCAAATAAAATTACATAAAACACCATTTAAACTTAAAACACCATTTAAACTTAAAATTACATAACCTCACCATTTAAACTTAAAAAAAAAAGCAAACACACTAAATAAGATTACTTAAAAAACAATACACTTTATTCTTCAACCACAAGCCTTATTTTAATTATCTTCGCCTTCGTGCAAGCTCCACTGATGCTCAATCAAGTCATTCTGGCGGGCTATGTGCCAGTATGGCTCTTGCAATGAAGTGTATCGTTGAACGATCAATTCATTGTAACGTCCATCCCGTTCCAACGGCTCGTGTTGCACGGGATCTTCGGTCCGGTCATGAGCATAGTAGATTTGTGTTCTTGAGTTGTTCATCGGATCCGGCTCGTATTCATCGACGGCATCATAATCATACTCGTCTTCAACAATCATGTTGTGGAGAATAATACACGTCATCATGATGGATCGAAGAGCCTCGACATCAAACATTCTAGCTGCAGCCCTGACAATGGCCCAACGAGCTTGCAGGATACCAAAACAACGCTCGACATCCTTCCTACACCCTTCTTGACACTTTGCGAAGTGTTTCTCTTTTTCACTCTGCGGGTGTGGCACTGTTTTGACAAATGTTGACCACCTTGGGTAAATACCATCTGCAAGGTAGTATGATCCCTCGTATTTAGTACCATTAACCCAATATGTGCATCTCGGCCCACGCCCTTGTAGCAGTTCATCAAACACTGGAGATTAGGCAAGGACATTTAGGTCATTCTGAGCTCCTGGAACACCAAAAAAAGCATGCCAAATCCATGTATCAAAAGAAGCCACCGCTTCCAGAATGATGCTTTTGGCTCCTTTTCTGTCGCCATAAGCTCCTTGCCACGCACTTGGACAGTTTTTCCATGTCCAGTGCATGCAGTCGATGCTTCCAATCATGCCAGGGAAGCCTCGCATCTCAGCCTTCCTAAAAAGCCTTCGCATGTCCCTTGGCGTGGGTTGCCGAAGGTACTCATTGGTGTAGAGGGCTTCAATTGCAGAGCAAAACCGCATCAGGGACTCCAGAACTGTTGTTTTTCCCATCCTTGCGATCTCATCCACTTGATCTGCGGATGCTCCATATGCAAGCATTCGCAAGGCAGCCGTAATTTTTTGCTCAGGAAGAAGACCTAGAACATGAAAAGCATCCTCTTTTTGCACAAAATATGGATCATGGTTGCAAACATCACTCATGATTTTAGCGAACAAACTTCGTTGCATTCTAAAACGACGTCTAAAAACATGATCAGGGTAAACGCTGTTGGGAATAAAATAATCTTCCAAGAGATCTTTACCTCGTCTTTCCCTTCTTCTATCGATGTTTGCCGCACGTCCGGGTTTGGCTATCTGACCCATAGCTTGCATGATACGGCGGGAATGTGAGGCCCTCCGCCTTCTATGGTGATCATCGTCATCCTCCTCCATTGCGAAGGCCTCATCTCCACCTCCACCTTGGTCAAGATTGACCAATTCTTCCTGTTGTGCCAACAACCTTTTCTGCTGCTCTTGCAACTGTTTATACGCTCTCCTTGAAGAAGACATTGTAAGAACTCAAGATTTGAAAATGATAAAGAAGAATTCTGAGCTAAAAAAAAGGATTGAGTTTAGTGTGAGGATGGATGTAGGGATGTAGGGTTTATATGGACAAAAAAAAAGAAGATGAGGTTCTGGACAATGCCACGTGGCACTACGTGATTGGTTGAAAATCTTAGCGGAAATCTATTCAAAAAATAGTACGTTCGGATAATGACACGTGGCGTGACGAGATTGATTAAAAATCTTATCGAAATCTTGCCTAAATTATTGTAAACAGGAAGCGACACGTGGGTTGTCGGGATTGGTTGAAAATCTTAGCGGAAATCTATTCAAAAAATAGTACGTTCGGATAATGACACGTGGCGTAACGAGATTGGTTAAAAATCCTATCCGAAATTAAAACTATTTTTTTTTTATTATTTTATAAAAAAATTATTTAATATTTTAAATGGACTGAGCGCCAGCGCATTTTGTAGGGGTGGAGATCGTTTGTGCCAGCGCATTTTTAGACTAGGTGTCAGCACATTTTTTTTTGGGGTGGAGATGCTTTGGCCTATTACTGTTCATTGAGTCTGTTACTGTTCAATTAAGTGGATAAATGGGCTGGGTGCTGGCGCAAAGTGGATAGGGGTGGAGTTGCTCTAATTAGACGTTCAAATTGACAAATAAGTTAAATGGATGCAATTTAAAAGTCACGTGGTATAATATGCAAAAATTGAAACTTGTGGGTCGTTTTACAAATCACCCGGAAACCTTGTGCTATAAAATGCATTCAACCCACGTAAAAAAAAATGTAAGTCAGAAATTGCCGAACCCCCAATGTTCGGTCGCGCGAGCTTCTTTCTCCCTCTCCCTCTCCCACAGCCTCCAGTTACGAAGCGGAGCGAGATCCATGGAGTGGCGTCCGTTGAAAGAGATCGATGCGAACGTCCAGATGCCGAACCTTAACGGTACGATTTGTGATTATCTAGAATTTTTCCAATTTTTATAGTTGTTAATTTACGCTCTAACACCCTAATGCCGAACCCTAACTCGATTTCTGTCGCTCTCCTGTCCATCTCCCCTGTTCTCTCTCAGAAGAAGCCATGTTCGACGAAGCAACCATGGTCGATGATGGTATGCTTTTGATTCTCTATTTGGCTAATTTTCAATTCAGTATTATAATCTTTGGTTAGATATGTTATTGTGTTATAGAAACCACGCTAACAAAGGTATGTGGTACACGACGATGTGTGTGAGAAAATCAGTTTCAGATCAAGGTTTGGTTTTGTTGGGTTTTTGCTAAAATAATTAGCTAATCTGCTTTTAAAGAGTCTCCTGTAAATGCTTCATATTTGAAAAGAGATATTTAAATTTCCGAAACCCAGTGTCGGCTGTCTCTCGCTTATAGCTATATGAATCACAATTACGCTCTGCCTCTCACCACCCCACCTCTTACATACCGCTCTCTCTCTCTATCACAGATGAAGTAATGGGCAAATCTGAAGCTACCCTCAAACCAAAACCAAGTTGGTTCGATGATGACGATGACTGCATTGGCCAGAATCGTAACGGTATGCTTTTGATTTTTGTTTTAGTACTAAATCCTCATTTTCTCCCAATTGAATATGAATATGAATGCATCTATGATAATTAGTAGTCCTTTGTTTAGTGTCTTTGTAGTGTATTCGCACTACTTTTCTAGCACTTGAGTAGTTAATGTGTAGTCTTGTTCTAGTGCATTTATAATGTATTCGCACTAT
This sequence comes from Pyrus x bretschneideri, assembly GCF_019419815.1. Taxonomy (NCBI): domain Eukaryota; kingdom Viridiplantae; phylum Streptophyta; class Magnoliopsida; order Rosales; family Rosaceae; genus Pyrus; species Pyrus x bretschneideri. The sequence continues at coordinate 3,468,514 of NW_025999446.1, forward strand.
TTTTGTATGCTTAATAGTTGGTTAACTGAGTAGAAGTCACTGTCCTAACGTGTTTCTAGGGGACGTACTTGTAGCAAAAGCGTTTATGAGCGTTTATGAGCCCAAGTGCTCCTTAGAATAAGGGCTTGATGTTTTACAACTCAATTTAGTTTAGACATGTATTCATGTTTTTGTAGCAAGGAAAAGTCTTACGGGCCTTGAGATGATATGTTACTAATTGTTATTGATATTCGAATTTTGTATTCTAACAACGAAACTTTAAAAAAGCAGATGAAGAGGAAGGTATACAAAAGGCAATTGGAGACCCAATGGCTCGACTCCAACTGCAAAAAAAGCGTAATTACTGTAAAGTTTGTTGTGAGGAAGTTGAGGACCACAAGAGTTACAATTGCCCGTACTTTGTCTTGGTCCCAAAGGGCGCTCGTGTTGGCGAACACTGCGATATTGTTTGCACAGAATGCGGTGAGCTTGTTTCTGAGCACCAAGGTGAGCTTAATGTGCACTATGAAGGACGTGCTATTCTGAAGTACTGTGATTGGTGTGAGGATTACTGTAGCCATGCGACAGAAGAATGCGAGTCCATGCCAAAATAGTGAATTGGTCCGGACCTTGTCTTGGTGAGTAACTAGCGGCAATGAAGATGACTGGTTCTCGTAGTAAGAGGAAGATCAAGCCCCTGTAGTTGTTGTGTTTACAGGTCTTGTAACTACATCACTTTGGGTGTAATGAATCTAATAATATGGTGTTATTTGGAGCAGATGGTTCTATATATATATAAAGAAGGGCTAACCTACCATTTTAACTTGTTTCTTTGCCCTTATCATTGCTTATGAATTTTTGTGCCAGTAAATTAAATGGTTAGTATGACATTAAGATGCTCTCAAACTCAATTACCAATTAATCTAATCATGACTCTTTAGATTTTGTGGCATTTCTTGGATTGCCATGGGTAAATCGGTTGTGTCATACAAGTTTTGCCTATTTCATTGGAGCCCCAAACTTTTCTTATGAGACAATTGAGTTGGCAACATTTTATTTTCCCCACTTTAATTTTCCTAATACCGTTAAAGATGCTTTTAAGCCATTGCAAAAGATTGGATCTCCTATACCCGACGACTAAAGCTTTGACCGTCGAAGACAGTTCGTCGGACAAAAGGCTTTGCACAAACCAAAGCGTCGACCTTTTTGCTCAACAAACGTTTGTATTATGTCGGGTAAAGGTTATTTGCCCAACGAAATACTGTTTGTCGAATGGTCATTGCTGGTAGTGCAAGAGAACATGAAGCATGTCTCTTTTCTCTCATCCACTACCCTCTTAGTCTTCCATAGGTGTCGAATGTTAGAGGGTTCCTAACTTGGAACCTTGGAGAAATCAGGGACGAAACTTGGAGCTTGGAGCTTGCAGGACAGAGCTTGGAGAAGTACCAACGAGGGTTTAAAGCATGCTACAAAGGTAAGCTTCGGAACAAAATATAGTTAGAAACTTAATTGTTTTCACTTGAGTAGTATACATTATTCAAAAGCATTTAAAATATATGAATTTCTGAATACGTTTCATAATTTCAAAATATGCCTAAAAGTCCAAATTCGAAAATTATGATCCAATCCAATTCTCAAATCACAACACACATGCCTCAACGTTCTTTTGAATCTTGAAAAAAGGAAAGTGGGAAATTTAGGTCGGAATTTGGATGTTTATATGTGTCGTAAATCGATGATAAAACCTCATGAACAAAATGAAACGAGGTGGGTTCGGCCTTGGTTGACTAAACTCCTCCCTTTGCATGCATTTATAATATTCCGAATATTAATTTAGTTTCAGTGAATGACTCCTGAATGTATCTTATGTTGTTTGTTTGGTGGTCGACGCAAACAGGTGATCAGAATATTTAGACATGGTTCCCCGAGCACGTCGCGATAGGCTTCTTATGTGAAATTGTAATGGAAAAACTCAAAGTGTTCTCGTACCTCGCTTCAAGACTGCCAAACAACCATTTGTGACCAAAATCTTTTTTTTTTTTAATCACCAATGTATCATGAAGCATGTGAACTGAAAGGATTGAATTGGAACTATTACTATGGTTTTAGAAGGGACTAGAAAACTTATCGACATGTATTCATGTTTATAACTCAATTTAGTTTATACATGTATTCATGTTTTTGTAGCAAGAAAAACTCTTAAGGGCCTTGAGATGCTATGGTACTATTGTTATTAATATTTTCTTATTTTGTAGTCTAACAATGAAACTTTAAACAAACCTATGAAAAGGGAGGTATATGAAAGGGGATTGGAGACCCAATGACTCAACTCCAACTCCAAAAAAAATAAAAAAAATAAAAAAAATTACCGTGAAGTTTTTTGTTAGGTGGTTGAGGACCACAAGAGTAACGATTGCCCGTACTTTGTTTAGGTCCCAAAGGGAACTCGTGTTGGCGAACACTGTGATATAATTTGTACATAATGTGGTGAGCTTGTTTTTTAGCACAAAGAGGAGCTTAATGTAGACTATGAAGGACGTACTATTTTGAAGTATTGTGATTGTCGTGAGTATTGCCGTAGCCATTGGATTGAGGAGTGCGAGTCCATGCCCAAAATAGAGAATTGGTCTGTACCTTGTAATGGTGAGTAACTAGTGGTAAGTTGGGATTTTGATGTACTGGATGAAGATGATTGGTTCTCGTAGTCGAAGGAAGATCGAGTCCCTGTAGTTGTTATGTTTGCAAATCTTGTAAGTGCATCACTTTAGGTGTAATGAATCTAATGATATGGTGTCATTCGTAGCAGATGGTTTTGTATATATAAAGAAGGGCTACCCTACCTTTTTAACTTGTTTCATTGCCCATTGCTTAATTATGATTTTTTGTGCTAATAAATTAAATGGTTGGTATGATGACATTAAGATGCTCTCAAACTCAATTACTAATTAATATTCTAATCATGACTCTATAGATTTTGAGGCATTTCTTGGCAATCCATGGGTAAATCGGTTGTGTCATACAAGTTTTGCCTATTTCATTGGAGCGACAAACTTCTTTTATGAGACAATTGAATGGCAATATTTTACATCAGCATTTATAGTACAATTTTCTCCACTTTAATTTTCCTAATATCGTTAAAAGATGCTCTAAGCCATTGGTAATCCATGGATAAATCGGTTGTCACATCCCGGCCCGGGGGGGACCACTTCCCGGGCCCGCTCCACCACCGTAACACGATATTGTCCGCTTTGGGCTTACCATTCCCTCACGGTTTTGTTTTTGGGAACTCACGAACAACTTCTTAATGGGTCATCCATCATGGGATTGCTCTAGCCTCCTTCTCGCTTAACTTCGGAGTTCCTACGGAACCCAAAGCCAGTGAGCTCCCAACTCCCCTGGGCGATGTGGGATGTTACAATCCACCCCCCTTAGGGGCCCGACGTCCTCGTCGGCACACCACGATCAGGGTTAGGCTCTGATACCAAATTGTCACATCCCGGCCCGGGGGGGGGGACCACTTCCCGGGCCCGCTCCACCACCGTAGCACGATATTGTCCGCTTTGGGCTTACCATTCCCTCACGGTTTTGTTTTTGGGAACTCACGAGCAACTTCCCAATGGGTCACCCATCATGGGATTGCTCTAGCCTCCTTCTCGCTTAACTTCGGAGTTCCTACGGATCCCGAAGCCAGTGAGCTCCCAAAAGGCCTCGTGCTAGGTAGGGATGGGAATATACATTTAAGGATCACTCTCCTGGGCGATGTGGGATGTTACATCAGTTGTCATATACGAGCATCTTCAATGATGTAGACAATTGAGTAGGCAAATTCATTTTGATTAGCTACATAACCATAGGCAAAAATTAGTTTCAATGGTATAGGCGATTGGGTTTGCAAATTTTGCCTACCCTCCCAAGTAGGTAATGTTGCCTACAAGACCATGAGTGGCAAATGGAGCCCCGTATCTCTTTTTATTGTACACCATTTTATGTGGAGGAAAATGACAAAATTTAAAGGTGAAAGTAGATGTTATAGACGAAAGAAAACAGGTAAAACATAATTTTGTCTGGCTAGTTTGCGTAATCTATTGGAGCTCTGTCATTGCACATTGTTAGTTGTTTTACTAATTCATGTTGAGCGGCACTACAACCCACTCAAAACTTGTCATTTGTTAACCCAAAATAAGAAAAACTCTCATTTTTAGTGACGCATGTGCACCATTTTACTTTCCCAAGAGAACAAGAGAGTACTATCATCTCTCTTTTCCCTCATCCACTACCATCTTAATCTTCCCTAGGTGTCGAAAGTTAGGTTCGTAACTTGGAACCTTGGAGAACAAATGCAAGGAAAATAATGGGTTTCGGGTCAATATGATAACTAATCGAGTCACAAAATAAGAACCTAAAAATAACGGATCCTTAACAAGTTTACACGAGAATGACATACGGATAACATGTTTCGCCACGATAAGAAAAAAGATATTTTGATGGTTTTAATTTTTTAAGCTTAAAAAAATACACTGGATATAGTGGATAAGTATATATTGTTTATTAATTATTATTGTATTGTTTTCTATATAAATTTTAAAATTTTAAGTTTTATTTATTTATTTATAGTATACTATACGCAAATAGTGAGATTAAAAAATTAGAAAGCACATTAAAAATAAAAATATCAAGTAATTTAAAAATACCAAACACATTAAAAAAATTATAGTAATTAATCTACAACTATGAAAAATGTGAAAAATATGCAAACGCTCGTAATCGTATCCTCTACATTGTCATTTGAATTTTTAAAACCACACAAACCCTCATGAATAGTATTTTTAAGGAAGCTCAAAATAAATAAAATTCATAATCATTAATGTTCAAGAAAAATGTTCAAAGATATACAAAATGAAGAGAGTTGCGTTTCAAGGGTTTTATTGTTAAAAACGTGCAAGGTTCCTCAATCTTGAAACACAACTCTCTTCATTTTGCTTATCTTTGAACATATGTATTTTGTAGTATGCCCTAATGTTTTCTCATTAGGCTCTTACTTTGGGTATGTAAACTTGTTGACCCTAAAAACCACCAAGCCTATGTGGCACGTAGGCTGAGTAACTAATAAGCTAACTAAGTCCTTCATTTATGTGCGGGGCGTGCCAACTTGACAGTCGAGCTTGACCAAGGAGTAAAATGTGTTGTTGCGTTGAGCGCGCTCCTAACTTCTTGATCCTGCAATTGCGACTGAGGAAGGAACACGTCTCGACCTTAGGGTTTTAGAGCCCGAAGACAAGGCTGCTAGTCCTGCGAAGTTCACAAATCGTCGGTGCCGGGTTCAGTCACGATGATTATATTTGTGAGAGTATAAGCACGCTGAACTGGCACTAGATTATACGGACACAAATACTCGAATGATATATATGTCTTGATGGTAAATGTGGTTCAGCCGTCGAAATGCTGAACTCTGAAACTTACTTGTAAGTATCCAATCATAAAACAACTCGACTTTCAATGTGCCGAGCTTAGTAACCTGTAACACCTCACTTCGTCGAGAAGGCTAATGAGATGACCTCTACCAACGAGGACTCGAAAATCCTTATCGATTGAGACTTGGATAGTAACTAGTCGGTCTCGAAGCAGTGCTGTTTATCCAAACTGAAGATGTCGCCAATTGCCTTCACAATGTTGTTTATCCAAACTGAAGATGTGTTGGCGGAAGAAAGGGGAGAAGGATAAAATGTCAAAGGTTGTTGAGAAGCTTTGCATAAGGCAATTTGTGTGTTGAATTGAAGCGGGCTTGACTAATGTATTCCCCCTTCATAACCGAACTAGAAATGGTTGTTGAGAAGCTGTGCATAAGACAATTTGTGTGTTGAATGGAAGCGGGCTTGACTAATGTATTCCCCCTTCATAACCGAACTAGAAATGGACTAGGATTAGAACTCCTCAACCCAATCTCATTAGGTCTCAGCCAATCCTAATCCCTATGGGACTCTGAACCAAACCCTTTAATAAACCAGGTTCATCTCCTAATTCTAAGCATTTCAGCGTTTAGGACTCCTTATTGCACCAGGATTCGACTACTTTCTCCTTTATCCAAAACAATCATCTTCATACTAGGATTCGGCCGACCTTAACCAGCCGGCCCGCAACAAGATTCTAGATGAATATTACCGAGCCGAGAATGACTCTAAGCTCGGCCCAAAATAATATTTTGGTCCAAACAAAACTTCAAAGAATTTTTTTTTTTTTTAAATTTTATGTTTTGAAGTAATATTTATGTGATAGCGTGGTATGCAGTGTTTTAAAAATTGGCCTAGGTGCTGGACGGTAGCCAACCGCCTTGCTTAACTCCTAATCGGCTACAAAATCAGAGAGCACATTCGCTGGATGGGATTAGGCGGGACTAGGTAGAGATATGCAAGTCTGGGCAGGGCTAGGCGGAGCTGGGCATAGAATAATCGGGCTTATATGAAGAAGTCGGAATCTGCAATTTTTTTTTTCACTGCAGAGTCAGCTCCGCAAAGAAGAAGACTCTGTTCCCTAACCTGACTTTGCATGATTCAATTAAGATGGTCACCTCATCTTTTTTCTATAGCTGCAACCTGCACGTTTTCTTTGAAATGGTCCCACCATTTTTCACTACTTTTGATACCCTTTTCTTTTTCCACTCTTAACCCCATTATTAATTTTTTTTTTTCCAAAAAAGTAGGCTAAAATCATTTTGACCCCGTTATTACTTTTTCCACTCTTAACCCCGTTATTACTTTTAATACCCTTTTCTTTTTCCACTCTTAAACCCGTTATTACCTTTTCTTTTTCCAAAAAAAGTAGGCTAAAATCATTCTTTAATAATTTCAGAATGAAATTTTAAGCCAAAATCATTACAGCATCTCCAATGGTTAAAAAATCTGACATTGGAAAATAATGGAATTAGTAATTTGGTTTATTTTTATGTTTGGGTATTTTGGTGTGTATTAGGGTTATTTAGTATGTTAAGAATACTTTTATCTTCTGCAATAAGTTATCACTGCATTAGTTTGGCGATAATCTTACAAGAGACGAACAAAATTGAACAATACTCTCTTCTCCCTTAAGTATTCTTAGCGGAAATTTCCTTGTAGTTCCTGCGATGGACACGCTTACTTTTCTTAAGAACGCTTTGTAATTAGTCAAATACCGTCCATCAACTTTTCTTTTCTAAAGCACATTTGTCATTGACTAAGTATAAAGGTGTGTTGTTTTTGCTCAAATTCTTGATGCCGTTCCTGTGTTTTGAAGGTTGACAAGTCTTGATCCAAGTGTTTTATCGCATCAAAATCTTGGTCTCTTTTGCTCAACACCACGTTAAACTACTATGATGTGCCACATTTGTAGGTGACATGTCTACACATTGAGCACGGATTAATACTAAACTTTAATATGTATAGGAATTATAAAAATCAAATCTAAAATTTTCAATATATAAGTGAAAATAACTACTACTAAACATTTCACTTACATTAATGCTCAATTTAATTATACATAAAAAAATATTCAAAATGATTAGAGATTTTCCAATTGCGCAGACCATGGATGATGTACTACATATCAATATACAAGTGATTGCGATACTTATGTCAAAAAATAATAATTTAAAATATTATACTAAAAATATAAAGTGTCGGAAAGCCTATAAAAAAAATTAAAAAAAAAAAGCCCGTTTTAAGAGTCTAGTCAGCATTTTCATTTTGGACCAATGGAAATTTCAACCACTATGATGTTATGAACCGGAAAATGGAAAGAATTCAACACCGAGCTATATGCCCCAGGCGCCTATAACCACATTTTTGTTATGGACCCACCACAGATAGTTCAGAGTACAAAATACAAAGGCGGTTAGCTACGCGCCACGCCTTTCAAGAATTCCACGGCCACGATTCTCCCTCCCACTCGATCCAACGGCCACCCACATTCCTTTATTTCGCGCGACTAACCGTTAATTAGAATTCGACCACACTAACCTCACCCATACACGCACTTACCTAACCAATCATCTAGCGACGCGTAATCCCTTATTTTTATTTTTCGGCGGGTTCTTTTTTCCAATTGAACGAGCTCGCGATCTACAAGTCACAGGCGGTGGGGAATTATGTTGGTCGGGTGGTTGAAGTTGGGGAAGGCCTACGCTGAAACAAAAAAGGAAAGATCGCGTCATTAAAACGACGCCGAATCTCGTCGTTTCGACGAAGTTACCTATGAGTCTCTTCGTCTACTCGGCAATTTTCATTTCCAAATTGTTCTGAGCTATTCTTCTCTCTCTGCTTTCGCTTCCGGAGCTCTGTGGGACTTCAGGTGGATTGCATTTCTCTAATTAATTTATCTAATTATTTTTGTTAATTTCGGTTTTTTCTTAAAGTTATTGATTGGAATTTGCTGATTAATTGTGGTTTAGTTTGCTGATTAAGTTTTGGATGATGAATTTTATGTCAATTTTGAGAGGATTTTAAGAATTGGGTTTTGGATTTCAGTCAGAGAAATGAATTTTCATGAGAATTTGTAGTTGATAGAAATGAAATTTCGATTTTTTGTTGAATTTACCCTTGTGAAAGAAGGTAACTTTGTATGCACATATATGAGTATGAATTACAATGGAGGAAATTGACGGTGAGTGATCGAATTTCCGAAGGGAAATGGGAGTTACGAACTGAATTAGTATAGTTGTTATGCTATTGGGGTTTATGTTCTAAGTTTGAGTTTAAGTTCATGAGCTTGAAGTCGGCACAGTGACTGTATCAGGACACTTGAAAGGTTTGGTATTTGTGAAGTTGTCTGAAGCTGCATCGATAAATTTCAAATCTTGTTGAATTAATTTATCTTATCTTGATTGCTGACATACGTGTCACTTTTGCTCCAATATTTATTTGGCATATTCTTTTAATATGAAGCTGTATACCTTTAACGTAGAAGGGCTTTAATTTCATGGTTTTATTAGCAACAAGTGTAAAACAGGAATTACAATATGAAAGATCTCGTAATGGTTTTTGTGTACAAATTTATACAATGATTGCTTGAGAGGTGCTTGGAGTTGTAGGTCACTTAGTTTCAAATTTGTGGTTTTGCATTAACTGTTCAAATTTTCCTTATTTAGTTAATATAGGGTTCTCTAATTTTGGTTTTAAATTATTTTTCCTTCTCTTCCCTCAAACAAAGATTTGTAAATTAAACTACTCGAGTCCATTTACACCGATGGGATGGGGAAACATCTGCAAAAGACGCATGAAAGTAGGCGCAGTTGCTTTTCTGATATACCTAGATTACAAGGTAAGTTTCATTCATTTCCTTTCACTTATAGGTTGCCTATTTTATATAAAATACCATTTAAACTTTTTTTATTTTTGAAATCATTGAAGGCTTTGCAGCAAAGAGAGAAATGGGCTAACAAAACTAAAACAGATGCTTTATGGGAAAATGCGCATAAGCGAAATGCTAAACGTGTTCTCAGTTTGATAGTGGAGTTGGAAGGTTTGTGGGTGAAACTTGGGCAGTATCTGTCTACACGGGCAGATGTACTTCCTGAGGCATACATACGCCTTCTCAGGCAATTGCAGGACTCTCTTCCTCCTCGTCCTTTAGAAGAGGTTATCTCTATAGGTTTTGAAAGTTATAATATCAATATACAATTATCATCCGCTGCGTCATTTTCTAACTGACAATTTCATTTACACAGGTTTGTCGAACTATACAGAAAGAGTTGGGGAAATCAATGAACGAGTTGTTCTTGGATTTTGTAAATGTTCCTTTGGCAACAGCATCAGTAAGATTTTCAGACTCTGGGGTCTTGAAAGTAGAGTGAACAAATATAACCACTTAGCTTAGATTCATTGTTAATTATACTTTGATTTTGATTTTGATTTTTAAAAAGGTCTATCTGATTGGTTTCCCATTCTAATTTATGCAGATAGCACAAGTCCACCGTGCCACCCTGCTCAACGGGCGGGAAGTAGTTGTTAAAGTTCAACATGAGGGCATCAAGACAATTATATTGGAGGTTTGTCACGCTTGGCTTTTAAGATTCAGGTTATATAAAATTAAGAAGGGGTCACTAAATTATTGTCGGACATGCTTTTGTTTTGCAGGACTTGAAGAATGCAAAGTCAATTGTTGACTGGATAGCATGGGCAGAGCCTCAGTACAATTTTAATCCTATGATAGATGAATGGTGCAAAGAATCTCCCAAAGAACTTGACTTCAATCATGAAGCTGGTACAATTAACTGTCATTCTTACTCCTGAATTTTCTCTCTTACCGCTGAGATCTTGTATCTTTTTAGTTTGGCAACCTTGACAACTATTTGTATTACAGGCTTGTTCAATTTGTCTACTTTATTGATTTTGTTTATGTACTCTGTTTCTGTAGAGAACACCAGAACAGTGGCTAAAAATCTTGGCTGCGATACCAAATGTGATGATAACACACGCGCCGATCAAGTGGATGTTTTGATTCCAGAGGTTATTCAGGTACTATCTGTTCCATTCTCCTAATATATATGATTCTGCAAGCACAGTTTCATTTAACTGAGAACAGTGTGAGCAATTGTTCATAAAAAATAAAAAAAAAATCTGAAGATGATATATGGTGGAATAGAGTAGGGAGTGCCTCCTTTATTGCTGATCTTTACTTGTGGTTGGTCTAATTCATTTCTTTCAACTATAGTTGTTGTCTTTCCTATTTCATATGTATTTGTTATTTACCATCCTGCTGCTTTTGTTTACAGTCAACAGAGAAAGTCCTCATTTCAGAGTTTATGGATGGTATTCGGATAAATGACATAGAAGCGCTGGAAGAATTTGGTGTTGACAAACAAAAGGTTGTTGAAGAAATCACACGTGCTTATGCCCATCAAATGTATGTTGATGGGTTTTTTAATGGAGATCCTCATCCTGGTATCCCTCTTCCCAACCCTTCTGTTATTCATTATTTTTTACTTAAATTTTTTATTAGAACAAGTCAGTTCACAAGTCAACAAGTTTGTGAGATATTACATGGTTTAATGATCCTGGAGTCTTTTTCGCAGGGAACTTTCTCGTGAGCAAGGAACCTCCATATCGTCCTATTTTGCTTGACTTTGGGCTTACAAAGAAATTATCAAGCTCTTTTAAAAAAGCACTAGCAAAGATGTTCTTGGCATCTACCGAGGTTTGTGCAAACTGTTATCAATTTTTCTTCTTTAAAACAAACTGTTATTTGATATCATATGGTTACTTGATGTTAAGAATTTTAGTTGAGTAGGGTCATTGATTGAAAAGATCAGAGCCCTTATGAATTCTTCTCCATGGAATGTAACAAGGACTAGTAACACAATGAAAACTTTTACTTTCTTGCCTTTCCTTTTAGATGCCGAGGATCATCTTTGTTAAACAAATAAGAGCACTATAATGAGTAATAGCAATGCTTTTTTTAAGTGATGACGGTAATACTGTTTGTAAGACTAAGTTAATTGCACTGCAAATGTAAATAGGGATCAATCTACATTCACTTAAATTACTCATTGATGAATAGTACTGTTTGTAGATTATAGCTGCTCTCTGCATATACTTTAGTTATCCATTTTCCCTACTTCTTTTTTAGGAATATTGCTAAACAGTACTTTATTATAATTAATTTTTTACTTTGCAATGCTTGTCACAGGGGGACCATGTTGCTCTATTGTCTGCCTTTGCAGAAATGGGACTTAAGTTGCGCCTAGATATTCCAGAGCAGGCAATGGAGATAACAACTGTATTCTTCCGAAGTACAACACCTGCCAAAGAGTCTAGTGTAAGTATGTAATAATGTTTGTCTTTATTCACTTTGGACTTGTTAGATTGTTTCTATTTTTCCAATGTCTATTCAGTTTGTCTTCCTACCCTGTTCAGTTTAATTAGTTAGCTTATTATTTTCCCCAGGAAACAATGAAATCTATGGTGGATCAAAGAGCAAAAAACATGAAGGTTATACAGGACAAGATGCAACTTAACCAGAAGGAGGCAAAACGCTTTAATCCTGTAAGTTCATGCATAATGTCTTCCTACCGTCGTGCTTCTCTGCTATGTTTATTGATTATTTCATCTGTGCTAAATTTAGTAAGAATCCCTTTAACAGGTTGATGCATTTCCTGGTGATATTGTAATTTTTGCACGAGTCCTCAATCTTCTCAGAGGTCTGTATACGAAAATTTTCTCTGCTGTTTTCGTGTTAAATAACTATATCGTTTTAATTTTACATTTGACTTGGTTGTAGGGCTTTCTTCCACAATGAATGTCCGGATTGTATATCAAGAGATCATGAGACCATTTGCTGAATCCGTTTTACAAGGGTAAGTGTATCTTGAATATTGTTTTGCATTGGTTTGTCATCATATCTGGTTCTTTTCTGATCGACCCAAATTTTCAGAAACATTAGTAGGGGACCAATGGAAAATGATCAGTGGGTCTATGACACACCTGCCCACTCTAATGTGGAGGCCAAGCTGAGGCAGCTCCTAGTTGAGCTGGGGAATGACAATAAAATACTTGGAGTCCAGGTGTGCACCAATTTATCTGCTGAAATGATGCCATGAAAATTTGAATAGTCCTTTTCCATTCACATACATAAAGCTTGACATTGTAGGATATTATTGTGCTCTTAAATTCCAGTGCAAGTCTCAGTTTCATTACAATGGTGTTGCGTGTTCCTTGAATGCTGATATTTTCTCGTTAAAGTTTTAAGTTAATAGTTCAAGGAGCTAGTTTTATGTTAGAAGGATTAAAGCTTGTAGATGCCCTTGAAATTTTATATTTATTTAAACCTCTGTTTTTTGTATTAAATGAAGAGGTACACAAGGTTCTTCTTATTGTTACTTATTTTTTACTTCCAAAATGTTGCTTGTTTGTTTAAATTTTCTTTTCTGTTCTTTCAAATTATAGTTTAATCAAGCTTTCATGATTTTGGATTAAGGTATGTGCCTACAAAGATGGGGAAGTTATTATTGACACTGCTGCTGGAGTGCTTGGTAGATATGATCCTCGTCCAGTTCAACCTGACAGCCTTTTCCCAGTTTTTTCTGTTACAAAGGGTTTAACAGCTGGAATGTTACATTGGCTGGTTGACACTGGGTGCGTATTAGTATATTTCCATGTTTCTTTTTGCTGTATTAATCTGCGCCTGAGGCATTATACGTGATTCAGAATAAGCTCTCGTTTCTATTTTAGCGTCTTCATAGCATATAGTTTGTATCTAATTGTCTGAGGTTGTCTGGGATCCCCATTCCTTTCTGCACAACAGGGGAATCTATCGTAGTATGGAAACTTCGATCATGTGATCCATAACGAGAAATGATTGATATTTTAGGCATTACCTGCATGGCTTCAGGAGCAGTTTGATAAAATAACTATCATGTATGTTAATTTCAGTTATAATGACATGACAAGAGATTTATGATGTATCTTTCTGCATTGTTGGTAAATTCAGTAAATTGTTTTAACTATTCTGCCCTTTCAGAAAATTGAGCCTTGAGGAAGACGTAGCAAATATATGGCCAGAATTTGGATCATTTAGAAAACATCAGATAAAGGTATAAACTTTGTGATTCAATTCCTGATATTCTTAATCCAATAAAGCTATAAGTTTTGTTTGTATTTTTATTTTAATTTTAGGTCCATCACGTCCTAAACCATACCTCTGGACTGCACAATGCCTTGGGAGAGCTTGGCACAGAGAACCCTTTGCTTATGTTAGACTGGGAGGAGTGTTTAAACCGCGTTGCCCTTTCAGAACCTGAGACTGAACCTGGCCAGGAGCAGCTGTATCACTATCTATCTTTTGGTTGGATATGCGGTGGGATTATCGAGGTACAATTGCCTACTATTCAGAACAGTTATTGGCACCTATTATTTTCAGTGCTTTTAAATATGTGGTGGAACACTTTTTGTGTGACCGGGAATCTAATGTTCAAAACTTGCTTTGATCATTTTCTAATTATCTATTCGGGTGGAACAGCATGCATCGAAGAGGAAATTCAAAGAGATTCTTGAAGAAGCATTTGTTCACCCCCTCCAAATTGAAGGGGAGTTTTATATTGGAATACCTCCAGGCAAGTATACTATGTTTTTTGCTTCATTAAACGCGAGCAATACATGTCTATTTTACTTTCTGTTGTTTCCTGTTAATGTGAAAGTATTGCTTCAGCTATTTATCAGAATGTATTATGGTAATCGTGAATCTGGGATTTCATAATTACCATGCCTTTTTCCTCCTATACTAGGTGTGGAATCTCGACTTGCAACCCTTACACCCAATACAGAAGACCTGAAGAAGCTTTCAGGGATTAGCGGTCGTACTGATCTGCCCTCCACTTTCCAGCCAGACAAAATTATGCAAGCTGCAACTGCATTGCCCGCTCTATTTAACATGCTAAATATTCGCCGTGCCATGATACCTGCAGCTAATGGACATTTCTCAGCACGTGCACTTGCACGTTACTATGCAACCTTAGTTGATGGTGGTGTTGTTCCGCCGCCTCATTCCTCTTCCTCAAAGCCAGCTCTTGGTAGCCACCCTCACATTCCCAAATTTGCTGATCAACCGTCACTGAAAAAACAGAAAGGTAACAGAAGCAAGAAGATAGCTGCTGCTTTTAGGAACATGAGAACTAATAAGTATGAGAAGACCGCGCAAGATAGCAAGGACCAGGACATTGGTAGTCACAGTAGAAACACTAGCGGCAACAGTAACACTTGCAACGGAAGTGACACCGTGTTGGATGAGATCATAGTGAATCCTAATCCTCAAAAGGACGTCGTTAAGATATTTAACAACCCCAGAATTCACGATGCCTTCATGGGCATTGGCGAGTATTCAAACTTGGCCAAACCAGATGGGCATTTCGGGCTGGGATTTAAGAGGTATTATTCAAAGGACAGGTCCCTTATCGGCTTTGGCCACTCGGGCATGGGTGGCTCAACTGGTTTCTGTGACATAAAGAATCGGTTCTCCATTGCTGTAACATTGAATAAAATGTCGTTTGGTTTAGAGACCGCAAAGATAATCCAGTTAGTTTGTTCGGAGTTAAACATCCCGGTGCCGGAGGATTATCTGAGATACGCCGAAACGGGATCTAGCGATGGAAAACCTCTGATCAATTGAGGCTGGTAAATGGTAATTAAGCCGTTTTACACTTAATCATCATTGCAACCTTGTATTACACATTTTGATTCCATTATATTCTTCTGGTTTTTACCCCAGATGAATGAGTGTATGCAGTTATGTTGATTTCAATTTTATACAGCAATTATTTAAAAGTGAAACTTTGAACACAATTGAGATGGTTCATTTTCTGTCAATTTTCTTGTCCAGTTATTTTAGCATTTGAAAAATTACTTAATAATTGGACCATGAAATTCCGTCACAACAAGAAAATCTGTCATATAACTAGTTTTATACAAATGTGTGTATCTCTTTTATCCTGTTGCATCATCGGTGAGAGTTTGAAAGTTGACTATATGATGAGAAAGATGGACATACAATTGTATAGACTACCATTTAAAAGCGACCCAACATAAAAAAATTTCCCACATATTATTTAATGCATTTCTCTTAGCACATTATATATAGATGGCGAACACTCAAGAATTTCTTGTCCATAAAAACTTAAAAGTTGGAGATATAATGAGAGAAATAAACGCATAAATATATACAATCTGTTACACTTTAGAATCTCTCGTATAGAACGATTTAAAAGCTGGATGATCCAAATATTTTTTTTCCCATTGTGTATATATTATTTTTGAAAGAATTTGCATCCACATGAAAGATTAGAAGTTTAAAATAGTGTGTTGCAGGTCCCACGTGAGATGGTGGGCAGTGCATGCATTAGACAGAGATCATTGTTTAATTTAATTAGGAAATAAGTGAATAAATTAATGTTGCAAGTAAGATTAAATAACTACAAAACGCGGTTTCTGGCATTTCTGTTCCTTCATGTGCACTCTAAGATAGGTGGAAGGAAATGGAAAATCATCTCTGCAATAACAAATCTGATTTCTTTGAGCTTCTTCATTTATAACGAAACATTTTATCAGTGTCCTTCATGGTTTCATGCTTCCACCAAGTGCCATATGTCGTTATTTCTTTTTTTTTTTTCTTGTATCTAGGTTGACGTTTATACTTTGCAGATTCGGTTCAATGCTCTACACTCAAGTTCAAATCTCATTTCTTTATATTGTATATAAAACAAAATGTAGTAAGTATACTACATTTTGTTTCAAATTGGAAGTAGATGCAATACCATATACAAGGAAACAAAATGGTTGTGTGATCAAGTACTTATTTGACACTCACAACAAGAGTTCGATATCACTGCTAAAACAAGTTATTAGATCAAAATCACTGGACTATGTTGTATACTAACCATCATCTATCACAGTGGCATTTCACTTATTTCCCTATACGGAAAGAAAGAAAAAAAATTGTTGATTCGACATGTTGAACCAAACTTTAGGTTTCTAATTGACCATTTAGATTAAAGTTCCAAATAAATGTATCAAAAATTATTTGACATATTTCTTGATTTTTTAAGCAAATGACAAGCTAATTGTTATAACAACATTAATCTCAAGTGTCGATTAAAATACAACTAATTTATTTTGATCCAGATTTATTTAAACCGACCAACCCTAACACAAATATGACAGCATCCTTTGTGTATTGCACCAGTTCCACATAAAAATTCATTTTCTATACCATTTGCCAGCTTCTTAGGAATCTTAAAGATTTATCAAACAATAATTATCACAATTATCATGATTAAGTATTGTTGCAATGGCACTTGTGTAATTTACCCAAAAAACTCGGGCATTTCGCCATGACCAACACTATAAAAACTGTGGACAATTTTGAAGGAAATCACACACATTTCATATTTCTCCATATATTTGCAAACTTCATTAGGGTTTCTGTGCAGTGGCATTATGGGAATTACAGGAGTTTGCTCTAGGTTACTTGGTGACCTGGTTCAAGCCATTGGAGGAGTCCCATCCAGTTCGCCAAGCAAAGGAGCTCACATTGATCAATGTGATCAGTATTCCAATTACAAATCACAAAGCATTGCAACCAAAGTTGATGAGTCCATGGCAAGGGCACTGATCACAGTGTTTGGGATGGAAACAAATGGAAGAATAAAGAAGGAAAAAGCGCGGCGTGTCGTGGAAAATCTTGGACTAATACGTAATGAGGAAGACCAGATGGGTTTCGATTTGCCTGGGGATGATCATGAAGTGCTAGTGGAGGAGGTCCTTGGTAGATTGGAGGATAACGAGTCCGAGCGCAGCGAGCTCCTGCGTGAAGCATTCAAGATTTTCGACGAGGATGGCAACGGGTTCATAGAGGCTGTGGAGTTGAAAAGGGTTTTGGAGTGCTTGGGGTTGGGTAGTGGGTGGGACATGGATCAGGTAGAGAAGATGGTGAAGGTTGTGGATTTGAATTTGGATGGTAAGGTTGATTTTGGAGAGTTTGAGTTAATGATGGGGTAATTAAAATGTAATTATCTTTTTGATTAAGATCAAGATGCTTAATTATTATTCTTTTATTTTCTTCAAACAAATGTTGTCCTAATTGTAAATTCAATGGATTCATAACCTTTTTTCCTCAGCAATGTCCAATTTGTGTTGTTTCTTCTTTTCCTTTATTTTAAACTCAATCATTCAACCTCAAATGAAGAAATCATTTTTTTTTTCTTTTGTCTAACAAAGTGACACAGCAGAAGTTACAAAAAAAAGGATCACGAACAGTCACCCTTAGATAGAATCTGAAACACCAGAAGCTTGAGAGAATTAATCTCAATTTTTATTCAATGGAAAATCAAAAGCCCCTAACAATACGCCAAGAAGGTGTCTACAATAAAACAAACTCTAGAAGGGCTAAAAAGGGAAACGAAAATATAAAATAAAAAACTATGAGACTTGGTTGCTGTTGTGCTCTCGGGTTTGCGGCACTCCAATTGTTTTTCTATCTTTTTCGCTAGTTGCTCTACATCACAAAGGCATGATGTTTATATAGAGGGAATGTTGAGAATCGAACCATTGAAGCTACAAGTACCCTTACACGATTAGATAATTTTGCGTGAACAATTATTTTTACACGAACAAATTATGATTACGATAAGATTGAGTGTGATTAGCAGTGATGATAGAACACTATATAATCAAATATAAAAATACTAAATTATCAATAAATCGTTGTTAAGTATTCAGCTATACCGGCGTAGTTGCAACCTTGCACCTTCCCTTATTGCAGGCACACCCAAATGAAAAGAGAGTGAATTGTCTGACATTTTGTAAATGATATCAAACTTCATCAGTTGGACTACTTAAGTCAGCACCACTAGATGTGGGATCAGATGCCCAAATACTAAAAACGAGGTTGATCATGCGGGCGATTTTCTACCATTGATTAAATGTGGGATCAAATGCCCGATTAGTATAAACGAGGTTGATCATTTGATCGATTTTTACCATTGATCAAATGTGAGATCAAATGCCCAAATAATATAAATGAGGTTGATCATTCGTGCGATTTTTGACCATTGATCAATCGTGCGATTTTTTACCATTGATCAAATATGGGATCAAATGCGATTTCTAACTATTGATCAAATGTGGATTCTTGGGTGATCCACGGTAAAAAATCACCACCTGTAGACTTGTAGGCGACTGACTGTAGCATAGTAGGGCTTGAATATAAAATCTTGCAACTCTGGATATGCGTGCTTTGCTAACTAGGAAGGTGACAAGCATATGTGGATGGCTCCAAACGTTTTAACTACAAAATGCGGTTTCTGTGCATTTCATGTGAGCACTCCTCAAGTAAAAGGAAAAGCATTTTCCTTAATTATATAACACAGTTGGCACCATGATCTTCCCTCTTTGCAACCTCAATTATTATACAGAAACAAAAAGAGAAGAATCTGTGGACTTATGGAGCTTGCGCGTCAAAATAAAAAATAATTGAAAATTCTAAAATGCACCAGTGTATGAAATACGTCGGTGTAATGGATGGTTAGATTTGCGTGTTACAATTAAAATCATTCCAATTTCTTCACTAAATGCAACATTTTACATGAGAACAAGCTAGGAAACCATAAAAAAGAAAGAAGAAAAGTGAAAGAAAAGGAGACACTTAGAGCTACTTGGAGATCTGCCTAAAGCATATTACAAGACATATTCGATCCAATTGACAGGGCTACAGGCGTTACAATCGTTTTACTTTATCACCATATATCCGAGACACAGCTAAGAGTATCGCTCATCATCCGGTTACTCAGATTGCTATTAGCCATACCAGCATTTCCGAGTCCAAGGCCTGCGTTCTGTCCAGAGACTGCAATTCCAGCATACGGAGCATCCTGTCCGTGAATGGTAATGGTTGGTGAGACGTGTGCTGCTACCCCACGCACATTGTGAGGGTTGAGTGGTTGCGGCGTGCCTAGATGACCTTGAAGAATTTGATTCAAACTAGAGGTTATCGAGCCCCGAGCAACCATATCTTCAGCTAGCTTCACCTAAAATTAAATCATCATTCTTTAGTGACATCCCTTAACGTTTTACAACTGTTACGTTGCCTTTAAAAACGCATACATACCCATGATTAGTACTTTTTTTTTTATGTGTATTATAATTTGATATAGAATTCGCTAATCGCTGACAGCCACGTCAGTAAATTGTCATGGTTTGGCTATATATCTACTACTACACTCGCAAGCACAAAGGCAAATTAGAGGCTCTGTTCCAGAGTCTATTCACCCTCTTTAAACCTCTATAAGTTTGCTTCTTTTCTGTTTTCTTTTTATCATCTTGTTCACCGTCACGATTGCTTTGCCTACATTTTGATAGTTTCACGTTTAAACACTCTCTGATGTTATTTTATACCTTGGCTCTCAAGGCTTCCACGTCCGATTTCAATACTCTATTATTTGTATCAGCGTCGCAGAGCTGTTGAGAAGCATCCGTAAGCTGCATACATAGGGTTGAATTTTCTCCTCTCAGTTGTTCAAACTGAAATAAAACCATGAAGAGAGCTTATGCATCAAACTTTGTTCAAATTACTCAATGGATAATTACAAACTTGACAAGTTCAAGTTACTCAATGGATTATCACAAACTTGACACGGAAAACAATTAATCACTAGTCACTGCACACTAAACATTGTTCTGGTCAAGACTCCACCAAAAATATTTGATACCTGCAACTCGAGCTCCACCAGATGTGCTTGCTTTCTTCTTCTTGATCGCCTAGCAGACTCCCTATTTGAGACCATCCTGCAAGGTGGTTACAAGGTAATGCAGCTTTGGATCAATTCCCACCTTTAAATGAATGGAAACAATAGAATATCGATAATATGATAAGCAATTTAGCCTCGTTTTTTTGTCCCTCGATTCTCCTTTGATATATTCAATGTAAAAGCCAATAAGAAAAAGTATGCATGAGGAGAAAAGGGGCGTGAATCGTTTCCCATATGGAATACCTTCTAATGCGTTTTATATCGAGGGGGTCTGTACTGTCTCCACATGGATCAAATTCCATCTCAAAATCATCCTCATCGGATTGTTCTCCAGACGAGCCACCGTAGGCTCCTCTTGCTTGGTTATCTCTGCCAATTGGTTTAGCAGTCGATGTTGGACAGCCAACTGATAAACCATCTATCAAAACCACTAAATCACACAACAAGCAACAAATGGTGCCCAAAACACAAACATAGCATGCAGAAAAAGCGACGAAAACAACGACAAGCAAGCGAAAGGTGTAAGCTTGACGTGTTTTTCTGAAACCCTACCACAAATCGATGACGGGGAATCCATGGTTGCCGAGATGCAGGAGTTTTTTGGAGTGAGATTTTGAGTGCAGATTAGGGTCTCTGTCAGTTCACCAAAGCTTGAAAACCCATCCATTATATCCTGCATATATGGAATACATATATATACACTTTGTGAAACATGTGACTGCAGCTAGAAATCAAAATTTGATACTTCATTTTATACTTGTCTTGTAATGGCTGCTATGAACTTTAGGTAGAGTCTCAAAAATTCACTCGCTAAGAAACCAACTTAATTATGGAAAACTAATTAAGATTACAAAATAGAGTATTAATAATATAATAAAAAATTATTCACGCGAATGGACGACTAACTGTTCCATACCTTAACCTAACTCGATTGTCCAAATATGAGATTGGTAATTTTTTTCACACCCAAATTTGTATTAGATAGTGCATCCCTAAGTCAGTGTATCAGTTTTGATCGTCTAAATAGCACTACAGTATCAACTTATCCATAGAAAATATTTTGTTATGTGCTGAAAATAAATCCATAATTTTTTCTAAAAATAAAACATCTCTAGGATTTAGAATTCTATGTATTTCTCAGACAATTGACATAAGCCTCCCCATATCACCAATGACTTGTTAAACTGGAACCTCTCAAGCATGATTAAACTGGTAATTAAGTATGATTAATTACCCAAGAAAAAAAAT